>NC_088693.1:36404666-37667999 GCF_028017835.1 Emys orbicularis | reverse complement strand
GTACAAGGTTGCATTTTGCCTCTTATATTGAGGGCCTGCCGGTTTGGTGTGAGAGATCACACACGCAGGGCCAGGCAACAGAATTCAGCTTGCAGGCAGCCATGGTAAGCCACAGTCTTTCAGTGGGAATGGTTTCAAACAGCAGCGCCCTCCTTTCCCATACCAAGCACCTGTTGGGTTGGCCATTTAAAAGGAGGGGCTGTACTGGCCGCAAATGCATCCCAAGTCTTCCGGGCAAATTAATCATTAAACACGCTTGCTTTTAAACCATGCATTATATTTACAAAGGTACACTCACCAGAGGTGCCTTCTCCAGCTTCATGGTCCGTGAGCCCGCCTTGGGAGGGTTGGGAGGGTATTGGCTCCAAGGTGATAAACAGTTCCTGGCTGTCAGGGAGTATGGTTTCTCCGCTTGCTTGCTGTGCGTTATCCTCATCCTCCTCCACCTCCCCATCTTCCTTGTCCCCCAAATCCTCATCCCTGTTTCATGAGACTCCCCCCTTGCAGGTCTCCACGGACAGGGGTGGGGTAGTGGTAGGGGCCCCCCCTAGAATTGCATGCAGCTCGTCATAGAAGCTGCATGTCTGGGGCTCTGACCCGGAGCGGCCGTTTGCCTCTTTGGTTTTTTGCTAGGCTTGCCTGAGCTCCTTTCACGCGGCACTGCTGCGGGTCCTCTGTAGCCTCTGTTCATCATGCTCTTGGAGATTTTTTCAAATATTTTGGCATTTCGTCTTTTGGAACGGAGTTCTGATAGCACGGATTCGTCTTCCTAAACTTTGATCTGATCCAGTACCTCCCGTTCGGTCCATGCTGGAGCTCTTTTGCGATTCTGGGACTGCATGGTCACCTGTGCTGTTGAGTTCGCCACGCTGGCCAAACAGGAAATGAAATTCAAAAGTTCCCGGGGCTTTTGCTGTGTACCTGGCTAGTGCATCTGAGTTGAAAGTACTGAGCTCCTTTCGGTCACAATGGAGCACTCTGGGATAGCTCCCGGAGACCAATACTGTTGGATTGCGTCCACAGTACCCCAAATTCGACCCGGCGATGTCGATTTCAGCGCTAATCCCCTCGTTGGGGAGGAGTACAGAAATCGATTTTAAGAGCCCTTTAAGTCGACACAAATGGCTTCGTCGTGTGGGCAGGTGCAGGGTTAAATCAATCTAACGCTGCTAAATTCGACCTAAACGCGTAGTGTAGACCAGGGCTGAGTCATGGGAGTAATGGTCACTTTATTCGTCCCCAAGAGGTTTCAAATTAGGAAAGTTTTGGAACATCACAATGGACCTTTTGAGAGCTGCATTTTAACACTGTTAGATACTGTTCAGTACTTTCCCACTTTTTATATAATCAAAGACGTTAGCAGGCATTTAAAAAAATGCATCCATGTCAGCATTCCATAGTTTTGCAATTATGACACTCCTCCCCCCCCAGAGGTGCACAGAGAAGGTGGAATAACGATATAACTGAGCAGCACATAAGGCTAAATACATGCAGTGGGACTGCTTAGATATAATGACACATGTCTGCAGGAATAACCTGAATGATACTGTCACATTTCTGCAGAGATTTGGTATTGGTTTTCATATTTGCAAATGGTTGTGTCCTGCCTGCTACTGCTGCTTACACGTATCGTATTTGGATTGAATTCTTCTGCACTGTGAGACCCCTCTGCTGAGCCACGTTTCTCTACACCTCTGTTGCGGGATGAGTAAAGTTGTATTGATTTCAAGCCAGTGACTGATTGCAAATGTAGCGACTGTAAGTAGATTGGGCACTCGGAGCAAATAGACTGATATGTCTGTGTCAACTGTTCTGTTTACACTGTATCATCTAATAAAGATTTGAGATTCTCGGACATTTCCTTGGGCCTCCTGCTTCTGGAGAGAAACTTTGCAGATGCTGGAAAGGGAGTATTTTCCTAGCTGAAACAAACACAGACCAGGATTCCCAGCAGTACACTGTGGTTCCAGGGGGAGGATTCATTTTCTTGAGGACACTCTTTATTCTCCACTTTGTTTCCCAGAAATATGGTCTTGTTAGAATTAAATGCCCCATTAAACAGGGGGATTAACTGCCCCATTAAACAATTTTCTTTTAAAATTATGAGTTAGGCCGTGATCATTTAATTAAAGACTGTGTCAAAAGGGGAATGGGCAACCTTAATACAGACATTTCGTTACTTTTCAGTGACTGACTTTGCAACCTAAATAAAGTTCTTTGAACGGTAGTATTTCTAAATGTAATTTCCTTATTCTTTTAAAGAAAAGAAACAAAAATAAATTCTATCCTATGCAACTTTAACACGTTACAATAATCCGAAGCACAGCATTAACATTGTGTTTTAGACCATTACTGTAGAATACAGCACAGGGTTTTTATTGTTGTTGTTCTTTTTGGTTTTGTTATGGATTATCATTGTGCAATTCTTGCTGCCTGTTGAAGGAGGAAGAAGGGGAAACAAAATGGAGCAGGCTGCCATTGGTACTGTTCAATAGCGTTCTCATATGGACAGCCAGCACGGACAATGTGGTTCTGCAAGGTTATAGGTTTCTGGTTAAAAGCCCACCTGCTTTGTATAACAGGCAAGTTCCCAGATGATGACTTAAAGATGGACACATTGGGAATGGATTTATTTCACAGTCTATACAGTTTTCTAACTTCAAAATTTCATTTTTTCCCCATTACACAGAAAATAAAAGACACTGGGTTTTGTTTTGCAATATAGCTATACACAAAAGATCTGAAGCTTCTTGAGGTTTTCATCTGTAAAGGAAAGATTGATACTGTAGCATTAATTTAATATCAGATACATTTATATGCCTTTATCTTATCATTACAGGGAGATGAACTCAAAGTTCTCATGAATCTTACCACAGATGGTCTAGTAAATTCACAGCAGTATCTAGCTCTGAGATTGATGCTCTTATCACATCAGGTCAAGTGAGTACACTACAGTTTGCTGATCCTCAAGAGACAACACAATCCCTGATGTGAGAATAGCAGATTATCAATTGACATTGCGCCCTTTGCTACTGAATATTAGATTACTGTGGGCTGCTTCAACAAGGTGCAGAAAATGTCACATCCCCCTGCCCAGGAACAGAATGATGTGCCCACTTTAACATCAGTATCACAACAATGAACATCTACAATAGCTTGCAAATGGAAATAACACGTGTCTAGCACAGTACATAGCGACAGGGCTGCATGCTCCCCAAGAGTCAATGAAAGTGTGTGTTTACAGCCCTTGACAAGTTTTTACACTGATTGTTCTTACCTTTCTTTTGATGTCAGTGAACTGAGAAAACATTAAGGACCAATAGAATGACAACTCGACTATGTAGTAGTAATGAAGGTCAGGCATCAGCGGCTGAAAGAGGAAGGTTTAAAAAGGTTGAGAAAGTAATTCGCTTTATAAACACTAAACTCCACAAAGAGAGGGGAAATTGCAGACTGGCTAGGGGTTATCTTCCTTTCTCAGACAGTTCTGACGGGTGCCTGTTCCAAGCACTATAGCACTGTGAGAAGAAGCCCCTCCTCATCTCTTACTTACACTTCTCCTCTTTTATGTTTAGATCCTGACAACTGAGCTATACCCTTTCCCTGCAATGCCAATAAGCCAGGCCCTAGTTCTTTAGGTACCTAGAGCAGAAATGTTTCTGGCCAGTTTTGAACCCCGCACTTCTCTCATATGCAGCAAAGGAATGTTTGATTATACAATTGTCTCCTGTTGCTTTCCAAATCAGCTGCAACCAATTTAGAGCATACCAAAGGCTGCAGATGCACAGTGAATTGGGAAGAAATGGCTCCAGTAAACAGTCTTACCTCTGTGTGTTGGCACCATGGTGGGATTAAAGTAGTGCTGTCAACATCACCATGATGAAAGTTATATCAGTCTTTCTAATGTAATTTATTCTTAAGGGGTCTAAAAATGACCTATGAACATGCTATCTTTTGGAGGACAGGAAGCAATTTGTATAGATTAAATCCATTCAGACCCCTTTGGCCTACAACACAGAAAAAAGCAGGGCCCATACCCTTTCCTGCAGCCAAGGAGTGCTTGACGCAGCTGAGAAGGGCAGAAATGTAAAGGTGTAAAGGGGCTTTAAGTCTGGTCCCAGACATAAATTAGAGCAGACTGGGGGCTACTCTAATTTACACTCAGCCATGCCCATTTCCTGCTCGTCATGTCCCCTACATCAATGACAGGGAGGGGTTCTGGGATAGGAGATGTTACTGCATTTTTATGCCACTGGAGGACTCCCTTGGGCAGAGAGTATCCTTGAGGGGCCAGAGTCACCAGGTTTAGACCAGCTTTGCACTGGAGGACCACCCAAAGTTGTTGCAGAGCAGGGCAAAATCTGTCCTACATGTGTAGTTTTGATCATCATTTCTATTCTATAACACAAACAGATTTCTTCTTTTAAAATCTTTTCATGTCAATAAATCTTTATTTTCATGTATTTTTTAATATTTAGAAAACCCTCTTTAGGTGCCCAGCCAATGCTCTGGGATAACTGTTTTTCCTGCTTTGTAAAATACAATAAAATTTTTTTAAAAGTGCTCAAATTTACTGTTTTTTTTAAGTTTCAACTATGTCAATCATACAGACAATGCAAAAACTCAATTGTTGCCATCACCAGGTCTGCTTGCCCATTTTTAGACAATCTTTTCTAGCTTTTTATGTATTTGCTTAGTTTTTAATGTAGTGCTGGTAAAAGGCACCTTTGATAATCCTAGAATCCAAAGGCATGGCGAGTTGGATGGTAAGCTCTCCCCAGTTTCCCCACCAATGAAGGAACAATCCATAAGTGATAAAGTGTAGTTCATTCTCTCTGGGCCATTCAGTCCTTGTCTGCTCTGCTGACATTGCCAGTAAGGGGGTTGATTAGCGGCAGTTTTTTAAACTTAATTCTAGTATATGAACTAAAAAGGAAGCTGGAATTACAGTCAAAATCCCCAAAGAATTTACAAGGAAAATTTGTATTAGAAGAATTTTTAGGATTGTTGGTTGTTCTCTATTGATAAGTTTTTCTAAACCCAAGAATCAAGATAATTCGGGCGGCGGGAACCCCCACACTGTGAGGATGTGCCAGGTTTCATCTCATAAATGCACAACAAAAGCAGAGAACTTGATCAGTTCCAATGTTAGTTCCCGATCCTTAACTTCAATAGTGCATAAAGTGAGGATTTGGGCCTTAGCAAACCAAGTGAATGCAGAATCACCCACTTGTCTATAGTTATATAGAGTTGTGTTGGATTTCTGGAATGCCATGTTGAATAATTCATGTGAGTCACAGCATGATTAGAACTTTTATGCATTTAGAAAACAAAGAAAACAAACAAAACCCCCACAAACACAACCTTGATTTAAGCCCAACACATATTTTTTCTCTGGGACAATGACTGTTTTTATTTTGTGATTTGCTAGCTATCAAAACTCATTCTCTGGCACTGGACCTTCTCTTTGTCTGCAGCTTGTTTCTATAGATCTCATAGATCTCTACTAGCATTCAAAGGGTACAACTAATTTTCTCAGGAACAAAGGGCAACCTCTCTGTCCTGATCATAAGCTTAGCAAATATTCACGCTCATTAGCCAATCATACTGATTCTTTCTTCAGAAGCAGATTTTCTTATGTATGTAATATGCAGTTTACAAACATGTCTTGACATTTTAGACTTCTCAGATTGCATACTCTTCAACTGGTTTCTCTTAGTTTTTTGGGTACTAATTATCGCTTATGGGTAGGGTCCCTTATTACAAGGGACATTCCTTATTTTTTCATCTCTGTACGACAAGATTGGGAGTTGCTGAGTGCTGCAAAGAGCAGCAAGATATACCCTGGCAAAGTATGTGAATACTGCTTATGAGAATACTGCTACTACTATCGGGAGGAGGAGTGGGGCGGGAGGTGTGACTTTATGTTTAAAAGTATTAAGAAGACAGATGAGGCATAAGGAAATGGTTGCTCTGAAACTGGCAATTAGCTCCAAACATAATTTTGCTCTCACTCAAACAGCTGTGAAATCCTCAGGGCTCTCTAATTGTAGCCTGATGCTTACTTACATTCTTCTGTAATCTTGCAAGTATGATACTTTTGTGATGAGATAAATGCAAACTGGTATTGCATAAAAATACATATCCATTACGCTGAACTTTCCCAAATGGCTGCCAATGCCAACTCCTAACCACATATGCATGATGACATTTTTCTCTAATGAGCTCTCTAATTAATAATGACAGGTTTCAGAGTAGCAGCCGTGTTAGTCTGTATCCGCAAAAATAACAGGAGTACTTGTGGCACCTTAGAGACTAACAAATTTATTAGAGCATAAGCTTTCGTGGGCTACAACCCACTTCTTCGGATGCATATAGAGTGAACCATATATTGAGGAGATATATATACACACACATACAGAGAGCATGAACAGGTGGGAGTTGTCTTACCAACTCTGAGAGGCCAATTAAGTAAGAGAAAAAAAACTTTTGAAGTGATAATCAAGATGGCTCAGTACAGACAGTTTGATAAGAAGCAAGTGTGAAAATACTTACAAGGGGAGATAGATTCAATGTTTGTAATGGCTCAGCCATTCCCAATCCCTATTTAGCCCTGAGTTGATTGTGTCTAGTTTGCATATCAATTCCAGCTCAGCAGTCTCTCGTTGGAGTCTGTTTTTGAAGTTTTTCTGTTTTAAGATAGCCACCCGCAGGTCTGCCAAAGAATGGCCAGACAGGTTAAAGTGTTCTCCCACTGGTTTTTGAGTATTATGATTCCTGATGTCAGATTTGTGTCCATTAATTCTTTTGCGTAGAGACTGTCCGGTTTGGCCAATGTACATGGCAGAGGGGCATTGCTGGCACATGATGGCATATATCACATTGGTAGATGTGCAGGTGAACGAGCCACCGATGGTATGGCTGATGTGATTAGGCCCTATGATGGTGTCACTTGAATAGATATGTGGACAGAGTTGGCATCGGGCTTTGTTACAAGGATAGGTTCCTGGGTCAGTGTTTTTGTTCAGTGATGTGTGGTTGCTGGTGAGTATTTGCTTTAGGTTGGGGGGTTGTCTGTAAGCGAGGACAGGTCTGTCTCCCAAGATCTGTGAGAGTAAAGGATCATCTTTCAGGATAGGTTGTAGATCTCTGATGATGCGCTGGAGAGGTTTTAGTTGGGGGCTGAACCAGTGGGAGAACACTTTAACCTGTCTGGCCATTCTTTGGCAGACCTGCGGGTGGCTATCTTAAAACAGAAAAACTTCAAAAACAGACTCCAACGAGAGACTGCTGAGCTGGAATTGATATGCAAACTAGACACAATCAACTCAGGGCTAAATAGGGATTGGGAATGGCTGAGCCATTACAAACATTGAATCTATCTCCCCTTGTAAGTATTTTCACACTTGCTTCTTATCAAACTGTCTGTACTGAGCCATCTTGATTATCACTTCAAAAGTTTTTTTTCTCTTACTTAATTGGCCTCTCAGAGTTGGTAAGACAACTCCCACCTGTTCATGCTCTCTGTATGTGTGTGTATATATATCTCCTCAATATATGGTTCACTCTATATGCATCCGAAGAAGTGGGTTGTAGCCCACGAAAGCTTATGCTCTAATAAATTTGTTAGTCTCTAAGGTGCCACAAGTACTCCTGTTATTTTTGCTAATTAATAATATTATTTAAAATTTGATATTAATAGATATTGATTAACTGATGCTCCCAACACCTCTGAATGATAGGTAAGTATTATTAGTTCTCTGAGTACATCTACACAACAATTAAACACCTGAGCCTGGCCCGGGTCAGCTGACTTGGGCTCATGGGGCTTGAGCTGCAAGGTTGTAAAATTGCTGTGTAAATGTTCAGCCTCAGGCTGGAACCTGAGCTCTGGGACCTCACGAGTGGGGAGTGGTTTCAAGGCTGGGTTTCCCACACTTTGAGTACGAGGAGGTATCTCCTCCCACCATGCATACATTTCATTCAGGGTTCAGGGGAGATTTTTGTCCCCCAAACATACTGTCTTTCTGCCAGTTATCGCTGATATACTTTGTCCTCACGAGGAGGGACGGGTATATTTCCTTCTCTGAGGATGCGGCTCATGTTGCTCCTCCATGACTCGGACAATAGGGGGAGCGAAATGGTGTTTGTTTGGTAGTCTGATAAAGCTAATCAACATTTGCATAAAACGTGGGGTTTGCATAGTAAAAACAACTTCTCAATGAGGTTGTATATTTATTTCTATATAACAGGATGACTTACCTGATATGGGTATCCATTCCAGCACTGCCTTGTGTTCCAGAGCCAGGGAGTCTTAAAGACACAAAACAAAGGGGCATGTTAGTCATTGTGAAATGAAACAATGCAGTCCTCGGCAGTTAAGATGTAAATGGTTAATATTGTTCAGGGGCTAAATCCTGAGAGCTGCTGAGCATTTGTATGTCCTCCCACTGGAGTCAATGGGCACAGAGAGTGAGACCCCTCAAAGTTGTGTGTCCCATATTAGAACAACCCACTCTGACGTTCTGTGCCTCATGGGAACACCCTACACCCCCATGTTCATCCTTATAAAATGATTGTGTGGTATCCAATGCAAAGTTTGTCATGTTGAATGTCTTCGGAAGGCTCATGATGCACTGAGCATTGTTGTTATAGTGATGTTATAGTAACTGTTGTTACAGTAATGTCATACTAATGTTATAGGTTATAATTTCATATATATAGTTAAGAGGCTGAAAATGTAGCCTCATGGCTTAAAGCAAGCCCAGGCAAAAACTCTCCAAAAGCAGAGGGGCATTTTACACCTCATCAGGGCATGCATGGGACAAACCCAGCCCAGCCTCACAGGAACAAAGGACACTGGCCTAGGCAACAACAAAGGATCTGTTGGACTCTGGAGTGAGTCACCCCCCTTCCTTTGGTCAGTTTGGGACTATGATGGGGGGGGGGGGGAAGCCAAGAGGGAAGAAAGGACATGATAAAAGGGAGAGATGTTTGCCATTCTCTTCCTCTCTCTTCCACCTACATCTACAGACACCGCACCAAGCGACTGAAGCGCTGATCAAAAGGGAGAGCCTGGCTGAAGGGCAACCAGCCAGCCTGTGGTGAGACGCATCTAAGTTTGTAAGGGCACTGAAAGTGTTAAGATCAGCTTAGAATGTATTTTCCTTTTATTTCATTTGACCAAATCTGACTTGTTATGCTGTGACTTATAATCACTTAAAATTTATCTTTGCAGTTAATAAATCTGTTTGTTTATTCTACCTGAAGCAGTGCGTTTGGTTTGAAGCATGTCAGAGACTCCCCTTGGGATAACAAGCCTGGTACATATCAATTTCTTTGTTAAATTGACGAACTCATATAAGCTTGCAGCATCTAGTGGCATAACTGGGCACTGCAAGACGGAGGTTCCTAGGGTTGTGTCTGGGACTGGAGATATTGGCTAGTGTCATTCAGTTGCACAATCCAAGGAGCAGCTTACATGCCAGAGGCTGTGCGTGAACAGACCAGGAGTGGGGGGTTCTCACAGCAGAGCAGGGTAAGGCTGGCTCCCAGAGTCAAGGATTGGAGTGACCTAGCAGATCACCGGTCCAGATAACACCAGATGGGAGCGTCACACCCACTCATTCATAAAGAGTTTGACTTGTTCATGTAGGATTTTTGCTCACTACATTCTAAAAACAGCACACTGTACATTCAAGTATCAGAGGGGTAGCCGTGTTAGTCTGAATCTGTAAAAAGCAACAGAGGGTCCTGTGGCACCTTTAAGGCTAACAGAAGTATTGGAGCATAAGCTTTCGTGGGTGAATGCCCACTTCATCAGACGCAAGCCTTGCGTATTGCATCTGATGAAGTGGGCATTCACCCACGAAAGCTTATGCTCCAATACTTCTGTTAGTCTTAAAGGTGCCACAGGACCCTCTGTTGCTTTGCACTGTACATTCAGTCATTCTTACAGCTTGTGCACAAGTCGCAAGGTCTTGTGTCACACTCTCAGCATCACAGCTAATAAATAATACCTAGCTCTTGTACAGTATTTTTCATCAGTAGCTCTCAAAGTGCTTTACAAAGGAGATCAATATAATTACCCTCATTTTACAGATGGGGAAACTGAGGCACAGGGCGGTGCAATGACTTCCCCAGAGTTACCCAACAGGTCAGTGGCAGAGCCAGGAATAGAAGCCAGGTCTCCTGAATCTCACTCCAGTACTCTATTCACAAGGACACACTGTCTAATGGCCCTGTTGGCCTCAGACTGTCAAAATGTTTAGTCAGAATTGCTTCAGCATAGGTTGCTGTTCAGTCCAATCCCAGTTAATCCCAGGAAAGGGGATTATTTCCTCCGCCTCCACCCTGACTGTCCTGCCTCCCCCATGGAGATCAAATCAAGTCCCTACAAGCCTGGTTTTGGTTACCGCTGTCCTAAAGGATAGAGGTTGCCATCATACCATATATTCTGCTTGCAGTGATGTCCTAAGGCAAAATGAATGCTGAGGGAGAGAAACTCACCGTAGTGTGTAAAATACCAACTGAATTTTCCATTCAAAAAGGCCAATCCAAAGAAGTCAGAAAGACGTGACAAGAAGGTTCTTGTGGAGATGCATCACTGCTGTCCTTAATTTGCTTTCTGGCTATTTGCACAAGATTTATGTGACTATTTATCCCCCAATTTTTCATGAAAGAATAGAACAGGGAAGTTTCCTTAAATGTCAGTAAATCTATTCTTTCAGCAGGTTTATTCCTTTGTTCAGTTCAGAAGGGATTTCAGTGTGTTGCAGCATTGATAAAAATAGCAGCCAAGGCCTGAGCGTCTTATATTTATTACCAGCTAGTGAACGAGTTTTTCCTCTCTTGAAGAGGTTATTTAAACTGGTATCCCAAAGAGTTGCACCCTGCCTCTCTGTTTCTTTAATGTCTATTATGGTATACCTATGATTTGCAAAATAATGGCAAAACATCAACTTTCAATTTTTTCACACCACACAGCAGGAAGAAAAATGTGCTATCAGTTGTCCCGAAACCAGTGCCCTCCCAAAACAGCAACTTGGGGGGCTAGAGTAGGATTTTGCAGATACTGTGGGCGCAAGAATGCCTAGTGTTCCAACATGCTACTGTAACTCAAAATTAAGAGTCAATGGCACTGCTTCCCTAAAGAAGAAATTTCAAGATGGCAGCCAACAGCTCCTGTAAAAGAAAACTACGCGGGTGAAGCAATTCTGTACAACAAAATGGCAGGTGAGTCAGTCAGAGCCCCTTCTCCAGCAAGAACTTTATCTCTTGGTTGCAGAAAACCCAATAAGCACCAAATACTCAGCTCTACATTTCTTACCCATATATACAGCCCGGAGTTCAGAGACCAGACTTCTCCCCTGTGGTCCCTCCCTTTGTGGAATTCCTGCTTTTGGGGCCATAAATGGAGCACCTATGAGCACAAGTTGCCAGTAATTTATTGTTTGCCAGGGACAAGGTATCTGTACCCTTTGGCAGAGACATTAGGAACAGGTATTTATTTTTAAAATCCTACTTGAACATTGATGCTGACTTCAGATAGCTTCTTCCCAAGTACCATGGTCCTAATTGAGGAGCCTGAAGCTGCAATCTTAGAATCACTCAGATCAAAAGTCTTCCAAGCTCTAGTCAAAGTATATGAAAAACATTTTGAAATGGGCAGCAGGTGTTGACTTGCTTTTATAAGAGAAAAAGGACACTAACAAGGGTCACAGGACCAGAGAGAGGTTAGAATCAATACTAATTATAGAAGAGCTAGAAATGTAAAACTGTCAGCTTAGTTAGCAGAACAGTGTCATTTTTTTACTCTGTGCGACAGTCAGAGCAGAGTAGGAGTTTGAGGGCTGAGTCACTTATTACTACAGTCTCCTGATGCAGAAGTGAGTTTATTTACCAGACACCGTATTTGTTTCAACTATCCTTATTCCACCCAGCGAGCAATATACAACGTATTAGGCCGCTTTAAAACAAAGAGCTATGTTTTAATCCCTTAGTGTCAGTGGATTCCTTTTTCATGCTAGCTCATTGTGTGGACATTTCAACCAAGTGTTAACAGGAGCAATTTCTAAAACTTACTAGCCTATGTACAAAATCTACCTTCTTAGCCTTTACCATGAAAGGCAGCATGTCCTAGAGTAGCTAGTACACTGCTGTAGGAGTTGGGTGACCTACCTAGGTTCTATTTCTGGCTTTGTCTGCTGTCACACTGACCTGCTGTGTGACTTTAGACAAGTTACTTCACCTCTTTCCACTCCTACCTTTTGTTCTATTGTCTTTAGATCATGAGCTCTTCAGGACAGGGGCTGTTTCTAAGTGTGTGTATAGTGCCTAGCACAATGGGGTCCTGATCTCAGTTGGGACTCGAGGCACTACGGTAACATAAATAATAATGATGTCTGATAATAATTGAAAAACTATTTCTACTTTATTTGCCTACAACCTAGTGGAAGAGAAGATTTTTCAAGGTTAAAGAAACACTGTTGCCAGTGAAGAGATTCAGCTATTAGGTTTTGACAATGGTTTGATTTGGGAAATAATTTTTTTCTAATATAGAGTCAATGTGCATTTCTCTCCAACCCCACCCCCGTTCTCAGCCCCTCAGGTGTTCTCTCCAGCCTTAGGGAGCTCTCCATTTTTCTACACTTCTCATGCTGAAGGCCTTGCATTGGAGTCACCCACCCTTACACGCAAACAGATAAAGGGATTCCCTTAAAAAGTAATCAGCAGTTCCTTAGTCAACCACAGAGGTTTATGTTGAATAAAATGAGGTTTCCATTCCCTCCCAGGTAGCTGAGTGAATTGCATTCCATTGGACAGGTGGGACAAGAGATTATGGGTGAAATCCTGGTTGGTCCCATTGAAGTCAGTCTTGCCATTTGACTTCAATGGGCCAGGATTTCAACTCAGGAAAGGAAACAGAATTCAGGCCTCCTGCAAAAACCTACAATGCATTAGACTCAATTTACAATGGTGCTTCCAACACAAAAGTTGCAAAAGTTACTGTTCCAGCTAGTTGTATTGTTTTGTATTCCTCCAGGTATTAAAAAAAGAAAACAAAAACAAATAAATACAAAAATCTTCCCTTCTTTCCATCGTTGTGTTACTAAATTGAATTTTATTGTAAATCAAAAATACCAAAGAGGGCAAGCACACACCCCACTCAATCCCTCACACATCCTCTCCCGTTGAATCCTCAGTGTGTACACAAGGAAGGATTAAGGCATGATCTACGAAACTCGACTGTGCTGCCAATCTAAATTGATTTGCCAAGATTTCCTTTGCGCATAAACAGGAAGGGTTTTTTGGAGGCACTTGTACTTCATGAAGCACAACTTCAACCTGGGTTTCAGTAGCTCTTGTACGGTGTGAAGCACATTTCTAAAACTGAAGTGCCCATCCACGGGGCTTTGCACAAACATGTGGACGAGCCGTGGGTCAATGGTTTAAATGTATTCAGTTCCTTTACAGAAGCTGAGCTGCTTTACATCCAAGTGTAATGAGGGCACCAACATTTTAGTTAATAGGCCTCTTGGATTAGGACACATGCACCCTTAGAGCAATAGGTGTATCCACTAAAATGAGATTTGTTCAGATGAATCCTTTGGGCAACACTGAGTCACGACACACATTCTCTTAATTTCACTTTTAGTCAGAGCACTTCAGCTTCGACAAAAGCAGAGCGAAAATCCATGTGCAATGCAATGAGTGGGCATCAAGCCAAATAAAGTGGACACTAACTAGAACATTATTCTGGGGCTTAAAGCAGTTGAGAACCAGGCTCCTACTATCTTTAATGATTCTCATCACAGAAAGGATTTGCACTACATGGATGGACAGTATAAATGCTATTAATAATATATTCCCATTTCCAAGTTAGTGTAAATGCTATTAATAATATAGTCCCATTTCCAAGTTAGTGTAAATGCTATTAATAATATATTCCCATTTTCAAGTTATGTGAAGAGTTATAATTAGCTTCTAACTTGAATTTGTCATATAAGAGAGTGTCCCTGCAGTACCTATATGTTGATGGTGATATTACTTGGCTTTTGAAGACAATTTCTAAGTTTAAAATTGTTTTACTTTATGTTGAAATTAAAATAAAAGTTACAAATATATACAGAAGGAACAAGGATTCCAGAAGCTGATATGAGGAATCCTTAGCACAGCTAAAAAGTTATACCCGGAGGTCTCTAAGTGATAACTGCATGGAGTTCCTAATATACAGTACATCTTGAGGCTTTACGAGTAAACTTTAAACTTCCTCTTCTCTGTTAACAAGAATCATTTCACACAAGCATTTTACAAGGTTCAAATGACTCAATCTTGTTGTACCTCTGTCTCTTCCAGCTGACCTACATAGAAATCCTTAATGGTGAGGAACTAATGCATGTCCAATTTGCCTGCCTATTGGAATGGAACCCTGAGGGGTTTTTTGCCAATAGAAGATGTTCAGATGGGAGTTTGAGTTCTTGTGGATATAAGAGTTTTAATCTCCAATGTTTTGAAACCTCTAGTACTTGCCCTTTCTCACTCCTCCTACTCACCAGCCAGCAAAACTTACTGGGCATGAGGGGCTGAGGTGAGGGTGGAGCCAGGGCTTTACCTACCTGCTCCTCAGGGGAAGTGGGGGCATCAGGCACATAGCAGCCCCTGCTCTCCCCTACGTGCCTAGAGTCACAATCCAAGGACTAATGAGGCTGCCCAGAGGGCCCCCTTGTTTGGCCATGTTAGATGCAACCACAATGAAGCCTTTAATGAACTTAACTGTCTACTGGGCTGGGCAAGAGTTAAATGAGAGAAGAGCTTTGGAAATGCAGAACATTTGTTATTGATACACAGAATTAAAGCATGTCTGTCTTATAGCTGCCTAAATTAAAGCCATTCAAATATCGTCAACCCATTCATTTAGGATAATTCCTACTTTTAGCCAAATCTGAAAAGCAATGACTGCCTTTCACATCAGACTCAACTAGATGCAAGAGATACTTCACCCATTTTCCCACTACCTAAATTATAGGTGCTGGCAAAATATTCACATTTATTTTTTTTCAAATATTATGACACATCTTTAGCATTTCTCCAAAGAAACCTTGTTACAGTATTTGCCAATGCTGAGGTTTGGATTCGATTAAACTTTGAGTACTAAATAAAATAACAAGTTACATTAGAGAACACTCAAGGCCTGATCACAAAGCCTGAAAACTCATCCCAAGTTGACAATGTATACCCTCACTGAATTACACAGCACTGTGGCAAAGATGAACCCACTAAGTGGTCCTGTTCAGCAGACTCAAAGGAGTTCTCCCAGGACAATCCAACCACCATATAGGGTAATACATTTGGGAGGCGTCACGGGGAAAGGGATACTGTGGAATGCTGAATCAAGAATTCTACAGCTGCTGGAGAGAGGAGATTTGCCACTCAGTGATTATCCTTCATGCCTGCTTAGTTGTTGAAGCTTCTGGGGTTTCCATGGGCCACGCAGAGGTGAAATTCAGCTGAACTGAGCCCCATTAATGAACAATCCTCTTTTACCATGTAAATGAAAAGCCAATATAGTGTAGCAAAACACACACTGTACTGTGCAATTGACCCATCCTACTTTAACTATGGTGTAACTTCCTAGGCTGATGTCCTGATAAAAGATACTGACTTCAGAGGGCTCTTTCTACAGTCTATATCACTGGAAGATGGGTGCCTCACACTAATAAACTATGACAAACGCATGCATTAGGATGGGTAGTTCTGGACTATATTCTCTGTGCAATTGTTCGCAAATAGAAAATCAACCCCCTGCGTGCCACATATGAGCAGCTGCCCTGCCACAGAACAGTTGTACAATCTGTGCAGAGCTGGTTGAAACATTTTTGCTGATTTGGCAAAATATGCTGTTGTGTCAAAGTCAAAACATGTCTCAGAATCTATCTATCTGTTTCCACTAAACTTTCATTGGGGAAGTTTTTGGGTCAGGGACAAAGCAAGAGCCTCTATACTGGGTGGTTAGGACATGATGTGGGTGGCCCAGGTTCAAGTCCCTGATTTGAAATGATCTGGCCTGGGATGAAAAACTCTGCGCAGAACAAGAACTTCAACCTGGGTCTCCCACATCCCAGGCCTGTGCCATAACCACCAGGCTATTGAGTGAGTCTGATCCCCAATAAAAACACAATTGCTATCCTCCAGTCAGGTCTAATTTTGTGGGTTTAGAATGGGGTGAGAAGGATATGAGAAAGTGAGAAAAAATTTCAGAAACTTTACTCTGACCAGCCTCCATTTATCTCCTCTCCTTTTAAAGACATCTCACCTGTTTTCCCCTCCATACTCTAGCCCTAGCAGTAGGGGCCTTGTTCAGACTCCCACTGACTTACAGGTGCAGTTGTCCATTGAGTCCCTCTTTGCGATCCATCAAGGGCATCCACTCTAGGCTCCCAGCTCCTCAGTCGTCACCTCTCTTGGGCAGAGACCAGAGTCTCTCTCCCTCCTGGGTTTTTTCTAGACTCCGCAATTCCTTGCCTACACTGTGATATCCGTAGCAGGTCAGACTGCCTAAGCTGGTGAGTGTCTGCGTTTTGATTTCTCTTTGAAGGCTATGAACAACATAGTTGCCAGCAGTTATGAGTTACCACACAGCTCTTTATAAGCAAGCACATTTATTCTTAAGATGAAAGCATTACCAAGAAAACATTAAGAAACAATAAAAGGGCCTATATGCATGCTAAAAGCTTACCTGTAGTCACCCATTAGTCTTATAGGGCCTCAGTAGGTCAAGTCCTTTCAACCCTTCCCAGGAAGGATTGGGGCCCCCCTAGGACAGAATATCCTGTTTGTTTTCTGGATCAGAAAGCAGGCCGAGTCAGTCCTTTCTTTGTCTGTTGGTTTGTGAAGAATCTAGTTTGAACCAGTTTTTGTGAGTATCTCCAGGTATTGGTACCTCTCTGGAGGTGTTACAACCTAAATTAATTTGCCTAATCTCCCCCTACTGTTCTTCGTTCCTGGAGGGTTGTGGTCACTTTCCCCAGGGAATTACATATAATCCCTGGCCCACAAACGTAATACAGTAACACCTCCCAAAGATATTACAGGGAATTGCCATCTCTGTCACCCACGCTTCAAGGGGGTGAACCAGATTCCGATATCCATACGCATGCTCAATAATACATCCCTCCCTAAACAGTGCCACTGACTCCAGTGGGACAAGCTGTGGAGTAAGGTGTGACTCACCTGGAGTAGGGCTGGCAGAATCTGGCTCTAAGGCTAGGTCTACACTAGGGAGGGGGGTTGACCTAAGATACGCAACTTCAGCGTAGATCGATCACTACCCGCCGATCCTGTGGGTAGTGTAGATGTACCCTAAGTTATCAAACCAAAAACAGACCAATAGCACAACAAAACAAACTGGAAGGGGGATGCAGGGGCGGGGGGGAGAGAATGGCAAAGCTGAAACAAAAACAGCATAACGCTGTAAGTGTAACACTCAAGGTTTGGAATCAGTTTTTGCTGGGCATAAAGTATCAGTTCTGCTAGCAGTTTTCTGTGGATTTTTGCCTTAAATGGCATGAGAGCTCAAATGAAACTTAAGCTTTACCCCACCTTTAGTGCAGTGCCTAATCAGTGTGGCATGCATGACAATGAAGGATGATAAACAGCTGTTGCATTTACTGTCATTTATTAAGGAACAATTCTCTCTCTTTTTCTCTCCTTATATAAAAACCTGTCTAAAGCTTTCTGTCAAATATCTCTCTAAATCCATTAGCTAGAGGAATTTTATTTCTTAAAGAACTTCTGAGACAGGGCCATGGTGGAGAATTTTAATACTCTGCAGGAGAAACAATGTGAGAACTCTGCATGTTAGCCAGGAGCCCTCGGCTGTTTTGCATATATTGTCCTATCCATTATCTTTAGAAAGAGACACTAATTGGACCCAGGCTTCCAAAAGCCCCAAAGCAATGAAATCTGCATACTTCGCTCAAAGTATTGTTAACATATAGTATGTGAAAGAAAGGTCAAATTTTGATAGTAGAGGGAAAATTGTAGTGCTGTACAAAACTTCACCTTACATTTGTATTCTATTCCTTAAGCAGCAAGTGGTGTAAGAGGTAGGGCTGAGTGTCTATCTTACAGCTGAATACTACTTTTGGAGATCTCTCTTTTTTTTTTTAAATAAAGAGAGAGTTAGGTTGCAGTTAATCATACAGTGAACCAAGTACAAGAGAGGAGTATTCTCCTGCCCTTCTGTACCCACAAGACCCAGAGTATATTGAACAGATTCTCAAAGCTAGACATGCACATTTACTTGTGCACATACATTTTCATGCAAACGTTTGATGTGTGCATGCAGGTATATGCTTTCACACACAGCCACTTAGGCAACTAACTGGTCATGCACATGCACATCAGATCTTTTGAATGTGTAAACTGGTCCCGTGCAAATTTATGCAAACAAGTTTGGGTGCGTAACTTTGAAAATCCGTCCCTCAGTTATTTGCAGTATGGACCAAATTATCTGCCCCAGCTTCCATTTTTCTGTACACACTTTTACTTGTACAACTGTTTCCTCTCCCAAACTTCATTCATACATCTATTTATGTGCACCACCCAGGCACAGCTAGGAAACCAAATGCACAACAAGGACACACACATATTGGTCCTGTAAACACAAACTGGTTCATGCCCTCTTCCGTAAGCACAATCAGATACATACATCAGTGTGGACATGCAAACATTAATGCAGACCCGAGACTGGCTGAAGTTTGTTTGCTCCATATACTTGAAACAAACAGTATTTCAAAGACAGATTTACATTTTAAGTTATCAAAGACAGTAGCCTCCTGTCAATGTGTGAAAACAGATCACTACTGAATGGCTGAATCACAAAAGAGAGTCTCTTGAAGATCTGAATTGAAAGATATCTTTGCTAAACATTCAGTTAGATAACTGCAATCCGCAAGCTTGACCAGATGTTTTATCAGAGTACAGTGTGTATTCAAAACACAATAGCTCATTGATAAGAAAAATCACATCTCTTGAAAGCTGATTCAATTCCAAATCCACTTATTCCCCCAAATAAATGTTCAAAACAAAATGATACAGTGTTCTCTTCAAAAGCTTCATGTAAACCCCAGTACTGGGGAAGGTTAAAATTACCCTCTGAAATCAGAAAACACAATCAGTGGGACCAGGGGAGCCCCCTCAATGCCAACTCAATGCCCCACCATACTGTAACTCATATTAGGCCTGACACACTCAGTACCCACAACACACTGTTGTCATAATATGTACCTAAACAGTGTCATGTAAGATATATGTAACATGCTGGTCCCAAAATCATTGTGTGATGTATGTACAGTTTGTGTACAAAGAGTTATGTATTTGTGTTAGAAATATGTTCTTAAAATGTATATGGCATAAATCCAGGCTGCCCTAGACAAAGGAATGTGTATTTACCTGTCCAACTGGCAGAAGACAATGAAAGTGCATTTACATATACTGTAAACAGAGTGAATAAGTTACAGCTTACAGAGCACATGAGGGGGCAGAGTCTGAACCCCGAGGCAGAGACAATGGACTTTGGGTAATATAAGGGGAGCAAACAGACAGACATTCTAGTTATCCATCACTTAGGGAACAAAGGGAACAGCATCCTTGGATTCTGTGAATGCTGAGTCCTCTGACCTGGAAAGCTGGAGATGCTGGTAACTTGATGTGAATAAGAAAACTGCTTAGGCAATGATTGTAACTTGCTAAGATCAAGTTTTAGTCACTAAACCGTGTTTTTTATTTTGTTTTGTTTGTAATCAGACCTGTCTCTTTTTCTCTTGCTTAGTATTACTTAAATCTCTGTTCTTTATTAATAAGCTTGTTCTTGTTTTATTACAACACCATCTCAGTACTGTGTATTAAAGTGAAGTGAGAGTCTTCAGCTAACCTAACAGGCTGGCGTGCATTGTGTTTCTTTGAAGGCAGCAAATCTAAATTTCTGTGACTGTCCAGTGTTACTCCTTCTCTGGGGAACTCGGGAACTGGGGTTCACTGATTGTTACTGCCAGGCAAGGTTTAGATTGGCAGAGTCTTGAAGAGTTTGCTGGCAAAGCAGACAGGCTGGTGTGTTAAGGAGCTAACACACAGTTCTGTAGCAGCTGAGCTCTCTCTCTTGCTGAGGCAGAGGGATAACACAGTGGCTGGGTGTCCTGAGCAGGACATCACAATCAGCCATCATTTAAAAAAAACAACTTTATAAATAAGAAAAACAATTATACTTAGCATTTATAGAGCAATGTATGTACAACACATTTGTCTGGAGTCTTAACAGGGCATGGATTTTTGCTATCTGGGTTTACTACCAGGATTTGGATGGAGTTTACTGCATTGACCTTTTTCTCAAAGATTCTTGGTAGTTTCTAGACAAAGTACCACAGAAATTTACAGTATATTTTCACTAAAGTCAATATAATAAAAATTTTGGGCACAGTTCTATCCTCATTGCACTAATACATGTCCTGAGGCCAGAAGATGTTTCAGGGTTTAGGGCGTACCGGGCACTGAGACTGTCATGTGTGGTCTCTGCCTATGCCCTAGGGGCCAAAGTTTGACCTCAGATACATAAATGCAATTCTCACTCTTAGCTGCATCCCAGGTCAGAATATGGTCTTTATTATCATAAAATTTCTATCCAAAGGAACACATTTGTATTTTGTTTAAAGTGCATAAAGTGGGACTGAGAAAAAAAGCTGCAGTGTCATCGTTGACTTAAAAATACAAAACATGTAACTATTTCCACCTTCTATATATTCTACATGAATTGAAAATTACAGGCTTTTAGTGAACAGTGCCTTTCATATTTGCAGTGGAAGGACAATTATTTATAATTAACGGACATTCCAATCTTCTGGCATGCAATCTTACATGATTAATGTAAATAGTATCTCAGTTTTCAGACAAAAAAAATTGTAATTAAGACCATGAATGCTGGCAATTCTTTTTATTTAACAAATTTATAAGCATTCCTCCTGCATGCCATTGTTTTAATAAGTATTCAGTACTCTGATTGGAATTACTTGAATTGCTTTCTTTTTTTCTTGTGTAGCACCTGCATCCTCTCACCATGGTAATGCTGAATTGCTGCTGACATTAGAAAAAAGTCAGATTACCATGGCAGCACACAAAATATCCTTATGTAGTCCCGAGCCCCTACAACTCTACGTTCAGATGTAAAAATTATTCTGCCCTTTTATAGTGAAACCAAAAGATTTTCCAGATTCCACAGTAACCTGGGATTCTCCTTCTTTTGTGACTTAACGGATGTCTATTTCAGTGGTGACTCTTGTAAGCTTCCTTTATTTTAAGCAAACCAGGAAAATATTTTCTTTCTTCTGCATTGTGAAACCAAGATTGTCTTGTCTCCTGGGTACAGAAAAAACTATAGATTTTAATTTGTTAGAAAAGAAATCAAAGCTAAGCACCCATGAATTATTCAAAAAGGAAACACTAAAAATGATAAAGGATGCCAGAAGAAGATAACCTACTGTTTTTCCCAATAATATCTTGCAGGAAATTTTCATGTTGTTGTTTTCTTTGGTTTTTTAAAAAAATATCAGACTCCTGAGTTGTGATCCATATTGTTTAGTGAAAGCATCACTATGCTTAAGCATTATTAGCTCATTGTATGGACTTTGGTGTTTTGAGTCAAGAACAAAAGCCAAGAAATTCTGACATAAGACTGCATTGTTACCTTATCCCCATTGAGCTTAGGCATTACAGCACAGTGGAGTAAGAAATTAATACCCATGGTTAGATCAGACCCACAGCTGTAAGAACTTTGAATACAGGAGCCCACACCATGTGCTGTACTAGACAAACAAGGCTGGGGCTAGGAGGGCAGCTATGTAGCATTTCCTGGTGTTTACAGATTTCTGACAACATGCTTATGTTATTTTAAAGGCGTTTTGTTTAATTTGGGACCCTTGTTTAAAAGGGTCCCAGGCAGGCAGGCAGCCGGCCCTGTACGGTGGGGGTCCAGGGTCGGGGTCTGGACTGCCGCTGCCCTGCCACCTGGCCCCTGCGGCCCAGGAAACACATTGTGGGCCACATATGTAAACATCAACATTTCTTGTCCATTTTATCTCTTTGCTGAAAAGAAGTTAAAATGCTCCCTCCATTATCCATATAGCATGAAGAATAACAAATGTGCAACAGGAGTGCATTTGTCTGGAACAACCAGACCATTTTTTGTTTTGACATCACAATTGTATTTCCATAGACATGCACTGAGCTTGTTTGGGACCCAGTAAACACTCATTGTAGCAGCATATTTTTAGGGCAGTGGTTTTCAACCAGGGGTACGTGTATCCCTGAGGATACATCAGCTCATTTAGATAGTTGCCTAGTTTTACAACAGGCTACATAAAAAGCACTAGCAAAGTCAGTACAAACTAAAATTTCATACAGAGAATGACTTGTTTATTCTACTCTATATACTATACACTGAAATGTAAGTACAATATTTATATTTCAATTGATTTATTTTAGAATTATATGGTAAAAATGAGAAAGTCAGCAATTTTTCCAGTAACAGTGTGCTGTGACGCCACTGTCCTAGGGTAAGCCATGAGCTAATCATCTTGAAATGTTTTCCCTTCATCATCTCATCCAGTAATGGTTCTGGTTTATTTGGGAGTCTGAACATGTTAAAATCAGAGGTAACTGCTGCTTGTTTTTTGTTAGCTATTTCTCAAACATAAGACTCTCACCTGTTTAAATATTTCCTTTAGAAATTGCAGAAGCACCACTCTATAGTTAGGACTAAAAGCTTCCAGCCTCCAAAACAGCTTGTATCTTAGGCATTTATGTAACAAATAAGCTCTGTAGATAATGACACGGGCAGCACTGCTTGGGTATTATTTATGTAAGGATGAACTGTGCTTCATGGAGCCCTCAGAAAACATTACAGGAATAAATATGTTTCCACAAACGTCGGCATTTGACCACGTACACATCTCAAATAAATAGAGTTCCCACTACCCACGAAATCATTGACTACTCACAAATGCTGTTCTGGAACCAAAGATAATTTAGTGATCTCAAGAAACCCATAGTTCACACTTTGTGCCAACTTCTGTTCACTATTCCTTCTAGTGGTTTATTTGAAAAAGGATGTGACTGTTTCAGACACCAAGACTAGTATTTCCATAAATTCTTCACAGACCCAAGTAGTCTTTCATGCTTCTTGGCATAGTTCACAATCTAAGTGAAGACAACATGATACATTGCTAATGCGTTTCCTGAAGCCTTCTTTTTCAGATCTTATATTGTGACTAAGTAAGCCATCAGAAAGTTCTATAGGACTGCGATTTCTGTGGAGGTTAGTACTTTGCATTAGTAGCTCACAGAAAGTCTGCAGCAATACTGTGGCACAGAAACTACTGCAATGCAGAGTGCTCATCCTCTTATATCTCCCCTCTTTCCCAATTCCCAAATAAAACTAGCAGAATACTTGTGCTAATGGGAAGGGGAAACCACATATGGAAGGAACCATAAGAGGCCAAAAGTAGTTACAATCACTTAAAGAGGCACTTGACATTTCAAATGTAAATGTATGTCTCTGTACTGAAAAAAAATCATTTGTTGCAAAGAAAAATTGTGAATTGGCAACTGGAATTATTCACAGAGTGAAATTCAGTTCTCTGCAGAGGGACATCATAAGATATACACACCATGCAAATCCAACAGAAGCCCTGCAAATATGGCATAAGTGGGACTACAGTAGCGTGGAAGTCTTGTGTTGGCAATCTACATGAGTGAATTTCACCCTAGCTGAACTTCCCAAGTGAATTGCAAGTGTAAGTCCATGTGTAACCCACACACCTCCTGGGTGTGGTGTTCTGTCCCATCTAGTGGCACTGAGACCACTTAGAGAGCAATTAATGAGTCTGCTCTACAGCCTTTGCTAACAGCCAGTTGGCTTTTAGCTCATGCGGTAGAGGCTCATGCACTAAGCTTCAGAGGTCCCAGGTTCGATCCCGCCCACTGACGACCGGGGTCTGTCAGCTTTACACATGCAGGACGCATTGCTGTAACCCAACCTGGCAGTGACAAAGATATGGACAATTGTAATGATGTCCACATCTGGAAGGAAAGATCCCAATCTGTAGCAATCACAGACAGCAAAATGACTCTGGACCACTGCTCCTAGCTGGACACCCAGAAGCAGCCGAGACGACAGAATCCCTCAAAAGAAACGATATCTCTACCATCTCCTCCAGATGCTTTTCCCATTCAACTAGCATCATCTGTGTCTTACCTAGTCTGAGTTTCAATCAGCTTGTTCTCATCCAAGCACCCTATTGCTCTGCAACTTTACCTATTTGTTTTCAGTTACCAGTTTTTTATTAAACAGAACAGTTTTTACATTTTGTTAAGTGATCTTCATGCTAAATAGCAATAACATTTTTTCCATCATGAACACTCTGGGCCCGTCAATGGAGTTACACCTATTTACAGCAGCTGAAGATATAAAGTTGTGAATTAACAGAGTCCCCATATCTTTGCACATAGAGGAATTTGGGTCAGCTACTGATGACGAGTGGGTTTCCTGTTCATAAAATATTCAACATATTTCAGAGCCTCTTAATTTAAATAAATACACACACACAATGCTTGGCAACACTCTAGTGAAGCAAAGCAGCTATAATCCAATACAATTTAAGCAGTTTATGGCTGCCTTATATCTTTAGGGCAGTAAAAAGCAGCCAGAGCACACCAGTGAATCTGGACCTTAAATTTAATAGGACATCTGTGAGGGTTTTTTTTGAAAGAAAGACCACATCACTGTATAAACCATAGCTTTGGAATTACTTCTCTAAGGAATGGATCAAGTTTCAAAGTTTTCATATTTAGATTCCAAGAACCATACTTGAGCATGATTTTGGTTTGTTTAAAGTCACTGTACATTTAAGAGCTAAACAAAAATACCCCAAAACATATCAATTCCGCTACCACAGTGGTAATGCTGGCATTTGATGGTACTGTAATCCTGGACTATTTAAAGAACACCATTTGTTATTTTAACAAAAGCCAGAGGGGTTCCTAGGTTTTTGAAGATGTTTGAAATTCTAGTTTTTCAAAGGCCTATATGGAAGAAGTTAATAATTAAACAAACTCATCTTTATATATTTACTTTCTCCCTAACAAGAATATGTAGCTGCCTTGCCAGAGGGATATATCTGACTAATTTTGACAAGCAGATAAATTTCCATCCAATTTGGTAAAGGGAAATAGTTCTTGCATCGTAGGGCATGCTACTGAAGCAGGCTTTTGGAAATTCCTGCTGACTTTCTTTCCGTTAGTCATTCTGCGTCATAATGGCTTGCTCTATTGGCATCCAGTTCCATTCCACTGCTGCATGCCGTCCAGAAGGAGAGATGCAGTTGACTTTGTGGTGCATTCTTTAACATCGGAATGGAATGTTTTAAGATAATTACAAATGTGAAGTCACATTGTCTTACTGTATTAAATTTAAAAACAAATTATAGGTAAAACCTTAATAATTATATGGAGAGGAGGGAAACCCTGAAAAAGTTTACACAAAAATGAAAACAGTATCAAAATGATAAAATGCTTAATACCAAACAGAGCAGGACTTTACTAATTCGTCTTAGTACAGAGGGTGACCACATGGCACTTCCTGGCACAACAGGCCTTGAGTGACACTGGAGTGGTGAACAGGCCTTCTTCTGCCAGGACATCCACGCCAGCCCTTCCAGCTGGAATGCAAGCCTGCTCTTCCCAGCAGGAATCCCCCACAGCTTCTCTGCTGGGAAATCCTCTTCTCTCCCCCTAGTCCTCTCACTCTTCCCTTAGATCCAGCTCTCCGGCCCTGGAGATAGTGGGCAAGCTCCTCCACTGCCCCCTGGCCTTCAGTCCTCTCCAGCAGAAGTCAGCAGGCAACTTCTTCTGCTGCACTCTGGCCTTCAGTCTTTCCCCAGGAACCATCTACAGCTTCCTTCCTGGACCTTCCACAGTCCACTGGTCTCTGGCAGCTCGCGCCTGCCCCGACTAACCCAGGCCACTACCACCTGCCTCTTTCCTGACTGACTCATTGCGTCTCCCGCTCCTCAGATTCTTTATAGCCCCAGGTGATACCCTGTTCTACCCTCTTAATTGGCCAGATGGGAGGACCTGTTCTGGCACAGGAAAGCTTGACCTGCATCACTTACAGGGGTCAGCCACCCTGTGACATACTCCTTTTTAATTAATTTTAATTTGACAATAATACATTTAATGAGGGATGGCTTACTGCTTAGCTTTGATTCAATGGCCACTAAAAACTCTGCCATGTTAAAGCCAGCCCTTACAGGATAACGTGTACGTACTTAAAAATGCTGCATATTAGTTGGATTGAACCCCACTTAAACGGCCATGTATATTATTTTGTATTTCATTTTCCATTTACACTGGTGAAATGCTTAAGATGTTAACAAAGTTTTATGCTTCTGTTCAGCCTCCTCCTGATTGATTCATTCATGGACATTATGTTCTAGTGTTTTTTAAGATTCATGGTGGTTTTTTTTTAAATTGGTAATAAAAAAGATCTCACTAACACCAGCATAAACTGAGAGTAATTTGACTGAAGTCTATGGAGTTATACTAGAGTAAAACTGGTTTAAAAGCGATTCAGTAGGATTACAGTACAGTAAAGCACCAATTGGGTCACAACCAGATTTCCACACATCTAGAAATCTTGGGGGAAACCTGAAGTCTAAAGCGCCTCATTGAAGTTATGTCTAAAAATAATGGCTGATTTTAAAAAACTGAATACGTAATTTAGTTCGAGGCCCCAAGTTTTACTGAGAGAGTAATACTCCAGGATATTAACTTCCAATGTTTTATTATTAACATTAAATAACCCAAACCATCAGCAGTCAGGGAGAATGTGAAAGCAATAGAAAAAGAAAATATGCTAATAACTAAGAGGGAATATGTCTTGAACATAAAAAGATGGCCCAAATCTATAGAAAAGATGCCCATTTCATTTGGCATTTAAAAGACTGAATGTAACTTTTATTCTTCTTCACTTTTAGTGAATCCAAAAACCCATATTTACTAATTGTGACTTTTTCTGTTGTTCTAGAATAGCAGAGCCAGAACATGTCTTACAGGATACTTTAATTTAAAATGAGGATGGCAGCGTCTTTATACCTACAGCTGCTTCAATAGAATGGCAATTTCCAATCCCTCATAATCTGAAGGTCTACCCTGTCGATTATTAAACTACCATTATACACTAAACATGCTATACTAGCAACAGGAGGTGAGGAGAAGACCCCAATGACTGAGGAGGGGGGACCACCTGCCCCCAAAGATGGAAGGCGACAAGAGAGAAGGAGACATAGCGCGTTGGTGGTTAGGGACTCCCTTTCTGAAGGGGATGGAGGCTTCCATCTGCCAACATGACAATGTCCCGGGAGGCGTGCCGCCTGCCTGGAGTCCATGTCTGAGACATTACAGAAAGGCTGCCAAGGCTCATCTGTTCCTCTGACCACTACCCCATGCTGCTTATCTATGTGGACAATCATGAGACTGCCAGGTATGAGACTGAGCAGATCAGCAGTGACTACAGAGCTCTGGGAGTGAGGATGAAGGGGTTAGGAGCAATGTTCCCTCTAATTTTTTCCATCCATATGCAGAATAAATTTTATGATGTGCACCAATATGGAGATGGTATCTGGCGGGGTGGGGCCGAGGGGTTCGGAGTGTGGGAGGCGGCTCAGGGCTGGGGCAGAGGGTTGAGGTGAGGGGGATGAGGGCTCCGGCTTGGGGTATAGGCTCTGGGGTGGGGCCGGGGATGAGGGGTCCAGGGTGCAGGAGGGGGCTCAGTGCTGGAGCAGAGGGTTGGGGTGCAGGAGGGTGAGGGCTCCAGCTGGGTTGAGGCAGAGGGTTGAGGTGTGTGTGTGGGGTGAGGGGTTTGGGGTGCAGGCTACCCTGGAGCTGCAGTGGGGAGAGAGAACTCCCCCCAGCCCTCTCTCTGCTGCAGCAGCCCCAGGACGGGGCTGGGGGAGAGGTGCAGCACCCTACACCTCACTCCTCTCCAGGCCCCTCTGGCTGCATGCCTGCACGGCTCTCCTCATCAGTGCGTGGCCCTTGATGGGTTCCTGTGTGGCTGCACAGGCACGCACCTTAGAGGGAACACAGGTTGGGGGTGCAGGTGTGTTCTTGTCCACACTCAACCGGAGAAAAAGGGCTCAGGCAGGGACATGCGCATCCTGGAGATAAATATGTGGCTGTGCAAATGGTGTCAATGGCAGGGCTTCGGCTTCCTCAACCATGGGAAGCTGTTCCAGGAAGAAGGTCTGCTGGGAAGAGATGAGACCCACCTGACCAATACGGGGAGGAGCATCTTCGTGCACCAACTCGCCAACCTAGTGAGAAGGATTTTCAACTAGGTTGAAAGGGGACAGGTGACAAAAGGCCACAGGTAAATATAAAAAAAATGCAAACTTAACAGAAAGCTAGATGTCGTGGGGGACATGGAAAATCACAATAGAGTCATAGAAGCAATAAGAGGGAAATCCGTGGGGGAATCTGGAAAGGGTCTGATAAAGGAAAGCAGGCAGTTTCTCAAGGAGACAATATTAAATGCACAACTGCAAACTATCCTGATGCAAAGAAAAGATAGGAAGAATGGTAAGAGGCCAGTATGGCTTCATCAGGAACTCCTTAATGACCTGAAAGTAAAAAAAGAATCCTACAAAAAGTGGAAACTTGGACAAATTGCTAAGGAGGAGTACAAAAGAACAGCACAAGCCTCTAGGGACAAAACCAGAAAGGCTAAGGCACAAAATGAGTCTGTCTGTCTCTCTCAGCAACAGAAGTTGGTCCAATAAAAGATATTACCTCACTCACCTTGTCTCTCTAACTATCACACATGACATTCTCATAAGCAAACTAGGGAAATGTGGTCTAGATGAAGTTACTTTAAGGTGGGTACACAACTGGTTGAAAGACTACACTCACAATAGCTATCAATGGTTCACTGGGTGTATCTAGTGGGGTCCTTGTAGCGGGGTGGTTACCCCGTTCCTGCCCGGAGGGGTTAAAAACAGCCCTGGGGAGGGCTGTAGCTGGGGAAAGGCTGATTGGAGAAGCAGTCTCAGCTATGGCCACGCCCCAATCAGGGCCCAGCTGGCCCTTATAAGAGGGCAGTGGGCCAGGAGCAAGGAGTCTCTCTCTGTCTCTAGAGGGGGAAGGGCCTGGCTGCTGGGAAGCTGAACCAAGTACCTAAAGTGGAGCAGGGCTGGGGAAAGGCTCCTTTCCCAGGGAGCTCTGGCCTGGGAAATCCCCAGGCTGCAGGCCTTGTTAAGGGCTGAAAAGGTACTGGGGTTGCAACGGGGCAGCAGATCCAAACCCTCCTTGCCGATGATGAGTGGCAATTATACTGCACTCCGCCCCAGTGAACGGGGGCTAGATGGTGACTGGCAGTAGCCAAAGACTGAGGTGGAGATAGGGGTTTGGGGGTTCCCCAGGGAGGGGAGACCCAGTGAGACTGTGGGGTACTGCAGGGGGCAGCACCCTGGCCTGAAAGGGGCACCGGAGTCCAGGGGGGATTCGGGACCCAGCAGGAAGTGGGACACCGGCCTGCAGAGGGCGCTCCTGGGTCGAAGAGCTAATTCCCAGGATGACGGACAGGAGGCGCTGCAGGGGTGAGTCATTGCCCCGTGACAGTCCTGCAAGGGTCAGTCCTAGGTTTGGTACTAGTCAATATTTTTATTAATGACCTGAAGAGTGCTTATAAAATTTGTAAATGACACCAAGCGGGGGGGAGGGGGGAGGGTTGTAAAGCACTTTGGAAGACAGAGCTAGAATTCAAAACAATCTTGACAAAGTGGAGAATTGGTCTGAATTGAACAATATGAAATTAAATAAAAGTGCAAAGTACTTCACTTTAGGAAAGAAAAAATCAAATGAACAACCATAAAATGGGGAATAAATTGCTAGGTGATAGTACTGCTGAAAAGGATCTGGGGGTTATATTAGTGAATCACAAATTGAACATGTCAACAATGTGATGCAAAAAAAGCTATTATAATTCTGGACCATATTAACAGGAGTGTTGTATGTAAAAGCATTGGTGAGGCCTCAGAAGGAGTACTGTGTCCAGTTCTGGGCACCACATTTTAAGGAACATGTGAAGAAATTGGAGACAGTCCAGAGGAGAATCACTAAAATGATAAAAGGTTTAGACAACCTGACCTATGAGGAAATGTTAAAAAAAACTGTCTAGTCTTGAGAAAAGAAGACTGAGGGGGCACCTGATAATTCTTCAAATGTGTTAAAGGCTGGTATAAAGAGGACTGTGATCAACTGTTCTCCGTGTCCACTGAAAGTGGGACAAAAAGTAATGGGCTTAATCTGCAGCAAGGGAGATTTAGGTTAAATATTAGGAAAAGCTTTCTAACTACAAGGGTAGTTAAGCTCTGGAATAGGCTTCCAAAGGTGGTTGCGCAATCCTCATCACTGGAGATTTTCAAGACCAATTTGCAGATACCTGTCAGGGACAGTCTAGGTTTACTTGGTCCTGTCTCAGTGCAGGGGGCTGGACCTGATGACTTCTTGAGGTCCCTTTCAGCCCTACATTTCTATAAAATAGACACTTTACAACAGAGAGGCATCTTGCTGAATTCTTGACTTTGCTACACTCTTGAATGAAGCTGGCTTAGCTTTCAGCTATATTAAATCTAATTAAAAATATCTTTATCATAACATTTCCCAAATAAAACACGCTGGCAAATACTCCCTTTAGCCCCATTATTTTTATATATAGGACACTGAAAAATTCATATCTTTCAGAGAGTTGATTCTCTGCTGTCAGCAGTATAGCTATTTGTACTGCAGTAGAAAACCAGGTCATTCTGTCAACAAAAGTATATAAGGCCTGATGGCCTTTGTTTTATTGGTCTGAGCAATGAGTACAATTTATTTGGATAGTTAGCAATATTAACAGCACAATGCATAGCTCTGTACAAGCCTAGCTCTCCAAAAATCTGATTAATCAGAAAGAATTACTATGCTGTCAGTGATTATTAATTAAATATCCCAGTTGGATTCCAGGCAGATAAACAGAAAATTCAAGTCCAGATTTTCTTTTTCTTATTCAGGGTGTTTTGCTCTTCACCCACACAACCCAATTATATTCATATTTTCTGCATTTGTAAGTCTTGTGTCTCTACAATACTCTGCTAGTTGAATGAGTAATTACATCATTTTTCTGTCTCTCCACATCCTGCTATTTTCTTTTTCTCCATAAATAAATCCAGTATTCTCTCTTGCTACTGTCCTTTCCTAATTCGCCTGATCTAATTGATCATCCTAGCATCAAACAGCTTACATAGTAACTTATTCATTATATGGATTAGTCTTCTCAGGGAAAAACTCCCCTATATTCCAAACCGCACTGGCTCTTTCTTGTTGAGATACATTACAGGGCCATGCTTTTTTTTTTTAATTAAATCTCTCCAGTGACTTTGATCTCCTTTCTCACAGCACACTTTTCATGATTTCAATCCGGATGTCCAGAATCATGTCATTCCCCTTGCTGAATGGTCTTAACATTTACATCTTTTGAAAGATATCCGAGTTAGCAAAGTCCATATGTTGGATAAGATCTAATTAGGGTCTTATAACTGGAAACTTATTCCCATCCATTCAAATGCTATTCAACAATGCAGTATGCTGTTCCCCTTTTTCATAACCACATTCTTTGACAGTGATGTCATGGGGATCCTTGGCACACTAATTCTCCTTTCTTTCCTGCACAACTAGACATTGTTTCCATGTAGTGATTTCTTGTTGCTTCCATTTGCTCCCAAACTTAGAGCTTAAGTCTTGCTCCCAGGGGAACCAATGGGAGTTTTGCCATGGACTTCAATGGGAGCAAGACTGGCCCCTTAGGGTACAGCTACATTGAAATAAAAGAGCAGAGCGGACAGGGGGCTGCAGACAGGGGAGTTTGAGCGGGAGAGCAAGAGATCCCGCTGCCGAATAGGCTACCAGGTGAGAGGTGAGAGTACTAGCTATTGGTGTGAGTGAGTTTGCTCGACTGTTTGAATTTTAATTGTGATTCTGATTTCAGGTGACTTCAGTTTCAGTTACAGCTGCTGTGGCAGTTGGGACTGAGTGCCTGACCTTGTTCCCTTGATTGTTCCCTTGATTGCCTTTGATTGGCCTTCCCCAGTGTGACTCAAAAGGGGGTGGGACTGACCTAGGCAAGCAGGCTTTAAAAGCCAGAGGCAGAGCGACCAGGGGGCTTCAGACAGGGGAGTTTGAGAGGGAGGCTTATGATGGTTAGGAAGACCCACAACACCTGTGCCAGCACTGCTTCTGTCTCCTCCACCTGCGCCTGTAGCCAGACAGAGCACCTGAGCATGGATGCTTCTACCCAGATTCTGGTGTGGTTTTGCAGGGACTGTAACTTGCAATTTCCACTTACTGATATCCAGGCTGGGGGGGCATCCAATGTGAAAGGTGCCTGCTGGTGGAATCTCTCAGGCAGCAGGTGGGAGAGCTACAGGAGGAGGTGGCTAGGTTGAGGAGCATCTGAATCCACGAGCAATTCCTGGACCGTGTCCATGTGGAGACAGCTGAGGTAGCTGTCCCAGTACACAGGACTGCTGACACACCACTGGCTCAGGGTGGAGATGGCTCAGGGTGGACACTGGCAGCTGGTTACTTCTGGCAGTAGGCAGTGCTCCAACCCCTGCTCCGAACCCTCCCACCGTAGTAATAGGTAACCGTTATGCTCTTCTTGATACAGGAGAGAAGGAATCACCCCCTACAGTAAAGGAGGAGAAGTCTCATACCCCTAAGGCTGGGAGGTCTGCTGCCACCACTGTGAATAAGAAACGTAAAGTAGTGGTGGTTGGGGACTCTCTGCTGAGGGGGACGGAGGCGCCCATCTGTCGCCCTGACATTTCATCTTGGGAGGTATGCTGCCTGCCGGGGGCCTGTATCCGAAATGTTAGAGGCATTGTCAAGGATTATCCAGCCCTCTGACTACTACCCCATGCTACTCATCCATGTGGGCACAAATGATACTGCGAGGTGTGACACTGAGCGGATCAAGAGTGACTACAGGGCTCTGGGAGTACGGGTGAAGGAGTTTGGAGCGCAGGTGGTATTCTCTTCGATTCTTCCTATCAAAGGAAGCCCGAGCAGAGACAGATGCATCATGGAGGTGAATGCCTGGCTGCGAAGATGGTGTCGCCAGGAGGGCTTTGGCTTCCTCGACCACGGGATGCTATTCGAGGAAGGACTGCTAGGCAGAGATAGCATTCACCTTTCAAGGAGGGGAAAGACCCTATTTGGACACAGACTGGCTAACCTAGTGAGGAGGGCTTTAAACTAGGTTCGACAGGGACAGGTGAGCAAAGCCCACAGGTAAGTGGGGAACATGGAGACCTGGGAGATGGGTCGGAAACAAGAGGGAGCGTGGGCTGTAATGGCAGAGAGAAAGGAGGGTCAGGGCAAAACTGGGAGGCAAGATCAAACCAGTATCTTAGATGCCTATATACAAATGCGAGAAGTATGGGTAATAAGCAGGAAGAACCAGAAGTGCTAATAAATAAATACAACTATGACATTGTTGGCATCACTGAAACTTGGTGGGATAATACACGATTGGAATGTTGGTGTGGATGGGTACAGCTTGCTCAGGAAGGATAGACAGGGGAAAAAGGGAGGAGGTGTTGTCTTATATATTAAATGTACACACTTGGACTGAGGTGGAGATGGACATAGGAGACGGAAGTGTTGAGAGTCTCTGGGTTAAGCTAAAAGGGGTAAAAAACAAGGGTGATGTCATGCTAGGAGTCTACTACAGGCCACCTAACCAGGTGGAAGAGGTGGATGAGGCTTTTTTTTAAACAACTAATAAAATCATCCAAAGCCCAAGATTTGGTGGTGATGGGGGACTTCAACTATCCAGATATATGTTGGGGAAAATAACACAGCGGGGCACAGACTATCCAATAAGTTCTTGGACTGCATTGCAGACAACTTTTTATTTCAGAAGATTGAAAAAGCTACTGGGGGAAAGCTGTTCTAGACTTGATTTTAACAAATAGGGAGGAACTCGTTGAGAATTTGAAAGTAGAAGGCAGCTTGGGTGAAAGTGATCATGAAATCATAGTTTGCAATTCTAAGGAAGGGTAGAAGGGAGTACAGCAAAATAGAGACAATGGATTTCAGGAAGGCGGATTTTGGCAAGCTCAGACAGCTGATAGGTAAGGTCGCATGGGAATCAAGACTGAGGGGAAAATCAACTGAGGAGAGTTGGCAGTTTTTTTAAAGGGACACTATTAAGGGACCAAAAGCAAGCTATTCCGCTGGGTAGGAAAGATAGAAAATGTGGCAAAAGACCACCTTGGCTTAACCACGAGATCTTGCATGATCTAAAAAATGAATATAGGTAAACAACACAGGAATGCAGGGGCAAGATTAGAAAGGCAAAGGCACAAAATGAGCTCAAACTTCCTACAGGAATAAAGGGAAACAAGAAGACTTTTTATCAATACATTAGAAGCAAGAGGAAGACCAAGGACAGGGTAGGCCCACTGCTCAGTGAGGAGGGAGAAACAGTAACAGGAAACTTGGAAATGGCAGAGATGCTTAATGACTTCTTTGTTTCGGTCTTCACCGAGAAGTCTGAAGGAATGCCTAACATAGTGAATGCTAATGGGAAGGGGGTAGGTTTAGAAGATAAAATAAAAAAAGAACAAGTTAAAAATCACTTAGAAAAGTTAGATGCCTGCAAGTCACCAGGGCCTGATGAAATGCATCCTAGAATACTCAAGGAGCTAATAGAGGAGGTATCTGAGCCTCTAGCTATTATCTTTGGAAAATCACGGGAGAGATTCCAGAAGACTGGAAAAGGGCAAATATAGTGCCCATCTATAAAAAGGGAAATAAAAACAACCCAGGAAACTACAGACCAGTTAGTTTAACTTCTGTGCCAGGGAAGATAATGGAGCAAGTAATTAAGGAAATCATCTGCAAACACCTGGAAGGTGGTAAGGTGATAGGGAATAGCCAGCATGGATTTGTAAAGAACAAATCATGTCAAACCAATCTGATAGCTTTCTTCGATAGGATAACGAGACTTGTGGATAAGGGAGAAGCGGTGGGATGTGGTATACCTAGACTTTAGTAAGGCATTTGATACGGTCTCGCATGATATTCTTATCGATAAACTAGGCAAATACAATTTAGATGGGGCTACTATAAGGTGGGTGCATAACTGGCTGGATAACCGTACTCAGAGAGTAGTTATTAATGGTCCCAATCCTGCTGGAAAGGTATAACAAGTGGGGTTCCGCAGGGGTTTGTTTTGGGACCGGCTCTGTTCAATATCTTCATCAACGACTTAGATATTGGCATAGAAAGTACGCTTATTAAGTTTGCAGATGATACCAAACTGGGAGGAATTGCAACTGCTTTGGAGGACAGGGTCATAATTCAAAATGATCTGGACAAATTGGAGAAATGGTCTGAGGTAAACAGGATGAAGTTTAACAAAGACAAATGCAAAGTGCTCCACTTAGGAAGGAAAAATCAGCTTCACACATACAGAATGCAAAGAAACTGTCTAGGAAGGAGTATGGCAGAAAGGGATCTAAGGGTTATAGTGGACCACAAGCTAAATATAAGTCAACAGTGTGATGCTGTTGCAAAAAAAGCAAACATGATTCTGGGATGCATTAACAGGTGTGTTGTGAGCAAGACACGAGAAGTCATTCTTCCGCTCTACTCTGCGCTGGTTAGGCCTCAACTGGAGTATTGTCCAGTTCTGGGCACCGCATTTCAAGAAAGATGTGGAGAAATTGGAGAGGGTCCACAGAAGAGCAACAAGAATGATTAAAGGTCTTGAGAACATGACCTATGAAGGAAGGCTGAAAGAATTGGGTTTGTTTAGTTTGAAAAAGAGAAGACTGAGAGGGGACATGATAGCAGTTTTCAGGTATCTAAAAGGGTGTCATAAGGAGGAGGGAGAACTTGTTCACCTTAGCCTCTAAGGATCGAACAAGAAGCAATGGGCTTAAACTGCAGCAAGGGAGGTTTAGGTTGGACATTAGGAAAAAGTTCCTAACTGTCAGGGTGGTTAAACACTGGAATAAATTGCCTAGGGAGATTGTGGAATCTCCATCTCTGGAGATATTTAAGAGTAGGTTAGATAAATGTCTATCAGGGATGGTCTAGACAGTATTTGGTCCTGCCATGAGGGCAGGGGACCGGACTCGATGACCTCTCGAGGTCCCTTCCAGTCCTAGAATCTATGAATCTATGGAAAAAAAACCTGTGGCTAGGGTTGCCGACCCTTCTGGAGCCTCCAGGAATTAAAGCCCAATCTTTAATTAAAGATTGTCATGTGATGAAACCTCCAGGAATGTGTCCAACTGAAATTGGCAACCCTACGGCCGTGGCATGGCCGCAGTTGGCTCAGGTCAGGTGACTCGGGCTCACAGGGTTTGGGCTTCAGGGCTAAAAATATTGTAGTGTAGACGTTTGGGTTTCGGCTGGAGCCTGGGCTCTGGGACCCTTGTTCAGGCTCCAGCCCCAGCCCAAATGTCTACACAGCAATTTAACAGCCCCGCAGCACAAGCCCCATGAGCATAAGTCAGCTGATTCGGGCCAGCCACAGGTGTCTAATTGCTGTCTAGACGTACCCTTAGTGTCCTATATTTTACCTTAACAATTTTCAGCATCTGCCCGAGGTACTGAGCAATGCACTTTTCACCTAAAATCAAGAAAACACAGGAGTCCAAATCTATCAATTTTATATCAAGTACAATATGACAAAAGCATGCTTCTTTTATTGCAATATAGATATACCGAAAGGGTCTGAACATCAGCTACGCAGTCCATCTCCACTTAAAGCTAGAGAGGTGAGTATTTCTTAGGAGCAAGTTTGTGTATCTAGTTTGGGTCCCTAAATTATTCAAAATGCCCTTAATTAAAAAGTCATTGGAGAATAAAGTCCTAATGAATTTTAAGAAATTTAGGCTGTCTCTACTACCAGACCTAGCGGTGTGATCCCCCTGCCCATGTACGTGTACTCATGGGAGCTCCATGACAGCTATCACAAATAGTAGTGTAGTCATGGTAGCACGGGCAGCACCAGCAGAGGTGCAGCTGAGCTGTGACCAACATGTACCTCCATTTTCAGGCAGGTTTGTACTTGGCATAGCTCACACATCCCTCTGCTGCCACTGCCAGTGCAGCCATGGTAGCACTGGCAATTTATATTCGCACTAGCTCTCATTGAGCTACCCCGAGTATGTGTATAGAAGCAGGGGAATCACAGCCCTCCCTTGTAGTGTAGACATAGCCTTAGTCATGGGAAAAGTTTAAGGCAAAAAGGGGTGGGTTGGTAGGTATGGAAATAAAGACAATAAAAGAAGTGCTGTCTCTTACTGATGGAACTTTCTGTATCATGCTGTTCTTCAAAACAAACAATGCATATAATATGTGATATATTCTATGCATGAGTCAGTAGCAGCTCAGATAGTTGTACCACTGTGATAGCGACGGGTTTGAGTCTATTCCCTAGCCAGTAATACTTAGAAAGATCAACAGCTGTTCAGAGAGATTTAGAGATTTCCAATAAAATCCTCTGTCTCAATACGATCAATGTTAGAACCAGAGGAACTAGGCCAATTCAGCCTGGGTGTAAACTCCACTGAAGATAATAAAGTTGCACCAGAGCTGAATTGAGTCCACTATAGCCGTTGCCCACCCCCTCAACTGTTTGTCACTATCAAACTCTCTACTGTTCTCCAAAAATGGGATTTCAGAGAGGAAGACTGTTTGGGCTGCAACTTCTTCTTCTTTTTTTTTTTTTTAATTAGTGCTACAAGAGCTCTTGATATTTTTCTTTTAGCATATTTTCTGCAGAGAAAGCAGAAACAATTATTGTTGTTCAACACTAATATAAACTTGCTTTCTCAGCTTAGCAACTACTGGCATTTTGCAGAAGGCTCCTTCTAATGCCTCTACGTCTGCCAAAATGGTTTGGAAACTTGCCTTGGATCTTTATTGCTAATAACTGTATCAAGGTTAAAAAAGTTTAATTTACCAATTGTTGGTTTGGGGAGCTTTGCTACTATGATTGTCTTTGGGAAATTCTGGTGTTGGATAGCTCCCCAACGACACTGACTGCTGGAATCATTTAAAGTATTGTCTAGTTTTCCTTGTGATTTTCCCTGTTCTCATGACAGATGAGGCTATATTATTATTTAATACGCATACAAAAGTCACACCCAGATGGCCCAGCCAGGATCAGGACTCCATTGTGGACTATACAAAACATACGTGCAGGCACAGTATCTGCCTGAGGTGCTCAGAATCTAGCAATCTCTGAACTTTGCTTCCAAACTCTGTTTAATTACTCTTTCCAGAATGGCATCATTAATATTCCAGGAAAGACCCATTTAATGTGTAGCACTGCCCTTCTTTTAGGAGCACAGAAAGATTCTTGTTCTCCTGAACTGACATCATAATAATAATAAAAAAATAACTACAAATCCAGAGATCCCCCTTGTTCTTTGTTGGTTTTCAGGAATATCAAAGCATTAGGCATTTGTCACCATCATCTGTTTAGCCATGAGTTTACATCAGAGATGCCAAATAAAAAGAAAAATTACCTACACAGCAAACTCCAGACAAGGTGATCTCATAGTCAAAACATTCTTACCCTAGGGTCAGCTCTACTGGCTCCCACTCTTATGGAAGTCTGAATTTTCTAGACACACATGGCAGTGGATTGATCTGACATGAAGTGGTCATAAGCAGCAGCAGATTGTGCCACAAGGAGGAAAAAGGAGTTGAGTTTCTTCATAGAATTCTCTCCTTCCCTTAAACTGTGCTGTGGAACCATCACCATTATTGATACTTATGGAGTGCTGACTTGCTCAGTGCTGTATAGAACAGACCATATGGAAGGGAACAGAAAGGCCAAGATAGCCACGCCAGGATTATTACAGGAAAAGGCATCTTCTAACCATTCAGCTTTCAACAGTGATTTGAAAGATTCCAAGTAATTTCTGCAGCCAGGCTTTTACTGAATACATTGATCCCATTGTTTGTACTGCCCCATTGACAATGGGTGCTAATATCTCCCATTAGTGTGTGCAGTAATGTTTCCCATTCATGCTGTATTTTTCAAGGTCAGTTACTCTCCACCAGGCTGAACACAGCAGAACAGAAAACAAACAAAACTATTAAGAGTGTCTATAATGTACTCTGTATTATCCCATGGAGATACAATTTAGTTCTCATGACAGCAGGAGAAAAAATCCCCACAATACCATAAAGGCAGAAAAGCCTCATGTGCTCCCAGCAAACCAAGGGCTTATTCAGCTATGGAAGTGATCTGTGAGAGTGCATGTGCTTCCTGAGTGAGTCAGAATTAGGGAAGTGGTTGCAGTTGATACCCATCAGCCCACAAGCCTGCTGTGGCTGTGGGTGTGAGTGAGAACCAACCAGCAGTGTACTGCAGAGGACATCTGTTTCAACAGAGATTACCTAGGCCCTGCTTTTCAAAATTATAAGAACAAAGCTTCCATATAACCTTCATTTCCACGAAAGGAGATAGATCAAAAGAGTTACATTGAAAGAAAAGAAGATTAAACTACAGTACAAATTTGGGACATAGCAGGACTAGAGTGATTTCACATCATCACCAACTCCTACTTTACAGGCAGCATATAAATCATAATGTCACTCAGCCAAAAGTCTTAAAAATATCAGCAAATGCCTCCAATACAGAGATGAGCGTACCAGTGAGGATGTGGAGAAGATGCTGCCAGAAAATAGTGTGACAGGAGAAATGTTCCTAATGGAATATGAACAGATTGCCAGGGAGTATTACTTAATACTTTGGGGGGGGGGGGTTGGGGGTTTAAATCTTTTGCAAAAGTAAATCCAAACAGCACTAAGACATTCTTTAATTCAGCGGCAGGGGCTGAAATATTCATCTAGAAGAGTCCCCCAAAGAATAAGGAGATGTGTTAAGGGCAGAAAAGTAAATGTTGCTGTACTTTCCTCCTGTACCATCAGCCAACAAGCCACTACCCACTTTCTTTTCTTGTGGCGACAAACCAGAATACTCATTTTCAATCTACACAATTTTTTTTCAATCCTTCTTACAAAATGCTTAACACATTCCAAACCCCTCCATTCCTCCTTAGTGTCTGCATGGTACACATTAGTGTTGTCTGGCACTTCCATGCTTTTACACATTCAAAGGGCTATGCAAATAACTAAATTTAGCCGTTGGGGCCAGATTCCGATGTGCATTCCTGCAGGAGTGCACAAATAGAGGCATGTGGGGTGAGGGCACAGACAACCATCCCCATCCTTGTGCAGGGCCAGCCATATCTTGAGCTCTGTGGGGCAAATCAAGTGCCCACGTCTACAGGTGCAGAGGTCCCCGTGGCCGTGTGGTTCCTCTGTACAAGGAAGGGACTGGACACAGTGTGCGCGCAACTTCTGTGAAACACAGAGCTCCCCGCATGTCTGTGCTGCAGGGACTCTTCCCCAGGATGAGGGGGTGCTCAGCGTTTGCCGGAGTGCTGCCACAGGGCTATAGTAGCTCTGCAGCCACTCCATGGCCTGGCCAGGAAGATTCTTCCTCCTCCTTCCATGGTTGGCAGAAGTTTTTCCTCACAAGTGCCAGGGTGTGTGACAGCACCGCTGGCAGCACTATCCACTTCAACAGGAGCACGACTGCACAGGGCCCTGCCCCACTTACACATTGACTGAAGGAGCATCCAGTGCCCTCTTGAAAAAGGTTGTTACCGTTATGTGCACTGGCAGAATACCTCTAGCCGTTACCACTCCCGCATCTCCCCTCTAGCCCAGACTGTAGCAGTAGCTAGTGAGGCCATAACATAACAGCCCCATGCGTTCAGAATGTATTAATGTTCTTCACTCAGCCATTTAAAGGGAGATAACCAAATGGAAAGAAAATAATCAGAGCTGTGGTTTGTTTCATTGCTAATAATCAGGCACTGCGTGGCTCATCGCTATGTTTCAGTTGTAGCAGTCCTTATTATCAACATTAAAATTTATAGCAGTCACTTCAATTTTATTACATAAATTGTAGCGAATAAAAGGAAGAATTAACAACTGTCTCCGGTGTTAATCTAGTCATTTAAATTACATTACACTAAAAAACCTTTTTTCCCATATCTTGTACTAAATAATGCAGGCATGTATAATTACACAGCTGCCTTTCTATTTTTAGGCTTTGAGTGGTTTATAAATCACTCATCCTATGCATCATGGATTGCAGACCTGCAACAAGAATACAGCTATACGCTTAGGCATAATACACTCCCAATTTATTATCCACTATGAGTGCATGCACACAGGTCTGCATGCATGCACATACAGCTGTTTTCATACAAGAGGGCCTACTCTCATATTTGAATTATATTATTTTCACATTCCCAGCCAGCCTCTGCAAGTAAGAAATGCTGCTTGTCTGACGTAAGAAAATTACCAGTATAAATAAATGTTTGCTAATATTTCAATACTGAGACTACAATAAAAATTAATTGACGGCAGAAATTAATGGCTTATTTTTCAGAGGGTTCTGCAGGAACTCGTCACCCTGGAAAATCAGGCCTTCCTTAACCAATTTGCTCCAGATTTACATTATTTTATCTATTAAACATGAGTAGACATTGAGATATGGGGACCCACATATCCCTACTTCAGGCCCTTCACAAATGTCACATTTAATTGCTATTGGGAAATATCTATGGGTAAGAAGAGAACACTTGAAGGCCTGCATGAATAAAAGCTATGGACTGCTTCCTCATTGGATGGTATGTTAGGACTTCAGGTGGTTTAAATATATCATTAGTTTTGTGCCGTAGTTTCCATCTGTGTTCCATCAGCACCGCAGAATGATCTGCCAGGGTTGAGGACGTAACACAGGAGGTGACTTGTGAACATTTATAGGGTGTCTTTTGCAACTTCTTTAGGAAGCCAACTTTAAAGACCCCCCCATAATGCTGCCCAAATTGTGCATGAATATTATAATTTGTTGCCAAAACTTTGATTGTAAGTACTGTTAGATATTTAGGCAGAAAGAAACATTTAGAAGATAAGCGCCACTGAAGAAAATACAGCTTCATTTGTTTCCAGAGCTGGGTAGAAAATGGTGAGTTCTGTTCTGCAGAAGACTTTGCGATTTCAAAATTTAGTTTTGCTCTGATTTGGAATGAAAACCAAAAATTCAAAAGTTCTCCACAAAACGGCTGCCTGGAGCCTTAGCAGCCCACCATATGGGAAGCTGAGCAACTTGGGGAGCCTGGAAGCCCTGTGAGCCCAGACTCCAGGACAGTCCACCCAGCAGGCTGCCCCAGAGCTGGGGACCCTGGTGGCTCCAGGTCTGAGGCAACCCACCTGGAGAGTTTCCCTGAGCCATGGCTGCTGAGGAGCTGCAAATTTAGGAGCATAGGAGTTTTTGGGCTCTGGGTCAGCTCAGCAGGTGTGCTGCCAAGAAACCAGGAACCTGGAAGCCTAGGCACCCCACCATCCTGCCGGGGTGGGGAGCAGGGGGAATCAAAACCTGCTTTTCATCCAAGTTGACATGGTCCCATGAAATAGTTAGATTTAATGAATCACTAAATTCTGACCACAAAAAAAAAAGTTTCCTCAAATTTTTTCCAACCAGCTCTGTTTCGATGTGACACTTTCCAAGCTACTTATATATACCTCTAGCACACCTCACCTCCACTCACTGCAAGTTTCTTCAAACACGCAAACTGCACTTATGTCTCAATCCTGCACTTGCAGCCCACTGTCTTTCCATTTTTAATAATCTAGACTACAAAGTTAAAAGAAAATGCTGCTCCTTCCAATTCAAATACAATCATCAGGTCTTTAATTCTGATGTGGAACGGAATTAACTCTTTCTCAACAAGAAAATGCCGTTTCTAAGATGACAACTTCTCATATGTGTACAGAACAAGTTCCTAGCTTGGTGCTGCATTTTCATGTACAAAAGAGAGATAAGGAGATGCTCCATGCCCCCAAGTCCTGTTAGAAAAGATGACTTCTAACAGCCTAGCCTGTCCTCAGGAACTTTTTAAATTGAACCAAATAAGTATCATCAGTGCAGTTCTATGGAACAGACCTGAAGTATTTCAGATCTTTTGTTGAAGATGAATAACCATTTTTTGTAAGCAGAACAGCTGCATTGATTTTATTGTATACTAGTGAAATTTAGAGAGCAGGAAAATAACAAACAATATTTCATTCAAATTCCTGAAGGTTTTTTATGTTCTCCAGTGTATCCAGTATTTTTATTATTAATCTTTCCAATAATACTTAAGTTTTTGACTTCAATGTGAAATGGAGGTTGTAACTCCACCACTTAAAGAATAGATCAATTTTCCCTGGATTTGGTGCAACAACTGCAGTCAGCCATCTGTGAGCCTTAAAAGAGAAACATTCGGTTTGCAATGTTGCTGATCACATTGCTTTCCTGGGGTCTTTCAGAGCATCTTGTTGGTGTAATCAGATTCAATAAAACAACATTCAATGGTTGTGTTTTATTGGGCCTTGCAGCTGATTAAATTGATGAGCTATTACCAACCTCTCAGCTTTGCTTGGTATATTTCTGTTAGGGGGATATTTACGTTATCAGGTTTGGGTTGGGTTGGTTTTTTTAATATGGTCAGATATGTTTTATGGTGTCTGATGACGCATAGATCATGACTTGAAGCAGTGGCAATTCCTTCTGGTAAATGTAAGGTATATGAAAAACATAGTACAGTGTATACTAGAAAAAGCTGTTACACAGCCTTACATCTCGATGCCTGTAGTCCACTGCCGGAAGAGATTCTGCATAGCAGGGTGGGTAGAAGATTGCATACAACAAATGCAATCTAAGCCTGTAGACTAGCAAGTACAGATGTACTAATATCTGCATACAGCTTAGACTAGATCGCGAATAGCCCCAGGAGCGCCGCCAGCTTTTCTGCCGCCCTAGGCGGCGGAAGGTCCCACCACGAAATGCCGCCCCCCACAGAGGCGGCGGAAGGTCCCGCCGCCAAAATACCGCCACGGTTGCCGCCCCCCAAATTGTCGTGCCCTAGGCGACCGCCTAGGTCGCCTAATGGGTTGCGCCGGCCCTGAATAGCCCTGTGTGGGTATGCAAGGTGGAGTCTCCACCTCCAAAAAAGACACCTCCTGCACTCTCTCACACAAGCCCTTTGTTCAGGAGCTACCCTTAAAGAGAATAAGGACTGCTTGGGACCCTAAAGAGCACAGGGTTTGGCTTAGGATGACCAGATAGCCAATGTGAAAAATTGGGACGGGGGTGGGGGAGTAATAGGATCCTATATAAGACAATGCCCTGAATATCGGGACTGTCCCTATAAAATCGGGACATTTGGTCACTCTAGTTCGGCTGGAGCCATAACCACTATTTCCTCACATCATCCAGGAGAGCTGATCTGGTATTGAAGTTCACTTGCATTGGGTTCATTACAGATGGGTGAAGGAAGAATAATTTAAATTCTATGGGGGAATCTGGGAAAAATCTCTACTGGGATAAACACAGGCTGAGAGGGAACTCACAGGATGTCACAGGGAAACATCACGCTTTTTTGATCCAATACCCACACGTTGTGGACCTCCTTATAAATGAACTCAGGCACAAGCTGTGTCTGCACTACAAAGGTTGTTTGATGTAAGTTATGTTGGCTTACAGCCACTGAAGTTGGTATCTCCCTCGGTTGCATGCATACTTGGCTTCTTGCGTCATTGCTATGCATCCTCACTAAGACTGGTTGTATCAATAGAAAATGTGGTGCTCTTTAGGCAGGTATGCAAGTGTGCCCTGAATTGTCATTTGGTGAAATGCCTTGTGGGACATTTTCACACTATTTTGGGGGATAACAGCAATTTGCCCAAGGATTTCTGAGAACTAAGAGTCAAGTTCCCACAAGCCCACTTTCTCCATCCCATAATGCTTATTCCATTCCTAATTTTCACACAGTTTGAAAAATTCCCCCAGTTCTTTGTGCCATTTTCCAGTCTCTGCCATGTCTCAGGAAGCATGGACCCTGCACAACTCAGCAGAATTCTCATTACCATTGCTAATACAGGACACACGATGCTCCTGTATCTGCAGACCTTCAACTGCCAGTAAAACCAGGGGGGATGAAGATGAGATGCTTGAGGTTGATGAATGGATGATGAACACAGCGAATAAAAGTGTCAGGTTGTTGCTAGCATTCACGGAGCACCACACAATGGATAGGGGCTGCTTAGACTGAGAAGCGAGCACAGACTAGGGGGAGCTCATTGAAATGCAGGTTCAGGATGACGAGCAGTGGCTGCAGAACTTTCAGATGTGAAAGGCCCCATTCCTGGATCTGTGCGCTGAGCTCACCGCAGCCCTCCAGGACAGGGATACGAGCATGGGAGAAGCAAAAGCGAGTGGCAATTGCATTGTGGAAGCTTACAATGCCGGATTGCTATCAGTCAGTGGGAAATCAGTTTGCAGTTGGAAAATTCACAGTGGGGGCTGTTGTCACCCATATGTGCAAGGCCTTTAAGCATCTCCTGCTGCACAGGACTGTGAATCTCAGCAATGTGCAGGAAATTGTAGATTGATAGATTTGAAGCAATGGGCTTCCCGAACTGTGGTGAGGTGACAGAGTGGATGCATATCTCTGTTCTGACACTTGCCAGTGAGTACATCAACAGAAAGGGGTACTTTTCTATTGTTATGCAAGTACTAGTGGATCACCAGAAATGCTTCACTGACATCAACATGGGCTGGTCAGGCAAGGTGCATGGGGCTCGCATCTTTAAGAATAAAGAACTTTTCCAAAAATTGCAAGCAGGGACATTCTTCCCTGACTAGCCCATTCACACTGGTGATGTTGAAATGCCAGTAGTGACTTTGCAGGACTTACACTACCCTTTGTTCATGAAACCAAACACTAGGCACCTTGACTGAACGAAGGAAAGATTCAACTACCAACTGAGCAGGTGTAGGACGACTGCTGAATGTGTGCTTGGTAGACTCACCGCTTGCTGGTGATATATAGCGACTAGACTGGATCTCAGCAGGGCAAATATTCCTATCATTATTGCTTCATGTTGTGTATTGTATAATATTTATGAACCGAAGGGGGAAAGGCTACCAGCAGGATGGAGGGGTGAGGTGGATCAGCCATCTGCTCAATTTGAACAGTCCGAGACAATTAATATTAGAAAAGCAAACCGTGGAGCTATACAGTTGAGGGAGGCCTTAAAAGATCATTTTAACAGTAGCATAGTACTGTCATGGGATGCTTTTGGTAACTCACGTGCCTTCATGTAAACAGACCTGAAATATGGGTGGGATTATTGACGCCTATTATGTACTTGGTAATGCGGCAATTAGTGCAAACTAATAAATATACTCTGAGTTTCAAAAAATAAAATGTTGTGTGCAAATGAACAGGAAACAAAGTTAAGTTAAAATGCAAACAAACAAGCTAAAAACATTTTAGTAACACTGTATGAGGGTGAGCTATAAAAACCAGGTAAACCTTATAGCTTATTTATAGCTTACCTATAAAAACCAGGTAAAACAATAACTATACATGTTTATGTATTAAAAAACATATTGCAGTGTTTCATCCCTGGTAAAAATAAACAGTGCACTGTGTTTGCTGGCTGACCCCGTGGTTATCATATGTCATTGTAGGTGTAATCCTGTTTCTCCTTGTTTGCCCCTGGCATAAAGAAGTAGCTGTAAGGCTTCATGCCATGCTGCCACCAGTTATGCTAGCGGGTATTGTGAGCAGGCAGCATGGAATTTTCCCATGAATTGGAAAGTTTCTGCGTACAAGATCTTAGGGTATTTAGCTCAATAATTTTCGGAAACATGCATTTGTTGCATAAGCAAAGCTCTATAGCTTCCCAATACACCTCTCTGTCCCTTTGCCTCTCCCTCCAGCAATTGATCTCTCCATTCCTGGTCCTTCACCAGTTCCTGAGTTCCTGGTCAGTAGCTGCAGAGGACTGGAGGATCTCAGAGAACACATTCTCCCTGGTCTGCTCCTTTATTTGCCTGATGTGGGTTAGGTGTTTAGCAGACGTGGAAGGGACACCTCTCAAGGCCAGGCCACTATGGCTGATAAAAACAGACAGATACTGTCACACTCTGGGGTGTAATCCAGACAAGTGACGAGTTGTGTCACTGCCTGCTCTGTAGCCCTGGGTGTCTGAAATGCCCTGCTTCTGTGGGCCACAGCCTGGGATGCTCACAGCCAGCCTATCACCATGCAGGTCACACCTTGAGTCTCTGTGTGCTAGACAGTTCTGGTTCAGCAGCTCTGACCCCAGCAGCCTGTCTGCAGCCCTACTCTGGCTCCCAACAGCCTTGGTTACAACCAGCAAGGTGACCCCGACACACTCCTAGTTCCGAATTTCCCCCAAACCACGTGCCCTGAAGTGTCCAGCCCTCACCTGGACCACTCAGAGAAATCATAAGGTTCATTGCTCCTTTAAAGAGACTTAAGCACATCACAGCTTATTAACTTAACTGGGGTAAATACACCCTTCCCTTCAAACACAGCAGTGAGTTGGTTCATAGGAAAAATAAAACAAATGTATTAACAATAGGACACAGGTTAAGTGATTCCAAGTAAAATTAATAAAAGTAGAGATGGTTACAAGCGAAAACACCCATCTAAAATCTAAAAGTTAACCTAGCAAGGTACAGGCTTTGTTCCAGATGGTTTCTCTCTCTAATCTTCCATATTCCCAGACATTGCCGACTTTCCCCTAGTCAGGACCTTCCACAGAAGTACAAGATGCTGGTTTCCCTGGTCTTCCTAGGTGAAAGATCTTTGTCTAAGCAGGTTTCTCACCTATATTCAGTTCCCAGAGACTTCAACTTCCCCTTGGTTGAAGGGCCCATCTTTCTCAGCTTGCATCTCTGGCATCTTGTGTTTGTCTAGTGATGGATGCCAGAGATGGCTTCTATCTTTGTTTATGTCTTCCAAAGGTCAATTTTAAGGATGATCGCATGCTGTTTTTCCCTTCCTGTGGTTTTCCCATCCTCCCTCTGATTGCTATGTAAATGGAGCTTCCATCGTTTTCTGTCACACCTTGCGTAATTTCTTTGGAGACAGGTAAATAGCTGAAATTCCCTCGTCTCTGAGAGAAACATGTTTCATTGTATCATTTCACAATTATATTAATCATCAGTGTGTCATTAGCTTTCAGAAAAGACCTTACTCAATACACTTTTGTAATACAGTAATACTGTAGACAATCAGTTGATACAATTATTTATCATTTGAGGTTCATAGCCTCCTGACTTTATAATCTAGATAAAGTTTCTCTCTCCAATGCTGTCTCCTCCACCATTTGATAGCTTTGTTTACATAATATGTAAGTGGACCTTCATTGTCTCTGACTGAGGACCAGGCTGGTCAGAGAAGCAAATACACATTCCTTTGTCTAGGGCAGACCTGTTTACCAACTCCCTCTGACCTGCCTGGCTTAAAAACATTTTAGTCATCATTCCAGCATAAATCCATAGCTCTTAATACACATAGCGCACATACATCAGCCAAGAATATTAATGATCAGTGAGTTGTTAGTTTTCCAGTGACATGTTACATGATACCTCTTCAATACAGATTATAAATGCACTGAGTTGGGTTACACTGAATTGGTCAGGCCAACTGAAACTCATTACCTGATACCAGTGAGCGCCTTGCCCACTAGCACTGGGATGCTCTTAGGGTCACAGATACATTGATGGATTTACAGTTGTAATGGAAAGGGAAAGATAAGTCTCAAAACTCCCTTGGTGTTTTTTAATAAAAGGTCTTTATGGGAATAATGTAATTGTCACTTTATCTTTGGAATGCCTTGTTACATTGACACTCTGCAGCTCAAGCCATGGCAAGTACAGACTAGCATTGGTGGGGGGGCGGAGAGGTACTGTTGCATGGGAGGCTGGGTGTCCCGGGTGCGAGTATAGATAGGCTCAGCAGAATCTGATTTTTAACTTTGACGGATAATATCAATGTTTATTTTCAATCATTTTTTTAGATTATCGATTTTAATTTTCACAATTGGGTGAAATTATGAGGGAGGGGGTCAGCCAATAATTATTTAATACCAGTAGACATTTAGCTTCAAAAAGTTAGAGCTGTATAAACCATTAAAATGCAAACAGTCAATATCACATGTCAAAATATGTAAAGTAAATATCCTTAAATCAACACATAGTATCTGTTTTTTTTCTATTCAATTGCCAGTCCATTTGTAAGAAGGCAAATTCAAAAGATTTTGCCCATAAAGTTTTCAGTTCCCACAGCTAGGAGGTTTAAAAGAATTCAGGTCTTTTGTTACTGGAATGCATAATTATTTGCTAGAGCCAGCAAACCATTCCAGATTTCTAAAGTTCTCCAAATGTGACGTTGTGTCCTTACTGCAGTACAAATCCCTGAGCTGCCCAAACTGGTTAGGTGGAGAGGCTCATGCGATATTTGTCTTGAACAATCTTTCCACAAACACTGAAGTTACTGGCAATGACTGGGGTTCATTTCTCCAGTATTCAAGTGTTATGTGTCATTACAGGGTACTTCACGCAACATGTACAAGTCAAAATCATGCTTGAACTCTTCTGCCTTGCAGCATATTTTTATAGATGCTAATCTTGTGTGACATCTGACCCTTGAAAAATGGATCAAACACTTTACAGTTGGCAAAAAGATGCTGAGCCATATACAGCTCAAAGAATACATTGCAGGATATGGTTGCCTTCAGTTTGCTTTGAAATTCTGATGTGAAATCATGCATTGCAGATGAAAGGAATTGCCTTTTGGAGCCCACTGACTTGAGTTCCACTTCTTTTGCAGTATTATCTACATCTGCAGCAACTTGTAAATTGCAATTAAACAGCGTATCAGTGTGATGTATCAGGGTACATTATTTTTCTATTTGAAAATGAACCTTGTATATTTTCCCTCAAAATACACAAAGAAAAGATACAATACAGTTGACACTGGCTTCCATCATCCTTGACCATCAAGCATAGTTTAATTGACTTTTTTAAGGTGGTTCCATCCTCTTCTTTAATGAGAGTCTATCACACTGTCCCTGTAAGCATGAATGAATTTTGCAGCCCTGAGCCTGGAAAATTAGCGCAATGGGACATGAGGGGACACAAGCAAACCCAATAGAGTGATAGTGCTTCTTGAACTCTTCAAAAAAACGCTCACCTTTGCCTGTTGGTACACTTACACACCACTGGAGAACGTACCACAGATTTGTTGATGTCATGGAACTCATCAGTTTTGACTGCATGATCAATGATTACATGCAAAAGATGAGCAATACATAGAATGTGCAGCAGATGGGGATGCATTTCTTTCATGTCCTTTACCAGGCATTGCATGTACATCATGGAGTCACTGCTGATTGATATACAGTTTTCCCACATTTGACTGTACTCTTGCAACACGTCTTGATCCAAATCGAAATGATCCCTGCATTGCACTGAAGAACAACAGAGGATTTTTATAGAATAGTATTTATTGATTTATTTTTGTCACTGTACAACACTGCAAGGATGTTAATTGCTGGCTGCCTCACACGCTCTGGAGTTTTCATCAATTACTAAAGAGAATTTCTCACCACTCAAAGGATCTTTAATTGCAGCTTGGTGGTGAGCGAAAAATGTCAGGCAAATATTTTTCTTCCAGCCAGTAACATTCTGGGCAAGAGCATATTTGTGAAGCAGAGCTAATAAAAAGCTCAAGCCACAGACAACATTCATTGGAATTGCCTGAAAGCATAGCATGAGCACCAGATCATGTGAAAATCCCACAGCTTCTTTCTTTTGTCTTGTTTTTCCCAAACAGGCTTCCATTGAAGCTTGGGCTATCTTTGCTTGACGTCCTTTTAATTTCAAATGAGACTTACTGTTCAAATGTTCAGTAATACGATTTGCCTGACAAGAGATGTCTGTTTTACAAACTTTGCAGTGCAAATGTCCTCATCTCCCTTTCCAAACTTTTGCACCATTTTAAATTCGAGGTCAGGGTATTCACTGCTGGCACCTGTGACCCTGGGCAGTGAAGTTCAAAACTGGGACCACAGCACCCACTGTCACAGGAAAGGGGCACGGTGGGACAGCTGCTGGAGGACTGTTAAGAGTTGACACAAGTAATGCAATACCTACACTGACAGAAGTAGGTTGACTTTGGCTCTGCATTGTTTTGGGGAGGAGGGTGTTTCTGCATCAACGGAATGGGGCATCTATATCGGCAGGATTTATGTGTGGACACATGCAAAAATATGTGTGGACACATGCAAAAATAAATCAAAACAAGACGACTTAAGTCGACCTAACTCTGTAGTGTAACTCTGTAGTGAAACCCTGTAACTGGTGATGTAGAACGAAAGTTTCAATTTTTTCCAATACATTCATTATGCAAATGGCACTTATAGCAAACCTCCTCTTATAATCAAGTTGCTCTATGAAAAACTGACTCTCCTAGAAGAAAATTCCACTGCTCAGATATTTTTCACACATCTGTGGTCATAATCATCACCACATAAATGCTTACATTTTCCCAATCAATACACAAATTTTACTGTATTGTGTAAACTGATTTTATTATGCACCTGTGGATGTCACTAATCCTGCTAATCTCTTACTTCCTTAGTGGCCAGCATGCACAACAAATGGTCAAATGGTGCAGAGAGATAAAAAAAAAAAAAAAAAGGTTAAAAATGGAGTCAAACATATTCTGGCATGGTGTGGAATATTATAAAGTTTGTGTTGTCTGTCAGATACAGGGCATCTGATTCCACATTTATGGCTCCATCACTCATCGCTCAAAGTGATCGCAATAAAAACTTTACAGCTCTCCCGGAGCATCTCCCATGCGTACACATGCCTGCCATGAGAAAGGCAGAGAATACATTTTCTCCCAACATCACAGCCCAGGTAAAGGGCAGGGTGGAGCAACATCACCTCAGGAGCACCAAGAACACAGGCTGCCACTTGGAGCTCCTCAGCATATAGAGGCTGCAGACCCACTACTTAGACCACTCTAGTGTTCATGTAGTTGGCCAGCTCCATTGGCCAGTTCATAGGTGGTGATGGCGGGGAGAGGGAGCATTGACCTGTCTCCTTTAAGGCACCTTGAGCCCGAGGAAGTAGAGACTATCCTAAGCACAGGAACTGGGGTTCTATCTGGCCATTAGCAGTCCGCACATGGAGAGAGGTGCGGAAGAAAGATCCCCACAACTTGGCTTTAAGTTAGCATATGTGACATGAATATGTCCTTTTATGTGAAATTTACACTATATCATTGCTTTCTTATTGTTTCCAAATGCAGTTACATTATCTGTGAAAGCCTGTACTGATCAACAGATTCAGCCAAATAACTCCACTGGATCAGTATGGCTCCTGAAGAACCAAGATACAGAGCTGCCATAGGCATCTCTCAGCACATGCCACAAAAATCCAGTTGTCGCTGGCATTTTTCAACATGACCAGTTTATCTACCCCACCAGTTTACTTAGTGATCAGATTTTTAAAGCAAATGACCACCAGCCCCCAAAATGGCCCTACCGTGGTCCTTTTCTAACAAAATTTCCAACATGCAGTTTCAGGTTTCTCAGCTCCAAACAAAGTATTCTCATTGAAGCTGGTCCATGCTCTTTTGCAACTTTGTAATTTTCATAGGCAAAGATGGAAAGGAAAAAGGATGCAGTGGTTATGGGATGTCAAGTATCCAGGGGAAAAGCTTCAGTTCCACATCTTCTTAATGCTTCTGCTTTACCGAATACAGAGATACAGCATAATTCCAAGGCCAGGCTACATGCTGTGGGCCAATTCCTGAAGTCCTTATTCTGCTTTTATACGGGGCTTGATTCTGAACTATTGAAGTTAGTGGGAGTTTTAGTATTGACTTCAATGGGAGAAGAAACAGGCCATTCACCCTTAATCAAGCAAACTCCCACTGATTTCAGTGTGGTTTTTGCTTAAGAAGGACTTTGAATTTTGGCCCTATGTCAGTGATGAACAAAATATTCTAATATTGTCATTGGAGCTGCAGGTTTTATTGTAATCAATCTTAGGGGGTTGCTCTGTAAGTCAATGATCAGTAGCTAATGTAAATGGAACAAGCTGACTTTTTATCAGAGCTCTTATTACTTTGAAAGCTCAGCTGCAGCCAAAAGGGAAAAAACCCATATCAATGATCAGAGTGGGAATAAAATTAGTTATCTTCTGCTTTATGCTCCAGATCTCAGTGATTTATAAGACATAAGGAACATCACAGCACATTTATCATCTTAGATTAATTCTGAGGAGTCAAAGGCACACATCGTTTTTCTGTGAGTGCTGGACATGATGCCATCTCTTAGGAAAGCCCTGTGGCAGATCATTACTTCATAATTATTCTTCACACTGGTGTTGGGACTTGGAGCCAAATTTATCCCCGCATAACAACACTGAAATCAAAGGAATTACATCAGGGATTAATTTGGCCTTTGGTGTTCTAAATCCAGATCTCATATTATCCCTATATGGATCATCTAAGAAGATGAAAACTCCTTTGATGGAAGAGAAGTCTACTGTTCACAACTCTAGCCCTGGTACTATCAAGAAGGAAATATATAACCCTAGTATACAGTCACAAAATATTTTCCACAGTTGTCCTTACTATGGAATTATTTTGGAACAGTTACCAACTAAAAGTAAAAATACATATTGTAAGCAACTATGTTCTGCACACTGGCAGATAATTTTGCCTTTCGTCCTCAACATGGCATTTTCTTACCTTATTTCATTACTGAAAAGAAATTATTAAAAAGGTAAAAGATGGGAACAGATAAAAAAACAAAAAATGTCCCTCATTATATGCTCTTTCACTGAGGTTTCTCTTAGTAAATACTTAATAACACCACAGTACTTTATATATAGTGCCAAATTGAAAAGTCAGATCAAGTCAATGGATTTACTTCTGATTCAGGTCAGTGTAACAGAGCACAGCATTAGGCCCACAGATATGCTGGGAGCTGGGATGGGTTTTTTCAAACCAAAACAAGGATGGGTTTTCTCAAATCTTCTCCAATGGCTGACAGTGACACCAGAACCCCTAATGGAATTAACACCTTGCAGCTTTATAGTATACTTGTTACTCCTATGTGAGAGAGGACTTAAATGTATACCCCAATTAAAAAACATATTAAGAGAACCAGAAAAGTGCCACCGTGGCTAAACAAAGTAAAAGAAGCAGTGAGAGGCAAAAAGGCATCCTTTAAAAAGTGGAAGTTAAATCCTAGTGAGAAAAAAGTTTTCAGGGGGAATATAAGGGTGAAATTCATGGATGGGTACCATAGGCCAGAGAAGGCTAAACCTCCCCTAATCCAGGCCTTGGCCCCGCCCATGCTCCACTGGGAGGCCCCACCCTCGCTCCTCCTCTCCCCTGAAACCAGTGGTGGCTCAGCTCTAGACAGTGGCCAGGGTGGCTCAGGCCAGGCTAGGGGCCTGGCTGGGGCTGGTGCCGGCCGGCAGCCTGGGGGTCGGGCCGGCCAGCAGCTCGGTGTTTGGGCTGGCCAGTGGCTCGGGGGTCTTCCAGCCATTGGCAGGCTGGGGCTCTGGCGGGGGGGATGGGCTTGGATAGAAGGGGCTTCACCCACTGCCCATGGTGAAATTCACCGCTGTGCAGAGAGCCACACCAAAACAAAGGCCATCAAAATTGGTTTAAAGTGGTACTTAAGTGGTGTACAGGCCTATTACTGTGTACAGGGATGAATTTCACCCTAAACGTAAGGTATGAACAAAGTATAGACACAATTGTGGGAGACAATAAAAAAGTATAGAGACAATAATTTATTACACAGAAGCTGAGAAAGCACCTAGGTTTGGAAAGTCTAGCATTACAATCCATGCTGTCAAACTGAGTGGACTGCCTGTCTGAGAAAATGTGTCTAATGCAGTCCTCATTAAACAAGAAGTTGTTACCCACATTAAGAAGGCATGTGCTGCACAGTGCAGCTTGAAACATCAAATCTGGAACCAGGGTACAATTACAAAAGGCCCAAGTTAATGAGTATTATTCTCTACTGATAGCCACCTTATCCCACACCTATAAAACATAGGCAAGTTATCACCAGCACAAACAGAGATGGAAAAATTTCATCAATACACCTTCAAGCTACTATGCAAATCATGTGGCAAGATAATGAGGTTCTCTAAGAGAGCTGCACAAGCTGCACTTTAGAGACACTTATCAAACACAGCTCTTAAGGTTAGCATATTTCAGGTTCCCCAAAAGAGGACACTGCAGAGGGAGAGGGAGTTGGAAGGAGGGTACAGTTGGGAGCTCTGGAGAGGGTACCTGCGGCAGGGGTACTCACTGGAGGTGGGGGGCAATGTCGCTCCTTGTCATGGTGGCAGGTGCAAGCCCAGGATGCAACGATAGCCGTCAGTCAGTGCCTCCCTGCCAGACCCACTCACCAGGGCTGGGAACTGGGCCTGGGTGGGCAGGATCTGGCAGCTGTGGCTGTAGGGAAATGGACCAATCAGCTGCTGATGCAGGGGAGGGACCAATCGGGAAGCAGACCATTAGGGGCTCTTTCTGAGCCGCAGCATCTAGCTGTGAAAAAATCCCAGGCATTGCCTGTTATTTGAAAAATGTGCCCGGACAGAAGATGGAGGCTCAAAAACGAGGCAATTTCGGGGAAAACCCAGATGTATTGTAACCCTAACAGCTTTACTGGACTGTACCTGTCCCCCGCGCAAGAGACAATATACTCTCAAATGCTGAATGATACACTTACTGGGCAAAAGATCAACAAAGAGAAAAAATTACTTAGATCTTAAAACAATCAAATTTCCAATTCTGGCATACATAGCAACATGTGGGAAGCTACAGTGGCAAACCAGTTTGCCATGAAAAAATAATACCCGAAGCGGAGAATTTGGAAGAGAAATGGATTGTTCATCAAGAGAAGAAGATACTTTACAAGCAGAGTACAAGTCGCAGGCACACTTAGCAAACCATATTACTCTTCCCGGCCCAACCTTTGGGAAAGCCTCTGACATCATGGACTGGATCCTTTAACCCTCTAGGAGTTCACAAATGCTCTTTCCAAACTAATTATCTTCAGCAAGAAGATCAACCAACCACCTATGCATATGTTCAGTCAGAAGCACTTGAATGCAGTTTCAAAGGTTATACTCTGTTTTAATAATACTGTGGATATTTGAAAGAAAAGTACAGCATGTATTGAAAAGTCAGATCTGATGAATCCCAAATGGTTTATACACTAAGCATTTGTTTAGATTTTAAAGAGTCAAATGAACATGTAAAACTTGGTGATATACTGGTGGCATGTTGCATTCCATAAGATGTTGTAGTTATCAACTTGATGAGCTTGTATAGATTTCTGCTGGAATTATGTCTGTGACGCTGGCAGACAAGGTGCCAGATCTTGCCGAGGCTTTAGACCTCAGCAGAGCACTGACAAATTTTGGAAACCAGTCTGTTTCACCCATGTGTTAGTATGGTTAAGATGGATATTGAATTTATAACAAAGTATTTAGGGTTTAGACTTTATGAAATACCTGTCAATTGCTGCATTCATTAATCTCACTTATATCTGTATCACCTGCTATAAGGTAATATTTATCTTTTTGCTTTGTAACTGTAAAAATGTTTGCTCTGAAACTGTGAACCCACTCAACAGGGATTGTCTTCTGCCTATCAAGAAGGTCTATCAAAACTAAATGAGCCATTGTGGGGCATCACAAAACAAAGACTTTGTTAACTGCCCCCTCATGCCCACGAAGAGGCTATGTGCAAAAGGGTTTGTCCCATCAACTTGAATGCTGGAAGGAGAAATAAACATGGCTGACAAGAAATTTTTTCATCTTTTGCTGTTTGGACTCTCACAGGGACAGTGCTATGAAACAGAAGCAGAGATCCCCAAGGTCAATCCGGGTTAGTCCTAAAAGACATTCAGAGTTGACAGATTACTACAGCTCTCTCGTCTTCTGAAACCATAGATTGTAACTTATTTGTGTATATATGCTTACCTTGTAATAACTCTCTCATTTCTTTTCTTAGTTAATAAATACTTAGATAAGTTTACTATAGGATTGGTTACAAATGTTGTCTTTGGTGTGAGATCTAAGGTACAAGTTGACTTGGGGTAAGTCTTCTGGGATTGGGAACAACCTGAATATTTTGTGATCTTTTGTGTATCGCAACCATCTATCGCTAAGTCCAGCTTGCCTGGATGGCAAGATAGACTGGAATGCCCAAGGGGACTGTCTGTGACTCCATGGCAAGACTGTTATAGTGCTTTAGGAGTTCACTCTTTTTATTGGGTTGGTGAAATCTAATTATAGACCAGTTTGGGGGTCTCTGCCCTGCTTCTTGACAGTCTACCCTGAGGCTGGCTCTCACGGTCATGAGCCATGGTACATACACACTCCTGGCTTCGCCAGCCTGCTGGACCAAGTATATGGGGCTTGAGCCTAAGTAGATTTTATCACTTAACAGGCTGCACATCTCTACTCTGGCATTGGAAAACTGATGCTGAGTAAGCACTAAGAAATCACCCTCTCTGGAAGAGATGGCTTTTCCAGAAGGGAGGATCTGTCTGTCGGACACAGAAGAGATTTTATTAAGCTCAACTTTGTTCTTTAACTTTATAAATGAAGAATTAAGTGAATCTTGCAGTTCGTTCACTAAGAAAAAAGCAGAACAAAAACAACCAGATTATCTACCTCAGTATTATGATGAAGCTGAAAGGGCTGAAAGTGAAGTTCAAGGAAAAAAGTATTGTGGCTTTGGATTCCAATATCTGAATTTCATTCTTTGCAAACCCAAATCTCACTCCTACGTAGAGAGACAACACAGGCTTTGATCAGTGAAAGATCAATAATTCCATCATTTTGTTTTAGTTCCTGGGGTCGACAATATACATTTAAGGGGGTTGATATAAGTTACACCATTTAAATCCAATGACAATCATAATTCTGTTCACTTAGGGCCTACGCGAAAGCTCACCGAAGTCAACAGGACTCTTTTCATTGATTTCAGTAAGTTTAGATCGGCCCCTTATTGCTTAGGGTCCAATTGCTCCACTCAATGGAACTATTCTCATGAGTTACTGTTCACCGTTATGAGTACAGGGTCTACAATCAGACCATTAGAATATATATATATATAGTGGCTGTACCCCAAGCTGACACAGAGCTGTCTTCACAACAGGGTTGATTGATATAAATTATTTAAAATAAAAAATTAAAAATAAATCTGATTTTATTTAAATCAGATTTCTTATTTAAATATATTTTTTCCTTTTAAAAACAAATCTGTTTAAAATTAAATTTGAAATTATGATAACCTCTGTTAAGGTGTAACTTATAATAACCTATTAAAAACATCTAAGTAAATAAATAAAAATATGCTGCATTAATGAGCCTTCCCCAAATTTTAATAAGTTCATGGGTGCTGCTTTTTGCTTATTTAGAGAATTAGGGGAAAACATCTTTAACTGTTGAAGTCCACTCAAACTTTATAAATGTATCACAATGTCACATAATGCTTCAGTAAGTATATTAGTTTCAGTCTTTACCCTGGAGAGAATGCTAGTATTTACATTTTCCCAAATGTAAGTACTTTCATTTTCTGTGGTGCAGAAGAGCTTTTGCCTTAATTATTTTTGGTTCAGCTTAACTATGAGGTACAGAGAAAGATTATTTTCTTCATTTGGACTAGTTCACTCAAAGTCGCGAAACTGACTGGCAGCTAAAAAAAGCAGGAAAGCTTGTTTTCCTCTTGGAATCTCTGAATAAAAACCAGGTGGGAGGGGATGAACTCTAGTAATTCTAAAAACCTGAAGGATGCAGAGCCAGATTTTAAAAGATATTTAGGCACCTAAAGATGCAGATAGCTGGCTCGTGGGATTTTCAAAAGTACCTACATAGGGTAAGTGCCTAACTCCCATTGATTTCAACATGAGTTAGGCACTTAACCTGGTTTGGTGCTATCTACATCTTTAAGTACCTAAATATATTTGAAAATCTAGCTCATGCTAACCGGAAACAATCCATTAATTCATGAACTACAGTTAATTCTTCCTGTGTTTAATAAATCAGTTAGTTTTAAATGAGAAACATATTTTGATTAATTTACATTTTTTCTTCTTAAGTATCCAGCACATTTAAGGTAGTTTTGTTTAACTAATAAAAATAATTTTAAAAAGTTGCTTTTGTGCATTTTTAATTGAATTCTAATTTCCATCCGAATGCTACTTGACACGAATCTGGAGTAAAAAATTAAGAAATGCATCATCCACCATTTTCTAATAAAAATTGGAATAAATGTATATTAAGCTATATCATTACTTAAATAAATGTGTATAAATAGAATGAATCTTCATGGTTAGCAAACAGAAGTACCAAATTTATTGTAAAGGCTTCAGTTAGTTGCAAATCAACATATTTTAATGGTTACCAACCAATGAGAATAAACTTTCCTTTAGGCATATAACTAAAAAGGACAGATTCAAAACAAGATTAAAATCAATTATTTAAATCAAGATTTCCTGCTTGCTGATTTAAATAAATTATTTTAAAAAAATCAGTGTTTTAAATTACTTTGATTTAAAACTCAGTCCACCCTGCTTCACAATATTATAGTATAGGCTCAGAAATGTTGCCTGACATACTGTTATGTTCCTTGCAGGCAGTATCTTGTGAGCTGGAAAGATTTCGAAGTAATAGATCCAGGGATAAAAACAGGGTTCCCTTCTCATTCCTCAGCATCACATCACTCTTACTACAGTAACAGAATAACTCCACAGCAAAGTTCAGCCCTTTGAAGCAAGCACTATATTGACCATATCTACTAAGATTATAGAAATCAGTCATGGAATATTCCCTTGCATTATTCACCATGACAGCATTCATTATCACCTGTTTTGGCTTTTGATGCCACAGCCATGGAAGAGGGTGAGGAAGTGGAATTTTGGAACATTATCTGGAAGCTTTTTGCCTGCACAGTGCCCCAGTTCAGGAATACAAGGTAAGTTTACTTAGAAGCAGCTCTTTCTCCTCCTTGTTGGAGATGCAGCATATATTCCCATTAGTGTTGGCATCCGACCACTGGCTGAGGAGATGGCCATGTTCTCACCCTGCTTGGCCATGCCCCGTTTAGAGTATGCACATCTGCTGTACTGCCAGTCTCAAGCATTCCAACCTCATGAGGCAGACCTCAAAAAATCATGGAGATTGGCTTAAGCAGCATGAATTTAAAGAAAGAAAGAAAAATAAAGATAGAAAGATCTTTTCATTTGCCCTCTGGCTTCTAAGCCTTTATGACACACTTATGTCATGTTTTCAAGCTTTTCTCCAAACCATGAAGGTTAGAACTGTACTTTGTTTTAAATGAAAGCTGAGATGTTCATGAAGTCTCCCAATTCCAGCATCTGGGGCTTTAAGAAAACATAAAAAATGTCACAAGACTTGCAGTAAAACAGAGTTGGCAATACTGCAACAGACTCCATGACCATGCTCATTACCTCCTGAGCCGGAATTAAGGGAGCAGAATTCCCTGGGCTTCCCCTGTGAAGTGGGGTTGAGAGCAACCATTCATTTCTGATCAAAGAATCCACACGAAACTTCCTGGAGTGTGCTCTCTCCTACATGGGTTATTTTCACACAGGAGAACACAGGGCCCAGCATGAGGACAATCTAAATATAATCATGCTTTAAGTATAAATTCATCCCGTAGCAAGAACCATGAGCAGCCTAACACCTATTGGGAAACCAGGGATGTTGTTACGACAATCTTTTTGGCACTAAAACGGTTTTTCCAAAGCTCTTTTCTTTTTTGTTTAAAATTAGTAGCTTCAAGGGTTTTCTGCAAAGTACCAATTGCAACTTATTTTGTAATTCAAACAAAGCATATCTTTCTTAGTGGTGACCGATGATTTTCTAAACCATTGCTATATATTGTACATACATATAACTTTAAAGAGATTTGTAACCAGTTATAAAAGCACAATACAATAATGAGAGTTCCTACCTTTTTCAGGAACCGGACTCCATAGGTAAATATATAAAGGTAAAATGTAAATCTCCACCTGCAAAAGGTAAAATAGATTGACTCTATGATCTTAGGTTTACATATTTTGCAGCACAACATTTAATCTCCCATTACATCATAAGCTTAATGCACATCGACCAATCAACATAAATTCTTTTCATTCAGAAGATTGTTTCTAATCACTAGGGCCTTGATTCAGCAAAGTTCTTGAGGACATGCTTAAGTCTTGCTGAAATAAATGGGAGTCAAGCACTTGCTTGAAGTTAAGCACCTGCCTAAGTGCTTTCCTGAATCAGAGCCCTAGTATTCTGTCTTTTTATGCAATTACCTTCTTTAGGACATATTTGCTTCCTTTGGCCCAAGCTGCAGGGAGTTTTGCTTGAGTGAGGACTGCAAGATTGGGTCTTTGGCTACAAAGCAACTATTAAAGCACCAAATTCTGGCTGATTTCCTTATGTTCAAAGAGCTTTTATTTTCATTTTAAACTTAATACATAGGATAAAACGTTCCCTGTTGTCAGACCAGTGCAAGCAATTAAGGAAGACATAAACACCTCCCAACAGTGCTTTTAAACTACCTGCCCTTCTCATATCTCAGCACTAACAAGAGAGTATTTTATGCTTTCAGCAACTAAAACATGAGGTTTGTTAGATTATAAAAATGTGCCCTGCTGTAGGGAACAGCATCACCCAAGTGAGACTGGAGCTCTGTAGTGGGCTCTAACTACTAGCTCCTGGGGTGGGAATGGCTTTTTCCCAGAGGTCTCAAGTGAACAGTTGATAAGCACACCTGCAAATCCACATATGGTTCGCTCCCCAAAGGTTTTGTTATTATTACTAAGATGATGGAAACTCCTAATCAAAGAATGTTCCTAACTTTTCCACTCCCCCATACGTTTGACACAGCAAGTCTGTCTTTCGGGGGCTCCTTCGGGAGAGGCAGGGAAAGCACAGATTAGAATCTGCACCAGTGCAGCTGTAGCGCTTAGGGCTACACCAGTGCAGCTGTAGCGCTTAGTGAAGATGCTACCTACGCCGATGGGAGAGCTTCTCCCATCGGCGTAGGTACTCCGCCGCCCCAAGAGGTGGTAGCTATATCGACAGGAGAGGCCCACCCACTAACATAGTGCTGTCTACACTGGGTGTTAGGTTGGAATAACTGCGTTGCTCAGGGGTGGATTTTCCACCCCCCTGAGCGATGCAGTTACACCGACGTAAGTTGGTAGTGTAGACCAAGCCTGAGATGCAACAGAAAGCCCAACCAAAGTCCCAGCTGCACCAGCGGGAGCCTGACCCACCCAATGATGTCATGGTAAATCAGCCTGAACCAGACACCATCTGCCTAGGAGGTGGGTGCCAGACCCAACAGAGGACAGAGCCAAACAGATCCAATCCCGCCAGAGACAAATGAAGAAGGAAGCCAGCCAGAATGGACCCGTGATTACCGCTGGCCCCGGGGCCTGGCTCAGAAAATACAAGTCACTGGGAAGTGGATGGAGATCTGGGCAAGGCCTAACACAACATAACTTCTGGAGGAAATTGCTGGATTCCCAGGAGAGGCAGGTGTGGCTACACACATGGGAGGTAAACACCAGTAGCTTTTCAGTTAGTGAAGCTTACAGCAGGCATAGTGTCACAGGGTGACAGTGGTCCTTTAGGAGGAAAGAGGCCACTGCACCTGTGACTTGTCAGCTATCTCCTAACTGTGCTTTAAGAGAGAGCACCTAGGCCATATAAGTGGTACAGCCCAACAACAGAGAGAGTCAGTCAGGAAAAGGGCAGAGGAGAGCTGCGTGGTTCGATCAGAAAAAGGGCAGGTGAGAGCTACCGGACACAAAGAAACTGCAGGAGATCTTTGAAGGAAGCTGTAGACGGTTCCTGGAGGAAGGCTGAAGGCAGGAGAGCAGCAGAGAGTTTTGCTGGCTGACCTCCCCAAGCCAGAAAGCCAGAGCGGGAGAGGGCTGAAGGCCAAAGAGAGTTGCCTGCTGGCTTCTAAGCCGGACAGCCAAAGCCAAGGGCTAAAGAGAGTTGAAAGGAGGAGTGCAGTGGAGGGGCCTGCTCACTGACCCCTCCACGCCAGAGAGATGGAGCCAGTAGATGGCAGAGGCCTGAGAGCCAGGGTGGTCCCATGGGGAAGAGTGGGATTGCACTCCAGCAGGAAGGGCTAGGGTGGTGTTTCTGGTAAAGGTACAGGGGAGGACCAAAGAAGAGCCCAGATAATGTGAAAGACACCAGTGTGTGGTATGTGCTGTGTTGATGGACTACACAAGATGTGGAATTTTAAGGACTATATACACTGGGTACTAGAAATGGAGTATGTTTGGGGACTTTATAGACTATTTTGAATTATGTTTTCATAATAAACCAACACTTGGAAAGATATTATTAGATAGGAGAGCTGTCATGGAGTTATTGGGGACTCTAAAGGAGGAAAAATGAGGAAGGATATACTGGTTGTGCCTCGGCCTGCTGCAGAAGGGCCCTTAAGGCGGGATCACCTTGTGACAAATAACTTGGGCTCAGCGTGGACTGATTTAAATCATTGGATTTTAATAATAATTTAAATCAGCAAGCAGGAAACCTTGATTTAAATCCTGATTTGTATTTGTACTTTTTAGTTGTTTTCCTAAGGAAAGGTTGATTCTCATTGATTGGTAATCATTAAAACATGTTATTTATGACTAAATACAGCCTTTCCAGTAATTTTGGTGCTTCTTTTTGTTAACCAGGAAGATAAAATATTTCTATTCACATTTACTTAAGCAATTATATAGCTTAAGTTACATTTATTCAGATTCTTAATTTTTACATTTTTTTATCAAGTTAGCACATGGTGAATTTACTAAATGATTAAATTTTTACTTATGTTTTGTGTCAAGTGCTATTTGGATGGGAATTGAAATTCAATAAAAAATAAAAATTTAATTTTTGTTGTTAAATAAATACTTTTATAGTGCTGGATACATATAAAAAAAGCTTAACAAAAAGTTTATCAAAATGTGTTTGAATTTAATACTGATTTATTAAATGAAGTATTTTGTGTAGGTAATGAACTGAACTGATTGCTTCTGGTAAGCGTGTCTTTCAAGATTTTTAGAACCTTGTAGATCTCATCCTCTCACACCTAGTTTTTATTCATAGTTTAGAAAAAGAAAACAAGCTTTATCAGCTCCCAATTGGTTTCTTAACTTTGAGTGAACTAGACATTGAATTGAAGTAGCTGAAATGAAGAAAATATTCTCTCTATACCTGCAGAAGAAAAGGCTACTTTCATCAAAAGCTGGTTTTCAAGAAACAGGCTCCAGTTGCTTCCAAGTGTTCAGGGATTTGACTTTCTTTAAAACTTGGCAGCAAATATGTACTACTTAGTATTAATTTTGTATTTAATTTAAATTATTAATAGCTTATAACAAGTTTAGGCCTTGATATAGGATGTCACTTTAATATTAAATAGAATTTTAAAAAACCCACATCTTTAAATTTAAATTTAAAAAATCCTGAGCTTCATTAACAAGCGATACTAACATGGAGGGAAGAGCTAGCGGATACTGGAGCACTAAACATCTCTAGTAAAATGTACTATTTACTATCTTCTGTCTGCTCAGTAAAATTGTTTGGTTGCTGTTAATTGTCCCTGAAGCATTTTAGTGCATTTTTGGAGCAGATTCTAGGGAAGGCACATTGCTTTGTTTAAGGGGAGTTCAGGCCACCAGTATACAAACAACTAAAAGGAAAGGTCAGATCTAGTTTACAAAAATATAATGAAGGACAAATTGGGCAGAAAGTGTATGTAAAAATGCCAGTGAGATTCAAAATGTGACTGGTCTAGCTGAACAGAAGCAGCCTCTTGTTCATCTGTTAAATACAGATCTGTAGAGATGAAATTGCCTAATTGGTATTACACAAATATTGGTCCTCTCATGAGCTCGGTACTACCAGCAACGTAGTGTGTATCTTTCATGTTGCCACATTCCCCAGGAACTACTGCACAAACGTAGTATTCAGATAAAGAATGTTGCCTCTGGTATTGGAAAGTCTTCTAATCATGCGCAGGCAGGAAATAGCCAGGAAAGCGAGATGAAGGAATGTAAGAGTTTCCTTATGAGCCAGGTCCTGGGACAGTGAACCCTGCTCCAGAACTGCCAAGTCATGCAATTCATGTGGTGGAGTTTGCAGGACTGTGCCAATGCAAATCAATCAATCAGGGGAACAATTCAAAACTATCATGTTTAACTCCATGGAAAATATTACTAATGACACTCTTACCCTTCCTCCACTGCCCAGCCCCCTCTCACTCATACCAAGTGTGAGCAGTTACAATAACTACCTTTCAGTGATAGTTGTCTGCTTTAAAAACCCCTCCCAATATGATCTTTGTTGCATTTTTTCTCAAGGCAAAGTTCATAAAATTGCTGTGGTCCCTTGCACCTTGTGTCTGAAAGACACACTACTCCACACAGGCTGAGAAAGCCTCTCCTCCAAGCAGTTCATAGACTTCTGACATATGTTCAAGGTGAAGTTTTAAATGGTTGACCTCTGGGGCTCCACCATCCACACAGTTCTCTAAGGAGGCTTCTTTTGCTTAGCCCTGCAGAAGGCCATGGAAAGCTGTGACTGCCGTATTTTGCTGCAGCAGCCACTGCAAAGAAAGAAAACTTTTTACCCTGAGATGTGCAAATCCAGAAACACTGACTTCCAGTTGTGAATGTGCACCGCATTTTGCATGGGGCCCATTATTTTGAAGACAGAACATTGTATCATCCTGAAGTCTAATGAAAGACAGCACAAAACTCCCATTGACTTTAGTGGTGCAAGGACCTCAACTGTATTCTTATTACACAAAACCAGGTACCAGAATTCATGATGAATTCTATTCACAATGAGTTATTCAACAACCTATAGGGCTGGACAAGTTGTTATAAAGAAAAATTATTTCAAAGACTGGCAGAATTTGCATCAATCAACTTTTGCAGTAAGTTACTCCATTAGCTTTAGCAGTAGAATGTTTTAAGCTTGCTCTCCAACATGAAACAGAACTGCAAAAGGTTTTCTGTTACTCCATGTTAGGCAGCTTTCAAAGGAAATTTTGCCTGGTTTACCACCAAGGATGAAATCCTGATCCCCTACATAAAGCCCATAGGCTCTCTCACACCATTTATGTATAGTGCTACATTGGTTTATTGTTTCAACTAACAGTAAAACACTTGAGACCACTGTCTGGGTAGACACATTCATATTAGCTATATAATTAATAATATCAATGTTAATAACCTGAATTCATTTAGGTTTGGAAGAAAAATAATGTAACTGGTTTAGCTACTTAAATAATCAATTGACTAACAATTAACATGCAGTATTCAGTGAAGCTTAACTGCTACATGGTCTGTTATAGAGTCAGCAAACATCAATGACCTTACTAATCAGTTGGTATTTAATAGATATCTGTCTTTATTAAATCTAAATAAATACAACAATTAATACTAGATGTGTGTTAAATATAATTAATATATACTGAGCACTCTAAAATATCCATTCAATTAAATCTATAGTTGAGACGGTTTAAATTGAGGTTCATTGACCATTATAGCCTGAAGAAATAAATGGACAGCAAACTGATATTAGCACATTTCCTACAAACAGTCTTAAAACTGGAAAAGACATGATCAGTGTGTCAGCTGGCAGACCCATCAGTAACTACGTTGTGGATTTACCATTAGCCCTGAGCAAGAGACTGCATGTAGGCTGTGCTGCCACAGGAGCAGGCCAGGGATTGAATTATAATTCAGTTCTGTGCCAGGTTTCTTATTTTGCTCAAGAGAGAAAGTAATCTGATTCAGCTCTGTACTTCAAGTAGATTATAACCCCTTCCCTGCCGGGCCATAGTGTGGGAATGAGAGTAGCAGGCCCACGGAACATTCTCTCACACTGTGCCATGACCCAGGATGAGGGTAGGCCATGCCGGGGAGTGTTAGTATTGTCACCAATCCATAATGAAGTCAGCCTGAAGAAGGACTATGGATGCTCTCGAAGTTAATTTGAAAGTTAGTTTGCTCTAAATGAGTCACCAATTCCATTACGGATTAAACAATTTCTGGGAACATACTAAAAGTCTATAGTGCAGGGGAGGGGTGGGGGTGGAACAGGACTCCTAAAAGATTGCCAGCGGTGTTATACCTTAAATTATCGACCAATAGCAGAATAAGGGGACCTGAAGAGTTTCTCCAAGAAAGATATGCTTGGAGGCAGAAATGACTTTGTATAAATGAGCTACGTCATTAGGGCTGGTTCATAACAAAAACTTTGCTCAACTCTTGCAATTCATTACACATTTTGCCTGCCAAAGGCACTTTTCAGTTACATGTTTTATGGCTCTGCAAACTGAGGTGTTGTATGGGCTGTAGACTGTGAATGGATGCATCAAAAACATTTTGCAAGTCATTTGACACAGGAGAAATGGGTTTTCTTGGTTCTGTTAGAGCAGGGATCAGCAACCTTTCAGAAGTGGTGTGCCGAGTCTTCATTTATTCACTCTGATTTAAGGTTTCGTGTGCCAGTAATACATTAAGGTTTTGCATGCCAGTTTTTAGAAGGTCTCTTTCTATAAGTCTATAATATATAACTAAACTATTGTTGTATGTAAAGTAAATAAGGTTTTTAAAATGTTTAAGAAGCTTCATTTAAAATTAAATTAAAATGCAGAGCCCCCCCGGACTAGTGGCCAGGACCCCGGCAGTGTGAGTGCCACTGAAAATCAGCTTGTGTGCCGCCTTCGGCACATGTGCCATAGGTTGCCTACTCCTGTGTTAGAGGGCAAAAAAGCAACCCTGTGTTTAAGTTGTGTCTTTACGACTGTTTGTTGGTGTCAAACATAGATAGTACACAGATGGTACCGAGCCCTGCATCAGTCAGTGTCTCTGTAAACCAAAGCCCTAAGCTGGCTTTGCTCACAGTATTGATAAAGAGTTTGTAAAGGTTTAAATGATTAGGTGTTTTAATAAATAATTGTTATAGATTGTTAGAGTCCATCAGGTCAACAGGCTACTTATAACCATCTATAAAACTCTCTTTTGATGAGCTTATAACCATCCAAAAATACATAATACTCATGTCTGCAATATGTTTATAACACCTGACTGTTTATAAACCCTTTATAAATAATATAAACTTCCATTTATAAATAAAAGTGTGCCCCTGTTTTGAAAAACCATTTTGTCTATCATCTGGTTTGCTCTTTGCCTGGTGTGAAGATACTGGGTTAAATCCTGACCTCACTGAAGTCAATGGCAAAACTCCCATTGAGTTCAAAGGGGGCCAGATTTCACCACAAAGCCTAATTCTCTTCTCATATGCACCAGTTTCATTGTGGTATCAGTCCTGATTTATAGCAGTAAGAAGTGAAATGAGCCTACTTGACTGGCTACCATGTAGGTTGCATACTGAGAGTTTATCCTCTTGATTTAATATCACATACTTCTCATCTCACTGCCAAGCCTTTACATAATGTCAGTTGCCTTCTCCATCACATGCCTATGTAGTTGGGGACTGTAACAACTCATATCCTCTATGTATCAGGCACAGAGAGGGGCCTGTAACACACACTCACTGATAAGTTAAATACTCCCCCTCCTCAAATGAGGCTCATCCTCAGCCTTTGAGGCCCACAGCTGTTTGAATCCTGGAAGAGACCCCACTTATGTGATGACTGCCATCTTGGCTGACACACTGGGGAGTGAACCACGGACCTCCACAGCTAGCTGCTACAGGCTGTGTGAGAGCCAAGGCTCTTTAGCTGGGGCTGTAACAGACTCCTATCCTCTGTGGATTGTAACACATTCACCAGTAACTTGCACATTCTCACTTCTTACACTTGTGTTCTCATTTTCTCTATTTCCCTTCTTTCTCCTCCCAATTTTCTCTCCCTTCATCGTTCCCCTACATCTCTTTCCACTCCCAGATTCACACGCTATCATGCTGTTCCCAAAGCTCAGAACTGGTTCCCATTTCCAGTCCTGTTCTTCCTTCAAATCCTTCCTTATAACTGACTGCTTCTAACTTTCACAACAACTCCTGTCCCTCCACTAACTTCATAACAAATGGATAACTATGAAAAAAGATTGAGTATGATGCAATGCGAAGGCCAGAAAGCACATAACCTTGTGTTGTATACACTTCCCTCCGATTCCCACTCTGTTCCCCTGACATCATCTAATATCATGGTTTATTTAGTCTAAGGGCTTGTCTCCACTTACCGGGAGATTGACGTGCGGCGACCAACCCACCAGGGGTCGATTTAGTGCAGGGGTCAGCAACCTTTCAGAAGTGGTGTGCCGAGTCTTCATTTATTCACTCTAATGTAAGGTTTCGCGTGCCAGTAATACATTTAACGTTTTTAGAAGGTCTCTTTCTATAAGTCTATAATATATAACTAAACTATTGTTGTATGTAAAGTAAATAAGGTTTTGAAAATGTTTAAGAAGCTTCATTTAAAATTAAATTAAAATGCAGAGTCCCCCGGACCAGTGGCCAGGACCCAGCAGTGTGAGTGCCACTGAAAATCAGCTCGCATGCCGCCTTTGGCACATGTGCCATAGGTTGCCTATCCCTGATTTAGTGGGTCTAGTGAAGACACGCTAAATTGACCACTGATCGCTCTCCTGTCGACTCCAGTACTCCACCGGAACGAGACGCATAAGATAAGTCGACGGGAGAGTTTCTCCCATCAACCCAGTGTGGTGTAGACACTGCAGTAAGTCGACCTAAGGTACGTTGACTCCAGCTACGTTACTCATGTAGCTGAAGTTGCCTAACTTAAGTCGACTAAGCCCCGTAGTGTAGACCTGCCCTTAATAGCAACTTCCTCAGGTCTCAGACAGTATCCAATTGTCTGTAAAGCAGCATGGACACCCACAGAGCTATAACACAAAGAGCCTGCTGATAGTCTTACATTTTGTCTCCCTGTGTTACAATGCAAGCTCTTCAGGGCAGGGACCATATTTTATTCTATGGCTTATAAAGTACCAAAAACATTTACACAGCTATAAATATAATAATAGTTAAACTCAAGCCCTGCAGTCTATGGCAGTTCTCTATTTTCCAGTATCATTTAAAATGCAGTTGCTGCACATACAGTACAGTGGCCTCACTTAAGAAAATGATTGACACACTTTCCTTAATTTCATTATATAACACTCTTTCCTGTTGTACTTCAGCTGAACGGCACTGTGTTAAGATGTTTACGGTTTGTGTCAAAAGCGCTCTGCTGCTAATTTTAGGTGAAAAAGGAAAAAGATTTGGGAAAGATGCAGTTGGGGTTAGTCATTTTCAATATATAACTTAGCAGCAATAAGCTTGGGCTCTAACATGAAGATTTGCAAAGACAAAAAATCCCAACCCACTCAACCAATTAATTGTAATTGCTTCATCTTTCAGATTCAGCACAGCAGGCAGGCAACAATGGGACAAACTACTTGTCATTTTACTGTACTGTTGCTCCTATCACTGCGTTAATATGTTTGCCCCTGTAGTGGTATTTGCCTACACAACAACTGCTGCAAATGATGGAACCACAGCATTAGAGTGGTTTTTTTTACTTGTAAACATTTATCTCGCACTCCAGAAATACTGATCTGAATAAACTCTCTGCTATGTTGTAACAAGGTTACTCAAAAGATTTTATAGTGCGATATTTATAAAGCTGCCTAGGAGATTTGGATACCCAATTCCCATACATTTTAATGCCAATTTCCTTAGATAGCTTTGAAAAACTCATCTTAAAATGTTTGTAGAATTTCAAAGAAATGCCCCAAACTCTAGCAGAGTCTGATTAAATAAATATAGTGAAGAAAATCAGTCTTAATATTTCTGTAACTAGGTTAAATCATTTTAGAAAATGTATCAGCAATAAAGGATGTGTAAGGCCCATATGTGATCATGTACAGAGACAAAAGGTGGTTAAAGCTAGTGCGGAGGAAGGTGAGGACCCAATCCATGGGAAATGAAAAAAGAGCTCCTTACGCTGTTCCATTCTAACTACTATTATATATCATATACTCTTAACTGTCCATTGGTTGGGAATGAGAAATTACTGCAGCCCTAGGGCCAACACATGTAAGTGCAAGATGAGATGGGCAGCAAGAGGGTTGTGAATGGGGATCAAACCAAGGGATGTGCGAGATTTGGTAGACAACTCTTCTTTCCCCTCCACTCACATTGGGAGCTAGGGGAATCTTCCACCCACTTGAATCCATCTATGCTTCTTGGCTAGCAGATCCATTCTGTAGCTTCAGACCACATCTTCAGGCTGTCACCTATTTATTATTTCCCTGGTTATCAATGCCCCTACCCTTTGTTATCAGGAAAGAACTGTCTGCTTTGATATCAGCCCCGAGACCAGCTGTCACGGACAGCAATCAGGATGGTCAGTCACACAGTCCACAAGGAGAATTAATGCCTGGGTGACTACTCTGTAGCACTCCCACTCTGGTAATTGTAGCTTTCATGCATTAACATCCGATTAAAAGAGGAGGGCAGCTGCAATCTGCTCCATCCCATGCCAATTATGTACAGCCTTCAGACTTGGGACATTCTGCCAACTTGGCCTTCACCTGGGCAAAATTTGGGTGCTCCAAATGCATTCAATAAACATACCACTTTAAAGAGATCTCAGTATTACCTGACTCAGCACAATCACTGCTCTTACTTGATTAACGGCTGGCTCAGAACTTCATATGGGAAACTGATGTACTATGGTGAATGTCTATCCACTTACAACATCAAATGTTCTCCCAAGATGAGTAGACTGGCAGTATGTTCTAAGTACTTCTCAGGAATGCAGTGAGAGACTTGACTGCTCTTGTTCAACATGGCATGTCTTCTTGGTGAGAAGTACAGACTTGCCAAAATAGAATTCCCAATCTCTCAAGCCTTCTAACTTTATACTAGTAATGACATTTTACAGATGTTCCAGAAAGATGCAGACCAATAGGAAAAATGAATAAAGGGAAAGAGAGAACCTTTCCAAGTCAGCTTGCTATATCTTTGAATCAATGCAATTACTTATATACTTAAATGTAGGCATGTGCTGAAACACACTCTGAATCAGGGCTGTTAGTATTGCACCAAAAAATTACACTAAACTCTTAACTACTTCATCAGCTAATAAAATTGGTTCCTTGAACAATATAATCAAAGCAGCTCAGCCAGTCACTTCGCAGAGTCCAATGGCTTTGCCTGCTGCATTTTTTTAAAAAATACCTTGGTCTCCAAATGTTTTGCCTGCCTGCCTTGCAGAGTTAATTTAGTGTCGGGAACCTCTAGAAGAAGCATTATGCTGACTGACCTTTGCATCAAATGTGCGAGAAAGAGCTTACAGGAATTCTTGTTAATGTGACTGGATGATACTAGCAACAGAGGGTCCTGTGGCACCTTTAAGACTAACAGAAGTATTGGGAGCATAAGCTTTCGTGGGTAAGAACCTCACCTCAGGTCTTGCATCTGAAGAAGTGAGGTTCTTACCCACGAAAGCTTATGCTCCCAATACTTCTGTTAGTCTTAAAGGTGCCACAGGACCCTCTGTTGCTTTTTACAGATTCAGACTAACACGGCTACCCCTCTGATACTGGATGATACTGGGAGCTGGAGATTAACAATCTACTCTTTCCCTTTTTGTTGTTCTCTCTCTTTCATTTTTCTGTATTGAGATAAATTTTATTAGTACTGAATTTAGGCTCTTAATGTTAATGTAGCTTTAAACATAGTAGCCCACTTTGTACCCTGATTTATGACCTGTGCAAACCCAGTGGCCTTTGGTGTACTCAGTGCAGAATTTGGTCTAATATATGGACATGACATTATGTGTCCTATTACTGTTTTACTTTAGATTAAGTACCATTGTGCTAATACTGTGTACACACAATTCTATTTTTTGCTTGTATCTATTATAATGCAATTGTTCAGTGCATATAGCCATTTTCCCTCTAGTGTTTGGCTCCAGACTGTTACTTATGTATAGCTAAAGGAGCTCTGGTAGGGGGCAGCACTTGTCAGAGATCTGGATTTTATTGCAGTAGATCCCATTTTCAGTCTCCTCTGCTGACCAAGATATCTGCATATATATGGTGGTTGTTTGTAACACTTACTATATATTAGCATGAAACTGGAACATTAATTGTTATGAAACAGAATGAGCTTTGGTTAATAGCTATAACTCTCCAGTTTACACACAATTACTTCACATTTCACACCTTCAATTAGATATTATTGCACAAACATTGTAAGTGTGCACAATCATACAACTAAACTGTGAAGAAATCCATTCCTATATTTTGCATACTTTCAGCTTTGCCAACTCAAACAGGAATGCCCTAATATGTGTATAACTATAGCTGCTAAGTATTCTTTTCTTCATGTGAATAAACATCAAGGCAAACTAAATCCACAGCTTTGAGTTTGTTCCCAGAGCTCAGACGTCATCACTGCTGTGAAACAGCCATGATCTTGAGAAGCATCTTGGGTTTTGACATGCAAATAACATCCCACTTTGCTTCCAGACTTCCTACTAGTCTCTTTAGTAAAGCCTTTTGCATTGACCCACATCTTCCTTGTTATGTTTGAAAAAGTGCACTGCACAATGGTTTCCAGTAGTGCTACATACAATAATAACGTCACACCTCCAAACCAAGCAGTTTTTACTCACGCCTACCATGCAATCATGGACAAGTTTTGCCAAGTTAGGGTTTGTTAGTTTGAAACTAACCTAACAGGTAGAGGTGAAGCTGTAGTAACTGTAATGGAAACTCGAAATGTACTTCAAAGCACTGCTGTAGTGAGAGCTCTGGCAACAGATCACAAGGGTTGAGCTGTGATGATATGTACATATTGTTCTCTTGGCACTTAGATTCCATACTGTTTACTGAGCTGGTTTGTGACTAACATAACACTGTTACTGTAACAATTTTCTGAGGTTATAAAACATATCTCTTTATTAAAACCCTAGTGGAGGCACTCAAAGGAACATTTCAGAGGCTAAACCTGTACAGATTATACAGGCTGTAAAACAGACTATTTCAGTTATGGGGAGGTTGTGTCTTCTACTGGGCAAGGCTGATAAATTCTCCATACTCATACTGCAACTGTACATTTGCCTACACTTTCTCTCTCTTTTTCTCGCTCCCATACCCTGAGCTCCACATAATAGCCCTCCTCTTTCTGGTCAAGAGAAGCTGGACATGAGTCTCTTTGGAGTGAGTGATTGCTGCTTCTAAACTGGCTAAGGGGGTCTCACTCCTATTCAGCGCTGAGCAACTGCTTCCAAATCAAGAGATGAAAAAGACTTGAGATGTGGGGAAAAACCTACTGAGTCTTGCCATTGGTTTAAACGGGCTTTGGATCAGCTTGTTAGAATCACTAATCCATGGGCCAGCCCTCCCTATCTGTTATACTTCACATTTTTTCCATCAATAAATAAGGAAATATTTCACCTACCACACCATGAGTAATAAAAATAATTTGTCTAATTTTAACATGCACCAACAAGAGAATTAAGAAGCTTATGAGTATTCCCAAAGGGTAATGCTGACACAGATCCAAAAGTAACACCTTTTTAATTTTGGAATTTTTGATATTACAGAACTTAACCTTTGCACAAAATTCTACTTTCAGATCCACATGGCAGCACTCATCTGGCATTCTGTTTTCTCCCTGCTGTACATAGGCAGGTCTCCTATTAACTTTAATGGACTATTCACCCAGCTACAGAGAACAGAACATCAAAGCTGAGATCCCTTGTCAGTAAATCCTTTCCATTGGTTAGTTTCTGAGACAGGAGGGTTGTTGGCCTCTCTACTCAAAAAAAGAAAAGACATGCTGAAACATGCAGCTTCTTCCAAAAGTGCTTTAGAAGCTGGTGGTGCATAATGTTCCAATATAGTGTATTTTGCAATTTGTATCCCCAGCTGGAGAGTTAAGCAACTTTGGTTTGAGGCACTAGCTTTCTTGTCAATTGGCCAACTTGATTAAGAAATCAAATTCCTATCTAAACATGAAATCAAAATAACAAACCAATTTAAGGATATACCCTTAACCCTTGGAGAACATTTAGGGCAGGGGTTCTCAAATCTTTTCCATCGTGTGGACAACGTTTTAGTAGAGCGTTTTTCTTGTAGGCCACCTCTCCTCCTAATCACAGTCCCACATCCCTGTGCCAATTACAGCAATTGCTACTTAGAAAAGGAAAGTATTTATGTATACTTGTACCCCTGAGTATGCAACATCTTGGTGTCCTTCAGAACACAGCACAAATCTACATAGCACATCTTTTAAAACAGGTGTTTAGAAACCTAATTATTTTGTAGAAGAGAATGACATTTCTCTTTCACAGGTTCAGAACTCATCCAGAAAGTGCATCTGTCTCTCTGGACATCATGTGCTGTCTCCTAAGGCCTTGCCTACCTCTGTTCTTTCTAACCAAGTTAGCTTTGTATGGTCTGATATTACAAGTGTGACAATATCACCGATGCCAAGTGCTCCATCCACCCAATTCTTTTGGCATCCCAAAGCTTCTCTTAGGATATACTGCTGTATTTTGTTGAGCCTGGTTAGCTACCACTAGATGCACAGACAGTTGATAAAAATTCCCATCGCACTTCTCAGCCCAGTAAAGCTATAGTAGCTCTGATGATTTGGATTGGCATGTTCTTGCAAATGGTAAACAGGTTCATGCACTAGGGTGGCTTCTTAGATAGCTGAAGTGATTTGAAGAAGTTACCCTACTGCAGAAAGATTGCCTTCTTTTAAAGTGTGCAAAGCAGCAGGCAGTATAAATTGAGAAAACTTCTTTGCCTTCCTATTAAATTTCATGGTTTAAAGTTTGGCTGACTTCTGATTTTCCTCTGGGCTGATGTTGTAAACAGTTATTTAATATTTAATGTGACAGCACCACTTGGGACCACTACTGTCCTACATCTGCATTCTCAACATGCAGCTCTGAAAATATTAAGAGCAAAATTTAGTAGTGCAGAAAAATGAAAAAAAAACCCACCCCAGCACTAAATTTCTAAAGCAATGCAGTGTTATAAATAATACAGCATGTTTGTATAATTAGCCCAGAAAAGATGTACAGTTTAATAGGTGTTTCCATAGTTCTTTCTATGTTATGTGGCCCTGGATGGTTTAATGGTTATATAACTGGTCTGGCTGTAAACTTCAAGGTCAACATGAAGTAAACCTTTGATAAGGTCTCAGAGATCCATTAGTCTAACCAAATATCACCTTACAAAGATGCACTCGCATCTGGAAAACTCATGGGATGAGTGCCTAGAAAACGAAGCCTTAATTGCCATGCAGTCATCTTTACCTTCTGATTGATAGGACTGGCTTCACCTTTAGTGATGCTCATTGCACATGAATCTTTCAACCTTCCCTGGATCTCACTCTCTGGCCTTGGCTACACTGGCGCTGTACAGCGCTGCAACTTGCTGCGCTCAGGGGTGTGAAAACGCCCCCCCCTGAGCGCAGCGAGTACAACACTGTAAAGCGCCAGTGTAATCAGAGCCTGCAGCGCTGCACGCTCGCTCGCAGCGCTGCAAGCTATTCCTCTCGGAGAGGTGGTGTACTTATAGGGCTGAGAGAGAGCTCTCGCAGTGCTGGCGGCGTGACTACACTTGTGCTTCACAGCACTGCCGCGGCAGCGCTGGGAAGTCCTGAGTGTAGCCAAGGCCTCTGTGTGTGCAGCAAGAAGCTCTTTCTAGTACCCTGGACCAGGAGTTCTCTAACTTTTCCTCCTACTGTACACTATATGTCTTTATGGAGAGACTGATTAAAGAAACACCTCTCACCTGTAAGCACATAGACCATCTCTCCTCCCATTCATGACTGCATAACATTCCTGTAGCAATCATAACCATTGTTTCATGTTCATCTGGAACACAATAGGTTTTTTGTTCCTTAAAAAAAAATAATTTCATTGTCTGTGTTCGCGCTTCAATTTATTTTCTTCATCTATTCTAGAGGACTGCATTTACTCCTTCTATTCCCCTGCATTATGCCCATTATCCCACGATCTGCTGTACCTTTGGATTAATTTACCGAGGGAAAATCACATGTATACTTACTTGTACAGATGAAGACAAATAACTGTCACTCTGTCTCAGATTTTTTTTTTTAAAGAAAATCAGCATGTACGTTAGCCCTCAAGATTTCAATCAAATTACAAAAGAAACAGTAATAAGGGATTTCTATAGCAGGTTTCATGAAAAAGCAGTGCCCTCGGGATAGCGTGAGAATAAAACGTAACAGGCCAGAATACCAGCAAATCTACCAAGAAACACCAGACAGTCAAGCCTTACTCATTCATTTTAAAGTATCTAAGTACCGTAATTGAGCACAATTAACTGATTTGAGGAATGGGCATTAAATACTTCCAAATATCATTTCTGCAGTATCTTGTATTGAAAATATTTCATAGCCTGTAGCAACAAATTTTCATCATGTTTTAAATGGTTGATTCTAGAAGATCTTTCATGTGAGTAACGTTGTTTACATAAGTTGATCCATTACTTTCAATCCCCAAATCCCTTGGAGATTCTATACCAAATTCATTCTGGAATCTAACAAAATATTCTGTATTTGCATTTTTTTCAGAATTCACTGACCCTGACTTCATGGGTCTCAAGGATGAGAAGGGTCAACGTGCAAAACATTAGTCTGACTTGCCAAATATTGGAGAGACAAGGTGGGTGAGGCAATATCTTTCATTGGACCAGAGACAAGCTTTTGAACCACAGAGCTCTTCTTCAGGTCCTTGGTCACTTGGTCAAATTTTGTCTTCAGTCCACAACTCTAATGATGTCAGTGAAGTGGAATCAAAGAAGTCATATGGGTATAAATGAAGTCAGAATGTGGCCTTACAGAATAAATTATTAGAAGGCTCTCCATCAACAGACTTCAAGCTCAGTGAGTTTGTCAGTGATACTGGTTTAGTATAGGCAAGCAACAGACTTTCTAACAATCCTCCACTGTCAGTCACTTTGTTATTCTGGATATACGTGCAATGTTATCTCCATATGCCACAAACTGTTCTGTCAGTCAAAAATCTATTCTCTGTGAGGGTCTGAATGGAGATCCTTGTTATAGCGGTGTTTTGATAGACAGCTGTAGAAACGCAGCTTTCAGCAGGCATTATCTTCAGCTCAGTTTACAACTTTCAGCTCTTAATCATGAAACAAAAATGAAAATTCAGAAACAGAAATATCTATACCTCTATTGTAAACTCCCAATTTAGCTTATAAAATAGTTACATCAGAAAAAATACTCACATCTTAGCTTTCTCTAAAGAGCATGTAAGCACATTATTGTACGGTATATTCACATGGGATAGTCAAAAACTCAGAAGGAAACAAATATTAAACATTGTGGGGAACTACTCTGCTGTGTAATACACAGGTCCCATTTGCTTCAATAGAAGTTGTGCCCTGTATCTTTGCACAGATTTAGGCAAATCAAAAAAGTAGGAAAATTGTTTTTTGGGGTCAAATGAAACAATGAAATGTTTCAGTTTCAGGTACTTTTAATAACAGCAAAGAAAATAAAGGGCTAGATTCACAGGAGGAGGAAGTAGTGCCCCTCTTATGCCCAACAACTCAGTGATAAGGGCACTCCCCTAAGATATAGAAGACATCCTCATACTGGAGTAAGGATCTGATCTCAGGTCAAATCCTCACACTGGAGTAAGGATCTGATCTCAGGTCACTTCCCTCCCAGTGGGCTGTTGGCTACTCTGGGGTGTTTCTTTATCTCACTCTCACTCCTGTTAAAGCTGTTCCACTTTGTATAAAATAATTAGAGAGTCACTGGGCCAGCAAAAAAAGAGTGAGTGACTCCATATCCCTGTGGGTAGGCCACTCACCCAGGATGTGGGAAGCCCAGATTTCAGTGCCTGTTCTAATGAATATTTAATGATTTATACAAAGTGGAACAGCTCCAACAGAAGAGAACAAGATCCATCCCAGAATACCAAACGACTCCTTTTGATAATTCCAAGCCCATCTACAGGCCTTTACACTCACAGCACAAGTACTATGGGGGGCGGGTGATTTCAGTCAGAGCTGAGAGTGTACAGCATGCCACAGAAAATGCATAACCTCTTGAAAAATTGATCACAAGCCAATGCAAAGACACACAGATTGTGAGAAATACAGCTAGTACTGTCTGTTTAGCTCCCCCCTTGTAGCATGCAAAACTGTTACATTTCAGTCTGAGCAGACTTCCTCAACCTAATTTTAAACCAGTGTTCACATTAACTAGAATTTAAGAAAGGATTATTTAAATTTCCATACCATAAAGCAATGATGAGCGCACACAAACCACGAGGGAAAAATCAATCTAGTTAATTTATTATAACATTGCTTAATGTGCAGTGATAACATTAAGTGATAGTGTCTTCACAGGATCTGCATAGGAGTTAATTAAACTTATTAACAGTATTTAATACTGCATCACCTAAGCAGAAAGATTCAAGGAATTAGGAATTCTAAATAATCCAATTTGGAGAGAAGGAGGGAATTCATAAGAAATATGAACACTGTCACAGTACAACCTGAATACAGTTTGAGTATGTTAGAATGATCTAAAGGTACAGCATAGACATAATTCAAATCTTAAAGTAACAAAGCACATGTAGCATCCATCACTGCAGGAGAGAGTCAGGATACGCCTGTAGAGAATATAAAGGTGATTCTTTTATACTGGCTGCAGGACATCAACAGACCTCATGTACTTCTCTCTTCAGCTCTAGCTCTCCCACTAACTAAAGGCAGTATGTACTCCCTAGTGTATTACAATATATAGCGTAGACACAGGGTATCTTGAAGTCCAGGTCTGGACTATGCAGTAAGTGAGAGGGCTGCTGACTTCACTACAAATCATCCTTACAGTAAAATGGTCCATATTACATTTTATGGTGGGTGGGGTCAGACCCAGCCTCCTGAAAATCCTTGCTCCTGTCCTGCCTTTATTTGCTTAGTTCAGGTTGAAGAGTCTCAGTGTTTGTCCACCCTGTTGTCCAGGCCACCATTTCACAAGCTAGCTTTCACAATAGCAAAACTGAGGACAGAATAATGGGAGTTCTCATCCCACTCTAATAAATACCCACTGAATATACTAAAGTAAACCCTCTGTAACACATCTAGACGCCATCTACACTATCCTAACCACCCCTCCCCAGACACGCAGGGAAAATATTTGGAGTTCTGAATGTGCAGTGTGCATTGCCAGTGGCTGTTACTTAAGGTTTGAGCTTTATGAAATAAAACAACAGGCCAGATTCTCAGCTAGGCACATCTGAGAGGGATGGAAAGGGGCCACAAGGGAGACAGTTGAGGCTTGCTGATTTCAGGGCCAATTTTATGCTAGCTGCCATGCAATTAGAGCAGCCAAAGGGCCATACACTATACCCCCCCCCTTCACTGAAATGCTAGGGAGTAAAATAATGGGGTGAAGGAGCAGCTTTTCCAGCTCTCTGTGCACCAGGGTCTCCCCTGCTTCAGAGATCCGGTGGCTTTCTGCTCCCTTTACACTGCTACAGTGGCGCAATAAGGAGCAGAGCAAGTGACAGAATCTAGTCCAATATTCTTACTGTTCAAACCAGACACTAGTGGTAGCTGATCAAATGGTACAAACATTTCCCCATGAGTAACTAATCAGAAAATGCCAATATTTCGAGCCATTGCCAAGGACTATTTTTCAACCCTACATTGAGCGGACAGCAGGAACTGGGAAACACCCATTTGGAGCATCCTAGCATGCAATGTGCTGAGGTTCTGTGAGTTATTCTGTCTTGCCAGCCAGAATGTGCCATGGGCCTCTGGTTTATCCTCTGCACCATGCCCTCCTTCTCCTCCACCGCGGACTGCCTCATGGCTGGAAAGCCTTAGTCTACAAACTATCACATCATCAAACATGGCAACAAAGGTGAAATCCCTTATCACACCATCATCTGTCTCTCTTTGCACAGAAAACCTTCATCAAGTACATCAGCTCTTGGCAATGAGCATGACGCTAAGAGAACTACTTGCACAAGATGGGGGGGGAAATCCTGTATCAATGCCCTTCTGTCTGGCAATGAAATAGCCGAAGAGGAGAGAAAACAAATCTGACTCAATCTACCTTGATATCAGGCAATAGAAATGGATGCTTGCAGAGCTATTTTTGTTGATACCTCTGGGAAAAACACTCAAACCTGACACAGATTCTCTCACTCAGTGTGAGAATGACGACAAAATGTGGTATTTCAATGCTGGGCCTCTGAAAGTAATACACAGAATTCTCCCTTTCAAAGAATGCTACTCACCTCCCTCATACTTGCATTTTGTTTTTGCCAGTTAATTTATAAGACCCATTCCTTTCTATTTAATGTGTCCTGTGTGTTTCAGTTTTTTGTTCTTTTTATCTGGCATTGAAACTTTCTCATTTAAAGATCAATATAAAATCTAGCTTAGAGAAACAATAACATTTTACCACCGTACTAGAGACACACAGACGTTCTAGGACAATTACTGAAGTTTTACTATTTATTATTTGTACTGAAGTAGAACACAGGAGCCTTAGTCATGGACCAATACCCCATTTTCCTAGGCACTCCACAAAGACAAAGATAGTTCCTGCCCCAAAGCGCTTACTGTAAAAGATCATGTACTAGACTCCACCAGAATCCTGCGGTCAGAAGCACTGCCAAATATTCTCAAAAACTCTTACAACATTTGTTTGATCCAATACTTATCTCACAGCTTTACTCAGTGAGTGAAATTTACAGAAATTTACAGTACCCAGTGCTGCTGCTATTGGAGTCAGTGACAAAATGTCAGCTCCTAGTTCCTTCTGTTTTGTTGTGCTTGTGCTCCTACATAATTTGCTGTTTTCTTAACGCTGAGAATTAAGATAATTCTACAGGTACTTTGCCAAGTATAATATGTTGATTTTAACATAGTTTGGAAATAAATTGGGGACTTTTAAAAGACATTGGTGAACGTGGCAACTCTGCTTCAGAGTCCTTCAGTGCTTAGGCATCTTTGGAATGCAGCATTGGACAATGTGGTTTTGCATGTGTGCAGAGTTCTTAGATGCTGTACTGTTCTGTTTCTATGCCACGTTCCATAACAGAATCGGCATCATTTCCCTTTAGGAGGTTAAAAAAACAGGAACAATTCAATTACATTACATGTTTATCATGGTGTGAAAAACACATAGCTTTGCAGTAGAGAAGGCAAATCCTATATCAAGTCCCATACATGCAAGGCATGGTAGGAAGAGTGCCTGTATCCCCCTCTGAAATCAGTAAAATCCCATGAGCAGGATCATGCAGTAAATTGGAATAGACATAACTTCATGTATGAATTATAACAGGTCTGTACATTAGAAAGAATAGGTCCTCCCCCACCATCCCCAAGATCACATCTGAACTATAACCTGTCACTGACAGTATGTCTACACTGGCGCTGAAGGTGTAATTTCTAGCATGGGTTGACATGCCCATGCTAGCTTTGATCAAGCCAGCGAGCTAAAAATACCAGTGTAGCTGCAACTGCACGGGCAGTGCAATAGATTAGCCACCCCAAGTAAAATCCCATCTGAGATTCCAGGTTAATACTTGGAATACCTAACCTGTCCTACTACCCATACAGCTGCAGCCAAACTGCTATTTTTAGCATGCTAGCTAAATCAGAGCTAGTGCAGGAATGTCTACCCAAGCTGGAAGTTCCACCTCCAGCTCTAATGTAGACGTGCCTTTAGATACTGGAGTGATAAAAGTGCTTCCTGTACTCCACCCAGGGTTGCTAACTTTCTATTCGCACAAAACCAAACACCCTTGCCCCTGCCCCGCCCCTCCTACGAGGCCCAGCCCAGCCCCCACCCCTTCTGTGAGGCCCCACCCCCACTCACTCCATCCCTCTTCCCTCTGTCACTCACTCTCCCCACCCTCACTCACTCATTTTCACTGGGCTGGCTTAGGGGACTGGGGTGCGGGAGGGGGTGAGGGCTCTGGCTGGGGGTGCAGGCTCTGGGGTGGGGCCAGAAACGAGGAGTTCAGAGTGCAGGAGGGGGCTCCAGGCTGAGGCAGTGGGTTGGGATGTGAGAGAGGATGAGGGCTCCAGCTGGGTGTGTGGACTCTGGGGTGGGACCAGGGATGAGGAATTTGGAGTGTAGGAGGGTACTCTCCAGGCTGTGACCAAGGGGTTCGGAGTGTGGGAGGGAGCTCTGGGCTCAGGCAAGGGGGTTGGGTGCAGGAGGGGGTGAGGGCTCTGGATGGGGGTGTGGGCTCTGGGGCGGGGCTCGGGATGAGGGGTTTGGGATGAAGGAGGGTGCTCTGGGCTGGGATCGAGGCGTTCAGAGGGCGGGAGGGGGATCTGGGCTGTGGCAGGGGGAAGGGTTGCGGGGGGGGGAGTGAGGGTTCCGAATGGAGGTGTGGGCTCTGGGGTGAGGCTGGGGATGAGGGGTTTGGGGTGAAGGAGGGTGCTCCAAGCTGGGACCGAGGGTTCAGAGGATGGGAGGGGGATCAGGGCTGGGGCGGGGGCAAGGGGTTAGGGCCTGGGAGGGGGTCAGGGGTGCAGGCTCCTGGCGGTGCTTACCTCAAGCAGATCCCAGAAGTAGTGGCATGTTCTCCCTTCGGTTTCTACGTGGAGGCACGGCCAAGCGGCTCTACATGCTGCCCTGTCTGCAGGCGCCGCCCTTGCAGCTCCCATAGGCGCAGTTCCTGGCCAGTCGGAGCTATGGGGTTGGGCGCGTTCAGAGCACCCTGGCTGCCCTAATGCGTATGAGCCAGAGGGGAGATGTGCTGGCTGCTTCCCAGGAGCCTGCCAGCCCCACTGTGCAGAGCCGCCACCAAACAGTCAACAGCCCAGTCAGAGGTGCTGACCAGAGCCGCCAAGATCCCTTTTCGACTGGGTGTTCTGGTTGAAAACCGGACACCTGGTCATCCTAGCTCTACCCAGTCCCCTCTCTTAGTTTGCTTCAGCCATTCCAGCCTCCATGCCTTCTTACACACTACTCCCTATGCTTGGAAAGGCCTCCCAATCAATAGTTGCCAAGCACCCTCCCTGTCTCTCTTCAAATCAGTCTTAGCCCCTCCTCCCCAATCTGTGAGGTCTAAGCACACACACCATCAAATACAATGTCACTGTCTGTTATTTGTGTTCATTCCACCACACTTGTGCATGCTATTAGGGTGCAATAATCTCTTCTGGGCAGTAGTTCCATGTGTATTTTAGTGCTACAGAATACGATGTATATCTAACTCTGCTATGTGAATAATAAAGAACCACCACGGTATGTGACATGCTGACTACACTCAGTGCTGACACACATACCAAACGGGGTCCATTTTTCCTGTTCTGTATCTCAAGAACCTGTCTGTTCCTCTTCATCTGCCACACCCTAGTCATCGTGACACATAATTTAACTGCAGTCTCCCTCTCTTTGGCCTCCAGGACTTTCATTTCTGCTCCCCTACAATCTATTCAAAGTGTAGCTGCTAACATCCTCTTCAGCTATGTCTACACTACAAAGGTAAGTAATTACTATGGTGGTGCATGTCCATACTACCCTCCTTGGGTCGGTCGTGTGCGTCCTCACCAGGAGCGCTTCCACCGACCTAAGAGGGGCAGGGTGGGGAGCTGAGAACCCAGTCTCTCAGCTCTGCTAGCAGTTCCCTGCTGCGAGCCAGGCTGCCCCCCTCTCTGCCCAGGGCTTCTCGTCTCCCCGTTCCCTGCCAGGAGTTGGGCAGCCTTGTCAATTTCAAGGCTCAGGGGGAGCAGGCAAGGGGTGCCGCCCTGCCTTCTTGCCCTGGCTCCCAGCCAGGAGCGGGATCCAGCCATCCAGGCTTCTCGCCCCGGCTCCCAACCATCCAGCAATCCAGGGGCAGCTGGGCTCTAGCTGCCTGGCCAACAGCTGATCTATTTAATGCAGTGTCTGCACAGACATTGTGTCACCCTAACCACACTGACATAAGCCTTATGCCTCTCATGGAGGTGGAGTTATTATGTCGGTGTAGTACGGCTTTACATCAGCGGGAGGAAGGCTGTAGTGTAGACACTGATATAATTAGGTCGACGTCAGCTGCCTTATGTTGACCTAACCGTATAGTGTACGGTTCTGCTCCTGCCAACATCTCAGAACTTGTTTTCCTTGTGAACACTGCTCACCCTCAAATTCCCTTTGTTTCCTTCCTTCACTCCACACCTCTGACTCCACACTCTCAGGCCTAGATTCCTGGAAGAGGCTACTCTCCTTCAGTGCACAAGGGTAACTTGTTCCCCTCCTTCAAAGCCCAGTCGGTGATTTGAGCTATTAGTTTGCCACAACCTTTCACGGAGGAGCATGGTAGTGACACACACACACACACATCCAGTCACTGCTACACTTCTAAAGCAGAAGCAGCAGCAGCTAATGAACCATAAAATGACAACTCAAATGGTCACAACCCAAAACACTTCATGTGCAGAATGCTGACTTAAATTTGCACAGGAACATAGAAACTGCCCTACTGGATCAGGCCAGAGGTTGATTTAATCTAGCACCCTCTCTCTGACAGTGTCCAGTGTGCTGCAGAGGAAGATGCAAGAAACTCCACAGTAGACTGATGTGGTGTAATCTGCCCCATAATCGTAATCCCTAAAAATTAGAAATTGGTTTGTGCAATGAAACCCAAGGTTTATCTCCCTTCCAACATTATCGTTAGCTAGTTGTTGAGTATTTGCTCTCCACACAATATTAAGAATATAAGAAGTAACATGGACACTTCTGGGTTCCAAAAAAAACTGTGTTTATTAACTATGCATAAACCCAACACTGAATATTCTTGTTATCCACATCAACATCCAATCCCTCTTTGCATCTTGTTAAATTATCGGCCTCAATAGCCAGTAGCGATTATTTCCCCAGTCTAATTATGGCTTATGTGACAAAGCATTTCCTTTTTATCAGTTTTGAATTTTTCACCTTTCGGTTTCATTGAATGTCCCGCTGTTGTTGTGGGATGAAAGGGCTAGTCCTTTGTATTTTATTGTTTTTTCCCCTCGCACTAATGGTGTTTGTTATTAAATCTATATCAACTGATATCTCAAACAATTCATAGAGTTCAAGGCCACAAGAAACCATTAAATCACCATGTCCTCTGGTTTAATCCTTTCTCCTTAGATAAGGCAGGCTTGGATGAATGTAATATAACTGATTTCAGGATGTGATGAAAAGCTAAAAGAATGAGAGACAGGACAGGAGGAAAGAAGGGGGGACAGAAAGCAACACAACAAGGGAAAAAGAAACAGTACAGCATTTTACATGCCTTTGTGTGCAGGGAATTAAATATCCCCACTGACAGACTGAGGATTGGATGTCATGATAATGTGACAACTTTCAACACTCACAGGTGAAAACAAAGTTCCTTAAATAGTAGCAAGGCCAGCTGTCCTTCCTCTTGGGGAGAAAGTCCCTTACCCTAGTCTGCTCCTTCTGAATTGAGGTCGAGGAAGCTGAAATGAGTCAAGATGAGCAGCACTGCTGGCAGGTTGGAGGATGAGCTGGCGGGGGAGGGGGGGATGATTCTTCTTTTTTTCAGTCTCTTTTTAAGAACCCCAAAAGGGGTAAAAGTTAGCGCCATATTTTATCCTCATTATTTTGTCCACCAATTACATCCATTTTCATAAGGCCAACCTTGGCATAGGTAACTTTATGCCCATATTTTCTTGTTTACCAAGTATGTTCTCACCACAGTGCTTCACTTATATCCGTTGGCCATTTTTGTTTAAACTAATTCAATTTTTCTGTCTGGTTTTCTTGCACCTATTCATAATGTTTATTTATTTTGTCCTAATCCTGTAAAATTAGCACCATTTATTCCATCTAAATGAATACAGTACACCCCTTTTTAATAGGCAGATTCCCTACTTCACCCACAGCACACAGACCTCAATTTACCTGTCCAAATGCCCCTCCCCAAGTTCATGGGGTTTGGTTGTTTGTGAGTTATCAATACAACCCATCATAAACCTCAGCCCAAACTTACTCCCTGCATTTAGTTGCCAACTCCCCTTCACTCCAGAACCTCCTCTGCCCCATAAAAAAAGGTCTCTCACACCTTTTATAACCTAGTTACAGCTAACTGGACCCACGTGCCAGCTTGACTTGGCAGCAATAACTTTTTTATTCAACATTTTAGCACCTGAGCCTATGATGATCAAATAGAAGAGCCCGGCATCCCTATGTAGGGGCTTAGTCTGTCACCCTGTCACTTCCCCTCTTCAGAGGCAGACGTCCACTTTAGAGAGGCCCCAGGGTCAGCCATGGCTGCAGAAGTCTTTTGACAGGTGGTTTCAATGGATCCATGCTGCCAAGGAGTGGGGCCAGAACAGGGGTAGAGGCACACTGCTTTGTACCAACTGCAGAACTTGTGGGCTGGACCCTCATCTTCTTCCACAGGGGAAGGATTGGGGGGGGGGGGGGGAATATCCTCCTCCTCTCCAGAATGAAAGGAGGAGGAAACTCCTTGAGGATCTTTCAGAGTTGCCTCCCCAGTACCTAGCTACTACACACAGCGACTACAGTCTGCCCAGTGTTAGCAAATTCTGCATTTTAGCTAGGAGATGATTTCTCTGTGTCAGAAACTGAGATGTGGGCTCATCTGTCCTACTAGTTAGAGCCAGAGTAAGAACCAAAGGTCAGAGCTGGAATCAGAAGCTGGGTAAGGAAGCGGAGCTGGAGCAAGGCTGGGAACAAGGCAGGTATAGAAGCAATTACAGATCTGGGCACAAGCACTGAGCAGCCAGCTACCTCCTCCTGCTGCTGCTGGCCTTGAGAGCACACCTCCTGGTTCCCTTCAGCCAATTAGGAGGATCTGCCAATCAGGCAGCTCTGCTGTAGCTCATTCATTAGATAGCCTGGAGAGAGAGAGCTAGCTAGTCCCAGACTCAGCTGCTGGCCTTCGTTCCCAACACTATGCACTGCAATCCCCTTTGGGGGGGCTCTAGCATCTCCCAGGTACACCTTCAAAGAATTCAGATCTAGCCTCAGAGCTAAATCCAGAGGAGAGGTGTAAAGCCGGGGTACCTGCTCTCGGTTCTGAATTTGGTCCTCAGCCTCCCGGATGGTGAAATAAGGCCCATCTCTTGCAGATGGGGGAAGGAAGAGCTCATTGTGAGGTTGGTCATGAAATGAGATGTCTCAACAGGAGCAGGAGCCAAACAGGAAAGTGGAAAAGAAGCAGAGTCCAATAGAGATTCAGAAAGGGAAGGAGCAGTGGAGCATAAGCACTTCACCTGTAGCTTGTAGTCACTATGATGGTGTCCATGATCTCTCAGAGCCAAGAAGTCGGACACAAGTCTGCTTCATTCCGTGTCCCAGTTCTAACAGCTCAGCACTGCTTAACATGGGCCTTCTACATAATATAACTGGTTACAACTAGCTCTTACCAAAGCCTCTTAAAAGTACAGTTCCCCACAAATAAACTAAAACTAAAACTGCTCCACTTGCAATAATGGCCCAATTTCTCCCCATATTGCATGTATGCACTCATAATGCACAGTGACAGCCACCTGTCCCACATCTAGCAACATTTTCTTTACAAACCAGTTCCCCTGGTTCTTTCTGCTTATGAAACACTGGTTAGTCTTCCACTGTGTTAGATGAAGTGTTTCAAAATTTATATTGACGAATCAGAGGCTTATACAGATCTATAATGCCATGTTCTGTTGCTTGCAAATCGAAGCTCACTGAATCAAACAGAATTGTAATGGAGTTGCTTCCTATTACTTCACAGCTGACTAAGCAGCAAGGCATAACAGGGGATGGGAGTTGTTAAAGCAGCTCTGACGGGAGAGAACATATTGGTCAGTTGAAAAGCCAGCTTCCCAAGTCACAGTAACTTCCAACGGTACCTTCAGCAACTTCAGAAAAACTGGGGAGTAAAGCTTAGGCAGCTTAACTTTGTAGCTCTTGTACCTGCTACAATGCTTAGGCTCCTGCAGTGTTTAAAGCCTGCAGTATAAGCCTTTGGAGGGTTGGCAGGACTTCAGAGTGCCCCAACAAGATTAGTTCGAAGGACCCCAAATCCAACTCATTATGATCCATGCCATGAATATTTCTTGTTGTGTACTTTTAGGTCCTCATGCTGTGTTGCCCAAAACAAGTTTGGGCCTGAAAGAACTGCAGCTCTGCCACATGTTTCTAAATGGGTCTTTTAACCCACTTTTTATGAGGACGTCTATGAAGCTACTATGATATATGGAGAATTGGGCCATTTTAGAAAAGTTGGCTTTTCAGCTGAAAAAATTCCACACACCCCAACGTTCCCTCCACTCCCCAACACACAGAGTCACATATTTTGGGTGCCTTGAGTGGGCCGGGGCTATTCAAAATTCAGGTCTGGGAGCTTATTGCCTTCTGTTTTTCTGCTACTGCATTAATGTATCACACACACGAGTTCCGATGCATTTTGTCAGGACTCCCACCGCCACAGATCTGAATTCTCAACATCCAAAGCAGCTGTCTCCATTTTCCCCCAGTTTAGGTTCTTGTATGTGGAATTATCCTGCTATTCAAGGAAAGTGAAGAGAACATCAGGTCACAAACTACCATAAAAAATTCACATGAAGGGTATGACAAACAGTTCTCTTTACTGTAGGCCTTACTGTAATATTTCACTTGGAAAAAAGATATACAATTCAAAACAATAAAGAAGGAGTAGCAACCTTAGTTTGCTTTCTTCGGGAGGAGAGTGCTTGAGGATAGATAAATTCTGTCTATGCATGTTCCTTCTAGAAGAGAGAGCCCCTTTTCCTTCATGCACAATACATGTATGCAACCATTGGTAACCCATCTTGTTTCAGAGACAGGTGAAAAGGCCCACTGCTCTTCATTCTTTTACATTTTCATTTGTCCTCACAGAATCATAGAATATCAGGGTTGGAAGGGACCTCAGGAGACCATCTAGTCCAACTCCCTGCTCAAAGCAGGACCAATCCCCAACTCAATCCCCAAATGGCACCCTTAAGGATTGAACTCACAACCCTGGGTTCAGCAAGCCACTGAGCTATCCCTCCCACCATGTGTTTGTTTATTCTACCTGAGGCAGTGTGTTTGGTTTGAAGCGTGTCAGAGACTCCCCTTGGGATAACGAGCCTGGTGCATATCAATTTCTTTGTTAAATTGACAAACTCATATAAGCTTGCAGCGTCCAGCGGGCATAACTGGACACTGCAAGACGGAGGTTCCTAGGGTTGTGTCTTGGACCGGAGATATTGGCTAGTGTCGTTCGGTTGCACAATCCAAGGAGCAGCTTACATGCCCCAGGAGTGGGGGTTCTCACAGCAGAGCAGGGCAAGATAAGGCTGGCTGGCTCCCAGAATTAAGGAGTGGAGGGACCTAGCCAATCACCGGTCCAGGTAGCACCAGAGGAACGTCACACTCCCCTCCCCTGTTCCATCCCTCTAATCATTGTTGTTGCTCTTCTCTTTACCTTTTCCAGTTCTAATATCTCTTTTTTGAGCTGGGGCGACCAGAAGTACACGCAGTATTCAAGGTGTGGACATACCCCGGGTTTATATAGACAATGGGTTTTCCTCCTGTGATGTTACCTGATTAAAATATGACCATATAGATCATTGTTGCAACCACTGTTATATCCTGGATCAATCGGCCTTCAGCTGTCATTAAGACTGCGCTGATCACAACACGTCCTCCATTCTTCTCGCATTCTTGCCTTTCTTCTCCACGTTCGTCCGAAACGTTTAACAATGTCATCTTCCCATCTTCTAGATGGCCGATCAGGTGGTCTTTTCTGTTCTCGCGGGTACCACTCAGTAATGATTGCGGTCCACCTATTGTCCGTGAACCGTGCTATGTGGCCCGCTCATCATATTTTATTATATCTGCTTTCCACGACAATATCTTTCACACTGCTGCGTTCTCTAATCATTTCATTTGGGATATGATCCAGAAGGGAAATTCCCAACATAGCTTGTTCCATTACCCTTTCAGTTACCGACAGCCGCTGTTCTTCTCTCTTTGTCAGTGCCCACGTTTCATTGCCATGGCTGGCAGCACTGTTGAATTGAAGATATTTGTATGTGTAGTCTTGTCGATTTTTCCTTTGAGGATGTCCTTGATGGAATTAAACACACAACATCCTGCCCGAATCCTTCGGGAGAGTTCTCCGTTCATGTCTTGGCGCATATTAACTTCTTGGCCCAAATATACGTACTGTTCCACTTCTTCAATTTCTTCTCCTGTTACCGTTATTCGGGCTTTTTGTAAGATGCCTGATCGCATGTATTTCGTTTTGCAATGGTTCATTTTCAGACCGACCTGACTGCTTTTCTTGTCAAGTCTTCATAGCATGCTCTGCAGTTGGTTGGTGCTTTCGGCAATTAGTACAATGTCGCCCGCGAATCTGAGATGAGATAATCGTTCTCCATTTATATTATCACCACTTCTCCAATTGATCTTGTTCATAACCATTTCAAGGCAGGCGGTAAATAGTTTCGGTGAAATCGTATCTCCTTGCTTTACGCCTTTCTCGATTGGGATGCGGAGGGGAGTTTTGAGGAGAGTAATGTCTGTTGTACATCCAGTATTCGCTTCCTTCAACAAACCGATGTACTGTGTATTAATGCCCTGCTCTGCGAACGCCTTTAATATTGTGTTGAGCTCGACGCTATCGAAGGCCTTTTCATAGTCGACGAAAGCAATGCACAGCGGGAGTTTGTATTGGCTAAGGGTAAATACATGGTCGATCGTGCTGAAATTTCGTCGAAACCCTGCCTGCTCTCTCAGCTGTTGTTCATCCAGACTCTGAAAGAGTCAGTTCGTTATAACCTTTGTAAAGAGTTGATAGATATGAGAGAGCAGGCATATAGGAAGATAGTTCTTAAGATTTTCTCGATCCCTCTTCTTGTACAGCAAGATAGTATTCGACTCCTTCCAGCTTGATGGTATTTTTCCTTCTTCGAGATATCGACTGAATCTTAAAGCGAGGGCCTTCCAAAGTTTTCCGCCTCCTGCGGAAATCATTTCTGATGTTATTCCATCTTTGCCTGGAGCTTTTCCCTTCTTCATCTGGTGTAGTGCACTTCGGACTTCGCTGATGATTATTGGGGGGACGTGTTCTTCTGACTCTTGGAGCGTTGGGAGAGGGACGTTGATTCTTGATTTGAACAGTTTTGTATAGAACTCCTTGCAGACCTCCTCCACCCCTGCTCTGTCAATTACTGTCTCTCCATCCTTGTTCTTCAAAATTGTTACGCTCAATCTATACTGCGCCAATTCCTGCTTCCATGTCCTGAGGCTCTTGCGTGATTCAGCTGTTTTAAGGAGCTTTTCTTACTAGAAGTTCTCAAAGTCGTCCTTCAGTTTTTGCCGTATAAGCTTGCACAGAATGGAGTACTCGAGGTTGTTATCAGAGCTCCTTTTCATATTTCTCCACTTCTCTAACAAGCTTTTCGTTTCGTTCGAGATTCTTCCCTTTGCCTTCTTCATCTTTTCAATTTCAGCTGCTTTTATGCAACGTCTCAGGTTGTCAGCAAAGATACTATAGTCCTCATCACACTTTTCCGTCTGGCTCCAGTCAAATCCAGAAATCACTTTCTTCAGCTTTGCTTCATCGAATGTCTTCGGGCGCTGTTTCCTGATTGCCATCTGTAAAGCTTTCTTTTCCACTACTTCGTCAAAAATCAACTTCGCTCTAAGCAGGCGATGGTCACTGCCGGTGTTGAAGGGCTTCACCACAGAGATGTCTTGAACGATGCACCTTTTATTGACTAAAATATAGTCGATTTCATTCATACTCTTCGCGTCTGGCACGATCCACGTCCACCTTTTTGCAATCCTCTTTTTGTACCAGGCATTTGCCATGTACAGTTCTTTGTTTCTGCCATCGTTACCAGCCTTTCTCCTCTTTCATTTCTTTCGCCGCTGCCGTATCTCCCTATGAACTTTTCACCAGCTTTCCCTCGCCCGACCTTAGCATTGAAATCTCCCATCGTGACAGTGTAAGTGGACTTTTGCGCGAGGGCTCTTTCGAGCTCTTGGTAGAATTCTTCCACTTCTTCGTCCTCACTTGCACTTGTGATAGCGTAGGCCTGGATGACCTTGAGGATAGTTTTTGACTCCATCTGAAGATGCAGCACACCAGTACATGATGATATTAGCTGGCATGATATGACTTTCGAAACCCAATCCTTACTGACGATTAATCCGACTCCACCAACGTTTTTAGCGCCATCTCCCTTTCCGAGCCTCACAGCGCTTCCATCCTTCCAGTTGACTTCCAACTCCTTCTTTCATCGGGTTTCGCAGATACTTAGGATATCGTATCTTATCCTTTTCTTCTCCTCCTCCATCAGATGGCTTAATGTTTCCTCCCTCGCCAGCAACCTACAATTGTAAGTACACACAGCGAGGGTTGTCCTTTTCCATGTTGGCCTAGCACCTGACATTTTTAGCAACCTCTCGTCGCTCAATTTCCACTCCACCACCAAAGAACGGTTTGATGACATGCAGGGAACTAAGACCCATTTACTCGTGTTGTTTTAGCCTTTAACTTTAAGCCATCCCACTGGCTAGGCGGGCAGGCATACGTACCTCCTCAAGCTTAGCTAGCCTTCAACCTCTAAGGAGAAGGAAAAACGCTCTTTCCTCTGACAGAGCAATCCCCCTCCTTGGATTGGATAGTCCGACACCTTTGTAGCATGGTTAGACCTACCAAGGCCCCACTACCATAGTTGTCAGATGGCCACGGTCACCGCTGCACCACAATGAGGCACTGAGGTACAATTCTGCATTGTTATATATTTGCAGCAAATATTGTACAAAGGTTGTCGAGTGAGATGTATATGAAAAGGTTATGATTTGCTGGTTATGCTTATGCTGTCTGTATGCATGTATCATTTTTGTATGTGAAGCTATGAGAATTGGTTCTATATAGACACTCCCCGGGTTACGCAAGACCCGACTTACGCAAATCCGCACTTACGGAAAAAGTTCGTAAACTAGAAATAGGAGGGGTTGTGGTTTTTTGGCATAATGGTCAGAGATACGTTTCCAATTTATGCAAAATTCGAGTTATGCAAGGCATTCCGGAACGGAACTCTTGCGTAAGTTGGGGAGCGTCTGTACTTGGATTTCAAATGTTTGCTCCTGGGGGAATGCCCACAAAGTAATTAGCCACCACATCTTGGAGGAACTATTCAAATTGAGTAGCCCATCGAAAGAACATTTCAATGGACCATGGGAGATGCCTATCTACACTTAATGAAATTTCCTGCTGTGACTAGGCAAAATGCATGGACATGTGACTTGCCCAGGTGACTCCAAACTCCATCTTGTTGCTGTAATTTTCCACAGTAAGAACAATGGGATGCCCTCCACAGGGCAAAAGCTATAAAAGGCCCTGGCAACACCTCCATTTTGTCTTCATTCCTGCTACTTACCTCTGTAGGAACTTTGCTACAAACTGAAGCTCTGAACAATGGACTGAATGACCCATCCAAGCTGTGGATGTACTGCAGAGACTTGACTTAAGCCAGCAGTTAATTCCATCACTGCTACAAGCCTGAATCAAGAACTTTGCCATTACTGTATATAATTGATTCCTTTAACCGGTTTTAACTCTCACCTTTCTTTCTTTCATTTTATGAATAAACCTTTCAATTTTAGATACTAAAGGATTGGCATCAGTGTGATTTTTGGGTAAGGTCTAAGTTATATATTGACCTGTGTATGTGGCTGGTCCTTTGGGATCAGAAGAACCTATTATTTGATGAGACTGGTTGTAAAGAACCACTCATCTCTGAATCCAGTGTTTTTGGTGGTGATATAAGAACTGCAATGCCTGAGTAAACTGCCTTTATGTTTTCCTGGTAGCCAGTGTGGTGAAACAGGAGTTTAATTTTATGACTGACTTGGTATATATTATAAAAGAATAACCACCAGTTTTGGGTTGTGTTTGCCCTATTTCTCAGCAGTTGGTCCTGAATTTGGCATTCTCAGTTATGACCCACTAAGGCACAGTTACACCTCCCCAGGGCATAGTTTCAAAAGGGCTGATTGGAAGTGGGTCATTTGCATTCCCCTTACACCCAAATACTTCCTAGTAAATCCACTTCATACATATTGGTCCCAAAAGCCCTTTGAAGTTCATAATACCTTCCAGAGAGTGCATTAGCCAGTCTCCTAGAGAAGTTACATACACACAATTCCCCAATAACACATACACAATTGCATTTTTAATACAATGGACCCCAAAGGTATTAAACCTAATTCAACAAAGTTCAACCTAATTCAGTAAAGTTCATTCAGAATATTGCAGGAAATGATTAGTCTGTCACAGTCCCTTCTGGTTTCCTTGTATGCCATGTACACACAAAACCGAGCATGAGGGTCTAATCCAATTTGTGTTGAAATCAATGGAAGTAACTTGGAAGGCTCCTAGGGGAAGCTGGGTCAGACCTTCAAGTGAAGGAAAAGGAACAACAGAGAACAGCAGCAGTCCAGAAAGCCAGGATGGAAGAAGATCCCAAGCCTACTTAGCATGTACAACAATTCCCCATAAACTCTCTACCCTTAAATCACTGGACCCATTATGAGGAAAGGGCCAAGGTCTGTGGCTTTTTGCTCCAAAACAAATTCCTACAAAGCAACAAAAGAAGAGGCAGCATTAATTTTGCATATTCACTCGGCTTCAGCTAATACAATCAGGTTTATTAAACGCTTAAGCATGCTGGAGAATTGCAAAAGAGCTGAGGTTAACATTATTGGGTGCCCTTCACACTTACCACACAAAACCTCATTGCTAATTCTCACGCACAAGTTGTAAATGATCGGATTATAGATGACACAACCGATCTACCTGTCAATACCTAAAATAATCATCATTTGGCCACTTTTTAAAAAAGAAACAAAACTGTTCTTATTAAGTGATACCACAATACCTCAATTTTCCCCCTTCAGTTTGCCAGGTTTTATTTATTTGGTCTCAGGTACAGGAATTTCCATGGCACTCATCCCCATAGTATCTGAACTCCCAGACATGCAACAAAACAGAGATCTTTCCCTCCCCAAAGAAAAGTTTTGAGAAAGACAGAAACATACACGCACATGCTCTAGAACAGCTAATAGCCGAGCAGTCGGGGTACTCAAATGAGATGTGGGAGACCCAGGTTGATGCCTTGCTCTGCGTGATTTGAACAAAGGACTTGACTCTAGGTAGCCCACATCCCAGGTGAGTGCCACAACCACCAGGCTATAGAATCTGTCTTTCCGCACCACCCCTTGGAGCTGTTCCACTTTGTATAAATAATTAGTCACTGGGCCACAGAAAGAGACTGACCCTATAGCCCAATGGTGTGTGCCACGATCACTGGGCTATTGCCTATTATGGAGTGGGTCGCTTTCTCTCCAGAAATTTAGTCATGGACCTAGAAACATTTTGGTTTTGACAAAACAGCATTTTTCTATGGGGAAAAAGAGGTTTGTAAAAAAAAATTTGATCTGCTCTACATTTGACAAATGTGCTTTTACTTTATCTCCAAAGTGCAGTAGATTTATTTCAGTTGCTGGCAGGGATGAGATTATCCCTGGAAGGACAGTGCCAGAATTTGGCCAAAACTGTATGGAGGAGATTGCGGTTACCTTGCCGTAGCTCTATGCGTACTTGTTACTTAAGGGAACATCTCAAAGGACCCTGCTGTGCTTCGCTGTGGATACTGGAATATTCAGTGAATCCCTGCTACAGCAGATTTGTAGCCAACCCCTTCTCTGTGAACATGTGCTTTATGCAGCCTGGGGTTCCAAAGCAGCTGCCCACACATGGATTCTTCATCTACAAATGGCTATCCCATTAAATTAACAGTTAAGCATAGTCCACAGAATTGGGGAAGAGATACTTTTTTTCTTTTTACTCCAAATTGGCTAATATTTCTGATTGGGGCAATACTCCAGGTGCCGCAATGTAGATGGATATGCATTGAACCAGACAACAAATGATATTGGGAAGGGAGAGTCTACAGTGATTTGGCACATTATTCAAATGAAAGTCCAACAACTCTATCCCTATTAATTAGATGAGCCAAAAACTGGACATGCCACTTTGCAGCCTGGTTACCATTTGACGATATATATTGCATCATTTCTGATATCACTGACAATGCTAGCATGGTAACAGATTGCTGGGCATTCTGAATGCTGGAAGAGTATATCCTCACACTACCTGTACGTGTGTGGCCAATTTCTGCCCTTGGATAACACAGGCAACAGCCACTTGGAATCACATGCAGACAAAATTTGACCCATACTCAGTACTCTGCTGAGCCTCTACTCAACTGTTAATATTTACCACAGATGTCATTTTGCTTCTTTTGGAGCTGCATGTATTATTATTATTGCTATTAAATATTTATATCGTATGAGTGCCCAATGACTCTTGAATGAAACTGGCACTTAATTTTTTTAATAGATTAACTGTCTTGCTGTTACATTACATCTTGGTCTCATTTTTGCACTTTCTTTTACTGAGGAGTTTAAAAAAAAAATTAAGTCACCTCTCCCCCCCAAAAGATGTTATCTCATTACTGCACATTTTTTCCCAGCTGCATTGTCCATGCTTCAGACACCTTTTGCCCAACGTAGCTCAAATTCAGCACCAATTAATCCCTGTGAAATCAATGGAACTGCATAAGCTGTAAGTCAGTGATGAACCTGCCCCAAAATGAGTACTTTAGAAGTATCCTTCGGTGTTGAATTCAGCTGCAAACTCTTCAGTGCTTCCCTTCCACTTGCAGAATGAAGAGCCAAATTCCACTCCCAGTTACACTGGTTCAGGCCCAGCGGTGGAAAAGAGCAAAATTTGACCCAAGTTATGGAACCGTACATCAAAGAGCTAAAAATATAACGTACAAACAGTAGCAAAGGTCTAGAAAGCTGTTAAGATCCCTGTCCTTTCCCAGGTGCTATGGGGATAGTATACAAATTACAATCCCCAGGGAAAATTAACTGAAGTCATTAACAACAACAAAATGTGATTCTTCTGCAAATTAAAATGATTAAGATCACCAGCTTCTGCCATCAAAAAGATCCAGAATCTTACCCTGGTATTATTAAATATTAAAACAATGGATTTTCTCTGCAAATGCGAAGGAAATGAATTAAGAGCTCTGATGAATAAGGGCCTCTGTTTATCTAACAGGCAATTGCACTGGCACAATTTGTCATGTTTTATATGACAAATCATTCCAGCTCTCTGAGCTTAGATGGCAAATCTGTTTAACAGAAACACCTCCAGAGTTTCACCCCTCATTCAGTCCTTGTCTCAATATAAATAAAAGGCTGCTATTAGTGTACCACATTTGTGTTTGTTTTGAGAATAAATGTCCAGATGAATCAACTGTTATTTTTAAGAGTCAGATTCTGACCCATCCTGCAGAGGAGTGAATGCTAAAGCAAGGTTTAGGAAACCCTAAATAGAGAAATAATATAAAATACAGAAGAGAAACATGCAGTGCAGTAAGGTCTGCTGAACAAGCAAAACCCTGCTGACACTGATTCACAGTATTTTAAAGTCACCTAAGGATTCTCAAGAGCCTCTTTAACATTTTATTCTCAACTCCAGCCTCAGTTTTTCTACTTCTGCTGACATCTGCTACCTAACAGCTTTCCCCCGGCTAACAGGATGCACAAGTGGATTCTTGAGCCAGCAATAATGTAACCGGTATACCAGAAAGGGTGTGTTGGAAATTGTATGCCCAATATTTCTTTCCTGCCGCCACAGTGCTTGTTAAGTCTCCCGACCCCAGAGGGAGTAAATCTTGCCTCAAACGTGTGACCTTCCATGTCTATAGAGCAACATGTTACCTCGGTACCATTGGGCTGGTTCTTGGAATGAATCAGAAGAAAGCAACAGAAGAATGTTCTCCCTTCACATTCATTATAAGGTAACGATCTATCACTTAGTTCCTTTTAAGAAAAAATTGCTCTAATATTTTAAGTAGATTTAATTTTCGAGGCTCTTTCAGTACAGATTAAGCATTAAAACACTTAATACAGCATGGAAATGTAATTTAGATTCTAAAAACAATGGGGTTCTATCTAGCAAAGGCTCGATATGAGAAGATCTGGTTTTAAAGTTAACAGGCATCAGGAAAGATTTCCTAAAGTAAACTCAAGTACATTGCGGAATAACCTCCCAAAGGAAGTGGGGGGGGGGGCTTAAATTGCTCAGAGTTATTAAATCTGGATCAGAAAAAAGTGCTAGAAAATGACAGAACAGGAAACCATCCTGCTCTGATAACAGGGATGGGCTAGGTGACCCAATAGGTCTTCATGTCCACCTCCCCATCTCTAGCTTCTTTCAAATTATATTGCTTCAAAACTGTGATATAAAGATGAATATCTCATAGCTACAAATAAGTTTTTCAAGCAATTTTGCCCCAAAGAACCAGCTTGCCACGCCCATAACTTTGCATCACCAGTATCGTTTCCCTCTCTGTGTTCTAGTGTCTCTAAACTTCCCACAGTTTAATTTACATGCATTGTTTCCATAACATTCTAAAGGATCCTTTCAGTATATTCTTGCTCCTGTGCTCTTCCAGTGCCTATCTGATTTCCTTTGAGAAAAGAAGATTCTCTCAGTTCAAGGACAAATTAATTCCTTCATTTTGAGGAGAAACATTACAACCGGGGCACTTAACAAAGGAAGCCTATTGTAAAACATGCAAGAAAGAACACAGCTCCTTACATGCTCTCACAGAACTTTGTAAGAGTGCTGGGCTTTTCCTGGTTGCGTCTTTGTCGAAACCAACGCTGAATACTGCGTACATCCCAGTCCAGCTGCTTGGACAGGCCTTCCAGTCTCTTCTCATCTGGATGCTACAGAACAAAAAGTGATAAAATGACCGCAGGTGCATTTTATCTTCATAACAGATATCATAATATTGTTTTATATTTAGATCCCTAAGACTGGTCATAAAGAACTCAATCCTACTGTACGACTAGGACTTACAGACTCTACCCTAGCTCTCTGCCAGCCTCATGGACAACTGGAAGTACGGCAAAGTCTCTTCATACAAAACACCTATTGGTGGATGTATAATCAAAAACAGTACTCTAAAAAAAGGGGCTAAGGCAATGCAGCTACATAGAGAAGTTTTAAAAGTTATTGGAGAAAACAGGAGGTTACAAATTGGCTTGGCAGAATTCAATTTTATATATATATCAGTTGGATGGGTAATATCAATATTTATTTTTAAGCTTTTTTTCTATTTTTCATCTCTTTAAATTTTCACAGTTGCACAAAATTAAAGGTGAGTCAGACAAGGGAGTGATCAATTATTTAATGACGGTAGATGTTGAGATTCAAAAAGTTAAAGTTTTATAACCGTTAAAAACACAAATTTTCAACACCACATCAGAATATACAAAACAAATATCCTTAAATCAAACTCTATTAGGTTCTCAGGTAGCATTTTTCTTACGTTTGATTATTATCAATGGAAATATATTTCTTCAGCAGTGTGTGTGTTTGGTGAATTCAACATTTTCTGACATTTACCAGTAAAAAACTAATCTTTCCACACGTAGTTATAACTGAAACCTTTTCTGCAACCTCATCTCTAGCACTCCCTGCCTATCAAATGCTATACACTCCTTGAGCAATGGGGCCTGCAAAACTGCTCAGCATGAGCCTTGTCTCTTTCATCACTCTGTGTATGTGTAACTGATGTAACTGTTGACATGACCAAGGGGATTGTTCAACTAACACAGAGAAACACATTTTCCTATACATTAATATTCAAACACTACACTTTCTATTTTTAAAGTGACAGCTTCAAAGGAAGTCACCTTAGCAACTGAGACAGACATGCTCAGTAAAATTAGCTTTAAGTAGTCATTTTCAACAGCAGCAAACATGACTGTTACTACATTGGAGTAGAGGTTACGCTGCATACCGTAGCACGCATAAGGTGAAGGAAAACTGAAATTTACTGGACTTGAGCACTACATGGGAAACAGGGGAAGAGGATACATTTCAAATTGTCTGTTGATGCTCTGTGTACAATATTCCACACTAAGTACATTCCAATGTCCCCCATCACATTTTTAAAAAATTATCCTGAGAATTCACTCTGTGCATCTGTTTTCCTGGGGATAAGATTTGCTCCTATAAGCCAATTTGATATGGTGGATGAAATGCAAGTGCTGCTATAGTTAAGACTGTGTGAAAGTTTCCATTATATAAACTCCTAAAATTCCATGGATTAATAAACCTGAAATAAAATCCCCTCCAGGCTGAAATTTGGTATCTGAGTCCCCAGAAAAGGGAACAAGGGAGAAAAGGGTATTTTTTCTTTAAAGCTGAATTTTAATCAGTTCAGCCATTTGTTTTTCTTTTTAAAAAAGTCATTTGGAGTCGACACCCATAGGGCTTATACAGGCAGAGCATTCACTGTAGTCAGTGAGAGTTTTGCCTGGGTACAACTGTAGCATCTGGCATGTAACAAAAATGACCAACTTGCTGGCAGTGGTTTGTAAGTGTGGCTTGCCAAACAGCACGACCAGGATGCTGGGGTGGGGCCTGGAAATCAGCCTCCTGCTCTGTGCAGTCATGGAACTTAGCCAGACCATCACAACTTGTGGTTCACACCACAGCCACTGGACTAGTGAGCATGAAAATGATCCTCCAGCACCTGCCAGAGGTTCATCAGCCAGTTCCTTGCCACAGTGTAAGTATCTACATTCCTTTGCAGCTCTAAGAGGGCTCCCCATTCTCCATTATATTCTCGCTGGAGCTAGTTCTATGCACCAGCTAACATAACTCAGCAGGAATTAGAGTGAATCTTAACACAGAGAAGCCCTGTATTTTTCTACAGGATCTCTGAGTCTATTATTCTAAGACACCTTCCCTTTCCCCCTGAATCTGAGAGGGAGTAGATGTAGTGGGCCTTTCAGACAGGCAGGTGTATCTGATCCACCCTCTGCAAGTATGCTGCCAAAATGAACCAAAGCAATGTGAGCATGGCACCTACGCTTATTAGAAGGGTAGACTACCAAACCAAGAAGGAGATCAGCTCCCCTGACGCAAGATGCGTAGGCAGGCGGCCAGCACCTAGAGCTCTCCAGGCATATTTCATCCTCTTCAACACTGCCTCTGGTAACTTTAACCCTGAAAAAATGGCCAGTATGAAATCCTGATTTTGTTCTTCGTGAAAGAGATTCCTGCAAAGCCACAGGCCAGCTGAGACGTGGTGCTATGTTCAGCTGCAGGTTGGTGTTAACGTAAAATGGGAAGAATGACTAAAAGCAGAGGAAAGCTTCCTCTCGTTATATCTGTCCAAACGAAGTGGGCATATGCTAAGATCTTTAGACGAGGATAACCTGATCATCACTGCATTCTCGCTGCCTAGCCTAATCAGGAGGCTCAGACAGTGCCAGGAACTGCTGCTAGGACAATCTGTAAACATTTCACCAACAAAATCCACAAACATGGAAACCCACAGCCTTTATCTGAAGGGCAAGAGAAAATTAGCTGCACAAAGGGGCAAAAATGAGTTTAAGGCTTCCCTATCATTTTGCTGTATCCTACAGAATTCCACAAGTTGCAAAAATTCATTGCTAAAAATTATTTTCCTAGCTTTCTCTAATGCGAAGAATAGCCATCATAATACAAATAGATATCAGCCAACCAATAGTGCCCCATCCTTCCCAATTCACCTGAGAGTTGTAAAACCCAAATCCAAATCTGGAACATTGACATGCTAACATTATTGATAAAGAGTAACATTTCCCCCCAATTTGTCCAACCCCCTCTGCCCTCTCCCCACAAAAAACTAAAATACAAAAATGAATGTTAATATAAGCAGCCACATGATACCTATGGAGTATTTTCTATTCCAGTTTTCCTGGTTAAATGTGTAGCTTGGTATGATACTGTCATATTCTAACATGTATGCCATGAAGGGCTTGCCCACGTTGCAAAGCTAGCATGGGTAACAGAATCTTTACATTTGCATTTTCTGCTTTTAACTGTGAAATCTTAACATTGCATTAATAGTTCTTTGGCTTCACTTGAAATTATCTTACTTTACGCAGATCAATGTTAAAGCATCATATCACCTTTTATAAAATGAACATGTTAGGTAAATACTGTACCTTTGTAATTGCAGTGAAAACTTTTTCCAGAATAGCATTAGGTTGGGCTTTCTGTGGTCCATTGGCCTGGACTTTAAGACCTAAGGCACAGGGTTTAGCTATAAACCTACAAAAAAACAAAGAGGAAAGAAAATCAAATGAGATTCTTCAATTATTTATTGCAGGATCTGTTGTTATCATCAGTGACATGCCATAAATGTTAAAACATTAAAAAGAAGTCATGGTCCCTGTCCTGAAATTTCTACGTCAGACAACTGCAATACACAGAATAATAGTGCAAATGCAAGTATGTAGAGGTGTATGCATCAATGGAAGAAAACATCACAGAATAAGAGCGTTTTAAGGGGGGATTTGAAGAAGGAAAGGTAACGCCATCGAGTACGTGAAATGGGGAGTTGTTCAAAGCACTGGCGGGAGGCATGAAAAAAAGACCAGAACTAAGAGTGGGAGAAGGATCATCAGAAAAGAAGAGCATACAGAAAGAGCAAAACACCATGAGGAGACTGCTGTGTGCAACAGGCATGCGAAACATAATATTTTCTCCCCCACCTTACTGCCTCTTTAATTAACTAGACCCCAGGTTGGCTAAGAACACAGAATTGCTTTTGTGCCCTGTGTCAGACACAGCTTTTAACGTCTGACAACCTCAGACTTGCTTGACCAACACAACTCAGTAAATACCAACATAATCTACAAACATAAGTGATTTCATCTAACTCAAAATGGTTTGGGGCCATTTCTTTGACAGTTTCCAGTAAAAAAGTATATCCTAATAACTCTTCTGCCCGTGCATGGATCTTCGGCACAGATCCACAAAAGGTAAAACCCAGGCTGGCCTTAAGGAAAATGGCTCCCTGGGTGCCCTTTCTTTTAGTTTTTGAAGAGCAGCATGGGACACAAGGCATGAGGACCAGCTCCTGGCCCTGGAGCTTGGCTGGGCTGCACAGGGAGGAGTTTCTGAGCCTGGGGGCTCCCCGAGACATAGAGCCCCCTGACCACCTACCAGGAGGAGAGAGGGTGCATAGCCACCATCCCTGCTGTGGGAATGGGGGGGCCCTGGGGCTTTCCCACTGGCTCCGCAGGGACGAGCCCTGCTGCCTGGACCTCCCCGCCAGGCTGGCAGCTCTGGGCGGCATTGCCCTCCCCCCCGCCTGGCTGGCCAGGGTTCCAGTCCTGGGCTTGCCCACACTCACCCCTGCTCTGGCAGCCCAGGAGCACCCACCTGACCATGTCGCCCACCAGTAAGGCTGGCCCTGGTTAAAACCAATCAATAATTCTGCATAGCTTATAAATAGTTCCTTTTACATAAAACCCATTTTGCATAATATACATAAAGATTAGCTATGTAGCTCCATAGCTAAGGAATGGGAACATTCCATGTATTTAAGATAAATTGTTCATATTAATGAGTTCTACTAATGGAGTTTCTTACATGGCTCAAAGTTCATCTCCTCCTACAAGCTCAAGTCCAACTGTTAACATGCTCAGAAAGACGACAATTATATATACTTTATGATTAGCTCTGCATTTCACCTAATAACATCCTTGCAAATAAAGAGGAAAATATTCCTAGAGTTATTCCATTGCTCATACAAGGCTGCATTAAGTCATCTGGCTAAAATCCAGGCACTGAAAAATGTATCCCAGTGCAAAAACACTACTTAGATGGATTTCAGGACACTACTTAAATGGTTCAAATGTAAATCACAGATCTCAGATTGTAAGCTTTCTCTTAGATTGTAAACTCTTTGGAGCTGGGATCATTTTTTTGTTCTGTGTTTGTACTGCACCTAGCACAAATGGGGCCTGGTCCATGACTGGGGCTCCTACGCATTACAATGATACAAATAATAATAAATAATTGAGGTAAGAGCTGTATTCCACTGCCCCTCACCAAAACTATCCCATTCCCCAAGCTTCTAGCTGCTTTGTGTTTGAATATACTGAATTGTTCTCAGTTTCCCTTTAAAGACTTTTCATAATATCCTAAAAATTCAACAAAGTAACAAAAAACAGCACACTAAATAGATAAGAAATAGCTCTGTGTTTATACCCCTGAATATGATTGCAGACTCTCACGAGCAAATGTGGAATTCTTATCAATATTTAAACACCATGCAAAGACTGTTTTGAGCAGAAATTGTGTTTTCCTAAAGATAACATAGATGATGAAGAATAAATCTCATTGCACTGATCACAGCAATGATGTTGGTTAAAGAAAACAGATTGGTTTCATATTCTAGTTCAACCTTTAATAGGTTCACAAGTTTACAGCATGTGCCTCCTTTAAAAAAAATCTAAAGTAAATAGAAAGTGAGTCAGAAGAAATATGCATTCAAAATAGGTTGTTTACATTTACACTTTCATGGTGCTCTGAGGAACAGTTCTGTCACAAAAAATTCATATTTCATCCTGCAACATTTGCATCTGAAAGCAAATGCTAGAGTCTGAAGTCATTTTTGGTAGGTATTCATGGACTTAAAAGAAACCCCCAGTGTGGTCACTTAATTTCCATATTTTATAATTTGACATGCATTTTCTCTTATATTTATTAGTTTGGATAAAATCTGAATCAGTTGTAGGAATCATGTTCTAATCATATTGCCAGTGGCTGCAGCATCAACCCGGAGGAGACCAAGGCTACAGGCAGTGTAAATACATTGCCTTAGGATCTGATCCCTCAACAGAGGAAAAACAACTGAGGAGAGTTGGCAGTTTTTCAAAGGGACACTATTAAGGGCCCAAAAGCAAGCTATTCCGCTGGTTAGGAAAGATAGAAAATGTGGCAAAAGACCACCTTGGCTTAACCACGAGATCTTGCATGATCTAAAAAATAAAAAGGAGTCATATAAAAAATGGAAACTAGGACAGATTACAAAGGATGAATATAGGCAAACAACACAGGAATGCAGAGGCAAGATTAGAAAGGCAAAGGCACAAAATGAGCTCAAACTAGCTACGGGAATAAAGGGAAACAAGAAGACTTTTTATCAATACATTAGAAGCAAGAGGAAGACCAAAGACAGGGTAGGCCCACTGCTTAGTGAAGAGGGAGAAACAGTAACAGGAAACTTGGAAATGGCAGAGATGCTTAATGACTTCTTTGTTTCGGTCTTCACCGAGAAGTCTGAAGGAATGCCTAACATAGTGAATGCTAATGGGAAGGGGGTAGGTTTAGAAGATAAAATAAAAAAAGAACAAGTTAAAAATCACTTAGAAAAGTTAGATGCCTGCAAGTCACCAAGGCCTGATGAAATGCATCCTAGAATACTCAAGGAGCTAATAGAGGAGGCATCTGAGCCTCTAGCTATTATCTTTGGAAAATCATGGGAGACGGGAGAGATTCCAGAAGACTGGAAAAGGGCAAATATAGTGCCCATCTATAAAAAGGGAAATAAAAACAACCCAGGAAACTACAGACCAGTTAGTTTAACTTCTGTGCCAGGGAAGATAATGGAGCAAGTAATTAAGGAAATCATTTGCAAACACTTGGAAGGTGATAAGGTGATAGGGAACAGCCAGCATGGATTTGTAAAGAACAAATCATGTCAAACCAATCTGATAGCTTTCTTCGATAGGATAACGAGTCTTGTGGATAAGGGAGAAGCTGTGGATGTGGTATACCTAGACTTTAGTAAGGCATTTGATACGGTCTCGCATGATATTCTTATCGATAAACTAGGCAAATACAATTTAGATGGGGCTACTATAAGGTGGGTGCATAACTGGCTGGATAACCGTACTCAGAGAGTTGTTATTAATGGTTCCCAATCCTGCTGGAAAGGCATAACGAGTGGGGTTCCACAGGGGTCTGTTTTGGGACCGGCTCTGTTCAATATCTTCATTAACGACTTAGATATTGGCATAGAAAGTACGCTTATTAAGTTTGCGGATGATACCAAACTGGGAGGGATTGCAACTGCTTTGGAGGACAGGGTCATAATTCAAAATGATCTGGACAAATTGGAGAAATGGTCTGAGGTAAACAGGATGAAGTTTAACAAAGACAAATGCAAAGTGCTCCACTTAGGAAGAAAAAATCAGTTTCACACATACAGAATGGGAAGAGACTGTCTAGGAAGGAGTATGGCAGAATGGGATCTAGGGGTTATAGTGGACCACAAGCTAAATATGAGTCAACAGTGTGATGCTGTTGCAAAAAAAGCAAACATGATTCTGGGATGTATTAACAGGTGTGTTGTGAGCAAGACACAAGAAGTCATTCTTCCGCTCTACTCTGCTCTGGTTAGGCCTCAGCTGGAGTATTGTGTCCAGTTCTGGGCACCGCATTTCAAGAAAGATGTGGAGAAATTGGAAAGGGTCCAGAGAAGAGCAACAAGAATGATTAAAGGTCTTGAGAACATGACCTATGAAGGAAGGCTGAAAGAATTGGGTTTGTTTAGTTTGGAAAAGAGAAGACTGAGAGGGGACATGATAGCAGTTTTCAGGTATCTAAAAGGGTGTCATAAGGAGGAGGGAGAAAACTTGTTCACCTTAGCCTCTGAGGATAGAACAAGAAGCAATGGGCTTAAACTGCAGCAAGGGAGGTCTAGGTTGGACATTAGGAAAAAGTTCCTAACTGTCAGGGTGGTTAAACACTGGAATAAATTGCCTAGGGAGGTTGTGGAATCTCCATCTCTGGAGATATTTAAGAGTAGGTTAGATAAATGTCTATCAGGGATGGTCTAGACAGTATTTGGTCCTGCCATGTGGGCAGGGGACTGGACTCGATGACCTCTCGAGGTCCCTTCCAGTCCTAGAATCTATGAATCTATGAATCTATAAAACAGCAAAGTCAACGGGAGTTTCACCATTGAGTTCAATGGGAGAGGAGAGTGGAGCTGTAGCTCTTCTGCCTTGACTCATTTTCTACTTGTAAAATATAAGTTGTATATCTACAGTGAAGCATTTATCATTTACAAGAGATATATTAGAACTGCTCCAAAGCCTTTGCCAGAGAACTCATTCAAAACCTTAACAACAGACTTGTAGGATTGCGCTTGGAGGGTCAATAGCACTGGTGCCACTGAAACATCAGGCTTTCAGTCTGTACAGGCACTGCCCATGGTGTAGATTCCTGGGGCAGAATGCAACAATGGTGTAAACTGCTTGGAATAAATGCAACTGCAGCCATGCTGGTAATACTTGTGCATGGTTACAAACAAACACTAAAATCCTCTAGTCTAGACAAATATTTAGATGGTCAGATATCAGGTCATTTAGAACGTTATAGGTTAAAATTAGGGCTGTTGATTAATCGCAGTTAACTCTCGCGATTAACTCAAAAAAATTAATCGCGATTAAAAAAATCAATCACCATTCATCACAGTTTTAATCGCACTGTTAAACAATAGAATACCAATTGAAATTTATTAAACATTTTGGATGTTTTTCTACATTTTCATATGTATTGTATTCTGTGTTGTAACTGAAATCAAAGTGTATTTTTAATACAAATATTTGCACTGTAAAAATGATAAACAAAAAAACCGTATTTTTCAATTCACCTCAGACAAGTACTGTAGTGCATTCTCTTTATGGTGAAAGTGCAACTTACAAATGTAGATTTTTTTTGTTACATAACTTCACTCAAAAACAAAACAATGTAAAACTTCAGAGCCTACAAGTCCACTCAGTGCTACTTCTTGTTCAGCCAACCGCTAAGACAAACAAGTTTGTTTACATTTACAAGCGATAATGCTGCCCTCTTCTTATTTACAATGTCACCAGAAAGTGAGAACAGGCATTTGCATGGCACTTTTGTAGCAGACATTGCAAGATATTTACGTGCCAGATATGCTGAACATTCGTATGCCCCTTCATGCTTCGGCCACCATTCCAGAGGACACGTTTCCATGCCAATAACGCTCAAAAAATAATGTGTTAATTAAATTTGTGAATGAACTCTTTGGGGGAGAACTGTATGTCCCCTTTTCTGTTTTACCAGCATTTTACCATATATTTTCATGTTATAGCAGTCTCGGATGATGACCCAGCACATGTTGTTCATTTTAAGAACACTTTCACTGCAGATTTGACAAAATGCAAAGAAGGTACCAATGTGAGATTTCTAAAGATAGCTATAGCACTCATCCCAAGGTTTAAGAATCTGAAGTGCCTTCCAAAATCGGAGAGGGATGAGGTGTGACGCATGCTTTGAGAAGTCTTAAAAGAGCAAAACTCTGATGTGGAAACTACAGAACCCGAACCACCACCAAAAAAAAAAAAAAAAAAAATCAATCTTCTGTTGGTGGCATCTGACTCAGATAATGAAAATGAACATGTGTCAGTCCGCACTGCTTTGGATTGTTATCGAGCAAAACCTGTCATCAGCATGGACGCATGTCTCCTGGAATGGTGGTTGAAGCATGAAGGGACATATGAATCTTTAGTGCATCTGGCATACAAATATCTTGTGACACCGGCTACAACAGTGCCATGAGAACGCCTGTTCTCACTTTCAGGTGACATTGTAAACAAGAAGCCGGCAGCATTATCTCCTGCAAATGTAAGCAAACTTGTTTGTCTGAGCGATTGGCTGAACAAGAAGTAGGACTAAGTGGACTTGCGGGCTCTAAAATTTTACATTGTTTTCTTTTTGAATGCAGTTTTTTTACATAATTCCAAATTTGTAAGTCCAACTTTCATGATAAAGAGATTGCATTACAGTACTTGTATTAGGTGAACTGAAAAATACTATTTCTTTTGGGGTTTTTTTTACAGTGCAAATACTTGTAATCAAAAATAAATATAAAGTGAGCACTGTACACTTTATATTCTGTGTTGCAATTGAAATCAATATATTTGAAAATGCAGAAAACATCCAAAAATATTTAAATAAATGGTATTTATTATTGTTTAACTGTGCGATTAATCACTATTAATTTTTTTAATCGCTTGACAGCCCTAGTTAAAACCAACAGAGAGCTAATGCAGAATACAGAGAACTTGTCTCATATGAGAAACTCCATCGAGAAACTCCACGTAGCAGATGTGCAGCCACATTCTGGATGAGCCTCATTTCCCAAATGGTTTTAAGGTGCAGCCCAAGTAAAGAGTCTTGCAGTATTCAAGCTCAAGGTGACAAAGGCATAGTTGACAAAGGAAAGGGGAAAAAAGGTTGCATTCTCTAGCCAGACACAGATGGAATAAAAGCAATGCTGACTACCACTTATCTGATCAGCTAAATGCAGTTGAGGATATAACAAAACTCATGTGGATATTTATTTCAGAAACTTTATTTCCCACCTCTAATATATGTTTTTAAAGCTTCTGTAGACATCCTCTTATTTCTTGCTAAAGATGCTACTTTTCCGAGAGGCTGGGAATCTTAGCATCTGAATTCAGGAATTATACTAAAAACCATTTAAAATTAAAGAAATTAATTATTTTGATTGCCCTAAGAGAAGGCACAAAACCAGATGAGATTAACTTCACAAGAAAACCAAAGGGAAAGTCAATCAGCATCCAAGCTAATTTTATAAAACCCTTCAAAAGAGGCATCATTTATAAATAGAGACAAAATAGAGAAGGACTGTGGGTGGAATCAAAATAAAAAGAATGAGACAACTTTTTCACTTGTCAGGCTCACAAAGGAATACACTCTGAGCCTTAATTGCTGATGGCAGCATCCAGAGACACGAAACTAAGTACAAATAAAAATAAGTTCATTTCAAAGACAGATTTTCTAAACATTTGAAAAGTTATTTTTTCCCTTCAGTAAAGTCTCTTGGTTGATTATAAGTGCCAAAGCTGGCTTTTCACTACCTACCTCTCAGGTGCGTGAAGAAATGACATTGTTCTGAGATAATGTAAATCAGATGGCAAAGTATTGCACTGCAGAGAGTATATGACGCAAAAATGTGTTCAATTTGTAAGAGTCAAAAGCTGGTTAAAATAGCCAGAGGGACTAAAACTTTACAAGGTGTAACTCTAGCAAGCTTCATACCGATATGATCTTCACAGAACTCTCTGTGAGCCACTTGGAAATACAATCTTAAAATGACAGCCTTGCTAATTAATATGCTGGGGGGAAATATAGTAAAGGGCGACCAGATTATTAGCCTAAAATTAAAAAAAGAGGAGCCTAACGTTCAGTTACGTGCACTGTCCAAGACAGGATATATGCTCTAGATCAGGAAATTTTCTTTGATCTTTAAAAACAAGGGACTGAAATAAAGGGAAAAAATACATTTCTACTGTGCTTATTACAGCCACAAAAGAAACAGGAACTACTTTAGGAATGTGTTCAGCCCCCATTACTGCAGTGTCTGAGTGCCTGACAAACTTTCATAATTTCCTTAGCAAATACGTAATTTCTATAGCCTCTATTGGTTTCATGCCTAAATTCTATAGAACGTTTCCACAAAGGACAGCAAGACATTCTGGGAAGTTGTACAGTGTACACAGTCTGTTGCTGTCTAAATCACTCAAGGCATGGTTTGCTATTTGGCTGCTACGAAAGCATATATGGCAAAAAGTGAGTTTGTTAAAGCTTAAAATTACACGATGGTCTCTATCCTGGCATGGCCTCGTTTTTATTCCCCTGCTCTTGAGAAAGTTAAAGCATGTTTATGAAATTTAATAATGGATTGTTAATCTAAAATTGGGGACTAAATTCATGTATTAAAAATGGTAACATGAAGGGATTACTGCAAATCTAACAGTAGTGTTTTGCATTGCATACCTGCAATGTTAAATATTTGTGTACAACAATCCACATGTGTGCAGGAAGAGCTGGGTGAATAATTGATTTTTTTATAAAAATACTTGAATAGGCTTTGGGACAGAGAGAAAGTAAGAATCACTCTACGGCATGTGATTAGGGTTAGGGTCCTACTGCAATAAGTATTTAAATTATTACAAAGTAGAACAGCTTCAACGGAAGAGATTAAGAAACAGGAGCGCCAGAAGTCCCTAGAAATGTGTGGGGGGGGGCACCAGTGCCCAAACCATGGCCCTGCCCTCTCTCTGCCTCTTCGTGCTGAGGCCCCACCCACACTCACTCCTCTCCCCCCATCCATCGCTCACCCTTAAGGCAGGTAACAAGTGGGAGGGCATATCCCTCCCACGTTTTAAAATGATGGAGCCATGGCCCTCTGCCCCCCCGTTCCGGCACTGCTGTTAAGAAAGCCCTAACCCAGAATAATCTATAGCCCAGTGGTTGGGGCACTTTCCAAGTTCAAAACCCTGAACAACATGAAGAGGAGTGGAAAACTGAACACAGGTCTCGTACATCCAAGTGAGTGTCCTAACTATCGGGCTAAACGTCACAAGGTAGGCAGTGTTGTTTCTTCCTTCTCCTTCTCCAGGCATTTTGTGAATCTAACCAATAAAAACAAATTTGGTTGAAAACTATTTGGCAAATTCATGAAGAGTTTTGAATCAACCAAAACTGTATTTTTCAACAAATACACTATTCATCCAAAATTTTTCACCCAGCTATGTGTGTGCACTTTACTCATGTGCATTTGGAGCATCTAGTGACATTTAAGAGCTTTTTACTGCAGTGTTTTGCTACCAAAAAAAGTCAAGGAATTCAAACTGCACCTCTCTCACTTTTGCCTCCATTGCAGATTATGCCCTGTTTTCCAAGGTTAAAATGTTTATAAAGTTTAACCAGTGGTGTCCTAAATTTGTGCTGTCAACTGCCTTAAAAAAAAAAAAAAAAGCTTTATCAGTGATCTGCATGTCATCACTATGTTCTTTATGATAAAGCTTTAACCTGTATTCCTAAACCAAACATCAGAGTTCAAGCTTAAAAATTCTAATGCCAGTGTTTTCCCAAATGAATGTATTCTGTTATTCAGTGAAGGCAGATTCTGCCACTTTTACAACTGCTGTGTGGTACCTTACTCCATAAGTACAGTAGAACCTCAGAGTTATGAACACCAGAGTTACAAACTGACTGTTCAACCACACACCTCGTTGGGAACCAGAAGTATGCAATCAGGCAGCAGAGACCAAAAAAACGAGTACTGTACAGTACAATACTGTGTAAACCGTAAACTACTAAAAAGGGGAAAGTTCTAAAAAAGATTTGATAAGGTAAGGAAACTGTTTCTGTGCTTCTTTCATTTAAATTAAGATGGCTAAAAGCAGCATTTTTCTTCTGCATAGTAAAGTTTCAAAGCTGTATTAAGTCTATGTCCAGTTGTAAACTTTTGAAAGAACAACCATAACGTTTTGTTCAGAGTTACGAACAACCTCCATTCCCGAGGTGTTTGTATCTCTGAGGTTCTACTATAATTCCAATAAGTCAGTGGGATGACTCAGAGTCCGGTACAGTGCAATGCGAATAAGACATCAGAATCTAGCCCACTCTCTCCCTTCTTTTAATCCTGAGAGTCCAAGGTAATTGCAAGCCAAATTCTCAATTCAATTAATGTCAGTGAAGTTGCACTAGGGTAAATGAAAGGAGAATTTGGCCCATTATGTACCAAATTAAGCCTCAGACCAGAATGGAGGTGAAACCACATTTAAACCGAGTCCAGACCATGGATTCTAACTTTGTTTTAAAAGCAGTCTGGCTCATTCACAGTAGCCAGCCGAACTGTTTTTACTCCGTTCAGATAATGCAGACCTGAGCTCAGTGTACAGTGTCTGAGTGGGAAGCACTCGGCCTCTGCATTCCAAAATTATTTTGCACTCAGTTTAAATATGTCAAGTATTTTACAGGTACTGTATACCACCTGAAGGCAGCCCCAGCTTGCACTTTGACTCCTATGTAGGTGACATCTCATAGCTATTTACCATAGTACCAAAAAAGCTTTACAGAATGCAGGAAATAGAAGGGACATAAAGTGACTTTGAATAGGTCACATACTCCTAACAAAACAGCATCATTAATATCTACTGTTCTTATACACACCCAGAATACCTGCAGCAAAATTAGGATCTTCACTAGATTATGAACATGGGGAAATATTTCCCCAGAAGAAAATAAACAGAATTGCATTTGATTAACTTCACTTTTCAATAACTCCTTCTCATTTTTGATCTTCTTGCACTTTAAAATTGCTGAGCTAGAGGAATGAAGTTCTGGTTTTGAGAAGGGGGGAAAAGAAGCAGAAGGAAGGAGGGAAGTGATTGCTTTCTCTTCTTTATGTCCTTGTTCATTGCTGCTCTGGAAGGAGCTAAATAAATATCACTTTCCCTTCACAGACTATAACAGCCACAATGCTTGAATAAGGGGAGACAAGAATGTCTTCCTTGTCAACAGACAGCAACCCTGCAGTCTGTACTCTGTCAAAGCTCCCCCTGAATTCACTGAAAGCTTTGCCTGAATAAAAATTGGAGAATTGGACCCTTAAATAACAGATGCCATAGCCACATTTTGTATTCTGAAAGCTGCTTTTCCACAGTCTTATGATTACAGTGCATGTCACGGTGATAAACATCCCTCCTGGTGACCTGGAGAGATATCTCTAAAAAGTTCTTCTGCAGAAATATGAATGGACCAGTTCCTGTGCTGATGTAAACTGGTATAGTCTACACCACTGAGAATCTCACCCAATGTCACTGCACAAAGAACAAGGTTTTGTTTTTAAAAACAAACAGGTATGCCTCACCATAAGGATATGGTTGGTTTATGTGAATCTCTCTCATTTCCTTCTACTGGGTAACAGTGATCCTTATTAGTTGCTCTAACCCCTCTTATCTTAGTGCCACTTATCGCCACAAATTACATGATTTGAATCCCAGGGTTAACTAGAAATGTTCGTATTGACCCTCATAATCCTTTGATACTGATGTTCATTAGCAGTAGCAAAATCTGTATTTAACAAATAATTTTAGATAATCAAAGGGGAGAAGGGAAAGGCCTGGGGAAGAAATATCCTGATTCTTCCAATATGATTTTCTGTAACGTATTAAACTACAGACTCATCTGTTGATGGGGCTTAAAGGTTGTCAAATAAAATGAATCTGACTTTATGGAGCACTTGTTCTTCCAATGCCTATACATAATACTCATAAAACTTCCGTTACAAAATGTGACTTGTGGCAGAGAGATGTTTTATTGTGGGATCACAAAAATTAAGATCCTATCTTGAAGTACAACTTCCATTTCAGACCTTCCAAGAGCTATAAATGATTTCACCACCTGACAATCTACTCATCTTTAAACAATTTTGCAAATATGGGGTTATTGATGAGACTGTTTATGCAATGCATCTAGGTCAGAGCCCTGCATAAAACAAATACTATATATTGTTAATTGCTCTGCAGTACATACAATTCATCTGCTGCCATGAGGGGTCTAATTATGCCAGTAATTTCATTCAACAAAGATACATTTTAATGGTATTTTCAAGTACCCAGGTAACACTTTCCCCTAGCTTTCTGTAGGTGGGACACAGGGCCAGTTTTCACCTACAGATCTTCCATCTGACTCCATATGTAGTTTTTCCCTGTACTTGCAATTAGGGGATTCCCAGATGGTCCAAGGTACAACTCTCCCAGACCACATTTAGGGCAAATGTACTGCCTAACTACACAACTCTATGGTTAGACAGCACGTCAGGTTGGTTTTTTTCAATTCAAAACTCACACACCGAGGTGTCTCTTTAATTAAACTAAATATAAAGCTTCCTATTATTGTACTTATTGTTCCATATTGTTCTTGTTGAAAAACATATTATCCAAGTTCCATAATATTAGTATTTCTTTAAAAGAAGGGATGTGACAGAAGAGAAGGAAGAAAAAAGTTCTCCAAACCAGGATAAAAAGCTGGGCATATTTCTTAGGACTCTCTAGTTACAATAAGGAAATTAAGAATTCCTTCATTACCAATGTATGCACTTTAAATGTTAGTGGCATAACATAAAGCTCTCTTGTAGGATCTTGATACAGTGCTTCTAAAATTAAAAATAAAAATAAAAAAAAAACAGTAGCCACCTGTAGTCAATGTTCTGTACACATGGCCTTTTTGGAGTTTATCAGCAACATTAAAGATAGAGGTTAGATCCTGCTAGTCCAAAGGTGCTCAAAAATGATCTCTGACTTTTTTAGCAGTGTAGGTTCTATGACAATTATGCTGTTTGCATTCTGTCCAGTAGAAGGCAGTGATAAAATATACACTAGCAGAGCTGTGCAAATGTACATTATATAAACATTTTATTCAAAAAATTCACATACGGATAGTTTATATAAATGGGGGACTGAAGAAAGTATTCAAGTAATTTGAAAAATAAAACAACTTTAAAAAAAAAAGACAATTATTAGTTGACCAACTGTACATGTTACCCAGTTTATAGAAAGGGGTTTTCTTTAAACAATCCAAAATTATTGTTAATTATTGAACTAATTTGTTCAGGTTGTACCTTTTTCACTCTACGTGTCCTATTCATACCCTCATCCATTTAACCAGAAATCTAATGTTTTTATTCTATGGCACAAGATACCAACCCCAAGATTTTTACACAGGAAAGTTGTGACCATCCTTTCTCCATTTTAACTATGGAGTAAACCAAAGACATGCAGGACATTAAGAAAGAGTCCTAAAAATGGAGGAGCAACCAACTTCTTTTTCAGACTGAGATATGAGATGGAAAGTCTACTATAAATTAATTAGCACATTACTTTTCAGTGCCAGAAGACAACACAGTAGCTATTATCTAGCTCTATTGTATTTCCTGCCACAGACTGCAACAAAAACCATCCACTGAATTCGTGTTCAATTAATGTTACAATGGGTTTGGGACCAGATTATACATGTAAAAAATTCTAACCCCATATTAGACTCTTAACACATGAAAAATCATCTTAAATATATACAATTTTAATCCTGTGTTTATCATTATTAAACCTACCATAAGAGTCACAAGCATAATGCAGAAGTCTCAGCAGAGAGAGATAAATAGAACCAGGAAAACAGTAGCAATTGGCAGCATATATATTTGGATTTTTTTTTAAATGGACTACTCCTAACAAATGATAAAACCATAATTCCATTTACAGACAATATGTTTTGAGTGTTGCTCCGTATGGCAGGAAGGTTTCTGAACGTTGTTCAATTTTTAATTTAAACCTTTCAATTTAACTAGACTGAGACAAGTGACCTATCTGCTCTGTGACCTTGAGACATCTCCCAGGAGCTCAGAGATGTGAATTATTTTCAGTTTCTGATTTACTAGTGTGATTTCTTAGTCTCCCATGAACTTTTTTCATATCTCCTTCCTGTCTTGGTAAAGTAATGACACTTTTGGGGGGGGGGGGGGTCTAGCTATACTGCATTTCAATGACTAACATTTTATTCCTCTAAAAAAAGTATCTTTCCATAAAACACAGCCCCACTGTATCAATACTGGGTAACACTCTCTGTTACCCCATTTGTGTTAAGCACAGAAGGCATGATTCTCCCATCAATTATACCAGGTTTGCATCGGTTACATCAGCATCAGCAAGAAGAGAATCAGACCAGTACGTTTCTGATATTTTTATGCAATGCATTTGTTGAACACAGTTGGAACCACTCCATCTTGACTCTAACTCCTACGAATAAGGGACTCCTCGCTCCTCATTACCGGCCAAATCCTCTTAACAGAGCCCACAGCCTGAAAAACAGGCTTGTGCTGTCAGGGAAATGTCTGAGCCCAATCTGAAGTAGCCAGCATGGAATCACTCTAAGGCTGCTACTGCAGACTTCGGGCAGGAACAGGGACCAAGCCCACTGCTCCCCCTATGCAGAGTTTGGGGCCAGTGGATCCATGCTATGCATAAATACACGGGGCATGGCCCAGGTTTGCAGCATGCACTGCTTACCAAGTCCCCAAGCACACTGTGAACATGGTATTTCCATGATGGTTGGGGCCTTCTACACCGGCCTGGTCTACACTACCCGCCGGAATCGGCAGGTAGAAATCGACCTCTCGGGGATCGATTTATCGCGTCCCGTCAGGACGCGACAATCGATCCCCGAATCGACGCTCTTACTCCACCAGCGAAGGTGGGAGTAAGAGCCATCGACGGGAAGCCGCGGAGGTCGATTTTGCCGCCGTCCTCACAGCGGGGTAAGTCGGCTGCGATACGTCGAATTCAGCTACGCTATTCGCGTAGCTGAATTTGCGTATCTTAAATCGACCCCCCCTGTAGTGTAGATGTAGCCTCTCTTAGAAAAGGCCAGGGGATTTTGCCTTCTGCAGATGCATTAGGAGAATTTGTTTGAGTCTTCCCTGAAATGCATCGATCTCCTCCGCTGTGTAGTGAACTGTGACTACATACAAGGACCAAAGACCAGCAAGGACCAGAAACCACCAAAGTCACAATCCCTTAACACCTGCACTATGGCAGTAACTCTACTGATGATTAGCAAGTTAAAAGGCTGCAAAAGTTGCTAAGGCCAACCAATAAAGGAAGACATAACACAAATTAAGCCACTGTATTACAACTAAACAACCCTGTGTAAAATGGACCCTTTGTTAAACCTCAGATTATTTTCTATACAGGGTTTGTTTTCCTGAAGAGTAAGGAGAAAAAAAGTACATATGGGAAAGCAACACTCCTCTCTCTCTCTATTGCTATTTTGAAAAGACATATTGTCCTTTCCAGAGATGGATCAGAGCAGATTTTCTCTCCTCACTTGCATTCAGCTCTCTAAAGAGCAGATTGCTTTCAGGGATATGTAATTGATGATATTCTGACTTGTCAGGATGTTTTGTTTTATAAAACAATCTGTTCCATGCAACTAACGAGGGCACATCTATCTAAATTACTCTAGCTTCCCAGATGAGCCAAAAGCAGAGGCGGCTTGTTTCTGAACAGATATTCAAGATTGGAAGTTTTTCTAAAAAAATATGCTCTAGGAATTATTTTGAGGAAGTGCTATGGCCTGTGTTACACAGGGGGTCAGACTAGATGATCACAATGGTCCCTTCTGGCCTAGGAATCTATGAACGATATCTACGACCTAAACAGCGATTTTTTTTTGTAGCCGACCCATTTAATTCAATAGGTCCCAATTTGAAAATGTTTCAAAACGTGTTTGTTTTTTTTAATGTGAACAATAAAAGTCCATTCACCAGGACTCTTCATGAGACAAACTTAGCAGTAGCGTAAGTCCACTGACTTCACTGGAGTTGTGCCTGCTTATCCAGTGTTAAATCTGGTGCATGATGTTCTGATGCTCTCTACTTTGGTATAAACAACAGGTAGTACCTGTACCCCCCTGTAGCTCAGGTGTGAGCCCTAGCCTGGTTAACTCAGCCTTCACCACTCTCAGAGAGATACGCTGAGTTCCTTGCAGTTTACTATGTGTATTGGGGAGCAGGATGCAACTTTTGCATGCAACATTTAGAAACTATGGGTCTGTCTGTCTACTCGGGATAAACAATAAGGATCCCAGCACACAATTCACAGAGCACAATTCACGACTGCCCCGATGTTCTTGGGCAGAATGCAGTATATCCATCACCTGACTGGTGCTGACTTGTGAGACGTCCTGCCCACGCCAGGAATGGCACTAGTTCGGTGAGGCGTGAAGTGATTCCTGCGTGTACACATTTTGGGAAGAGCTTTGAGATCCTTCAGAATAAAGAAGCTAAGGGGCAAATCCTTTCTCTACCCCCATGGATTCCAAGGGCCCTACCTGCGGCAGAACCAGGGTTGTCCTGCTGCGCAGAGGGGGAAGAATCCAGAGATGCACATAACAAAGATGTACTCCCCACAGTGAGTGCCAACCACTCTCCCATTTGGGGGCAGGACATGGGGTTAGAGATGAGGACACTGGGGGTGGAGGTAATCAGCAGCTCCAATGGCTACTGCAATCCTGCGAATGTAGCTGTGGCAGTGGAGAAGCTCAGCTGCCACTCTGCCAGGGAAAAGGATTCCTCTATCCATCTACAGTTGTACCCAGCACACAGCCTGGTTACTTAGATTTTGCACTGGGCATTGGATTTGGCCCTAACAATTTAGAGATCATGTGTGTTATTTGGAAAACGTACATCCTTTTCTCTGAAATTAGTCACCGGTTCGGTGCACTGCTGCATGACTGCAGTCTGCCTCTTTCATACAGAATGAGAGAGGAGCACGGCACTGCGCTGGAGGGGGAGCCCATGAACCCCTGGGGAGATTTCTCCACCAGCACATTGAAGGCAAACTTGGGCTGATTCCTCTGCCTCTGACTGAGTTTTCCATTCTCTGGTCTCTAAACCATCCCTGTCAGAGAGGATGTCTCCCTAAGGTTCTTACTGAGACTTCTGGAGAGCAAAATTTGTTTTGACTTTGGAATGGACAAGATTGCATCAAATGGCAGGTATCTTACATAAGTTTCCCAGGCCAGTTACTCCACCGCACCCCAACAAGGTCTTCACCGCACATCCTCCCGTTCAAATTATGCAAGCTGAACACTGTGCTATTACTCCATATACACTGTATAAAGTACAGGGACAAAGTATAAGCATCTTGAGCAAAATGCAGCTTAATACCTTTGTTTGATGCGTGGCGTTTCCTCCCTCCTTGGTCAAGGTTATAATAAAGCATGTGTGCTTAAATGGGGGAAAGCGGGGTCCTTCTGGAAGAGCACTTATACTAGGGCTGATGAAAAACAACAATTCCATTTTACAAAGTATTTGCAGGTTTTGAAATCTGTTTTCATTCCACATAGGAACAAAAACGAGGCCTTTCAAAACATGAAATATGAGAGCACGACTCATTTCTCTCTCTGGTTCTCACCAGAAATGCTATCCTGAACCTCAAAACCATTTCCAACAACACTTCATTGAAATTGATGCATTTCCGCAGAACATTTCAATTTTTACTAAATGGGATTTTCCAGTGGAAAAGTGTTCCGTCCGAAAATTTCTGACCAGCTCTCACTTATGCCTCTGCTTATAAAGGCTGGTGGGGGGAGGATATATTTTGTGGGAGTCCTCTCAAAATACTGATAGCACAGCACATTCTTAAAAGGATACTTCACTTTTTATTTAGCAAACACAAATGTTTCACCTAAGGGTAAGACCTCATCAGGAAAAAAAATGGGAGCTTGTTAGTCAATGGGAGCTTCTCCTGAAAAGAGGAAAAGCAGACGTAGGCGCAATATATGCGACATGCACATAATTAGCACCTGCAAGCAAAAAGCTGAACTGTTAGAACTGCAGAGGCTCATTCCCTACATGAAGGGTTGCACTATCAAGGGAATATGGGGCAGTGTGCAGCACAATCATTAGTTTCTTTTCTGTTGTTAATTAAAGCTGTAGGAAAGGGAAAATATGCTCATCTAAAGTTCTGATGCAAAACTGGCATGATTAATTAAACACAAAAATTTACAAGGAACTAACTATCATTGGACACATTGCCCCAGAAGCTTGTCAGGGTACAGACCATTGTATTGATAGAACATGCAATCCACTGACACTTGCTAGCAAATAATGGTCTGATTCTACTTCCACTCTGATATAATAAGAAAGGCAGCCCCCTTCTAAAAGATTAGAGGAAATCCCTTCAGAACACCAGACCCACACACACAACAGCAGCTCATTGCAGTAGTTTCTTACCCTCCTCTGTGAGGTCATGGTTTTCTCACATGCACTTTTTTTGCATTTCACAATAAAGTTTTCAGGTGGTTTTTGTAATTCCACATGCAGATGCCATCAACAGACGTGTCCGCTGGATGGGCTTGATTTGGTGAGGAGCCAGTCAAGTGGGATGAGTTCTTTATTTGATTTTTATATAGTTTTGGTACCAGGGAGAAAATCTCATGCCAGACTGGCAATTCTTCCACAAGTTCTGCTCAAACAGACTCACAGAAAGAAAACTTCAGTTAAAATGCAAGCACCATTTCTGTTCAGTGTGTCCTGATTAACATTTCTCTCGGCAGAACTTGAAGCTTTTCAAAATAGCAATAGAACACTCTCTATGGAGCAGGAGATATTTAGCAGGACTTATCTGTTGTCACCACTCTCTGCAAATGTGTCACTCCTTCACGGTAAGAACACAGAATGCACTTTCCCTTCAAAACTTTTTGTTTTTCCTGCTTTTTCAGTAAAACTGAGCCAGTTACTTTTACCTTCAAAAGGGGAACTTAGAAGCCGCAGCCAGATGCAGAGCGGCGTGGGGCTAAAGGCAGCAGCCCCCAACCCACCCCAGCTAGGAGCGGCGCAGGGCTAATACCAGCACGCCCGAAGCCAATAGCAGTGTGGGGCTGAAGCCGGCAAACCTACCCCCCCACACACAAGCTAGGAGTAGCGGGGGAGCTGAAGCCGGGAACCCCAGCGCCCCCCCTCCCGAAGCTGAGAGCAACACTCCCACCCGTACACAGCCCCAAGCTACCCCCTGCCTGCACCCTGAATTACCCCCCTTCCTGCACCCTGAGCAGTTTTCAAACTTTTTGAACTGAGTCCCCACACTGAGTTATATTTTTTGGTTGCGTCCCCCCACAGCCCAGACTAGGGTAGCCAACTTTCTAATCGCACAAAACCGAACACCCTAGCCCCGCCCCCTGCCCTGCCCCTCCGCTCAGGCCCCACCCCCCGCTCACTACATTCCCCCTCCCTCGGTGGCTCGCTCTCCCCCACCCTCACTCACTGGGCTGGGACAGGGGCTTGGGGTGTGGAAGGGGGCTCCAGGCTGAGCGGTGGGGCTGCGAGTTGAGAAAGGGAGTTGGGGTGTGGGAAGGGGTGAGGGCTCTGGGCGCTGGCTCTGGGGTGGGGCCAGGGATGAGGGGTTTGGGGTGCAGGAGTGGGCTCCAGGCTGGGGGACTCTGAGGGCTGGGGGGGTCTGAGGGCTGAGCTCCTGCCCCTCCCCCCCCAAACAGAAGTAAAACTATGCCTATGCCCAAGGGTCGTCCCCCCCCGGCCCGGAGCCCTGAGTTACCTGCCCCCACTCCCACTGGGCCCTGGCATTTTTATAGCCTGTTGAGGGGGGCCTCAGCAAGAAAAAGGTTGAGAACCCCTGCTGTAGGGGATATCCTCAAAGCTGGGGAAAACAGAATGCTCCCTCTGTGCTGCCCTGGAGGGAGCCCCCAAGGAACAGTGTTTTGTAGCGTCAAAGGGTTGTGCAGTCTCTCTGTGCCCTGCTCTGTGCTGCAGTGGAGAACTGCATTGGAGAACACTGCAGCCTCTGTGACTCCCCTCACTCTGCAAGCATGGACTTAACAGTTCTCAAGGCATTGCAGCACAGTGCAGGGCACAGACAGACGCACAACAAAAGGGGGGATTCCAGGGTGGGCTGGGGAGCAGTCACATTATGGCCAATGAGTCCATTTCTGTGTAGATCAACTGGTCAAATATCTCACCACATATCTTGGGGAGTGGGGGGAGCAGGAATCCTATAGCAGAGGTGATCTGCCCCCAGAGAAGGGAGCATTCGGTTTTCCCCAAGTCTGGTGCGTGTCCCCTGCACAAAGCTGTTAATTGCACAAAAGCTCAGGATTTGGCTCTAAAACAGAGGGCCTCACCAGTTGTGGTCATTAACATTCCCATGACACCTTTTTTTTCCTCCAAGTGTATGGGACTCAGCCTCAGTGTTATGGCCAAATTCCAAACTGGACAATTACTTCAGCCTGCCTAATTTCTCCCTGCAGTTTATATTGGATACAGTCTTCACTCTGGTCCCTCCTAAACTGTTGTGGTGTTCATGTGCACTGTGAAACAGTTGTCCTGTTTCATGCCAGAGCTGCCTGCATTTCAGTTGTGAATGAACCATTCCCTTGAGTAGCTTGTGTAACAGCACAAGACCCTTTTCCTACAAACACTTTTGCTTTGAGTAACTTTATGGAGGGGGACTACTAACATGCATAAAGTTACTTATATAGATTCACTGTGTACATTTGCAAGATCAAAGCCTCAGCTTTTAAAAGGCTTTGGGATCTTTTAGGATAAAAAGCAAAGCACTTTATAAATATGGTGTTTTGTCCTGACAAAACTGTCACTGTTAAGTGCCTTTCACACTTTGGATGCTATATATGATAAGTGAAGAATGTTTTCATTAGAGATCAATTTTTAGGGAATAAAACTTGGTCACAGAAATTTGCTTAGGGGTAAAATGTGACCTAAAAGTTCCTTGGTCCAGGAGTATTTTCAGAGGGGAATAAAGTATTTGCCTTTATTAAAGTCTCTGAAAGATAGGTAGAATAAGAGGAGATTTAATAGATACAGCATTTGCAGGCTCACCGGTTTATGTGACAAAGACAAGCATGCAATTTTAAGTCAACCAACCACATTAGGTTTTTCTGTAAGCTGCTCACCAAGCAGTGGTGTTGAAAAACTGTCAATTTTGCAAAGCTCTTGCTTTGGGGAAGTCATCGATTTTTCAGGATCAGTGAACAGTTTAATACAACAACATGACTGACCTATGCTGCTTTACTATTGTAGGTCTGGTTGTTGGTACTGGGCTGCTGGCATTTTTTAAAAGAAAATTTAAGATGTGTGTGAATAGGTGCCTTTCATGTATTCCTCTAAAAGTAGGTTTGAAAAGATTAGATTTTTCTCAGTAAATGTCATTTTCAAGGTACACTCATAAACCATTGAAAAAATATTTCCATCGACAATAACTGAAATGTGCAGATAGGCAAAGTAAGAAAAATGGTGCTTGAGAATCTAGCACAGTTTGATTTAAGGATAGAGTTTGATTTTTATATTCTGATGTGATGTTGATCATTTGTGTTTTAATGGTTATAAAGCTTTAACTTTTTGAATCTCAACATCTGTTATTAAATAATTGTCTTCTTTATGCTCCTACTGTCTGACCTCTCCATAATTTCCCATAATTGAGAACATTTAAATGGATAAAAATAAAAAAGCTTAAAAATAAACATCAATATTATCCATCAAAATAAAAAAAGAAAAATCTAATTCTCCCACAACGATCTAAACCAAGTCCCCACGCTGTGTAAAGCAGGGGTCAGCAACCTTTCAGAAATGGTGTGCTGAGTCTTCATTTATTCATTCTAATTTAAGGTTTTGCGTGCCGGTAATACATTTTAATGTTTTTAGAAGGTCTCTCTCTATAAGTCGATAATATATAACTAAACTATTGTTGTATGTAAAGTAAATAAGGGTTTTTAAATGTTTAAGAAGCTTCATTTAAAATTAAATTAAAATGCAGAGCCCCCCGGACCGGTGGCCAGGACCCTGGCAGTGTGAGTGCCACTGAAAATCAGCTCGCGTGCCGCCTTTGGCACGCGTGCCATAGGTTGTCTACCCCTGGTGTCGAGTCAAAAATCTCACCCCCTTTCTGAGATTTCTCTCTGTAAGCAAAAACATCCATAGTACCAAAAGTTTAGCTCCAACTTTCTCCTCAGGCATGGGATGCTCCTAGGATTTTTTCTCAACCCCCAACCAAGATCCTCTCTATTCAAAGAGCCACTTACTGAGTCCTACCTCCCTTGTATCCATGTGGGGTAGGAAGCCAGCTGCCTCAGTGAGTCAACAGAGCCCACAGAATCAAACACCTGTTAACAAGGTGGGGTTGTTTCAGATTCCTGTCACCATCAGTTTTGAGAAATTTTAGTGTAAAGGAAATTGGGTGGTACCCCTTTAAATATTGTGTGTTCTCTAGTGGGCTTCTCTGTATTCAAGTTTCAGAAGCCACCAGTAGCGCAGTAGTATTTATATGTTGTATAGTTAGCAAACACAACTATTTGGACCCCACTGTGCCCATGTAGTTCCTTCATATTATGCTTCTTGTGTAAAGAGCATCAGATGCAATGGAAATCAATGCAAATCACGGCAGGAAATTTGCAAAGAGATATAAAAAAACCAAGTAGGCAGTGTAGGCCTATATCTACTTCAAGAGTGCCCGTTCAATGGTTACTTGACACTCTGCATGTTTTTATCATGTCTGCTGTTATTTTTTTCCATATCTTTCTCTTTCCTAGTACAGGAGGGAGGGTAGTGTTTGCAGGTGTTGGGGAAAGCAGGAGTCAGTCTGATTTACTAGTAAATATTAATGGTCAGCGTAGTAATGCAGGCTAAAAACTATGCTGCAATGTTCAAGCCTGATGGGGACTCCTAAGGAATTTACCTAAACTTTTCATACTATTTGGTAATGAACCAGAAAACTTGTAGACCCCTATACTCTCGCCCCACCCTATCCTCCAAGCACTGCAGGGAAGGCTATGGTATTCCTCTGTTTAGCTTACTTCCCCTCCAGAGTCGTGCAGACAATGGGTCTGTTTGGAAAAAAAAGGAGTTAGCCGCACAAAAAAGCATATTTGCCTCTGACAACTACACCCGTAATATAGAGAACTCTGGCAAGATTGCCCTGTATGCGCTGACTCCCCACCACCCCCCATCCCCATCTCTTAGAAGGGTAATTGAGCGAATCCATGGGACAGCCACTCACCCCATCTCTCAGAAGGGTAATTGAGCGAATCCATGAAAGATCAGGAAAGCTATATCTGTATTCTTTAGGGGGGCGGAAAAGTAGATACAGGGAGCTCTGTAAAGCGTTTGAGGCAAATGAAGAATTGAGACAGACCCAGAAATAGAGGGCACGAACTTAAACCAACAACTGGCTGGGCACAAATGGAGCTGAGAGAGAATTGTTTTCCCACAGAGATTACTAATGGAGGCACCATAAAGAGTGTGTTGTTTATTGCTTTATTAAATGTGTAAGAAAAGCATGCTCTGTAGTAAGAAGATAGAGGTGATATGGGGCAAAACACTCATCTTTGGCATTAACAGCCATATACTGGCCTAGTACATGCAATCATATCTTTCTCTAGGTGTAGACCTAACAGCTCCACTATATTGCCTGATACTCAGCTAAGGGAGTCCTCCTTTGTACTACTGCCATCCCTGTCCCTATTTGATACATAATCACAACAAATGCTTCCTTCTCTTTGACTGTTTAGCCTCCTCTTTTCTATCCAGTATCTTTTTGGCTAGTGTATTTACTGTTATGCATAGGAACTGATTTATATATAAAATTACACCCTTTAACAGAGCCAAGAGAGCGCAAATCACAAAGGTGAGAAACTAAGTGGAATCTATCTAATTAGAGCTGGTAAAGTCAAACACGGGTAAAAATATGTTTTAACAACAAACCTTTTAGCACATATGGGCTTTTTTCTGCCCCAGACAGGTGTCATTTCATCATTAGAATTTTGTAACATCCTGGTGATATTATTTACTCCAGATTTAGACCAGAAAAAACAACCTTCCAGCAAATCCATCCCAAGTTTCACCCGTGCCTAGTTCATCTTAGCACAGGAAGTTGGGGGCTCAGCTGTACGTTTATGAATACTCATGCATTGCAGATATTACCAGTGAAGCTCAGAGTTTGTGTGCCTTGCTTCTGTGTCTAATTCAAGGAGTTTCCTTAGTAAATGGGAACATAAACCTTCTCTATACTATTAAATAGAAAATAAACTACAGTTGCCTGGGCCCCAAGTTTTACCTACATTTTTAAAGCTATCTATAAGCTTTTAAAAATAGATCTATAAACACTTATTATTTTCTGTATCTTCGTGTAACTGAAGAACACATTTTTGGAGAGGAATCACACTCCATAATTATAACAGAATTGTCTCCAGTGTAGCACAAAAACTGTACAGATGTACAGAAAGGTCAAAAATAAATATTTTTGCAGCCAGCTGTCTGGCATATTTTGTAATATCTAAAAATAAATAGCTTATTCATTCTGTAAACTTTCCAAGTAAAGGCTAGAGAAAGAGGAAAGGAGGAAGGGAAGGGAATAGAGAAAACGAGGAAGCGGCAAATAATAAATAAAATAAAGTAATAATACTTACCTCTTTTATAGTGCTTTTTGTCAAGTAGATCTCAAAGTGTTTTACCAAAGAAGTCAGCATCATTAACCCCATTTTACAGATAGAGAAACTGAGGCACAGATAGCAGACGCAACTTGGGCAAGGTCACCCAGTAGATCAGTGGCAGAGCCAAGAATAGACTCCAGGTCTCCCAAGTCCTAGTCCAGTGGTCAATAAAAGTAGTGCCAGTGAACATCACATTTAGTATAGTTCTGAAGTTAAGGTAAGATAATTGGCTGGATTCTCTTTTGAGATCTTGCCCCTTGCGCTGTCTCAGTGGTGTAAAGAGACTGGAAACTGGCAAAAATTGGTCAGCAGAAAGTTCCCCTGTTAGAGGAGAATCCCCTGCTGGTACAAGTGTACTGGATCTGGGCCCTGCACCAGTCCCCTCTCCCCCATATCATAGGGAACATGTTGAAGGAAAGGATTGGAGAGGGTGTCGCAGGGCTCCGCTATGTCTGTTCTCCACACAGTCCTTGCTACATCAGTGCTGCAAGCTGGAGCTGCTGCCAAGGCTGGGACTGGTTCTCAGGATGAGGGAGCTGTAATCAGGAGATGTTGACTTAAGATGTTTTACCGTAAGACTTAAGGTAAAATGCAGAACTGATATGTACAGTAATAGAAGGTACATCTCAGGGAGCTGAAGGCAGTCTAGGTGAATAACTTACAGGCCAAGGAGCTAGACGAGAGAAGGCATGTAATGTGGATATGTGAAGGTGTAAACTGAAGTAGCCACCCAACTGATCTATTTGAGAAAAGATGGATCTCATGGGATAAAACAGGGGGAAAAGTAATTGATATAACTCTTCATCTCACTAGGCTATCCTATTGTAACTCAATCTGTACCACCACAAGTCTACTGAATTCCTTTATCTTTTGTAACTGTCACTCTCTCTTAATACTGAAGTCAGAAAATAACTTGTACTATCAACAGTTACCTTTATTAAAGTTAGTAACCAATTTGCACCATCTTCTGGGCCCTAAGCATGCATGTTGCATACTCTTCACATGCATCACTGCACAGTGGCCTAGCAGGACAAGCTCCAAGTACAAAAGAAGCTATTGCAACCTACTCTTTTAAAACACTGGGGGAAATGAAAAGCAGCTGAGCCACTCAAAGCAACTGTGCAGGGAAGTAAAAGTTTTAGGGTATGTCTACACTTAAAACGCTATAGCCACTGTAGCGCTTCAGTGTAGACACTATGCTAACAGAAGGGGTTCTCGCATCAGCGCAAGTAACCCACCTCCCTGAGAGGCAGCAGGTAGGTTGATGGAAGAACAGTGACTTAGGTCAGGTTAACAAATGCCGTTCAGGGGTGTGGATTTTTCACACTCATGACCAATGTAGTTAAACCAACCTAATTTTCTAATGTAGACTAGACCCTTGTAATCATTTTGATAAATAATGTGAAGCAAGAACAAAGACTGTTGACTAGAAAATCAATGGAACCCAGCCAGACTCCTTCATTGTAGTTCCCTGAACTGGCTACAATAAATCATGTTTCATCACATCAAAGTCCTCATGAGTTATTTATTTTTTATTTATAAAAATAAATCAGAGAACAACAGAGTGAAAATGAAGTTTGGAAAGATATAGCTAAAAGCCCTAAAGACTGATTGTAGGCCACTCTAATACCAATCAGATGGTACGATATAATTCTGAAAGATTGCAGCAAGTCACAGGTGAGAACAATTGCGTCGGCTCAGCAATATACTCACAGAGAATATTAAGAAGTGTGAAGCATTGAGAAATGAAATTATTCAACTGGAAAAGAAACTCATTAAGCAATGAAAGGGTGGTGCAAGTTCTTTGAAGGCTGAACAGAGAAGATTCTCTGTGTTCTAGGGAGGGATACTGGAAAACCTCTTAGTCACGGGGCTGGCTCCAGGCACCAGCGTAGGAAGCAGGTGCTTGGGGCGGCCAATACAAAGGGGCGGCACTTCATCCGGTATCGGGGCGGCACGTCCAGGTCTTTGGCGGGAATTCGGTGGCGGGTCCCTCATTCCCTCTCTTCCTCTTTGAGCTGCCGTTGAAGTGCCGCCAAAGAGGAAGAGAAGGAGTGAAGGACCCGCTGCCGAATTGCCAGAGCTGCCACCGAAGTGCCACCGCTTGTCTTTTTTTTTTTTTTGGCCACTTGGGGCAGCAGAAAAGCTGGAGCCGGCCCTGCTTAGTCATATGATACTTCATTAAAGGAAAAGCCAGTCAAATTGCCACCTAAAACAAAGGGAGTGTTTGGGCCAGATTACATAAATTATACATACACTCCTGTGCTGATGGCAGTACTGTCCCACATCATTTCAGCTGCTGTGTCTCAGCTCAGAGAGGAGTGTTCACATTAGACCATCTTTTGGGTGCAGACTGTTCCCCTTGAAGAGGAGAGAGCAGGTCATAGCTACCCCACATTGGTGGGGTCTGTATTCCCCCAGGAGCACTGGGAATGGGTGTGCTTTGGAGAGAGATTTCACTTTCATTCTAAAAGACGGAATGAAAAGCCAGCCAACTTTCAGAACTTTGTGGTTGTGACAGGGTGTACCAGGCCCTTTGAGGCCCCCCACTAGAGGCCTTTGAGGTCCTATGATACCACACCCCAGGAAAGGAGCAGTGAAGGCGGGTCCTCCAGGCCCGCCTAAAAAGGCTGCAGGAAAGCAGTCATTCAGAGTCCAGCAAGTTCAAATAAAAAGCTGCAGGGCGTGAGCAGATCAGTTCTTGGCAGGGACCAGAAGGGCGAGGAAGTCCTGGAAGATGGAGAAACTCTCTGGACAAGGAGGGCTGGGAGAGACCCTGTGCAAACAAGGGAACAAGACAAATAGAACCCAAGGACTAGGGTTACCATATTTCAGCAAGCAAAAAAGAGGATGGGAGGAGCCCCGCCCTAGCCCCGCCCGCGTCCTACCCTAGCCCCGCCCCTGCCCCTCCCACTTCCCGCCCCCCTCATAACCCCCAACCCTCCCCCCCGCTCCTTGTCCCCTGACTGCCCACTCCTGGGACCCCTGCCCCTAACTGCCCCCCAGGACTCCACCCCCTACCTAAGCCTCCCTGCCTCTTGTCCCCTGACTGCCCCCTCCTGAGACCCTCCCCCCATCCTAACTGGCCCCCTAGGACCCTACCCCCTACCTGTACCCTGACTGCTCCAACCCTTATCCACACCCCCACCCCCAGACAGACCCCTGGGACTCCCACGCCCCATCCAACCACTCCCCACCCCCTGACAGCCCCCCCCAGAACTCCCGACCCATCTAAACCCCTCTGCTCCCTGTCCCATTGACTGCTCCGATCCCTCTCCCCACTCCTGCCCCCTGACAGCCCCCCCCAGAACTCCCAACCCCCCCCCTCGCTCCTTGTCCCCTGACTGCCCCCTCCTGGGACCCCTGCTCCTAACTGCCCTCCAGAACCCCACCCCCTACCTAAGCCTCCCTGTTCCTTATCCCCTAACTGCCCCCTCCTAAGACCCCCCCCAACTGCCCCCCAGGAACCTACCCCCTACCTGTACCCTGACTGCCCAAAACCTTATCCACACCCTCCCCCAGAAAGCCCCCCCCCCGAACTCCCGCCCCCCGCCCCATCTCTTGACTGCCCCATCCAAAACCTCCCTGCCCCTTCTCCGACCCCTTGGCCCCCTTGTTGCTGGCCTTCGCCTAATGTCTCTGTGAACTTGCTCAGGAACGGCCTGAGCCGTTCGTCCCGGCACGCTCGTCCCGGCAGGCTGGCTGGCAGGGGAGGAGGAGCGGGGGAGGAGCTCCAGACTGCCGGAGGCGATCTGCAAATGCAGGGAGGGAGGGAGGAAGTGATCTCTGCCGCAGGGGAGAGGAGGAGGGGCTCTCTCTGGCTGTCGGAGCCTCATGTAAGTGGCACCATCCGTCCAGCTGCCCTGTTAGCCGCGCGCGCTCTGCATGGGGGGGGGAGAAGTCCGGACATTTACAAATTCCCCCCGGACGCTATTTTTAGCTCAAAAATCCGGACATGTCCGGGGGAATCCGGACGAATGGTAACCCTACCAAGGACTGAAACCTAAGGTAATGCGTGAAGGCCAGGGCCGGCTCCAGCATTTCTGCCGCCCCAAGCAAAAAAAAAAAAAAAAAGCCGCGATCGGTGGCGGCAGTTCAGCGGCAGGTCCTTCGCTCCTAGAGGGAGTGAGGGACCTGCCGCCCCCGAATTGCTGCAGGTGCCGCCCCTCTCCCTTGGCCGCCCCAAGCACCTGCTTGTTAAGCTGGTGCCTGGAGCCGGCCCTGGTGAAGGCAATGGGACTGAGTGGGAAGCAGCCCAGGGAAGAGCAGCAGCAACCAAGTAAAGGAAGCAGTATGTGACTGCTGTCTATAGGATCCCTGGGTGGGACCTGGAGTAGTGAGCAGGCCTAGGTCCACCTCCCACCAGCCACTGGCAAATTGGCCAAAGCCCTGAGAAGGGGACAAGTTTCGTTTAGACTTTGTTACTCTGGAAGGGGACTGAACATGAAGGTGTGACCTGGCTGGAGAGCTGGGGCAATAAGAACCTTACTGGCAAAGAATCTCCAGGGAGAAAGCCCTGGGGGCACCGCTCTATGCCAGGGCAAGAACAGACTTAAAGCTAACCCAGAAGAGGCTGAGAACTGAGCCCAGAAACAGGGCTAAAAGCATTAACAAGGGCACAGGGAAAGGCCTACTTGGGTCTTTTTCCCCGGAAGGAGTTCATCCATCCATTCACCTATTAACTGGGTGACTTAACCGGGGGGCTGAGCCACTGGAGACCCAGTTGATGAGGGTAACAGCCGACAGGGGGCACCGTGAGCAGAGAGAGTGCGCGCAGGTTTGCACCCAGCCGACAGGAGGCGCTCACGAGATGTGAGTGCACCTCGTCACAGTAGTGGATAGCACTCGGGCATGCAAGATGATCACAAAGCTATTTTTACACACAATTTAGAAAGAAGTTGCGATGTCTGTTATCAAAGGGAGAGCTATTATCTCAGATGCACTGAAAAGGACGCAAATGGTTTCCTAGCGGAAATGCTCAGCTGACCCAAGAGGAAATAAGGAATTAATCTCTCATCTGCTAGTAGCTGCTTGGCTATTGAGACCTCTCACTGAGAAAAGAAAAATAGTCCAACTATAGAAGAATGGTTAAAAAAAAAAATTGTGAGGTTGTTGTTATGGAAAAATTACCAATTATGTACCCAGCAAAAGAGACAGAGGATAGACACTTAGATATTTGGTTAGTCAACATGCAGACAAAGTACATTCACCTGCTTAAAAATACAGCACAATGGTCCAGTTCAGTTGAATATTAACATTTGATAGAATGCCTGATCTGTTAAATGTGTAATCAGAGATTTCACTCATTAGAAACAACATCACTGGTATTGGAATATGGTAACATGCTGCTGAATAGAGAAATCTGATGGTATATTCCTGTAAAATGTCTCTTTAACAAAACCTCGCTGTTGTAATGAATATTGTTTTGTTTCGGTTATTTACATGTCAAGGATCTGTGAACCTGTAAATATTTCCTAAATAAACATTTTTTTAAAAGGACTCAAACTTAAAGCAGAAGCAGCTAAGCCTGAGCTACTTTAGTCATTTCAGCCAAATCAGAGAAAAATACTTGAACTTCTGTCTGTATAGGACCAAACTTGATGGGGAATCCAGAGAATTGCCCTGACTAGTGAATAGCAGGCATTAGAACTTTATTCTTTTCAGTGCTTTTCACAAAACTGGGACACAATCCTACTCCCCATTTTATTTCAGCTACAGTAATCACTCTAACGTCAAAAACCATTCAGATACTCCAAGTGCCCATTCGAAGACACATACAACACATATACTCAAAATACAGGATAAACTCTTTTGCTTATTTTGTATTTTTCCTGGTAATTTTCAATATTGCTATTACAAAACATTTACACAGTACTATACATTTATACTTTACAAACAAAGTCACCTATCCTTAAACAGATGGCTCACAGGCTAAATAAGACAAGAGAAAGATACAGCACAACACTTCAGTAAAATCCCCTCAACCCTCCTTTTCCTAATTATAACAAAGGAAGAGTGATTGCTTTAAATGGTAGATTTTAAAGGAGATATGTTTCTATTGTATTCAGGGACAATACAGGCTACCCTCTGATGGATAATTTAACAACTACAGAGTCAGAGGGCTGCAAGTTAGCTCTATTTGCATCGTCTTTAAAACACTTTGAAGCAGCTAAACATTTATTAACTTGGCTTTTTTGTAGATGGAACATGTTTGGATGAACTGCTCTCTGCTGTGTAGCTTTATTTATTCATTTATTTTAAATGTGAATTATCTGGGTCAAGCATTATCATGAGTGGTTGCTTTCAATAAATCACAAAAATTGCTTTGCTGGAACTCAGTTCTCTATACTGGTATTTTATCCAAGAACCCATGTGATGGACCTGTAACTACTGCTTCAAATCGACACTGTGAAAACAGATTATTTCCATTTTTATTGCGCAAATTTAGTTTGAACACTGATTACACTGCTCTACAGCCAAAATGCTTCTGAAATAAATGTAGTCAAACTTTACTAATTCTGGGTCACTGAGAACGAAAATGATGCTTAAAATTGTTGATTGGCTCTAGTTTTCAAGATATGCTATTGGGTCAGTATATACGACCCTTGACTTGGGAATGGCGGAGGATAAGTGAGTTATAAAGGGAAGGGATCTCAATTTAAACCAGAAATGACTAAAATACATCTTTGACTGGATCTATGAATAAATCTATGACTGGGTTTGGACAGTACTTGCTTTTTAGGCAAAACAATGAATGATGCAATCTGAAGCTGGTATTGCGTCATACATGATATGAATTGCATCATGTTATTCCTAGAAGTCATGGATGATGCAATCATAACGAAGCTTACATCACTCTGCTGAACAAATTGCCCTATATCAGCTCTAGAAATCATACAGTGTCGTGCTCTTATTTGTCAGTGTTTGATTTTGCAAGGGGACACATTTCTGTTTAGCCAAAGTGAGCAGAGATGCCTCGTACTTGTGTGAACAGTGCAGATAACTTCTGCTATGTTTGTGGTGAAGTGACTTTTGCATCACAAAAGCGCAGTATAACCACTATGCTTAAGAAAGCCTATCACCTTTATTTTGGCTGCAAAATTGGAGATCAGGACAAGAGGTGGGCCCCACACATATGCTGCAACACTTGTGCAACAAATCTTCGCCAGTGGTTGAACAGGAAAAGGAAATCAATGCCTTTTGCAGTGCCAATGATTTGGAGAGAGCCAACAGATCATACCAGCAATTATTACTTCTGCATGGTGCCTCCAGTTGGGAAAGGTGTGTCAAAGAAGAAAAAGTGGACTGTGCATTATCCAAACATTCCATCAGCTATTCGCCCAGTACCCCACGGAGAAGGACTGCCGGTTCCTGATGCACCAGAATCATTCTCACTTGAGTCAGATGAGGAAGAGGAAGAGGATGAAACTTCTGGTCCTGAACCATCAATGTCACAGGACCCACATTTTCTCCCATCCTCCTCCTCTGAACCACACCTCATAACACAAGGTGAACTGAATGACCTTGTCAGGGATTTGGAACTACCCAAGAGTAAGGCAGAGCTGTTGGGCTTCAGACTACAGCAGTGGAATCTCCTGGCAGGTGATGTTAGGGTTTCCATGTTCCGTGACCGTCAAAAGGATCTTGTCCCATTCTTCTTCATGGAAGGTGATCTTGTAGCCTGCAACAACATCGATGGTGTGATGGCAGCCCTCAGCATCGTTCACGATCCAGATGAGTGGAGACTGTTCATTGATTCATCGAAGACGAGTCTTAAAGCTGTTTTACTGCATAATGGCAATGTTTTGCCATCAATTCCAGTTGGTCATGCAGTCCATATGAAGGAAACCTATGACAACATGAAACAACTTTTGAGGTGCATAAACTATGACCAACATCAGTGGCAGCTTTGTGGCGATTTGAAGGTTGTTGCTCTCTTGCTTGGTCTGCAGACTGGATACACAAAGTACTGCTGTTTTCTCTGCGAATGGGATAGTGGTGCAAGAGATTCCCACTACATCAAGAAAGATTGGCCACTCCGACAGTCATTGGAGCCTGGGAGGAAAAGTGTTCAGCATCCGCCACTTGTTGAATCAAGGAAGATTTTGTTACCACCCTTACACATCAAGCTGGGTCTGATGAAGAACTTTGTCAAGGCCATTGACAAAACACAAGCAGCTTTCAAGTACCTCCGTGGAAAATTTCCAAGGTTAAGTGAAGCTAAGATAAAGGCAGGTGTGTTTGTTGGTCCTCAGATTCGTGAACTTCTTCGAGATGACGCATTTGACCATGCACTGCATGGCAAGGAAAAGACGGCATGGAAAGCCTTCCAGTTAGTGGCAATAAATTTTCTCGGAAACAACAAGGCAGACAACTACAGGTTGTTGGTGGAAAACCTCCTCAAGGCATACAAAAGCCTTGGTTGCAACATGTCACTAAAGATACATTTTTTGCACTCTCATCTAGATTTTTTTCCACCGAACTGCGGAGCAGTGAGCGACGAGCACGGTGAGCGATTTCACCGGGACATTGCAACAATGGAGAAACGCTATCAGGGCAAATGGAGCCCATCAATGCTTGCAGACTATTGCTGGACAGTGACAAGAGATGCTCCATTTAATGAATACAAGAGACAAGCCAAGAAGCGCCGAGTAGACACTGAATAGGACTAAACTATGTACAGAATAGTTTTTTGCCTTTTGTTTCATAATAAATTTTATTTATATAACCCTTTTGCTGATTTTTAAAGTGTTACATAAACAGGACAGGTGAAATATTATCCTGTAAAGCAACCATAAACACCTGAAAAGACCTAGGTTTACAATTTATGATTAAAACTCTATCATCTACACAATATACATAGACATAAAATGTAAAAACTTAAATATCTTAGAAACAGTAGCCAATCAGTTGTTTTTATTGTCATATTTGAATTCAGCACATCAAAATACATAATAAATAGCACATTTTATCTCTGAAGCAGACGACTTCTCTTTATTGCTGCCATTTATGTGTGGCATATTGCTAAAATACCTTCTTTATGGGGCTCCAATGAGAAGGTTCTTATTTTCAAGAGTTTGCTGATGCCTGTATTGTTTGCGGAAGATGAGGTATATACTGTATCATTTCTCTGAAAGTGAATGCAAGCCCGGTGCGATATCATACAACTTGTTTCAAAACAAGTAATGTGGCTCTCACCTTTGACAAGACACACTGTCGTTCTCAGTAGGGAATGGGGCAGAAGAGAGGGTTCTTGCTTTTAGATTTTGGGTTTTTTTCCCTCTCCACATTTTCATTCAGGACTGGTCTCCTTTGCAAGACTCCCTGAAGCATTACTGACATTATAAAAATCACAAGATTGTGGTAGTAGAGCCATAGAAAAGGCTGGTGCTATGTGTATGCCAGAGGATAGTGTTTCAGTTAAATTGGGTAAAATCCTTTGTTTAAAGCCCTATTTAACTCCCGCCAGGTTTTAACCTTTGCTTCTACAAACCAGTTTCTGCTGCACACAGTGTACATTTGCAGTTAAATCATGTTCGGCACCTGTCCAGTTGCACCCATTGCCAAACACCTGTTATTAGCATCAGATGACTTTTGTGGTGTAGACTTGGGCCTATGTTGTTTATTGTGCTCAGCAGCAGAGCTGTTCGGAGGGTGGAAGTTCATTTTGTTAAGAATGCAAGATTTTGGTTTTCGCTGATTTGAAATGAAGCCAAATTTCAGAAGTCTGAAAATTCACCATCAAGAAAAATTCGGGGGGGGGGGAGGAATTGTTTGAGGTCTAAGTGTTGAAACACGTTTCATTACAATTTCACTGTGTGCTATATCTGCCAAAGTGAATTAAGCTAAACCGGAAAGAGGCACTATTGTTCCAGAATAAATACCCACACAGGGGCTTATACTGAAAGTTATTCCAGAATATGGTGAATTTCCAAATGTAGTCAACTTCTTATTATCCTGGAATAAGAGTGTCCACAAATGGCGTTATTTGGGAATAGATAAGCCCTAAGAAACCCACTTCACAGTCTCTTCCAGTTACACCATGTGATTATTAAATGCTAGCCACACTGAGAAAAATACTCTTTAAAATCAGTTCTCATCAGTTTCCAAATCTTGCTTTAGTTCTTCACCTTCCTTTCCTGTTTCATTTGTTTTCTGAGGAGAAACAAGTATGCCATTCCTGCCTGATAACTAACCCAACTAAACACAGGAGCTGCAGAAGCTCAGCATCGCTGAATAATCAAGCCAAAGTTAAGACTTCTCAAAAATCTGTGGCCACTTTTGAAAATCTGGCCTTAATTTTCTGTCCTCCACTAGTTGGAGTCTCTCCCAGGGCACAATCCACTGACATGGAATAATTCTTCCACACAAAATGCACATACACAGCTGTCAGGCACCGCATTGTACTCTTAATACGCAATAAACAACTGGTGATCAAACAAAGCTATGCAAGAACAAATCCCATTAACAAATAACAGGATTTGTGTGTGGATTTCCCAAACACTACTTTGGAAATTACTATGTTGACTGCTGTAGTCAGTAACATGGGTCAGGGAGCACTGCAATACATGCATTAGCTATAGTCAAGACCTAGGCAATGCAGGCAACTCCCAGTAAAAAACAACAATTGATCACAGATTTTGATGGGAAATGCTAGCCCCTAAATGTAGAACTTGGACTGAAGGAGAAAAGGAGGATGTTGTGGTTTCTGGATATTCACAGCCCAAACCATATCATAGTTAACCCATTACTTCCCACAGACAACCATCAAGTGGATGGAAGTGCTATCAAAGCTGTCTTATACTCACTGCCAAGTGAGTGCACTTTTTTCCCCCCTCCCTGAGGTTACCATAAGTATATGGAAGAGAAAAAACCTTGTAATGCCTCTAATGCTGTCAGACAGGTAACACTGCCTACAGACTGAACAGAGAAGGTATGGCTCAGTCACTGGCTTGCACTGTCAAGGCACTCTCCAACTTAAGTTACCTCCCAAAAGCAGCATAGCTGCATCACAATAAGTGGACAGGTCTTCTACAGAGCACAAGCAAACAACCACCCTCCTCCACCCCTAAGGAAGTGGTACTAGGTGCCAGTAGGTTTTCTGAATGGAACAGTGCTGGGTGCAGTACCAGGGATTGTTGGATGTAAGTGAATGGGTGATGCTGACAGGACTCAGACTGACAATTTTTCTCTTCTTATTGGTTCAGAAATAAAGGGTGTGACAATGGAGTGGCTGAGCACATGTGACCATTTATTGGTCCAGAAAGCTAGTCAGGGCAGTTAACTGCCCTATCAAGTAATGAAACACATATAAAGTGACTTTTAAATGCAAGTGTATGTACAAATTGTAAATATGTTTAGTGGCATCCCTCTCCCTTTTCTACATCACTTGTCTTCTTTGGGATAAGGACAGTCTTCACCTGTATTTGAACATCAGAATCCTAGAGCAATGGGGCCTAATCCCAAGAGGGGCATACAGGCCCTACTGCAATATAAATATGGAAAAAACCCACAAGAATCAAGATGCCCACCTAATTCAGGTATTTGTTTCAATAATTTAGTCATGTAAAACTCATGAGAACTTTTTTTATATATTTAACAAAACAACGGTACTGTAATGCCATCGATTAAAGAGAGAAACACAACACATAACAGGGGGGTGACCTGCCTGTGGGTTGGAGAGCCTGGGGGTATGGCAGTCCTGATTTTGAGATGGGCCTCATCCGAGGGGAATCAAGTGATCTAATATAAAAGACAGCTGGAAGCTACAGGGCTGTGTCTGGTTGAGAGAGCGAGAGCGAGCAGTCAGCAGAGTTCCTGCCAAAAAGGGCTGGGGAGTGGCAGCTTTGGGTGCAGCAGACTGCCAGAGAAAGAGCCGTGGCTGTGGCTGAAGAACTGGAGCCAAGTTTGAACTGGTGAATTATGATTTGAGACTCCATTTTGAGGGCTCATTGAGTATTATATTGTGTGTAACGGCTCTGAGGTCTGCATGAACTTAATTTGATATTAAACCAGCCCCCCAAAAAAGGGTTATGTAGTCACAACAGAGTGCTTAAGGGGATTGCTAAGAGGGAGCTGATATGGGCAGGATGCTTGTAAAGCAACCCCTGCCCACAAGAATGCACTCAATAAGCAGCCACACCTCTACAGTCCATCACCAATTCTTGTTACCATTAACATTAATCTGTCCTTAAAATAATCTATGGCCCTTCAATCCAGGCCAGTTTAGCGTCTTCACTGCAGCATTAGCCCTGCACCTAGGTTAGTCTAGCTCACATGCAAGGAGCAACACTGCCAGGCCAAGCTTCTGCATCCTCACTGGTACTGTGCTCCTCCATATATGTCACTAGGGCTTCTGGGGGCACATCCCAAGGTTCTTTGTGCTGCAGGAAGCAGACCCACTCTGACTTTTGCCCAATGAGTTGTGGGAGAACTTGTCTGTCCTTCTGGGCACACAGGGGGATTGTGGGAAGGCCTGCAGGACTATAAACACTCAAGTGACTCTTAGCCTATGTCCTCCCTGCAAAGCTGGGAGGTCACCCATCCCAAGGGAAAATGGCTCCTGGGCTGTAACCCAAAGCCCCAACCAGGCCAGCTAGCTGGGTTGAAAGCACCACTGAACTCAGGTGAAAGGGCTGTTTGTGTGGACAAGAGCTGGTTTAGTGCCAACATCTGTGTAAGAGCCCAGGCTATCTGCAGCGAACACACCCCCATACAGGCCACTACCCAGACTGGAAAGAATGACTGCAGCACCCCAAGCACACAACCTCACAAGTGTGTTGTGTGTATTCATCAATTAATAATTGTACAGTGCTTTGATCATATGAAGTCCTGTAAGTGTTGAGTGGTGGTGCTATAATTATTAGAGTCAACACAGATTTACACACAAGACTCTGTTTTTCCTTATTCATTGGTACTGAGATAGCAACAATTATATCTATTTCCAGAATATAAAAAAAGCATCATAAGCCCCAGACTGATATAAATTGGCTGTAGCTCTTTAGGATATCATGGAGCTGGGGAAGACGTGACAGATCAATAGACTATTCACAAGCACACACGGATTGATGTCAAGTACTGTCCAATCAATACACATGATCATGTATTTCCTTCAAATTCCATGACAGATGTCAATTACTGCCTTAACACACATTTCACTCAAAAACCTTTAGACTAGCAGTACTGACACATCCCTGATCTCTGAACAGTGCGGGCAAAGTCTCTATTAGAGAGCCAGAAACATGAAGGACACTGAAAGACTCTCAAGGAAAATACAAAGTAGACAGAGATGTTGCGAGTCCTACCTTAGCTAAGGAACAAGTGCACAACACTTACCTCATGAGAGGCCCCTTTATTAAGTGCACACTTACATGTAGAACTATCAGCTAACAAAAATACACAAACAAGAGCAAAAGTTAGGCTTACTTCAAACCTTTTATGGCAACAGAAGAGAGGCAAACAGTCCTGTCACCCTTCAATAAATTGACTTAATGTTGCTACAAGTGGAAACTATCCCTACTGAGCATCAGAGCAGATAAACTTTGCTGACCGAGACATTCCTAATAAACAGATGAAGTGAGGGACCAAAGTCTGAAAGGTTTACATCACTGCCTGCTTCCCTCAAGCCCATGGACCCCACGTGGTTCAGGCTAGCGAAGGCCATGGCCATTTTCTCAATGCCTCCCTCACCGCTCCCCTGCACACACACACACACACACACACACACACAAACACATACACACTCAAATCCACAGGTTTTGAATGGGTAAAGTTGACATCCACTGCAATAACCTCTCTGCTGACACCAAATTAATCAGTAAGAGCATGGGCGGTGGATATCATACGCTGGGGAAGGCTGTGCCTTCCCAAACAACCAAGCGTGGCCCCGCCCATGCTCCGCCCCCAGGCCCCTCCTGCTTCCCACTCTGGCCCACTCTTCCCAGTTCCCCTGTGCAGTGGCCTCACCTCGGGCTGGGGCTGGGGCCTCCCTGCCCACCTGCCTGCCCATTGCTCCAGGGCTGGGGCTGCATCGCCCACCCTCCCGGCACTCCAGGGCTGCGCCGCCCACCCTCCAGGCACTCTGGGGCTGGGGGCGCTAGCCTGTGGCAGGGGTGGGGACCAGCAGCTGGGGGGGGCCTCTGGGCTATGGTGGGGGAGGGGGGTTGGCTGGAAGGGGTGGGGCTGGGGGCTAGCCTCCCCCAGCCAGCAGTCCACGCGCCGTCCATGAGTAAGAGAGACAGATCCCAGAAGGAGCAGAACAGATGACATTCCACAGCTCAGTGGCTACTCCCCGGAGCAAACAGAGGGAAACTCCACAAACTTGGTGTAGTGCTAGACTCCAGCTCAGAACTGCATATGCCATTGTGGAGGAGATTTTGGGGCAGGCTGGGAGAAAGCCAGGGGTGTGTCCACTGAGCATTCAATTATGTGGATTGTTGGACACATGGCCCCTCTAGCGTCCCAGGGTCTGGAAGTCAATGCTAGAAAAATTCAGACTAGAAATAAAGGTGCACATTTTTCTCAGTAAGGATAATTAACCGTTCAAGGGCATTAAGCCTTATCAAGGGCTTTAGTGGATTCTCCATCAGTGGCAATTTTTTTTAACAACACTGGCTGTTTTTCTAAAAGCTGTGCTCTAGTTCAGTGGATCTCAACATTTCCAGACTACTGGACCCCTTTCAAGAGTCTGATTTGTCTTGCGTACTCCCAGATTTCACCTCACTTAAAAACTAATTGCTTGCAAAAATCAGACATAAAAATACAAAGTGTCACAGCACACTATTACTGAAAAATTGCTGACAAATCGTATGAAATTTTAGTTTGTACTGACTTTGCTAGTTCCAGGGCTGCCCAGAGGGGGGGGCAAGTGGGGCAATTTGCCCCAGGCCCCACAGGGGCCCCCACGAGAATATAGTATTCTATAGTATTGCAACTTTTTTTTATGGAAGGCCAAAATTGCTTTGCCCCAGGCCCCCTGAATCCTCTGAGCAGCCCTGGCTAGTGCTTTTTATGTAGCCTGTTGTAAAACTAAGCAAATATCTAGATGAGTTGATGTACCCCTACAAAGACCTCTGCATATCCCCCGGGGCACACGTACCCCTGGTTGAGAACCACTGGTCTAGTTCAAACAGGAATTATTCCAGGAAGTTCAATGGCTGTGTGTAGTGTAGGGTGACCAGATCTCCTGATTTTATAGGGTCAGTTCCGATTTTTGTGTCTTTTTCTTATATAGGCTTCTATTACACCCTGCCCCCGTCCCAATTTTTCACATTTGCTGTCTGGTCACCCTAGTGTAGTGAGGTGGACTGGCCCTCCCCAGACACAGAGGAAGAGGGTGGCTCCATCCCCTCATGGGCAGAGCCCTACCCCCTAGCTCCGCCCCGGAAGCCAAGGGACGGGGCCAGAAGTATAAAGGCGGGACCCGGACGCTCAGTAGGGGCCCAGCCACTCAAGGGCCTCATCGGGGAATAGAAATTGTATGGCGGGCCATGAATGCTCACAAAATTGAGGTTGGGGTGCAAGAGGGGGTGAGGGCTCTGGTTGGGGGTGCGGGCTCTGGGGTGGGGCTGGGGATGAGGAGTTTGGGGTGTAGGAGGGTGCTCTGGGCTGGGACCAAGGGGTTCGGATGGGGATCAGGGATGGGGCAGGGATGCGGGAAGGGGTGCAGGTTCCAGCTGGGGGTGCGGACTCTGGGATGGGGCTGGGGATGAGGAGTTTGGGGTGCAGGAGGGTGCTCCATGCTGGGATCGAGGGGTTTGGAGAGCAAGAGGGGGATCAGGGCTGGGGCAGGGGGTTGGGGCATGGGGAGAGGCTCAGGGGTACAGGCTCTAAGCGGTGCTTACCTCAAGTGGCTCCCAGAAACAGCGGCATGTCCCTTCTCCAGCTCCTACACATGGTGCGGCCCCGGACCCACCGCCCCGCCTGGAGCGGGGCCGAGCTGTGTGGTGCGACCCTCGACCTGGTGCCCCGGCTGAAGCGACGGAGCGGGACCGAGCCGTGTGGTGTGGCCCCCAACTCGGCGCCCTGGATGGAGCAACGGAGCGGGAGCTCACGGGCCATCTTAAAATGGCCCACAGGCCATAGTTTGCCCACCCCTGGTAGAGGGGGTTGGGGTTCCCCTGGGAAGGGAGACCCAGAGTGTGGGGACACTGCCACGGGGCAGCACGTCAAGGTAAGGGGCACCGTGGTCCAGGAGGGACGTGGGGCCTGAATTGGTGGAGATAAAGGGACTGCAGAGGGGCAGGTAATGGCAGGGGAGAAACCGACGAGAGGAGAGCTAATTAGAGGAGCTAATTCCCGTTCTGACCAGCAGGAGGCGCGGCAGCGGCGAGTGCCCCGCCCTGCAACGCTGTGTTATGGAGGAGGTCAGATTAGATATATTAATGGACCTTTCTGGCCTCAATCTATAAATAGCGGCCACATAACACCTTGACTTTGGGTTGGATTTCTCTGTAACAAATCTATGTGGTGCAAACAACAAACAGTTACTAGACACATCAGAGAGACAAGTCCCCTCAATCAGCTGCTAAAACACAGGCCTCTGGCACCTGAGTCAAAGGAGAGAGTAGGAAATAGTTGTACAAGGTTTCTTATCCTCACTGTGAGCAAGCACAAAAAGGCAAACATTACGCACACATACACACAGGATACTCCCCCGTGTTGTACGCAGAGCTTATCCTGAGCACCTGGAGTCAAATCCAACACAACTGGACAACAATCTGCATTGAATTCTCATGCTGCGGACAAGAGACAGTTACTAGATATGTTGCACATGCAGAGGAGCAGTGTCTTCTAGAGCAAAAAATCCCCCCCCCTCCCCCAAACACCTCACAGGCCTCTGCCACTTGAGATGGATAGAGGAGCTCTCCCTTAACTAGCAATAACCAATCATTCACTTTTTGCTCTCGCGTCGCTAGCTCAGGGAGAGCTTTTCACACACACACACACACATATATATATATATATACAAAAAGCAGCACATAAAATACACCCCTCCCCATCCTTGCTCTCTGCACAAAGCCCAGTCACTCTGACAGTTGTGCAAGGGAAAGAAAATTAGTGCTTAAGCCACCTCCTAATGACACAGATGGATGATGAAACAAGTGTGTCATGGTATCAAGTATTTCACACTGCTACCACGCACAGAGGAGGGAGAACAAGCCAGCAATGCTACAGTCAAAATGAGCTGATATTGTGTAACTTCCTCTGTAGTACATGTAAATTCTTATATACTCTGGCACAATAACAAAATTTTAATTTTGACCCATCAAGCATGCACACTCGAACCAAAACAGCGACTTATGCAGGAAATACAAGCACGGTTTTCAGTAAAACACAGATTTACAACTGAATCTATCTGCAGATTGACAGAATTAGGTCATATCTTTTGCTAGCCGATCTCACCACTATTCCTCATTCCCCCCTCAGTTTTTAATAATTATTCATGTATTTCTTCTATAGCAGTGCAAGAGGAGTAGTCATTCATACCTTGAATTATGCCTGGTACATATCATGTAGGTCACCTGCACATCTACAGTAGAGGCGAAAAACTAAATGGATAGGATGTTTCCAGTTCAGTAATCCTAGAGCATATGCACTCTCACTGCCATAAGGATCGATTAGCAGACAAGCAATAACATTCATGGGGATAGGGAGTGCGCAGAAATACAGTAATTGCTGTGCTTTTTGCTTTGCTGTTCTTGCAGTGACACAACATTGTAGCATCTGCTATCATTTTTTTTAAAAGATAGCTTTTATTGAAGCCTGGCATACACAAAACTCAGGCTATGTCTACTCTAGAGATCTTACAGCAGCACAGCTGTACAGATGCAGCTGTGCCGCTGTAAGATCTCTCGTCCGCTCTATGCTGAAAGACATAATTAAACCACCCCCAATGAGCGGCGGTAGCTATGTCACTGGGAGAAGCTCTCCCGCCGACATAACGCTGTCCACACCGACGCTTAGGTCAGTGTAACTTATGTCACTTAAGGGGGTGTTTCTTCACACCCTTGAGCGACATAAGTTATACCAACATAAGTGGTAGTGTAGACATAGCCTCAGTGAATACTTTTAGAAAGACATGCTCATTCACATAGGACTTTCAAAAAGCAAATAACTGAAACATTCGGCCACACACCTAGATCTCCAACACTGACTCTGTGCTTTTAAATACATATATATATATATATATATATATATATACGCAGATACATATTTTATATACGTATACAAATATATATATACACACAGATACATATTTTATATATATAAAAAAAATATGTATCTGCATATGAAGGCACGCCCCAGGCCTCCGCTCCTTCCCAAAGGCAGGGCTCTAGTCCTCCAAGTTTCAGTTGTTCATGTGTCCATTTCTCTCCTGCTCAGAACAGCTTGAGGATATTCAGTTTCGTAACTTAAAAAAGAGGACATATGACTTTAAAGCCCTGCATGTTCATGTATGTAAATAAATGTGTCTATCATTCCATTTCCACCATATGCAACACGCTGTTTAACCCATCAGTACAAGAAGGGAGAGAAACAGACTTCTAGGTCCTTACAAAATGTTTCCCAGCAGTGGTCACTGGGTAGAAGGACAGCCCTTGCCCATTTGTTTCCTTTAACTGAACGCTTAGTCTTTGTTAATCTCCAGATCTCTCTGCATAGATGCTTCAGTCACAGCTATTTTTGAACTCTCCAAAAGCTTTTCTTTTACATCTCATCCCAGGACCATTCCGTGCCATCTCCCAGCACCAATCTGAACAGGACACATCACTGAGCACAACCTAGAGATGACTTTGGCTAAATGTTAACATGCCCAAGAATCTCCTTGTAGTGCCTCCGCGGTTTGGGATTCTTTCATTTGTACAAGTACCTTCACCTTTCTTGGCTTTGGCTGAACTACTTTGTTACCAAAGCAGGTGCCACTGTCACGGCCACGGTGTGGGTGGTCAGCCCTAGTGGTCAGAGCCGGGGTTAGAGGCAGGAGTTAAGTCAAGGATCAGAACTGGAATCAGAGACCAAGGGCAGAGATCTGGAACAGGTCAGGAAAGCAGGAACCAGGGACAAGTCAGGAGAGCAGAGATACAGCCCAATGTGATATTATATTCCTAATGCATCCCAGTCCAGTAAACACTTCATCAAATTATTTAAGAATCTCTTCTGAATCCTATTTAGTAGATAAGGATAAATACCCAATTTGATCATCTGCATTTGCAGAGAATTGCTCCGCTGTTTCGAACACTGAGCAGCATCTGTCCTTATACAGACAATGGCAGTATAGCTTTGCCAAAAGGGAGTAGTTTTGTGCATCTGAGTGAAAGCAGCTTATATTTTTATTTAGAAATTGGTGGTCACAAATATTTTTGTGCATGCTGGCTGTGATTACAATTGCTCTTAATATGTGGTTTGAAATTCAATTTTTGTTCATTTACTTCCAAAAACCGACCATATATATTTTTATATAGGTGGCCAGCTAGCATCTTCCATTCACCCATAATAGGAATATTCTAACTGTAGCTTTGGAGCAAGAGCAATATTTCAGCTGTCTTAACTTCCTTCCTCTGTTGGAACATTATAGTTAGTATCACAGCTCCCTGGGCAGCTTACTACTGCCTGGCTCCAGCTTTTGGCCTGGCCGGGGAGAGGAGGAGCAAGGGGTAGGGCCTGATGGTGAATGGGTGCTAAGGCCCACCTCAGGCCCCTTCCCCGCCCCAAGAAGAGGCTGGCGCCACCCCTGAGCCTCAGGCCTGTGCGGAACAGTGCTGCAGGCAATCCAGGACAAATGCTGTCCAAGAGTCGTTCAGCCCAGGACCGGGACTTGAACTCTGCATTTTGAGACTGTCCTGCCCAATATGGGATGCGTGGTCACCCCACATTCACAGATTAATTGCTGAGTTATATCATGCTTTTCCAGAAGATCCAAAATGTCGCAGTTCCTTGGGGCTACTGGAGAATTTATATTATGCATGCGTGCGCACAGGATAGCATAAATAAAAGAACAATCCTTTGTCAGTCTTTTTACTGGAATAAACTGCTTCCTTCTTCTGTTGGTATCAGCAAAGATAAAAGGGAAGACCATTATTTCTTCCCTCTCAATCCCCACCACTTTACTCTTACTAGCTGTAGATTCCACTTTCCTGGCTAATTTTAAAATACTCTCCTTATCTTGGCATTTCAACCATTTTATTATCACCGCTCTTGGTGGTTTGTCAGCAGGGGGTTTTGGTAAAGGGCTGTGATGTGCTCTTTTTAGTTCAAACACAGGCACAGAGTCCTCTATTGCAATGGTTTCCTTTAGAAAGCTATTTATAAATGACAAGATATCTCCTCCTCCATCCCACTCAGGAAGGCCTACAAGCCACAAATTTTGTCTACTTAATCCATCTTCTAGGTCGTCCCGTTTTTCTTGGCTCTTTACAGTGGCAGATTAATTTCTTCAAAAGTGATCCTGGGCTGTAATTTCTCTGTCCTCTGTGCCCCCATTCCAGCTATCAGCCTCAGAAAATCTTTCCTGGAAGATCTCCATGCCAGTTTTCATATCATTTCTAGCATTATGCATAGAAGTAATCTACTCTATAAGAAGATTTATATATACCTTGCAACATTTCCTTTAGAACTTTCGGCTCAGCCAGGCCTCCCTGCCCTCTGCCTGGTGGTCGAGTGGGCACCGGGGGCTGATTTTGCATTGAGGCAACATACTGAATGCAGGCAAAAATTAGTTATTTTACCTTTATTTCTCCTCCAAGTCTGCCTTCCTAATTCTTTGGAGGTCACCAATTAATTGATTTGGAAGGAGTAGTGAGGATTAAAAAACTGTCCTGGTGGCAAATTTCTGGCTGTGGTCAGCAGAAATGCACAGATATCAGTTTGCTCACATCTTACATCATGTGATCCAGCCAGCATCTGTTGTCTTTCTTACCAGTAGTCTGTTCTGATGAGCACAATCACAAAAAGCGGATGCTCTGTGTACACACTGGGTATGTCTACACTGCAATGAAAGACCCGTGGCATGGCCGTAGCTGGTCTGGGTCAGCTGACTCAAGCTGCAAGGCTAAAGATAGCAGTGTAGATGTTTGGGCTCAGACTGGAGCCCAGGCTCCAGGACCCTGTGGGGGGAGGGTCTCAGAGCCTGGGCTCCAGCCCAAGCCTGTATGTCTACACTACCATTTTTAGTTTTGTAGCCCAAGCCCCCAGGAGCACCAGTCAGCTGGCCTGGGCTCGGAGACTCAGTAGTGTAAACATATCCTCTCTCCCTCCTTCTCCCTGTTGCGCTCTCTCTCTCTCTCTCTCTCACACACGTTCCTCCTGTTTTCATAACAGATTTATATGCATTGCCTCAGCTGTCCAGCAAGCATGCTAACAGCCATCGTACGTGCAAGAAAATCTTCTACCCACAGAAATCTCCTAAAACACATATAGTTAAACAAACCCACATATAGTGAAAGGTGCTGTTTTATCATTTACCCTTGAATTTAGGGTGTAGATTTAACAAGAACTGGTAATATGTTCTAGAGATACATGGTTCAAACAAGTCTGTATACCCAGTTGTTCTACATTCCACAAATCTGTATGAACTTGTACAAGTTGTTTTTACTTTACATTTTCTTTGTCTCTCATCCATTTGTCTGAAGAGGTGTTAATTAAGCATCCTCCCACGGCCTGACCTGCGATATGATTGGGACTAGTTAAAGTTTATTGTAACTCATCTTTCACTGCATGCTTGTGAATCTGTGGAATCAGGGCCTAGACCTGAATGAGTGAGCAGCAAGTTGTGTTACATTTTAACTAGGCCTGATCACACCACAGATAAAGCCTAAAGGAAGATAACTGAACCCATGGTTAATTATTTGCAAAATATTGCACAAGACTGTTCAAATTGTTGTTATGTATAATCCTATTCTAAAGAGCATCTGAGCATTTAAATCGCCATCGTTTTGATGGCACTACTGAAAATTGCCAAACTGCTTGTATTGATTGAGCTGATCCCATCCCCTTTGGTAAGCTGCATGTCTTTGGCAACTCTAATTGATGCCTCTCTTTGTATATCACGAACACAAGCATTTGAGTTGTGGCTGCCTTCTCCACAGAAGTGCTGAAAGTAGCAAAAGGTTCTCTCTGCCCTCTCTCCCACTTATGGGTGTAGCAACAATATAACCCTAAGTAGAGCACTTCATAGTAATTTATGTGACTCAGTGCGATCTACAAACATTAATTAACTAATCCTCACAACTTGATTTTGAGACAGGCATCCATTACCAACCCTACTTTACAGATGGGGAAAGCAGACAAAAAGCATGTGTGACTTCACCAAGGGACAAAGAAAGTTAGTGACAAAGGACGACTTCTAGAACTTGGGATATTCCAGGTCCCAGGCTGGTGCTTTAAGGGCAACCTTCCCTATACTGCTTCTAAGTAGTATCATGAAAACTCATAAGGTGAGCTAGAATTTAAGAAGGTGCTGAAAATTATTTCAGTAGTAAAGAGCCAAGCTTCCAACTAGATATCTCTGCTCAGGGTGCATACGGTGCTACTTCTCAAGTTCTGGATTCTCTGACATTGATCCCTACTGGGGAACCTTCACTTTTGGTACATTTTAGGTTATTTTATTCATGCAGATATTCTCTGGCCAGAGGAGAGATGGTGCAGACAGACAGAAGGAAAGGAGTTGTAGTTTCAGTAGTAGTATTTTTCTTTGTATAATACATAATCAGTATCAGTCCATTTTTGAAGTTGAAAAAGCAGCTCAAGTGTGAAGATGACTTTTTATTTGTGTGTCTCACAACGCACCTCGGGTGGAGGGACAGGTTCTACCAGAACACACACACACACAGCTTGTGGAATGCTAAAAGCAGATTTAGGAATCAGTTGGAGTGGCTCAACCTGTAGCAAGTCCAGCACATTGTACTCATAGGTTCAATCCAAGAACCTCAAAGCACTTTACAAAAGATGGGCACCTTATACCCATTTTATAGATGAGAAACTCAGGTACAGAGGTTAAGTGACTTGCTCAAGTTCGCCCAGCAAGTCATTAGCACAGAACCTAAGCCTCCTGATTCCCAGTCCACTGCTTTAACCACTGCATTGCAATAGCACTCAAATTAGATCTTCCTAGGCTAAGAGCCTCCACCTTTTTCTGTGCTGACATTTCTACTGACAATATCTAGCTTTGAATTCTGGGGGTTCTCTGGGGAATGTACTCAGCTCTGGAACTCAGTCCACCTAGCAGTCCATTAGAATCAATGGCTGCTCATCTGTTGACTGAGTTTGTTGACTTGTTTGCCCAAGCATTCTTTGAAGATGGTTTGGAGATGAAGGAAATGTTGAGAGGATTTGGGACAGACACTTCCTCTTGTAGGCAGTAGTTGTGTTTTGATATGCATGGGGTTTTCATTATATAATCATTCCCAGAGGATATTTTATGTCTTTCAATACATATAAATAGCTCAGAGCTCTATCAAGCAAGCCAAAACAGCACCTTGCTGTGACAAAGTGGGAGTTGTACTAAGCTGATCTTAGGTAGAGGTTATCATTCCAGCATAGTTTACACATACTCACACACAATTATATTTTCCAAACAAGATAATTGCCCCACGTGAACTAACACAGCATAGCATTAAGTGTTCTCTTCCTCTTGGCTTGTTTACAAGCCTATTATGAGTAATGTTCTCCTGAATATAAAGTAAAAGAAGCTTCACACACACACACACACTCCACCAGACCCTTGTACCCCTGCGCAGTGGCTAGTCACAAGCAGAGATCTAAGCCTAAGGACTGCCCTCTGCTAGCACCTAGTGAAACTAGGAGAGGGAAAGGTGAAGCCATAGTCCTCACCCCTTACAGCCACTTCATGACCTAGGACAATGCAAGAGTGATGGCACATCTCACCACTTCAAAAGGTGTAGAAGGGTGACTGGCTTATGCTGTCATGGTGCTCCCCTTCCTACCTCCTCCCACCCCCGCCCCCCGGGCAGATATCAGGTGCAGTGTTTCTGGGATCTCCTGACAGGGCTGTGCTTCTCTGTATGAATGTGTGTATGTACAATGAGGACCCACAATTTAGTAATTAAAAAAAAAAAATAAGGGGAGGAAAGGGTTGACTAAGGGAGGCAGAGGGTAGGAATCTCCTTGTTTCTGTTAAGCCACTGAGAATAATTCTTAAAAAGATATCCTCTCAGTATAATAAATATACAGGTTGATTATATGTACCCATACAGGGAACATATGATGGGTCTATTCTCTCTTACACAAGTATCATACTGGTGAACTCCATTAGTTTCTAGGGAGTAACTCTTGATTTATATTGATGTGAAATCAGATTCAGGTACTGTATGTATGACCAAGCCATGCTCAGAAGAAATCCAGCATGACCGATCCTCAGCTGCTGTAAATCAGCAGCGCTCAATGACTCCAACAGAGCTGTGATTTATACCAGGTGAGGATCATCTGGCCCAGTATGTAAATAGGAGAAGTAAGACCGTGTGATTAAAGTACTCCTTGTACATGTAACTATATAGTTTCTCAGAAGTAATATGTTCTTTAAATGGAAAGAAATACAGAAATGCTGCAGTCATGAGTATGCCAATTACCAAGGGAACCAGATAATCTGATTTATGAACTCTGGGGGTGCTTCACAAGTTTCCAGAACCTTCGTGCAGAAAGTCACTGGGTGAGAAGCAAGGGAGGGCATGGCTGCTGCTATAGTCTGTAATTTTTTACTATATGGCCCTTGGACCAGAAAAGGGAGATGGGGGATCTGACCTGAACAAGCTCATCAGGAGCCTCAGAGGAAGTCATTAGGAATCTAAAAGAAGGGGACAGACCCAAGCTACAACCTTTGGATCCAAATCCAAACTCCTCCTCCTATGTAAGGGTGATCAGGTCCAGGGCCATGGTTGGAGCTAGTCTTTAGAAATAACCAAAGCAGGCTGAAGAATGAAGATTGAGGAAGCTGTTGGAGACTATTGGTTTGATTCTCTTTCCCATCACAGCTGTGCTGAAGCAGAGAGGAGACAGGGGATACAGGGAGCCAACTGTATCTTCAGAGCTGTCAAGCTGTCCCACCAGCTGGGACTGCATTTGATATCCTGCTCCCTACACTCGCAGTGGGTTTTCGTGCTTGGTTTTGCACACTTGAGATTGGCAAAACGGTTAGTGGGTTATGTTGAGCTTGCAAGGTTAGAAGGGAGAGAGAGTTTGTGATGGAGGAAGTAGAGTCTCTCTAACAGTTAAATTCTGCCAGCAGCAAGACCAGTTCAATAGGAGAAGCTGGTATTCCTCTGAGGGAAGAAGTTTCTCTTTGAGATTCTATACAAAGTATTAAACATTGACAACTGAAACTGGGCTGAGTTTTTCCTTGCTATGTGAATCACTAGCAAGGTCACTTAGCCTTGGGTATCTTTGCTTTGACTACCACATCCAACCTTCTCCTCACCTTGCTGAGCTCCAGTCTATCTGCTCTAAAATTCACTCTCCTCTTTCAGCTCTCAGAGCCATTCTCCTAGTAAGTGTCCTTGTTTCTGTTGGACGCATGGGAAGTATTCACCCACGAAAGCTTATGCTCGAATACATCTGTTAGTCTTAAAGGTGCCACAGGACTCTCTGTTGCTTTTTACAGATCCAGACTAACACGGCTACCCCTCTGATACTTGTTTCTGTTGAAGTTTTCTTCAAGGGAAATTTATTGGCACTGGGTACAAAATGGCGGGGGAGGGGTAAGCAGGAAAATCTCCTCCAGCTTTTTTTTTTTTAATCAATACTTCAGGGCTTCTGCTGCACAGCTAGCTAAAAGCACCTGATCTTGTTTCCACTGAACTGAAGAAGATTTCAGTGAAAGCAGGATCAGCCTCAAAGCCTGTAGTATTATGCCCCCTGCCATAAATCCCTCTTCTCATGTCTGCTGCTCTCAGCAGGCCTCCTCAGATGCCTGGGCTACTTTTACATTTAAATGTCACTTAAGAAGCTAAGTTGGGATTTGTAAGGCTCCCAGCACCGCTTCTTAAGTAAAAGTGCAATATGAAAGCAATCCAAATGAGGAAGAAGGGCTGCTAGCCACTACGGCACAACACAAGCTAGGATGTAGCCTCTTTTTCCCTTTGGAGTTCAGCTGTCCGCATGGCTGGCTGCTGTTGCTCTAAGGGAAATGGAGAAGGGGAACAGAAGAATGGGGGTGGGGGGAAAAGGAGAGAAAAAGAGTAGACAGTCACAAAACTAAAAATGGGAGTAAAACAGAATTTTAAAATATCAAAGTTATAAACGTTTTTGCTCTTGTGAATGGAGAGATTAACAAATGAGAAGAGAATAAAAATAATTAGATAATTAAAACACCCTATTGCATGTTTTATTGGTCCATTAATACATGGCTTCCACAAAGACGTGACTTGGTTTCTGGACTACAACTGGGCAGGAAATGGTTTTCCCATTATTAAGATATTAATAATTAAGATTTCAACAAATTTTTCCATTCTGCATTGGGATGAAAGAGACCTTTAGACGTTTTGAAAGAAAAAAAATCCAAAAATACTGAGATACCCAGCTGAGAATAGCCTATAGCCTGGTGGAAGGGCACCTATCTGGGGTGTGGGAGACCCGGGTTCACATCCCTGATTTTGTGCCCTAACCACCAGGGTATAGGCTCCTATGCCATGTTTCTCTCTCTCCCCTCCCAAAATTCTATCCAGGACAAAACCGCTCCAGATTAAAGTTTCATAAAAATTTGTACGTGCCCCTGAAGTTTCAGTTTTGATGAATCAGCATTTTCTGACCCCCCCAAAAAAATTTTGGAAAAATTCTCAACCAGCTCTATTCGGGGCTTCTAATGCCCCTTAGTTGTATATTTATAAATCAATCAAATGAACCCTATTGTGTGCGTCTTAACGCTGCACTGGACATCATGTTTCATGGCATAACTGAAAGGAGTGAGAATACTGATTTCAGAGTAGCAGCCGTGTTAGTCTGTATCCGCAAAAAGAACAGGAGTACTTGTGGCACCTTAGAGACTAACAAATTTATTTGAGCATAAGTTTTTGTGGGCTACAGCCCACTTCTTCGGATGCATAGCTGATCAGGTGGTTTCGCGGTTTCTTTGAGAGTGTGTGACACAGTCTCTCAGCATAGTCTGTGTGATATGTAGATTGTAATGGATTTTTTACCTTTAGTCCTTTTGGTATGATGTCTATCTGTTTGCATTTGGAAAGGAAGATGATGTCTGTCTGTATCTGTTCGAGTTTTTTCATGAAGTTGATGGATTTCCACTCCATACGGCTAAATGCAGTGCCTTGCATAATGACAGGTTTCAGAGTAGCAGCCGTGTTAGTCTGTATCCGCAAAAAGAACAGGAGTACTTGTGGCACCTTAGAGACTAACAAATAGCTATGCATCAGAAGAAGTGGGCTGTAGCCCATGAAAGCTTATGCTCAAATAAATTTGTTAGTCTCTAAGGTGCCACAAGTACTCCTGTTGTTTTTGAGAATACTGAATCGTCCCTACAAGAAGGAGAGAGAGGGGGGGGGGGGGGACGACAAAAGATTTGACTATAGTAGGAGATGAAATAATAGATGAATACAAGTGGAGATGCCATCACTCTTAGCTTATTCTCAGCTTTTCATATTTTTAACATTTGTTATTAGAGTGAGGAATTTGTTGTTAGAAATTATGAGGCAAAAAGTTGATGTTATGCTTGTGTAGTACCAAGCAGACGAGGTACCCTGGCAGTGGTGGATTTGACGTGTTAGTTTCTCTTTAAATCAACTGGCTTCTGAAGCCAGCTGTAAATGAAAGACTAGGGCAGGGAAGTTGAAAAGTGTACTTGTAGAACATAAACGCCAGACTTGAGCTCTTGCCACAGATTCCAATAACACATCAGCTTGTGTTGTAAGAATTGACCTGTTAAATGAATATACTTTCTATGGTCTAAAGACTCTATACCGAAATAGAGTGAACCACTCTAAATCAAAGACCTGTTGCATAAGTAGATTTCTCAGAGGAATTGGTAATGCAATACAGAGCCTTCCATCTCTACAGCATTATCTTGTAACCAGGCCTGTTCAGTGATGGACAGAAGTCATTACCATCAGAAAGCTGACTGATGGCTTAGACAGAAGGAACTGGTGATCTCAGCTCTGTTCCTCATGGGCATATATCCAAACAACATATGCTATCACCATAACTGGCATCCTTGCTGAAAGTCTCAGAGAAACAAACGATAGAGTGGGCAAGGAGTCGGAATTATAGTCTCAGAGCTAATCCATTCAGTTGATCGTATTTGCAGCTATCTATGATAGAACTATTTTGTTGCTGAAAAGTGGCCTTTAGTCTCAAGGCATCTCTTGAAGGTGCTAAATGGGCAACCAAAAAAAAGTCATTTGGATAAAACTGACATTAAAACATCTACCAAACAGTAAGAATGCTAACATTGTACCTGTTAAAGACAAATGCATTATATACTTTATCATTATTCCAGTTATAGGAGCTGGTATCTTTCGCCCTGATACCATATTGAATCTGCTGTCACCTCTGGAATGTAATTTCCAAGACTGGTTACATTTCCATTTAGTCCATTCCACAAACCCGCCTTCCCCCCAAGAGTAAAGGGAAAAAACTAATGGGGCTTAGAGCTGAAGAGCCAAGTCAGCCTTCCAACAAAACAAAGCTAGACATTTGCATTTCCCGTAGCAGCCCTAGAGCATCAGTGGGATGAACACACTTGGGAGAAGGCAGTTTGCAGCTTTTGGGGCTAAAATTGGATTGCTGGAAGAACAAGGTGCAAGAACATAGAAACAAGAATCTAATGGCACCTGACATACTGGAGAAAACTCCACATCTTCATGATGAAAGATCATGGTAAAGTTTCTACATTCTGTGTATCTGATATTGGTTTGGATTTCTAACATATTGTTTCTGTCCTTACTATTTGTAAATAAATCTCATAGTATGTTAACCATTAACAGCTTTGAGAGTAAAAGGATAAGGTTCACCAATGAGACATTAAAAACAAAACAAAAAAGGGAGGAAAAAAAGGCGTGTGATGGAGTTCAGAGAGCCACACTCAGCCTCTGAGGAGATAATAGAAGTGAGTGTTGGTGGCATTGTATAATAAGAAAAAAAAACTGTGCAGAAATCACATGTTATGGTTACATCTTGTACTTGGGGAGACACATGACACTCAGCTCAAAATACTATTCATAAACAAGAGACCTTGCTTAGAATGCAGCAGTGAGTATTTAAACTACATGCCACTTGCATTCTGGAGATCACCAAGTCATAATGCTCATGTTATACAAAATATTGAAGAGGAGGAGGAAGAGGATGTACTATTAAGATTTATTCCTGGGCTCACATCCATACTACACTCATGCCAGACTATAAAAGGGGCAGTTAGAAAACCCTTTCTGTGGCACAAAGGGAGCCTATGAGTCCATTGTGCCAACAGACAACAAATGCAGCCCCATGGAGGGACTTAAGTAAGGGATTTGCACAGAATTTCGGCACCCCGGGGTGGATTTCAGCCATATAGCATTCCACTCAGATTTCCCACCTTCACATCAATGCAAAAATGCCCAGGAGTTTGTATTCCCTGTCTCATAGAAACAAGCTGTATGGAATTCCCAGTGTTTGCAATGCAGTTTGTTACCAGAGTAGGCTGATCCAATTTCTGCCCTCTGTTACATCAACACAGCCCTTTGTGAAGTCAATGGGGTGATAAAGGTGTTATAGACAAGGACAGAATTTAGCTCGGAGTCGGGAACTGTCAATATTCTAACCTATTCTCTTATCACATCATTTCCTCACCCCTTCCCTCTGCAAGTGATGCCAGCTTAGATACCCGATTTGTCTGCTTCTCCCACAACCATCTCCATGCCTTTTTCCATGGTGCTTCCCTATGCATGGACTGCCTCCCCATAATGGTCCAATAGCCTACTACTCATTCATTTAAAACTCTCAGCAAGATTCCTATGTGGCGCCCACAAGAAGCGAGTTAAATAAACAAAAACACTTATAGCTCTGTAAAAATGTGCATAAGTCCAGACGCAGCAACCATATGATCCCATTGCTCTATTCTTGCTGTTCCTCACCCCATCCGCTCTCTACTCTTTGTTACCACATTCATCCTGAGTCATCAACTGCACCCTCATCAGCATCAGAGTGACGACTCTCTATGTATTGTGTAGACTACTGAACACACTTTTGCGCACTGCAGAAACAACCACCAACATCGAGTGGGTAGAAATAGGTTTACCTACCCACAGGAGGATTCCCCAAGCCATCGGAGAACATACTGGACTTCTATTGATTTCATTCCTGACAGTTAACTCCTCATTGTGAAAACCAGTGAATGACAAGAAAGCCCAGCACATAAACACAATCCAAAGATCCAAGAGAGCTCCTTTGGGAGCATCTTCAGTGTGGGAAATGCAGAGGAGCAACACATGCTGTGGATGGTGTTTTGTTCCTATTCGCTGGGCAAAGACAAGGGAGCCCATGCTGCAGACAGTGAAGTTCCACACATAAGACTCCTAAGAGACTGTGATTATACCAACAAAGCAGCTGTTTTTTCTGTTGAAAAAATGTAAGAGTGGACAGATTGTTTAGATCAAAACAGCCAGAAATCACTTCCACTATCAAATGGCTTAAAGAGACTTAAAAGGCCTGCAGGTTTTTTTTAGTTTTCCCTAAGCCCCTATTTTTTAAACATATTATATTATATGTATATCCAATGTACTGTAATTGGAGTCTTTTACTGTCCCCTCAACACAGAACATGGTCTGAATAGGGTAAAAATTATAAAATCAAATACCTAGGAGATCAGGGCATGTGGAAGAGCGGAAGCAGTGGCTCCAAGGGATATGCCCCTTAACCTTCCTTCAGGAATGCCCTCTACAAGCATACCTAATGGGTATGCCCCTGCATATCAGGAGGGGATGTCAGGGGCTGGGAGAAGCCACTCATGTGACATTGTCCCCTCCTAAACAGAGATGTCTTACAGGAATTCTGCACAGTAGTAAATGCTGTATGTAATGGGGCAGCCATCTCCAGAGTGACCCCTCATAACCTGGTATTGCACTGCAGCATCTCTGCTTCAGTCTCTCTCCCCTCAGACCTCCTCAATAATTTTGCAAAGGCTTTCTCATAGCCAACACCGCTATGGCTCATTATCATAAACACTTCCAAAATACTCTCCTCAAAGTCCAAGTCAACAGTTTGATATATTCATCCTTCCCCACTCTTAATCAAGCCACTCCCAGGCCTTCCTACCTGGAGTCTTCCCTGCCTTGGCAGGCCATTCCCAGCCCTATCTAGCTGGAGTCTTTTCTGACCTGGTGTCTCACAGCTCCCTGCAGGAGCTTTCTTGTGCCCTGCAGTCCTCTCATCCCTACTCCCAAGCCTGCCTGCCTTAAGTCTCTGGCCAGCCCTCTTCCTTATATAGCCCAGAGGCCTGATAGGGTGCCATGACCTTCATTTTTCCCATCTGGAGAAGTTGGCTGTGTCACAGGTGCGGCTGAGATCCATCTCCCTTTAAAGAGCCAACTATCCTATGACACTGTAGCATTAACATACTCAGTCTCTCTCTCTCTCTCTTTCTCCCATCTCCACAGAAGATGGGGATTGAAGCGGCGTGGGGAAGAAAACTACAGCTTTCAGCTATGCAGCTCCCAAGAGAACAGTCCTGCAAATCCTGGTAGGAAGGGCCAGCTCCCTGTGCTACTGCCTCAGGATCCATGAAGACAGAGCCTGGTTTCCACACAAAGCCTGGGGTTTCCAGATTAATGTCCTCCTTCTGCACCAGTCCAGTTCAGGAACCCTTCCCCCTGGACAGGAGGATGCATAAGAAACTCATGATGAATCTTGAGAGGTTTCCATTATTTTTCTTCCTTCCATTGTGGTTCCTCCTCCCCCTGAACCAAGGGAGGGGACAATCAATAACTTCAAAACAATAAATTCTGAAAGTGTCACTCTAGGGGCATATGTGTGTTTTTTTATTCAAAATGTGAAGCAGTAAAGACAATTACATAATCCAAACTGGGGGAAAAGGTTGAAGAACAATTTACAGGGGAATAAAATGAGCATGAGAAGACACAAGTGCTCTTTAATCAGAAGGACAATATGATACCCTCTGATGATAGAAAGCAAACAGACAATAAAAGTGAACTGTTTCAATAGCGGTATTGAGATAACCCTTCACTGCAACTGTCATCACACCACTGCATTTGCAGACAGCTTTGTCTTATTTTCTGGAGTGCTGGCTAAAATTCCTTTTCAAACAAAACTCTGTTGTTAAGAAATCACTTGCTGCTGCATCCTGCAGTCCTTATTCAGATACAAATCCCACCTAGGAAGACTTTAATATAGGATCCGTGTCAGAAAACACTTGCACACATAAAGTACCTTTATAAACAGTTCACTGACTAAGACTAATCACATTTTTAAAATGGAAGTCCTTTTGATAGTGTAGGAATCTCTAGGACATTCCTTGTATACTTGCTAAAGTGTTAATAAATCTGTCTGGACATCAAAATTTCGCAAGCAATTTCCACAGAACTTCAGCTGACTCTGTCAAATGCCTTGGCTAGATCGAGAAAGAGGATGTACAAATGTTGACGCTGTTCACAACATTTTTTCCTGTAATTATTGAATGATGAAAATCATGCCAACAGTGTTTCTCTGAGCACAAAAGCTGTACTGTGATTCAGATAGCACCCTGTCAATGAGTAAGAAGTCAGTTCAGGAGGATCCGTGCAAGAATCTTTCAGGCCAGAAAGAGCAATTACTACGGTAATTACCACAGTCACTCTTTGGGCCTTTATGCTTATAGATAGTGATGATATTGACATCTTTCAGTTGTTGTGGTAGGATTTCTTGAAGCCAAACATGTAAGAAAAATTCAAGAAGCCTGTCAATAAGATTTCCTCCATGTTTGAAAATTTCAGCTGGAATGGCATCTGGCCCAGGAGATTTGTCATTTTTCATTACTTGAACAGCTTTCTATACCTCAGCCCGTGTAGGTGGATCGGCAAGTGCATTAGATGTGGGCAATTTGCAGACTTTACCCAGTGACTCATCAGAAACAATAGATAAATGATTACATAGTTGTAGGATAAAAAAATAAAGAATTAGAGTTAGCTTAAGTTTGGTTAAGAAAATAACATATTTGCTTTATAGTTTGTGGGTAGTAGAGAGAAGGCCCTAATCAGCAAATAAAAGAAGGCCATGAGAATAGTAAGTAGTCTGGGAAGGATGTCTGGTTCCAAAAGTAACAAATAAAATAAAGAGCTGTGGTAACAAGACAAAGAAAAAATGTCTTAAGAGAAACAAGCCCAAACCTTCCCACTGTTCTGCTGGTAAGCAAGAAGCATGGAAAGAGACAGAGAGGAAAGGCCTTGGAAAGAAAGGAAGTTATAAATGTTATCTGGATTAAGCCTGGAAATAAGTGTGAATTGTCTCAAATTGGTTTTTAGCTGAAGTCAGTAATTGGCAATGACATCACTTGTTTGCTCAAGGGTATAAAAAGTAAACTCTTAAAGGGGTCATTGCTAATACCTATCTGACCACATTGGAGCCAACCAATATGAGTCTAAGCACCCCTGGGTACAGCCCATTTGTAAGTTTATGGATCAAATGCTTATAAATGTTTTGTTACTGTATTGGGGGTAGTAAACTGATTATTTAAGCTTTTTAGACACGTTTAGAGCAATTATATAAATATCATTTGGCCTTTGGATTTAAAAAAAGAATTTATGGTTAAATTAGTGTTTGGTGGTTTCCTGTATCAATAATTTCAAATATTATTAATAATTCCAACAATAGTTCACTAAAATGTTCATGCCATCAATGGCGGATGATAGTGTGATCTGTGATGAGAGATTCACCATCAGCACTTGTTATCAATATCAAAGCAGATCAGGTAGGGCCATAAACAGCTTTGACGGCATCACAGAAGCCTTTGGAATCCTGTTGATCAGCAACGGCCTGGAGTTCATCTGCTTTATGATCAACCCACATATTTTGCATTTGGAGGAATTTGCACTGGAGTGTGCTGCCAGCTGCCCTATATCTTTGAGAAGAATCAAGTTGAGCAGCTGGAAGTGTGCACCATTGCAATTCAATCAGCACAAGTAGGCAAATGGCTCTGTAGGCCAGCACGGTAAACGTTGTTCTTCCTGAATTGGTCTACAGAGTCAGGAGAAGACCCATTAGTACAAACTATGATTGTCAGTGTTGTCCTCCAAACTGAGGTGACTAGCATCATCATCATCACTTGCAACAGTACAGAAGTGATTCCTTTAAAATTACTATTTCCAATATTTGGTAAATTCATATGTGACTTCTTACATTCCAAGAATATTGAATTTTCACACACACACCCCTTAATACCTCAAAGTTTGCAATAATGCAAATACTGATATTGTTGCAGGGTTGACCACACACACAAAAGTGTGGGGGTAACATCCTTTGGAGAGCAAAACAGCCATAAAAACTGCCTTAACAAGGCAGATGGGGAGTCCTGTGGTGTAGGCGTAATGCCAGCTCTATGCCACCTGCTCCCAGTCCCCTGAACATAGAGCAAATGCTGGAAATGAAAGGGGACATAGCCAGACCTTCAACTTTATCAATCCACAGCTCCTGGAACGAACCTATAGGCCAGGGGTGGGCAAACTATGGCCCGCCGGCTGGATCTGGCCCCTCAGGGCTTTAGATCCAGCCCGCGGGATTGCCCCCCATGGCGCCGTTGGCCCCGCGCCGCTCTCAGAAGCGGCCAGCACCATGTCCCTGCGGCCCCCGGGCCGGGGGGGGGGCAGAGGGCTCCATGCGTTGCCCTTGCCTCCAGGCACTGCCCTCCGCAGCTCCCATTGGCTGGGAACGGGGCACCGCAGCCAATGGGAGCTTCGGGGGAGGTACCTGGAGGCGCGGCAAGGGCAGCGCCCGTGGAGCCCTCCGTCCCCCCTTCCGCAGGGACCGCAGCGCTTCCTGGAGCGGCGCGGGGCTGGGGCCAGGGCAGGCATGCAGGGAGCCTGCCCTGGCCCCGGTGCGCGCCGCTGCCACCCCAGAGCCACTTTAGGTAAGCGGCGCCGGGCCAGAGCCCGAACCCCTCCTGCCCCCTGCCCCCCAACTCCCTGCCCTAAGCCCCCTGCCTGCACCTCGCACCCCTCCTGCACCCCAACTCCCTGCCCTGAGCCCCCTCGTACATTCCGCACCCCTCCTGCACCCCAACCCCCGAGCTCCCTGCTGCACTCTGCACCCATGCACCCCAACCCCCTGCCCTGAGCCCCCTCCCGCAGTCCGCACCCCTCCTGCACCCCTGCCCTGAGCCCCCTCCTGCACTCCACACCCCTCCTGCACCCCAACCCCCTTCCCTGAGTCCCCTCATGCACCCCGCACCCCTCTCTACCCCAATCCCTTGCCCTGAGCCCCTTCCTGCACACTGCACCCCCTCCCACACCCCACACTCCCTCACGCACCCCAACCCCCTGCCCCGGCCCTGCATATAATTTCCCCACCCAGATGTGGCCCTCGGCCCAAAAAGTTTGCCTACCCCTGCTATAGGCTATAGTACTGCTGCTGTTACTTTGAGTAAGGCTACTGTAAGAGATGCCAGTTCCACAACTGGGGAAATGGAAGGGGGATGGCCTGCATGAAATTCCCAGACAAACGAAAACAAGACCAGGGTTTTGTCTACACTATGCAGCTTCTAGCAACACGGCTGTGCTGCTACAGCCATGCCACTAAAAGGCGCACAGTATAGCCGCTGTTTGTTAGCAGGAGAGAGCTCGCCCGCCCACAAAAAACTTCTACCCCCAGTGAGCTTTGTCGACAGGAGAGTACTCCTGCTGACAAAGCACTGCTCACACCAGCGCTTTTCCTCGACAAAACGTTTGTCTTCCGGGGGTAGGGGCGTGTTTTTAACACCTCTGAATGACAAAAGTTTTGTCCTTCACTGGCCAGTGTAGACAAAGCCTAGAAAGAAAAGTCCATGTAAAATAAAAGTGGTCTGAATAAGGAATCTATTCTAACACACCACACAGATGGTTCCTGTCTAGAGGAGCTCCTGCAGTTACAGGGCCACAGGCAAAATCTTACACTTCTTGGGGGCACATCTTGTTGTTCAGCTTGTCCTTTTCTCCCTCACCCTTTCAAGGCTACATGTCAGAGTTTCACAGGAGCTATGTCAGAGCCTTTTGTATCCAGGTTGTGTCCTTCCCCTATCCTCTCAGCACTCTTCAGATCATTTTAATGTGCCTGGTACATTATCATACCAGATACACAAAAAGGTGGGTATCCAGATGTCTCCCATTTGGGATATTGCAGTCCGTCACTCATGCCTTATCCATTGTACACTTTCCATACTTATTCCCTACCATAAACTCTGCCCTTGAGTAAGGGTTTTTTTCCCCCTGTACACCTTTTGCAGCTATTTCCAAACAAGCATTCCTTCTCTCTCAATCTCTCTCTCACTCACTCTTCCCCCCTCCCCTCCGCACACCCCTAAGGCTGTCTACTCTTTGTCCTATCCTAACAACCAAGGCTTTACCATGTTAATTGTCCTGGCTGAAGGTGTCAACCTGAATACAGCTTCCTGTCTAGCTTGAATGTTGCATCCAAGTTTAAAGCCCCTTTTTGTCCATTTAGAGCACTGCTGTAGGTTCAGCAGAACCAGGCAGAAGCTGATTCTGCTATCACTTTCCCCAACCTTCTTACACTACAGCTACAGGTCAACCTCCTGGGATACAAGGAATGACAGTTCTAGGTGAAGTGTGCACAGTTTCACAGCTATTTACAAATGAAAATGAATCATCAACAGAATGAAAGGGGGGGGGGAAAGATCCTGAGTCCAAGGGTGAGATTTTCACCCCCATTTCAATCGGGCCTCCATTGTTTCTGCCTGCAGAACAGATCCTAAAGTATGTTGGAGCCACACAGGGGAGAGCAAACCATATGCAACACATTGAAGCAACCACTTCTTCACTAGCAGCCTGCTTGCTACTGGAAGGGATGCACAAGTAGTTTGCTACTGAGGATAGACAAGGAGGAGTGCTGCATATCCAAGCACAAGGTCATCTTCTTGGCGATACTAGTACAAAAGTTGAGTGTAGAACTATTTTAGTAAGGAGTGTGATTTTTCACCAAAATAGTTATACCAGTCCAACGCCGAGCGTGGATACAGTGATACCAGTATAGAGATGCTTTATATCAGTATAGATTAGATTATTCTCATTCTTGAGAATAAAGCTACATCAGCAAAAAGCACCTTTTTACTGGTACAACTGCATCCCCATGAAGAGATGTTGAACTGCTTTAACTATACTAGTATGAATAAAATGTTACAACTTTTATGCCTAGACAAGACTTTAGAGTCACCTAAAAATGAATATTAAAAGGTATCATTTGTCACATTAGAAATGGGGGTTAGGCTAGCGAACTGAAAGAAATTAAACTGATTTGACGTTGTCTGGAAGATCTCTTAACATTCTGTTCCTTCCTATCTGAAAGCAAATTTAGAGGATGCTCTGTTTCTATACAGATCTTCAACATTATTAGTTGCTGTGTAGATAATAGCAATTATCTGAAGAGTTATAATTTAATGACGTAATATAATTGACATTTCTATGGCGGTGCAAAGGGAAAACGTCCTAGGTGTGGAAATGTGCTAATTTTATCCAATATGAGTCATATTTACACATTTTCTTTCTGAAGCAGAAAAAGTCACAACAGAGTTGAGAATTTGGTCAGCCCTGTTGCTGGGAACATGTGGAAAGAATTTTCTCTTGATCCAAGTCTAGTTTGTTAAGTTTTAAAATTACAAGAAAGCATTATATCTTTTTTCTCTTGTAACCATTTCTGACTTTAATGCCTTATACTTGTATTCACTTAAAACCTCTCTCTCTGTAGTTAAATAAACTTGTTTTATACTTTAATCAAAACTAATCTAGTGTTGTGTATTTAAAGTGAATTGTTTGGTAATGCCAATTAAAGCAAACCGTTGTACATTGACCCCTTAAAAGGGCAACAGACCTTTAATATCTGAACTATCCAGGAGAGGGCTGGGCAATGCACAACACACATTTCCGGGGAAAATCCGGGACTGGGAGTGTGTTGGAGTCACCTTGCAAGTGGTAACCAAGTCTGCTGGAAGCCAGACAGAGGCGTAGCGAGCGCCCTCCGTACCCTCCGACCGGAGGGGGCCCCGCAAGGAAGGGGGCCCCTAAAAGTGGCAAAATAAATACCGCATTCCAGTTTCTGCATTGTAAGGGGCCCCGCCCAGACATATGTTCGGAGGGGGCCACCGTTCGGAGGGGGCCACGTTCTTTGTTGCTACGGCCCTGAAGCCAGAGCATGGCTAGTGTTGACAAGCTGCTGGGCTAGGGCTGTAGCTATACGCAGACACTCAGGGTGTGACCTGCATGCAGTTTGGATGTTTGTGAGAAGCCCAGATTGCAAGCTACAATAGCAAAGCATTGTGAGGCACCCAAAGTTGCAGGGCAGGTGGTAACACAACCCCTCACCAGTCTGGACTGCACCTTGGAATGTGACAAAGGGATACTGCTGGCTTAAATTTGGCCAAACATTTAAATTTAATAAAAATAAGATTGCATAAAATGTAAGACAAATAGAGATGCTTCCACACTTCATAGCAAACAAACACACAAACCTTTCCTATTAAAACAGTTGTTTTTAAACAACAAGACATCAGACTGTAGTGGCTGATGCTCAGATACTGCAGTATGATAGCCAAAGTGATTATAAACAAAAGGGAAACTAACAATTTATCTCACTGTCCAAAAGAAATGGAAAAGATAAACAGTATAATCAATGAAAAATGAATTCGATTTTTCTGTACATCTATTCACTATTAATACTCATGGACGGGGGGAGGTTGTTGTTTTGTTGGTTTTTTTGTTAGTTCAGTTTGTGAAGAGTTGCCAGTTTTGGTTGGACGTATTCCTGGAGGTTTCATCACATGACACAGTCTTTAATTAAAGATTAATCTTTAATTCCTGGAGACTCCAGGACAATCCTGGAGGGATGTCAACCCTATAAAATTGTAAACAAGTTTCTTTACAACATAGGAGTTTTACATTGATAGTGTCCCTTTGAAAGAATGCTATATAAAAGAAAACAAATGTCAGATTAAATTTCAGTAGGACTAGGTATGTGTGCCTGAAATCCTATTCAAGTGGTTAAGAGATCAAATAGGTTTTATAAAAGTGAAAATTTATTTACAGTTGGAAAGTTATGTTTAAATCCATATTCATGTCTATTTAGGGGCAATTCAGCTATCCCCACACAAAGCCCAAGTGATCAGGCATTTTGCATGGAACTAAGCAGGGAAAGAGGGAATGAAATTTGCACACACTGCAACCTATGAGCTGTCCATAGGACTACAACAAAGCCCCTCTATAGTTGCTATTTCACCACGGACTGGAATAATGGCTGCTGCCTCATCTCACCTCCTTCCTCTATAGAAGTTTTGGGTCACTGGATCCACACTGATAGAACTATGGACCATCCCCCCGCCCCCAAGGATTCCTTCTTCAGTTGCGTACCTAGTGTCAGCACAGAACTGCACTGGATGGTGCATGGTGACAGGGAAGAGCATGTGTGCATGCAGAGACTACAGAGACAGATACACATTGCAAGGCTTAAGCGAGTTTCACCCTGAATGTACATGCACATTTAGTAAAAATCAGATATATATTGTAATATAAACCCCACAGATGTTCCACTAGGAATGATAGTGTATTACATTAAACACAAAGTCAACCTTATGATTGCACTGTTAGAAAAAAGTCAGGCTCACAAAATTCATGAAATTCTGTAAGTTAAACAGGTTACACTCTGGTCAGTCTCATCTTAAACTAGGCTGGCCCTTGGTCTTAAGTCAGAGCATCTTGAAGGCTGCCTCACTTATACCCAAACTGTCCATGAACACAAGAAGCCAATGTAACAGCTCCCTTTTCCTTCAGGGAATTCTCTGTATGCCAGGGATGGGCAAACTACGACCTGCGGGCCAGACCGTCCTGCCCAGCCCCTGAGCTCCTAGGGCCTCATAAGGCAAAGTGTGCCAGTGTTGGAGTCCCCTGCCCTCTATCCAATCCCCCCTGCTCCGTGCCCCCTTACCGCGCTGCCTGGAGCACCGGTGGCTGGCGGCGCTACAGCCGCGCCACCACCACGCAGCACAGAGCACCAGGTCAGGCCGGGCTCTGCAGCTGCGCTGCCCCAGGAGCTCAGCCTCGCTGCCCAGAGCATTGCGCCAGCGGCGGAGCAAGCGAGCTGAGGCTGTGGGGGAGAGGGGACAGCAGGGGAGGGGCCAGGGGCGAGCCTCCCGGGCCAGGAGCTCAGGGGCCGGGCAGGACGGTCCCGTGGGCCGGATGTGGCCCACGGGCCATAGTTTGCCCACCCCAATGTAGGCCAACAATTTCAAGTTCCGTGGGGGGGGTGGGGAAAGAAAAAATAAAAGTATCCCTAATTACTACAACCCGTTTACCCACATCGCTTAAAATGGCTGGGCCATTTTGCTACCCAAAAAAAAAAAAAAAAGTATAAACAAAATCACCTCTTGGCCTTACACCCAATCATGGCAGGTTTCACCCCAAATGAGCTTTGAGGAAGTTATAAGCAAATGAAAAAATAAGTTAGGATGGAAATCACAGCTCAACCTTAACTATATTTCTTGCTACTGTGAATGCTCATAGTTGGTTACACTTTCTATTAAAGGTAAGACCATACAGTTTTAGCAGCTTAGCAATCAACCTGGTGGACTGTCAATAAAACAGAAAATCTAATTAAATGGTTTGTACCAATTAATTTAAAGCTCAGCACTCCTTGTTTGCTGATTTACCAATATTAAGAATCATAGAATATCAGGGTTGGAAGGGACCTCAGGAGATCATCTAGTCCAACCCCCTGCTCAAAGCAGGACCAATCCCCAGACAGATTTTTTTGCCCCAGTTCCCTAAATGGCCCTCTCAAGGATTGAACTCACAACCCTAGGTTTAGCAGGCCAATGCTCAAACCACTGAGCTATCCCTTCTTCCCCCACCTTTCAATACAAGAAGTACAATAGCATCATCACAAGTATTTTAAAAGACAGTACTACTCATATGTTCATAGCCCCAAGGTAACTGTATAGCAATACATTTAAAAGACAATAATTTAAAAATGTATTACAGCAGCAACTTTTTCCCCAAGTGTTCCCATTATAAACTCCTCCCTTCCAGAAGGCTATAACACATCTGTAAAGATTTGCTGAGATGCAACTTGGCTACTGTCAGCCATCCATAAACTAATTTTTAATATATTTTTAAGAAGCAGATGTAGCCATTTTAAGTTAAAGAAGAAAATCATCATCCGTGTGGCAGCCCTTTTGCCTTGTCCCTTCCAGCTCTCAGATCACTTTGCTAACTGAAATTAAATTATGCAAGCACTTAATCTGTAACGTGGATTAAGCAGTTGTGTTGCTCAAAACAAACGAGGCACAAGACCACCCAGGTTTAAATGCAAACAAAGACAAACTTTTATACCAGGGGTCTTACAGGCACCCTCTCTTTAGGCTTCTTCACAACCCACCATGGCTCCTCCTCTTCCCGTTCTGGGTTCCACTTCCTGGTTTCTTAAAGGAGCCACACCTCATAAGCAGCCATTCCCAAATACTACATTTTCCCCCTCCAAACACTTTTTTTGGTACAACCATGCAATAACAAGTTATACAATTTAAACCTTCAGAATTCCAGTAATTCCTTTGGATGTTACACTGTAAAGTCCTTGAGCCAGTGTGGGGGCCCACACAACCATAAAGGTCTATGTATCACCCTTTGGACGCCAGCAGCCGGTGGAGGTGGGGTTGGAAACAAAATCGGAGCCTCTACCGGAACAGGCAAAACCTCCACTGAGGCAGGCAGTACAACTTCAGCTGCTGATGGTGCGGTGGGGATTTCCAGACCCGCTTCACCTGTGATGGTTTCCCATACTTGGACTTAAGTACTGATATGCCAATGGGACCTATCATGCAATTTGCATGTCACCACTCCTGGAGGCCGTGTAACCTGCCTTGGAATTGAAAGCGGTGACCTAACCCTGCATGGTCTGCGTACATGTACCGATTGCCCCACTGCCAGGGTCATCACCCCAGCCCTCCATTTGTCATTGGTGTAACTTTTGGCGTATGCCTGATACTTCCATACACGGTTGTGAACCTCCCACAGACGTATATTCCTGGGATCCTTAAGAAAGGGGCATGATAAGTCTAATGATAAAGACAACTCTCGCTCCAGTACCAGCGAAGCCTAGCTCCCTAGGGAACAGCCCGGTAATGCTGTAATACTGAATGAAAAGCTTGTGGAAAGGGCAAACCATGAAACAGATGAGCCCGAAGCCCGTTCTTCAATGTGAGATTAAATCTCTCTACACCTGTGTTACGCCTGAGGGTGGTATCTGGGAGTACAGACATGCCAGAGCCCTTAATCTGCCAGGAACTGGGTGAAACAAGCAGAAACAAACTGCGGTCCATTATCAGTAATTATTGTGCGGAGATAACCCCACCTAGAGAATCACTCCTCCAGCCAATCACAGACGACTTGTGCTGCTGCTGCTAGGCTGCTAACTGCTACCTCTGGCCATTTGGAAAAAGATTGTAGGCTACTGTCAGAAACCACAGATGCTGTTTGGCAGGGGTTATTTCTCCACATATGTCTAGTTGTATGGACTGTCACGGTCCAGGCAGCAGCAGGGTCGAGATCAAAGGTACACTGGTTAGCTTATGGGATTCACCACTAAGTAAATATGGTTCACAATTTCGGACCAACTCTTTAATGTGACTATCCTGGCCACCATACGCTGTGCAACACCTCAGTTTCATACATACCACTCCAGCATGGCCTCTGGAACTTTGGGAGCCCCAGAGTAGACCATGATCACCTATGGTGACAATTCATATCTCACAAGAAAGTAAGACACCAGATAATCTGGAACAATTTTTGCCCAACCCTGACAAACATATCTGAGAACTTCTTATAACACTACATCCTGGGGCAGTGCTTACAACAGTGATTTGGGACTGACAAGAGAGGGGTCAGTCAGGGCGTTATTATCCTCCTCCTGGCTCATAACTCCCCTAATTGTGGATTTGTCAGGTAAGGCCCGGGACAGGCAATCAGCCACCTGATTGAGTTTATCCAGATGGTACTGTACTGAGAAGTTGTACTGACGTAGGCAATCAGCCCATCTATGAATATGAAGGGATCTTTGCTCTGACCTTGACTGTGTTAACAGTGTGGTTAACGCCTGGTGGTCGGTGTGTAGTGTGAAAGTTCAGCCAAGCAAATAACAATACCACCTTTCACATGCCCATATGCAAGCTAGGGCCTCCCGCTCCCCTGCTGAGTATTTCTGCCCAGCTAAGGAAAGTGCTCAAAAGGTGAATGCAACTGCGTATTCCACCCCTTTGTGGATCTGATAGAGCACAGCACCAAGAGCTACAGCAGAGGCATCACACATGACAAAAGTAGGGCCTCATAAGGCAAAGTGTGCCGGTGTTGGAACTGAAGTAATCATTGTTTGAGCTGGCCCACTGCCTGTGAACACTCTGGAGTCCAGTTCCAGACTGCATTACAGTGTAACAGGGCCCATAAGGGTGCAGAGCATCTAAGCATAATCTTGCACAAAACAAAGGTAACAGTTAGCTAACCCAAGAAACACTAGGCGTTCTGACTTGTCTGTGGGGTCTGGTAGTCAAACAATAGCATCCACATTGGACCACAATGGGGTAATTCCACTCACCAACAGATCATGGCTCACAAAATCCAGTGAATTTCTATGAAAAAACACACTTCTCCCCAATCAGGGTTAATACTGTATGAAGGGAAGCATCATGGACAGAACAAGGTGATCCATGAACCAGAATGTTACAACCACCCCAAGAAGGCCGGCCTCTTTGGAAACAGCTGGGGCCTAGAGATAGACCAAAAGGAATCCTTTTAAACCAAAAGAGGGCTGTATGGGTGAGAAAAGCTGTGAGGTTCCATGACTAAGGAGAAAATGGTATCTGGAGATATCTCTGACATAGATCCAATTTAGTGAACATAGCTGAACCCTGACATTGCACTGCCAATTCCTCCATGGTTGGTAGAGGATAGCAGTCAGGTATGACTGCCTTGTTCACTTGGCGTAAATCCACACATAAGCATAGTCCCACTTCTTCTTGTTCAAGAGAAAGAAAGGTTTGACACCCACGGAGAAGTGTCCTCCTGAAGCAAGCAAGAAATCCCTGTGGCTCCAGGTGAGGTCTGCAAAATGGTTGTATAATTGGGCTGGCCAGTGGATCCACCCATAGATGATCCACAGCCAAGACCAGAGGAGACCTCCAGTCGTCTCTCCAATTATTCCCCCAAAATTGATTTCTTTGTTCTGTGAGTCTAACACTTTAGAGCCCAGTGCCTGGAAAAAATCCAGCCTGAGAAGGTTGGCTCCAGAATGGGCCATGTAAAATGGAAACACTCCCACTTCTCGTTGATATTACATCACAGGGAGATTCACCATCCCTAGCAAAGCGATTTTTGCATTGCCATATTCAGATAGCATGGACTACACTGGCCGCAAGGTAAAATAGGCAAAATATCTATGGTGTGTGGTATTGTTTATTAGTGAGACTCGTGTTCCAGTGTTCACCAGCAGCAATATCTCCACACTTACTAAATGGCAGGGGCAGATTTCAAGAATCTCCCAGTCCTGTGTCACCAAGTTGATCCCCTCAGGCATGGAATCTTCCTCCATCTCCTGGTCATCCATATAGGTGATGGCTGGGGGAGAGCAACACCTCTGGCAAAATGGTTAAGTTTTCCACATCGGCGGCACGTTTGTCCCTGGGCTGGACACTCCCGGATTTCTGACAGTGACAGGAGTTGCTGCAGCGAGGACCCATGCTGGCACTCTGCTCCTGAGTCCACCAACAATCAGGGTGCTGCCCTATAATTCCCACATGGTTACCTGAACCTCTATCAATACACTGTACCAGGGTGGCTGCAGCAATGGATGGTGTGAATGATGCCCCAGAAGAAGAAGAAGAACTTGGAGGGGTTGGGGTCTGGACTGCAAGTTCAAATTGATACCCAATCTCCACCGCCCTGTGGAGAGTCAGGGAATCTGGTCCCATCAGGAGGCACTTCCACAACATGGGGACAAAATCTAGTCCTTAAACTGATCCTGAATCATCTCATCAGTTAGGGATGCAAATCTGCATATAACTGCCAGTTCCAGACCAATGTCCTGGGGAGCTGTGCTCTCTGATGAAACTTAATGCATTCGAACATAGCTCTGGGTGCGGGGTGACAGTGTACTGCTAGCGCCCTTACCGCTTCCTGATACGATGTGCTGGTCTCTCGAGTGGAAAAGATCTGAAAGTCTCTCGGGTACCTAGTGCGTGGAGTAGGAGTGTGCGCCGGCAAGCTATAAGTGCCGTTTCCAGACCAGCCGCCATCAAGCACACATTGAATGCTGCGATCCATTTGGTACATGGCAAGGGTGAATCCCCTGGTAGCATCAGGTACAGGGCTGGTGCAGTCACAAAAACAGGGAACTGCATAGTAGCTGGAGGCATACTTGGGTCGAACATCCTCATTACTACTGTGATATTCCAAAATCTTGAAGACCACTCAAGTTTAAATGCAAACAAGAACAAACTTTTATTCCAGGAGTCTTATGGGCACCCCCTCTCTAGGTTTCTCCATGACCCTCTGGGGGTCCTCTTCTTCACCCTCAGGGCTCCACTTCCTGGTTTCTTAAAGAAGCCACGCCTCAGAAGTAGCCATTCTCAAATACTACCTTTCACAAAAATAAATTACTACATAATAATTAATAAAATAATAATAATTATTATTAGGTCGTGATCCTGTTCCCACTGAAGTCAATGACAGACCTCCCACTTAGTTCAATGACAGTAGGACCAAGACGAGTGTTGGCTTGTTTTAATGAGTATCTCCATTTTAATATTACAATTGTTCCATACTACATTGATTAATGCCACACTAAGGGCCTAAACCTGCACTCATGAATATCACTGGGAACTTTGCAATTGGATTAAAAAAATGAGTAGCACTGAAACACAAATATATTTTCCAATGCTAGCTAACGACAGCACTGCAGGAAGCTGTTATGTTCCATCTGGCTAACAACATACATTTCAGGAGGTGGATTATTGGCCCTACCTACAATGAAGGATTATGAAAATTAGTTGCTTTTCTGATCTGAGTAACTATGTATTCATAAAATATTAAATTTTTTTAAATTATTTTTGAACTACTTGAGAAAGGAAAATAACTATGAAAAGCTAATTAAAGGTTGCATTATAACCAAGAAAAAACAAGGCAATTCAAAACTCGGGCTTAAATTCTCTACTTAGTTAACTTTTCTTCCAGCCTGAACTAGCCCTGCTGTGCTTACATATTGCAGCTCATATGGCACCATACACAACATTATGCTCTTACCTCAAGTCCCTTCAGTACAACAGGGTAACTGTAAGGATGGAGAGGCAAGACCGGAGGCCAGTTCTTGGATGTTACTGAGAGAGTACAGAGTACTTTGTTTTACTTAATTTATTATATTCTTGTTCAACATCTAAATCAAAACTGGGAAGTCTTTGATTTCCAGATACACCTTCACTTGTCACCCAAGTCCATAAAGCAGCACAAAAGAACTATTCTAAAGACAACAATCCAACAAAGGCTGTAGCCATTTTTCAAAATGAACATTTCTTCCTAGCTGGGTAATGAAAACAGCTGAATATTTCACAAACCACAAATCCAGGCAGCAAATGCTAACACCTTTGCTCAGACTGGGAAAATGAAATGCTTGTGAGAGGTGATATGAGTTTTGTAGGTCTCAGCTTTCCAGGGTGACCAAATGTTTTATTAACCTTTAAAGCATACAGATATTCCCTGTGTGGAATGTAATAATTGTTACTCTGCATGTGTCCTTTTGAACATCTTGTAATCATTACAGAGGAAGATTCTGCCAAGAATATGTAGGTGTTTGCAAATGGAACCATTCTTTTGTTCTTCACAGATAAAGTGAATATCATCTTTCTTGACATGGCATACTAATCTACCCAGAAATGAGCACACATGAGCAACCTGCTTTACTCAATGATCTCTTTATCCACTCAAGGACAGCTATGTTAAACAGAAGTAACTGAATGTCCATAGCAAGTAAATATTTACTTTGGAAGAACATGACCCTTTGATATATATGTTTTCATATTAGCTTTTTTTTTTTTTTTAAATCTGTTTGGACTGATGCAACCCAGGACACAGCCTTAAATGAAAACAGTGAGTTTCAATTTTATTCTTAATAGGATCTATGGTGTATTACTTTCTTCACCTGAATCCTAATTTCAGATTACACTTTGAATATTATTGCTTAGATTTATGATTTCCTACACTGCTACATCAATAGGAGTGTATGAAATTAGAATAGACATTAGTAAAATAAAATATGTGGCAATTATAGCCCCTTATTTTTAAGCCACTTTACAAACATGTACTACTAATTGATCTTGACTAGTGTTCAGCTGTAATATACACATTTAAAACCATAACATGCAGCTATCATAAGGTGCATTGTACAATGAAATACAGTACAAAGCTTCAGCACGGTCAAGGGCCCCAGCAACAGATTACAAGAACCAATCCTGCCACCCAGTGTAATCTATATACAATTATATAGATAGCATAGATAAGATAATCAAATTGTTCCACTAAGAAAACCCTGTGAGGTTTACACAGAATTTTAGTTCAAGATAAACAAACTCCTCATTAGGTCAGTTTGTTTCCTGGCACGTGGGGGGAAAACACTATGTAACCTCAGTTTTTTCCCATTAATACTAAGAACTTTTAAAGATTTACTATCAAAGGCTTAAAATGCCAGAATGGGAGCGGTTCAGAGTACGTCATGAATTAACAGACAAACAATTACAAAGAGCTCATTGAGAATATAAAAAACTTGCCATTTGGGCTCAGAAGTTAAAAGCTAAAACTGAATATTTACTAAACTTGCTAAAGATCTTCTATTACATCAATCCCTGCCTAATTTATTCTTTTTTACAAGCAAATTCCAGGACTGGACACACAACATTTCACAACATGCACCTAAGAGCTGAGGGTCTCCCATCAGACTTGCGATCGGTGCCCATGACAGTTTAGAAGCAGGATACGGCCAGGACTAGGCAGCAAAGGGGGGTAAGGGGTGGTTTACATTTTCAACACACTTCAGTCTCAAACGATGCCCACCGCCAGCCCTGCACAACCGAGTGGAGCGCTGCTGAACATGCCCGATGAAATTTCGCCTCCTAGTGCCAACGCGGAGGCATGTCGCTGGGCTGCCCACCAGCTGCTAGACAGTCTGCATTGATGGCATGAGCTGGAGGGCCAGTGAGACGAGCGGGCAGGGCGAGGAAATCAACTCCAAAGCGCCTCCACCTTTGGTGTCTGCCTCTGGCCGGGCGAGCCAGGAGAGAGCAGCAGGAGGCGGAGCTCAAGCATCTCCCCGTGGCAAGCTGGACGGGACCCCCTCTCTTCCCTCCCCATGCCTGCCAGGCTGCGTGGCTGGCCATCAGCAGCCCCTCCTGCCCCACACGCGCTCCAGCAGCAGCCCCCTGCACGGGGCGAGAGCGCAGGATGCGGTGCGGTGGCCCCACTTGCCCAGCCCAGCGTTACCTTTCAAAGACCAGCCGGATCATGAAGATGCAGAAGGCCAGGGGGAAGGCGAGGTACAGATCCTCAGCCTGGGGGAAGGAGGCTTCCTCCGTGTTCTTCAGATCGGCCCAGGTGACATTGTGCGGCAGCCAGAACCGCTCGTTCCAGAACCAGGCTAGGATCCCTGCCATCTTTGCTTTGTCTCGCTCCAAGCCCCCCTCGCTCTGGTGCTGCCGGGGAGGGGGGGCTGCTCAGGAAGAGGATGCGCGTCTGTGTGTGAGTCCCGCTGCGGAGCAGCCGCTGTGAGCCCTCCCTCGCTTTGCTCGCAGCAGCTGCGCTCTGCGCCCAGACTTCCAGCTCCCCAGCCTGGGCTGCGCGGCGCTGGCAGGGCCGCCTCGTCTGTCACAAGGCAGTTCGGGCCTCGCGCCCTGATTGGCTCCCGCCCGCGTCAGCCAGCGGCGGGATGCAGCCAAGGTGCTGGTGAGGCAGGCTACTGCTGCTCCCTCGGGGATAGAGAGAGAGAGCAGCCCCCTCCCTGCTGGGGTTCCTGCGTGGCGGGGGCTCGGCAGCATCTCCCCGCCTCAGCTCGTACCCAGTGCGCACAGGCTGGCCCGTGTCCAGCAACCGCAGCCATGCAGCTGCTCCTCCCGCTCACTCATTTCCAGGCTGCAAATTGCAGAGGCAACGTGGCTCTTTCCTTGCACGGCGCGGCTGGAGCCGGCCGAAACTTTCCTCGCGGCATCCAAACCGGGGGCGCTCAGGTGGTAGGTTTGGGTGCTGGCTGGATACACGAGTTGAGTCCACTGAAAGGCCACGAACCTATCAGCAAATCCCCGACCAGGTTCGGAGTGAGCCCGGGCTGCCTTTCAGCCCCACACGATGCTGACTCAGCATATCCCGACCTCGGCTGCTTCCATCAGGGGGCGCTTAGCTAGTACTTGCCCAATACCAACAGTGTCAAAGCTAGCAGGGTCAACACTGATTTGAGGTACCCAACTTGAGCCCCTGGGCCTAAATACTTAGGCACCTGAGCCCAGGGCTGCCCAAAGGATTCAGGGGGCCTGGGGCAAAGCAATTTTGGGGGCCCCTTCCATAAAAAAAAGTTGCAATACTATAGAATACTATATTCTCGTGGGGGCCCCTGTGGGACCTGGGGCAAATTGCCCCACTTGCCCCGCCCCCCTCTGGGTGGCCCTGCCTGAGCCTTGCATGTAGGCAGCTAAGTAAATCCCAGTTTTGGCTCTGCTGAAATCCACAAAACTCCGCCCAAACCTTGTAGGCTCTAAACTGCTTGGTGCCTAAGTTTTCAGAATAAAAGTTCCTTCAGCAACTAAGTTTCAGCCTCTGGGCATACACACTGCTGCCTCCCTCTAGGTGTCTGTGAGTCTATCTCCTGCTTAAGCCACGGAGCGATTCACAAACGGGGGCAGGACAGGAGTTCAGGGGCATCACCCGATCCAATGGGCATGCTCAGAGCCACCTGCAGGATTGGGTCCCATTCAAAGTCTGTCCCATTCAAAATCTCTCTCTCTCCCTGGCCCACTGGCTGTTACACTGTGGAGAAATACTTCAGTAGTCATTGGGTCAGGAAGAGAGAAAGTGAGAATGGCAGCCAGCTGGAACATGGAAGATCACAGGTCCACTCCCCCTATTCAAGTCATTTTTTTATTATTTATCCACAGTGGAACAGCTTCAACAGGAGAGACTGAGGAAACCCCACATTAGAATAGGTCATAGCTCGGAGGCTAGAGCACTCACCTGGGAGATAGGAGACCTTGTTCTGGGAGAGGGGGAATTGAACCTGTCTCTTCCACTTCCCAGGTGAGTACTATAGTGGGCTAAAAGATACAATGTGGGCAGCAGTGGCAACACCTCCTCCGGCCATTTTGGGTGTAGTAAGGCAGTTGCCTAACTCATTCCCACAAGAAATATCTTAGGTGCCTAAGCTGCCTGGCTCCAGGAGACAGGTTTTTGTTTGTGGATCATAGAGTTGTAGATTCTAAGGCCCTAAGGGACCATTGTGATCATCTAGTTTGAACTCCCATATAACACAGGCTATAAAACTTCCCCAAAATAATTCCGAAGGAATATTTTTTAGAAAAACATCCAACCTTGATTTAAAAATTGTCAGTGATGGAGAATTCGCCACAAGCACTGGAACAATTTGCCAAGGGTTAATTACTGTACTCTCACCCTTAAGAATTTATGCCTTATTTCCAGTCTGAATTTGTCTAGCTTCATCTTCCAGCCATTGGATCGTGTTATACCTTTCTCTGCTAGATTGATGAGCCGATTATTAAATGTTTGTTCCCCATATAGACTGCAATCAAGTCACCCCTTAACCTTCTCTTTGTTAAACTAAATAGATTGAGCTCCTTGACTCTTTCACAAGAAGGCATGTTTTCTAGTCCTTTCATAATTCTTGTGACTCTTCTCTGAACCTCTCCAATTTATCAACATCCTTCTTGAATTGTGGACACCGGAACTGGACACAGTATTCCAGCAGCAGCTTCACCAGTGCCAAATACAGAGGTAAAATAACCTCTGTACTCCAACTCAAGATGCCCCTGTTTATGCATCCCAGGACCACATTAACTCTTTTGGCCACAGCGCCACACTGGCAGCTCATGTTCAGCTGATTATCCACCATGCTCCCCAAATCTTTTTCAAAGTCACTGCTTGCCAACGTAGAGTTCCCCATCCTGTAAATACGGTCACTGTTCTTTGTTCTCAGATGTATACATTTACCCATTTTAAAATACATATTGTTTGCTTGCACTCAGTTTACCAAGCAATCCAGATCACTCTGAATCAGTTACCGGTCCTCTTCATTATTTATCACTCCCCCAATTTTTGTGTCATCTGCAAACTTTATCACTAAGCAGAGATAGGCAGTGCTGATCTTTGTGAAAGGAGAGGGGCTAGGACACACCCCTGTCCTCAGCATTTCCCATTGACTATCTTAGGTGGCTCCCCACCTAGTGTGCTGGCTTTTGTGGATCTCATTCTAAGGCGCCCATCTCTCCCCATTCATTGTATAGGGAACCTAGGCACCTAACTCAGGCTTTATGGATTGCAATGTTGTTCCTGTGATTTTCTAGGTGTTTAAAGTTAGGTGCCGCGATGTTCCACGTTGCAATGTCTAAGTCACTTTGTGGATCCAGACCCTGGGCCTGTTTTTCAGCATTGCTGAGCACTTGTTGGTCTCAGTAATAGACACACCCAACATCAGAAGTACCCTCCCTGCTGATGTGTAAACATACCCATACAGATACACACCCCAAAACCTTACCCTCTGGAACCCTCCACCCACATGGTCCTATTTTGGGCAGATTCCATTATACCTTGCTTTAGGTGAGGCCCCTTAGCTGCCTCTAACATCAATCTTAAGTGAAGGACAAGTTCACACTGTATTAATTTAGATGGAATAAAGTGGCCCAAAGAGTTAAAGGTGTTACCATGATCCAGTTACTGGTCAACATTATACAGTGCTAAACAGGGTATACAGAGACCTTAGCTTGCTTAGTACCATGGCAAACATACCATTAAACACCATTTTAACCTTTTATTAAAGATACAGAAGAGAAAGAAAAACAGTTAAAGCATTTAAAATATAAACTATTAAGTAAGGCTTTGATTGTAACAACATCCTTTGTTCCCTTTCCCTTTAGCTGTAGAGAGCTTTTCAAAGGAAGTCCCCCATCAGACAGATTTTTAAATGGTATTAAAGATAGTAATACCTGTTCTTTTGAGGGGGAACGACAGGGAGGAAGTTGAAATGGACTGGAGCTGTTGCTGCTAAAGTCAGATTTTGTTTCCTAGAAGACAAAACAAGCCTAACAGATAACGATACTTGCAACCCTATTACTGGAGAAACATAAGCACAGCATGCAGGGATAGTCACCACTTTAATGATCTGGCAAACTTGTATCAGGTTTAGGCTGTTTAGGGCATTGCATTTAGCTGCCTCGTGTTTGTGACAGGCTTACAGCAGTATTGCAAAATATACAGTTGTGGCTAGCTAAGACAGACTTTTATTAGACAAAAAGAAAAAGGAGAAGGATAGGAAAGAGAAGAAATAAGATGAGGAAGGAAAAGAACACACAACAGGTGTGTGTGTGTGACAAAGTCTTGCTTTCCAGCTGGTATCTGGAAGGAAGCTGGAGCCGGAGGAGGTAACAATGTAATTTGCCTCCCTCTCTTTGGCTTGGTCTGGTCAGGACATCTTTCTGGATTAGGATGAAGGAGACAGTGAAGACGGTGGCTGTGACACAAAGGTGCATCTACACTACACCTGATACACCGCTTTCATGGTATTTATCCACAAAGGTAGCATGTCAGGTCTCTACTGAAAGCTTGTAACTTTCCACTCCCTGGCTAGCTGATTATGTAAGGTATTGCTCAATTGTCTACTCTTGCGCCAACCCAGAAAAGTCAATGGAAATTGATCAACAAACATCAACATAAACATCAAAACCACTTGGAAGTGAAAAGGAACAATGAGACAGTGAGGGGATCACCCCATCTGTGAATAATGATGAAAGACTCACTCGGGTAACTATTAATATGTGTAGGCCCTAGTTCACATTTTATGATTTTGTTTTGTATGGGAGGTAAGGTCTACACTACAGACCTATATCCGTATAACTACATTTCTCAGGGGTGTGAAAAATCCACACCCCTGAGCGACATTATTATACCGACTTAATCCCCTATGTAGGCAGCACTATGTTGACCAGAGAACTTCTCCTGTCAACGTAGCTACTGTCTCTCAGGGAGGTGGATTAAATACGCAGTTGGGAGAAGTTCTCCTGTTGAGCACAGTAGCGTCTTCACTAAAGTGCTGCAGCAGCACCGGTGCAGCTGCGCTGCTGCAGCCAGGGCCAGCTCTAGGCATCAGCAAACCAAGCATGTGCTTGGGGCGGCACATTTTCAAGTAAGGTAGATAGAGATACTACAGAATGCAAATCCATATACTCACACCAGCTCCTGTAGAACAACCTGAAATGTTAATCATCTTCCTCATCACCTTCCCCATCATCACCAGTGGTCAACATTTTGGCATCTCCCATGGATTACATCCCTCTCTCCTACTGCTCCTAGGCTGGGATGCCACTTTTATAATATGTTACACTGACACCGCTATGCTTGATGCATATTCAGTAGGGGATTTTCCCCCTTTTCCTTATTTGTATTTCCTCACCTTACTAATGTTGGAGTGTCTTTTTCCTATAGGTTAGTATATCAATTATCTCAACTTATCTTATACATCAATTCATTACCATGGCCCTTTTATGATTAGGTATCAAATTTGTAATTTCTGTTCTTATTGGTTATTTCAGTTCTTTCCAAGTTCCTGGTTGTAGCAAACCTGTTACCCTTTTAAACTTATGAACTTAGGAAAGCCCCCTATGCCAACCCACTTCAACCCATCCTCTATGTTAAAGGTCGCAGCCATACATGGACCGTATGCTTTAGCTCATCACCATCTATCTAGGTGAAAGGTCCCAGACATATGTATGCTAATTTTACCTTCTCTCAACATACAGGACGTGGCCTGCAGGTCCCTTGTGTTACAGCCCAAATATACTCTAATATAAACATATTCTAATAAAATAATCAAACCCATAAGAAAATAAGAAACTTATAAGAAAAGATATGTAGGCAAGCAAGTAGGCTAGCCTTAGATGTATCTCATGTACGTCAGTTCATTGCCAGGACACTTCTGTGGTTGACTCATGTACCCGTGATCAGAACTTCCCCATAAACTCTATTTTCAGCTTCCCAAATACTTGGGGTTTTCCATTGGGCCATTTATCTGTGCAAAGCTTATCTGTTCACAATTCATATGCTAACTTGCTGAAGCTAATGTCTTACAGGATACAGGTCTGTAGGTTTCTTGCATTACTGCTGAACATAATGCAAAGCAGTAAATATAATAAAGGCAAGCTAGCCCACGGAGCTACAACACGCAAAAGTAAGGAATATGTTTGTTGACACTAGTTTCACTGTTCGGGTGTTTGTTTTGTGCACGTCACTGGTTTTGGTGTTGGTTAATTACTGGTGTTTGGTATTGTAGTGGCAGCTGGCCTGGATGCCAATGCTTTAATGTTTGTTTGTTTGTTTTTTTGTAATACAACCATGTTCACAAATAAAGGCTTCTGTTTTACTGAGAAAGTTTATTTTTATCACTACGTCACATTGTATAATGTATATTTCAAATAATAAAGATAAACACATGAGACACAGCTGGGAAGTTGTATCCAAACAATTTTTCGATACATCCATTTACATCAATCCATAATGAAAATCCACAGTTCCTCCCACACGGTGCACCTCTCCACCCCATTTCATAAAGTCATCTCATTCATAATTAAAATTCATGACAAGCAATTTCCCCCATTTATTGGGTACAGTGACAGTACTCTATTGTTAACTTTGCTGTAAAAACACATTCATAAACTTACTCTTCTCCCTCTTCCATTGTCCATGCAAGTCCATAATGTGGGAGCACAGAGCATCCCGGATTTCTGTTGCATGTGTGTATTCTGCTCCAGCTGTCACAGGTACGCTGTCTGGCTAAGTGTACCAGTTCAGCAAACATAGGGCCATTCAGGGGCCAGTGGCTCATCTTTGGCTTCAAAAGATCATGTTCTGTGGCTTGCTGTACTCTCCACAGACAGCATTGAGGACACAGGAATCCAAACAGGTCTGTGAACAGTGCCAGAGGGATTTCAATCTGCCAAATGAACATTCAACCACCATTCTACACCTACTGAGTGTGCAATTGAACCTTTTTTTTCCCCCTCTAAGATCAGGATACAGTTTCATAAGGCAAGGCAGAAGAGGGTGTGTGGGATCCCCTAGAACAGTGGGGACAATTACTCCATTGATAATGTCATGTAGTGGGAATAGTGTCCAAGCTTGTCCATGAATGTAGACTCCTGATCTATGGAAAACTTTGGCATCATGAACTTTTCCAATAGAGCCCAATTCAGTGGGACAGAAAATGCCATTGAAATGTTAACCAGCATCCTCTGCCTGTTTCCTGAAACAGGAGTGAAAGCTCAAGCAAGACAAGTTCTTCAAATGATGACTCCACCAAGTTGCTGGCTCAGCAGGATGTATTGATGGGTTGTGACAACTTCCTGTAACATGTGGGGTGGACAATCACGTTCCCCCCACCCCAAAGTGTACCACAAAGGGCTAGAGTGGCTACAGCTGGGGAGGGTGTTAAGAAGCCTGGGATAGGCGGATTTGACTTGGGTCTGCATAATACACTCTAGACGCCTGAGCACAAGTGTGAGACCTAGGTTCAGAAAACCTAGGATTAACATTCAGTGTGGATGCTGAAGCCCAGGCTTACTAACAAGAGCCTATGGGCTCAAGTCCTACTGACCCTGGTCTTAGATTGCAGCACAGACATACCTAGAATTAGTCCTTGTTAGCCTAGCCTGGGTGGAGCATCCCACTGAAAAGCCCTACCCAAGTCAGGCCAAGGTAACTGCCCACAAATGTGCTCTACTACTAGACTATATGCTGGGATATCCTTTGGTTCTCAGCAGGGTAATGAACTGGGCTGCTCTAGGAATTCATTCACAGGGTGCTCTCTCTCTCCATCCTAGCATGGAGCTGCTGTCTGTAGCCCTGCCAGGAGAATACTTTGTGTAAAGAACGTACAAATGGAATTACTCATTATGGATGCAGACAGCTCTCAAGGTGACAAACAGCCTTTGGCACTTAGAACTTTAATGAGAATGTCATTAAGAAATTCAAAGTGATTTGTAGCACACCCACCCAACTGACTGCTCTTGCATTTAGAGGACCAGAAAGAAATGAAAAGGTAGAGATTTCAGGTACATTTGCCCAAATTATGGGCCTTACTGATATCACACTACAGCTTTGCAAGAAAGCTGGTGTCAGCTGCTGGCCAACTGGCAGCACAGGAGGAGGATTTCTTGGACAGCATCTCTGTACAAATGCTGTGGAAGAGCAGGCAAATGTGCAGTTAAAATGCTGAACCAATGTAGGTGACTTGCAGTGCAGAAGAGACGATGCAGATAGGAAAATACAGCTCTGGTGAAATTATGGGCTAGCAAATAGCACCTGTGCTTGATTAGCCTCTGTCCTCACTGCAAAGTATCATAGAATATCAGGGTTGGAAGGGACCTCAGGAGGTCATCTAGTCCAACCCACTGCTCAAAGCAGGACCTATCCCCAACTAAATCATCCCAGCCAGGGCTTTGTCAAGCCTGACCTTAAAAACCTCTAAGGAAAGAGTTTCCACCACCTCCCTAGGTAACCCATTCCAGTGCTTCACCACCCTCCTAATATCCAACCTAAACCTCCCCCACTGCAACTTGAGACCATTACTCCTTGTTCTGTCATCTGGTACCACTGAGAACAGTCTAGATCCATCCTCTTTGGAACCCCTTTCAGGTAGTTGAAGGCAGCTATCAAATCCCACCTCATTCTTCTCTTCTGTAGACTAAACAATCCCAGTTCCCTCAGCCTCTCCTCATAAGTCATGTGCTCCAGCCCCCTAATCATTTTTATTGCCCTCCGCTGGACTCTTTCCAATTTTTCCACATCCTTCTTGTACTGTGGGATCCAAAACTGGACACAGTACTCCAGATGAGGCCTCACCAATGTCGAATAGAGGGGAATGATCACATCCCTCGATCTGCTGGCAATGCCCCTACTTATACAGCCCCAAATGCCATTAGCCTTCTTGGCAACAAGGGCACACTGTCGACTCATATCCAGCTTCTTGTCCACTGGACTCCCTAGGTCCTTTTCTGCAGAACTGCTGCCTAGCCATTCGGTCCTTTAAATAGCTTAGAGCAAGCTTGGAGAGGTGTATGTTGGAGACATTTTGGAAGTACAGTGCTGCCAGCTACCTGAAAGTCACAGACAGCAACCAACTCACGTCAGCTTCCCTGCTGCAAATGACTACAAAGGATGACGAAGAAATTGAAAACAAAAGGGCCAAAACCTAAACTCACTGGTGATGGTATTAATCCAGACTAGTGCTACTCACTCCCGTTTACACAGAGGGAACAGTGATCAGAATCTAGGTGAGTGCATTTAAGGGCCTAGATAATATAGGAATTGGTAATAGGATACTGAGAGATTTACTTTTTGATTATTTGAATCTGTACCAGGCAGCTAGTGACTGAAAGTTGATGCCATCTCATGACTGTTGGTGACCTGTGTAAAATTGGTGGTGTCAATCCAGTTCCTAAAAGACAGCTATCCATTCAAACGAAACACCATCACAACTCGTAGTAATCAACAGCAGAGAGTTCCAGAGCTGAATGGATGCTGTTTGACTCCCTCAATCCTCTCCAAAGGGGGTCACTAGTCAATTTACACTTGGTAGCGAGTTGTAAGGAAGCTCGCCTGGCTGCTGCCTACACTGTACTCATGCTATAGACAAAGAGGATTGCAAGCTTCAGGTACTGGCAGTTTTGGCACCTTTCACAAACAACAAATGAACTTTAAAAATCCCCCCACAAGCCAAAGAGACTCCTTTCCAGCACTGAGAGCTTCAGTGGTGCTGCAGCAGAGTAGTCCTGACATCTCCACTCCATAGGACTATAACAAATCTGAACAGACTGGCCACCTCCCATAACTCCCAAGTGACTTGTACTGTATCTGAATGAGTAGTAGAGCTTTACTTAATAGTGCTTTTAGTATATTGTTATAGCAGGTGTGACGAGGTGGCTATGTTCTTTTTCTTAGCAAGAAAGCCAAGTTGAGACTGTTGGGAAGACATGCTTATGCAAGATTCTGTGCAGGAGAAGGGATTGTTGCACAAGCAGCAAGAGAGTTTGTGCCCTGCCTTGAACTCTGATTGAAGCAGAATTGCTCCCTGGGAAACTGGGCACTAGTGTGGTGGTGAGATTCCCAGAAGAAACCAATATAGTTAAAGCAATACAAAAATCTGTGTTTAGACCAGGCCTTACAACTAACTTAGGCCAGGTCTACATTAGAAACTTTTGCTGGTATAATAATATCAGTTAGGGGCATGATTCTTTATGACATTTTTATCATGACAAAAACCCTAGTGTAGACAGTAATACTGGAAAAGTCTTTTTGCAGTTTAGCTTATTTAATCTCGGGCACTGCTACAAGCTATACCAGCAAAAGCACAAAACTCCATCTCCTGATGATGTTTGCTAGTATAGCTCTACCAGCAAGCCCTTTCTAGTGTAGGATAAGCTTTAGGCAGAAAGTTTTCACATGGATACATAACTGAACCACTCTCACTTCAGCTTAGCATGGAGCCAGTCAGTTTGGCCCAGCAGCCCCTCCATTATGACAGAGGGGCCACTGGGCCAAGTTTCACTGAGTGGCATTGTGACCCAGCGCACCAGGTCACACTGCCTCAGTTTGGAGGCCCTCTCAAAGAGGGGGCCAAGGGAAAACTGCCACTTTTGCCCCCTCTCCCACCACCCCAAGGAGGCTCTGTCCTTGCCAATACAGGCACCACTGGCCTTAGGGGATGTCTATACTTGTCAGGATCCCAATAAGAGCAGCCAGGGCTAAGGGTCAGAACAAGGGGAAACCTGAGGCTGGGAGTAGCAGAGGAGCTCACAGTTGGGTTCCAGGCCAGGGTCAACACCAAGGGTCAGAACCTGAGTCAGGTTTCAGGGTCTGAGTCAGGAGGCAAAGTCCAAGTCAAGCCAGGCCAAGCATTCATGTGCAGAAACAGTCATAGCAACTACCAGAAAGCCACACTGTTGCCTAAAAGCATCCTAAACCACCCTTTGGGTTTATATAGGGCAGGGAACCAATAACGAGCCATGAGACTGCTGTCTGTCAAACCCTTGAGGCGGAACTTCCCTGGTCTGTGTCCATAGCGGGTCATGGGAAGTGTAGCACAAATTAATTCCAGCTACTGGTGGGTGGCAGCCTGGCGATGCTAGCTACCTAATAGCACTACAGACTGGGTTCTAAACCTGTGGTGACTTACAACGTGGCAAATAAAAAGTGTGTTCTTAATTCAGGTTAGCTAACCCATGATCCCTAACAAGGATTTAAAAAAAAAAAAGGCATGGAATGATGTTGTGATTTACTTGAGAGGGGAAGACTTTCAGACTGTTACCAAGCATTGACTTGTGATGGGCCTGTTCCCATGTGACAGAAGACAATGAAAGACTGTCATTAGTGGCAGCTATTACAGTCTCTCCTTCAGATCAGTCAGGCTGGCTCAGGCACTAGAGCTACTGCTTCTAAACCCAAGAGTTCATGGTTCACATCCCAATACTAATGTTCCCTCCAACTTTTTACATCCATGTGCGGAATGAATTTTGTTATGTGCACCAATATGGAGGTGATGAGTGGCAGGGGTGGGGTCTAGAGGTTCAGAGTGTGGGAGGGGGCTCGGGGCAGAGGGTTGGGTGTGTGGGGGGGTGAGGGCTCCAGCTGGGGGTTCAGACTCTGGGGTGGGGTCAAGGATGAGGGGTGTGGGAGGGGGCTCTGGGCTAGGGCAGAGGGTCAGGGTGTGTGTGGGGGTGAGGTTCTGGCTAGGGGTGCAGGCTCTAGGGTTGGGCCAGAGATGAGGGGCTTGGGGTGCAGGCTGCCCCAGGGCTGCAGCGGGGAGAGAGGACTCCCCCCAGCTCTCTCCCCGCCGTGGCAGCCCCGGGGCTGGGGCCAGGGGAGAGGCCAGTTTATATTGGCCAGTTTATGTTGCTGTGGACTACTAATGTGCAGGAAGGGAACTCTGAGTATTTCCATGTGGATTATGAGGCATCGCTCAGAGGTGTGGAAAATACACATCCCTGAGCGATGCAGTTATACCAACCTAACTCTTGGGGTAGACAGTGCTGTGTAGAGGGAAGGCTTCTCCCATTGACATAGCTACTGCCTCTTGAGGAAGTGGATTAACTACGCTGACGAGAGAAACTCTCCTGTTGGCATAGTAGCATATTCACTGAAGCACTACAACTGTGCCAATGCAGCCTTTTAAGTGTAGATCTGCCCTTACAGATGTATTGCCGTAACTTGGCCCAGGATTTATTTAATGGTAGACCAGTTTCCTGGCCAAATTCTAACTTGGGTCACTATATTAATAGATTAGGAGTACCACGACTGCTATTCTGAAACCTATATTAATAGATTCTGAGTCCAGAAGGGACCATTATGATCATCTAGCCTGACCTCCAGTATCACACAGACCATAGAACTTCTGCCCATTTAAATAATTCCCCCAACCAGATACAGTAGCTATCTTTACTTCCTCTTCTACACTGTGGTAGTGTTGCAGTTGCACTGTTAATCTGTTAACACTTTGCATTTAGGAGTTGATGAACCAATTTCTACATAGAATTTATAAAGTTCTTTGGGATCTTTCTGGATTAAAGACCCTATGTAAATATAAATCATTATCATTGTTTTAATAGGATTGACAAGAAGTTACCTAGCACTAGCTTTCTATTTCATACTCAAATCTCCAGTTCAGGTTTGTCTGTACTAGAGCTCTGAGAGCCTCTAATTGCGTCCACCATAATACTTGCCTTCCTCCACTCTTAGCTATAAATTGGATACTTCTGACCCTGACTAAACTGCACCTGGCCTTATAACTCCATTGGTCTCTACTAACTCCACTTGTTGTGAAACGCAGAATTTATGCTCCTTTAATTCTCATCAAAGGTAACTTTATTTTGTTTTGGTTTTTAACTCTTCATTAGTTACTTACCCCGTTCATCCCTAAAGTCATATGACTCACTTGCTCTGCCCTCAACTCCCACTCAGATCAAACTCATTTGCTGTTATCCCACTCTACCTGCATCTCTCTGTTTCTGGCCTGTAAGCACATATAGCCACATAGGATTTTCAGGAGAGTTAGTGAAATTGTTTCCGGGGGAGCCCTCCGCCCCCAGATGTAACTGACTTGGTTTAGATTACAAAGAAAGCCTCCCAGAAAGGACAGAATTTTCACTGCCATCACCAGCTGCCTCCTCTGCTGCAGGAGGCATGGAGCCCAGCTGTTTGTGATGTGGTCCATGAATCATTGCCAGCATTTGCAAGTTGTTGTCAATGGAGATTCTGCAAAAGCTGGCAGCTGGGGACCTCTAGAGGGTTGCTTTGCATGTAGCCAATTTAGGTTCCCTCCATCTCAGCCCCCCTAGTTATTTAACTAGTTGTCAACAATATTAATGTAAGTGCTCAGAGTGGCCAGTCCATCCTTTCCCCAGCCATGCCGGAAGCTGACAACTGGTAGCAAAATGAGAAGCAAAGGTGCACAGATTCACTTAAAACAATGACAGTCCTAAAAGATGCCTCTATTTGCTTTTTTGCCCTCTATTTCTTTATTCCCCCTTTTTAACTTCCAAGTGATTCTGTCCAATCCTGGAGCACATTCTCTTTCCCCCTCATTTCTGCTGTGGTCACATTTGGGGTAGTTGTAGGGAAAGTGGTGTAACTTCTCCAAGCTCCACTCCCAAAATTAGGTCCGCCCATCTGTAGCACCAACATGAGATGACTCACTGTACTGTGCAGATGTTCAAAATGCAATCATATGTCCTGTGTGAGCTCCACTGGGCTCCCAGAGCTTTTTCTTGATGGGGGATGGGTGGGGTGGAAATAAGTGATGATATTTCCCAAACACCCCACCCGCTTGCAGCACCAAAATGAGAAATCACTCTCAGTAAATTGTGCAAGTCTGTGACCTTTCAACTCCTTTCTGACCTATGTGGTCAACAACATTCCCATTTAAATCATTATCACTGGGCAACTGAGCCTTAATTAAATATTGTCAGGTCCATTCAAGACAAGTTGAATCTCTGAAATTCAGGCAAATGAAATTCAGTGAAAGAGGAGAAACAAGGCCATTTAGTGAAATGTTACCTGAAATGAAATTCTGCCTCCTTCCTCAATTTCACAGGTCACTAGAAATTTAATCTCTTCTTTTACTTGAAGAGAAGTATCACTCACACCGAAGGGAAGCCAAGGGAAGAGATGGATAGGTCTGAGAGCTTTGCATTTCTCAAGTGTCAAAACAACTTTGTTTACTGTAAGACACCAACACACAAGATACTTAATTTCTGATACCCTCTGTACAGTATAGACTGGGTCAAAGTCTATGCCAGCATAACTCCATTGACAGTTCATGCTTCACTGACAAAATAGTATATTAAAGGAAACTGGATCAGTTTAATGGAATATAAATCAAAAGAGCTGATAAAAATTGGCCAATTCATAAATAACTGCATAATCCAGTATAATTTAAAGATACAGATACTGACTAAGTATTTATGTAGCTCAGGTTATAGAAAGCTTTATTTCTGTATTTTTCTAAATTAAGTTAAAAGGTACCAAGAGCTGAAGTGAAGTGGGCCAAGTTCTCTTCTGGCATAACTCCAACACAGTTTGCATTTACACTGAATGTGGCAACTTGTTCAATAATGTAAAAAACTAATCTGAAATAACTTTGAAAATATAAAACTTTTGAAATATAAAATTAACATAGCACCCTTTAAATTGATTAAAAACGGGTTAACTGATAGCTTTCAAAATGTAATTGTAAACAGGGAATCATCATTGACTGGGTGTGTTTCTAGTTGGGTGCCACAGGAATGGACTCTTGGCCTTATTTAACATTTTTGTCAATGACCTGGAAAAAAACAAAATCATCACTTAAATGTTTGCAGACAACAAAAAAATTGGGGAAATGGTAAATAATGAAGAGGACTAGTCACTGATACATAGTGATCTGGGGATCGTTTGGTAAACTGAGTGCAAGCAAACAATATGTATTTTAATATGACTAAGTGTAAATGGATACATCTGGGAACAAAGAATGCAGCCATTCTTATGGGATAGGATACTATCCTGGAAAGCAGTGACTCTGAAAAAGATTTGTGGGTCATGGCAGATAATCCGCTGAACACGAGCTCCCAGTGCAACTCTGTGGTCAAAAGGGCTAATGCGGTCATAGAATCATAGAATATCAGGGTTGGAAGGGACCTCAGGAGGTCATCTAGTCCAACTCCCTGCTCAAAGCAGGACCTAATCCCCAACTAAATCATCCCAGCCAGGTCTTTGTCAAGCCTGACCTTAAAAACCTCTAAGGAAGGAGATTCCACCACCTCCCTAGGTAACCCATTCCAGTGCTTCACCACCCTCCTAGTGAAAAAGTTTTTCCTAATATCCAACCTAAACCTCCCACACTGCAACTTGAGACCATTACTCCCTGTTCTGTCATCTGGTACCACTGAGAACAGCCTAGCTCCATCCTCTTTGGAACCCCCCTTTCAGGTAGTTGAAAGCAGCTATCGGATGCATAAACAGGGGATTCCTCGGATGCATAAACAGAGGAATGCCTCTGTTTTTGGCACTGGTATGACCACTGCTGGAATGCTGTGCCCAGTTCTGGTGCCCACAAGTCAAGAAGGACGTTGATAAATTGGAGAGGGTTCAGAAAAGAGCCACAAGAATGATTATAGGATTAAAAACCTGCCTTCTAGTGATTGAGCTCCTGGAGTTTATCTATTCATCTTAACAAAGAGAAGGTTAAGGGGTGACTTGATTACAGTCTCTAAGTACCTACGTGGAGAATAAATATTTAATAATAAGCTCTTCAATCTAACAGAGAAAGGTGTAACCTGATCCAGTGTCTGGAAGCTGAAGCTAGACTAATTCAGACTAGAAATAAGGCATACATTTTTAAACAGTGAGAGTAATTAACTGTTGGAACAATTTACCAAGGGTTGTGGTATGGATTCTCCATCACTAGCAATTTTTAAATCAAGACTGGGTGTTTTTTCTAAAAGATAAGCTCTAGGAATTATTTTGAGGAAGTACTATGATCTGTGTTACACAGGAGGTTAGACTAGTTGTTCACAACGGTCCCTTCTGGCCTTGGAATCTATGAATTGATGTGTAGTCTCAGCCCACCTCTCTGTAACCGGAGCACAGCTACTACAGGCCCTAAATTACTTTAGCAGATGCCTGAAGTTAGGCACATACTTACATACCTTTCTGAATGTGGGTCATAATGTTGTGTTTCTGTCAGAGCTTCAAGAAGAGACTTCTTCTTTCCTAGGGAGACAGGAAAACTCAAATCATTTCTGCACATAGACACCGGGGCCTCCAAGCGACAGAAAATAACTGGATTTTCTTCCTACTGCGCACTGAGAAACACAGATAAGGGTACATAAAAGGGAGGAGATTGTTCTACAAGCCCCACCCCCTCAAACTGTTCAGATCTTGAACAACATCTACATCTTTTGTCTGTCAGGGAACATATGGGTAAAAAACCAAAGACGTCAGCAATGTAAATTGAAGCACTTAACTACTATCTTTAACTACTATCCAATGATCCAATATCTCTCCCCTTGCACTGCTCCTCCTCCCCCGCAAAACAATTCTGAATACAGTTGATTTGTACACAAATCTAATCCAAATCAGGGACCAAATTAATCTGTATCTCCATCACCTTTGCCCCATTCCAATAATGCAAAGCAGCCTGTGTATCAGGAGAGCAGCATGAGCATACCCATGAATCTTGTCACAGTGATTTATAAATGCCTCTAATACATTCTCATGCACTCCCCCATCAGAAGCTGCATCCATCCACATCCTGCAGTTTATGTAACAATTGTCTTGGATTAAAAATAAGTGATTTATAAATTTGAGTTTGACAGAGGGGCTAACACAAACGGAAAGATTTGTCACCCCAAATTTGCCCTTTGCTCATATACACACACACACTGGATATTTGAGTTAAATCTATTTTTAGCTGACTGTACAATGAGAGTAATATTAATATGGGAATGACTATCCTAATGCTTATGATAAACCAATGAGTGTGGTCATTATGAAATAGACATTTCCTGGTATCCAAGTGGACTTGTACTGAATAAAATAGTAGAAGTTCTGTGATTTATCTACTCTTAACCTGAATCCTGTGAGCTCAACCAAACAATGCAGATGGGACTTTCAGAGTGCTCACCATTGACCTAATGTTGCTTCCATGGAAGTAATGGGTAGAACTCTCATTGACTTCAGTGAAAACAGTTTGGTCAAATCTACATTCTTGAGAATCCCATCTACAGCTACTACTTCACTATTAAATTAACAACCCGGAAACATGGTAACTAATGTCCTATATCAATGATCACCAAACTTGAAGAGCTAGAAAGCCAATTTGTCACTGACTTGCAAAGAATCACAAACAAGTTATAATGTTTGTGCATCATTACAACTCAACACTAATCATGTATCAAAAGCACAATGAAAATAACATAATGCAATTTGGGGACATTGCTCAGTAGAGCCAGTTACAGTACTGGCCAATAATGTTGTGAAAAACACTGAAGCTGTTTCCATTACACAGTGTTCAAAATGGATCAATTTCTAGTTTTTAAATTAGTTATTGAAAATTTTCAATTTCAAACAAAAAATTGGGTTTTCCTATAGGCTAAGCAATTCAATAATCATTTTTAAAGTTGCAGAAAAGTCAACAACAATCTTTAATTAAAACCTACATGTTTTGAAAAAGACCATTTCCCCCCTCAAAGTAAAACTAACTGTGTGGAAAACCTTTAGAACAACTCTACTGTTTTAGTGATTGTTTTATAGATTTCTCGCTGCGTTTCATGCCAGGATGAAGACTGATGCTGACAACTTCATTTTGCTTATTTACTTCTGCCTTGCATGTGGGAGAACGCTCAGGTTATAGCACTCTTCATAGTCTGGGTATGTCTACACTACAGGCTTGCTGCATATGTTGTTGCCCAGATTCCCCTTCCATCCATACTCAAAACCCTTAAATATGTGTTTGTGTGTGTTGAACCTGTGTTCATATACTCCACTGGAAGTAGGGGGTAAAGCATACTTTGTCCTTCAACTCATTCTTCTATCCATCTACTCTGCAGTGAGAAGCAGTAAAAGTCTTGAGTACCTACGCACATGCTATTCCCCCAATTTCCTATGCCTGTATCTTCCAGCCCTTCCTTCTACTTACTTGTTCCCACTTGCCCCGTATGCTCTGGAAGCTGCCCACCTATTATATACACGTGGTCAGCAGTTAATCCTTCAGTTCCACACAGCACACTCTATTTTCTGCACAGCTCAGCCCAGCTCTGTTTAACAGCAAAATGCTCATCACGCACCAGGCTACTGGCTGACCAGAGGAGCACTCCAGGGTTCTGGTTAACCTCTAGTGTGAGCACAGTAAGGAGCATGGTTTTGGGAGAAGCACCTGGGATCTGCATTTATGAGACCATCTCAAAGAGGCTGCTGGTGGTGGACAACCACCAGCCTGGTGTGCTGTGGAAGGAGTGCATCAAGATCCTCTACTGCAGGGCTTAAGGATGGCAATGGAAGGTCCTGCAAATCCCCATCTACATGCCCCTATTAAGAGGTCAACCAGGTGCTTACCACTGCCCCAAATGCAGAGATGACTGTCCTGCATGACAGGCTTCTGAGCGGGAAAGGTTTAATGCTGATGCTGTAGAGAGATGGGAGACCATGGCAGAAGATGGGGTGGAGTCTCAGGACCAGAGCATGGTGCTGTAAGCCCAGGATCAGCACATGTGGCTGGATGGGCTAGAGGGTATCCTGGATTCATTCTCTGAGGAATTGCTGTTGACTGGGCCCTGGGAACAGTCTGGAAACTGAGCGGTGCAGGACCAGGAACTGTATCCACAGCCAGGTAAGCACCACCCACTGTCTTTATTAGTGTCATCATGGGGGAAATTGTAGCACAAGTGGGAGGAATTTCCAGCTTCATAGAAGCATATAAGTACAGAGATAACAGAGCACTGGATACAGGTAGTTTTGAAGTTTTATATTATTTAGGGCATGATCTGTCTATAGTTGAAGTAAATGGGAGTTTTGCCACTGACTTCAAAGGGAAGCGGATCAGACTTTTATATAGTAGAGGCAATTGGTTGAGCTATTATTTTCTGTCTGACAATCATCTGGATGTTATCTTGTATTAAACAGAATACCTTCGAACAAAAAGCCATTTGGAAAAAGTTACTTCTAATTATTCAAACCAGTCTATGTCAGAACATTTTTGACCAGACCACCACATCTGAGCACATCAAGTGTGCCAATGAATCAACTTTATTAAAGTTCTTTGGAAAGGAATATTATTTCAAGAAAATCAAAACGTATTTGGTATTGCAGTTGCCTCGGAGCTAATGACAAGTGTTGTTGAGGTTGGTGGTCTCCATCTCTCTGAAGCCACTGAATTCAAATATTGAACTACATGCTGATAATTGCTGCTGCACAGGAACTTTCTGTTCTAGCTGCTGAACGGCTTTTATCACCTCCTTTGCACTGATTTTTGTTGTAATTCTGAGAAAAGCTTGATTTCTACACAGTGAAGTGGCAAGGCTATAATTTGGAAACTTTGCAAGGATGAATTATATAAATCCAAAACAACTTCTTGCTAGCTAAAACAAAATACAGCTGCAAGAGCTTGGAAATTTCCCTGGTGGGCAAGCTATAAGCCTAAAGAGCAAAAATAAATAGGAAATGAACTTTAAACCAAGAAAATGAGGGTAGGTGAATAATACAAATGAGCACTACTTGACATTTTATTGCACAAGTAGTTTTCTTCATCAAAAATATCCTTTTCCTGAAAATGAAGCTCTTCATGAAAAATTGTGGACATGCTGTAAGTTTTAATCACCATTTTATATCTAACATTTTAAAGATTTCTCATTTCCCAAAAGATGCATTTTTCCTACTGAAAACACTATTTTTGGGACATGGAACATTTCAGAAAAAGCTTTCATGAAAAAAGAGACTATCTGAAACCATGCAAAATGGAAACAGCTTGGCCATCTTGTGAATTTATTTTCCCGCTCTTCCACCAATTCCAGCACAAACATGCGATCTTAAACTAGTGATGTGCAGGAGATGATTTGTCTGTGACTCATGGAATCCTCTATTAAAGTTTTGCCACCAGGATTAGAAATCCAGCATCTGTCCTGCATTGGGGCTATCAGCAGGAGACACTCAGGGCATGTCTACACTGCAGCTGGGAGTGAACGTCCCAGCCTACGTAGACAGACTCATGCCAGGGGGACTCAAACTAGTATATTACAAATAGCAATGCCGACATTCCAACTAGGGCAGAAGCTCAGGGTCTCAAGCCCACCCAACCCCCTGGGCCTGAGGGCCTGAGTTCCAGCCTGAGCTAGAACATCCACATTGCTATTTTTAGCACTCTAGTTTGAGCCCTGCTAGCACTTGTCTGTCTACCTGGGCTGGAAGGCTCACCTGTTCTTTAAAGGAGTCATGTCATAGAACATGGTTGACTGGCTCTAGGACCCCACATTCCTTAAAAGGGGCCAGAAAACCCTTCTATATAAAGTGACCGCTTTGGTAACAATGTTTGAGTGACTAACTTCAGATACCTTAGGCCTGACTTCAGAGGTGATAGTTCAATGGGAGCTATGGGTGCTCAACACCCTTGAAAAATCAGGTCTCAAGTTTGCCATGCAAAAATTGAGGGATCAAAATTTAGTGAGCACTTAAAGATTTAGTCTCATGCTTCCTGAGGAAGAGAAGGGAAGAATGGGCAAAATTCTGCAGCCCTAGCCGTCAACAGGAGTGATGCTTTAAGCAAGGACTGAGTGGGGACTTCACTGGGACTATTGCATGAGTATAAACTAATTAAAAGCTGCAATATTTGGCCCTATGTTTGCCATTTGATGCTGCAAGGAGAAACAGACTGGTAGTACCTGCTCAGCAACATGGTAGAATGATTAAATGTATGTGTGACTGTGAGACTTAGCTCAAAGGTGCTTCCGCTTCCTAGGAGGCGGGAAGGTCCCTCTTCCTGACAAGAATTGTAACCTTGGGGTGTGAGAGAAAGAACACAGATGTGAATAGGGAAGGACAAGGGACAGTGTGTCCTGGCAGGGGTATATAGGTGTGGTGTGAATATGGAGATGGTGCAGAAAGCCTGTGGGGACTGGTGGGGCAGTCTGTAGGGAGACAGTAGGGGCAATCTGCAAGGACTGTATATGCAGGGAAGACAAGGGGTAGTGTGTGTGTCTCCAGAGACAGTGGTTGGAGATGGCAGGTGTACACGAGAGAGATGTGCTTAAAGCACAGTATAACCAAAGGAACAATTATGCAACCAACATGACGGAAAGGTTGAGACAGAGGCACTTTCTACTCTAGAGTCTGAAATATGAAGGAGAGGGTAACAGTTTCAGGGTTATCTGCACCTTTGACTTCCCCTCTTGGTCTCTTCTCTAGGGCACCCACTTAAAGGTTTCAGGCTCCCAGCTGTCACCTCTCTTAGGCTGAAACCTGCATCTCTCTCTCCCTCCAGACAGGGAGTTTAGGCATCTGCACTTCATTGTGATTTCCCCGGCAGGTCTGACCAAGGTCCAGGGCCACAAGAGTATACACCAGTTACCAACCAGCCTTCACAAAATAAAGTACATTTATTCTTAAGGTAAAAGCATTACCGAGAAATATAAAAAATAATAAATGTTCCTATACCCACACTAAAAGCTTACCAGAGGTCACCCATCAGTCGTACTAAACTCAAGTCTTTCCAACCCTTCCGCAAGTGTTGGGCCTCCCCTCTCCTTAAACAGCCTTTTTATATCAAAAGCCCTTTCTTTGTCTGTTGGTCTCTGAAAACCCAGTCTGAACAGCATACGCAAGACTCCCCTAGAGGTAGTACCTCACTGGAGGTGTTTACAGTTTCAGCCACTAGCCTTAATTACTCCCCACTATTTTTTGATTCTGGGGGAGCTGTGGTAACCATCCTCCCAGAGTTGCATACAATCCCTCGCCCACAATGATACATAAATCATTAAATTAATACAATATGGTCTCCTAAAGATAGTGCAAGTGTTTGCAATATCTATCACATCTCCCCCATAAAGAAGCCTATATTAGCAAGGGTGGCTGTTTGGCACCTTAAGGGAATCCACTGACTTATTTCCTGCACAGAGCATCAGCAACCAAATTTGCATTCAATTGGACATGAATCTTCTGTACCATAATCTTGGCGCACGAGGGTCCATCTCAGAAACTTGGCATTAGTCCCTTTTATTTCATGCAGCCAGGTAAGTGGTGAATATATACAGTGAAAAAGATAAGGCTGAGGGTCCACGCTGTGGCTAAACTTTCTATTCCAATAGTTTTTCTCTCAGGGAAGCAATTTCTTGCTCAGGTACGCTATGGGGAGCATCTCCCCCTTTTCATCATTTTGTATCAGCATCAGCAGGATTCCACTCGGCCCAAGGACATGCATTCACACTGCCAGGCAACAGCTCAGAGCTGCCTCTCTGCTGTCAGCTTGCAGCCAAGGGTCAGAATCATGGGCTGCTGCTTTCTGCTCCTGGCTCCAAGTAACCACACAAGTGGCCTGGAGCCAGGATTCTAAGTAATTCCCCAGCAGGTAGCTGGAAGTGCACTCAAACCTCCTTAGGCCCCTGATAGCAGTGGCATCAACTCGGTGGGCTGTAAACCGACTGCCCCTCTATACAGATGGAGTGGTAGCCGGGCCAAATCTCAGGGAGTGGCATTGTGACCTGGTGCACAAGGTTGCGGCTCCACTCAAATTTGGCTGAGCTGTTCCTCCGGCCAGACGGTGAGGTGGCCAGGCCAAATGATGTTGCAACCTGGCACATGGGGAGTCTGTTCCTGTATGGCAAAGTGGAGGGGAATCTGCCAAGAACTCAATTCCTGGGGGTATTGGCTTATGCACTGAACTGGTAAGAGGGGGTGACTCCCCACCTGAAAGAGACCCAAGGAAGGGGGATCAATCGGGACCAGAAACCCTCACCTGCCGGACTCTCTGGGCTGGGTTTTGCCTGAAATCCTGGACCATCATTTCTTTTCTGGTCCTCACACTATAGCAGGTTGACTAGCTATGCCTTTGTCCACTCCTCAGTGATAAGCGCCTTTCTCTGCATTTCTCAACCAGTTAACTTTTTTTCAGCTGTTTATAACTCATTTTTCCCAGTCTCCCTTTTTGTTGTTCCTTTCTTGAAAAGACTGAGACTTTTCTCTGGGTTTTTCTCTTCTACAGCACTTGCTTTCTACAGCACTTCCTCTTGATACCTTACTGGCAATTCTCCACTGTCATAGATCACACACGCTGCTACCAGAAAGAGAGGGAGAGGAAGATTTCCTTATGCTACTGGGAATCATAAGAAACTTTAAATAAAAAAAGTGATGAAAAAAACTTTGCCTGACCCTAAGAGGAAGGAGACAGATGGTACCTTGCTTCATAGCAACTTTCTAATGGATCAGAAATGGACACCAGGAATAGAACCCCAGAGAGAGTGTGAAAAGTTGTCCTGGGCAGAAGCTGAAAGAAATACCCAGTTAATGATCCTCAACTGCTGATTTCCAAATTAAAATCCAAAACAACTTGCATTTTTTGAAATCATAAATGCAAAATGTTTAGCCACATTAAATAATCTGCTTAATAGTTCTCAAATCCTCTGTAGCAATCCTAGTTTTCTATACCATTTTCATATCACAATAGTAATTTATTTTATAATGTATATTATAATAGTTTCCACCATTGTAAGTAACTCATAATGTGTATATCACAAAGCCAGACTATAACTATTACATCCTGGTTTTAGTTGCACTGGCATATAAAAAGGAAGAACCTTTGGTTTTTTATTAAATACAGTAATTAAATATTTTCCAACTTGTTCCAGAAATAATCTGATAAAAGTGGTGTACTAATAATAGTGTGACCAGACAGCAAATGTGAAAAATCGGGACAGGGGATGGGGGGTAATAGGAGCCTATATAAGAAAAAGACCCAAAAATTGGGACTGTCCCTATAAAATCGGGACATCTGGTCACCCTAACTGATAATTACCAATTTTTTGAACAGATTCTTCAGCTTTCACACACACAAATTCCCATTTGACTTGTGCTCCAAAGCACTGTTGGATTAGACCAGGGGTTGGCAACGTTCGGCACGCGGCTCGCCAGGGTAAGCACCCTAGCGGGCCGGGCCAGTTTATTTACCTGCTGACGCGGCAGGTTTGGCCGATCGTAGCCCCCACTCGCCGCGGTTTGCCATCCCGGGCCAATGGGGGCGGCGGGAAGTGGCGCGGGCCAAGGGATGTGCTGGCCGCGGTTTCCCACCGCCCCCATTGGCCCGGGACGGCAAACCGCGGCCAGTGGGGGCCACGATCAGCCGAACCTGCCGCGTCAGCAGGTAAATAAACTGGCCCGGCCCGCTAGGGTGCTTACCCTGGCGAGCCACGTGCCGAACGTTGCTGACCCCTGGATTAGACCCTTCAAACACAAAAAAAATCTTGACTCCTGGAGTATTGCTATAGAAAAAGAGCAAACACTTCATAAATATTAAAATTGCATCATGACTAGAATTAGTCAGTATTTATATACATATGAATTTTAATGCCTTTAACTAAAATTAGAAAAGTACCTTCTCGCTTTCACTTTGGTGAATGTAACCTATTGTATCAAGATCTCACCCAGGAATTAAAAGCTAGTAACACAGGGCAATGTTGATGAAGATGGGTGTTGTTAACAAGAAGTATGGATAATCCGCATATAAGGGGGAGCTTAGTGTCAATTTGTCACCTCTTCTTAAATGCAGTTGGCAGTAACAATTTTCTCCATCACTAATCCATATGTATAGAAGAGTCCAACATTCAACATCTGGCAGGTGCTCTTTTATAAGATGAAAATATTAATTAGGTATCTGAATCACTAATTACTGTTTGTGTCCTTGAGTTTCTGCATCAGTGTTTTTTTTTTAAGCTTTTCTTCTCCAGATTTTTCACTGCCTTGTAAGTCATTTTTCTTTTTTGCTTGACTGTGTTTTCGTCCTTTCCTTTGTATGTGGTCAATTTTTTTACTGTAAACTGTTACCTACTTTCAGCATTCACAAAATACAAGAGTTTTAAATCTGAATATTTTGACTATCACTATCTGAGATGGGTAATAACAGTCTGGGTCTACTTACTGGTATGTTCCTGGAATTAATATATTCTCTTTGCCTTCATGCTGATCTGAAGGCATCATAATATAAATAAGACAAAAGAGTGACGAAAATATAAGCAGAATCTATCTAAGACAGGAATTAGAAGGGTACTCAAAACATGTTACAAGAAGATATTGACTCACAACCACTGATGATAGTCAATATATTTATCAAGACTTACTTGACATACTTAGTCATCTAGTAGGGCAGCTTAAAAGGAAAAGTGAATGTTTTGACACAATGTCCTTGAGAGCTTCACATGTGTGGGAAAAGCAGAGGTACTAGATATAAATAGCATATCCCATTGGCAAGAGGGGTGGCTTCACATATTAAATAAAACTTGTTCCAGCACTCCTGATCTAGACCTTCCAGCTGTGATAGCTCAATGCTCACTGTTTATTATGGGGCGATCTAGGAAAGATCACAAGCAACAGAGAAAAAACTGAAATAAATGGTGTTAAAGGGGGATCAGAAATGGTCTTCAGACATTGTACAATTAATTAACAATATTATTATTGGTGGTGTCCAAGGAGGGCAAGAAACATCTGTGATTCGTGTGAACTTAAGCTCCCTTTGACTGTCTCAGGGACTACACTGACTAGCTCTGGAGGGAGCTGCATCTGGCCCTTGGCTCCTGAGGGATTGTTACTATTAGCCATCACTTATGAGCTACCTGAAAGTAGCTGAGATCAGCATCTGGCCCACAGCATTAAACATTGTCATGGCTGGAGTATTTCTATGTTCCTAGAAACTTACATCCAGGTGCTGCAGGGTGGATAAAACCACCTCTACTCCCATCCCCACCTCCTATGTTGTGTCAAATGCTGCCCAGACACAGCTCAATATTAGGTCCATTATGTCCATAGGAAAGTATGGTCATGAGAAAGAAGGTCTGCTTTAAGTTCACTCCTGAGTGGTATAGTGCAATAGTGCACAAGCTAACATTTTACAGTTGACGATCCAGGCATTAAGAAGTGTTCTCTTTTCATTTACTTCTATGTTAATGTTTAATCAAAAGAGATTCCTGTTTGTTATCACTTTGACTAGGTTACCTTCCAATCAACACTCAGAACTCTTTAGAAAGAGGCGCTTAGCAATCTCTAGCTTTCCAGATTAGTTGCTTTTCATGACAATATTTTTCTAACTCTAAAAGGTTACTCAGATAAAACATTCATCTCCGTACAGCCCTCAAACCCCATATTTACACCAATTATCTATCATTCTTTTCCCGCCTCCAGTAATAAACAATATGCCAGAACAGATCACATTGCTGCCCTGATTTTTCAGCGTAATTGCTATTTTTCTAAACTTAACGAAATCTAATCCTTAAATCCTTTGACCGTCTACTTTTAATGTAATTTGTCCTTAAACAGATGGCTACAATCAGCTTCTTATCAGCATCCCAGCAATTCTATCAATTGTGTCCATTAAGTCTCTAAATGCATTTTCCTAGGTAAACTGACTACAGTTTTCTTTGCTGGATGACTCCTACAGACTCTGCTGCTGCTGTGACTCATCGGCTTCTCTCCCCAACACACTGGCTCCTGCCTTCTCTTTTATTGCCCTGAGAAGCAGGTTGCCCATTATTCTCAATTGCAGATGTTGTTGTGTAAGAGTGGCAAATACTTAGGATCTTAAGGTCCCTTCCACTTAACAAATAAGACACATTCAAACAATGGCCAGTTGAATGAGGATAAAATTCTGAATCTCTCCATGGATGAGTTGAGATTTCCAATTCAAAACAGAATCCAGCCTTCCTACGCTACATATACTACTGCAGGCATTGTGCTACTGCTTGTCAAGTCTCCTGCCCTTTACTTCACTGAATCACCACCTCCTATCATCTATAGCCCCTAATTTTGCTACCCTGTAAATGTCAAGAATAATAGCACTGTTTTTTTCAAATGTAAGCTATGTCTCTAGTCCTTTTCTTTGGGAAGCTAGTCCTCAAAATAAGATCCGAGCTCTAGGGCTGAGAGGATGCTGCAATGATGTATCTCCCTTAGAACCCTGGGTAATTCATGGTCCTCACCAAAGCCACTCTTACTGGTCATGGGATCCCCCCAGTCTTTGAGGTTACTTTGGATGAGTTGCGGCTATGGTAGAGGTGGCCATCCATGTTGCTACCCATGACATGGTAATATATTATAGTAGTCTCCTTAAATTAAGGACCTGAAGAAGAGCTCTATGTAAGCCCAAAAGCTTGTCTCTTTCACCAACAGAAGTTGGTCCAAGAAAAGATATTACCTCAGCTACCCTGTCTCTTTAAATGTAGTCATGCATAATCACGAGAGGGCCTCCCAGCGTAAGGCGTCTCTCACATGAGGCAAACACACCAATGGTCTGTAGGAGCCACCTTGTTATGTATCTAATGAAGAAAGCTGTGGTTTAAACTCCATATTCTTAGTCTTACTCTGGTTCCTGAAGTACAGAGGCTGCAGCATACTCACAAAGACAACACTCTTGGATGCCTGACTCTGCTAGAAAGCATGACGAGGTCAGAAGTGCCCACATTCTGCATGAAGCAAAAAGTGTCTGTTTTTGTCAGGAGCACAGTGGATCAGTAAATGGTGCAAACTGCTACCCAAGAAAGTGCAGTCTACAGACCAGAATGAACCAACAGAAGGTGCAGAGCACTGAGACACAGTAAGTGCACAAACGTGAAACCAAAGTAAACCCACACTGAGGCAGGACCACACATACCTAGACCTTCCCTGACAGGTGTTTGTCTAGCCTGCTCTTTAAAACCTCTAGTGGCAGTGACTCCACAGCCTCCCCTGGAAGCCTATTCCAGAACTTAACTACCTGTAGAGTTAGAAAGGTTTTCCTCACATCTAACCTGAATCTCCCCTGCTGCAGATTAAGCCCATCACTTCTTATCCTACCACCAGTGGACATGGAGAATAACAGCATTATTAGATCACATTTGCCTAGTTGGTTTATGAGACTGTCACGTGGAACTGTGTCAAAGGCCTTACTAAAATCAAGATATATCATGTCGACTGCTTCTCTTCTACCCACTAGGTCAGTAATCCTGTCAAAGAAGAAAATTAGGTTGGTTTGACATGATTTGTTGTAGAAAAATTCATGCTGGCTATTCCTTATGACTCTATTATCGTCTAGGTCAGTGGTACTCAAACTTTTTCAGTCGTGCCCCACTTTTCAGTCATGGAATCTCTCTGCGCCCACCCCCTCCATTACTGCACAGCCCAGGCTTCCTCAGCAGTGGAGCTTGGGCTGAAGGCAGAGCTGGGAACGGAACTGAAGATGGAGGAGGAGCTGGGGCTAGAGGCAGAGCTGGTCTGGGGGTGGAGAGGGAATGAAGACAGAGCCGGGCTGGGGGCGAAGCAGGGGGTGGAGTAGAGCTGTGGTTGCGGGTGGAGAGGGATTGAGGACAGAGTTGGGCTGGCGGCAAAGCAGGGGGTGGAGTAGAGCTGTGGTTGCGGGTGGAGAGGGAGTGAGGACAGAGCCGGGCTGGGGGTGGAGTGGAGCTATGGGTGCGGGTGGAGAGGGAGTGAAGGTGTATCTGGACTTGAAGGTGGAGCAGGACTGGGGGGTGAATGGGGTTGAGTGAGGAGCAAGGCTGGGGGCAGAGCAGTTCTGGGGACAGAGCAGGGCTGGAAGCATGGTGCTCCCTCCCCGCCCCCGGAGGGGCTAGCCCTGGTCTGGCTGTGTGTCCCCCAAATGTTCCTCCACTCTCCCATAGGGGGGTGCACCCCACAGTTTGGGGATCACTGCTGTATGTGCTTACAAATTGATTGTTTACTAATTTGTTCCAGTATCTTTCCAGATATCAAAGCTAAGCTGACTGGTCTATATTTCCCCACGTCCTCTTTGTTCCCCTTTTGAAAGATAGGTACTATGCTTGCCCTTCTGCAGTGCTCTAGGATCTCATGCATCCGTCACAAGTTCTCAAAGATGCAAATGGTTCCAAGATTGCTTCAACTAGTTCCTTAAGTACTGTAGGGTGAATTTCATCAGGCCCTGCTAACTTGAATACAATCTAAATATTCTTTAATCTGTTCTTTCCTTATTCTGGCTTGCATTCCTTCCCCCTTGTTTTTAATATTAATTGTGTTGAGTGTCTAGTGAAGACTGAAGCAAAATAGATATGATGTTTTCTTGATGTTGTCAGTTATTAGCTCTTCTTTCCCACTAAGTAGAGGACCTACGCTTTCCTTTGCCTTTCTGTTGCTCCTAATGTATTTAAAAGAACCTTTTCCTATTGCCTTTTATGTCCCTTGCTAGGTAGATCTCATTTTGTGCCTACACCTTTCTGATTTTGTGCCTACACGCTTGTGCTATTCTTTTGTACTTCTCCTTAGCAATTGGTCCATGTTTCCACTTTTTGTAGAAACCCTTTTTGATTTTCAAGTCATTAAAGAGCTCCTGATGAAGCCAGAATGGCCTCCTCCTATTCTTCCTGTCTTTTCTTCACATTGGGATAATTTGCAGTTGTGCTTTTAGTATTGTCTCCTTGAGAAAGTCACAGCTCTCCTGAATTCCTTTTCCCTCTTAAATTCTCTTCCCGTGGGGCATTACCTACCAATTCTCAGTTTGTTAAAGTCTGCTTTTTTGAGTGGTTTGAGCATTGGCCTGCTAAACACAGGATTGTAAATTCAATCCTTGAGGGGGCCACTTAGGGATCTGGGGCAAAATCAGTACTTGGTCCTCTTAGTGAAGGCAGGGGGCTGGACTCAATGACCTTTCAGGGTCCCTTCCAGCTCTATGAGATAGGTATATCTCCATTTTTTTTCTTACTCTGCTGTTCTCACTCCTTACTTTCCTTAGACTCATTTCATGATCTCTTTCAACCAAATTGTCTTTCACCTTCAGACTCACAACCAATTCCTGCCTGTTGGTCAGAATCACGTTTGGGTCGTCCCACATTACTTCCTCCACTTTCTGATACAAGAAGTTGTCTCCAAGAACTTACTTAAAATGTTGTGTGTTGCCATATTACTTTTCTATCACATGTCTGGGTAGTTAAAGTCCCCCATTACTGGCAGGGCACTATGAAAAAAAAAATCAAAACCAGGAGGATTACAAACCACCTCCACCACTATCTTTACTTGGTAACCTTGCTGAGAATTGGAGGAGATGGGAACAATGCTTCCACATTTATAGGAAAGCCTCAGAAGCAGACTGAGCCAATGGTAAAGATCAACAGAACAGTGGAGGTGTATACACTACAAGGCTGCTCCCACTGATTTAACTCTTCTGTGGCACCGACAAAATAAAACCATCTCAACAAGGGGCCTAGAGCTTTTTGTGACAAAGTTAGATCGATGCAGTGTCAATGTAGACAGACAGTGTGCTTGCTTATGTCACCTCCAGGAGGTGTCCCACAATGCTTATCATGACTGCTCTGGTCAGCAGTTTGAACTCCCTCCCCCATTTAAAGGGCCAGGAATTTTTTTGCAATTCCTCTTCCTGTTTGCTCGGCGTGGACAGTTCACACAGCATCTTCCCAGCTGACCATGCCGGCTTTCCACAGTAGATGCGCTCCTGCGTGGAATACATCACAGCTGTTGGATGTGCTGGGTCTGTGGGGAGAGGAGGCTGTGCAGTTGCAGCTCTGATCCAGCCGTAGGAGCTTTGATACCTGTGGGCTGATTGCTAGAGGGATGCAGGAGAAAGGGCATTAAGCAGCTGAGGCAGGGGTACCAGAAGGCAAGGGAGGCCAACCATCACTCTGGTGCGGCGCTGAAGACATGCCGCTTCTACAAGGAGCTGCATTGCTATCTGCACATTGTCCTTTGTCCACCAAGCTCTGGGTAAATATCTGCCAAAGTTGGTATGGAAGAAGGTGGGGAAGAGGACACTGCCCCACACTAAGAATGGACAAGGCAGTGTTTTAGCCTAGGGGTTAGCACAGTCACCTGGGATGTGGGAAACCTGGGCTTAATTCCCCCCTCTCCAGTAGAGAGGGAGAAGGATTTGAACAGGGGTCTGCCACCTCTCAGGAAAGTTCTCTAACCACTGAGCTCCGAGATATGCTGATGGGACTCCCTCAGTTCCTCCTGTTTAAGCTGTTCCACAGTGGATTAAACAGTGACAGAGTCAGTGGAGCCAGGGTCTCCCCCTCCAAGGTGGATGCCCTATCCATTTGACTACAGATTCAGTACCTCTCTTTCTGGCCACATGACTTTCCTTATTTATCCACGGTAGAGCAGTTTCAACAGGAGAGACTGAGGAAGTCCCCCATCAGAACATCCCATTTGGAGAATGATTTGAAGCATTCTAATAATAAAAAAGTTAAGGACTGTTATGATTTAGTTGAGAGAATTAATAAAACACAAACAGCATTTTATATTCAAATTTATGATTTTTCATAGCATTTTAATGGGTTATCTTAAATAACTTCAGTAACACTTCTAAAAATCCCTCTTTCCAAGAGATGGAAAAGAATAGGAAAGGAGCTTACAAAGATCAGCAATAGTAGAGGAAAAGTAATATTTGCATTTCAACCCTAAACATTCAGAAGTTAGTCAGGCCCCCAAAATCATGAGATTGGCTTAAAAATCAGGAGATTTTAAAAAATTACGTTTGGATTCTTTTTATTTGTTGTCTGGTGTCGTAAGCCTTTAGAGGTCACATTTTCAAGCTTTTCTGCCCAATTATAACTGCTATATGTGGGCGTTTTTCTTTCTTTATTTTTTAAAATGAAAACAGAAATTCATGTACAATCACTTGAATTCAGGAGCTATGGCTTTAAGGAACGCCCCAAATACTGTGAGATTCATGATAAATATTGAGAGAGTTGGCAATACTGATTTTAATCTATTAAGTCTGATAGAGATTTTTAGCTTCAGCTAAATAAAAGATTAAGGGTGTGGGGTAGTTTCTTTTCTTTATTGTTTTCTTCTTTCTGTTACAACTTTTCCACGTAAAGATTATTTAAGATCAAAATGATCAAGTCAATGACCTCTCAAATGTGTTTCCAATTTGTCATGGCATTTCTCTGGACAACAGTTACTAAGATATTGACTTCAAATTTCTACTTCAAGTCTGCAGAGAAACACTCTAAAACTATGAATGAGGGAGAGCAGCTGCCCTCAACAGGTGCTCCCAAGATTGAGGAAGAATAAGCCTGTTATACATATTTGTTTCTTCTAAATTGCAAAACTGTCCTTTAGTACAGCAACTCATAACTGGACAGCCAGCTCCAGTCTAGCTAACCCTGTTAAACTTTGACCAAGACCTTAGTGGGAGAAAAGTTTATGTAGGAGAGGTCTGCCCCCTGCTGGAATGCCCAAATACTGCATCAGTTTATTATGTTCAAAGTCTCTACTTTACTATTGTTTAGCTGTTGACACATTTCTCACTCAAGGTGCTATTCGAAATAATTACAGTCAGCTAAATGTTTCTTTTTTGATTCATTAAGAGCATAAGCAAAGAGTTGCTGTCACTAGTGATTTAGTTATATTAGGTGTTTGTGGTGAAAGGTAGTGAACAAATCAAAATCCAAACTGTGGAGAACCCAGCAGATCCCTGATGATGGGACTACAGAAGGAAGAAATACCACCCCTGAGACACTGGCTGTCCTTTCCACGCAAATCTGTGGAAGGTCCTTTGCAGAACTGTAGTTTGGGGAATTGGTCCTGTCTGCACATTGTCCTTTGCTCACCAAGCTTTGGGTAAATATCTGCCTAAGTTGGTACTGCAAAAGGTTGGGGAGGGAGAACACTGCCTCACCCTAAGAATGGACAAGGCAGTGTTTTCTCATGAACAGAGCAATGGGGTAGGAGGCAGGAAACCCAGGTTATATTCCCTGCCACTGGCCTGCTGGGTGGCTATCAGTGCTTCAACTCTCTGTACCTTAGTTTCCCTAATGTAAAAGGGGGATAATGATACTGACCTCCTTTTTAAAGTGCTTTGAGATCTATTGATTAAAGACACTATGTAAGAGCTCAGTATTATTATAGTGTTTATGTTCCAATTTATATTGAATGGTTAGATTGTAAGTACTCTGGGACTCTCTCTTTATTTGTATTTGTTTAGTGCCCAGCTCCATGGAACCCCTAACCTGATTTGGGCTTTAGGCCATTACTGTAATATACATTTTAATAATAAAATGGTCACAAACAGCCTTAGGGCACTGGATTCTGCCTGCCCCCACTGAAGTCAATGGGGAGTTTGCCATTAACTGCAATGGGAGCAGAGTAGGCTCTATATAGTTCAGTGACTTTGATTTCCACATCACAGTACATGATTCATGCCAGTTATGCAAGTCCCTTATGGAAGCTGAATAACAATGATGCCATTCCAAAATGTTTGCCAGCTAACGTAGCTCAGGTACATAAGCTACCTGTTGCTTTAAGTTAGGCAACAAAGGATGATGCGATTAAGACAATCAACAGCCACCAGTAAGCAGACAATTACGTACATGAATTTAAACCCTTCTACATGAATGACAACACATCTATGAGAAATGTTGTAATTCTGCAGATCTGCCACTACTGCGTCCTCTCTTCAGATTCCTGAAAGACACACCTGTGAAAACAGCAAAGGATCTCACATTCATTGAATTGTGCTGTCTTTCAGAGGGGGTCATGCTACCCACTGTGCCACAGCTTTGTCTATTGGTCTGTCATCTGAACTGTACTGTTCTACTGCACCTCCTTGGGGTGCATTCACTACCCTAGAGACTAGATCCTGTCATGCAACATTCAGGCAGTCTTTAGTGCAGCTTTCTGATTTTCTAAGGTAGATAGTCATCTGCACCATGTAGCCTAGATTAAAGCTGAGCTTAGGACCAGATTTTCAAGTGCTCTGTCTGCACCCACAATTGGGGCCAGAATCTCAAAAGTGCTCAGTACTCAGAAGCTGCCACAGATGTATGGCCAGATTTTTCAAGAGAACTGAGCAGGTTTGGTGCTGAAGTCTCAAAAGCTGGCCCTTTATTCAAGTGCCTAAATGGAAGCTGAGCTCTCTTGATCACTTGGTCACAGCTGCGATGCTGAACTCTTGAATATCTGGCCCCTTGTACATACAATGTGCTGAAATCCTTAGCTGGAGGTGCTCAGTTATCTGACACATATTCATGTGAAAATTCCTGACAATGGAATACACTGAGGGCCAGACCCTGCTTGACCAGGTTGTGCACATGAAGAGGGGGACTGTCAATGTGAAAGACATCTTTCCCCCAGGCCACTTTGCAGCTACTACCCCTCACAGGCTCTGGGGCCCTGTTTAATCCTCTTAGACTACACTAGGAGAAAAAAGGTGTATTTTTAACATGTGTCATTAGTTATCACATGTTAAAATCCTAGTGTAGACAAATTAACATGCGAGTTGGACATCAGCCTACCCAAGAATCAAGCTGGTTTTCGACCACACAGAAGTTGCTGCGGCCAGATCCTGGCCCTCACTATAAACATTGAGGCTGGATTCCAACGAAAACTCACTTTCATCAATCTGTCAGTGACATATGACACAGTCTGGAAGGATGGTCTGCTACTGAAATTGCCAAAGTGATCCCCGGTGTGGAGATTCTCAGGCTGCTGAATATCATGCTTAGTGGCCGAAGGATGCGCATATACCGTGGAGGTCAAACCAGCAAGCCATGCACTTTGAATAATGGGCTCCCACAAGGCTCTGTACTTGCTCTGACAATCTTCAATGTTTCCGTGAGCGATATGCCTGAAACAATGGCACAGAAGTTTGCACAGACTGATGATTTGGCACTTGCAACTCAAGTCTCTGCCTTATAAGAACGTGAAGTAACCCTTGCATCTGATCTTAAGACCACACACTGACCTTTCATGAGCACCTAAAGAAAGTAGCCTGTAAAGTGGAGACTCACCTCCAGATTATTCAAAAGTTAGCAGGAGCAAGCTGGGAATCAACAGCCTGGGTGCTACGAACATCAGTCTTGGCCCTGGTGTACTCCATTGCAGAGTGTTGTGCACTGGTGTAGACAAGAAGCTGCCATACCCAATTTGTGGATAGGCAACTGAATCAGACCATGCGAATCATCATGGGATCTTTCAAATCAACACCTCTACCACGGCTTTCTGTATTAGCAATCATCGAACCTCCAGTATCCACCGAGATACAGCCACAGCACGAGAACTTAAATGCTCCAAAGACTACCCAGAACGTCCCAACCAGCAAGTTATGGATAACATACCCGAACAATGCCTGAAATTGTGCAAAGCACTAAGGACCGCACGTGGCCACCTCATGTCTCTGGATCCGACCAAGGAATGGCAAAGTGTCTAGACCTCATCTACCATTCCAAACAAGCACATTATTACTGAACCAACAAGCCTTTGTCCTCCTGGTTTCAACCTACCACACACACATTGATTAGCAAACTGAACAAACCATGGAAGATGTGGCTGCTTGATGCAAATGTGGAAAATCAAAGACTCTCCTTTGTGCGACTGCAGTGAGAACATCCAAACCATCGAACGCATTATAACACAGTGCCCCAAATATGGATTCAAAGGTGAATTGGATGGCATCCACAATGTCACACAGGAGGCCTTGAAATGGCTAATGGAGCGACAGCTGAATCTATAGACTGTTGCTCTGCAGATGCCATACACAAGAGAGAGCACGAGCTAGTCAAGGTAAATCCTAGGCTTCCCCTAGAGTTTACTTCAACCAGATAATATGTTAGCTAAAACTGCCTTGTTTACACTAGAATTTTAACATATACTAGTGAACGTGTGTTAAACACACCTTATCTCCCACTGTAGACATGGCCTTAGGGGATAGCTGGACTAGGATAAGGTGTGTATTTTTGTTGTTTTTAAACATATTTGCTAGTTTATTTAAAAACTCTAGTGTCAAAATACAAGTTGCTCTGTCTACATGTGTCCGTGTGACACGTGAATGCTAGGGGATTTAAACTCACCACCTTTTAAACTAGTCTAGACATACTCTTAGCTGCAGCTCCACCCCTTCCAGGGTATCAAAGTTCCAACCCAATTATAACAAACTTAAAAAGAAGGTAATCCATCCCAGGTCTTGGCTGGACCCAGCCCTTCCTCTCAGGGTCTGTCTTCTCTAGTCAACACTCACCTGAGCTCCCTGCTTCAGGCCTGCTTGCCTTCAGGGAGTCTCTGTCTGCCAACAGAGGTAGTTAACAGATTTGCAAAGAGCAAACCACAAATGTTTCTTGTGAGATGGAACAAACATAGGACCAAAAGAATTGCCATATTGGATTAGACCTGAGTCCATCTAGTCCAGCAGTTCTCATACTGTGGGTTGGGACCCCAATGTGGGTCACAACCCTGTTTTAATGGGGTTGCTAGGGCTGGCTTTGACTTGCTGGGGCCCGGGGCCAAAGTCTGAGCTCCACCTCCCGGGGCTGAAGCCAAAGCCCAAGGACTTCAGCCCTGGGCAGTGGGGCTTAGGTTACAGGCCCCCTGCCTGGGGCTGAAGCCCTTGGGCTTTGGCTTTGGTCCCCTCCCGGGACAGTGGGGCTCAGGTGGGCTCAGGCTTTGGTCCATCCTCCTGGGGTCATGTAACAATTTTTGTTGTCAGAAGGGGGTCACAGTGCAATGAAGTTTGAGAACCCCTGATCTAGTCAGTATCCTGTATCTGACAGTAATCAGCACCAGATGATTCAGAAGAAGGCGTAAGAACCCTATGGCAGGCGGATATGGGTTGATCTGTCTCCCCGTATTAGATTTCATCCAGATTTCTAATAGTTGGGAGATTAGCTTAATCCCTGAATCATACAGTTTAATATCCATTCCAAAATTTGTTATAATTAATTATAACTCTAGATATTTTTGATATCCATACACATGTCCAATCCCTTTTTGAATCTTTTTAAATTCTTCGCCTTGATGATTCTTGTGGCAGTGAATTCCACAGTTTAATTACATGATGTGAAAAATTATTTCCTTTTACTAAATTTCCCCTCTTTTAGTTTCATTACACGTCCACTTGTTCTTGTGTTATGAGATGGGGAAACAGAAGTTCTTAATTCCCTTCTCTAGATCATTCATTTTTTATATACATTTATCATGTACCCTCTTATTCATCTAAAGTAAATAACCTCAATCCTTTCAATCTCTCTTCATAAAAAATATTTTTCAGGCCCTTAATCATTCTTGTTACCCTTTTCTGACCCCCTCTAGTTCTGCAGTATCCTTTTGGAGGTGAGGTAACCAGTCCTGCACACAATACCCAGATGAGACTGCACCATTGATATGTATAATGGCATTACAATATTATCTGTATTATTTGCCATCCCATTTCTTATCCATCCTAACATCTTGTTTGCTTTTTGACCACAGCAACACAATGAGCAGAGGTTTCCATTGACAATGACACCCAGGTCCTTTTCTTCATTCATACAGTTAATTTAGAACCCAATAAGGTTACTAGCAATTTCAATGTTCCCCTCCAATTTGGATTACTTTGTATTTATCAGCATTGAATATCATGTGCCATAGCGTTGCCTATTCACCAGCTTGTTTCGGTCTCTCTGAAGTTCCTCACATAGGAGAAAAGTAAGTTTTAAACTATTCCTATTTATCATACAGTGCCCTTTTGTCCCTTTTAGTAGTAGTTTGTGTCCCCACACACCTACCTCCATCCACACACCCAGCCATTTCAACTCCCTTTCTACTGTAAAAATGGTATTTGGACAATTAAAAATAGACATGTCAGTTTCATTTCTCTACATAATCAGTTTCTGATACATTTCCCTTGTCCATACTTAAGCTGTAGGTTTAGGTTGTAAGATGCTGCATGAGAATGCAAGTGGTTGGTTTTTGTTTGTTTGTTTTTAAACTTGTTTCTAATGGAATTTAAAAAGAAAAGAATCATTCCTACTGGCCTTAGGTTTTCAAAAACTTATTTTTATAAAAATCAAATTTTGGAACAAATTTGATCTGATGCAGTTTCTTTAAACTAGGGTATTTCAACTTTACTTTCATAGCGTATAGGTGTCAATCCTCTGTTCGCTTTCTAAATTAATACTAATGATACTCCATAATTTTATCTTAGTTAAGAAATATCTTGATTTCAATTCCACCAGAAATCCCTTTTATATACTCTGCTTGTCTGCTGTTCTTTTCTCCTGAGATACTGTCCATCACGACAAATGAACTTTACTAATGCTCACGCTAGTAAGCAATCACACAGATTTCTGCAGAAGCTTGTGGGGCTAGAATACGTCTTTATGGAAAATATTTAGCTATTTTGCTCTTTGCAGCAGTCAGAGAATTCAGAAGCACTTCTCATCAGGAATAAAGTGTGAAATGTATTTGTAAAACAATGTTATAAGGACTCTGCCAGCCAATTTTAGGAATCACATTTAGGTTTGTTAAGTAAACGTTTTCAAAATACTTGCATTTGGTGACTGGGTTTGTTTTCTTTATGTACATTTTTGGTTTCCGTTTTATTTTCAGCACATCCTACTGGTGTTTGTAACCAAATATCAGTGAGAAACATGTCTGTGTGCACCCACTCATCCTCATTTTGGGGGCGACGGGGATACTAGAGCAGGAGAGAGGATGGTAATGTGATTAAGATCCTACCCTGAAATTCAGGAAATATGGGTTCAAAATCCCTGATTCTAGTAGAGGCTCACTTGGGTAAATTACTCTCTCTCTCCCCCCTTCACTTCCCCATCCGTAAAAGGAGGATAAACCTAGACTAGAGGAAGGCAAGGCACAGGGATGTTGTGGGAATAACTTCTTTAAAGTTTGAAAGAGAAGGTGAGTGAGGTAATATTTTGTATTGGACCATCCAGATAGCATGGTGATGGGTGCTGCTACACACCTGGCTGAGTCCCATTAGTGGGTGGTCACTGGTCTGTTGTAATTGGACCCAACCTTTGGATCCCACACACTTCCAAGCAGGGCCGGCTCTAGGATTTTTGCCGCCCCAAGCAAAAACAATTTTGGCCGCCCCCCCCCCATTTTTTAATTACCCCACCCCCGGCCCCGCCTCAACTCCGCCCCTTCCCCAAATCCCCAGCCCTGCCTTCTCCCCCCAGGCTCTCAAGCCTAGGAAGGAGGGAGGGAGGGAAGGAGAGAGGGGGAGAAGCGGCGCCCGCGCCGCGGCCTCTCGGAGTCTCCCCCTCCCTCCCAGGCTCTCAAGAGGCTTGAGAGCCTGGGAGGGAGGGGGAGCAGCGGCGCGCGAATCAGCTGTTTCGCGCGCCGCGGCCGCGGCCGCTCGGGATCTCCCCCTCCCTCCCAGGTTTGAGAAGCGGCAGCAGCAGCAGCGGAGGTGAGCTAGGGCGGCCGGGGCACATTTTTAGGGGCGACATTCTGGCACCGGCCATGCCGCCCCTAAAAATGTGCCGCCCCAAGCACCAGCTTGTTTTGCTGGTGCCTAGAGCCGGCCCTGCTTCCAAGTCAGCTGGGCTTGGGCAGCATCCAGTCACTGTTCCTAGCTCTGGGCCTCTAAGGAACACTCTTATGTGCTGACTCCCTCTCTGGCACCGTTGCTTGGGATATGGGACACCACAGTCCAACTGTCCGAGGCCCCAAAGCCAGAGCTGAGACTTCCCAAGCTTCCCCAGTTGCTTATGCATTCTCCCTCAGAGTCCCACTTTGCCGTGGGCACCTTGGTTGATAGTTTAACCTGTCTGGGCTCATGTGGCACATATTGCAAGGAACAGAGACATTACTCGGGAGTTTCTTAACCACAGTGACCCTTACTCTTAAAGCACACAGGAGTTACAGATCTTTAGGTTAAAGACTATATCTTTTCTCCCCTAAATCTACACCCAACCCTTTTGTGGGTCCTTAGGCCCGGTCAGTGTGTCAGGTGGGTAGGGCCTTCTGCCTTCAGTTGTCCAGTGACAGCTGGCTGTTGAGAGAGAGTAAGCTTGGAGCAGACCCTGCCCTTAAATAAGGCTTCTGTCCCCCTCTATTATGTGACTATTAAGGCACTCAAAATGAGAGGCCACTTTTGAAAATTTAGCCCTAGATATCTCCATCTGGTCACCTAAAATTAGAAGCCTCTTTTGACAGGTTTGGTCCTAACCTTTCTGTGCCTCAGGTTTTCTCTCTGTAAAATGGTACTAGTACCGGTAATTATTATTTTGAATATATCAGTAGCATGTAGGAGCCACAGTCATTCAGCAGGACCCTGTTGTGCAAGGCGCTGTACAACCATAACAAGACAGTCTCTGCCCCAAAGAGCTTAGTGCATTGCTTCCATGTTTGTAAAAGCACCTTCAAGTCCTTTTATTATTTATTTTTAGATTTATAAAATGCACCCTTTCACAAAGTTGAGCATCTGTCACCTAAACCCAAAAGGATCTAAGGCACTTTCCTTTTACAAGGTAATAGTTATGATCTAGGTTATAGGTTTCTGAATTTATTAGACCAGGATATATTGAATTTCAGGTGAACAGGAAGCAAAATGTAGTCATAAATAATGAAATGTCTATTAAAAATTTAACTTAAAGAGAACCTCCCCATCCACATTTTCTTACTTTTAATCTTCTCATCTCAAACATGCCTCCCAAATATGTCAGCTGTCAGCAACATTCTTCTCCCCAAAGCTTCTGCAATATATATGTTATATTTAAACAAGCAGAAATAGGTGTATATACATATATGTATGCGTGTAGAGTGGGAACAGAGTGGTGGAGAGTGAACAAATGTGGAAAGAGGGGCCCAATTCTGCTTTTACTGGATATTTTCTTCATTCTAGAGAATTCAGCTTCAGTTGAGACTCAGAACCATTTCCAATTTGGACATTAACTGCATTGTACATGCTACTTTATTTACTGTGTAAGTTATGCACTTTTAAGAGTTAGGCTGTGATATAAACCACATAAAATTCCTGTCTGTTTATTTTCTTAAACACTGGAGGCTTCCTTGCTTATCGAGATGTGTTTCTTTAATTCTGCTTTTAAAGAGGCATTAACTTTGAAATCTGTCTCCCACATTACATTCAAATTTATTGCCAATTACTGACAGCTCTATACCATGAGCAGACGAAACTGTCATTGTGATAGTTGCCATGACAGTTCTTTGTGAACAATACATGGATCTCAATGTGCATCTGTTATAGATGTATGTACTTTTCACTATAGAAACATCTTGCCAAGGTAGCCCCTCACCCATCTGCAGGCCATTAAAATGGAAAATCAATTGTAGTTAACATTTTCCTTCTTCATAGGTTGCAGGACAAATATACTTCAATTGATTTCTGATGTTCTTTTCAGCCTGGTTTTTCATGTGGGGAGGCACAACAACATGGGTTGAGGTTTGCTCACCACCAGTAAAAGGCAGGCACTCCAGGAGTTACAATACAGGTCTCAGATGCATTTCCTGATCTTCAATAATTTTAAAACAAACTATGCTTTTGAAACTCTGCTATAAAAAGTGAGGATTTGACGCAGACTGATACACGTCAGAGAATTAAAACTGCAACTCAGCCCATTACTGGCTGTGTTGTGCCCAGGTATTGCTGTACAGAGAATATATATGATCATTCACAAATGAAAGTATGGAGGCCATATGGGCAACAATAATTTGCAATTCTATAGTGCTTTTCACCCGAGGCAGTGTGCTACAAAACCTCACAACACCCTTATGGGGTGGGCCAATATTATGATATCAATTCCACTGAATAGAAAAGAGATGTCTTAGGGCTTGTCTCTACATACATTTAGTCTGCAGCAAGCTGGGATGTCAGTCTACTTTGAACTAGCCTGTCACACCCCGTGGGTCCATGTGGACCCTGCTGCGGTGCACTAAAATTTCCCTTTAATCTACCCCCATTTCAAAACTGAGTAGATCAAAGAGCACTAGAGAAATTTTAGTATATGGAAACAGGCTCCACATGGTCACTTGGTGCACGGCAGGCTAAAGTTACACCCCAGATTGCCATAAACTAAGTGTTCATCATAGAGACAAGCCTTTAGTAAGTGTCAGAGCAAGGAACAGAACCCAGGATTGTAATCCCTGAGTTTAGGGGCCAGACAACACTGCCTCTTAGATACATTTTTAGCTGCATCTCTCTGTATCAATACACCTATCTAGGGGGAAAGAGACCCTTAAGACTGAAAATTAATCCTCAGCATTCTTCTAATGTGTGAATTTCTCTTCTTTAATGGTTGAGGTTTAAAAATGCCTCTTATTGGCTATGTGGATTGTAATGACTACACTGTGCATTCAGGGACTTTTAACAATGCATAATATTAACCCAATCTACCAAAATGGCTCATCTGTGGAAAGAATGGATATTCACCCAATAGGATGGAATTGTTCATTGGGAGCTGATGAAGGTTCTTTTGTTTGCAAGCTCTTAGGGATGCTCTATTACCATATTATTCACACCCATCCAACAGGTCCATTAAGGACCACTATGTTAATGCCATGAGTGCACCTACAGCCTGATCCTGCTTGCCCTGAGGACAAAAGTTCTGTTGCCTTCAATGGAAGCTGGATTGGGGCCAGTTTGTTGATGCTTCTTATGGTTTTTGCTGAATACATTTCTGCAGTTAGGGCTTGGTCCTGCTCCATTCAAATGAATAGAAAAATTTCCATTGACTTGAATGGTGCAGTACCAAACCCTGATAATTTTGTTCAGATAATAATTTACTATCTTATTTTCTAACATAAAAGAAGGCAATTGATTGCACAATAGCAAATGGCCTGAAAATCTGTCATTGATAAACAAAGACATACATCAAATGCATAAATAAAATCCTCTCTCTTCTGTATACTGTAATGTTGCAATTTCCAATCTTTTTTTAATAGACAATGTCAATTTGGGCTACAAATTCAGATGTTTTAGTTAGGAATTTCATCAACAAATGATGATCCCTTTTCTCCTAGGTCTCCTTAAAGCAGAAAACACTAAAACATAGGGTTAGTGAGAATGAACTGAAGAGGGTGAGTACTTGACTTCTCACAGAAAAAAATCTCAGTTTGTGGATAGGACCCATGTTGAAGATGCAGATCCAAGACCTCACAAGCTTACTAACTAGATATATCCCACCAGTGTCAGACAAACACATCTTATGCAGACTGGTCCCTTTATGTAGATTAACTCCAATTCCAATGACATAAAGCACTGAAATGGACCCTGCAGTCCTTAATGTACACCACCTTCCTTAGCTGTCGTCCGAAGGGACACTGCAAACTCTATCTGGACGAACTCACCCTTTTCCTGCCATATACATGATGCTATACAAGCTAAAGAAAGCACATGAAGAACTAACCCACCACAGACAATTACTTGGGTCAAACAGAGGCACCATAGTCTAATGGTTCATGTGCAAGATGAGCACTCATGAGAGCCAAGTTCTGATCTGAAACAAATTCACTCTGTGATTTTTTTTTTAATTTTACTTCTAAGTCACATACATGGTTCCCATTATGAAAGTATCTGAGCATGCCACCATCTTCAATGATTTATCCTCACAACACCTGTGTGAGGTGGGAAATGCTATTACCTCAATTTTACAGATGAGGAACAAGGCCCTAACTGATTTGCCTAAGATAACATAGGAGATCTGTAGCGGAGCAAAGAATTGAATGCATGTCTCCTGAATCCCAGGCTAATACCCTAAGCATGGAACCATCCTTCCTGCTTATGTGACTTTGGGTAGGGCATTTAGACATGGTGTACTTCAGTTTTCCTGGCTGTAAAAACAGGAACGATATTGACCCAATTTAACGCATAATAAAGCATAATGAAATGGGAGATGCTGCTGAGAAGAGCTAATAGAAAATCAGAAATGTCAACAGCAACTGGTTTTGGGGGGGGAGAATTCCCCTTGAACCTACCTCTTTTTTGATGAGCTCTCAGACTGGGCAGCTCCTGCAAGGTGCTGACAAACCCCAATGCCTGATGCACTTTGCGGGAGCTGCTGAGTGCATGGCAGGAGTAAGCCCCTCATGTTTGTCAGGTATTTTGAGTGTCTTGGATGGAAGCTGCTAAATAAGTGCAAAGTCTAACTATTACTGATGATTTATTACAGCAGCATGATGTGTTTGAAATTGGGTCTAACCTATTTAAAATAAAGAGGGGGAGGACATTTCCAATTGTTTTCATGTTCAAAGAGTCTGAATTTCTGCTTGCTTGGTATGACCTTTCGGGCATACAATTGATGTCAATTACATTACTTGTATTCTGCCATCCTCATGAACAACACTTGTTTACGCTCATCAGTTTTTAACCATTAAATAAGCTTTTTGTAAAGTAATAATAATATTTGGCATCAACTCTCACTCTCCTTCTCCCTGAGAAATGAAACAATACTCAGCTACACACTTAAACCGAGAATTATAAAGCAAGGAATGCAACAACAATGCAAAAGGTAAGAAAGGGGAGGCTGCCCTAACAAATCCTTGGAGCCATAACAGTGCTTCTATTGAGGATGTCCTCAAAAAGATACTAAGTTAGAAAGAAAATTAATTCCTATGATCTGGCAATATTGCTTTCATGAATATTAAACTTAGAAGAGGCCATACATTTTATATGAATAAATGATTTTGCAAGTGTGTGCACTGGGAGCGGGATGGCCTTATTACAGCCACCCACCCAGTTCTTTCCTGCCTATCTCCTTATGCTCAGAAACTTTACATGGATGGAACACTTTTTGAGAACAATTATGAGTGAAACCCAAATATTGGCTAATAGGTCCTTTTTAATTGAAAAGTTTTAGTGGCATTTAAATCATAGTCTAAGGTTTATAGATAGAGCTTCAGCTAGAATGCCCAATATCTTCTGACCGGGTATTATTATAATTTAGATAACACATGGCCAGTCATTACTAATTCATTTGATAGTGATTAATTGTAGCCACATTAATGATGAGGCACTTGTCAGGGGCTAGACTGGCACCTTGCAATCTGCCATAAGAAAGGGGCAGCACAGGGACCAAATTGTGCCTCAGGCCATGTCTACACTACAAAGTTGTCGACTTTATGTAAGTCAACATTGAGCCTCTTATTTAAGCAAGTCAATCTTGCATGTCCACACTACATTCATTGTGTCAGCGGAGTGCATCCTCACTAGCAGAGCTTGCATCAATGCACGGAGCACTGCACTGTGGGTAGCTATCCAACAGGGCATGTAGCTGAGTGGAATTTTGGGTTGGGCTTGCAATGCTTTATGGGACCAAAACATTGGTGTGGGTGGTTATGGGAACATGGTGTTAGCCTCCCACGATGCACTTACAAACAACAACAAACAAACCAAGCCTTTTTCATGCCTTTTTTTGTAAGCCTGGGTTACCTGAACGGACACCATAGCACAATAAGCATGGACCCTACTCAGCTGTACACTGTTGTTGTGAGCATTACAAACACCTCATACCTTATCCTGTAGTGTTTACACAGCCAATACAGTAGTCGCTGCATGGAACAATGTGATGCCACACAAACAGCCCTGCTGGAAGACATAGAGCAGAGCAATTTGCAGTTTTGGCAGCAGTCATGCATCACCTTGACAAGGTTTTGCGCCATTTCTGGGCCCGGGAAACAAGCACTGACTGGTGGGACTGCATCATTATGCAACTATGGGATGACGAGCAGTGGCTGCAGAACTTCTGAATGTGTAAGGCCACTTTCCAGGAACTGTGTGTAGAGCTTTCCCCAGCCCTGAAGCGCAGCAATACTAGAATGAGAGCTGCTTTGAGAGTAGAGAAGCAAGTGGCGATCGCTCTGTGGAATCTTGCAATGCCAGGCTGCTACTGGTCAGTGGGGCATCAATTTGGAGTGAGTAAATCTACTGTGGAATCTGTTGTGATCCAAGTTTGCAGGGCCATTAACAGACTTCTGCTAAGACAAGTAGTGACTCTGGGAAACATGCAGGACATAGTGAATGGTTTTGCTGCAATGGGGTTCCCTAACTGCGATGGGGTAATAGACGGAATGCATATCCCTATCTTGGCACCAGACCACCTTGCCACAGAGAACATAAACCGAAAGGGATACTTCTCAATGGAGTTGCAAGTACTGGTGGATCACAGGGGCCATTTCATTAACATCAACGTGGGATGGTTGGGAAAGGTGCATGACACACACATCGTTAGAAACACAGGTCTGTTCAGAAAGCTGTAAGCAGGGACTTTCTTTCCAGACTGTAAAATAACCATTGGTGATGTTGAAATGCCAATCATGACCCAGCCTACTCCTTGCTCCCATGGCTCATGAAGCCATACATTGGCAGCCTGGACAGCAGTAAGGACCGGTTCAACCATAGGCTGAGCAAGTGCAGAATAGTGGTGGAATGTGCCTTTGGATGTTTAAAAGGTCACTGGCACTGTTTCCTTATTAGGTTAGACCTCAGTGAAAGCAATATCCCCATTGTTATTGCTTTGTGCTTCATAATATCTGTGAAACAAAGGGAGAAAAGTTTCCACTGGGGTGGGGGGTTGAGGCGGCCAATTTTGAGCAGCCAGACACCAGGGCAATAAGAAGAGCACATCGAGGGGCTCTGTGTCTCCATGAGGCTTTGAAAACCAGTTTCAGCAAAGAGCCAGAGTAAAGTGACACTTATCTGTGTTGTTCCTTACCGAACTGTCCCTTCCATTGCATTTTCTCCCCTGTAAACTCCAACCCCACCAACCACTGTGTGTTAAATGAATAAAGAGCCTTTTCTCCTCAATCCAGTCAGTTTTATTATGCACACAAACACACAGAGACAGCAAAGAAAAGTAAGCTAACCTGGGGCAAAAGGGTTGATAACACTGTGGGGGTGGAGGGAGAAACAAGGAAAGCTTGCTTACAGATGCACTGTAATAACAATCAAAGGTGTGGGAATGGGCACCTTCTGGTCCTTGTGCCCTCCCCTGGTGTTGAGTGCAAGGGATACCGGGCTTCCCCCCTCTCCCCAGCCTCATAGGATGTTTGAGGGAGAAGGATGTAGAACTGGGCGATGATGGCAGCAGGTTCAGCATAGGCTGCAGAGGGACTCTAGCATCCAGCTGTCTTTCTTGAACCTCAGCCAGACGCCTCAACATGTCTGATTGCTCCTTCATAATCTGCAGCATCTCGTCCTGCGTGGCGCGCTCTTGTTCCCTGCATGATCTCCTGTCCTCCCTGTGCATGTAATCTCCCATGCTCTGAGCTCCATCTTGTCACTTTCGGAGGCACGCATTAACTCATTGAACATGTCCTCCTGAGTCATCTTTTTCCGCCTTCTAATCTGGGAAAGTCTCTGTCCTGGTGTGGCGGATGCGCAGATGGACAAGGTTTCAGCTGCAAGGAATACAAAGCACAAGGGTAGCATTGACAGTGCATGTTTTGTTTCTGGTGCAAGGTTAATTTTTTTTATAAAAAAACCCCACCCCTCAATACACTTCTCTGCAAGCCACAATGTAATCACAACCACTGGCTATTGCAAGAGTCAGTTTGCTGCTTCAGCCATGGTGAGTAAGGCAACGAGGAATGGGCAAGAGGTTTTGTGCTGCTGCTTTTGTGAAGACATCCTTGGGATCACAGGTTGGAACTTGAGAAAAGCCTCCTTTCCTCTAGCAACCTGGACATCTGGTCACCCTAGGCACCAGTGTAAAGCCCCCAAAATAATTTGTTTGTTACAAAAGCAGAACCACAGTTCTTGGCTATCGGGGAGAATGGATCCTCTGCTTGCCTGCCTCACATTCTCCTCCTCCTCTTCCTTGTCAACAATGTCTTCCTCGTTGGTACTTGAGGTGGCCCGGGGCTCCTGGGAGGTATCCATGGAGCATTTTGGGGTAGTGGTGGGGTCGCTGCCTAGAATCACACGCAGCTCCTCATAATAGCAGCATGTCTGTGGGGCAGAACCAGAACGATTATTCGCCTCCCTTGTCTTCTGGCATGCTTGCCGAAGCTCCTTTATTTTCACATGGGACTGCTGCATGTCCCTGGTGTAGCCCTTCTCCCCCATGTCCCGCACGATCTTGGCATAGATGTCAGTATTTCTTCTGCTGGATCGGAGCTCTGCCTGCACAGACTCGTCTCTCCACAAGCAATAAGCTCCACCACCTCCTGTGTACTCCATGCTGGAGTGTGTTTGCGGCCTTGAGTCTCCATGATCAGCTGTGCTGGCGAGTTCTCCACAGCGCTCTCCCAGCGCTCTAAAAAACCCACCTCCATGAGCAGCATAGCTACCAGTGCTGGTGCACTGTCTATACTGGCGCTTTACAGTGCTGAAACTTGCTGCGCTCAGGGGGTGTTTTTTCACACCCCATAGCGAGAAAGTTGCAGCGCTGAAAATTGCTAGTGTAGACAAGCCCGAAGACAGCTGATAGGGGCTACTGGGAATATCTCAACCTGCTAGCTGCCATATAAAGAGGAAGAAGTTCTTCTGAGAGTTTTAGGTTTGGTCTTTTTAAAAGACTGTTTTGTTTCTCCTCTGGAGCAAGGAGAGATTTAAAGCCTAAATTTTCAAAAGTGACTCCTGGTTTTGGATGCCTTAACTTTTAGACAACCAATTGGAGACATCTGAAAGGAGCCTGATTTTCAGAGGGAAGGTGCTCAGCACTATGCACTAATAACTAATCAGTTTTGAGAATTTAGGCCTGGATTGTGTTTCTCCCTTGGAACAAAAATGAGCCTTAAGACTCTGCTTGTTTGTTAAATCTGTCAAAAGGGTTATAAACTGCTGGAAACTCTTCTTTACCCATAGGGAACAGGGAAGGCAGTTGGGGAAAGAGGGTGTAGTCTTGGACGGTGAGTTTGGGAAGTCAATGCAGACAGATGCCCTGATAAAGGGCCTGAGATTGGAACTGTAAAGTGCAGGGTGAGTTGGAGTTTCCCTCTTTCCCTAGTACCAACAGACAGCAGAGACAACCCCATATAGAAATGCACACCTCCGGAGTGGGAAGAGTAACCCCCCCTACAACGCCAGCTTCTCTTTCACATACTGAAAAATCAGGAACAACCCCCCGCATCTCTATAGCCTTAGTTAGAGATTTATGTTACATGGTCAGCTGCAGTAAGGGTTCCTGACAAATAAGTTCTTAGGTCCATTTGAAATATTAAACACAAAACACAAAGTAAGTATAATCCATCCTGCTCTTAATGAAACCTACCTAAAGCAAACTCAATCCTCAACTATATTTTTGGAACAAGGTTGATTTTCCAATTCCATCAAAATGCCATTCTAAGAATCCTCAGCAAATCTGCATTCAAACACTTACACACTTTTACCTTGGGATCACTCAGATAAATCCACTCCTGCATACAGACCAGGCGTCCATCCAAATTGTTAATCTTTGCATTCACTGACTCATATTTTGTGTCTAGTCTGGAGGACAGCATTTTCTGCAGTCTCTCTGTCTTTGCATGGAGATTAGCCAACATCTCTTGAACTGAGCTGACCTTTTCCATCGGTGAGGTGCATTACAGTGGATCATCATAGCAGTGGGAAACAGAGAAGATCTAGTTGATGGCCAAATCCATTCCCCTGTAAGGGTAGGCGATAGCCCTCAACAGTTGATGTATCAGATTCAATTGTCACTACAATTGATTTTGGCAAAGAGACATTAGCAAAAATTATTTCCCTAAGTAAAAGAGTGCCTGAGGTGTGGTCTATATGGTTCAGACTTCTAAGAAAAAATCAGTTTGCTCTAAATTGCTCTGTCTTGTGGATATTCTGATTCATCCCAAGAACACTCAATAATGCCCTGATTACAGTAGGAGCTGCAGGTGTTCAGCACTTCTGGACCCCCAACCATTACTGTCCAATTGAACTACATTTGGAAGAGGCAATAACAGACTAACGAGGAAGGCTAATTGGGCCACAAAGAACTAGGTGCTCAGCAGTGCCACACATGATTGACACTACACTCTTGTGATAGGTTGGTTGATCAAAGTCTCTGGGATGAGGAAAGAGTACAATTCTCACCTTCTTCACGTGCAGTAAGCTTAGTATGAAAAGCAAAAAAGCACAGTCATAGCAGAGTTTCTTACCGGAAGCATCCAAATTGATCAAAAGACAGAGTTAGGCTACAGCAGAGCAGCAACAATATCAAGCTGTCACCTTAGCATAGTAGTGTGTAGCAGTCGGAATCCTGATCAGCTACACGCAACATGAACAAAGGATTGACTTAAGAGAATGTTGGTGTTAGCTGAATGAGCACCATGATCTTACAGACAACAATTTTATCACCTAGCTGTATCAGGTGCCACAAGTCTCAAATACAGGCCCATAGGGTTTCTAAGCAGGAGCTTTACTCTTTCTGCTACGTTGCAAGGCTAGACAGGGAAACTACAGATGATACCCTGCAAACAGAGGCCAAATCTGCTGACTCAGCAGGATCAGCTGACTAGCAGCCAAATGTTGATTGGTCATCTTCTAGCAGATAGCTTCCTGTTCCTACCAGACCCCTTGTCTGAGCAGCTAGTTGCTGCAGACCAGACCCCTAAGATCAATTTCCTGCTCCCTTGTCCTGACCCCACTTATTGACTACAGTTTTTACCCCTGGTATGATTTCTGGCTCTAACTCCAGTTTGACCTTTTGCATGGCTTTTACCTCTGATTCCAACTGTGACCTTTGGTCTGACTCCTGACCATGACCACAGCTAGGGTTGCCAACTTTCTAATCGCACAAAACCAAACACCCTAGCCCCGCCCCTTCCCTGAGGCTCCGCCCCTGCCCCACCCCTTCTCAAAGGCCCCACCCCTGCTCATTCCATCCCCTCTCCCTCTGTCGTTTGCTCTCCCCCATCCTTACTCGCTCCTTTACACCAGGCTGGGGCTGGGAGTTGGGGTATGGGAGAGGGTGAGGACTCTGGCTGGGGGTGCGGGCTCCAGGGTGGGGCCAGAAATGAGGGGTTCAGGGTGCAGGAGGGGGCTCAGTGGGGGGGTGAGGGCTCTGGCTGGGGGTGTGGGTTCTGGGGTGGGGCTGGGGATGAGGGGTTTGAGATACAGGAGGGGGCTCTGGGCTGGGGCTGAGAAGTTCGGCATGCGGGAAGAGGTGGGGGTTGGGGTGCAGGAGGGGGTGAGGGGTGCAGGATCTGGGCAGCGCTTACCTCAGGTGGCTCCCAGGAAGCTGCCTGCATGTCCCTCTGTCTCCTAGGTGGAGGTGCGGCCAGGTGGCTCAGCTCTGCGTGCTGCCCCGCCTACAGGCGCCGCCCTGTGGCTTCCACTGGTTGCAGTTCCCGGCCAATGGGAGCTGTGGAGCCGACACTCAGGGCAAGAGCAGCGTGCAGACCCCCCCGTGGCCACCCCTATGCTTAGGAGCTGGAGGGACATGCCAGCAGCTTCCCGGGAGCTGTGCGGAGCCAGGTAGGGAGCCTGCCAGCCTCGCACCAACCGGACTTTTAACGGCCCAGTCAGCACTGCTGCCAAGAGCCGCCCGGGTTCCTTTTAGACCGGGTGTTGACAATCCACATATAGTTCACACAGCAGAGACCACCTTATGCAAGCTTCAGCAAATCCTTCTGTTAGCCCCTTCCTATGTCGCCCAGTTTAGATACTTGTCCACAGAAACTGCCTGGAATGGTGTCGCACTCCTCCATGAGTTTCAGCTCGGTCTCTGCAATGAATTAAAGGATGAGCTGGCACAGGTAGTACCTCCTGCCAGGTTGGAGGCCTTTATGGACCTGTGTATCAGGATATACACCAGGCTTCATTAATTAAAAAATGGATTGCAGGAATACCCCATCTTCATTCTGCACTAGCCCAGTGTTCAGCCCTCAGACTCAAGGAAACTTGGCCCCGGTTGAGCCCATTTAGATAGATGTGGCACAGCTCTAGCTATCCCCTGGAGCATGAGAGCACCAGAGATGGGAAAACCTCTGTTTTCTACTGTGAAGCAGGACATGTGGTATTCATGTGCCCTGCCAAAATCTCTGGCAGCCTGATGATGGGAAAAAATTAGGCCCAGACTCATTTGGGGTCCTGAGCCTGAGCACCACCAACAACAGATCCCAAGGTGATGTTCAACTAGGATGCTCTCATTCCTGCTACAAATTTCCCCACAATTGCAGATCCCAGAGGCCTTTCCTGTGCAATAAGCCTTGACTGACTCAGGGACAGGGGATAACTTGCTGGATTTTTCCATAATCCAGGTCCTCAGCCTCCCAGGTCTAGAATCCAGAATCCTAGAACCCAAGCCAGAGAACCCTACTCCAAGAACCCGGAGGTCCCTCCCCATAGAGGCCACTCTATCGGATCCAGGAATGCCAACTCTCCATGATGAACCATGCCTCCCTGCAAAATACCAAGAATACCAGGATGTCTTTGCAAAATGAAATGAAGACACATTACCTCCATACCATGATTACGATTGTCCATAGACCTTCAACCTCGAGCTAAAATTCCGTTTGAATGCATATATTCTATGTCTGAGCTGGAGTTAACAGCTTTGCAAGAATACATCCAGGAAAACTTAGACAAAGGCATTATTCCCCACTCTACCTCCCCACCAAGCGAGCCCACAACACTCTGAAACTTTGTGTGGACTACAGGGTGCTTAACCAAGTAACCGTACTTAATCGGTACCCCTGGAATTAATTCCAGAGCTTATGTATCAAGTCGAGTTGGCCCAAGTGTTTGCAACAGGGCAGGTGATGAGTGGAAGACAGCATGTAGGACTAGGTATGGGCATTTTTAATGCCCCCACCATCTTTCAGCACTTAATTAACTACATTCTTTGAGATATCCTCAACCAATATGTAGTCGCATATCTGGATGATATTCTAACCTATTCCAGTGACTAAGAACGCCATGACCACCATCTCTGTGGGGTTCTCACAAGATTACACCAGCATGGGTTGTATGCAAAGATGGAAAAGTGTGCATTCAATCAGTAGTCTATTGAATTTTTGGGTTCATCCTATCAGCAGGAGAGCTATGAATAGATCCTCAAGAGGGTGTCTGCGATTTGGGACTGGACAGAACTCGAACATATTCGAGACATTCAGAAATTCATGGAATTTCCCATCTTCTATAGGAGATTTATCTCCAACTTTTCAAAAATCACATCTCCCATAAACATGAATACATCTCCCATAAACACCTTCGTAAACCTGCAAAGTTTCACTGGCCCCAAGGCCCTTCACGCTTTTGAACATTTAAAGGTAGTCTTCACCTCAGTCCCAGTGTTGGTCCACCCTGACCCTTACCAACCTTTTATCCTTAAAACCAATGCCTCTGATATAGCCATTGAGCCTGTACTGTCCCAAAGAATGGGGTCCCAATAGGAGATGCATTTACATACCTTTTTTTCTCAAAAACTTACTTCATCAGAACACAATTATGAAATAGCTGACAAGGAATTACTCACAATCAAAGTGGGGCTCAAGACCTGGCAACACTACCTTGAGAGGCCTAAACACCGTATACCAATCTGAACAGACCGCAAAAACCTGGAACGTATATGATCCACCAGTGCACTGAATCAGCAGCTATGTTGGGCCTTGTTCTTTTAAAGGTTTGACATCATGATCTCGTACCACGGAGGACACAAGAACGGTAAGGCAGATGCACTTTCATGGAAGAGGGAGTACCATATGGAATCTGTGAACCGCAAAGAACCTCCACCCAACATACTGAAACCACACCATTTCCTTTGTGGATCTGTACCATAGACTTCCTTACCTCGGTTTGAGTAGCTTTCTCCAGTGATCCTTTTTTAAAGCTTATAACATTATCCAAGGAGGGCTTCCCTGGCACTGCCTTATGCCATTGCTCCTGGTCGGTGATCTATATGTCCCTGAGGGTCCCCCATGACTTTATGTGCTATGCATGCCCTATGATTTCCATTGAGCAGTCACTTTGGACAATCCAAAGACTTGGCATGCCGTTGCCCGCTCATTGTGATGGCTGCAGATATGGGATGTTGTCTGATCCTATCAGGTCTTGTGACACCTATGCTTGGATTAAGACCTCCCGAAGCAATCCTTTTGGGCTTCTGATATCATCCAAAACTCCTTCCCAACCCTGGTCATGTATAACCCCTGATTTCATAGTCAAGCTAGCAGAATCGGAAGGACACAATACCATACTAACTGTAGTCTATCATCTCACCAAAATGGCCCATTTTATTCCAGTCATGTGCCTCCCAACTGTATGCTTTTGATCTCCATGGTTTCCCCCACATAATTTTACCACATTTCAGGCTCTCAGTTTATATCCAGTTTATATTGGAAGGAGATGAAAAACACTTCCTGGAAGTCTGTTCTCATATATCCATCTCCCATCACCCCCAGATGGATGGCCAATTGGAACGGGTCAACCAGGTACTTGAGCTGTATCTATGCTGTTTCCTGAACCATTACAAAAATAACTGGGTTATGTTACTCCCGTTAGCCGAATTTGCTCATAATAACACAGAACATACTTCCACCCAATTCAATCGTTTCTACTCCAGTTATGGTTTTCCATCCCTCTGTCCCCTCGTCCACAGCAGTTCCTGCTACTTCAGATCTTGTACAGACTATGCATATGACTCAGGCTAACCTAAAGGAGCACGTAGAGGCTGCCAAAATAGCCCCCAAACATCACACCTACAAATACCGCCAAGAGGCCCCAACTCTGAAGGCTGATCAAAAAGTATCAATGTCCACTATCTACAGACTGGCTGGCCTACACACAAACTGGACCATTAGCACACAGGTCCTTATACCATTCTTTGACAAATCAATCAGGTGGTGTTTGAATTATAGCTCCCTCAATCCTGGAAGATCTATCCGATATTTCAGGTATCCCTCTTAAAGTCTTTTCCCAGCTGGCATCCACCACCACCACCCTAGTTCAAGTACAAGACCATGAGAAATATGTAGTTTGGTGGGTCCTGAATTCCCAAATATGCAGAGGAGCACTGTATTATTTGATTGACTGGGAAGGTTAAGGTCCTGAAGAACGTTCTTGGGAGCCAGTCCATCATGTTCATGACCCTGCAAAACTACAGGCCTTCTGCAAGGATCACACTGACAAATCTTGCTCCAAGGTACCCAGCAATTGCCCTCAGGGAGAGGAGAGTAAGTGGCAGGCACCACAGATCTCGAACACATGCTCACGGAGTGGAAGCATTACTCTTTGTGCCACTTTTTCACCAATAACCAAAGAGCAGAAATCCTTGTGACTGCATCGGAGTCAAAATCAGTGATATGCTGTTGGCATGAATGCTTTCCTTTCAGTCCATGTGCTTTTAACTGTGCAGCGTTCTCGCCCATGCATAGAGCTGGGAGCCAGGAACTCATGAATTCCAGTACCAATACTCACTCTGCAAATTTGGGCAAGTTATTTAACCTCTACCTAAAATGGGAAAATACTTACCTATCTTGCAGAGGGTGGGGGATAATGTGTGGATTAGTTAGTTAATGTCTGTTGAATGCTTTGAAGATAACAAGTGTTCTACAAAGATATTAATAGAAATATTTTCAACTAAAAAGAACAGTTCCCATAGTTGCTCTTCTGGAGTCCTGGTAAAGTGTTACTGGACTGTAATTCTGGTCTTTTATGAGCCCAACCACAATCAGAGCCAATAAAACAAGAAATTGATTAAGTAGGGGACCTATGTGTGTTACTGTATTATTAAATAGTAAACGATGGGTCTAGGACTGTTAGATACATTCTTCTTTTCTTCACTAATGGAAACTACTGGGGAAATTTAGAATATCTGAGTTAGAATTTGTTACACTCCCAACTCTATGAAAAGTGCCAGGGGATCTTTGATGACTACAATGCCATGCTTTCTAACAAGTTTAGGCAGTTGAGAGTGTCTTCTTTGTGTGTATGCATGACAAGACTATCACAGTGCAGCTGACTACTTGCTGTTTAATCTTTATATGTGTGGATCAGAGATTAACACTTATTCTATTGGAGTTCAATCTTTACCTTTGATTCAGTCTGCTTCCACAGGTAGTCTGTTGTCATACAAGTCTTGGTATCATGCTGGCATGCACACCTGACATTCACTTGGCTTATGCACCTGACATCTACTTCTTTTGAATTTATTTTCTGATGCAATCAGTGTCTCCGAGATGTTGGAGATGATTATGATTGCTGGTTTTCTGGTATAATTACCACTTGCTGCTAATGTGAATCTTTCAATTTAGAAGTATTTTGTGTATTGGTTGTTGGAACTGTATGGTCAGGTTGTAGTTGCAGATGTAATAGAAGACACCTTTCTTCAGTAGGTGTCTCAATCTGACATGACCATGGACCTGTAGCTACCACCTTTGCTGGTTGCCAACTTCATGTTGTTTCCGGGCACATTGGCTCTTGAGGATGAAACACTGATAGTCGCTTAACTGTCTAGTGATATTATTTCTTTTGTCTTTCCTGTAGATGCTTTAATCAGGTGTGAACCCTCTGAGGTATTTTGGGTTGTAGCAGTGGCAGATGCAGAACTTCTGGAAATTTGAAAAAGTAGCCCACTAGGATTAGGTATGAGTAGCTGCCAAATTCAAATATATCAGCAGCTATCTTGTGCCATGGCTGATCAAGAATCTTATGGTACAAGAATAGTTCTTTTTGGTTACTAGGTCTATGTTCCTGACATACCCTGCATCCTTCTATAAGTTATTTTATATGTTGAATCATACCTGAGCAGTACATTTTCAACCTAACTCATGCTTTTGTGCTCTGAATGCCATGTTGTAACTCGTGCAAGTGCTTAAGCATTTTCTGCCTTGTATTTTTAGGAATAATTAGCTTGTCACCAACTATTAACAAACCTTGTTGTAATGATAGTGTTTTTTCACAGCCCAATAAGGCTGCAACCTGGGATTCACACGTCTTCTTCTGCATGGATGTCCCTCATGAACAATATCGTGTAAAGCATGCATTACAGAATTTTTTGGTATCCTCCCTCAGTTTGTTTAACAGATGTGTGCTGAGTGCAGTAGTGGCCTCAACTGCATAGGCAACCAAATCAATAGTGATTTAATGAACTTGGTCTATACCGGGGTGGCCAACCTGAGCCTGAGAAGGAGCCAGAAATTACCAATGTACATTGCCAAAGAGCCACAGTAATACGTCAGCAGCCCGCATCAGCCCCCCTCCCCTACCCCACCCTACCCCCAGCATCTCCTGCCCGCCGGCAGCCCTGCCGATCAGCACCTCCCCCTCCATCCCCATGCCTCCTGCCCACCGCAATCAGCTGTTTCGCAGTGTACAGGAGGCTTTGGGATGGAGGGGGGGAGAGCAAGGGTGCAGCAGGCTCAGGGGAGGGGCGGAAAGAGGTGGGGGCCTTGGGGTAAGGGGTGGAGTGGGGGTGGGGCCTGGGGTTGAGCAGTGGAAAGTTGGCACCTGTCGCTCCAGCCCCAGAGTCAGCACCTATGCAAGAAGCCGCACATTAACTTCTGAAGAGCAGTATGCGGCTCCGGAGCCACAGGTTGGCCACCCCTGGTCTATACTATGCAATATTACATTGCAGCTCTCGATAATGTATGTTCAATTAGCATTTCTTTACCGGGGATATGCGTGACTTTAAAATAATATTTCTGTAACTGAAATAGCAAGTGTTGTAGCCTTGCAGGTGCTTTTCCTAGAGCTTTGGAGAATATTGTCTCCAGCGGTTTATGATCAGACTGTACCTCATCCTGTCTTCCATATATGTACTGATGAAATTTCTTTGTGTCTAACACAGCAGCAAGTAGTTCCTTCTCTGTTTGGGCATAATTTTGTTCTACTTCTGTCAGACCTCATGACGTATGAAATGGGGCCTCCGTCTTGCAGTCGACAAGCTCTTAAACCATCTTTGAATGCATCTGCTTGAATGGTGACTGGTTTGTTGGGATCTTAGAATCGGAGTACTGGTGCATTACGGAGTGCTGTCTCTAGTTATTGCAGTGCCTTGTCATGTTCCCATAACCATTGCCAACTTATGTTCTCCTGTAGCAATTGTGTCAGTGGAGCAGCCAAAGATGCTTCACCAGGGATGTAATGTGCAAGGAATCTAATCATCCCCAGGATCTTCTGTAATGCCGTCTTGTCCTGTGGAGGTTCCATGTTAGCTCTGGTTTCATCCTTACTGTCATCTGACCTGATTCCTTGTGATGAGGGAACGTGTCCCATGTATTTGACTTCTCTTATTGTGAACTGGTATCATTCAAACACAACATTTTTCTTTGGGTTACAGTAGTTCCTAAGCATTGTTAAAAACCTCATTCAAAGTAGGAGCATTTCAGCTGGCTGCTATACAAATGTGTTATCAACTTCCAGAGCCTCCTCCCCACTGTGAACAATAAAATGGCTACTTTTAAGTCCTCCTCTTTTTTATCTGCTCCTGAGGCTTTCTATAGATGTGGAAGTGTTGTTCCTATCTCCTCCAATTCTCAGCAAGGTTGCCAGGTAAAGATAAAGGTGGGGGTGGCTTGGAACCCTCCACGTTCAATTAAAAAAAAACCCCACTATTTTCTAATTTAACTGCTTTACTTTCAGTTTCATATTTGTGCACTTGCTGTGTTTCAGTGTTCTGTTTCTTCTATTGGTTCCTGATGGTCTGTAGATTGCTTGGTGTCCAGCAGTTTGCACCGTTTACTGATCCACTGTTCTCCTGACAAAAACAGACACTTCTTGCTTCCTGCAGAATGTGGGCACTTCTGACACCAGACACCAGGCAGTCAGGCAGCCAACAGCATTTTCCTTGTGGGTATGCTGCAGCCTCTGTACTTTAGGAACTCAGAATGAGACCAGGTATATAAAGTTTAAACCACAACTTTCTTTATTTGATACACAAGTTACAAGATGGCTCCTACAGCCTCTGAATATGTAGACCCTGAGGTGCCTGCATCATGTAAGAGAACTCTCATGTGAAAGGCCCTCTGGTAATTACACACACCTTATTTTAAAGAGACATTACCACAATATACTACAAACAGTGACTAGGACATCCATTTTACATCTCATCTTAGATACAGCATCACAAAGACAGTTGCACATGCTAACACTTTGATGAAGTGCCTGTTGTTTCATTACTGACTTCTAGGAGGGAAGAGTGCCACATACTAAGTCACCAACATAAATTCCTACAGCACCTAAGGGTATGTCTACATTGCAATTAAAACCTGCAGCTGGCCCATGTCAGATGACTTGAGATTGTGGGGCTCGGACTAAGGAGCTGTTCAATTGTGTGGTAGACATCTGGGCTTGGGCTGGAGCCTGGGCTCTAGGCAGGGCCGGCTCTAGGCACCAGCAAAACAAGCTGGTGCTTGGGGCGGCATGGCCGGCGCCAGAATGCCGCCCCTGCCGCCCCTAAAAATGTGCCCCGGCTGCCCTAGCTCACCTCCGCTGCTGCCGCTCGCGCACCATGGCGCGCAAAACAGCTGATTCGCGCGCCGCGGCTCGCCCTCCCTCCCAGGCTCTCAAACCTGGGAGGGAGGGGGAGACTCCAAGTGGCTGCGGCTTGCGCACGCTGCTTCTCCCCCTCCCTCCTAGGCTTGAGAGCCTGGGAGGCAGGGGGAGACTCCAAGTGGCCGCGGCACGCGCACTGCTTCTCCCCCTCCCTCCCTCCTAGGCTTGAGAGCCTGGGGGGAGGAGGCAGGGCTGGGGATTTGGGGAAGGGGCGGAGTTGAGGCGGGGCCGGGGGTGGGGTAAGAAAAAAACGGGGGGCGGGGGGGACGGCGGCCAAAATTGTTTTTGCTTGGGGCAGCAAAAATCCTAGAGCCGGCCCTGGCTCTAGGATCCTGTGAGGTGGGAGATCTCAGAGCTCAGGCTGCAGACCCCCCTGTGAGACAGAGTCAGCTGGCACAGGCCAGCCGTGGGTGTGCAATTGCAGTGTAGCCATACCCTCAGTGTCCTTTGAAGGTCTCTTATCCAAGTAATGAAGACTATGCTCGGCACAAAATCAGGGAGGAAATGTGAAATCTTATTTTCAAATTTCCAAGAATATATATAAACACACACACACACACACTCGCAACTGAGGCGATTCTTTGGTCCTTTGACACCCACAAATGTTAGTATAGACAGAGACGGTGTTTTTTGCCACAGATCTTGTGCAAGTAGAAAAACATAAGGAGTGTGTTTGTTAGGGGGAACTAATTTTACTTTCCTGCAGAGTAACAACATTGTGTATTGGCTCTGACCCCACCAAAATCTGCCAAATGGTTGCTGGCAAGGGGAAAAGTTCTTAACTGCTAAAAGGATTTTGCTGTCTAATGCCATGGATTAGACATTCAGTAGGACAAGGGAAAATACAGAGAAAACGGACTTTCCAAAAGGCACGCCTCTACCCTCAGGTGAACAGCAGACTTGCCAGGTGGCCACACAGGTACAGCAAGGGAAAAAAGTGCTCTGTAAAAAAAACAGTACTTGAAGAGCTACAGACTGCAAACTTTCATGACCTTTTTTGAGGAGAGATGTGAAATGACAGCCGTCAAAAACTCAGCCCATTAGATAAGGAGTAACAGCTTCTTTTAAAAGGCTGGATGTCCTTGAGAAGAAAACAAATTAGTTTTTTGGTTTTTGTTTTTCTTACAGGAAGTTGAGAAGGCTTTCCATGCTAATGTGCTTGTAAAATGTATTGTGATTTTTGGAGTGATGTATTAAGCATTTAAAAGACCAAATTAGACATAGCTGTATACTCATGGCAGCAAGAAAGTGAAATAGAGTAACAGAGTTTGCTGAAAGTATTATTGTGGATTTGTTTAAATAGCAAAGGTGACTCAATCAATTTATGTAGCGAAATGTTACTGGGCACCTTATAATGTCTGCAGCATTACTACCTTGGGCAGAGCTTTGTAAGACCATGCAAGCAGAGCTGGACAAGTGCTTTCTAAACAGTGCCTTAATCTGCACTAGCAGGGGTTGTAAATTGTGATGAATACCAGCATGTCATGTGCTAACTGGCCTGCATGGACCTTGGTGGTGCACACCAGAAGTTCCTTAGTGTGCATTCATGTACTCCTATTTCAAACGGTACTACATTAATGCATACTAAGGAACTTTTAATGTGTGCCGGCAGAGTACACATGGGCCACACAACCATGCTGATGTGAATTAGAACTTACGCCCCTGCTGGCGGGGACTGAGGCACTGTGTAGACAAGCCCTGATTGCATTGGAGACCACTAAGGAAAACGAAGGTACTATAAGAAATACTGTTGATCAGGAGGAAATCCTCTTCCATATCAGTCAGTATGGAACTAAGATCCTGAATGGTGATAGGGGCACTTGGTTACTGGCGCTACTGTCTTTCAGATGAGCTGTAAGCGTGAGGTCATCCTGTACACTTTGGTCATTAGAGATCTCATGGCAAGAATAGGTAGTTTCCTGGCCAAATTGCAATGTGGGTAATTAGGATGTTGTGTCTTCCTAAAATCACTCTGCAGTTTCAGAATCCAATTCTGAAGTTCCTAGGTAAAACTGTGTGAAAGGGCAAATCCGTAGCTGTTCATTCATTTCTATACAATGCTCTTATTGGACATTCTCTAGGTGCACTTCTAATAAAACACTAATGTTAAATATGTGTTAATCTGGTAATCTGGTAACCATAATCCCTGGTCTCACTCCAACAATCCCCTAATAGAAAGCCTAAGAAAGAAGGTGAGGGGAAAGATTATATCCTGACACTATCTTATAGGTAAGTGTCAGGAAGTGGATCTTAGATATTCCTGATTTGATTTGCATAAATATTATTCAAGATAAATGTGTAGCTTTACAGGTATTGGAAAAAACATGTGCTTTCCTCTTTCCCCCACCCACGAGGCTTGACAGTTATACTGAGAAAGGAAACCAGAAAAGGAACTCTGATTTTTTATAGCAGCCATTTAAATTGCTTAATTATGATTGCAGAGAGATAACTCAGATATTTACAAGACTTGCAATGTACACCACTTACTATATAAAATCCTGGGATCAAAGTATTCCCGTTCTGTAAGTGATTTTAAAAGCAATAAACAAAGTTAAAACATACATAATAAGAAATGTTAAAACATGACTTCCAAATCTCGTGTCTCATTAAAAAGTGTTGCTGTAGTCTAAACTCTTATGTCGGGAGCTTATCACTTTGAATGCTGTATTGTTCACAATTTCTGCTCTATGAAAGGGGATTTTATTAAGTCATTCAGTAACAAAAACAGATATAAACTTCAGCTCCATCATCCTAATTAAATCAGTTATTTTGCCAAAAGAATATTGAATACAATCTGAGAAAACTAATCACAGCCATCTTCAAATCAATAATGGGTTTCTGGAAGGACTTTTCACTCCCCATTAGGAATGCTTGACACAATTCAGTTAGACCCAAATCCTCTCCCCAGCATGCAGGCTGAGTAAACAGGCTTTGTGCAAGGGAATTCTACGTGAGTTGAGTGGGGATAGAATCCATCCTCCTGCCATCAGCTCCATGGCCTTTATAGCATTGCTAAGTAAGAAATAGGAAAGAAGGGGAAAGAGAGAAAGAGTGGATTAGTCAAAAATCTTAGTCATAGATTCACTGGTCCCCACCCCGGCTTACCCAAAACTTCTCCTTCATGCTATCATGGATGTAGCCTCTGCAGCATGAGGGAAGTAATAGATCCTTCTGGGGAGACCTTCCACCACTGTGCAACAGAACTGCCTCAGTTCCACAGCTTTTCAGGCCTTGCAAAGGATGGGGGCAGGATTGAGGCCTTAATGCAGATTCTAGATTTGAGAGCATTACCCCGGGGGAAAAATATATTAACGTACATTTTAAATAAAAGGCTGTGTTCTCATCATCTGCCGTATTTTGAGAGGGATACATAAACTGTAGTGGAGCCAATGTCCTTGGTGAGGAGGGATAAAGTTTTAGGTGGTAGCTCTGAGTGCTCAGGTTCTGTTAAACTCTAATCCTGTTTCTTCTAATGACAAATGCACACAAAAGGTGAAAGAAAAAAGATAGATTGACATTTTAGGATACAGTCATGGAAACTGCGAGTTGTTGGGTTCCGTCTCCTCATCTTGTCTGGTCAGATTGTTTTTTAGGATCAGGAAAAAGAAGGTCCAACTGTGGTTTGATAAATCCCTGGATCCTAGCGTCTGAGATGGGTTTTTTAAAAAAAATACTTCAATATAATTTCCGTATTTTGGTGACTCTTTGATTGCTGTTAAGGACTAAAAGATGAGCTAGCAGGAAAATCAAGTTTTACACCACACAACCACATCAGCTGTCTATCAAATATTAGAACATCTTCAAAGTCCTACTCTAGACCTTCCAAGATCTCAATGGGCTGAGACTGAGCTATCTCAAAACTCACTCTTCCTCTGTGACCACAGTCCCCAAAGGCAGTCTCTACCCTCCAGGAAGATGAAAATCTCAACTGACAGAGCAAGACCAATGGATGGCTGCAACTGTGGGACCCCTTTCTGATGGATCTACGGAGGACAATTAACCTGACATTTAAGACAAATGCACAACATACCCTTCCTATAGCACTCCCATATGCCCAGGCTGGTATTTGACTAGCTTGGTCATTTTTAAAAAAAATGGATTTGTTGACAGAAAAATAATTTAGTCTGACGGTGTTTTTTATGTGGGTCTAAAGATTTGCATTATTATCACAATACACTGTGATATCTAATGTTAAAAGTTTCTGTGTCCAGTTAAAGATGCTGCAGTGTTCCCACTTCCACAGTTTAAGTGATAACAGATCAAAACTGTTGAAAACACAGCAGTTGTCTGCCCACCAACACACAAATGCACCATGCATGTGTGTGAGAGAGGGTTTGAGTCACGTGAGAGTGAGATGTGCGATGTTCTCAATCTTATCTATATGTGATCTCTCTCTAGATCAGGGGTAGGCAACCTATGGCACATGTGCCAAAAGCGGCACACAAGCTGATTTTCAGTGGCACTCACACTGCTCGGGTCCTGGCCACTGGTCCGGGGGGCTCTGCATTTTAATGTAATTTTAAATGAAGCTTCTTAAACATTTAAAAAACCTTATTTACTTTACATACAACAATAGTTTAGTTATTTATTATAGACTTATAGAAAGAGACTTTCTAAAAACGTTAAAATGTATTACTGGCACGCGAAACCTTAAATTAGAGTGAATAAATGAAGACTCGGCACACCACTTCTGAAAGGTTGCCAACCCCTGCTCTAGATACTATAAGTGGCTGTTGGAGGGATTAGTTACGAAGTTGCCTTGTGTTGTGGTTGCGGTGGGCTTGTCTTGGGGTGGCGGGATGCTGGGTTTTTTGCATTTCAAAGGTGGTAACCCTAAGGCACACACATACCTATCTGGTGATTCCCCTAAAAACAAAACAAAACCCAAACACTACTTTTCCTGTTGGGAAGAGAGCAAGGAAGATTAACAGAAGGATAAGAATAAAGAAATTAAGTTCTAATGAAACCTACCAGCCTCTGGACAGAGGGTGAGAAGCAGAAAATCAGGTCTCTGTGTAGACCACTCACACAGTTTTGGAAGGTGCTTAGATATCCCAGTGATGAATACAGCATAACAACAGAGACAGAAACAAAATGAAAAAAATTAGCCCATTCCTAGGTTTATAGGTTAACTGTACTGGGGAATTGTAAGAGATGTGGTGCCATTGTCCTCTGAGATCTGTCTGTACCCAGCCCTGGTTGGCAGATTGAAGGTTCTCTCCATTTGATGGATATTTCGTAGCCTCTGTGAAATGTATTGACTCGATCCAGTATCTGGCAGACAGCACAAATCACCACAATTGGCATGAAATGACATTTTTGGCAGTCTCAGCAGAGGCCAAGGACTAACAAGGCATGGAGATTGTAGTGCCCTCTCATCTTAGATGTGGTGCCTGCTGGTCAGGCTTGAGGCATTTTGACTGGACAAAGAGGAAACCCGCACTGCCTGTACTTTCTTTTTCTGCAGTTAACTGAGTGGCTTCAGGCCAGTCAATCTAGTATCTCTTGTGATAGGAGATTAAAATACCCCAAAGCTCCAGAAAGCATAAACAGATCTTTTTCCATTATGAAATTATTCATTTGAAAGTAAAAGATCTTTCAGTTTGTCCTTACAAAACACATGAATTTGTAATTTGTCAAGAGAGGGGAAATGTCACCTGAAACTTGCTGAGAGAAATGTCAGCAGTGCTAATACAAATCAATACGAGTTACTTCCCTGATTTATAGCGTGCGTGTCAGATTGCGGGTCCAAGGGCTGAAGGCAGCTTGCTTGATGTATTCGTCTGGCCCCCATGTCAGTTTCCAACTCTGCAAAATTTGAACTTTCAATTAAAAAATAAAAAAAGCGACTGGCTCTTGTGACTGAGAAAGAAACCTTGAGTACTGTATTTATTTGTATTAGAAGTATTTTATGTACATATAGAAAAGGATTTAATGTAGAATTTACTGCACAGCTTGATTCCCCCTTTCTTTCTCCCCCACCCTGCACGTGTAGCCTGTTCTGGAACACAGGGATAAAACAGTCATGTGCCTATCATCATCATCCTGCCCACTTGGCTTGTATTGTTGTATCCCACTCCCCTTTCCCTATGTTTTCTCAAGCCCCCCACTAAAATTTGATTAGATTCCCTCCCCCACTCTCCCTTGTTTTTTGACTAGCTCTAACCATAATGCCTCAAAGGAGTCAGGGTACTATGAGAAGTAATTTGCTAGTGTTTTTAAAGTGCTTTGAAGATGAATAGTACAATAGGCATGCAAATACTAATTTAAAAAGTTAATAATTCTGTTGATAGCAGAGGGAGATCTGTTGTGAGTCTAGGGTAGTTTATGGCTTTTAGTTTGTAGCTCAGGCTCACAGACCCTAATTAAAAATATAATTCAGTTCTTTCTACAGAAAGTCTGTTTGTCATTTGATTTATAGCATCTAGAGGACAGCATTTGAATATAAAAGGTGGCTTTCTTTTTTCTAATTGCTCTACGTACACCACTTTTTAGTTGGTCAATACTTTATATCATTCGTACAATGAACTGTCAGTGCATCAATAAATATAAACACATTTAGCGTGAACAGAAGCCTTTTCTATTAAGCTCAGTTTATTTTCAATTGTAGTGTTTATTACAGCAGAAGACATATTTCTTTTAAATATTATGAGTCTTAAATATTTTAATATGTTGCAAGCAGCAATGAAGGATCTGGGCCCTGATGCCTCACTTACAGAGCTGTTGAACATGGGAGTTGCAGGTGCTCAGCACCTCTGAAAATTAGACCCTAGATGACTCAAGCTGGGTATTCAAAAAGTAAGTCACCCAAAATGAGACTTTATTTTTTAATAAATATCTTGGTATCTAGGATTGTTAGACATCATTCACAAGAACTAAAGTCACTAGGTTTTTTTTTAAAAATCATGTACTGGTGGTTGTGATTCAACCCACTGGGAATAGCACAAAGAATAGTTTCTATCACAAAAGTCCATATGAATATGGGCAGGGCCGGCTCCAGGGTTTTTGCCGCCCCAAGCAGCCAAAAAAACAAAAAGCCGCGATCACGGTCTGCGGCGGCAATTCGGCCGGAGGTCCTTCGCTCCGAGCTGGAGTGAGGGACCCTCCGCCGAATTGCCGCCGAACAGCTGGATGTGCCGCCCCTCTCCGGAGTGGCCGCCCCAAGCACCTGCTTGCCAAGCTGGTGCCTGGAGCCGGCCCTGAATATGGGGCACTGTGGAGAAGGGAAAGAATTAAAGACTAATTTGAATGTTTGTGTAGCAAATGGCAGGATTGTGCACACTGATACTACAGTCATCAACAGTAATTGAACCTGGAATCTCTTGTACCAAGAACACAAAAGCCTATTGTTTGAGCTAAAGAAATGTATTCATTAAATGCCAAGGTAGAAAATTCCGATCCCACTTGGATATAGCAAACCACACACACTAAGGCCCTGGGCCGGCAAAGAGCTTTATCCTACAAGTCAGACCCCTGTGCCCAAGGGCTCCCCCATTGATTTCGCTCAGGCTCTGCACAGGCACAGTGGACTGCTCACACAATATTCCTTGCAGAATCAATGGCTCTGTCGGTGTACTATATCCTTTTGTAATGTAATGTTGGTGCCAAGAAGAGTCTATATTTAATCGTCTAACTTGGTAAAGTGTAAACACATATAGACTAGTAAGTACTAGTAACTACACCTAAACTGCATGGCCCCAGTCCTGCAAGCTCTTATCTAAGGCCTTGTCTACACCCAGCCGCTAGTTCGGCGGCTGGGAATCGAAGTTCCGGGTTCGATTTATCACGTCTGGTCTGGACGCGATAAATCGATCCCGGAAGCACTCGCCGTCGACTGCGGTACTCCAGCTCGGCGAGAGGAGTACCGCGGAGTCGACGGGGAGCCTGCCTGCCGCGTGTGGACCGCGTCTGAACCGCGGTAAGTTCAAACTAAGGTATGTTATTCACGTAGCTGAAGTTGCGTACCTTAGTTCGAAGTTGGGGGTTAGTGTAGACCAGGCCTAAGTGAGAAGTCTCACTGAAGTCAGTAGGACAATTCCCACATATGTCTTAGAGTCTGATTTACCATAACTTATTTAGGTTTTTATTTAGATTTCCAATAATAAAGTTCAGCATTCAGATAATAATAGTTCTATACTTTCAATTATACAACTAATGGATCAGAAGTAACAGCCATATTCTATGAGTCCTTACAAAACTATAACTAGGTACTATTATTTCTTCCCATCTATGACCTTTGTCACCTGTAAAATAGGTCTTAGAACAAAAATTCTTAGAACAAAGTTGATTAATCAACAGGCAACAATACCAAACATGTAGGGTGGGATTTTCAAAAGTGGTCAGTGTTGGCCTCTCTCTTTTCCCCTTGTAGTCTAGAAGGGTTGTATCATTGCATGTCAAGTACTGACAAGGATTTATTCTCATTATTATCAAGAGGAAAGGCCAAAACAAGTTCAGAAAAAAACAAAACCAGCCTGAACCTTCACCTGTACCTCAAACTTAATCCTTTCTTCAGATCAGATAAATCTGTAGTTCCAAATGAGTTTCTCGGATCCCTTCTTGGCACCTCCCACTTTTGCAGATATATTGGTGGGGCCTCTTCCTCTTTAAATGTCTGAAGGATCTTCTGGGAGAAGTGTCTCCTTTCACCCTTTAGCCAATTAGCAAAGTCTTCAATGCTGTGTGGCCCCTCTCCTATGCATCCTCGGGGGGAGACCTCTTTAACAAAGGCAGCTGGTCAAGTGGCACAGCCCAACAGTTTGAAGGCCTCGCTGCTGCTCTCTTTCATATTTGGCCTGGTTTTGGAGATCCCCCTTGAGTTATACCCCAGTATGCATGGCACACATTTGAGAAGTTCTATCGTGTGTAAGACCCTTGCTCTGAAAGGTTTTCCCCATGAAAGCAGCTAATCTCATAAAATGGCAGGGACCTTATGAGCTCTAGGTTCCTAGAGATAGGTCATGCACCTTGGAAGGAAGTGTCTTATAACATCATCAGCAGTAAAACTGAGCACTGTTTCAGCAGAAACACTGATACTGTACCAGCAGCACAAGAATTCATAATGTTTCTGTTTTTTTTTTAAATCTGAATACAGATGGAGGAGTTGGCTGTTCTCCACTGAGTGGCAAGTAACTAATTTTTTCTGTGCTGATTGACTGCTGACGTTGTGGTCTTTTTCCCCCCAGACTATTGCTGGCAGAAAGGTCTTCTTTACTAACAACAAGTTGTGTTGTCTTGGTATTAACCTGATTATTGTGGTATTAGCATGACAATTTTATACTTCCTCTTCCAATTTTTGCTAACCTTTAATTTTGTTGGAGATAATTTCTAATGTGTATATATTAAAATATTTTAATTATATTTCTTTAAAGTCAATTAAGAGAGGAAATTTGAGCATCAGTGCAATGCAAAAATATACAGTGCTTCCTTTCTGTACTGCAGAAACGGTATCCATCTTGAGCCTAATTGGCATGTAGAAGGATGAGAGAAAAAACCTTCAATGCACAAACATGATTCGGTATGTACAAAGTATAGGTATAATTTGTGCTAGATGCCAGATGCCAGAATTAGGGATTCCTCTTTCAGTCAGCATTCAGATTTCCCAACAGAACTTTTGTGACAAAGAAATAACTTAATAATCAGGCAAATTGCTATGCTTTTCCAAGGTGATCTTCCTTTGCTAACTAAACTGCTTCCTTATATAAGCTACACAGCAATGTTCACATTTATTACTTGGTCCAATTCTGTTTTTTCTTCTTTTGTTTCTTCCATTATTGCTTTAACCTTTGCTACTCTATATTTCATAGTACTAGTAGGAACTAATATTCTGTTATCTTTAGTTCTCATCAGTATAGACATATTGACCCTGAAACTCTCCCCACTTAGATAAAATTTTCCAATTTTAGTTTGAATAACCTTCAAAAATCTTTCAGTCATAGCTGCAATAACTGAAATTTAAAAAAAAACCTTTGAAAGTATATTTTGTTTTTTAATAACATCAGAGCTTTGTCAATCTGAAGTAATGTGACATGTACAAGTCATTTAGGGCCAAGCATGGGGATGAGGGCAGGACTGGATCTGTATTTTCTGGAATTATTTAATAGGTAAACATTTTTACTAGAGCTATGAAATGTACAACAAAGAGAAAAAAGAATTAAAATCCATGTTGCTGACATCACAAGCAGCAGAGTTCCATAATTCACACAGTGACTTTGCTTTTCTGCAGTCATCTCTGTTCTTGTATAATAAAAAACAAAGTGGAAAAGCCTTATACTACTAACTTTTATAGAGCCACAAAATCATTTAAAATCTCTTCAGTACTAATCTAAATTCTGTTCAAGCAAGGAATTATCTCTCTGCATTGCACAGAAACCTGCTAGTTCATTGACAATATAGACCGAGTTCACATACTAGTGTAACATGGCACAGTTCCATTCACCTCAATGGAACTTACACCAGCAGTGAATTTGGCCCTTTGTTTGTTAAAGTACAAAGGCCCCAGCTCTGCAAAGATAAATGCATGTTCTTAAATTTAAGAACATGAATAATCCACCTGACGTCAATGGGACTACTCACATACTTAATGTTAAGCATATGTGTATGTCTTCAGGGGTTCACAGAGGCTTTTTATCTCCTTGCAACCCCTATGGAGCCCACTGACTTCAATGGGACTCCCAACAAACAAGATTCCTCTATAACAGTGGTTTTCAACCTTTTTTCATTTGCAGACCACTACATATTTTCAAATGGTGGTACGGACCCCTTTGGAAATCTTAGGCATAGTCTGTGGACCCCTAGTTGAAAATCACTGTTTTATAGTAACGACAACCTTTTGCGGACCCCAGACAGTCTGCAGACCCCCCAGGGGTCTCTGGAGACCACAGGTTGAAAACCACTGATCTATAATGGATCCACTTGCTGGATTGGGGCCTATACATTGAAAATGAGCCATGACATCCTTGCCATGGCCTCACATCACTTACAACATCACTGACTGAGACTAACCAGATGATCAACAACAGAACTAAAACAGAATTCAAAGGACTGGAAATGGCCACAGAGTGAGCGAAGGGCTGTACAAAATGCTGCAATGAGCTGAGCAAGGAATGGAGAAAGCCATGATGCCTCCTAAAAGTTAGCACCACTTTTTAAAAAATAAGCCTTGACTATACATATATTTCTATAGCCCGGCTTCACCCGTAGGTTTTCCTACAAGACAGACTCGAGGAGTCTCTCTCACATGGCAGGCGCCCCAACTTCAAGCTGTGCCAAGTGATGCCAGACACCACAGAGCGGCGGGGGGGCGGCTGTCGGTGGAGAGGTACACATCCAGGGAGGCGGAGATCCACCCCCGCCCGACCCTCTCCTCCCCCCGGGGCAGGTGCATGCCCAGCTGGCTGCGAGCGGACCCCCCGGAACCCCGCAGCTCGGCGGCGCTCATCGCTAGCCTCCCTCCGCGGCACGAGGCGCTAGGGACCATGCCCGGGGCTGTCTGGTGCAGCCGCAGCTCCCCGCCCCGCCTCCTCGCCGCCGGTGCCCTGCCTCCTCCTCCCCCCGCCGTGCGGCTGGCGGCTCGCAGGGAGGGAGCGTGAGCAGCGAGCGAGCGGGCGGGGGTTAAAGGTGCCGCTGGAAGGGAAGTTTGGAGAAGGTCGTGCGGTGTCTGTGCGCTCCGGCAGCATCATGGCGGAGCCCAGCGACTCGCCTGTCCACCTCCAGCCGCCCCCGCCGCCGGCCGCTCCCGCCGCCTGGCCCATCTGCAGGGACGCCTACGAGCTGCAGGAGGTTATCGGTCAGTGGGGCGGGGGGCCGGGGTGGGGAGCCGGGCTGCGCCGGGGAGGAGGCGGGCGGGTGGGCAGGGGGGATGCGCCGGTAGCCGGCTGCGGGGCCTACCGGCGTTTGCTCTCCGCAGGCTTCTCTCACTGCGGCGGGCGCGCCCGGCACTGCAGCGGCTGCAAACTTTATTTCCGAGGCGCCGGCTGGGGCTGGCTGCCCCGTTCTCCCCACGCGTGGGGGGCGGCGGCTCCTGGTGGGGGTGCAGTGGCAGCTGCCCCAGCCCTTCTGCGGGGCCGTTGGGGTGGGGATGAGCCCCTAAGCATCAATGGTGAGCAACGAGCTGTAATTAACCATTGGCCTTTCCTCATCTCTGCTCTCGCCTGCTGTAACGGTGCACCCCGTTCAGATTAGTCTGCATCTTTCCGGTGGTTTTCGGGGGGGGGGGAAGGTGTTAAATCTCCCCATCTGCGGCTTGTGCTGATTTCCTTTTTGAAAGCCTTCATTTCCTTTTGCCCCCTCTGCATCACTTTAATTTTTCCCCATCTCCTCTTCTCTGCCCTCCCCATCATTCTACTCTCCTACACACTATTTTCTTACCACTGTTGTGATTATGGCTTAATTTCATTGGTGCAAACCTTCCCCTTCGGTTTAAGGTTTAACACCCCTCCCCCAAACATACAGGCGGTGTGTGTTGTGCTTGTGCATGTAACAGTTAATTGCCATCAAAATGTGACTGACTTAGTTTTCCTCCCATCTGTGTGAATCAGATCATCATGAATCTTGCAAGGTGAAAAGATGACTGATGGTAACAATATGTATAATGGAAGGCTCTACTCCTTTCTGATCTGGATGCTATTTATTGCTAGTTAATCAGTTCAAGAATACTCATTCTTGTGTTTTTTATTTTTATATATAAAAACCTGCAGAAACTAAAGGCCAGGTCCAAAATTGCAATTGTTACTCCTTGAGGTTTAGGCTAGAATTCATTTACCTCAAACATTCCTGTAGATTTGCTTTGCGTTGCTCTTGTAATTAGTGGCGCTTTTAATATTGCGCACCAATTGCTGTTTACTGTGACAGATGACATTTTTAATCAGGGTTGTAAATCATGTACATTCAGCTTTGTTTCTGAGGCTATTTAGTTTCCACAATCTGAAACTAAGTGTTACCAAGGAGAAATAACTTGTCCCTTCACTCTCAAGTTTTACCAGGCTTCTGTTTTACTCATATTCTTTCCCCTTTTATTCCCCATTCCTCCACTTGAACTTCACTAAAATGAAGAAGGCTGAGGCCTGGTTTACTTACATAACTATGCCAGCAAAACTTTTAAACGTGGAGTGTATTGGTGGGGGGAAAGAGTCACACTTCTAACTGTGACATAGCTATGCCGCTGAAAGCCCTAGTATGGATGCAGGCCTCTTGCCAGTGTACCAAGAGAACTGAAATAATCTATACTAGTAAAAGAGTTGTTTTGCTGGTATAAGATACATCCCCCAGTGGCTGGGTTTGCTGGTAAACTATACCCAGAAATCCTTTCTGCTGTAGAAAAGGCCTGAGAAAGGTGTTAATCTAATCCTTATCTGCTGTTGCAATGGGAGTCTGTAGTATGTTTCTTATTTAAGTACTGGCTGTTCTCCATTGGTGCAGTTGTAGAATGGCTGAAGATTAGGGCTACGCTACACTGGCAACGATAAAGCGCTGCCGTGGCAGTGCTTAAACGTGGCTTGTGTGGTCACGGCAAAGTGCCGGGAGAGAGCTCTCTCAGCGCTCTAAAAAGCCACCTTCACGAGCGGTGTAGCTACCAGTGCTGGTGCACTGTCTACACTGGTGCTTTACAGCGCGGAAACTTGCTGCGCTCAGGGGGGGTGAAAGTTGCAGCACTGTACATTGCCAGTGTAGACCAAGGGCTTGTAGGGGGTGGAGGGGGGAAGAGTGTTTACTTCTCAAAAAAGCAGTTTAGAAAGAGTCTATGGACTGTTCAAAAATGTTAAATAGGTATAGTTTATCTATTTACTGATACAAATGTTTCAAGTGCCTATAATTGCAAAGATGGGACACTCTTTTTGGGGAAATGCATTTCTTGTGTAGATAGGCCTCCAGGCTAACTAATAGATAGTATTCGATTACCACAGTAAAGTGACAGGGCAGTTTCTTGTAGCATAAGAATCCATCACTACTTCTTAGTGAGGAAGGTAAGGTAGGGTTCTACTGGAACCTGATCCAGTAAGGTGCAGAGTGTTTTCTTGGATGTGCTGAGTATGTATGTAGGGTTGCTTTTGTATACCTTCATCTTAGTATCCAGGGGAAAATAATACAGTTCCAGTGTCTGACTGCCACTCCTGTTCAGTAAGCAGCATTTAATCACTGAAGCTCTTAAAGTTTAATCACTTCATGAACATGAGTACTGCCACTTATTAAAATAAACTTTCCACAGGTGAATAGTTTTAAGTACACACAAAACTGTCTACCAGATAGGAGCCTGAAGGGATATGTTTTGTTCTAATAGTCCTTTGCCAGTTAAACCAGGAAAAGTACAGTATATTGAGGCATCTGAGTGGGATTTTTAAGAAGAAAGACATACCAGTCTTCTTTAGCACAGACTTTCATAGGCTTACATAGTATGGAATATTTCTTAATGTAACTAAAGTCACCTTCTATCTGTAGACTAAATCTAATGTCTTAAGAGAGATTTCAGGGTTTATTAGTGACCGCCATATTGCTGAAAAGTACAGTAACCTACTTTTTGGAACTGGTCATGTTAGAATTAATATGGTGAGAGGGTAATCAGTTTCCATCCTGCTCTTGTAGGGTAAGCAACTGGAAATGGTGCCACTGTTTTTTTTTTTTTTTTTTTTTTTAAATCAAATCTTTGCTTACTGTTAAACCACTTCCTACCTTAATGGCAATTTAAAAACTGCCTTTGAGTTTCCATATAGCCCGTGTAATAAATAATGTTTTTTCCCCAATCATATAGCAGTGGCTAGCTGGAGGCCCAAGTGCCCAGTAGGGGAAAAATTGGTAATTAAGATATGAGAAGCACTGTTTCCTCTAGGAACCTTAAAAACAAACAAACAAAAAAAACCCTGCCCGTTTTGCTAAACAAAATACCTTTTCTTTTAAGGTTGTGTCAGCACTTCCATTGCAAATTCCTACTATCATGAGTTAATAACTTTATTAAAAAATAATTGTGGGTTGAAACCTGGTATGTAGATTCTTGAAACAAAGGAAATAGCTTTTATCTGTACCATGAACATATTCAATTAAACCGTGTGGTGGATTTGGTCATATTTGAAGATTTTGTTGTTGGCTGTTCTTGCAAGTCTTGGTATAGTTTGAGATTTACAAAAAGCTACTGATTATAAGCAAATTATCTTTAATAGAAGTAAATAAGATTCAATATTCTTGTCAAATTGGGCTCTTTCATTGTGGATTGGCTCTGAATAAGATGACACATCTGATTTTCTGTCACTTCCTAAAACTTCTACATATCTTCCTTTCTAACATATAAGGGAATTCGCTCTTAAGGATTTGCTAACTGAATTTCCTTGCTTTTGTTTCTATGACATTTTTATATAATTCTGTATCTGCTTAGTTGTATTGAGTCCTATATCAAATGGATGTTACCAAAGATAAAGCAATGTTATGATGAGCGTGAGAAGACTTTCTGAATGCTTTTGAGCAAATTGCTTAAGACTCCATGCCTCAGTTTCCCTATTTGTAAGGGAAGAGCTAGTTCTCTCCTCCTTACTGGCTATTTTGAGAGCCTTGGATGGAAGGTTCTGGCCAAGCTCAAGTTACTTTGAAAGGAAAGGATTGTTTCTACAGAGTTTGAAGAGAATTGAAGCATATTTTACGTTACAGATCATTTAAGAAGGTCTCATTTGAAAATTTGACTTTTTGGTCTAACATTGCCTTGTCACCCTCCGGCTCAAAAAACTTGTGACATGAAACACCGAACTTCCAATGTAGCTAATTTCCTATAACTCATGGAATCTAACTTCTGCATAAAACAGATAATTTAGCAAAACCTATCCATTTTTGTTGTGGGTGTTTTATGGACAACCCTGCTCCTGATGTTAGGGTTTTTGTTTGGTGCTCCCCCTTCCTTCCTACCTCCCTCCCTCCCTTGCGCCAGTGACTTCACTGGAAGCAGGGCCATGTACCCAGTGTCTATCTAGTGTCTAGTTTTAGCTGAGAAAGAATGAGCACTTCTGTAGGTTTGAGCTAATGGAGGCCTTCATATAGCTCAGTGTTAGAGGCATGTGGTTGTGGAAATGAAGGACTGAGGTTCCAGTCGTGAGTCTGCAAGTGTTTGCTGTCTTATAATGGAGAGAGGAAAGATTTTTGATAGTTGTGGATGTAACTGCAGCGCCTTTTTTTTTTTTTTTTTTTTTTTTTTTTTCATTGTCCTTCCTATAACTAGGAGGGTATAGTATCCCCGACTACCAGAGTACCTTAGAAAACTTTGGTTAAACCTGAGCGAGTACTCATTGAGATGAAAATATTCAAAGGGCTTCTTTGCAAAGAAACACTAGCCACTTCCAATCTGCTAAACAAAATGTTACACCACAGTACTTGAAGCCCAGGTAGATCTTGACACTAGCCCTTGCAAGAGGCTGTTCAAATACATGAATTGTAAAATGTTTAAGAAACTGCATTATTTGAGAACCAGATAGTGGTGGTCGTGTTTAAAGTTATTTTTCTGTCCCCAGAAATGTTTCTAAGTATAAAGAAATGTATAGATATACTACTACTTGATTTGGATCAGAGTTAAGGTTGTAGTGTACTTTCACCACTAAATCTCAAACAACACTGCACCTTTAAACATGAAAACTATATATATAAATGCCACTGATCAGCCTAAACTGAAGTCCACATAAATAACTTACTTGTCTGTAAGTTTCTTTTCTTTTAAGCTACATGTTTCTCAGGAAACAGTTACAAATACTTTTCCAAAAATTTCTGTCAATTGATAAACTGTTACATGGGAAGTTCTAACTTCTCATTTCTTAAAATAGAAAATACATAATACAGAGGAGGGGAAAATACTAAAACTAATGAGTCCTAGTCAAGGTGGCTCTATTGTGATGAAACTTGTGTTTCTTTATAGTTTGATGATGGTTACATGGGCATCTAGGGTTCTGGTCTATAATTGAAAGTCTTACTGGTATAACTATTTTGGTTAGGGGTACAATTAATTAACCAAAATAGTTATATAGAGAAAATAGTCAATTGCAGACGAGGTCTTGGTTGTTGTTGCCTTCTTACATCTAAGTTCTGGGTTTTGTAAGTGATGTGGTTATTAATTTCACCATTACTTAGCAAACTTGTGTAACTGTTTTTTTGTTTTTTGTTTGCTAGAATATCCTAGGGTGACATCCCCTCCAAATCAAACAAACTTGTAAAGCCTGACCACCTTCACACCAGAAGGCTGAAGGCTATGAAAGTAGCCAAAAAATAATGCTCAAGAAGAGAAGGAACAAACTAAAAACTGGATTTCCTACATATTGATAGTAGCAAAACCAAGGTGAATAAAGCCTGGTGACTTCAAACTAATTTAACTCTTAAACTGGAAGTCAAAGGTGTATAAAATGTTCAACATGCTGTGTGTTCACCTGATGCTGTGTAGTGAAACTTACAGAGAATTACATGCCCCAGTTTTCCCCTCTCTCCAAACTGCTGTGCAGCCACTCAGCCGGCTCCCAGGCCACTTTATCACTCATTCCCAAGGATTTCTTGGAATCTGAGGTGCAACAGCTCGGAGACCTAAACAGGCTTAGCTGTGTGTGTGTGTGTGTGTGTGGTGGTGGTATGTGCTTTGAGAGGAGCTGTTGTGCGGGGCAGTGTTGGCAATAGAAGTAGTCTGGGAGTCAAGAGTAGGTACTCTTCTGAGTGTTAGAAAAAGCTGTATTTGCTTGATGTGGTGTATTAAAATTGTAATTGTAAAATTTATATTTCCACAGTTTTACCCTGGTCCTGCTTGCAGGCTATGGGCCTCTAGGGAAGTATGCAAACTGGGCCTAGCAGAATGAGTGTGCAGCCAGCCTAGAGTTAAGTGTGGTGAGTTGTGCCTCTCTGTTTTAGAGAGCAGCCTGCTTTGTGTATCTGTTTTTTGGTTCTTGTGTTATGAATTCCAAGAAATAAAGTAGGATTACACTGCAACCTTCCAGAAAGATAAATATAAAAATGCTCTAACTTCTGTGAATATGCCATGTAACAATGCTTGATGAGGACCTATTGTGAGGACCCTAGAAGAAATTCCATTAGAACTCTTCTACTAGTCTCTGATTTATTTTTTTTTCTACTGGAGAGTCATTTGCCCAAGGAACTGGTAGGCCAGCAAACAAATTGCATTGATCCAAAGTCTCCTTGCCATGTGGAACCAGAAACTCTTTGAAATTAGAACCATCCACTCACTCACTTAGTGGAAGTAGCTCATTACACAAGGGAAGAAGCAGGTGGTTATTGCAGAGGCCAAAGCAGGCATTGCTGTGTAACAGCTCCGTGTGCAGCTCTGACTCTGAGACCCTACTTCATGTTTTAATATGCTGACTTTGGCTGTGACCCCTCTGCAGCATGACTTTTGGGGTGGAAAGGGGTGGATGTCTTAGCCTTCAGAACTGAATGGCTGTGGCTTTTTTTTTTTTTTTTTTAAAGATACTTTGTCATGTTTTAAATTCTCAGTTCTTAGGCTTTTAGTGTGTTTAAGCCTCACCATTTTACAGCAGTTACCCTTGGTGACCACCAAAGCTTGCTGGAGGCATTAGGAAACCTATGAGCAGCAATGGAGGCATGGGTGCAATCTGCCTACAGAGATAGGAAGATAACCATGGCATTGGTTTACCCTTTTGGTTTAACTTTTGGAAGCGAATCTTCACTATCAGAAGAGCTGGAAACTTGTTTACTTTAATTGAAAGCATACATTCTGTGGAGATTGCTGGCATTTACTCCTAGCAAGCAGTAAATATTTTTTTTTTTGTATTTGTTTTTTAAGTCTGGTTTATAGCACTGGCTAGCAAACTGAAGTATTGACAACTCCATTTGATTGTATTTGTTTGTTTTTGAGGTTTTGGAGTGCTAGTGTATGATTTATCTTCTGGAAAATATTATTGCGTAGTGTGTCAGGGCTATTTTAATGCAAGATAAAACAAGCTGCCATGGTCATGGTTTGTAAGTATGAATCTCCTATGGTGATTGAGGTGAGGTGGCAAAATAGGGTAAGGGTGATGTGAAATAGCCTTAAAGCAGCTTCTTTGCTCAGCACTTGTGGAGCTGTAGAGCAATGGATAGTTGAAAATCTTATTGGGAGGATCTAGGCAAGTACACTACTGTAACTATGGGTCTGTATTTCTGAGTACTGTGGAGTTCTGCATAACTGTTTGCTGACTTACAAGGGTGTGTATTCTATGTTGGTGCTGACAGCCCAAGGATTGAAATGAGCAGGCATCCTATTCTGTGTTCAGTCAACTAAGGCTTACTTGTATCTTATATATTATAGTCTTCTATACTGATGAGCAAAAAATGTTCATATATCCTCTTCCCCCCCCCCCCCCCCATTCCCTCAGCCTGTCCTGGAATTACTCCCTGCCAGCTCTCTCTCACTTTCTGAAGCACTACAGGCAATTGAGGGTGGGGAGGGGAGGCAAAGAGGGGGCAGAGCTGGGAGTTCTCTGCTGAGAGAGAGAAGCAGGTGTCGGGGAGTAAGATGTAGAGAGGACCTGCTGAGAAGTCTGCACCTGAGAGGTAATTGTTAACGAAGGGGAGAAGCCAGTGGAGACACAGATCAAAGTCATGGGGACGGAGGAGAGTAAAGCTACCGAGGAAAAAGATGGGGAAGATGCCTGGTGGTAGAAAAGGGTTGCTTTTTCTTGGGTCTGATTTCAGATAAGCCAGAGAGCTGTGGAGTTTGGTGAATTTTAGGTAGTTCTCTGCGCGCATCCCTCCTCCTCTTGAAGAAGAAAGAAGTCAAAAACCAACTTCCTCTGGGATCTTAGTAGCTCCATGACTTCTGGATTACATGGTGAACAGGGTCTCTGACAAAAGTCTTGCGATATTGACAAGTACTTTAAAGCCTGGAGGATTTTTAGGATCCCATTTTTTTTTTTTTGGTCTGTTTTCCTTTAGAGAAATATTCAAGAGGTGTTGGCAGTGTCATACCTTTCAGAGATGTTCTCAAAGGTGCCTTAGTGAAAAGATTTAATCATCAGCATTACTTAGTAATGAATTATTAATTTTTATGGAATCAGTGGGGTTAATATTTCCAACCTTTGGTCTCTAGATGTTTGACCTAACTTAACTAGTCAATGGGCTTCTGAAAGCCTAATGTAATAAATCAGCATTGATTAATTCTTTTATGGTTAACAATATGAGTGAATCACTTTGTTAGACTAATTATTCTTCAAAACACTGTGGATCACTGATGCATGGGCTTTCTGATCAGAAGTAAAATTCTGCTGGGAGTTGGGTATCATGAAAAGCTGGCTTACTATGGACGCAGGTATGCCACCAGTTAGGCGCTACATAGTACAGCTAAAAGGAGACAGGTAGTGTAGAAATAGAAAATTGAAAGGAGAAGAGGTAGTAGGCAGTCTTGTCTGATCATGGCTACTGTGGATGGTGTGGTATGTGGTTTTTATGGCTCTGGTCACATGCTCAGTTGTGTGGTGAAGCTTTGTTTAGAGATCATATGTTTGGTTCAAAGTTGGGGCTGATGCATTTTACCTGAACCAATTAATTTTTAGTATAGCTGCAAGTGGGGTGTGTGTGTGCGTGTGCATTTTATGATGGGGATAAAAATATGGTTCTGTCATTTAATAAGCCAGAAAAGTATAGGGCTTGTATATTGCAAAATGTGCTCTGATATTTTCATTTGTGGGTATTGCTTCCTATCTTGTAAGGAAAAAGTAGGCCAAGCTCATGATCTTGCTGCCATAACTAGTTCTGAGCAATAACATACAGTAACTCCTCGCTTAACGCTGTAGTTATGTTCCTGAAAAATGTTACTTTAAGCGAAATGATGTTAAGCGAATCCAATTTCCCCATAAGAATTAATGTAAATTGGGGGGGGGGGGGTAAGGTTCCAGGGACCTTTTTTTTTTTTTTTTTTCCACCAGACAAAAGACATTGTACAAGTTTTAAATAATTTTAAACAAACTATTTAATACTGTACTCACCAATGATGATTGTGAAGCTTGGTTGGGGCGGGGCATAGTGGGGTCTGGGCACAGGGGCTTGCCCCACTCTGCCTGTCTGGTGCTCCTGCCGGGGAGCAGGGTTGGGGGCTTGCCCATTCTCTGGCTGGAGTGGGGTAAGCCCCCATGCCCTGTTCCTGCTCCCCAGCTGGAACGCCAGGTGGGCAGAACCGGGCTAGCTCCCACTCCCCGACCCCGCTCTCCGGCTGGAACGCCGGGCGGGCAGAGTGGGGCAAGCCCCCGTGCCCTGACCCCGCTCCCTGGCAGGAGTGCCAAGTGGGCGGAATGGGGCAAGCCAAACAACCTTATAACGGAACGTTGCACAACTTTAAACGCGTATGTTCTCTAATAGATCGGCAACTTAATAACAAAACAAAGTCGTCCCGGTTAACATTAAGTGAGGAGTTACTGTAGCTTAATTATAGCACATTGGGGTCTAGGCCTAGACCTCATGGTGGTAGTACAACTAATAAAGATGCTTTCTCCTAATGTATTTCCACCTGCACCCTAAACAAAGACTTAAATTACATTATGCTGAATTTATAATTAGATACTCACTCTTGCATATTGCTGTCTAACATGCCTGCTCTTTCTGAGGATAGACAGAAATGGCCTTACTACTGTCTTAAGGCCACTTAAGGGCAATTTAGCAAAGAGGAAAGTGAGAGCTGCTTCTAACTTCTTTTTTTTTTTTATTGTAAGAACAATGCCTACAAATTTCGTTGTTTCCTCCTTTGTTGTTCATCTTCTGGGGATCATTGTAAGCGGTAATTTGTTGCTAATGTCCTGTCATGACAGATTCTAACTTTTTTTATAAAAGCTACCTGGAGCGGTGGGAGCTAGCTGAAGATGCTCTGTTGCTCAACATCTGAGCATTAGCTGGAGACGTTGGTGTCAGGACAGCAGCAATGTTACACACTTCAGCTGAAGGCCTGTGGCTGGCCTGTGTCAGCTGACTCAAGCTCACTGCATCTCAGGATGAGGGGCTATAAAATGGCAGTGTAGGAGTCTGGGCTTAGGCTGAAGCCCAGGTTCTGGGACCCTCTTCCACTCCATTTGTGGCCTGAGCTCCAAGAGCCTGAGTCTGCTGACACAGGCCAGCCGGGGGTATTTAACTGTAGTGTAGACATATCCTTTACCCTTTTTTTTTTTTTTTTTTTTTTTTTTTTAAATCAACTGCTATTAGTTTGACGCACTCAGCAGTGACCGTCAGAAGACTCAGAAAATGCTACGTTGATGTTTCTGTGCAGCTATAATTGTTTTTAAAATGTTTACTTCCAAACTGAAGGAAGAGCAGGGAAAACATGCCCAGTAATTAAATCAACATCACAATTTTTCTCTATTTATGATGCTGCTTTAAAGGTAAGCTGTAGTTCTTCTCAAAAGCTTGTTTCTAGGCAGTGTTTTTCTGTACAACTTTTAAAACCATTTGTAATGTAACAGCCTGAGAAGTGGGGCTGGTAGAAGTAGAGCTGTAGTGGTTTCTGTAGAAACCCTTCTGTTATAATGTCAAGAAGGCTTGGGATTTGATCCTACATAAGCATTTGATATTGTGGACTTGTGCTCCGGTGCTGATCCTCTAGCTATGCAAGATAAGGGCCTTAGATGTCAATTACTTGTACTGAATGATCACTTCCTCATTTCGCATGCTAATGAAAGGTGAGAGAGGGAGAGAGAATAAAGCATTTTGAAATTAAAAAAAAAAAAAACTGTTGAAAGACACTCTTAAAATGTATATTTTTCGAAGGAAAACTCCAGAGACTCGTTACATTTTAGGTAACTAATTGTCTAGCCATGTAAGAAAATAATATAATTCCTCTTAAGCATCTCCTTCAGTAAATGAGTCTGTGGTCTCTGAGGGTGCCATTTGAATGATACTGCTCAGCAGGGATTTGGGTCTGAAAACTGGCTTTCCTGTTATAGAATACTGGAAACCAGAAAGTTTCAAAGTTGCTGTAAGTTCTGAGACTTGTAAAGAAAACCAGCATATATTTTTGTGGATTTGTGTAGTAGTTGATTTAATCAGAATATTTTTGATTCCTAATCTCCCCTGCCCCCAAGGATTTAGAAAAGCTGACTATTTTATATCTTTTAAATCTCTGTTGCACTAACAATCCTTTCTCAAATCAGCAGTTTGCTGGATTTCCCCCCTTCCCCCCCTTGTGCCTTAGACCCTGATTCTGCAAAATGTAAGCAATTGCATATGCACTGATCATACTGTTACTTAAGCGATTAGAATATTTTTGCAGCTTCACTGAAGCTTTTAATTCAAGGCCAGCTGTAAGCACAAGTGCAGCAAAGATCTGATTGGAGCCTTGTCCTTTCAAAGGCCATGTGTCATATTAATTCTGCAACTTGGTCTTGTCTCCCTTGTCAGCAGTGGGAACTGATTTGGAGGCAATTCATAGGGTGCGAACTATGTCAATATCTTCCTCTTTCCAGAAGTTTGGGAGTTCTATTCAAATAAGTTGCTTTTTTTTTCTTTTTGATTTGACAGCTTTGTCTTTTAGTGCTTTCAGATTTGCTTGTCCATGGTTCTGTTTTCTCTTTAGACTATTCTTTCTCCAACATCTCTCTTGCCCATGAATAAGAATTTTCAGTCAAAATTATTTATTACATTGTTGGCAGTTTTGTGTTTCAAAGATAACCTGTTAAGATTTTCCCATAAAACTCTTGTGTGGGCTGTTTTATATGGAGTAACTCTTTATACCTTGGAAACAATGAATTCTGCATCAGAATTTTTAAGGGAGGCTTGAACACAATTTACCATTTCTGTCTTGGATTGAGCCACTCTAAAACTAATCATGATGTACCGTCTGCCATTCTTTTGACTTGGAGCCAGGTGCTTTTGTAGAAGTTTGATTTAGCTGAATTTGAATAAATGCTAAAACATCTAGTTTCTATGATGCACTCCTCTCTGTGTGTGGAGCATTTATATTATTCTATGCTCCAGGTCAGTGGCAAAAGACAGAATGCTTCCTCTGGCACGCTTCCTGGATGTCTAATTAGATAGAGGAGGAATTTGTAGATTACCAGCAGAAAAGTAGAGAAGGAGAAAATATTTCTCTTGAGGATGGTGTGGACGGGGAAAGAACTACACTGGAAGCAATTACCTTATTGTGGAATTAAATTTACCAAATAAGAGCTCAATCTCTTTTTGAGCCACCTTTAGGTTTTTAAGTTTCCTAGTCTTTGAATGTAATGTGGGAATGCCAGACTTGAGAGTTCAGATATCCAGGCAGCCAAAAATCATAAAATTGTCCTAAATCACGTGATGTCACAAATAACTTTGGGGTTCTTTTCATTTGCCTAACAGTGTCTTGAACCCCAATAGGGTTCATGTTTTCTGGCTTGCCTCTGCAATGGTGAGGATTAGGAACTTTTTTTTAATTAAAGGTGAGATTCTCCCCTTATCTCTACTCCAGGTACTGGAGCTTTTAGAATGACACAGAATCTGGTATTTCAGTTAGCTGCTGTTAGTGGGTTTGGATAAAGGCTATTTTCCTAATTTGAACCAAGGTAGGATCTTTGTTGGCTTTTTGTCCCTCTGCTACTATTCAATTTGTTCCTGTATATTAAAAAAAATGCTAATAAAAATGAATAGACTTTAGAACATTGGGCAATATTATGATTAAAAAGCATCTTAAATTTCACTTGTCTTTGAATATTCTTATTTTAAATAGTTTCCCTGGGACATCCTAATTATAACAGATTGGCATGTAATTAACTGAGCACTTCAGATCACGTTACTATGCTCCAACTTTAAAAAACAAAACAAAGATCGCCTACAAAAATCCATGAAGATCCCAAAGTTGTTTTCTCTTGGAATACTAGATCAAAGTAGTGAAGCCTGTTTTAAATGAGTACATGTTAAGAGATGTATCTTCAATGCAGCAGATGAAAACAAGTGCAATGAATGAAATAAATTGAAATGAATACCTGTAAGAAACAAATTTCAAATGTACTAAGAAGTGAGAGAATTCACTTAGATTTATAAAGGCCATTAATAAAAACATTAAAAAAAAAAAAGCCTGTGCATATTATAAAAATACATGTTAAAGGAGTCTTCCAGTGAATTATAATGTAATCCTAGAAACATGGGGTTTCAAGGGACCTAGAGAGGTCATCTAGTCCAGCCCCCTTCACTGAGGCAGGACCAAGTATAGCTGACAGGTATCTGTCTTACCTGTTCTTAAAAACCTCCAATGATAGGGATTTTCACAAAACTGGGTGACTGGGCAATAAAATGGCAGATGAAATTCAATGTTGATAAATGCAAAGCAATGCACATTGGAAAACATAATCCCAACTGTAAATAAGGGATAGATAAGAAGACAGAAAATATCATATTGCCTCTATATAAATTCATGGTATGCCCACATCTTGAATACTGCGTTCAGATGTGGTCACCCCATCTCAAAAAAGATATATTGGAATAGGGTCAGAAAAGGGTGACAAAAATTATTAGGGGTATGGAATGGCTGTCATATGAGGAGATATTAATAAAACTGACTTTTCATCTTGGAAAAGAGATGACTAAGGGGGGAGATGATAGAGGTCTATAAAATCATGACTGGTGTGAAAAAAGTCAATAAGGAAGTGTTCTTTACTCCTTCTCATAACACAAGAACTAGGGACCACCAAATGAAATTAATAGGTAGCAGGTTTAAAACAAAAGGAACTATTTTTTCACACAATGCACAGTCAGTCTGTGGAACTCCTTGCCAAAGGATGTTGTGAAGGCCAAGACTATAAGAGGGTTCAAAAAAGAACTAGATAAGTTCATGGATGATAGGTCCATCAATGGTGATTAGCCAGGATGGGCAGGGATGGTGTCCTTAGCCTCTGTTTGCCAAAAGCTGGGAATGGGCAACAGGGGATGGATCACTTGATTACCTGTTCTGTTCCTTCCCTTTGGGGCACCTGGCATTGGCTGCTGTCGGAAGACAGGATACTGGGCTAGATGGATCTTTGGTCAACCCAGTATGGCCATTCTTATGTTCTTATCCACTTGGTAATCTCTTCCTTATAATTAGGCAGTTCTTCCTAATCTCCAGTAAGGGAGATTTATGTTAGGTACTACACCAATTACTACTTGACCTACCTTCAGCAGACATGGAAAACAACTGATCTCCATCCTCTTGATAACAATCCTTAACAGATTTGAAGACTATCAGGCTCCCCCTGAGTCCTCTTTTTCTCAAGACAACATGCCTTCCTCCCGCCCCCAACCTTTCCTTGTAGAGCAGGTTTGTAAAACTGGTTTATCATCTTTTTGTTGTTGTTCTCCTCTGGACTCTGTCCAATTTGTCCACATCTTTCTTCAAGTGGGGTGTCCAACACTGGACGCACATTCCAGCTGAAGCCTCACCAGTGCTTAGTAGAGTAAGACAATTAACTCCCATGTTATATTAGCAGCAGTATTATATATAAATGTCACAGTATTTGTCTTTTTTTGCAACTGCATCACATAGTCATATTCACTTTGATCTGCTCTAACCCCTGAACCTTTTTAGCTGTGTTATCATCTAGCTGGTTATTCCCCCATTTTGTAGCTGTTCGATATATTTTTCTTCCTAAAGGTAGTATCTGTCTTCCCTTTGTTTTGTGTCATTCTGGTGATTTCAGACAAATTTTCTAACTTGTCAAGGTTGTTGTGAATTCTAATACTGGTCTCCAAAATACATGTAAACCCACCCTGCTTGGTGTCATCCACCAGATTTATAAACCTTCACTCCATTGTCCAAGTAATTAATGAAAATATTAAATAGTACCAGACCCAGGACTGAGCCCTTCCCCCCACAAGATCCACCTTTCAGTTTGACAGCAAACCATTGATAATTACTCTTTGTGTACAGTTTTTCAACCAGTTGTTCACCCATCTTATAATTTAATTCAAGACCATGTTTCCCTGTTTGCTTATGAGCATGTCTGGTGGGACTGCATCAAAAGCCTTAATAAAAATGAAGATATATCATGCTTCCCACCATCTGCTAGGCCTTCAAAGAAAGAAATTAGGTTGAAATCACTTACATCGAATTACAAAAAATAAAACTGTAGGGAAATAAGGTGAGCCATCATTTTGGCTGTAAATTTTGACTTGCATTGTATATGTGAGTGTAGTGGGAAGTCTTCCATGAAATCCTAAACAAAAGTTCTTACTATTTTTAGGTGCCTTCATTTTCCTGTGAAATCTGACTGCATATTATGGGGCAAAGTAGGCAAAAATGCAAATTTTGAGGCTCCTATCTTCTGGAAAATGGATGTGCATTGTGAGGGGGAGAAAAATGGACTAAGAGATGCAATGAGCAAATAGACAAAACACACTGAGGAGTTAAGACTGAAATCTTCAAGTAGCTCTACACTTCATTGCAAGTTTTTCACACCTCTGGTTAGGATACTGGAAATGCATATAACTTCTGGAATGAATGGAGCTTTAGGTTCATGTCTTCCATCTATTTCTTACTAAAAAAAGGTCCAGTGTGATGAAGTAGCCGCAAAACATAAGTTCTTACGAGAAACACTAGTGTTACTGCACACTGATTGGAGCTACTGAAGCAGTGGTATAAAGTTGTCTAAAGTGGCTTAGATGTATATTCAAAAGAATTTTCAGAGTATAGCAAATATTTAGCCTTAGTCTGTACTTAAAACACTACAGTGGGACAGCAGTGCGGTGGGCGGGATTCTCCCATCACTGTAGTGAGTCCCTCTCTCCGAGAGGTAGTAGCTAAGTCGGAATGGTCCCATAGTGTAGACACAGCCTATGCCAACAGAAGGGGTTTTCCTGTCAGTGTAAGAACACCATTGCCCCAAACAAAGTTAGCTATGTCTATGGAAGCCCTCTTTTGTCAGCATAGCTATATCTACCCTGGGGGTTATATCGGCATAGCCATATTGGACAGGATTTAGCTCCCATCCTCCCCAAACTCCTGACCAACTCAGCTATGTCCGTAAAACTTTCCATTGTACAGCAAGACTTAATTAACTAAGTATGCAGGATTCTGGCCAGTGCAAGTGGATTTCTGTGCATGTAAGGAGCCTCACTGACTTAAGTGGACTCCATTAGGGGTGCAAGGGTCCAACAGGGAGGGTCTGATAGCCAGGTTATTACCTATAGTATCACTTGACCCTTCATTGTCAAAGGAATAGACATTTTAACCCTTCCATCCTTTAAATGCCTTTCTAAAAAGCCCATCATTCTAGCCTCTGGTTCTTTTATATACTCTTGTCCGACTGCCCCCTAATGGGAAGAATGGCTCTCCATTCCTTCCTTCCACGTACATCTGATGCATCTATTAAGATGCTAAGTCCATTAATGGAACCTTTGCCATCTGCTGAGGAAACACTTGCAGAAGAAGCATGCCCTTAAGGTTATCTACGTAATCTGTTTGTATGATGTGTGCCCACCCCTGATTTATAAACTACAGCTCAAGGGCTGCATCCGACCCTCCAGAGGTTTTAATCCGGCCCTCGAGCTCCCTCTGGGGAGCGGGGTCGGGGGCTTGCCCCGCTCTGCGTGGCTCCCGGAAGCAGCAGCATGTCCCCCCTCCGGCTCCTACACGTGGGGCAGCCAGGGGACTTGTGCGCTGTCCCCATCTCAAGTGCGGCCCCTGCAGATCCCATTGTCCGGGAACCACGGCCGGTGGACGCTGCAGGGGCTGTGCCTGCGGATGGGGCAGCGCGTAGAGCTGCCTGGCCGTGCCTCCACGTAGGAGCCAGAGGTGGGACATGCTGCTGCTTCTAGGAGCTGCTTGAGGTAAGTGCTGCCCAGAGCCTGCACCCCTGACCCCCTCCTGCACCCCGACTCCTTGCCCCAGCCCTGATCCCCCTCCTGCCCTCTGAACCCCCTTTGGTCCCAGCCTGGAGCACCCTCCTGCACCCCCAGCTGCACCCCCAACCAGAGCCCACACCCGCTCCCACACCCCAACTCCCAATTTCATGAGCATTCATGGCCTGCCATACAATTTCCATACCCAGATGAGGCCCTCGGGCCAAAAAGTTTGCCCGCCCCGGTATAAATGTGCAGTTGATGAATTTACAAAAATGCATCATATGTCAGTATCTCCTTAAATACTGAGGATAGTTGCAGTACATGTACACATCAGATAGGGACAACTAAGCAGGTTTGCTTATTTACTGTTCTGATATATGCTGCTTGTCATGCAGGCAGGGAATTGGGAATTAATTTTAGTTTTTTTTTTTTTTTTTTTTTTTTTTTTTTTTTAAATCTAAAGTAGAACTATAGTGTTAAAACTGAATGCAAATCTCTTGCTTTTTCATCTTGGTATTTTCCCACTTGCCTGATTTTTCTAGTGAAAGAGAGACTAATTTTATTAAATATGGGGTGGATGCAGATATGCAGCATGTGATCTGATTGAAAGACACGAGTGGAAATTGTCCTATCTGGCAATATGCCTTCACTCAGGTTTTCTAAAGAACAACTAAATTAAATTTAAAGCCTGTAGTTTATCTAAACAATTAAAACCATGATAAATTTAGTTGCTAGAATCTTGAGACAAGAACTCCCCCCCCCCCCCCCCCCCATGAGGAAAGCGTCATTTATTGTCTTCATAATCAACTTGATATTACTGGGATAGAAGGGTAATGTGGGGCTGAATGAAGTCTTTCCAGTGCTTAGTCTTGTAATAGGATTCAGTTTCATTCATCTTTAAATCTTTTTGTTCTATGCCATTCTTCACCACATCTATCCAATGAGTTCAGTCTTCCTCTGAGGTTTTTGAGACACTGACGAGCAAAATAAATTTTGTTAAACTCAGGAGGTATTTATACTAATAAGGGATTGTCTACATGAGGAAACTGGCCAGCAGAATTCTAGCAATATGTTGCTATAGAATAGTTCTGCTGGCCAGCTTCCCAATGTAGACCAGTACTTAAATGTGTTAGTGGTAAAATTTCTGAAGATGGTCTGTTAACACTTCCTTACAGTCATTAATCTTGCCCCAGACTCTTAGGGTTGTAGAACGGGCTATCATTCCTTTCTCTCTCCAGGGCACTGCTATATCCTCGGTGTAAATTGTTTGGTGTACTTAGTGTATGTTCTTCCCACACTTCATCTATGCAGAATTTGAAAAATGCACTACTTAGCTGCCTGTTAGGGTGACCAGACAGCAAGTGTGAAAAATTGGGACGTGGGTGGGGGTAATAGGAGCCTATATAAGAAAAGACCCAAAAATCGGGACATCTGGTCACCCTACTGCCTGTTCGAGTAAACATTCTACCACTATGGCTAGTTATGAAGGCAGGGTTCAGGGGCAGTGGTCTGGTGATAAGCCTAATGCCCATTGCCCTGACACACAGCACCTGGGGAAGGGAGAGTGTTGGGATTTCTACAGGGGTGAACATGTGGAGATTTTGTATCACTTCTGTAACAAGTCCACACATTCCTTATACTACTATAGCATGTAATGAGTACTGTTGATAGCACAAGAAACCTACCCTTCAGTTTGGAATGCATCTCCTAATGTGGTTATTATTCCTGGGAACTTCATTACTAACCTATATATCCTTATTGCAGTAGCGCTCTCTAGGATATGGCCTTGTTGATGGATGAGATTTCTAGTGGGGTGAAAAACACTGTCATTATGTGAACCAAGTCATAATAGGAATATCAATATTGGGGAAATACTTCATTAACGTAGGTGCCCAAAATGTGCTAGGCACTGTACAGAGGTATTGGAAACAAGAGCTTACAATATAAAGATGGGTAAAAGAGGAGTATAGGATACAAGCAACTAGTCAAGGTGGTGATTGGAATACATCTTAGTTCCATTGTTTTTTTGCAATTATATAAGAATTGCCCCTCAATGTACTATTGCCTTTATTTAATAAGAACGACTTAAGTTCCTCCACAATCCTTGAAACTGACCATTGAAAAGGCTGGGAAGTTGTTTTGTCCTATGCAATAACTTATGCTCTGTCTGTGCAATAGGAATCTTAGCTATGTCTTCTGTTATTACTGATGTGATGTCTTGTTAAGGACTAATTTTTGTCTTCTATACTACTAGAACATATTCTGCACTAAACATAGGATGACATAAATTACATAGCAGAATGACAAATTATATGAGAGCTGTGGTGTTGGTTTGCTTATTGACACATTTTCAGAGGCATAATTATTTTCTGTAAACCTCAGGTGAGTCTTCTCTGTGTGGAATATATTCCTTGGTAGTTTTGCACTGATGTATCTTTATTTCCAATGGGTACCAATAGAAAGACCCTAAATCACCAATACTAGTTCAGGGTTCATCCCTGCTATATAAGCCAGGGGGGATGTCTCGTAGTGGTGTGTGTTTGTGTTTTTCTTTAAACTAGAAGGAGGGAAAATATAAAACCAAGGGGAAAAAACCTCCCTTCCACCTTAGATATGTGTGTGCTGATTGGACTTAGCTTTCCTGCAAGGGATGGAGAGACCTCCTCTCGCACTTTTGGAGAGGCTATAACTAGGTGGAGCAAATAGGAGCTAGTCCTTGGTGGGAATTCCACGGCAGCAAAGTCAGACATTATGCCATTGGGAGAGGAGGAATGACACCTTCCCTTTTCCTTTCACTCTTCTGTAACTGAGCAGAGGAAGATGGAAACGTGTAAGGTGACTATTCCACTCCATGGGGATTAATTGAAGTCACTGACTTGAATCATAATTTAGATCAGCAAGCAGGAAACCTTGTTTTAAATGTATTGTAATACTGTTCTGCAATTGTACTTAGTTGCTTTCCTAAAGAAAGGCTTATTCTGATTGGTAGATATAACCATTAAAATATGTTGGCTTACAACTAAACTCAGCCTTTGCACAATTTGGTGGTACTTTTTTGCTAACCAGGACAATACTATATCCATACACATTTATTTAAGCAATTAACTTACCCTAATTCAGATTTTTAACCATTTTCTAACATAATGAAAATATATAAGTTAATGGTGTAAAAGTTTAGTTTAAAAATTCTTGTGATTTGAGGCAAGCTCTACTTGGATGCAAACTTAAATTAAAAATGTGCAAAAACAGCATTTTAACTTTATTAGTGAAAATACCTTTAAATGTGGTGGATGCATAATTTTAAATGCAAAACTTGTTTAGATAAGAAAAAAAGTCTAACTGATTTAATAAACAAAGTATTATTATATGTAACTAAGGTTGCCAGGCGTCCGGTTTTCGACTGGAATGCCCGGTCGAAAAGGGACCCTGGTGGCTCTGGTCAGCAAAGCTGACCAGGCTGCTAAAAGTCCAGTTGACTGCAGTGGGGCAGGCAGGCTCCGTATTGATCCCGGGAAGCAGCCGGCATGTCCCTCTAGGTGGAGGGGTGGCCAGAGGGGCTCCATGAGCTGCACCGCCTGCAGACGCTGCCCTGAGCGCCGGTTCCACAGCTCCCATTGGCAGGGAATTGCGGCCAATGGGAGCTGTGGGGATAGCGCCTGTGGGCGGGGGCAGCGTGTGGAGCCCCCTGGCTGCCCCTCCATCTAGGAGTTGGAGGAACATGCTGGCTGCTTCCCGGGAGCTACGCAGACTTCCTCTGTCCCCAGGAAATGCCGGGACTGCTTGAGGTCAGTGCTTCCTTGAGCCTGTACCCCTGCCCCATCCCTGAGCCCCCTCCCACACTCTGAACTCCTCAGCCCCAGCCTGGAGCCCCCTTCTACATCCCAAACCCTTCATCCCCAACCCCACCCCAGAGCCCACACCCCCAGCCGGAGCCCTCACCCCCTCCCACACCCCAACCCCCTGCCCCAGCCCAGTGAAAATGAACAAGTGAGTGAGGGTGTGGGAGAGCCAGCGGTGGAGGGAGTGGGGGATGGAGTGAGCGGGGGTGGGGCCTTGGGAAAGGGTGGGCAAGGGTTTTCGGTTTTCTGCAATTAGAAAATTGGCAACTCTATCTGTAACAAATTAATTGAGCTGATAGATTCTAAAAACGTGAATGATGTTTTGACTAGAAACAATTTTTTTATTCAGAGATTATAAGAGGGAAAACAAACTTCTTCCTTTCCTTTCCAACTATTGGTTCAAAGTTAAAAAACAAACTTGTAATTGAACTTTGTGAAAAAACTGAAATGAAGAAAATATTCTCTTTCCATCGGTGGAAGAGGCAACTATTGTCAAAAGCTAGTGTAGCATTTGAACAAACACTGGTTCCAGGTTCTTAGCCAGTGATTTCCACCAGTTCAGTAGCTTGATTTTCTTTAAAAGAATCTGGCAACATAAATCTACTTCTTAATGTTTTTTAATTTAATTGAAATGATTAATAGATTACAGTAAATTTAGGCGTTAACGTATTTTGTCAAAATTTACTTTTAATAAATAACCTTTTTTAAAAAAATTGATTTTATTTAAAAAATCAGTTTTTATCCACCCTGGGATTAGCGTAGTGGAATGTGCTTACCACAGTCACTATTTGCTATTAGCAGAATGAAAGTGCAAAGAAACAATAGAGAGAACTGTATATGTATTGTCTTTAAAGTCAGCAATACTAAAACTCTCCTTTATAGTTATCTGGTGCTTAGATACTAATTGGTACAGGATGCTGGCTTTGTGCATGGGCTTTTGCTGGAGGGGATGACATAGTCCTAAACTTCGGGTTTGAAAACACCACTTCAAACCTGGCATGGTTATGTCAGCTCTTCATTCCTAATGATCTTTGTAAGAATAGAGATCTGTCCAGGGTCCTTGGCCAAAAGTTTTTGTTCCCCATACTGCAGGTTGCTACTTTCTACCATAGAGGAGGCTGCATTTTAGAGGTGGTGAAATATGTAATTTCTAAAGTACTCTAGGAACCCTTGGGGTGAAAAGCATCATGTAAACATAAAATACAACCAAATCAACATACCACTACTGTTTGAAGTTACATAATAGGGGAGATGGATGGTTTATCTAAACGTTATATGGATGGCTGAAAAACACAACCTTGGGCATTTGGCTGAAGAATGTATATGCCACACTTCTACTTCTGCCCTCTCCCTCCTTAAAATATTGACTTCATCTCCCGGACTAATGATGTGTTAAAAGAGCTCTAACTCTACCCTTTCCTGTACCCCTTTAACAAGAATATAATTTTAAACTAAGCAGACTCCTGCATTTGTGTTCTATAAAACAAGATAAATGTGAAATGTTTAAAGGACAAGCAACATTTCCAACACAGTGAGTGATAGAAAATGACAGAATGGGTGCAGCTTACTCTTAGTAAAACACTGCACACAGTACGCCAGTGTCCTATTGTTTCTTCATGTGGCTGGCACTATGTTCCCTAAAACGTTTACTTGTGCCTTGGGGATCTCTTTACTGATAGAACTGGATGTATGTCAAAAGAAGTATTGTATAATGATCCCTCCACTATGATATTTCTTCCCCCTTCTCTCTTCGGTGCCGTGCCCCACTCCCCCTCAGGTAACCGTACAGTTACGCCTTTACAGTCTGATTCTCTCAGCCCATAGGCAGACTGGCTGTTTCTCTTCCCTCCTCCCCCCCCCCCCAGTCTGACAAATGCTGTAAGAACTTCTCTACCAGTGAATCCCTAACAGCTCTGTGGACTTGCTCAATCCTGCCTCTCTGAGTATCCACCTACTCTCCTGTTTCATGCTTTGCTGATCTTTGTCTCTTGTCTGCCCCTTCTCATATCTCTCTCTCTTCAGTAAGGTTTGACCTTTCACTCTCAGCCACCTATATTTGGAGTTCTTGTCTCTTTCTTATTCTTCTCATCCTCCTTCAAAAATGATTGTCACTTCTTTGAATCTTACTATTTCTATATCTTCTTTACCTTTTATGAATAATTCCCTTCTTACTATGTTCTGTAATACAGTATTGGATGGATGCTATATAAAATCAAATTGTGTTCTGTAACTGAGAGGCAGCATGATGCCAGATTGACTCATGGCACTTCAGTAGATTCTTATCTGGGGCACAGATTTTGATGTGTTGCACGTGAGACCATGATGCATTATTCATCCTGAAGGTACAGCCACTTCAAGCAAATGTACTGATGTTGGTGTCAACACAACGGCTGGTTGCATCATTGTAGTACCACTGCCCTTGCAGTGATATGGTAGGTATAGTTATTCCTTCAACTTCAAAAAATCCTTTGATACTGATCAATAAAACTCATTTTACCTAGGATAGGATTTATTACAGAGTGAATAAGGGCTGTTTTGGGCAAAATTTGATGGCCAACTGGGTCAGGCAGGAATTTCTTGTGCAGGAGAAGTAAGCTGTTGAGAAAGAAGGCAGGGAGAGAGAAGAGAGGAAGGCCGCATAACGGGGTGTTCCTTGAGATACTCACTATTTTCATTTTTGTGCTTGCACTGTCAAGTATGGGGAGAGAACACTAAGGTTGGGGGATTAGAGGGGTGGCCAACTCTGAGGGGGAGTGAAGGAGGCTAGATCTAAAGGCAAGGATGCTGGTTTTAATAGGAAGGAGCAGAGGTGGGGAGGAAAGTAGAGTGCTATGTCAAAGGCTAAATGGGTAGATGAAGAAAATAGTTTATTATGAACTTGTGTTACAGTGACCACCCAGAGGTCCCAATCAGGATCACAGCCCCGGTGTGCTAGGCACTGTACAAAGGCAAAGCCAATACTTGCCCAAAGAGCATATTACCCCCTTATTGGGTTGCCCCACAAGGGCAACAGTGATGGGAGCATGTAATTACATAGACTAGCTCCCTGCATAGTCAGCTGGCTTAGTCATTAAATCTCTTAATTTTGAAGGTATCTGTCTTAGTGAAGTGATGGGAGAGTAAGCAAGGCTAAAGGAGAGCAAATGGACAGAGGCAAAACTTAGCTGTGTAAGTAAGAAACAGAACAGTGTAGGTAAAGTCATATCAAATGGTAGCAATTCAGTAAGGGAGTTGGACCAAAACTGGGGCTTGAATGAGGCTGTTAGTGAGCAGTGAAACTTGAAGGGTCATTAATGTGGAATCTGAAGTTGTCATCAGTCTCCCCTTTCCCTTCTAAGAAAGGTGAGGGACTTTGGGAGTGAGTTGGCAGGAGCAGCCCTAGCCATCTTGTTGGCCCAGTTGGGAAAGATTTTCAGCCTCCTCTCCAAAAGGCTGAGGCCCCCCCCCCCCCCCCCCCAAATGGCTGGCCAACCAGAGCGCTGTGTGTGTGTGTGTGTGTGTGTGTGTGTGTGTGTGTGTGTGTGTGTGTGTGTGTGTGTGTTAAAGTCAGGCAGGACAGTGGCCAGGCAGCCTGTAGAAGTTGGCATCCAGGGCAACAGACTTGCTTGCTCGCTTGCCCCAGAAGCATCACTGGGATTAGGAAGAATGTGAGGGAGAAAGGAAGGCTGCTACAGTTGCAACATGGAGGGAGAACAGGAACCTGGGCAAAAGTCAAAAATCTGAAGTCTGACTCAGAAAATGTTTGCAACAGCAAAATACTGAAAAGTTTTGGGAGTATTTCCACTTTCAGTGCAAGGTGAAAATGATAGGTAAGATGAAGAGGCCTGCATTACAACTGGAATCACTGAGTCAGGAATGAGAGGCCAAGGTGAGACCCATGACAGAAGCTGAGACACTGGGAGAGACCCAGGTTCAGGTGTCTACAGGAACTGAGATAGAAGTCATGGAAATTGGCAACTTCAGAGGGAAAAAGACAAAGGAAGGCCAATATATTGGGTTGTCAGGATTAGTTGTCAGTTTGCAGAGGCAAGGACAGGCATTTGGGTTAGAAGGAGATGTCACCAGAGATGACCGAGAGGCAAGGAATGATGTGGAAAGAAGTGACTATTTCCATGCAACAATATCTTTCCATCATAGATGGGATGCAGCTGAAACTTTGGAATGCAAATTTGAAGTTGCATTACTAGAAGAGGTAATGCAAGGAATCAGTCGGAGGCATTGCTAACTTCTGTTGTATGAAGATGTCTGTCCGTCAAGACTAATGAGCTCTGGGCTAAAGAGTATTCCAACTTTCCATGTATGTAAGGCTGATGCATTTATTATAAAGTCTCTAACCATCCCTTCCTAAAAATATTGCTGTTGTTGCATAGTTTTCAGCCTGACTAGACTACAGGGCTGATCTGGGGGGTGGGGAGGTTAGCATAACGCCTCCAGTTTTCTACAGGATATTTTTGCTGGAGGCTGGTGTTTGAACCATGTCACTATGACAATTCTTTGCACTAACACTTTCCAATGATCTCAAAGTGCTGTACTGAACAGCATCTAGTAAGTACATGTGAAGTGGGCTGATGTGCTGAAAGAAGAGGAATCTTTCCATTATTAGTGAAAATCTCAACTTTAATTAAAACACTTCTAAACAGGACAGATGTTTCTCATCTCTATTGTGTGTGCATTTGAGGCAAATAAAGTGTTTCCTTTTTATCTAGTGATTGAATAAATCATATTCACAAGCACAGTATTAAAGACCAATGTGTGGTCAAGTCTAGTTCCCCTTACCCTGAAATAACTAGTTGTTAATGTGGTGGGGGATTGTTTTGCCAAATAGATGACTCATATTGCAGTTTCAATGGTTCTGATGTAAAAGTGAAATTTGTTTCAGCTTCTAATTAGCTGAATTGTCTCAAAAGATATCGCACCAAGATTTATGCAGGTACAAGTAGTTACTGTAACAGTCCTCAACTTCCGAGGAGCATGGATAAAGGACTGCTGATTGGTGTCTCTGTGGCTGCAATCTAATTGTGCTGGTAGCTATTTACAAAGTTAAGTTTCCAATAACTTTGGAAAAAATTTGTTCTTAAAGGGGAGAGCAGAATCTCAACTACACATGTTTTTGGCACAAAACCTCCCTGTTTGTTCCAATATGCATTTGGAAGGTCATGAATCTCCTCAACAGAAAGAGGGAACCCTATAAAAAGATAAGGTGAAGGGTTGGAATGTTTGGAGCAGCCCAAAAGGCTGTTTCTCCTATTTAGTAGGGAGAGGACGGTATCTCTTCAGACTCTCATCCTCTGGCTAATGGAGGTATGTTACAGAGGTTGATGCAGAGCCAGCTAGCCTCTCTCTCTTTTTTGTGCCCCTTAATGGAAATCCCAGAATGTTCGTCTACCTCAGCAGCTGAAGCTAATGGGGAGGAGGGGCATGCTTTTTAGCAAGGTGTTGCCCCTGGGCATCACTAGTTGGGCTCCCACCTCACCTTGTCTTTTCAGATCTACTTCTGTCTGATCAACTCTAAGTCCTCCTTTCTGAGGCTAGGTCTACACTACCTGAATCGGCGGGTAGAAATCGACCTCTCGGGGATCGAATTATCGCATCTCGTCGGGACGCGACAATCGATCCCCGAATCGACGCTCTTACTCCACCAGCGGAGGTGGGAGTAAGTGCCGTCGACGGGAAGCCACGGAGGTCGATTTTGCCACCGTCCTTACAGCGGGGTAAGTCGGCTGCGATATGTCGAATTCAGCTACGCTATTTGCGTAGCTGAATGTGCGTATCTTAAATCGACCCCCCCCCCTCGTAGTGAAGACGTAGCCTAAGACAAGGGACTAATCTATGCCTTCCCAGCCTGTGTAGTTCTGTTTTACTTTGTCTTTGAGTACTCCTCCTGCCTCTGCTCAGTCTTCCCCAGGAGTAGTAGCAGCATCTTACAATTGATTCTGGATGGGCTTATAGCTGGATTCTGAATAGCAGTGGTGAAACTGATCAGAATCTTGTTTAATCTTATGCTACTTGGCAAAACTCTGAGCAGCAGTAGAGACATGTGACCTGAGCAGTCTGTCTCTAACCTCCAGCACAGCATTAGCTTATACTAGTGTTCTCATTTGGAAGGCTGACTCTGCAGCCAAGGAGGGCTAGGATCTTAACTTTTGATTTCTACTTCCTCAGTTTTGCAGATGATTTCCTGTTTTCTCTTCCTATTCCCTTCTGGTGAATTAAGATTGCTCTTTAGTGGTCCTCTTGCTCTTCCCCTCCCCATCCCACACACTGGGCGTGATATCCTCTTGCACAAGTATTCCTGACCCCGCCTTGGATTTCGGGCATTTTACAGACCTACACCTGTGTGACACACCTTACAGAGCTCTTCCCTAGTCAGTGAATGAACATGAATAATTAAAAAAAAAAAATAGCATTTTCACATTCAGTACACAAATCATTTTGACAAATGCATCCTGCATGCATTTCTGATGCCTTTCATGCACATCATTGGAGCAGTTTCGCTTTACTTGATAAGTAGAAATAGCAAACTCCCAAATATTCTGCATATTTATTTTGCTACTGCAAACTTTTTCTGAATTAGACTTCAGATTTTTACTATTTGAATCTTATCCATATCATTTCATGTAAACAGCTTTTTTACTACAGACATGTTGAGGTGTGATGTTTTGGGACTGTTTTGCACTTCTTCTCCTTCTCGTATATTTGAAAAGGTCAACTGAAATTATCCACAAGGAAACTGAGGTTCTAGCTTGGAAGTTTAGGTCTGGAACACAATAATCCCTTAAGAGGGTTTTTCTAAGTTGCTGAGACAAAATATATACCCGTCCAAAAATTTAACTTTGGAGTAGTCTTTAAATTGTGATGTACTAAGCATGACTATATTTCATGGTCAATTTCTTGTCTCATACATTCCAGATTGAGTCTTAATTGAGAGAGTCTTCTTCAAAGATACTAACGGAGTATTTGCCTTTAGTTTATGGCTTTTCTGTTTCTAAATTCTGCAAGGAATTTTTTAAATTTTTTTGTAGTGCACTGAATTTAGAGTGCAACTTGACATTTCTGACAAAAATAGGTAGGAAGAAGTGGTGGTGTCCAATGGCTAATATTAGTGACTAGGTGTCAAGCCTCCTGGATTTTGTTTCTGGCCATACTACAGACTCAAGCAATTTAAGCTATCCCTGCTTCCGTTTTTCTAGCTGTGAAATAGAAAATGTGGTGGGGGTAAGCAAGCGTTAAATGCTTTAATTTGAAATATTTATGTATTTAAAGGTTGAGGGAATTGGCTAGCACATTCCAAAGGAATAGACTAGAGCTCAGTTAACTCCAGAGCACAAGACTTCACTACTGTCATTCATATATATTAAAATCATATCTTTTTTTGTCTTAGTACGCTGATGTGATGCAGTCCGAAGAGAACCCTCTCTTCTTTCTTACACAGCACTGTCATACCTTTTGAGACCTGAAATTTGAAAGTATCTGATGCATGTGTAAATGTTGTTATAAGTACAAAATGTTGGTCTTGTGGTGATTGATCTCCACGGTGTAGCGTTACTTCCTCTTAAGTCATATTATTGGGAATACACATCCCATTTTCAGTGTTTGTTTGCTTTTTACTTGGTGCCAGCAAAAGTGAGACACAGGCTTGCATTCTTCTGTCTGTGTTGGGGCGGGGAGAAAGAAATGTATTGAAGATTGATGTTGGCTTGTCTGCACTTATACCGCCGCTGTAGCGCTTACTGAAGACGCTACCTGTGTCGATGGGGAAAGCTTTTGTTGGCGTAGGTACTCCACCTCCTCAAGAGATGGTAGCTATGATCAGAGGAGAAGCCCTCTCATCAGTGTAGTGCTGTCTACACCAAGAGTTAGGTCGGTATAAATGAATTGCTCATGGGTGTGGATTTTCCACCCCTGTGCAACATAGTTATACTGGCATAAGTTTGTAGTGTAGCCCAGGGCTGAGGGACAGGTTGTCTTTAAGGAAGCAGAGACTCATTACATAATTCATTGAAAACCTACTTTTTAATCACAAATACTGTTCAAAACCGTATCCTACTTCCTGTTGATGGCCCCTTGTTTGACAGGCACACTCAGATTTTCACATATCGGTGTTTCACTTAAGAAAAATGCCAAAGATGTAGAAGAATTAGATTCAGAGATGTGGGGAGGGGGGACGACTGTAGGAGTTTTCTTTTGCTAAGTGTAGGATTTAGATGTATATCTGACTAATTTATACTTCTTTAGAACCATGGATTTCCCTTGACTACCATACATAAGGTTTGATTTTAAGCTTAGTTTTGCTGACTGTGGTAGAAGCTATATGAAATCTTAATTTACTGAGATTTGGAATTATATTTGCTACAGAGTTCATTAATATATTGGACTGCAAATGCTCTTAACAATGGATTGTAATTGACCTTGGCTGTACAAAGATACCAAGCATCAAAGGTGGAAAAGTTTCTATTTTGCATTCTCTAAGTTTCATACTTTACAATATGTTTTACATGCACATCATATTTGAAAGAATTTCAGACATGGGAGCAATTTTCTTGGTATTTAATGCAAAAAACTAAGTTAAGAGAATACTTAAGGTTACCCATTTAGTTGCTCATAATCCAGAAAACAGTACAGCTGCAGTTGTGTATGTAACTTTAACACTTTCTTTGAGCTGATCGCATCTCAATGTAAATTACAGGAAACTCTGTTGAACCCAATGGACTTAAACCAATATTAAACTGGTATAAGCAAAGTCAGTCAGGCCCAGAATCTTAATTAAAAGATTGCACTAATTCTGAAATAATAAAATATTTATATCTTAAATCCTGCTCTCACTTGCTTTTAGAGGGAGAGCAAATACTGGGCCTATAGCCTGATGTCTTCTGCAACTTCCTTTCCCTCCGTATCCAGATCATGTCCAATTCTGCCATTTCATCCTCCCCCCAACTGGTAGATGCAACCTTTCTCTTCGCAAACAACTAAAACTTTCCAGTGCTCTCATCACTATCTGTTTTGACTTCTGTAACTTCCCTAGTGTGGCTTCCCAAACATCTACATCACCCTCTTTCAGTACATTGAAAACACAGCGAGTGGGTCCATTGGTGGTCTATAATAAGTGGGGTGGGATGGGGAGGTGGTCACAATGCATCTGTCAGTATAGTTCTTTGCATTACATCAATGTTGCCAGAGATCGCCTGCTCTCTAACAGCTTCCAGTGTAGATCTTGGGCCTACTAGCTTAAGATTCCTAATACTCTTTTTTTTTTTTTTTTTTTTTTTTTTTTTACAGCCATTTCCGTATTTATTCACTCCTATTAAAAATAATAATAATCCCACAATGCCATCTTGTTGAGGTTTTATATTAAATAGTCCATCATGAAAACCATAGGGTTTAATGCCAGAGGGGAACACTAGGTCATCTCATCTGACCTATTGTATATTGCAGGCCAGTTATCATATACATATTGTATATTGCAGGCCAGTGTACATTTCACCCAGTTATCCTGTATTGAAACTAATAACTTGTTTTTGGATAAGGCATATTTTCCAGGAAGGCCATTCTTGATTTGAAGACCTGGAGAATCCACCACTTCCAATGACTGATAACACTGTGGGGAAAATTTGTGCCTAATTTCTAATTTGAATATGTCTCGCTTCAGCTTCCTGCCACTGGTTCTTGTTAAGCCTTTCTCCCCTAGGTGAAAGAGCTCTTTAGAACCTAGCGTCTCTGACTCTTGTGACAGCTGTGACTAACAAATGTCTAATTTCCTCAGAAGCAAGGCAAGTAGTTTTTATGGTAGAGTAGTTGCATAGTATTGCAACATTCACAGATGGAGGGAAAGAAGACTACTTTACCAGCTAAGAATGGGCTTAGCTTCTGCATTCTCCTTTTATTTGTTTGTTTTTTGGTCACTACCCAAATAATTAGTTTTGTGATGGGAAGTTGTTTCATGTTAGACTAGGTTACTTCCTATCCCATGTGCTTTTGGGGGAACAGAATGTGTGCAGTTCTCTATCCTATTCTGCAGACTTTTATAGGGGCTGGCAGCCGGGGAGTTGTGACATGATTGCAATGTTCCTTAGTGAAAGTGAAAATATCTTAGTTCTGTAATCTCTTATCACTTAATAAATATCAGACATGGCTAATCTTCATAGCATTTCTCAACAATGGTGCCAGGAAATAATGACTCTCTTCTGCAGTTGAGGGATAGAACCTTCCTCTTTTCTAATTTTGGTAAATGTAGGGTTTTTTTTATTGCTGATCCGTTTTTCTTTTCCTCCCCTCTAAGAATGGTGAATTTTTGTCTAATACCCACACTTCCCATCAGATTTTTCTGCCACTCTTCTGTCCTTATAACACATGCATGTTTAAAACATTAGAAACTCCTCTTGAAGGTTTTTTAATAGTATTTTAGCGATGGAGAGAGGGATGCATGTTCCTTATCTAGGGCTGTAGTGGAATTAAGAAAATATTCTAAGATACTTTTCAAATTTGAACTCTTTAGGGTTCTTCTGAATTGCATATATAGAAAATAGAGCATAGTATTATTGCTAAATTGCAGAGATTTGTATCTAACAGATTCTTCACTGAGCAATGTAAAAGCAAAAATTAATCATCCAGTGGTGTCACTTTTTCATGGCAATTGACATTTGGAAGTATTGCAAGTAGGAATTATCTCATCTCAGTTGCTTCCATATGGCCATTCTGAAGGCACTCTAATGTCACTTGAAATGTTTGTGTTTTGATCTATTGCATGAAGCTAGAAAGAGAAATCAGGAGTTTTCTGTCAAGATGCTTAAACTTTAAATAGGATTTTTAGAGATGGGATATCTTTTTGGTCTACATTTAAAGTCCAGAATTAGACTTCAATTATATTTATTGTAGAAGGAAATGGCTAACTAAAATTGAAAGCACTCATATGTATGATAGGACTGAAAAAAGTCCTGAACAAGGATTCTTTGACTACATTCAGCCTCTTATTTCTCTAAATTGGAGTTACCTACCAAATGGGTTCTTTGTGTTTTGAGCATCACAATCATTAGCTGGATGTGTGACACAATAAGGTACTGAATTTCCATAGTTATTCCACAATCAGTTGGAGGACTAGACAGTTTCTAACTGTGATGTGACCATTAGAACTTTATAGAGCATATACATTTTATGAACCTGATTTGGACTTGAGCTAGCCTACATTTGCACAGGCACAGTCTCTGACCACAGTCACTTGGGTTTGCTAATGATTTGCAAACAATCCTTTGGATACAGAGTATTCATATTGCACTTGCAGGTGGGGGTATGTCTGTGTGTGTGTGTGTGTGTGTGTGGGGGAGAGAATAGTGTACATGAGTCTGCATTTTGAAAACAGGGATCTGTAAACTGAGACGGTAACTAAAAATATTTAAGAAGTCAAAGTGCATCTCCTCCATCTCTACAGATTTTGTTCAGCCTGTGAAAAACAGTAGTTCATCTGACTGTAATATAATCTGATATTGAAGGAAAATTTTCTCTGTTCAGAGATACATAATGTCACTGATATGATCTGTGGCTGAATGTGGATTTTTTTTTTTTTTTTTAATGATAACCATAACCAATTAAAATCCAATGGGCAGTATCAGTTCTCTAGTGCAGTGCTTTTCAACCTTGTTTCATTTGCGGTCCCCTAAAAAATTTCAAATGGAGGCGTGGACCCCTTTGGAAACCTTAAACATAGTCTGCAGACCCCCTGCAGGGGGTCAAAACATGCTAAATAAATTGTGTGTTTACAATTTGCCAGTTTTGCCAAAAATTCCAGTACCTTCCTAGTGGCCAATAGGCATACACACATTGTGAATGCACAACACATCATTCCTCAACAGACTTGCATGTGCACTCCTCTCTCACCCCCTGTGCATTCACTTCTTTCTGTTCTCTCACACCACCCTGCCATTCATTTACTCCCCAGGGGTCAGGAATACACACAAGACTCTGTCACTTCCTGTGATAAATGAAGGGGGAGGGAGTAGGAGTAGCTCCCTTTTATGGTCACCCAGCCAGCCAGTTAGCTATAAAGTCCCTCTTGGTGGCTGTTCTCTGCTTGCCTTACCTGTAAAGGGTTAACAAAGTCCCCCAGGTAAAAGAAAGGGAGTGGGCACCTGACCAAAAGAGCCAATGGGAAGGCTAGAACTCTTTGAAAATGGGGGAAAAAAAAGCTTTCTCTTGGCTGAAGAGACAGGGGCAGCAGGAATGCTGTGTACAGTTTGAACCAGGTATGAAAAATTATCTTCCATACCTAGAAGGATTCACTGGGACAGGGAATGTTTAGATAGATGCAATCAGGTTTATTTCTTTATTTTGGCTTGTGGATTTCCTCTGTGCTAAGCTCAGGTATTTTTGTTTTCTTTTGTAATGTTAAGCTGGACCCCAGGGAGCCATTCCTGGTGTTTAACCCCTTTTCAGTTGCTCTATAACATCTAGCCATAGCTTGATTTTCCAGATGTTTCCTTTCTTCTTTTTAATAAAATTTACCCTTTTAAAAAAAAAAAAAAAACCTGATTGGTTTTGTCTTTTAAAGATCTGTGCATATGTTTTTAAATTAGCTGGTGGCAACAGCTGGGTTTCCCTTTTGTTTTCTTTCTCGGCTTCCCCGAAGGAGGGGTGGAAAAGCCAAGGGGCCACAGAGAAAACTTCCCAAGTGAGTTTTTCCGGGATTTGCAAGAGGCAGTTTTTCACTTGAGTGGTGGCAGCGTTTGCCAAGCCAAGATCAGAGAAAAGCTGTAACCTTGGGAGTTTAAGACAAACCTGGAGTGGCAAGTATTAATTTTTAGAATCCATGCGGGCCCCCCACCTTCTGCACGCGAGGTGCCAGTGTGGGGAATCAGCCTTGACACTTCCCCATTCATTCACCCAGGGTTTAATAATTCTTCCTGGCCCTGCCAAAGTCATCAATTCTTTTTCCTCCCCTCTGTTTCTGTCCCCTCAAACTTTAAAATGAATCTGTCTCAGTCCACGTCAATATCCCCTCCATTCCCATTTGATGACAAATAAAACAGACATTTAGAAAGAGTGTTAAGCAGTTAATCCTGACTGTCTTGTGCTGTCATCCGTCACTGTGGTATCTGAGCTTTTACACAACTCATAAAAAGTTGAATTGAAACAAAATGACAGCCCATTCATCCCTTTAGCCAGGTGGTTCCTTTAGGGCTCCATACTGTGCATTCCACATTCCTCCAGCTTTCAGCATTTTTAAGTGTTTTGCCTAGTACCTTCAGTTATTTAGTTTTGTGCAGTGTAGAAAACTGAGTGAAAAGCTATGATTGTTGGCCACCATACCATATTTTATCTATCACGAAGTGACAATAGTCACCACCTTCCTGAGGAAGAGTAAGTGTTAAGCTGGAATATTTGCATGGAGTTAGAATTGAAGATTCAGTGATTTCTTTGTAAGTGCCTTTATATGAAAGCCAGCTCTTGTAAAAACACTAGTATTCGTCAAGGATTTATTAAGCCTAATTTGATAACTTCATTAAAGCTAATCTAAATCTGATGCAAACAGATCTAGCTTTTTAAACTCCTGTTTGGGTTCTGTGTAAAATCAGCCTTACAAAGTCCCAGCCTGCTGTTTGCAGGGAGTAGGGCACTCGATCAGCAAAGCCATCAACTTCTCCTGAACTTATGTTTTAATTTAATTTAGCCTTTGTTAGCAAAGAAGTCCTTGAAATGCAAACCGAGTGCAATCGATGCCTGTGTCAGGTGGATGATAGCAGCTGTTGCCATAATAGGGTCAGGCCTTGCTAAGCAAGCAGAGGACTAGCTGCAGTGGCCCACACTGAATCCTCTGGCTCGGAGGAGAAGTGACAATTAGCAGCTCCTCCAGGCTCTCCCTCCACAGAGCCAGACCTGTTTCTAATCCTCCCTCATGGCCAGCAGACACCAGGCACAGAGCTCTCCTGTCCTGTAGTTCCCACATCAGCAGGCCATAGCCTCTTTCTAAGGAAGGAGAAGAGAAGATACATGCTCCTTTATCTACTGCACCTCCAAGGAGGGGGCCAAGGATCCCAGTATAGCCCTCTTGTGGTGCTGGCACGCGCAAGGTGCACAAAGGGGCATGCAAGGTCCCGAAAGAGAAATAAGCTTTTCATTAAAGATAACTCTGGAGTGATCCAGTAGCTCTACCAGCAGGTGTGACAAGACTTTCAATATTGACCCTCCAGCGTCCCAGCAAAGCACTTGAACATACACACAACTTTGAACACCCAACTAGTACTGCTGACTCGAGCATTCACGCTACTTTTACATGTGAGTTAAAGTGCCTACAAGGACAAGAAGATCCCTAGGGCCTCCAAACTGTTAAGGACATGATGTGGCAAGTGGAGAAGTGAGGCACCTGCCCTCGGAGAACAGGTGCTGATATGACCTCTGGAACTTGCAAAAGATGCTGCTGAAAGGCAATAGTTTGGTGGGACAGGGTAGAGAATTGTCTTGTTTCACTGTAAATTGTGCAAGTGACCTTTGGCAATTTGAAAACTCTCCATTCTACACCTCAGTGAGTCCCTGTGCCTACTAAAGCAGTCATGAGGGAACTTTCCCTCTCCCAACCCTTTCCACCTCCCCTTCCAACAATGGAAGAAAATCACTCTGGGCTTGTCTACATGGGGACATTCAGGAAAGTAAATTTAACTAAAAGGTATAATTGGGATTTAAAGTAGTTTAGTTAAACTGCATTGAACCCCTGTGAGGACACTCTTTCAAAATTAGGGCAGGTCTATGCTTAAAATGCTGCATCGGGACAGCTGCGTCGTAGCACTTAAGTGAAGATGCTCCTACGTTGATGGGAGAGCTTCTCCCATTGGTGTAGTTAATGAACCTTTGCAAGATGGGAAAAGCTCTCCTGCTGACACAGGCCCCTCTGTAGACAGTGCTAGGTCAGTATAACTATGTTGCTCAGTGGTGTGGATTTTTCACACCCCTGAGTGACGTAGTTATACTGAATATAGACCTGGCCTTGGTGTCCAGACAGGGGTTTAATGCAGTTTAACTAAGCCACTTTAAATTCCCACCTGTTAGGGCTTTTCTACACAGTGCAGTGCACTCTACGGAGGTGTGAATTGTAGTGCACTGTAACGTTACAATCTAATGCCCAGTGTAGATCCTGCTGGCATGAGCTAAAAGATACCCAGTGCTCATTGATGTAGTCACATATGAAATGAGACAACGTAATCTGCTAGGTGCTGAACTGTCTTGATGAGCTGGCCATATAGCATATAAATACTGTGGGGCGCTGTGCCTCTCCCTCTGAGCGTGAAAATGGAAAGGAAACTAAAAATAATTAGCAGAGATGGTGGTGGATTTGTTTTATTCTAAACACAGAAGGCCACCTGAGCAGTTGTCACTATATATCATGGATGACTTTTGTCTCTGGCATGCTGCTGAAGGAGACCACAAGTGGTAAGTGGCTGTTAATTTTGGTTCATGCTTGAAACTGATATAAGAAGTTCTTAAACTGGACTTCAAAGGAAGTTCCTTAAGGAACTTGCATCAAATACTAGTTCAGTAGACACAGGGCAGGAGAAGTCTTCTAATCATGCATAATGCAGAGGATTGGATAGGAGTTGTATGGTGGGGAGCCTCCAAGCAATAACTGTAGACTCTTGAGATCCAGTCCTGAAAAGACTTAAACTAAGCACATGCTTTATACACACAACTGGTTCTGGTGAAATCAATGATATAATTCCCATAGCTAAGCACATGACATGCATAAATCTTTACAGGATTAAGACCTGGGTCTATAATTGGGAACAACAAACCTGGATAATTTTTTCTCAGCAAGTTTAAAGAGAAACAACTAAATCAAATTCAGGTTTAAATTAGAGTAAATGGTGGATTCTCTGAAACTTGAAATCTTTAAGTCATGGTTTGAGGACTTCAGTAATTCAGCCAGAGGTTATGGGTCTATTTCTGGAGTAGGTAGGTGAGGTTTTGTGGCCTGTGATGTGCAGGAGGTCAGACTAGATGATCATAGTGGTCCCTTCTGGCTTTGAAGAAAAGGGAAGGGAGAGTGAGTAGCAGCCAAAAGTGTGTGTTGGGGGGAGGTCTAGTAGTTGGAGGTGGTACGGGTAGATGGGCGCTCTTGAGTTGTTAGCATCCAATAAAACCGGTCATATCCTGGTCCCAGTGTAGTCAGTGGGAGTTGTGCTGCTGACCTTAGTGGGGCCAGGATTTTACCCTTGGAATCTTCACCCAGCAGGAAAGTGCAGATTTGGGTAGTTTCCCTCACTACAAATTAACTAAACTCCTGGCATAGGAAAAGATACATAAAAGGCATGCTTTTTCTTTAGTTCCTGTATCCTGGTTTCATTGTGCAGCAACTCTTCCAGTACGTAGCTGAAATATAATGACACACATTGTGTACTGATGTTCATTGAAAAAAATTAACAAAAACATTTTAGAAACTTGGCCTTTGGGGGCAGGCCTCTCGTTTCCTGGTGTGTCTATTTAATATCACTTAATTCTTTTGCTGGATGCCATTGCAGGAACAGCTTAAAGACATGTTTTTTTCCCCCAAGTTGACAGAGCAGATTGCAACAATATTTGTCAAAGGCCACATCATGCAAAAGCACTTCTGACTCGTTCTGTTGCAGGGTTTTTTTTTTTTTTTTTTGAGATCAGCTTTATTTTGTAACCAAGTAGATGCACTGAGCTAAAAGCTTTTGTTTTGAAGCATGATGTGAACAAAATTATACCAATAAACAATACATCTAAATAAGTAAACAAACATCATTATAACATACACAGTAACTTCTAGTCATGTGGTATTGTGTCAGTTCTGTTTTCAGATAGGAGGAGGAAGTTCCCTATTGTTCTTAAGCCAGCTGGTAACTGACACCACATTTGTGGAACATAGTAACAAAAGGCTTTTGTTCACAATTTGTATTCCTCTAGAACATACCAATTTCAAAGCCTAAGTAGAACATAATGTATGAGCAGGCCAATTTGAATAGAACAATCTGGTGAGTTCAATGAGTTGGTACAAATCCATAATTTTAAATTAAAATAAAAAATGGGACTACAGGTAGTAATTACTCAAGAGGATTACAGTTTGCAACATGAATGGACAAAATGCTCCCATCGCATCTCCTTTCTCCTCCTGTATACGGGCTCATTCCGATCACAGTAGGATGTTGAAAAACGTGTAAGCATTTCACTGTCCTTCTCTCTGAGTCGGAGTTGAAAGGAATACATTAATTTAGAAACAACAGTACTGAGGTGTCCACTCGACGGCAAATAAGAGCTCTTGGTAAAGGAAGCAATGGTACTGCCTAATCCTTGTGACCAAATAAAACACTTCCTGAAAACAAAATAGTATTACTCCATGCAAAATACCATTGGTCACTTCTAATACAGTATTGCTGTGTATGAGAACTAGAAATGGTTTAGCCATGCTCAACTCAGTTGAGACTTAAGTCCAGTTTTTCTGTAGACTAGATATGCCTAATTAGGATCCTCACAGGGAAGTAGTATTTTGTCCTAACATGCTGCTCCCCAAGGTCAGACCTCACTATTGGGTGCTCATCCACCTCACTGTTAACAAGCAGGCACACAAATGAAACTGCAGAAGTTTTGGCGCACCCAGTTTTACTGGAACTTCCCTCAGTTCATTACATTGCATGGACAAAATCCTAAGAAGTTTGGATCGTCCTGAAACAATTGAGCCAAGTAACACTTTGTAAAAAAAAATATATATATATTTTGGTATTCTTTGTAGTAATATGCTAACTCTATGTGTAATGGAAGGTTTAAATTCCTGTTGATTTGAAACTGACATGTTCCGGGATGGGTCTCCACCTTCTTAATTTATGTTATTTAGGTGACTCCATAGTTAGGTTGTGGTCATCCCATTTTATAAATGTGGAAGATGAGAATTGTTTCTAGAAATTAGAAGTATGGGACAAACACCAAAATAAAAAGATTAAATATATTGAGTCTTAAAACATTTTTTTCTTTCGGGGTGTGTGTGTGTGTGTGTGTGTGTGTGTGTGCGCACGCGCACACGTTTTCAGCCCTTTCTCACTGAGAATTTTTGGAATGTCCAAATTGACACACCAGTAGATGCCTAACTTTTGTTTCAAGTTATTTTCTTCAAACTTCTTAGCTACTGACTAGCACTTGATTCTTACGCATGACACTTTTAAAATTAACTGTAAACTTGTGGTGTTTATATATGTAAGCATGTATTCCAATTCTGTTCTTTTTCAGGTAGTGGTGCTACAGCAGTAGTCCAGGCAGCGCTATGCAACCCCAGGCAAGAACGTGTAGCAATAAAGCGGATCAACTTAGAAAAATGCCAGACCAGTATGGATGAATTGCTTGTAAGTAAATTCAAAGTGAAAAATGTTGGTGGGCAGCTCTTCTTTTGCCTGATCTGAGATTTTTATGTAGAAAACAGGTTAAAAAGGATCTGGGAGACATGTGCCACTGCACTAATAAATGAACTGTATCCAGATCATCCAGTAACTATACTACCATACAATATCTCAAATGTGCAAAAACAAAACATGCAAAGATTGGATATTTCAGGACTGTATGTGTTGAGGCCTTTGGAAGAGCTACTCTAAGCCTTAGCCATTTCTTACAAGTGACCCTGTCTTCAGGAGTTTGAAACCTGACCATAAAAATGTTTGAACTTCATATGTTAAGACTACTTACAAAAAGAAAGTCATGTCTAAATCAAAACTTACTTACTTTTTTTTTGGGGGGGGGGGGGGGGGTGCGCGCGCACTCATTATTTGGGTTAAAAATCCCAATGAAGAATGGCAGCATTTTAAACAAACAAAATGCCAGGTGAAGTTGCAAGTTTTGGAAAAATAATAACAATGTCTATATTTGGTCTTAAAATGGATTACAGCACAGCTTAAGAGCGTATCTTTTCACATATCAGGATTTTCATATCACAGACCTAATATGGGTTTGTGCCATTTAGCTTTAATCCAGTGGACCATACCAACTGCTTTAGAAACCCTTTGATCAGTGATCCAAACAAGAAATACAGACTATTTCTTTTTAAGTGCGTTTTTATACAATAGCCACTTTAGAATAGTAGGAGTGTAACAGGTTAATGCACCAGTGATGGCAGTCTATCAGGTTAGTGAGTCACTAAGAACTCTTTTAGCAGACTTTCATAACTCTCCTTCTATTCAGGTGCTTATAAGACCAATCACCATGCTGTCTAGGCAGCATGACAAGAATCCAAGGATGCAAAATAATTCCAAAAGAGAGAGTGTTACTTTCTGCTTCTCAGGTTGCTGTTACCGGGAGGGTGTGGATTTTTTATTTTCTAATGAAGAAACTTGTAGTTCTTCAAATGCTGTTCCCTATGTATGTTCCACTGTGGGGTATGTATACTGGTGGTTCTTCAAGATGCGTGGTCCACTAGATGCTCTCCTTCCTTTCTGCTTCGGATTATTCTCTGATTTGTGGTGGAGAAGGAACTGGAGAGACGGTTGATCCGCTCTGCCTTTTATCCCTTGGTCAGAGGCATGAGGTGATCAAGAGACACTGCTTTCAAAGTTTTCTGGCTCCAGGCTCATGGAGTGCTTGCCTACCCACAGTGGAATGCAGATAGAGACCACATATCTTGAAGAACCTCCAGTTACTATAAGGTAAGTTAAATTTCTCTTCCAAGAGAAATGGTCTCCTTGATGTGGAAATGCCAAGATAAAGGTGTCTTGAATATTACCCTTGATACTGAGGACTTGGCTACACTCGTGAGTGACAGCGCAATAAAGGAGCCCCGTCCTCACTAGCATAGAGCGCTCTGACTCCACGGCTACAGCGCTGCTGGTACTTCACCTCGGTGAGAGGAATAATGTTTGCTGCGCCTTGGCTACAACACACGGGCGTCAGTGTGAACAAGGTGTTAGGTTACTGCACTCTGATCGGCCTCAGGAAACGTCCCATAATCCCCTTAAGTCAAGTGGCCACTCTTGTCATTGTTTTGAACTCCTGTAGGAATGCGGAAATGCCCTTTCAAAGCTCTGTTTCTGACAGCCAGCATGCAAGCCGTGTGTGTGTGTGTGTGTGTGTGTGTGTGTGTGTGTGTGTGTGTGTGAGAGAGAGAGGTGGGGGGGGAGGTCTGCTGCTGTCTGAACTTACAAGACAGCATGCTCTCAGCCCCCCAAAAACCCCACTTTCTCCCCCTACATACACACAACACACTCCACCCCCCCCCCCCCATTTGAAAAGCACGTTGCAGTTACTTGCATGCTGGGATAGCTGCCCATAATGACCACTCCCAATGCCATTGCAAGTGCCGCAAATGTGGCCACGCCAGTGCGCTTGCAGCTGTCAGTGTGGACAGACTGCAGCGCTTTCCCTACTGCGCTCTAAGAAGGCTGGTTTAACTCGCAGCGCTCTACATCTGCAAGTGTAGCCATACCCTCACACAAGTTGGGCTCAGCCATCTTCCTTCTGATAGTATATCCTGTAGTCTTGGGCTCTCCACTGCAAATGTTCTTCATCTGGTTCTTGATGGCCTTCCCCTTGGGATTATATAGTGCAGGGGTGGACAAACTATGTCCTGGGGGCCGCATCCGGCCCTTCAGATGTTTTAATCCGGCCCTCGAGCTCCTGCTGGGGAGCAGGGTCCAGGGCTTGCCCTGCTCTGGCGCTCCAGCTGGGGAGCTGGGTTGGGGGCTTGCCCTGCTCCGTGCATGCTGTGGCTCCGCATGGCTCCTGGAAGTAGCGGCATGTCCCCCCTCCAGCTCCTACATGTAGGGGCAGCCAGGGGGCTCTGCACGCTGCCCCTTACCACAGTCACTGCCACTGCAGCTCCTATTGGCCGGGAACTGCGACCAATGGGAGCTGCGGAGTGGCGCCTGCAGACGGGGCAGCGCGCAGAGCTGCCTGGCCATGCCTCTGCAAAGGAGCAGGAGGGGAGACATGCAGCTGCTTCTGGAAGCTGCTTGACGTAAGCGCCACCCAGAGCCTGCACCCCTGACCCCCTCCTGTGCCCAAACCCCCTACCCCAGCCCTGATCCTCCTCCTGCCCTCCAAAGCCCTTGGTCCCAGCCCAGAGCACTCTCCTGCACCCCCAATCCTTCATCCCCAGTCCCACCCCAGAGCCTGCACCCCCAGCTGGAGCCACACACCCCTCCCACACCCCAACCCCCAATTTCATGAGCATTCATGGCCCGCCATACAATTTCCATACCCAGATGTGGCCCTTGTGCCAGAAAGTTTGCCCACTTGATATAGTGTGATGTCTCAACCAATTGTAGCTGTTTTCAAGAGGATTGTGGTAGAGGAGTTGTCTTCTGAGACAGCTTAGTTCCAATGTGTTTGGGCTCTGTAGATAATCAGAGCCTTGAACTGGACCTGGGAGGGGAAAAGACTCCACTGGAATGTGGTGTGATGTGTTAGCACATGCCTGCTACTCCACCCAACCCCTCCCCAAACTGCTATTTTAAAAAGTGCTAAGAGACTTTATTTTAAAGTACACCTTTACCCCGACATAACATGAATTCGGATATAACGCGGTAAAGCAGTGCTCCAGGGAGGTGGGGCTGCGCACTCCGGTGGATCAAAGCAAGTTCGATATAACGCGGTTTCATCTATAACGCAGTAAGATTTTTTTTTTTTTGGCTCCCGAGGACAGCGTTATCTCAGGGTAGAGGTGTAATATGAAACAATCTTACTTAAACTGGCTCTAGAGGCAACTCCGAGGGAAAGGGTTAAACAATCTCAATCTTGTCAAAAGGGATTAGTGCCTTCTCTTAAGGGCTACCTTCTTGTAAAACATTCTCTGTCAGAGCTTGAGGTATCCACATGTCTGTCTGTCTGTTAGTGCTAAGGTGTCTTGCCTGTCTGCCAAAACAGAGACAGTTTATCTGGACCTTTTGATGCCATATTGCCTTCTTCCTTCCCCGCACTTTTACTATATTGATGATGGTAATTCTGCCTTTATGTGCAAACAGCTTATTTCTCCTTCTGCTACTGTTCTACTTGAGCCAGAAATTCCCTCCCACACACAGTTCCTGTGGCTACACGTGACTGTTGTCCTCCCGTGTTGACTCTTCCAAGTGCATGTTTATAATCTGTTTGAGAGTCTTTAGCCAAATACATTAAAAGGCAGAGGACCCTGATAATTGTTAGCTCTGTTCTAGCATTGTGACTTCGCTGTTTCAAAACAAGATATTCATTCTCTCTCTCTCTCTCTCTCTCTCTCTCTCTCTCTCTCAAACACACACACCATTTATCCCTAAACTATTTGATTGCATCTGTACAAGTACTTTGATTTCTATGTATAGCACTTTGAATATATTTTCCAAGCATTCTATGAGAGCTCTCCTTTTTGAGAATACTGATTGTGTTAAACACTGTACTCTCCTAAGAATGCAATTCTTCATAATGTCATACAATAACTATGTTAAATATTTTCCATAGGATGGTAGTGGCTTTTATAATGGGCGAGCACAGAACTGCATTTAATAAGTAACTTATTAGGTAGCTCAAGAATTAAATACTTCTGTTTACAGTGTGTTCTTTACTTTGTACTTGAATTTCTTTTGTGCTAAATGTCCACTTCATTTTGCAAAGTGAGCTCAATTAACAATCTTAAGCTGCTGCATTTTAGAAAAAGACTTCAGTAACTTGATGTGCAAATAGAGATCTTATGTCCCTGCTGGTGTCTGCAGAATTGTCTACTACCCTGTGAATCCAGCTGTTTGCTACCAAATGTCAGTGCCAGGGGGTCCTTGTCTTCATCAACTCAGGCAACATCTACACTATAAGGACTATAGCAGCACAGCTACGGCACCATAGCTGTGCCGCCATAACCCTGTAGCCTAGACACACCCTACAGGGATGGAAGAGTTTTTTTCCATCACTGTAGGAACTCCAGCTCCCTGAGTGACAATCGCTAGGTCAACCAAACGCATTCTTACATTGACCTAGTTGTGTCTGCATTCGGGGTTAGGTTGGCGTAGCTACAGCGCTCACCCCTGAGCAATGGTAGCTATGTCGACCTACGTTTTAAGTGTAGACCAGGCTTCAGTCTCAGCCAGGGAAACAAAATTTCTATAGGCATATTAAATGTCCAGAATCGCTGAGAAAATTTTACCAATAGTGGTTTGGTCATAAAACTGTTACATCAAGGAAACTGCTCGTGTGTAAGTAGGAACATTCACGTGAGTAAGGAGTACTTGTGAGAGTAATGACTTGAAAACTCTGTACTTCCTGAAGGACCTATTCAGTCAAGTGAGTAATTTTAAATATGGTGTCAAGTATCAGGGGGTAGCCGTGTTAGTCTGTATCCACAAAAACAACAAGGAGTCCAGTGGCACCTTAAAGACTAACCGATTTATTTGGACATAAGCTTTCGTGGATTAAAAACCCACTTCTTCAGATGCATGGAGTGAAAATTACAGGTGCAGGCATTATTATACTGACACATGAAGAGAAGGGAGTTACCTCATGCATTTGAAGAAGTGAGGATTTTTACCCACGAAAGCTTATGCCCAAATAAATCTGTTAGTCTTTAAGCTGCCACCAGACTCCTTGTTTTAAATATAGTGAAAGTTGCCATTACTGTTCTGAATAAGAAGAATATTCCCAAATCAAGTTCTTACCAAATGCTACAAGGTAAGTCAAACTTTGGCTCATAATGATTCCGTGAAGTGAAGGATGGTCTACTGGAGGAGTCACTGGACTCAGATTTGGATTCAGTTCCCTTTTCTGCCACAGACTACCTGTGTGACCTAGGACAAGTCATCTGATCTACCCTGTGCTCATGGGGTACTTGCTATCTCTCACACAAGTGTTTGTGGTGATGAAATCTATTAATGAATTAGGTGCTCAGATTCTATGGTGAAGGCTAGATAGATGACTTGACTGTGTTCACTTTCTTCTAAAATAGTAACATTTAAAGTTACTATGACTCTTGTTAGCCATTATTTTAATAAAATAGACATCTGATTTTACAATTTATGAAACGGGGCTACCAATGACTGCCTCGACCCCATAGCTATTCATCATGACTTGATAATCAGTTCTAAAGTTGAGACCTATTTTTATGGGAGCGGGGTATGTGTGTTGTTTTTTTTAATTTCTGCATATCACTGTGCTTGCAAGGAAGAAGAGAAACTCTTACAACTTCTTGAGTACACATGGGTTTGAACTACTTTTAATATATAGGGTCAGCTTGCTGTTTGTTTTTGCACTTCTGTATTCTTACCTGGCTACTAGCTGTCATAGCAGAGTCATTGCGCCCAGTTAATGGAAACTCTCTTGTACTCATTCTGGAGCTTAGATCATTTGCCTGATAGAATGGAGTGGCTCTATCTGAATAAATATATAAAAGTTATCCAATGGACTTCTGTGGCATTAGGACAAACCTATAAAAAGAGGATCTCTAACAAAAGGGACATAACCATCTGGAAACCAATTTATTAAACAAGTTTAAAAGTACCTTCAGTTATAACACCTGCTCTGAGTCCTCTCTGCCAATTTTTGTAGCTTTAGTCATATTATTTAAAAACAAACCAAAACCACCAAAGCCCTCGAGTGTTTGCCTGGGAGACCTGTAGAAACAAGAAAAATATCTACCCATTTAGACTCAATGCTGTGAAAAGCACTTGGTAAGCAGATTTGAACAAAAATTAAAAATCCTTTTGCTCATCCTCTTAATCCTTCTAAGTATTGTACCGAAGGTGGTTTAAAATGGGGTTTTATGCACTTTTTTCAAAGTTGTTGATATCCCATTAGGTGAACCTCCCCACTGCAAGCAAACTTTGCACCTCAGCCAAATAGCTGCTATTTGTAGATCTTAGGCTCTGAAATCTTTTGCAATTGAAATTCCCATCCTTCTGCAATACAAGATTTTTAGGCAATTAACTGATATTGAGCTAAATGACTTGTGGAGGTGCTTGCTTAGTGGGTGGCTGTTACATCACCAGCTAACTGTAGCATAATGTGGACAACTGGAGTTTTTTTGATCCTTAAATCCTCCCTCCTCTTTTTTTTTTTTTTTTATGCTTTAAAGTATCGTAACGATCTTTTCAAACAATTACACCTTGCATACCCTTTGTAAACATATGGAGTAAATTTTGCCCAACAGTGACATACAGGTACCTCTGAGAGACACCAGCAGCTGTTTTACAGCATGAAGCAGCAGTATACAAGCGTGAACAAAAAAATATTGTTCAATTGAGACTGCAGGTTAAATTTGAGTCATAATGTGACTTGCGGTATTGCAGCTTGATGTGGACAGCTGGGTTAAGACCCTGACTTTACAAAAAAGTACAATGAGATTGTTAATAATCATGTTTGTTTAGGACCTTGGCTTAACATCTCATCTAAAAGACCGCTGTGATTTAAATCCCTCTTATTATTCTGACATATAATTAAATGTGGTGAGAATAACTTGGACATTTTTTTTCCTTCCTTTTAGGGTATGTGTACTCTGCAATGCAAGCCCAGGGCTAGTGGGACTTGAGTCAGCCTATCCATGTTAGGGAACCCTGGACTTGACTGTCAACATTGACTGTATTTAAATCCTATGTTAAGATTTTTCTAACCCGTGCTTGAATTTAGGGCTCTGGCATCCCCACGGACTCTGGTCTATGCACTATAAAGTACCATTTCCCAGATATGCTATCCCTAGCATCCACTTCCCAAATGTGGCCACTCTAGCCCTAGGACCGTGGTGCCTGCCCTTCAAATTACAGAAAGTTTGAGCAGCCTGCCAAACTCTTTGCAAACCCAGGAGGCTCTCTGATAGTATGCTTGCAGATCTGTGATTAGAAGAGAATGGGTTAATGCTGACCTAAGCTGCTGCTATTCACCATGGGGGGGTGGGGGGGGTGGCTTCCGTTTTCAATAGAGTGGATTGCAGGTTTTTGGGATAGAAGACTAAGCAAGTTGTCCCATGGAATTGTGGGATACATCCAGATGACTCATGGGGCACAAATTAAATGGGGCTGCGTCTACACTACAACGTAATAAGGCTCAGACTCTGGATCCTGGCTAGGCTTGAGCTCGGACGCTCTAGCCCTGCAGGGTCCTGGGACCCTGGGTCCAAGTCCTGAGTTAGTGCAGTTGCAGTGTGGACGCAAGGGAGGGGTTAGGTTTGAGCCTGGGCTCAAACAGGGGCTTATGTTGCAGTGTAGACATACCATTAGAGGCCTTCATGCTGACTAAAATAAAGTGTGGAAGCCAGATGTAAGCTAGAAACTACATTTTCTTGCTTTTTAAAGACACATAGGAGCTATTTCTGTTAATTGTCTGGGAGGCACTGTAAGAAATACTCTTAAAATGTTAAGTTGAAAATAACCTTGGAAAAGGAGGTCTGGGGCTTAAGATAGTTGTACACATTCACGAAGGTAACAGTCTTCCTTGCAACCTATTGCAGACTGTATGACTTGGTACTGCTGCTGCTTCTGGCCACATCATCTGCTCACTGCTGATGCTGTACTTGTCTACTAAGTCATTTCCTTTTGACTTTTTTTCTTTAGCTGTGAGCCGGCTTCCTCCACTCACTTGGCTATGTGGTCTCTACCTTGAGCCCCACACTTTACTCCCCTTTCACCACTCTTCCTTTCTGTCCTAATGCATTTTCCAATCCTAGAGTTTCCTTACATCAGTTTTCTCTGTTCCTGTGCTGCCAAGGGCCTTTTGAGAAAAAAACAGGGAGGGTACAGGCTCATTATTCTACAGTGGATTTGTTCTCTCCTTTTAATTCCAACTTGCATGCCAAACCTGTTCTTCTCTGTGATCTACTCCCATGCCTTCTACCCTTGTAGATTGTCCACCATCGCTCCTTGTGGGATCATGACTCTGACAGTTCCCTCTCTCCAGAAGAAAAGAGTGGCATCAATCTCCTGGCCAGCCTCCCTTTAATATTCCCCATCTTCAAAACCGGTTCTGTTGCCCAAGGTTTCGTAAACGTGTGTGTAAACTATTCTATTCTCGTATTTCACTTGGGAAATTATTAATAACATAAAAATGATGGTTATAGCAAAATAGAACTGCTGTCTTTCCAGACTGTCCTGTTTTGCTTTTCTTATAGAAAGAAATTCAAGCCATGAGTCAATGCAATCATCCCAATATAGTGACCTATTACACGTCTTTTGTGGTTAAGGATGAACTCTGGCTGGTTATGAAGTTACTAAGTGGAGGTAAGTTCCTGATTTTTTTTTTTTGCTTGAGCTTGTTTAACTTCAAGATGATGTATGATGTCATTTGCATATGCACATTCTTTGTATTAATGCATCCAGTCCAAATACCTCCTTTTGTGGGGAAGAAGTAGTAGAGGAACACACTGGCTCAATGGCATAACAGGGATGCTGCTTTTTTAATGTACATTATTCAGGCTATGTGAGTAAACATGCACTTTTGCCAGATCTAATCAGTTCTATTGTCATTTTTTTCTTGAGCATTACATTCATTTACTTATCTAAAATAAGAGTAAACAAACCACTGCAGGTCCTATTTCCCTCATCCTGTCCCTCACCAAGAGAAGGACCAATACTATTTCATGCATATTAGGCCTGTAGCAAAAGTTGTCTGTTTTCTCCGCTGTGTCGTCATTATTATTATTATTTTTTTGACTGGATGTTTAAAAAGATTCCCACAGCTTTCATGATTATTGTGGACAATATGAAAATGTAATCATTGTCATTTCTGGGAGGGGAAAAGACAGAAAACTCCATTTGTTTGCAGTTGGGAAACCAAATTTTTCCTTGCTGGCAAATAACTTACTATATCATCTTGTGTTACTAAATGTAACACAAGATCTCCAAGATCTGTTCTGATGGCAGCAGTTGACTAGTGCACTTCTATGGTCAGAAAACAAATGTGGAAAATCTGCCTAAAATAACAGTTTGTTACTTGGGCTTCATTGAAATGCAGAAAACATTAAGCAATAATACGAAATATCTTTGTTGGCCAACAGTTAATGACTAGCTAGAGCAGCTGAGGACACAAAATGAAGCCAAATGATCATTAATACCCTAGCTAGTTACTGTCAGGAAATGCCTAGCTGAAAAGACAATGTCGCTATTGAAAACTGTTGACATTTAATTAAAAACAAAAGCTTTGTTTTGAAACGTGATACATCACAGTGCATGTTGCCGAGGACGCAGTGCTCTCCTTAGAATACTTTTCATTACTATGCACAGTTTTCATCTCCAGTCCTGCAACTGGATTTCTGTAGGCATGGGATTTGGCCCACATGGATCTGAGTGAAGAATTGGGACCTTGGATGGAAACTCTTGAGGGCAGAAAACATGGTCTAGTCTGTTTTGTAAAGTGTTTGTGTAAACTTTCAATGATATTGAAATGTATAACAATAGGGTAATAAACAAGTAACCAGAAAGTTGAATGTTAGCTTTTTTTAAACCGAATGATATATATATATATATATATATTTTTTGAGCAATCTGTACACTTTATTCAAACAGCTGATAGTTGAGGGTCTCTGTGTGAGCATACAAAGATTTTTTTTAAATTGGAGCAGAATAGCTTAATAGGAGTAAAGAAGTGTAAATATTAAAATGTAGGAACTAATAGAGATCAGAAAATCTGGTCTCTATATCTCAGTAATCACTGTGGTAAGACTTTTCTCAAACAGGTTGTTTCTGACTTGTTTTCCCTCCCCTTCACCCTGCCCCCATGGAAATCCCGCTTTTCAATTTAGGTTCAATGCTGGATATAATAAAGTATATCATCAACCGAGGGGAACACAAGAATGGTGTCCTTGAAGAATCTATCATAGCAACAATTCTTAAAGAAGTTTTGGAAGGCTTAGATTATCTACACAGGAATGGGCAAATTCACAGGTAGGAGCATGTATACAGTGAATTGTATTCTTAATTTGCATTAATAGTCTTCACTATGGCTGACACTGGTCAATCCTAATAGGTTGGTTAATTGATGCTTTTCTCCAAGTATTAAAGGACTATGTTCAATAATTCTTGGTGGCAGATAGCACTGTTTAGGCAGCTGGTATACCTTGACTGGCTTATCATTGTTATCTTGTACTGTGTGTCTATATCCAACAGTTCTGTCTCCTCTTCTACATAAATTGCAAGCTCTTTGGGGCTTTGACCCTCTTTTTGTTATATTTGCATGGTGCATAGCACGATAGAGGTCTGATTTGGGCCCCCTAGTGAATATCTGTGCCTTCGTAGCTATGTATCAATGCTTAGTTTTTGGTGTGTGTTTTCCTCTGACTTAGTATAAACCTACTTTGAAGGACCCATGAACACCTTTGGACTTGTTTTAAAAACAAAACAAAATTGTATCTTAGTAAATGCCCACTTTTCATCTACTTTCCCCACTGACTCCTAAGGTATAGATCACATGTAATTTTATATTTCTTCTATTCACTCCGGCTACTCTATATGACTGCTATAGTGATATACTGTACCAGTTATTTCCCTGACTTGGAGTTTTGGTGTCAGAAGCACTATATGTTGACCTCATGAGTATTGTTGGTTAAGACAAGGTTGGCTTTAAGGATGAGACTTTCAACAGTTTCTTTGCTTGATCCAGTAGTGTCTTTATTTTTTTAATTGTTTGCTTTCAAAAGGTGATTAAATTAATACTGTAAACAAATGCCCTAAAACGGTACAGCACAGGCCCAATGCAATATTAGTTTGTTGCACTTACGTAGCATGTTTCATCTTCAAACTGCTTTTTACAAATAAGCCCCCTCTTGTCAAATTAAGACATATTTTCCTCACCTAGAACCCATGTTTCTTGAATTCCAATCTAGACCTTCAAAGGATGTGCCACAAACCTTAATTTGTTGCCCATGCTAACAGAGGAAGAGGCATTACAGTCTAATGCTCACCATGTCCTCTGGATTAGGAAGAGATTTTTCTCAGCTCTTTTTGTAATGGTGCATAAGAATCTTGAGAAGAGCTATTTGTTTGAGTCTCATTACAAAACAGAGTTGAGAAATAATTCTCTTAAATCATACAGCAGCAGCATGGAAGCATTGTTTACAGTAGAATCTCTTACATTCTTCTTGCCCAAATGGGTTGTCACTGATTTTCCCTAGTAGACACTAAATTAAACAACTGGAGTTGCTGCTTCCAAAATGGCTAGAGTATTTTTGTTTTTCCCTTCACCACCACTTGCTTCCCTATTAAAATATATCACTGAGTGAAGAGTTAGTCAATGACAGCAAATGCTAATTCTTTTCAGTAGATCCTAGGAAGATGGACTACTCAAATTCTTAATTTTTTTTTACTGTATGGTTATTGAAAGGAACATGTATTCTGTGCAGTTTAAATGGGTATAAATCTGTCATTTTAAAAATGCCCAATCCTATGAAGACTTATGCTCATGCTTTTGTTTTTAATTTTAAGCGAATAGTGCCACTAGATGTGTGAATAAACTCACTGAATTCAACATGAAGTATGAGTAGATGTCTTTGTAGGACTGAGTTATTGATCTAGTCTGACCTCCTGTATATCACAGGCCACCAACACCAGCTACATTAACCCCAATAACCAAAATGAGACCAAAGTATTACAGCCCATCTAAGTACCTTTATAAACCACCTATGCAGCACGTTAGTCAGGTGTAAATTTACAGTAAACTATTTAATCTCTTCCCATAAATTTGGCTAGAGCATTTTACAGAAGATTAAAAAAAGCAGTTTTATTTCTTTAAATTATTGGTGTAATTATGGCAGTTCCTCACTGTAGAATTTTGAAAAGTTTCATTGGATTGTTAGGATGGAGACATCTAGGGCCAACCTCTGCAGTGCTGTTAAGGTGCAGTTTCCTTGAGGTCATTGGAGTTGTGTCCATTTACATCAAAGCTGAATTTGGGCCCTTAGTTTCCATTCAAAATGGTTTTGGCTTGTGTTCTTAGTGGTAAGACACAATTTCCTAGCTGCAAGGGAACAGCTTACCCAGGGGAGGTGGTGGATTTGCTGTCACTTGGAGTATTTAAGACTAGATTTCTTTCTAAAAATATGATTTAATCCAGTTTCTGGGGGGAACTCTACGGACTGTGCAGGGGGGTTGGGCTGGATTGCCTCCTTAGTCTCTTCTGGCTTTGGAATGTGTGAATCCGCCTATCCCCTTCCTTCATGGGCCCTGGGGAGAATAGGATCGCCTACCTTGCCTCAAACTCGTAATTATTGCAGTTCTGCATTAAGATAATGACTCGTGCTCCAGCCAGTTGCCTGCATGAGTCAGGAAGGAATTTTTTTCCTGATGCACAACTAGCTAGATGTGTTCTGGGTTTTTTTTTTTTCTGCCGTCCTCTGAAGCATCGGAGATTGGCCCCAGCTGGAGATGGGGTGGACTGGTGCTTTGAGGTTGTACAGAGCAGTCTTCTCTTAGATGAATGGCTGGTGTGTCTTTCTCTCATGGTCAGGGTTAAACTGATCTCCAGAGTTGGGATTGGGAAGGAATTTTCCCTCAAGTCAAATTGGCAGGAACTTTGGAGGTTTTTTGCCTTCCGCTGCAGCATGGGCTTGCCTGCTAGCATCATTTGGGTCTCTCTCACCTAATCACTTCTCTGTTGTTGCTCTCCTGTTCTCTGCCTGTGGCATGCAACAGTTTAATCTCATGAGGACTGAAATGCTTTGGTCTAAAGTCACTGGGCTCAATATGGGGGTATTTGAGTGGAATTTTATGTCTCATACACTGGACATAGACCTAAATGGGTCCTTCTGGCATTAGACTGTGAAAGAATGCAAGCTCAGTTTTGCATGTCTATTTGCTTTTATGTAAGCTAACAAAATTGTGTCTCTCCATTTCCCCCCCCCCCTTTTTATTTTAAACGTCAGTGGAGCATCTTTGCTAACTAGTTTCAGATCAGATAATCAACATGTTTTGAGTGGTTGAACCTTTTACTAATTTTACATTTTTCTTATGAAGCTTTCTGTACAATAGTTATAATCACACATTATGAAATTTAATCAGAAAGTTAACTCTCTTCTTGTGCATTATAGGGATTTGAAAGCTGGCAATATCCTTTTGGGTGAAGATGGCTCAGTACAAATAGCAGGTAATGATGATGATGACTGAGGCCTAACAGTTAGTTAGTCAAGGGGAAATGGAAATGAAGCTAAGTGATACCTTTTGAGATTCTCCCCCCCCCCCGCCCCCCGGAAATGCTGTAGTATCTCTTGGGCTACCAACTTCATAATGTGGGGGTGTCAGCTGAAAAATGTGGTGCAATAGCCCAGTTTGAGACTACATGATCTCCAAAGCAACAATAAAGCATCTGAGCAGCATATATCATAGTTGCCTTACAAGCCATACCAACAGTGTCCAAAAACCTATTTTATTTCCCCCCAGCATCTTGTAACTATCCACATGCATGGGAGAATTAGTTACCCAGACTCAGCAATTCATGTTGATGTCCTCTGCATTATGTCATGAACTGTATTTCTGTAAATTATTCTAATACATCATGGTGACTTTAAAGTCTACACTAAAATACAATGGAGATGTTTATACAGTGACCTTGGCCTCAAGACTCTTCTTGAAGATGTGTGGAGGGATGTTTAAGAGAAAATGTCTCCCTTTCCACTTTTAGCATCTCATTGTTTCATGATGGACACTCCAATAATCTCTAAGGCCTCTTAAAGATCAGGTTATAAAACATGGTGGTCGTCTTAGTGGTAGTCTATCAACCAAATAAGTTAATTCTCATGATTGCTAGCCACTAGGCTGCATAAGTTTAGAAGAAGCTTTGAACATATCATGGGTTGTCCACATGACTTTTTGCATGGTTTTTTGTTCGTTTGATTTTTTTTATTTTTTTTTAAATAGAAGTCTACAATGGCATTGAAATAACACTGAACAGAGCAGAAGCTATTAGTAGATTAGATATCAAGAGCAAGTCACTAATCAGAAGAAGGTTAAGTTTTCAGTTTGTGAGCACAAATCTCCTTTGAATTAAATAGAAATAACATGTGGAGGTTTGACCCCCCCCAAAAAAACCCTAATATTAAAATTAATGGGATATTAAGTCTTCTGTGGCTTTTTCTATTAATGTTAAATTGAAATCAAAGAAAATAATAGGGCAGACTTATAGCTGTACCTGAAATCACATGGCTTCAAGTGTAGGACATAGCAGGCAATTGCTGAGAAACTGACTTTTCTAAAACACTAGTTCAAGTATTTGAGATCCACTCGTTTTTATAAAGGAATTACTCCAAACTCCATCCACATGATTGCATTAGATTTTTTTTTTTTTAAAAAGTGATCTCAATTGATTTGTTAACTTTTGGATACTCTGATTATACTTTTGATCCTACGAAGGTCATGCAGTCCCTCTCATGAGTAATACTGTGTTTCTTGCCAGGATTACCATATGTCTCTTTGGACAGTACATTGCTTCTTCTTGCTCTTGTTAGAATCCCTGTGATCAGTTCTATCCCTTCCTGTCCTTGGCATTACTCTCAGTGAGTAAGTCCCTTTACTGTGCTGCAAAGTCCTGCAGTACATCCAGAATTAAGGAAACTCCATGACTGTGTGGACATATGGCATGTATCCTATGGCATGTGGTTTTTATGGCACACTTTCTAGCTAGAAGGCTATTCCACATCTTCACTGGGGAGAATAATTGAATCTGAACTGTCTTTGTGAGTCCTTGCTGGTTTGGGCAGTTCCTATAATGTGATTTGTTGTAAATCCAGCAATAAATGAAAGTAGATATGCAAGATGAAAACATTTAAGAGGTTGAGAATCATCAATTTTGATTTTTTTACAATCTATTTTAAAAAAAAAATCTTATTCTATTTTTTTTTTCAACTTTGTGGGTGCTCTGTATTTTCAGTTTGTATGTATTTTTTTTCTTTTAAAGTCCTAAAAGGACACAATCAAAAATCGCATTTCATTGAACACTTTTTATGCCTCCCTTTGTTAACAAGTACACCTCTGATTACTATAATTAAAGGATTCATTCCTGGCCACAGTATTGGTGGCTTTGCATAATAAAGTTCAGTTCAAAATGAGAAATATACAAAGACAAAATGGTTTATTGTTTAATGTTAAATTTTGTAAAGTATAATAAGGAGTCTGGTGGCACCTTAAAGACTAACACATTTATTTGGGCATAAGCTTTGGTGGGTAAAAACCTCACTTCTTCAGATGCAGTGAGAAGTGAGGTTTTTACCCATGAAAGCTTATGCCCAAATAAATCTGTTAGTCTTTAAGGTGCCACCAGACTCCTTGTTGTTTTTGTAGATACAGACTAACACGGCTACCCCCTGATACTTTTGTAAAGAATGGTATTTGAAAGTGCAATTGCCCTTCAATATTCTCGCTTTTTGCAAAGTGCTAACAAATATTGGCATTGTGTATGACAAATGAGAAACAGAGTCTATATGGACTTAGTAGAGTGTTAAATATATAAGTAGGCTCAGTCCACTAGAATCTTCAAAGAAATTGAAGTGCAGAAAAGTGATGTCTAGCCAGAGACCCTGGGGTAGCAGAGCAGAGTTGGCTAGGGGGAATGTAGCAAACCTTTTGTTGTGTGGTTTGGAATTTAAAAAAAACCAAACAAACTTTTTTTTCCTCTTTCACTTCTCCTTTGTAGTGAATAGAAAGTTTTTCAGCCTACTTTTAACTAAATGGTTCTAAAATCATTACTGGCCCACAGTCCTACAGCCTATTAAATACCAATAAGATTGTAACATCTAGTGCGTTGTGCAAGAGATAATTGGTACTTCATCGATGTTTCAGCTTTCTAAGCTTGACTTGCCTAGAGAATATAAAAAAGCCATGAACTAAGTGAAGGAACAGAAAACCAAGTCGAGATAAGGAGCACACAGTAATGAACAATCCTCTCTTGTTATCACAATTGGAGACTGAGAGGGAACTGAAAGAAGGTATGGGTTATTTGGTAAAGTTTTTACTTTAGTCAGTATAAGGGACAGTTCTGTTATCTTAAAGAGCATGCAGCTTTAGTAATCTAGGGAGAAGGTCTTTCATTTCCATTTCATATGTAGCTGTGGGTGCAAAACCCTTAAATTTCACCAGGCAGTTCTTCCACTGTTCATTGATGTGGCTATGAATGACCACATAACAGATTGTGTTTAACCAGACCTTTTTCAGATGCTTTTGAGGCTGCCTCTTTTCAAAATTTTCAAAACAAAGGTACGTTTAGGCCCTGTTCAGTATTAATCTTAGTTTTAAGCCTGGGAAAGTAGCTCGGTCATGCAGAGTGTTGTGAAGGTCTCCATCTTTATTAGAAAGAAAAGGTTTAAAACTTGCCACCTAATTTTGATTTTAGAGGAGACTTCAGCCAAAGCAGCATAGTTTAGAGCTCTGGGTACAACGCACACCATCACACCTACATTCACCAGCATTTTACTACAGAGTAACCTCCTCTCAATCCAGGGGAAAAATTGGGATATCTTGGATACCATAGTGTGTAGTAAAAGTTGGCAAGTTGTACTGATTTAGTACAGGTGACTCTCTCCCGTCATCTACTATATAATAGAAATGTCTAACAAATCTTTTTTTATTTGCAAGAAGGAGTATAAAGTAGGTTTGCCTCTTGCTTTCTGACCTTAATCAGAAGGTTATGTTCTTCTAAAGGAAAATCCTGAAACTCGGTGAAAGACCTTTCCCTTTTAAGCAAAGACCTTGTCTAGTGCATGTGATAGCACATATGAACATAGCACACAAAAACCTGTCTTTCTTACCAATCCATCTCAGTCCTGACCTCTTTCACTCCTGCTATCCTAGTCCTGAGACTCTCATGACTTAAGGCTGGCAAATTGTGCCATGTGGGCAACTGTTTATGAAGCATTAGACTGAGATTGCTGAACTATTTTCCTGTGTGACACAGATCACGTTCAATCTATTTTTTTTTCCAGAATAAACATTTCAAAAGCTCCCAAGTATGTCTCTCTCTCTCCAAAGTGACTTGGGCACATGAGCTTAATGCCTGTTGACTTTCTCCCTGCACTGTACTCAGTGAGACTTGGGGTCATCCATGCATATGCTGCTTTTGAAAATGGACTAAGTCACTTAAATACTTTTGGAAAACCTTGCCACTAGTGTATTAACTCACTGTATGTGTGGGGCTGTCCCAGTCCCACCATTCTTTCCACTTGCAAGGCTCTTAAGAAGCTTCATAAACACCAATAGTTAACTTCTTCTCTTCCTTGGCAGCTGCTTGTACATTGCTACTGTCTCTTGCCATGAATGTGTAACAGTTTGCTATCTAACTTCTTCAGTTTTGCCCACTTCCCTTTTCCCATTTGGTTAAGTGGTCTAACAATACAGGAAAATGTTAACGCTAAAGGCACATTATTGGGTTAGGACAGGGGAAGTTAAACCTCTCTGAACCTTTGAGTAAACACGGTATGTTTTGAAGGATCTATTACTGAGATACAAAGCTACTCAGTGAAGGAATGCTTTTTGTTATGACTTCTGTTCTTCTTGTTCCTCATCTATATATGACTTGTCAAACACTGCAGTCTCCTGCTAGTTTAATATGCATTTGAAAGTCATTCATATCTGTGAAGACATAAAATACACTTATCTATTGGGCAGTATTTGGGTGATTATTATGAAGTTTTTGATTCTGGGTATTTTGTCTCTTGCCTTTGCCATTTGTAGTACATTGCAAAATATGAAAGATGTATTAATAACAAGAGGCAGTAAATACAAATAGGTGCATATAAATAAAATAAAATTTTAAAAAGGTAGTGCACAGGCTTGAAGATAAAACAAATGTGGCCTGAAAAACAAAACTACAACCGTCTCTCATCTGGATAACTCACTTCATGAAAAGTTAACGAATAAACTAGAACTGAAATATAGATAACTAGTTAATAAAATAACATCGTTCTTCATATTTTAGTACTCAGTGCAGAATTGCATGGTTAGACAGAAGGACCGTGTTTAGAAGACATTACCCATTACAGAATATTGACAAGTCCCAAAGCAGCAACTCCTAACCTACAATGTTTTATATAAAACAAAAGTGCTTCATGCAGCACGCCCAGATTCTCAAGGATCTTCCTTTAATCCTTACCAAACAAGTTGCAGGTCAGGTCCCTGAAAACATATTTAGATGGCAAACTTAAATGCATTGTTTTTTCTGTGTTTAGAGATATAGGAGGGAACCAAAAAAGACAATCTACTTGTAATGTACTTACTGGCAGGACACTTGATAATGGCTTTGTGGAGAGTAATGACAAAGTATCAATGACCAAACTCTTAATTCCATTTTAAACCAAAGGTAAAATCCTAAATACTGATCCCCATCAAGGTCAGTGGGGAAATGAATGTGAGTGGGTCCAGGTTTGGTTCTGTAATGTCTCAAAGACCTACTTTAGTTATGCTGTTGTGAAAGCACAAAAATGCACAGCCACATGCTGAGAAGACTGGGCTCAAGTGTGAGTAAACTCTTAAATTAAGGAGTGCATTCAAGTCCTATGAATCAATTTTAGGACAAGCAAGAATTGCTTACTTAAAAAGGGGAATGCGTAAGAGGCTGTGTTCTTAGCAGCAACAAGCCCTTTAATGTTCTCTGTTCAAAAATGGTGTCTAATTGCAGGGTATATTAAGATACAGAACTCTGCAGTCCAGCATAAGAGCATCAAATGTTGCACTGATTTCACAAACTGTACGGATAATATAAAAATCCCAAATTCTTGTAGGGAAAAAGACTGAACAATACAGCAGAAACAATCATGTCTATGTTCTGTTGCTGGTTCCTGACCAAGAATATAGCTTTTTATTGCCCATGTTGCCTTACTTCATTTATGATTTTAATTCTCTTCTTTGCTGTGGTCTCCAGAGGTCTTTGCGCACTTCTTTTTCTTTTTTTTTAATTGTATTAAAAATGAACAAGACCAGGAAGAAATCCTTACCAAACATCAACAAGCTCAGAAAAAGTAAGGAACCTTAGAAGTAGGGTACAATGATCAGAAAATAATACAAATTTGAAAACTTGGTGGTTCAATTCCCTTTGAAGGCAAATGGAATGTAATCTAGTACTCTTCATAAATGCCAGAATTACTGGGCCAGTTGGAAATACTGCAGTCTTTTAAGATAAGACCAGCCAAACGGGGTTAGACCAATGATCCATCTAGCCCAGTATCCTGTCTTCTAATAGTGGATAGTGCCAGCTGCTTCAGAGGGAATGAACATAACGGGAAATTTTGAGTGATCTCAAAATGTTGTCCAGTCCCATCTACTGGCAGTTTGGAGGTTTAGGGACCACCCGGAGCATGTGTCCCTGACCATCTTGGCTAAATTGCCATTGATGGACTTATCCAGTTCTTTTTTTAAACTCAGTTATACTTCTGGCCTTCACAACATCCCATGGCAATAAGTTCCCCAGGTTGATGGTGTGACATGTGTTTGTTTTTTAACCTGATGTCTATTAAGATGACCTTAACAGAAGAATGTGAACTGCGGAAAATAAGGCTGTTATTCTGTGTGTCTAACATTTTTGTGTAGTTTTGCCAGCTGTGAAAAGATAACTCTTCAGCTAAATTTAGTTATACAAAAGATTTTATAATTGGACTCCTATTTTAAAATATATATATTTTTTCTGTTTAGCTTTGGTATGGGGAAAAGGGTGAATTTTTAATTTTAATTTTTTTTTTTTTTTTTTTAAATGTGTGTTCCAGATTTTGGTGTTAGTGCATTTTTAGCGACAGGAGGCGATGTTACCCGTAACAAAGTAAGAAAAACCTTTGTTGGTACCCCATGTTGGATGGCACCTGAAGTCATGGAACAGGTATCTTTATGACTAATTAAATGCACTTGTATCTTATGATGACTTTACATTTTAAAACACCACACTAAAACTTCTTTTTTTGCCCTGCAATAGGTGAGAGGTTATGATTTCAAGGCCGATATGTGGAGTTTTGGAATAACTGCCATTGAATTAGCAACAGGAGCTGCACCTTACCACAAATATCCTCCTATGAAAGTAATTACCCTTGGAAATTATGTGTAATTTAGTGTTGCATAAGTAACATTCAGGTCTTTACATTGAGGAAATTTCTAGCTTTTCTCTTTTAATCACTTGGGATTGCTCTACTTTTAGCTTATTAATAAACAGTCTTGCGTAGATTAAATGGGGGAGGCAAGATTGTCCAGACCATAGAACTGGAAGATGGGATCCCTGTATTGTTCCTTGCTCTGTTTCTGCGTGACTATGAGCAAGTTGTCATGTGCAGTTATCTGAAAAGTGGCTCTGTCATTATAGAGCTCCATGTGGTAGCGCCTCTCTGACTTAGATCAGATTTTGTTCAGATCACAAGTAATATATTTTTCTCTACAACTTCCAGCCCTTTGGGCACACCTGGTATGTAAAGGTCAAACTCTGCATTTTTTGGCTTGCACGTTATCACTAGTAACAGATTCTCCAACCAGAAGTTAGCTAACAGTTCTGTTGAGGTGCGACCGGAAGAGGATTCACATTGCTTTTCCCTAGCTCTGTTGGGTCTTCAGTGCTAATAGCAGTAAAAAGTAGTTTAATCTTGGAAGCATGTTGATACTAAAGTAATTGGTGTGTTCAGAGTCACTTCCTCGAGTGTGGATCTGATGGAAGTAGAAGGGTGCCATTTTTAGTCACTTTTCTGATCATACTTGGTCAATTGTAAAATTAGGAAGATGGGGGGCCTTTGTAAGGTTCAGGGCATGTAAAGCACTCTGAAGTCATCAAATGAATGACGGTATGGAATTGCAAATTTATTATTCTCAAAAATGGCAGAAAGCCGCAATAACTGACGTTACATTTGCCAAAAATAAGATTTTATGTGCTGACTTTAGAGTTCACTAAAAATAATCTTAAATTGAGCAATTGAGGACTGCTCTAACACACATTCTCCACTACCTTTCATTCAGAGAATCATAGGACTGGAAGGGACCTCGAGAGGTCATTTAGTCCAGTCCCCTGCACTCATGGCAGGACTAAGTATTATCTAGAACATCCCTGACAGGTGTTTGTCCAACCTGCTCTGGAGATTCCACAGCCTCCCTGAGCAATTTATTCCAGTGCTTAACCACCCTGGCCGTTAGTAAGTTTTTCTTAATGTCCAACCTAAATCACCCTTTCTGCAATTTAAGCCCATTGCTTCTTGTCCTGCTCTGAGGTTGATGATAATTTTTCTCCCTCCTCCTTAAAACAACCTTTTATGTGCTTGAAAACTGTTATCATGTCCCCTCTCAGTTGTCTCTTCTCCGGACTAAACAAACTCAATTTTTTCAATCTTACCTGATAGGTCATGTTTTCTAGACCATTAATCATTTTTGTTGCTCTTCTCTGGACTTTCACCAATTTGTCCACATCTTTCCTGAAACGTGGCGCCCAGAACTGGACACAATGCTCCAGTTGAGGCCCAATCAGCGCGGAGTGGACCGGAAGAATTACTTCTTGTGTCTTGCTTACAACACTCCTGGTAATAGATCCCCAGAATGATGTTTTCTTTTCTTGCAACAGTGTTATACTGTTGACTCATATTTAGCTTGTGATCCACTATGACCCTCAGATCCCTTTCTGCAGTACTCCTTCCTGGGCAGTCATTTCCCATTTTGTTTCCCTTTTCCCATTTTATTAAATAGCATTACCATCCCTGAGCTTTACATCAAAAGATTAAGAAGTCTTTAAGTTAGCTTGATCTTTGCTTTTCTGGGAAACATTCTAGGGTGAATTTTAGTAGGGAACATTTTAAAAAGGAACATTTCTCAGATGAAAACTGAGGTAGTTACTGCTGTTTCATATTCTCCTTTAAAATTGCTAAATTACTTTTTAAATTCTTAAATGTTAATGTTCTGAACTTAGAGAAACTCTATAATTTCATTTCATTTGTTTTTAATATGCTTAAATTACAGCAACTGTTGTACATAGCAGTATTTCTACACAACCCTCTCAGACTGAAACATTTCTATCCAAAGTGTTACAAGAGTTAGAGTACCATGGCATTTCAAAAGAGGAATGTGGTGTTTTTTTCCCCCAGTTTCTTTTTTGCCTTTTTTTTTTTTTTTTTTTTTTAACTCTGTAAACATTAGTTGATTGCTTGTAGCAACTTCACTATTATGACTCTTCTCTCATTTTACCAGAATTAAACTGACTAATCCTGATGTGAAGGCCTGGCAGAAACCTTTTTCAGTATTTTGCAGTACTGCTGGGTTGTTTTTTTTTTTGGTTGTTTTTCCCCTTGTCTCCTTGGTGAATAGTAAATTGTCTTTTATTCTCTTGTCAAGTATACTCGTCATTGGTCTAAGAGGGTTGTGTGAGAATGCTTACATGTGGCTGTACGTGTTAGTGCAGATTTATGTATTTATGAGGCTCGTGTTAAGAGTTTAATATTTTTTTTTAACTAAACAACTTTCATTTTAGTGAAACTGTCTCATTAAAGTACTGATACAACATAAAAGTCCATTACAGTATATGAAAAACTCATTAGCTGAGCCTGACCTTTGTTACCTTTTGTATTAAATTTCTGTTCAAGTAGTCCATGTTTTGATGTTTATAATGCACTTCTCTCTGGTAATGAACTTTTCTATTCATGTGTTTCTGCTAATTCCACGTAGCTTTCTTGGTTTTAATATTTTGTTAGCTCCCGTTTTACATTCTCCCCCCCCCCCCCCTCATCTCTCTGCCTGCTATTTGATCGAGTTCTTCATTATCCATTCCTGGAGTTAAAACAAGCTGATCCAAGTTGCATGGCCTCATCCTGCAAAGATAAATTGCTTCCTCTTTTCCCTCACCCCCTTCTCCATCCCATGCTTTTCCTGTATGCATAGCTACCAACAACAAACTTCCTATGTAAATATTTTAGCACGGGTCACTTGCAGAATAATATAGAAACAATTCTCTCTGCCTTCCGTAACTTTTACAAGGTGTCCAGATGCAACTTATCTGGGAGCAAGACCATCCTAGGGATACTTCCAGACCTTTGTCTTCACAAATTGATGGCTTTAGCTATATGCTATCTATATGTCCTCCAAGGTCAGATGTGTGGCATTGTGAGTGATGTGCCATAGGCTTGGTTACAGGTAGGGGGAGAACTGGGTTGAGTATTGCCTGTCAGCCTTTGCAAAAACCTATGCCATCCGTGACTTGCCACTCAACTTTTTTTCATTCTTTTTAGAATGGCTTTTCTGTTTCTTTTGGAATCTTATGATAGACTGGAGCATTGTGGTCTTGAGGACTGCTAAATTATTTCTGAAGACCACCAACTCAAAACTAAGAAGTGGGTTTCATAGTATGTCTAAACATCACACAGTATCAGAAATAGATGGAGCAAAGTGAAGGTCTGATAGGTGAATGTGAGAGTAATGTGTAATTTATTACCCTGGTAAGCACTGTGTGATGCCTCAAGGTGTTTTAAACATGAATGTTCTATGTTTTGTGGAATATTTGTATCCTACTTCATCTACTATTGTGTTTGTAATTTCACTGAGACACTTACCATGTCACCTTTTGGTTTTACTATAGGTGTTAATGCTGACATTGCAAAATGACCCTCCCACTTTAGAGACAGGTGTAGAGGACAAAGAAATGATGAAAAAGTATGGCAAATCCTTTAGAAAACTAATTTCACTATGTCTTCAAAAAGACCCTTCCAAAAGGTATGGCTTTTTTGTTGTGTAAAATGGAATTAGTCCAAAATTCAGTGAAGACTACTTTACTTTAAATATCCTTGTTACGGATTTTTTCTTAAATATTGATTTGGAAAATCCTTGAGTTTCCTAAATATTAGGTCTTTGGTTTGGGGAGGAGTTGGCTGTTAACCAAATTGTTGAAGCTTCATAATTGTCTTAGTGTACTAGTATCCAAATATTCTAATTCTATTGCGCAAAACATTTCTCGAACATTTTGAAAAACCGTGGTCCCTACCCTGAAGAGCTTACAGTCTCTAATTTGAAACAAAAAAAAACCCCTCACTACTTCTTGCAAGCCCATGTTAAAGATTATGACCATGCTGATCAAGCTGAGCTTTTACAGTCTGAACATACTGACTGCTTGAGCCTAAACCAGAAAATGCTGTTGGCCTTCTTTTTTCTGAGATGAGCTTATTTCTAACTCTACATTGTCATTTGTGCTGTGTGACAAGATTATCTCAAGAGGGTTAAGGTGTTTTTTATGTTGAAGATAAATAGTGTAAACAACTGAATGGCTCTGAGCTAACTTGAAAATTATATATTCCCTCTTTCTTCTGGTTTATTCTGAATCATACATTTCTGCTCTATTTTTGTGACTGAAATACTCCAGATAATTACACTCTTTGTTCCAAAACTGTGTAAAGTCCCACAATGATGTCTCCCATTATCCTTTTGATCGTTATTTCTATGTAAACCCATTTTGTATGTTTCTCTTGTTTGGACTCTGTGGGAGGCACATTCTGTAATTAACATGTTTTCTTAGTGTATTTAATAAATCACTTACCTGTTTTAGAAGTTACAGTGCTAGTGGTACGAAACAATTCTCCTTGTCTGAGTCACCTGACTCACTGCTCTCTTACCTTATTTTCATGGTGTAATTTGAGTTTAGTGGTGTTACAATAGTGTAAAATTAGAGTAAAATAGTTGTGAGTCAGACTTAGCCTGCTGTAAATCAGGGTAAATATGGTCAGAATAATAAGGCTTAGGAACTGAGAGCAGAGATAATAGATAGATCAAGAATAGTTAAGAAATAATAAGTGCAAACGAGACCCTTTTTAATTTCCCAGAACCCCTCAGAATTCGTCCTCTTGGCTCAGGGGATCATTTGTGCATCTTCAGATTCCCCAGACCTTTATAGTCTCTCTCATTAACTTTAAGTCCCCAGAGTCTGGTTATGCTTTAAGCCTAGTCCTACAACTTGCAGACTGCTTAAATAGATTTTAGTGTTTTTTGTTTTTTTTTTTAGATTGAAACATGTTCTGGAAAAACAACTTTTATTATGGTTACAAATTATTGTAGAAATGGCCAAATCTTTTTGGGGCATGATTAAACTGGTGCATAAATATGATTGTCCCTAGGAAGTTAGCAGTTGCAGTAGTTTTCCCTGTCTCTCTCTATGTGGTAGTATCTGCTGCAAACACTTGATTCCTCGCAGTGCAGTTCCCAGGGTTAGCTGTTCTGCATTAAGCATACCAGTGTGTGACCATCAGGGTATTAACATTCCTGGTGACTTTCTGCTTTTTTTAGTGTAAAACTAAACTACAGTGCTAGTGCCCATGCCTGGCTTCCTGCTGTTAGCTCTGACTACAAAGGATCTTTCAGTTTTCTTTTAAAGCTTCCATTAGTTTGCCCATATTGAAAAGGAAGCTTCTAGGTGTGTCACCTATTCACATATCCAAGTGCTGTGGATATACTGGATGTGAAAAATGGTCTATAAAACTTTGTTGTCTATCTCTAAATTGGATAGTATTCTCCTTGATGGCAGGAGCTGTCGCTCTCTCTCTACCATGTGTGGAGCATATGAACTGGGCTTACTTAAATAATAAAATCTTTCTTCCTGGTCTCTTCTTCCCTTTCTCTTCAAAACCTTATACCACATCAAATAAGAGTGGCAAATTAACAAGCCAAGCAAGCTTTTAATCAACATAGAATTTGCAGCTTTGTTGGACACTCCATCTACATTGGGTTATAATCACATCTTTTCTTAAACCCGTGTAACTTCTGTGTGGAGACAAGCCCTTGTGACCTCCTTCCTGAATTACTGTAGGTTCTTACATTTTAACCACTCATAGACAAATGCAGTGAGGCATTAATTGGGCTTTGTTTTGGTTTCTGTTCAGTCCTCTTTATCCTCTGCAGTAGGGATGATAGAACTTATTTTTTTGTTGAAAGTCCACTCTTCCATTGAAAATTAAACATTAATTTGTGAAAAAGCGTCTGTTTTTTGTGCAAAGTTAGAATTTTTCTTTCCTTCCCTCCATTGAAAAAACGGAATGCCCAAAGACCAAAATACTCTGATTCAGATATGCCACCACGGTGCTCATGGGATTTGTGGTTTAGTTCCCTCATATCCCCAGTCCCTTCTATGGGCCATGCTTCCCAGCTAGAATACATCTCCTATAATGCACCCTGGCCAGGGATTCCCATGATGTACCACCTCCCCTCACCAAGAATGGGACAGTGGTGCATCATGGGAAATTGAGCCCAGTCTATAATGAAGAACAGGAACATCAAGTACCTGAAATACAACTCCCCTGGGGCACCCCAGGAGCATTTTCAAATCTTTGTTTGTTTGTTTGAAATTTGTGCTGAAATATTTCATGTCTTTTGGTTGAAATTTTCTATGGAGGGTGGGGAACCTGATTTCTGACCAGCTCTGCTTGACAGTCAGACAAATACATTCATAGGTCCTATGCTGTACCTCTAGGCAAAAGTGGGCAAATGTTGCTCCTCCGCATTCAGAAATCTAGCATATCATTAGGGTAAACAATAACACTCTGGTTGCAAGGTTGTGACTTCAACTGCTGCAAACTTCAAAAGTATAAATTCAGGGGGGTCTGGGAGGAAGAGCACCGAACAGATAACTCCAGGGACTAAAAATGGAACATGGAGCATTTGGCTTCTATGCCACTGCATCAGATTCTACTTGTGTGTCTAGGGACTGAAAGCTCTGACAGTGCTGTTTGGTTTATGAAACAAGTTAATGGGCTCAGTCCAGTTCCTTTTGGACAGGTCTTCATATCACTGAAATAAATGGCAATTGGCACTTACCTCACTATTGGGAACATTTTTAATTATCCTTTCATCTGTATAAGCTGATTGTTCTTGAGCAGGGTAGTCAATAGGTGGACCATGGGCCAAATCTGGGCCACCAGACACTTTTATTTATTATCGTTGTTGTTTTTTATTATTTTCTCTAGAGTCTGGACCTTGACAAAAAATTTGGACCTTGACAAAAAATAATTGACTACTCCTGCGTCTGGAGCAAGGTTTAGGCACATGGGCAGGGTCATCTAGGGAAGCATGCATTGACTTTTTAATGGGTAAAAGGAGGTTGTAGGTCTTGGTTTTTTAATTCAGCACCCCTCACAAACACTAAATTCATTTTAAAGAAAAAAATGGACAATCAAGGACAGGATATTGATTATCTCCAGTGCTTTACCATCTAGGAACCTCATCTCACAATGTGTATAGTGAATGAATATGTATATCATTATGGATTTTGAAATTAATTTTGCAGCTAATATTGCTATTCATTCAGCAGTAATTCAAAAGTATCATGTCATTTCATGAATGTCCTGTACAGTATTCATTAGGCGGGATCTTTGTTTCTGCTCTAATTTATTATTGATCTTTCAGGCCCACAGCAGCGGAACTTTTAAAATGCAAATTCTTCCAGAAAGCCAAGGTAAAATACTTTAACCCTACATGTAAATCTGCTCTGTCTTGCAATCTGTGTGAATCTCCTGTTTCCTTTGTATTGGGTTTAACTGTCCAAATGTTGGTTTTTCAGAATAGAGAATACCTGATAGAAAAGCTTCTGACTAGAACACCTGATATAGCACAAAGAGCAAAAAAGGTAAGGTTCTTCACACTTTTTTCTCTAGACAGTAAGATAGGATATTGTCCAGAGACCAGCATGGGGGAAAACTTAGTATGTTGATTTTTAACTGTCAGAATGTAGCAATTCTCTTGCTAACCCTTCGCAGATGGTGACTGTTTAAAATGAATGGTTTCTGAGGTTGAGCTTTCTCCAAAAAGTCTTAGGTCATTTTGACTTCCTTCCTTATTGTGCCTTGCCGAGAGAGAGAGTTTTTTATTCTTTAAATTTTTAGTTAGAAAGCTATAAAAGCAGGAAAATTCTTAGTTGTTATTAGGAGGTACAGAAAATGGTGAGCATATAGATCCACAGACAGAGGAAATGAAGTCATAAATTCAGGACATAAAATACAGTGTTAAGAGCACAACAAACACTATTTACAAAGGATTACCCGGTTAGTGTGCATTTCCATGTAATTATTATAAGTCACAAAGACTTCAGTAAAAGGTCTTCAGTTAGGAAGAAGCTGGCGGCAGGGCACTTCCAGAGAGGAACCCGTGTTCTCTTCCCTGGCCCAGCAGACTGAGCCCTAGTTGAGCCACTGAGCCATGTGCTGCAAGGCTTTGCTCTTTTCTTGGGCTTTCTGAGAGATTGGCTTGACTGAGGTTTCAAAGGGCTAAGGTAGGAACTTTCTTCAGGAGTCTTGTGGCTATTGACCCAATGTAACTTGCAAGAATGAGGGTGTTTTTTTTTTTTTTTTTTTTTTTTTTTTTTTTTTAATATAACTATTGTAGAAGCCTCTAGAGTTCAGAAAAGACATTTTTCAGTGAACTCAGAAATATATACTTTAAACTACTCGCTCTTGATTTTTTGTTCCCTAATAAATTCAGGGCAGTGCTGGGATATAGAGGTCTGCTCAGGTCTAACTTTTAAAGCCAGACCCAAACCTGACTACACTGCAGTCATTCCTGAGCCTGAGAGTGTGGAATTGTTTCCAGACCTGACCCAACTCTGACAATTGTAGAGTATTAATTGTGCTCAGGGAGCTATGGGCAGAGCACTGGGGTTACTGCCTGCAGGCTCAGGTGGGGTGTTCCATGCTCAGAGGATCAGTGGGATTTTTGCCCCCATGGAAGTTGGGGCCTGCGGGAAGTGATGATAAGTTCAGCCCTGCTCACTGGGAAAGTTGCCTTGTCTGCAGGTGCCAGCAGTGGTTTGCTCAGACACCCCATCTCTGCAATAAGGCCAAGCAGCTGGAGCATCTGCTACCTAGCAGTGCAGGCCGAGGACTTGGACTGCTGTGTGCAGGTCCAGGGGTTATTCCCCCTTTTGTTCCTTCTTGTGAGGTGGGGAGAGGGGCACCTGCCCCTGAGCAGGCTCAACCTGCCAGCAGCACTGGGATGCTTCCACCCACCTGGGCAACAGCAGCACCACTACAGCCACTGCTCTCCGTAGAATCAATCCTTGTCCTGCTTCCGGGAGTTTGAATCCTGTGGCTCCGCCAAAGTCATTCCTGCTTGGGGTACAGTACTATTGGGGGGGGGGGGAGAAATGGGGTCCTGGTCAGATAGGCTGGGGAGCAAAGAGGATGTTGAGGGAAGGGGGAAGGTATAGGAGAAGAGGGGAGGAGAACAGAGGATCATGGGGCCAGGGGAACTATGGAGAGAGTGGGCCTGGGGAAAGCAGTGTAGGGCCTAAGGAAAGGGGTGGGAGCGGGGAGGAGAAGGCAGGGTGAAGGGCTGGAAGGAGGAGCAGGGGAGGGTAATAACTATAATATAGGCTGAAAAGGAAACCTGATGAGGGCTTTAGGAAGTTGGAAACACGCACACGCCTGAGAGTGTCGGATAGTTTTCATACCTGACCCAACACATATAGTCAGTTCCCATTGGGTTACAGGACTCTACTGGAAATTAGTGACCGGCAATAGGGATTTGTGGCATGGTGGGTGGTGGTAATATTCTAGAGGAGGAGGAGAAGCAGTTCTGGAAATAGACACAGTGTTTGGGTAGAAGTAGGCAGTGCTACAGACAGAATGAAGGAGCAGAAGGACCCAGAGGTGGATTGAGTAAACGGACTCCTTTATTGCAGTACTTGTTCCCCTCGACCCAATTGTCGAGTAAGCCCTGAGTTAATCACATCACACACTTTTATCTAAGTTTAAGATGTAAATACCTACATTTACTACAACACCCCCAAAATCCTTATTTGATAATATGAACGCCCATATAATGAATATTAATAGCTATATACTGAATGTAATTATACCCGCCCCTGTTTAGTGTTTACAGCATTAAGCCTATTATACAGACTTTTTTACCTTGAAGATACATTTCTTTGCAGTAATTGTAGTCACAAGTTCCCTTAATCAGCAGTTCACAGGGGAGGGAGGAAGGGGCCATGACCCCAAGCTCGTTTATGTAGCTGGGAGAAGGGGGGGGGGAATAACACTTCTTCACACAAAGGGTATCCTTCAGACAACCATATTCCTCATTCAGCTGCAATGCTTATCTATCCTTAACAAGCAGAAGGGAAGGGAAAAGGATGGCAACTTTATCTATCAAGCGAAGAAATAGCGCGTGCCTGTGCCTCACTCCCTATTACCATGATAGCGGTTACCCCGGTCTTTACTTAGCCCTTACGTACCCCAGCAGGCAGGAGGAATGGAAGACTTGGAGGGGGCACAGTGAACACCACATCTCTTTGCCCGTGTGGTGACAGCAACGTGTGTTGGAAGGAGTTCTTGTAATTTGACTTTAAAAAGGAAAAAATAGGATTTTTCAGTTTATACCACAGTGGGAATCACCATAATCTTCTATCTTCGAAGACCGGTTTCTAAACCTTTATAGCATGGACCACATTTTAAATAGTTTGTCTCCTGACCATGCAGACCAGCCTCCCTTCTCATTCATAATCCCATAATATCTGAGTCAACTGCAGCAAATTCTCATTAGGAAAGTATTTAATGTAACTTCATCTCATAAAGTTCATTTGGAAATGAGAAGCCAGCACAATGCTGTCTTTCTGTGGACCACCATCAAGTACTCCTGAGACCACAGTTTGGGCACCTCTGCTCTCAGATTCAGGATAAACCCCCGCACTTCCCCCGCCCCCTTAGGATTGCGAAGAAAAAGGACCGTCTTGAGAGAGCTGTAAACACCATTGTGTACTAAAAATGCCAATAGAGTAAACCTCTGCCAACTGCAGCATAAATTGAAAACTGTTAAGTTTTTAGCTAGTGAAGTCATTAAATGACTTAAGTTTTAAAAGCCTCACTATTAATATTCATTGGAAATTTAAGCTTTAATTCCCTTACAATTTTCAGTTGGCTGCTATTTTAAAATGCTATAAAATATAAATCTATTTCAATATTGAATTGATTGTTTAAAAATATTTTATAAATAGAACTTGATCAACTAAACTTATGCAACATGTAAAATGTCAGTCAGAAATCACTTTTCGAAGAACCCATGTGCTGGAAAGGTGAGGGAGGCAATTGGTGTCATCAGTACTTTAAAATATATTTTAATATGGCATTTGCGTGAAAAGTCTGTAATTGACATCCATGCCAATCCTGCTAGTACAGGTATAGTAATGTAATTTCTGTTGCATCTAAGATATGTGTGATTAGTTTGCCTCGCTGCCCAAAACTCCAGCCTTATTCCACTTAGTTAACCTTTTTCTCTTTACCTAATGTCCTCTTTTATTGTGCTGCTGCTGTGCTGTGTCAGCACTATTTGTGCCTATTCCTTTATATTAAACCTGATTCACATCAGCTTGGTATAATCCTAAAGATACCGTATTTAAACAGCAGTTTTAAATGAGTGGGGAAAATGTGCGATGCTGTAACAAGTGTAACCTTACAAAATTGGGATTTACAATAGATATCTACTCCCCAATCATATGCCTCCTTTTTTTTTGTTAATTTATTAATTCTAGAGTACATGTTTTCTACAGAGTTAACTTTGCATTTTGAAATCCTCTCCTCCCTCCTGGCACTTTCAGCCACAGTAATGGTAGCCAGACACTTTCTGAATTTGATCATGTGAGAGGAGTGTGACTTATCTTCCACCCGACCAACCCCCCATAAAACCTAGTTTAATATATATTAGTACTGATTTTCCTGGCAATAGCATAATACTGGGAAACTTCTTATTGGCACTCCAACTAAATATAAATACATTTATAACAATACTGTGTATCTTGAAGTCCTGTTGCATTTTGTAATGTAGAACACGAATGTATTGTTAGAGGTCACAGTGGAAAATAAAGTGACATCTTAAGAGCCAGGGATTGTTGAACACAGGAATCTTTAGGCATTGGCCCTCTTCCTGAGAGTAGGAAACATTTTCAAATAGTAACCGGAGGAAGGGTGAACACTAAGCTAAGATTTTGGATCGTCATCTATTCCTCCCACCCCAGCCATCTTCCTTTCTCCACGGGCCCCAGGAGTTTATCTTTTCAGATTTTACAGTGGTGAAGAAGTCCGTAGGATAGGGAGTTGGTCAGCCTTGCCCTGTTCAGAGCAGGCCTACCAAGTGCTCAGAAACAAGATGGAGTGTGGAACCATCCATTCTGAAACATAAGAGCCGAGTGGGGGGTTGGATGAGGCTACAGCTACCAGGCAACTTTTCCAAAAGACTTCTTTTCCTTTTTTTAAAAAAATCCTGGGGGACTGCTGTGGTCAGGAGGCTTAAGGGATGGGGAAGACCGTTTAAGTGGAGAAATAGGCACAATAGGAAATTCTTGTCTTAAGCAAGAATGTGGTTTCTATTATGACTTTAGTTAAAGATTATTTGTTCTAATTTTTTTGCCAGTCCTTTCCATGGGTTATTATTTTAAGATAGGTTCCACTGTATTTTTTTAGGCTTATTAGTATTGTACTTGTAACTTACATTTCCCAAATATGACTGCGTCCAGTTTATGAGCAGAAGTACACTTCAGAACTTGGGGCCTCATCCTGATCACACTGAAGTGAAGTCAATATTAGTACTTCAATGAGGGTAGGATTTTAGCCTCAGTTTAAATAAAATACAACTCCAAGGAAAGAGTCTTGATTCCTTTGTGGCTAGACTGACTGTGTTATGCTAAAAGAAAAAAAATACATTATAAGGTGCTATCAAATATAATACTGAAAGCAAACATTATTACTAAACAAATCCTTTTAAAAGAAAAAAAAAATCCACACAACCAGAATATTAGCTTCTGATTGTGTCTGAATTAACAAGTGGATGGAAATTGAATGAGATCACTGCAACACAAGCTTGAAGTTGATAAACTTTGTCCTGACCCTGCAATTTCAGGAAGAGGATTGCTGTGAGCCATGCTGACCCTGGGACATGTATGAAATAAACTCCTGTCATAAGATATGTGGAAACCAAAACAGTGAGTTTCTGTTTTTTCCCCAATATGGCACTTACACTGTCGATGGAAGCCTTGGAACACTTGTGGGTGTTTGAGCCTGAGTCCTCTCCAATCCTGAACTTGCAGAATCAAACCAATCTCATAAACAAACCCTACCCACCACTGATGTTGGTACCTGAGATGGTCCATATTCCACTGCAACCTAAAGTTCAAGTGACTTTATATCCTACAGCAATTAAATGGCAGCCATTGTATACTGTCCATCAGGAATTAAAAGCACCTAAGTGTTTATCTTCATCATAAGAACCTATAGGCGATGTTTTTCAAACTTAACTTCAGTGAAACGGTGAGTGTCTCTTGAGTGCTAGCATTGACCTGATGGCTTGTTTAGATGTTTCTAGCAGTAGCTCTGACTCCAGGGTTATTTGAGTGTCTCTGATTGAAACAAAGAACTGATGGGCATGTAAACTGACACAAACATGTACTCAAATCCTTAACGATTGCTGATTTGATTTTTTTTTTTTCTTCAATTTTAACATGAATCTCATGGTAGTTGGAGTCTGTTCTTTTACAACCCCAGTTCCTGAAATTAAATAACTGCTGGAGAATAAGTTTTGTTTTTTTGTTTTTTTAAAGTTTCAAGCCCTTGTGGTTGCAGAGAAGGCCATAATCATAAGCTGTGTGCACTCTAAAGGCTCAAGCCTGACAAGGCAAATAAGACCCCACTTATTTTTAAATCTTGCATTATTTTTAAACCAATCTCATGCTACTGTTGGGCCTGACTCATGACTTTAGAATGCTTAGCATTGGCTGTATCTTGGGTTAATCTGTTAAAATCATGACCGTGAACATGTGTTCTAATATCAGAAATGCATTGTGTAGTCTGATGGCACAAAGTGTTAAATGAATTTTGTCGTGCTGGAAAAGTTCTGGAATGAGAATTGTTGAAACAAGCGTTTTCTTTTCAGAAGGGGTTGATTCTAGGCAGTGGTAGTGCAAGCTTCTTGTTACCTGTCTTAGCTCTGAGAGGGCTCCTAGCCTAAGGGGATAGCTAATTTTCCATGACTATTCCATCCCTGTCCTCTTGCCTATGAAAGGTGCCGGTTGTGATGGGGTTTCTAGATGTGGGTATTTTCCTGCTAAAGAACTGGATTGAAACCACCAACTCCTCTTGTGTAGGCCACCAAACACCAGTGTGAGGTGTTGACTGTCACTATCTGTGCTGGATTTGAGCCAGGGTGCTGGAGGGTGGATGGCTCTGTAGTCCATTATTCCTTTCTGGAGTCATACAGCCCTCAATCCCTTCAATCTAGAAGAGGCCAAACTGAACAGATATTGCTCAGCATGCACATACACAGTTGACATGGAGGGTTATCTCAAACTTTGTAAGTTGTCTCCAACTACTGTTTTCCTAATATGCTGTGAAACATGGTGGAGGAGTAGGTCTTTGTGCCTGCTTAACTTGGTATGGGGTCGGTCAAAGAGCCCCCATTCATTCCAAAAAGTAATCTGTGCGAACATTTGGAAATGAAGAGGTTGGGAAGCATGAGAAGTGGTCTGTGTGGTGTTTTTTTGTTTTGTTTTTTGTTAAACTGGCAAGAGGCTCGGGCAATGTAGATTAGCTCCAGAAGGGATTGCAGTTGAATTTGCAAGACGAATCAGAAGCAGTGCTGCCTGCACTCACTATTTTATTGCAAGTCTCAGAGTGTGTGTGTGTATGTATGTATGTATGTAATAATTGAAAGCTCCAGCTTCTGGAGTTAAGTAATAATGAGAGCCGAGATTTTTATATAAAAACAAATGAAATAGGTTTCTAATGCTCACGGTTGTAGAGAAGCTTGGAAGGTTACCCAAGTACACCTTAAAGGCTCAGAAACCAAAAGAAGGCAAAAAAATTCATTTTTATTTCTTTTTAAAAACAAACAAACAAAACTTGACTTCTTGAGACTTGACTGGTGCAGCTGGAGATGCTGTAGGAGCTACTAGGGGACTGCTAGGGAAGTGGAACTGGACATTATGGGAATAAAATAGCCAGAGGTAGAATTTATGGGAGAATGGATATAACTGAAAAATATTCCCGGCTCAAGAATTTAAAAACCTAGTATGGGGCTGAACATTTGGGGGTTGATGGGAACAAGCCCTTAAAATAGGCGTGGCTAGAAGAGCAGAAGATTAATTGGGTTGCGCTGGAATAGTGGGTATGTAAATATTGGGTGAAAGCTCTGTTTCAGGCGTGGGAAGAAAACAGTTGCTGGGCTGGGTGTATTCAAAATGTACATGCACAGATGCATATAGAATATGAAGTCCAATCAAAAAAGCAAATAAACAGCTCTGAGTTTTTAAAGGTTTGGATTTCTAACCATATAGTTTAGTAATCACATGTCCAGCAGAGGGCAGCAGTGTATTTGTATTACTTTGTTTTAAGTACAAAGTAGGAATGAAATGTATTCTGCCTTCTACATTGACATGGCAATAATTATAGTTACAGAAAGCATTAAGTTAGAAAAGGCTTTGGTTCTGGGGTGTTAAAACACTGTTGCACTCATCAGAATACAGGCTTCTTTTTGATAATTCAAACACATTCAATATGCAAACTGTTTGGGTCTCCATGTTTATTCTCCGGTACTGTGAAAATGTCAAGATTTCAGCATCCAAAATTGTACTAGAGCTTTCATTTGAATAGGCTTATAAAAATAAAAAAAAGTATTTGAAGAATGAACTTTGACAAACCTTATCAAATTCATGTAGAGATGCTGAACTCAAATTTGAGAACTCTTGTGATGTATGCAAGAGGGAATAGAGACCTTTCATTTTGCTATTTTAGTAGCAAAGGGAGGAATTCAAGTGTGACACCTAACGCAGCATTCTCTAACCTATGAGCTTTAGTGTAACTTTTTATGTTAGTGGAAGTTTATAGTTAAGATTGAATTCAACTATCATCCTAGCCCTTATTTTTTTTAGGACCTGATCCTAAATAACACATGACTGGGCATAGTGCTTGCGGTCAGTTGTAGTACTTACTGTAGTAAGCACTTTATCTTGTAGGGCCCTATTGAAGTCAATGGGGGTTCTGTCATTAACTTAATTGGTGCCAGGATTATACTTGTATTCTGCTAGGATCAGGGCCTTAAAAAGCAATTGTGCAGTAGTGAAAGCATTCAACTTCCATCATTATATATTTTCTGAGAAAGTGGCTGGTTGGTCACTTAGACATACTCTGAAGGGTAACACATGGTGAAGGGGATCCAAAAATTTTTAACATAAATTTCCAATTACTTCTCAAATAAAAATCTTTGATGGTGATTTGCCTTCATTCTGATTATCCATGTGAGTGGCTAGGAAATGGATCTCTAGAGCTACTACATCTAGGTCTGTACATCTTTGGCTGAATTACCTGTTTCAGCAATTAGTAACCCCTTTAATTTGGTTTCTTTCCACTCCTGCCTTTAACTGCTGGGCTGTAGTACTTTACTTTGAGCTGTGGAAAAAAACAAATGAATGGCTCTGTTCACATGTCTGAATTAGCCCTTAGGGGGTGCCCTATGAATAGCTAGTTTGGGATTCCTGTGTTCAGGCTGTGTCTCTTTTTTTCATACAATCATTCAGTCTCCACTACCCTAAGGACTTAAACTTCCAATTCCTCTTCCATACAGCTGCACATTTGTGCCTAAAAGATGAAATATTCCAATGAAACAATATGAGTTGGAGAGATGTGGATGACTTACTGTTTTTAAAAATGACAATAATGGAATTTTATGTAGTGGAACTAACAATTGGAGGAAAAAATACTTGAAAAAATAAAATCGGTACTGAATTACAATTGGTGCATACTTCAAATAACATGACAGTAACAGAAAACAAGATCAGATTTTTGGATCCCTAAGCTTGTTTAGGTTGAGTATAAACACGTCTGGCTTAATTCTGCTTTCCAAAACAAAGCATGCATTACAAATATTGTGGGAAACATTCCGTTCTTGTTACATGCAAGCTGTGCAACATGGAGCCTCAAGTCTGAACTCTGATTGCTCAAAGAAGCATTATTCTTGTGAGAAGAGGAGTTGGGGACAGAGTAAGAGGGTGGATTGGGGAAAGACCTTAGAAAGGAAAAGGAGGGAAAGCTGGACAGCCATTTGTAGAGAAAACAAAGGGGACCAATGGCAATCTCCTGTTAGTACTAATATTACCTACAAAGGTTCCTTAGTCTTACCATTAATATCATGATTCCACATTTCCTTGTTTGCTAGGGGGAAACAAGAACCTCTTCTGCAGTACTTTAATGTTTGTAAAGCTATTGGCTGTGAAGTGCTTTGTTGTGGTGCAGATGAGCAGAAAGGCGCATGGTTGCAACAGGTAAATTCTTCATTAGTAGTAATCTGGTCATCACTACTTCTGCGGGTAGTGAAACCAGCGATGCAATTTTTTTTTTTTTTAAAGTGTCCTTGCAGCACAGTAGAGGTGAGTGCTTTGTTAGTGTTAACCCCAAAGGGGGACACTCTGGGCTGTCTACCTGTTGATAATGGGTGTCAGCAGAGAGTGCCATTGACTATGACTCAGTCTTTGTTTCTGCTTGTAGCTAACTGTGCTCGATGCCCAGGGGTGAAAGTAACTCCGAAGACTTACTGGTATGGGGGCCGGGGCCGGCTCTGGCCCCCGGAAGGGGTGGGGCCTCGGGCAGAAGGGGTGGGGCTGGGGGTCCGCTTTCCCCCCATGCTGCCCAGGGCTCCAGCCGCTGCGGCAGCGCTTTAACGTCCCTGCCCCTTTTGCCTCCCTTGTCAGCGGCCCTGCCAGTAGGGCCGTACCGGCAGGGATGGGGAAGGGGCAGTGATGTTAAAGCGTTGCCGCGGACGGGCCGGTACCGGCTTCTTACCGGTACGCCATACCGGCCCGTACTGGCTCACTTTCACCCTGTTGACGCCATTTCAGAATTCTCAGGCCTTCCCTATTTAGTGAGGTTTACAGTACTGGCTCTAAGTGCCCTGTAGCACATCACAGCAAGTCGTTATAATTCTTAAATTTGAAGGTAGAGTTTAGCACATTAAACGTTGGGTCGCTTCAGTTACTTGCGAAAGCTCCCTCATTTGGAAGGCCTCCTCTACTATGAAAGGAGACGTAGGGATGTGTGAATCTCTTGGAAGCTTGAAGTGTTGCAAATCATTTATGGAGACTGATGAAAGAAGTTTGTTCATGAAGTTACAACCAGTTAAACTGGGTTTTTTTTGTTTGTTTTCCTAGGGCAAGGCGAACAGTTTTATTTATATATAATATATACATACACTGAAGGTAGACATAGATGAACGTATTGGGGGAGGAGGGCAGACAGACTGGCATAGATGAACATAAAATATGTTCATCTATGCCAGTCTGTCATGTGTCTGTCTTCAGAAAAGTAAACCTAACTACCTCCACATGTCCTGTTCTTAGGGCAGGTCTACACTACAAAACGACTTTGGTATAACTACGTCGCCCATGGGTGTGAAAAATCCACACATTTGAGCAACATAGTTATACTCACCTATGCGCATTTTAAGTGTAGACCTGCCCTTATTCTCTTTGACTTAGTTCTAGTTTTCCTGGGTATTTTTTCTCCCCTCACAGACCCTACCTACTCTCTTGCTCCACTTTGTTTATTACAGTGTCCCCCATGTGGAGTATGAAAATGATAATGTCCATGTTTGAGTGGCTGCTAAAGATCTTCCACCTTCAATCATTTTAATTAAATGTAAATGCTGTTGTCCCTTGCTCCTGCTGCAAGAGTCATGATCCTTCTCACTCTCTCGTTCCTGCCACCCTTCGTTATGGTGCTAGTGTTCCATCTTTCCTGGGGAACGCATGGGAAATGTTTTTGCTTAGCAGAATAGTATATTGCCATGTTGACCTGCTCCTGTGACCACTAGAAACTGAACTGGGAGCAGGGTGAAAAAGAGCTGTTGGGGGTAAAATATGCTGTCAGTTAAGGAGCAAAGGAGAAGATTGGAGATGCAAGCACTCTGAAGAGCCGGAAAGAGGAGCAAGTAGATGGTTGTAAAGGTGATTCAGAGTCAGTATGAAAAATTAGAGTTCACCTGTTTACCTTCTCTTTCTATTTATATTTTTGGGGTCCCTTTCTCTCCTGGTTCCAGCCGGTCCATGTCTTCCCTTGTTCCTGCCAGTCCATTCACCCATCATCTTACACTGCAGGAACTCAGAAATACAACTTCTTAAGCAAGTGTACACCCTCAGTAGCCCTTTAAATTCTAGTTTTTCTCCTAATTCCCTTAATTAAATCCAGAGTAATATAAATATTTTATAAACATCTTTGTGGCTATTAACTTTTAAATTAAGATTTAACAATGAATATTTGATTTGAGAGGTTGTATAATTAGAAACGTACATTTTAATTCCCAAACAGGTGTTAGTAGCTTAAATTTACTAATATTGTAGGACCAGAAACAAAGGGTAGTGGTGGTTTTTTTAAAATTATTTTTAAGCACTTCTGAGTAAAAGAAATATCTTCAACTGTCCTTTTTAAAAATTAAGTTCAAAATAAAAAGAATGAAGGCCTCTCCTAACATTGTCGTATGTTAGAGTGCCATTGGTAGTTACCATGATAGAAAGATGTGATCTTTCAATATGGGTGCACAAATCTGACACCTAACTGTATTCTCAGACACTGACTTAGATAGAAGAGGATAGGCATTGACTCAATCCATGGGACATGCAGCTTTCTCATCAGCTTGCCTGCTTATCTGGAACTCTGTCCTAGAAGAGATTATGGTGATCATGCATCTCACTGCCTTCAGAGCAAATGCAGAGACTAGTTCTTTGATTTAGACTGTCCACAAAGGAAAATAACCCCACCACTAAACAAATTTAAGTCCCTGAATACTGGAGGAAGAAAGGGATGTAATTTTGTGCATGCTCAGTATTTTCCCTAGACACAGATCTTCATGGAGTAGGATAGCTGTTATACCAATAGAATAAAAACCAGCAGGATCTTATTAAGAGGGATAAGGCAAAGATGCCACATTTATTGTAAATATAATGATAAAGCAAAAGATAAAAGTAAACAACGTTGTTTGACTACTGTCAAGGCTGTATCCCCACTTTGAACTTTAGGGTACAACTGTGGGGGCCTGCATGAAGACTTCTAAGCTTAACTACCAGCTTAGATCTGGTCCGCTGCCACCATTCCCAAAGCTAATTCCCTTCCCTGGGAAGCCTTGAGAAACCTTTCACCAATTCCCTGGTGAATACAGATCCAAACCCCTTGGATTTTAAGACAAGGAGAAATTAACCATCCCCCTCCTTTCTCCCACCAACTCCTGGTGAATACAGATCCAAACCCCTTGGATCTTAAAACACGGAGAAATTGACCATCCCCCTCCTTTCTCCCACCAACTCCTGGTGAATACAGATCCAACCCCCTTGGATCTAAAACAAGGAAAGATCAATCAGGTTCTTAAAAAGAAGGCTTTTAATTAAAGAAAAAGGTAAAAATCATCTCTGTAAAATCAGTATGGAAAATAACTTTACAGGGTAATCAAACTTAAAGAGCTCAGAGGACTCCCCTCTAGTCTTAGGTTCAAAGTACAGCAAACAAAGATAAACACTCTAGTAAAAGGTACATTTACAAGTTGAGAAAACAAAGTAAAACTAAGACGCCTTGCCTGGCTATTTACTTACAAGTTTGAAATAGGAGAGACTTGTTTAGAAAGATGTGGAGAACCTGGATTGATGTCTGGTCCCTCTCAGTCCCAAGAGCGAACAACAACCAAAACAAAGAGCACAAACAAAAGCCTTTCCCCCCCCCCCCCAAGATTTGAAAGTATCTTGTCCCCTTATTGGTCCTTTGGGTCAGGTGTCAGCCAGGTTACCCGAGCTTCTTAACCCTTTACAGGTAAAAGGATTTTGGAGTCTCTGGCCAGGAGGGATTTTATAGTACTGTACACAGGAGAGCTGTTACCCTTCCCTTTATAGTTATGACAACTACTTATTCCTATCACTACTTATTCCTTACACACACACACACACACACACACACACACACACACACACACACACACACACACACACACACATAGATAGATTCATTCATTCATTCATTCATTCACACAATCATTCATTCAAGTTCTGTATAGGTGTTATAGTTACCAGCCTAGAAGTTGCTCATGCCAAGTTACTGGCCAGGTATCTTGGTCATGAGGATGGAGCCGAGTCTGTGTCAGATGCACCTGATGCTCCTGGAGGCTGGCAGCAGAACCAAAGACTCAAAGTCATCAGTCTTTAGAGTCCATTCTTATAGGAATTAATTCCTATGTTAGTCTATGGGAACTGTTTCATCCTGCTGTTGCTGACTCAATCAGCAGATGGCACATTCCTGTCCAAAGTGGCACATTCCTGGTGGCTCCACACTGTCCAAAGTTTGTGTTTCTCATCCTTCCAGGTGATGGGGTGGATCCCAGTTTACCCTCAGGGGGTTGTCTGGTGGTCCTACTTGACACATTCTTCGGCCGATGGATACTCCCTGTCTAGGCTGGCACCTCCCTAACCATTTATGTATATCAAGCATTCATCAGCATATATTCCATATCTTAACCATATTTTAATTTACTGTCTCCACCACTTTCAGGGTGTGTGCTAATTCATTTGAGACTCCCGGCCCTTTAATCACAGAGGGTGGGGGTCTGTCCTAGGAGCCGTTGAATGAAGTGAAAGTCACTTATCGGCTTATAGTGTTTGTTTGCATTGTATCACTTACTTCAAGAACAAAGTCAGTTAACTTGTTTGTAAGTTTTACATAGTAGTAAAGTATCTTTCACAGGATAGATATAATCAATGGTTTCTACAGACAGTAGCTTACAAGTTTTAACAGGAGACCCAAGAGATTTTTGTACTTGGTGAAACTGTTGGATTTTAAAGTGTGGGGGACAAATTATGAGGGGGTCACTGTCACTTGGGGGAATCACTGTTAGTACCTTCTTTAATATCCCTACATAATCCCCCTTTCCCTAGACACAGATCTTCATGGAGTAGGATAGCGCGCCCCCCCCCCCCTTCCCCAGTAAAGTACACATGGATGCACCCTGAGAGATGACAGAAAACTCTGAGGTCGCCCCTCTAGAACTTTCCTGTCTGTTCTTCCCTCAAGAAAGACGGGGTTTGACAAGCAGGATGTGGCCACCAACTACAGAGGCACCAGCCATCTTTGCCCCTAGAGTCTGCTGTCAGACACTGGGGAGCCCCAAATAGGGTTCTGCAGCACTTAGGGAAAGATGAATAAGTTTAATGCTGAGTGCGTGAGCATTAACTCATCAAATTCCTTAGGGTTGAGGATGTAAAGTGCTGCCTGTGTGGCCAGTCCTGCTCAGTGCAGGTTTTTCCCCACAGAAAGTCTTCGATGAAGGTGGGGTAAGGAGAGAGTGATGCAGTAGAGGCAGCTCTCCATTGAATCACCATATCCCATGCTCACAGAAGAGGGTGTGATATGGCCCCATGTGATGTTGGTTTATGCCATAAACCTCCTACCTCAAAATGAAAATCATACTTTGTGCTGTGTGCTGGGAGGTGCTTGGTTCTAACACAATATTTTTCATTTATGCCCAGAGGTAGTGCTTGCTTTCCATCTCAGTTTTGGTTTATTACTAATAAAGCGCATGGACCTCTGTGCTCTCTGCTCCTGCCTGCACAGAAATGTGGAAGTGTTGGCTGGATCTCTGCTTTAAAAAATGGACAGGGGGGAGAGGGCAAGCTATGAGGCATTAAAAGGAAAAGAGAAAGTGGTGTTTTTCCATGTGGCCATATTTGTGATTTGCAGCTAATCGTCCTGAGCTATGCCACAGTGACCAAGGGGACTAATTTAGTACTCCAAGGGGGGGGGGGGGGGGGGAGAAAATACCAAGCAATTTAAATACCCTAGCATAATTCCTAGAAGATGGAAACTAAGGTCTCCATCCCTCTCTCATTTCCTTTCCCTCCCTTTCCATTCCTTTTCTTTTTCTTTTTTGTTATCCTAGCACTATACTTTAGTCAGAGATGTGTATATGTGTTACTCCTAAAGGGCAAATGTGTGCCCCTTACTGATGGGAGTCCATGTATTTATGCCCTTATTTGTGTTGTTGTAATATATCATTAGCAATGGACTAACTCAAAAGACAAAAGTTTGCCCTCAGAGCATGTCTCCCATTAGCAGTGGAGAGTGCTGTGTGAGGGCCTGGAAATTGTTTTAAGCAGTGGTTTACTTGAAATGGAATTGGACAACGATGATGTTTGACTGATTCCAGTGAGAAGAACATAAACTTGTATTGGCAGGTATTAAATACTTGCATGTCTTTATCTTTCCTGAATATCTTACTAAAATGCTCATGTTCGTATAATAACCTTTTTAAACTAATGGCAAAGCTCAAAAGTCACGGAACAAACTGGGATATGTGTATCTGAAGAAGTTGCTCTGCTTCTCAGAGATGGCATATAGTATAGAAGCAATGTCCTGTGCAAATGGCCAGAGTCCAAGTTAGAAATGTTTTTATGATGTCCTAATTCTTGCATAAATCTTTCTGTAAAATAGTTAACATAACAAATAATGGGCATGTTATCACATCAGATTCCAAAGATGAGCGCTCTCATGATTTTGGGTAAAGATAAATCTCTCAAATTGACCAAATTGGTACAGAATTGATAATTTCTAAATGGCTAAGACTCTGCAATTCTTGGCCAGATTTATCACATATTCAAGCTGTTCTGAATATAACCAGCTATGTAAATTCCTACCTAAAATATGTAGAGAACAGCTAGTCCCTAGGATTGTGTATCTTACATATAAATATTTTAATGAAGAGAGGCAGAATAAAGACCATTTTACAATTAAACAGACAAAGGAGAGCCTTATTGCAGGAATGACCTTGGCAGAGTAGTCTCCTGGTGGTCATTCTATAAAGTTCAAAAGTCATAAATATTGAAATATTCAAATTCCTTTTTGTGTCCCATTGGTCACCAACTAATTTCAGAAAATCACCTCACACAGGGTTTGGCTATCAATGACCATAGCATGCATTTTAAATCTTAATTAAATTTGCATAGTTGTATAATCTTTCTGAGAGCAGCTAGGATGTCTGCCACTTCCTGAATAAATTAGTGCATCAAAGAGCTGGTGGTCCCTTTTTATAATCCCAGGATTTATGTACACACCTCTTCAAGCCAGACTTACCTTTGAAATTTGGCATACATGCACAAACATCGTTCTGCCAAGACTCTTCATTGCTGTACCAATTAGGTGATGCTACATCATGGGATCTGTTTGAACATGCTAGCAATGAGACAGTGAATGTGCCGTTTACCTCAAGTGTCATTCACCCCTTTCTGAACTGCAAATTACCTTCACTGAGCTACCAGTGTTAATCAATCACAGGGATGCTACAAACACTCTGCCTTATGTCAATGAACTGTACACCAAATCTTCTATTAGATATAGGCTTCTATTCTCAACTTTACGCAGGCCTCGTGTTACATTGCTGGGGCGTTAGTGTAACTGAGATTGTGCCCACAATTGTCAAGGTAGAACTACTTCCATATCAAGGTGAATACCCTCGCATAGGAAGAGGAAGCATTCACTGGAGTGATGATGCTGTGGCAGGATCCTGATGCAAAAGCCATGAATACAAAAATTGAGTAGGAGAGTCATGCAATGATCCTTGTGCAACAGGCTTTTCAGAGATTAACCCCCAGGTGGGTACTTTAATCATGAGTGATTTTTTTTCCCCCTTTAATTTCTTGTCTGTCTTGCTGGGCAGCAGAACATTCTTTTCAGTATTTATTGATGTATAATGTCTTTCTGACCGAGAATTCTAACACACGTTCTATAGATTCTAAATCAAAAGGTTAAAGACACATGTTTATAGAAAATCTTCTCTTTCTAAAATGAATTTAGTAATGGTGAAAAATGCTTCACTGTCAAGCCTGCAAAGTGAAATTCACCACCACTGAAGAAGTGTGGCAGGAGAGGTGGTTTTCAGCATAAGCTTTCCTTTGTAGTAACCCATCCATGAGCCATACTGTTCTGGAGAGATCGCTGTTGTGTCTGAGACGTAGGATAGACCAGATATAGTCATGGACCAAGGCCATGTTTTGAATGGACTTTTGAACAATGAGGGATGAAACAGGAGCATTTTATTACTTGGAGGAAGCTGTGGCCTAATTTCCTTCCACACCTTGCTTTCCAATGAGAGTTGGTATTTTTTTCTAGGCCTCAGAGGTCATGAGGTATTGGACTTTTAAAACTGCTACATTATGACTTAGCCTCATAGCTTTTGCTATAATTTTTGAATCTTCTGCAAACTTAGTTTCTCTCCTTCCAAGACATAGACAGTGTAAATATTGTGGTAAAATAACATATTAAGTATAGTACAAGGTGTAGAACAAGTAATGTGATATTAAGAAAGGGTAAATTTACAGCAAGATCTATATAAGCATGGAACAGTTTGTCAGAAAGGTGGAAATCTTGTTGCTAGAGACTCTTAAAACTGGATGGGGCAAAGCACTAGGAATTATACTGTGCTATAGGGAATAGTCCTGCAAACTGGCAGCAGTTCTGTTTGTCAGACACATAGATGAACATAATTTGTTGGGGAAGAGTCAACATGGTTTTTGTAAAGGGAAATCATGCCTCACCAGTCTGCTACAATTCTTTGAGGGGGTCAACAAGCATGTGGACAAGGGCGATCCAGTGGATATAGTGTACTTAGATTTTCAGAAAGCCTTTGACAAGGTCCATCACCAAAGGTTCTTAAGCAAAGTAAGCTGTCATTGGATAAAAGGGTAGGTCCTTTCATGGATTGGTAACTGGTGAAAAGATAGGAAACAAAGGGTAGGAATAAATGGTCACTATTCACCTCTCTCCATTCTGAAAAAACTGGTGTCCCTCATGGGATCTGTACTAGGACCAGTCCTATTCAACATATTCCTAAATGATCTGGAAAAAGGGGTAAACGGTGAGGTGTCAAAATTTGCAGATGATACAAAATTGCTCAAGATAGTTAAGTCCCAGGCAGACTGCGAAGAGCTACAAAAGGATCTCTCAAAACTGGGTGACTGAGCAACAAAATGGCAGATGAAATTCAATGCTGATAAATGCAAAGTAATGCACATTGGAAAACATAATCCCAACTATACATATAAAATGATGGGGTCTAAATTGGCTGTTACCACTCAAGAAAGATCTTGGAATCATTGTGGATAGTTCTCTGAAACATCCACTCAATGTGCAGCGGCAGTCAAAAAAGCAAACAGAATGTTGGGAATCATTAAGTAAGGGATAGATGAGACCGAAAATATGCTGCGTGCAGATGTGGTTATCCCATCTCAAAAAAGATGTATTGAAATTGGAAAAGGGTTCAGAAAAGGGCAACAAATGTGATCAGGTGTATGGAACAGCTGCCATATGAGGAGAGATTGATAAGACTGGGACTTTTCAGCTTGGAAAAGAGACAACTAAGGGGGGATATGATAGAGCTATATACAATCATGACTGATGTGGAGAAAGTAAATAAGGAAGTTATTTACTCCTTCTCATAACACAAGAACCAGTGGTCACCAAATGAAATTAATAGGCAGCAGGTTTAAAACAAACAAAAGGAAGTATTTTTTCACACAACGCACAGTCAGTCTATGGAACTCTTTGCCAGAGGATGTTGTGAAGGCCAAGCCTATAACCAGATTCAAAAGAGAACTAGATGAATTCATGGAGGATAGGTCCATCAATGGCTATTAGCCAGGATGGGCAGGGATGGTGTCCCTAGCCTCTGTTTGCCAGAAGCTGGGAATGGGCGACGGGGGATGGATCCCTTGATGATTACCTGTTCTGTTCATTCCCTCTGGGGCACTGGGCATTGGTCACTGTCAGAAGAAAGGATACTAGGACAGATGGACTTTGGGTCAGACCCAGTTTGGTCGTTGTTATGTTTATCTAAATAGATGTGATATAAGCATGGTATAAATGCAAATATCTCTGATCTCCTACATGGCCAAAGAATTCTTACTTTTTCTTTGGCAGTGGTGCCTCCGGTTGATCACATGGTATCATACTCTTAAGAATCAGTCCCACAATAATGACCTTCCAATGGTTTCTGCACTTGATTGACAGAATTGCCTATGAAATGTAGGTGTAGAATGATAGACAGTAGTTGCATCAGTGTAGAAAATTTGCACAAACAGCCTTACGTATAAAGCCTTGTTGCTTTTCTGAGCTCATGTTTCTTACCTACACCCACCACTGTTGCAATACTACAAAGTTCAACTCTGTTTGTTTTTACTTTATAATTGTGCTGGCCAGTTTGTAAGGGCAGGCCCTAAGGAACAGAGCACTCCATGCCTTTCATGGAGATTTTGAGTGAATGTAGCTGAGGGTATGTTAACACTGCAAAAAACAAACAAAAAAACCTGCAGCGGGACATCTCAGAGCCCGGGTTAACTGACTCAGGCTTGTGCTTTGGGATAAAAATAGCCATGTGGATGTTTGGGCTTGGACTCTGAAACCCAACCAAGGTTGTGTGTTTCAGAGTCTGGGCTCCAGCCTGAGCCCAAACATCTGTGTTGCTATTTTGAGCCCCATAGTGCTAGCCTTGTGAGCCTGGGTCAGTTGACCCAGGCTTTGAGACTCGTTGCTGCTACTCTTTTTTGCAGTGTAGACATTTCCTGAGTGTCTCGAAGCAGAGAGACCTTAAAGGTCATTCTTGTCAGCCTCCAGGACTTACAAACTGGCCAGCACAATTATAAAGTAAAAACAAACAGGTCTGGGCTCTTTATAGAATGGGCTACAGTGAGTGGCAAAGAGGAGCTATTAAATGATCAACATGTCACTCCTGCTCTCTGGGATCTTGAATATTTTGAATAATATAGTGGTAGATGCAGTGGAGAAGGGCATCAATAGGAGTGTGTTTGAAAGCCATTTTCTGTCTCCTGTTAGGCTGTGCAGGAGCAACACAGCTGGTTGACTGATAGCATGCAGTGCTTCCATAATGATCTAAGAACAGATAGTCCTTCTGTAGATTGGTGCAGGTCACAGAACAGTGTTGGCTGTCCTCCAATTAAAAGGGTATAGGGAACAGTGCTGGGTGTTCCAGGCAGATCTGACAGAAGTTATTAATTGGGTCTTCCTATATATCAGCCCCTTCCCAAGAATACAGGGGTATTAACTGGAGTTGAGATATAAATTTCCGATATCAAGACAATATTACACCTCTACCTCGATATAACGCTGTCCTCGGGAACCAAAAAATCTTACCGTGTTATAGGTGAAACCGCGTTATATTGAACTTGCTTTGATCCATCGGAGTGCGCAGCCCCACCCCCCTGGATTCGTGTTATATCGGGTTGCGTTATATCGAGGTAGAGGTGTATTTTGTGTCTCTGAAATGTTTAATGATCATCACCATCTGTTTCATTTGCACAAAAATCTCATTGAAAATACTTGCTGTCTCTTTTTTAATTCTGTCCCCATAATACGAGAACAAATGGTCACTTGAGGAAATTTACAACAAACAAAGGATAGGCTTATATTTCAGATGGGATGATTCTGCAAATTTACCCTCATGAGTAATCTTGACTCTCACATTTCAATTGAAATAAGTGAGATAACTTCAGCACCTAGGGACTGTGACAATAAGAATTGTACAAATACCTGAGATACATGGGTGACCTAGGAGCATTGAGTTTGGGCCCATAGTGCCTAGTCAGCCTGTAGTTTGTGGTTGAAGATCAAGGTTAAGCACTGTACCTGCATATTAACAAGGGCTGAATAATTTTGTCACCAATTATATTTATATCTGTTCACTTTACATCAAAGAATGTTTTGTACTTTCGTACATAAGCGTACTGCTGCAGGAGCCAGGAAGGAGTCCCCTATCTCCTGTACAGGGTTACACAACTGTTTCAGTGTACTTCAGGGAACTTCCACCATTCCTGAAACTATAGGTATGAATCACAGCCACAGATGGGATACCAGACCTACTGAACCACTGTGATGCTTTGGGGTTCAACTCAGACCAGTAAGGGGTTGTCATCACCTGCCCTGCAACTTTGGGTGCCTTTAAATGGTGTGCTGCTGTGGCTCACAGCCTGGACACCAGCAGCCCACATATAAGCAGAAGGGCATCCGGAGTTGCCGGGCAGGTGGTGACACAACCACTTACTGGTCTGGGTTGAACCCCAAGCACCACATTGGCTTAGTTGAACAGGATTTACATGCACCTTGCTCTTTAACTGACGTTTACACATTAAGCACTGGTAAAATAGCTTGTGATTCTCAAGTGAGAAGTCTGGGAACAGTTAAAGGTTATAGTTTTATTATTTTCCATTTATTTTGGGAAGGAAATAGAGCAAAGGGAAGCGTAAAGATGAGTAAGCAGCAGAAAAGGCAGGAGGAGCAAAGAAACGTGCTGAGCTCATCAGGAAGCAATTAGAAGAGCTGTGTATACGGGGGGTCTGTCAGCAGCCACTCAGAGGAAATCTGAGTGTGGTGGTCATGCTGCACTTGTATGCTATGGGGCACTTGCTCCAAATGGGGGTCAGAGGGGATCCCTTTTTCTCCTGCAGGGTATGCAGGAGACCAAGCAGATGGCTTCCCTAGATGCCTCAGAAATGGAGAAAGGTACAGAGCTGTGGAGGCTGGCGTGGAAAAGGCTGCTGGGGAAGCAAGATGGGTAGAGCTGGAGGCCAGGTGTCAGAGAGTGGCAATAGCGCTGGAGCAGTCTGACCAGGACAGATGCAGCCAGCTCGAACAGAAGAGGGTCAAGTCATACCCGTGGGACCCAGGAGGAAGGACATAATGGTGCGCCTGATTGGATACTAGCAGACTAACAGATGTGGGTGTGATAGAGCCCGTTGTTCTGCCTGTAGCATGAGTCATTATGGACACTAAAGGTTCTTCTGGGTTCTGACTGTGGAAATGTGGGAAATGTCTTTTCTTGGTGTGTGTTCTGTAATAATGTAACCAGTTTGAGCCCGAGGGCTCAGGTACAAGATTGCAATAGCCAGACTCAGTGGTCAAGGAGGTAAACCCTCACTGAGGAAACTGAGTCAGTGTTGAGTGGGGCTGTGGCCAGGGTTTGCTAGGAGCAGTGGGACTCTAGCACAACTAGCAAAGCAGAGGGGGAAAAGTAGGGAAACTGAGCCACAGCTGGAAGGTACTGTGGTCCAAAATATTGTGTATAGAGAGAGGCTGGCACAGCTACGGATAGCTATGGGCCAAAACTCCACTAGGAGCCGGGCAGACGCAGGGTGGTAAGTAGGGTGACCAGCTGTCCCGATTTTATAGGGACAGTCCCGATATATGGGGCTCGGTCTTATGTAGGCGCCTATTACCTCCCACCCCGTCCCGATTTTTATACTTGCTGTCTGGTCACCCTAGTGGTAACACCTCTAGGGTTCTGGCACTTCGGTTATTGTCCTGGGTGACCCAGATGGGTACTATGTCAATATCAGGGGGGAAGGTGTGACAGCGGCCCATTTACGGTTCATTACTGTGTCAGTAACACTTGTCAGGCCTGACATGCTACACCTAACACACTGTTGATATAATCTGTATCTAAAAGGTGTCATGTAAGGTATCCTATACAAACTGCCATCATGCTGACCCTAAAAATTCTTGTGTGATGTATGTATGGGGTGTATACAAAGATTTACTAGATTAGAATTCCTCACATAGAGTTAATGCATAAATTTCACATGCTATTAATCACCAGTGTGTCCCAGGCTTTCATAAAAGACCTAACTCAATATACTTTTATAGTACAGTATTACTGTACACAATCAGTTGGTTCAACTGCTTATCATTTGATGTTCAGACCCACTGTCTCTATTATCCAGAGGCTCTCTCCCTCATTTGCTAGTTGGATGGCTTTATTTACTTTGCATGTATGTGTTCCCTCATTGTGTCTGCCTGACAACCGTGCTGGTCAGACAAGCAAATACACGTTCCATTGTCTAAGGCAGACTACTGATGCGTTCCTTACCAAACACATTTTAAGAATATAATTCTAGCACATATCCATAACTCTGTGTACACACCTCGTATATACATCTCACAAGAATTTTTGGGAGTTAGCTGTTTGTATATTATACAGATTATGACAACAGTGTGTTAGATGTAGTGAGTGTGTCAGGCCTGACGAGTTACCTACACAGAGTACTGAACCACTCATGGACCTCTGTGTCACAACCACTGACCAGCCTGTATGGCAAATCTTATGTTCCTATGTAGAGTATGTATCGTGAGGAAGCAGAAATAAGTGCCTGATGTTGTAGTTTATGATGGGCACAGTGAGTGCCAGCTCTCTTAATTTAATGATAGATCCTTTAACTTGCTTGCTGAGCACCTAAAACCCTCCTTAAAAGAAAACAAAAACAGATATGCCAAAACCACCAGACAGCACAAGATGCATGGCATTTTTTTCAGTACCAGAATGACTTCTGTTCATAATGTGATCTTGATCATGTCACATCACATTTAAATTACACAGAAGGCAATGTATTTTTACTTTCTGTATGTATACTCTAGTTTTCCATATTTTCATATGTATCTTATAAACGGAAATCTAAATGAAAGACTATAAATGTGTCAAAAGAGATTTTTTTTTTTTGACTGGTTTGGATAGCTATTAGTAGTAAGTGTGCAAAGAACTTATTGAGGAAATGCTCTCCCCTCCCCCCCCCCATTGTTTTTCTAAAAAAAAAAAAAAAAAGTGTTCAATAATCAGACCCCCTGTTAATAGAGATCTACATACTGCAGTTCTATCTAGCCTTAGAAGACTGCTTACTGAAAATTAAGTATTGTAACTATCCCATGTGCTAATATTCTACCTATCACCAGGTCTCTGTAGTTTGTGTGCAGCTTTCATTTTATGACACTGGAATTCTTGCTGCATTATTTAGGTGGGTTTGGGTTACAGCCTCATTTGGTGGGATTAGCTTCTGACAAGTTCCAAAGATGATAGTATTGCTTTTTGTATGCAGTCCTTGTTTATCTTTGTGTGCAATCTCATTTGCCTGAATGCTTTATGTGGACCTCTGCATATTGGGCATATTAATCCTCTGAGTTTATTATTATTGTTTTTATAAAAATTATTTGCTATTACCTCTTTTTAATTTTTAAATCCCTTTCCAACCCTGGTATATATTGTTAGAATAACGACTTTACCTTTGGCTACCAAAAGCATGCACAGGAGGACCAATCCCTGCAGAAACTTCTTGTAATCGTTCCTTTAGATAATTTGACTTTTAATATTTTTTTGTCATAGTCATGATTTTTTTCACTCCCTAATTTGTCCAAGCCTTCTCAGTTCCAGCTGACATTCATATTGTCTTCCTTCCTTCCGCAGCTGTGGTGATGTTGGCAGCAGCTTGTTAATCTTTTTTCCTCTCCCACAAACTGCTTTCGGTTGCAGATTACAATGTGCTGAGCTGCTTTTGTGTTGGGTACAGTTTAAATGCCAGCCATTCAAATTCATTTTTATTCCCTACACACTCTTCTGATTCATGTGAAACATGTTTCCTAATACATGTTAATTTGTCTTTGTAAGACTGAAGGGTCTCATTGTTTTCTTTATTAGCTAAAGTTACAAATCAGTTTGCCTCCTGTACTGCAAAAGGCTTTTATTCTTTGAAGACAATAGAACCCAAATTGGAATCTCCTCTTCTTCTTTTTGCTGTTTTCCATCTTCCTCTTTCCCTCAGTCTAAGTAATGTTGCTCTGAGATATACCAACCTTGCATAAGGGCAAACTGTTAATACAGCATGTTATGACTAAACCCAATACAGACATATAAATTATTAGGTTTTTATACATATTTAAAGAATTTTCCATGATCTTTTAGAGAGGACTTGAGAGATCTGAGTTCAGTTCTCTGCTCCCCCATAGATTTCATATCTGACCTTGGGAAAGTCACTTATTCTGTCGGTGCCTCCATTCCCCATCTGTAAAATTGAGAGAATACTACTTTTTTATCTTACAGAGGTGTGATGAGGAGAAATACATTAGATTGTGAGCTGCTGAGATGCTACAATAATGGGGGGGCAAACAGGAGATTGTAGCATTCTCTTCTTATAGCAATTCTGATAGTAGACTTCTAAGTGAACAGTTCTATAGTGTGATCTCAAACCATACATTTCTCTGCCCATTTAGGGTACATCTGCACAGCACACTAATCCCGGGTCTTTGTGACCTGCATCTGCAAACTCAGTGTTTCCAAAGTCCTGCTTGAGCAGCCACGCTGAATTGGAAACCTGGGCCTCACAACTATGCTGACATGTCCAGGCTGCTCTACACAGACCTGAGTCTCAACTTCAGCTTCTGTGGGCATATACTATTGTATCCCAGGGTTCCTACCACCTTCATCAACTGTAGATGCTTTAGGGTTTGTTTCATAGTGGGTTGTAGGAGAACTTATCTGTCCATCCATCTGACGGTGACCAGAAGCGTTTGGGTGGTTTTAGCATGCCAACACATCCAGCTGATCCGTTTTGTGTCCACATGCTCCTAGTAAGCAGAACCATCAAAACCGTCTCCAACCCAATGGAAGAACTTCTACACCTCATTCTTTCAGTCCTGTTTTGGGAAACAGGTGGCACATCTGTGAGACGCTGGTGGACATGTCAGTGACCAGTTTTTGAATTGCCGAAGACACTTCTTGGAGAGAATTGCTGAGATGTCAGCTGTGACCCAGCTGATGCTGCTCATGCCTGTTGTCTTAGCTATGTGTTCTCCCTGTGCAGACCAGCGCTTCTGGAGTGGGGCCATACCCACAGACTTGTGGGATTGCATCATTATGCAGACCTGGCATGACCAACTGTAGGTCCAGAATTTTTCCACGAAGAAGCAGTTGTTTCTGGAAGCTTTATCTCTTGCCTCTACCCTCCAGCATCAAGGCACCCACCTAAGGGTGTCCGTGCCAGTCCAGAAGCAGGTCACTATAGCCACCTTGAAGCTGGCTACCTCAGACTGCTACAGGTCCATGGCTAATCAATTTGGAGTTGGCAAATCAACTGTGGGATTGATTGTGGCAGAGGTTTGTGAGATGATCAGGACTGTGATGAACCCAGAGAGGGTGGTCATAGCAAAAGTTCCTGAAATTATTGCTGGATCTGAGAGAATGGGCTTTCCAAAGTGCGCTGGGGCCATTGATGGGACTCGTGCCTATAGTTTGCCCTCCACAAGGAGCACATTCATGGCCACAAACATGGGATGCACTGGCAGGGTGCATGATGCCAGGATTTTCCAGAGATTGAAACTTTAGCTTCATGGAGAAGCTGGGACATTATTCCCACCCAATGACACTGTTATAAGGGGAGTCACTGTCCCCACTGTTGTCCTAGAGGATGCTGCTTACCCCTTGTTGCCATGGCTATGAAACCATATAGTGGTTTCAGAGAACCTGGCAAAAGAAGGTTCAGCTACACACTCAGTAGCTGTAGGATGGTGGTGGAATGTGCATTTGGCAGTTTGAAATCCCGTTGTCACAGCCTTCTAAATCATTTAGATGGCAGTGTCATCAATGCAGTCCACATTATTGTGGCTTCTTGTATCCTGCAGCATGTCTGCGCAAACATGGGGGGGGGAATGTTTTTACCAGGAGTGGATTCAAGACACTGCTGGATTTCTGAACAGATATGCAAAGCACAGCCAGACTGGGCACTTGTCATGACAGGGGCTGGATCCACATGTGCAACAGAAATCTGGGATGCTTTGGGCTCCCACATAATGAGTTTGCATGGTCCCATGCATGAAGAGCAATGAAATGGTATTTGAGGCTTTGCTGTGTAGGGCATGGGGCAGCTGTGGGAAGATATTTGTCAATGTGTTGTATTAGATATTGTGAATTTTGTAAACATTTTCATAAAATGTATAACATCAACATTTTTCACCAATACTGGCCATGGACTACAACTCAGTTTATGGATTATTGTGATGACAGTTTGTAAATTTGGGTTGTGAGCGTTACTGAGAATGGATGTGTAATGACATTCATTAAAGTCTGTGACACCTCTAACATTACAATAGCAAATTTTATTATATGTAGCCTTGAAATGGCCAGCTATTCCTGGGTGTCGGTTGTCTCTCTATTCTCCTTGGGCTTTCTGGTCATTTTGTATGTGTGGGCTGCAACTGTATTAGTGTATAAATGCACAGGGTACATTTATCTGTTCCATTTGCTATTGTTCATTGCCCCTGACATGATCCAGCCACCCCCTGAGTTGTCCAAATGATGCATAGCCTACAGGGCACGATAGTGTGGAGGGGACTCGCTGTGGCACAGGAGCTGAAGGTGGCACTGGAGCCTGCAGCCTGGCAGTGATGAGTGCAAGTAACTGCCCACAGTTCCTGCTGTGCTCTGTCTTCCTCCCTCAACCAGCAGTCATGCTCCAGGAATTTGTCCATCAATTTCTCCTCGCACTTTGTAGCCTCTTTCTCTCCTCCCATCTTTCATCTGTATCCTTTTGATATGCCATTTGGTCCTTCCGGAATTCTGTGTACTGATTTGTTTCATGTAGCAGCTCTCCTGTCAGCTCATCTCATTCTTTCTCCTTGCTTGCAGTAGGTTGGCCCACACTTCCAGGCTCCTGATGCCGTGTGTTTGCCCTGTGTGGAGGTGGAAGGCCTTGAAAGGAAGGGGAAGGGGCGGGGGGGGGGGGGAGGGGAAAGAGAGCACATTGTCTGACCGTGGTTTTAAAAAAAAAAAGTACATTTCCCACGGCATGAAAGGGGCTGCTTTAATTAAAGGTCAAAAATGATACTTTATCAATGGGCTGTATTTTATTCACACACCACGCTGGAGACTTCAGTCTTTTGGAATAGGTAGGAGGAAAAACAGCATAATAAAGATAATGGATTTCAAGAAGGCAGACTTCAGCAAATTCATGGAGTTAGTAGGTAAGCTCCCATGGGAAGCAAGTCTAAGGGGAAAAACAGTTCAAGAGAGTTGGTAGTTTTTCAGAGAGACATTAGTAAGGGCAAACTATCCCACTGCAGAGGAAAGGTAGGAAATATGACAAGAGACCACCCTGGCTTAACCTAGGCGATCTTCAATTATCTGAAACTCAAAAAAGTTTGAGTGGAAACTAGGTCAAAGGACAAATATATACACAAAATTAGAAAGGCCAAGGCACAAAATGAGATTGAACTTGCCAGAGACATAAAGGGTAACAAAAAAGCATTCTACAAATACGTTGGAAGCAAGACGAAGACCAAGGACAGGGTAGGCTCATTACTCAATGAGGGAGGAGAAACAATAACCGGAAATGGCAGAAATGCCAATGACTTTTTTGTTTCCATTTTCACCAAAAAGGTTGGTGGTGATTGGACATCTAACATAGTGAATATCAGTGAAAATGAGGTAGGATCAGAGGCTAAAATAGAGAAAGAACAAGTTAAAAATTACTTAGGGCAGGTCTTCACTACAGGGGGGGGGTCAATTTAAGATACGCAAATTCAGCTACGCGAATAGCGTAGCTGAATTCGGCATATCGGAGCCGACTTACCCCGCTGTGAGGACGGCGGCAAAATCGACCTCCGCGGCTCCCCGTTGACGGCGCTTACTCCTACCTCCGCTGGTGGAGTAAGCGCGTCGATTCGGGGATCGATTGTCGCGTCCTGACGAGACGCGATAATTTGATCCCCGAGAGATCGATTTCTACCCGCCGATTCAGGCGGGTAGTGTAGACCTAGCCTTAGACAAGTTTGATGTCTTCAAATCACCAGGGCCTGATGAAATATACCCTAGAATACTCAAGGAGCTGACTGAGGAGATATCTGAGCCATTAGCAATTATCTTCAAGAAGTCACTGAAGACGAGAGAGATTCCAGAGGATTGGAAAAAGGGCAAATATAGTGCCCCTCTGTAAACAGGGAAATAAGGACAACCCAGGGAACTACAGATAAATCAGCTTAACTGCAGTACCTGGAAAGATAATGGAGCAAATAATTAAGCAATCAGTTTGCAAACACCTAGAACATAAGCTGTAAACTAACAGTCAGCATGGATTTATCAAGAACAAATTGTGTCAAATCAACCTGCTAGCTTTCATTGATAGGGCAACAAGCCTTGTGGCTGGGGGGAAGCAGTAGTTGTGGTGTATCTTGATTTTTAGCTAGGGAAATACCTTATAGTAGCTCCATCTAGGTTGTACGTGCATAACTGATTGGAAAACGGTTCCCTGAGAGTAGTTATCAGTGGCTCACAGTCCAGCTGGAAGGGCGTATTGAGTGGGGTTCAATATCTTCATCAATGATTTAGATTTCAATTTTGTTCTGCTGTTCTGGCTTGTAAATGTTAATTTTCCATAATTTGCAAGTGGTTAAATGCTAGTTTGAATGTTCACATCAGCCTCAATATACTTGTTTAAATGTATTTTGTGCATATGTCTACAAATGAGTAACATGTGAATAAGCCAATTCAGGAATACTAGAAAACTGAAGAAGGTGTGGGGGCTACACAATGTTAAGGATATGTTTCAAGATAGATAATGTTCCTATTGCAATGAGCATTTCCCGTTAGCATAGTTCTGACCCATCTGTGATATTGCCAGTTGTAAGGTTGTGTGAAAGATGGAAACAAGAGTGCAGCTCTTCCCCACCTCCCTACCCCCGCCACTGCTTTGCCATTAACCTCCTTCTCCCCACTCTAGCCTACTTAAACAAGTTCACTGGTACCTGTTGACAGTATGCAGATTAAGATGACTGTGGTTTAAACTAAAACTGAGCTTGCATTGAGTCAATCAATCCACACTTGATCCTGGCAAACACAAGTTGTTCAAAATCCAGTTGTGGAGAACATAAATGTCAAGCTCTCATGGCATATAAAGAATGTTTTGTGCAGAATTTCTGCACAGTTGCAATCCTTGAAGGTGACTTATTGTTCAGTGGCTTGGGGTTTTTGGTGCAGCTGAGGTTCCTATTTTCCTTCACGTAACCATGTGTTCTGTGGTCTTTCATGTCCAGCTGATCCCTACTGGCCTAGATTTGCACTTATTCTGCCTTCAGACAACTTTCAAAAAAATTATTCAGTTGAACACCATATTTTGATGATAATATTTTTCCTTGAGGCATTTGTTTATTGCTTCTTCAAAGGCAATTGGTTTAAAAACTTAAAGCACACTCATTCTTCATCAGTAAGGCTTTCTCTTTCAGCTCTTTGCCAGCACCATTAAACTCCATTAAAATAACTATATTAGAAGAGGTCTTCCAAATGACTGAAAATATAGGTGTAAGTGTCTGCACTAAGCACAAAAGGTGTAGTGCATGAGCATATCAGGCTCTAAAGGTTTATAGATGTCGAAAATACAAAAATAACATGTCTAAAAAGTACATTTTGGCTTGTGATTGGTGTAATTTCAGAGTTTTCAGTGCAGCTGTTAAAGAATAATAGTGTTGTCTTGTTTGTCTAATTCGACACCTATATTTAAAATAGGTTGCAGAGCAGCTTTTTGCATTGTATTAATAGTATTGCATAGTTCTTTAGAAGCTGGTGTTTTAAACCTCTTTGGTTTGGTTTCTCATTGTCAAGCCAAATAGGTACTATATGTGGTGTGACGTTAGAGTGCAATGGTCACACTCCAATATTTTTAAAATCCCCTGCAGTCTACCTTGTGCTATGTAGCTCCCGAGCTAGCAGTAAGCAGCTACTGGAGAGTAACCACCATCGCATGGATTCTGCAAGTTTAGCTCTCCATGTATATTTTAATCTATTTAAAAAGCAAAACCAAAAATTCTCTATCCTGTCTGAGTGGGAATTTGCTTTTTCTCTTTTCTCCAGTGTTCCAGAATAGCACCTCTCATGGTAGTGACTTCTTTGTCTTCCCTTCACAGCCTGTAGTGACCATTATCATGGTAGGATTAAATAAACAAATGAACTTCAGAGCAGGGCACACCTAGTTTTGGACTTTGGTTTCTTCTGAGAAATGGTACAAATAAAACCAAATCTGGATCAAACTGTCATCTTTTTGTAAGAGCCTAGAAAATGTTGTGTAGACCTCTGAGCTACTCTATCCTTTTTAACCTTTGGAGGCTAAATATCTAGACCTGATTAAGGAAGTAATAACTACAAAGGATTATTACTATTTTTAAAGAAAACTTTAAAAGGTATCTTATCTGGCATTTCTCATTGTACAGAAAACTGCTTTCTATGCATCGTTCTATCATGACTCCACGAGTCTCAAACCTGGGTCCACAGGGTTCCCCGTTGACTGACATTGTCCTGCTCTTACTCAGCAGCTTGCTACCAACTGACCAAGTAGAGAGACCATGAAACCTGAAGCTACATCTAGAAGGCTGCCATTGGGCTCTGATTGGAGGAATTCCAGAACCTATTTAAATAGGGCTTCCTATTTAAACCCAAAGAAGGAGTGAGACAGGAAGTTGTCCACATAACTGGGTGAATTCCTGTCTGGCAGCTACGTTGAACTCTGCCTTCTCACCTAGTTCCTGAACCCTGCCTTCCTGACTTATCCCTGGATCCTACTTCCCTGCCTTGCTCCTGGTTCCTACTTTCCTGATCTGTTCCTGCCTTGTTCCATTTTCCTGTTCTTGGTCTCTGACTCTGACCCTTGGCTCGACTCTGACCACCCAAGCCCCAGTCATGACAAGTTCTCCCCATTACTTATTAATGGCTAGTACCATACAACTGTTCATAGTCCCCTTTTTCCTGTTGCAATGTGTTGATTTTTTTTTTTTCAAATGAGAATTTTTCCATTTTATACTTTTAGTACAATGGGCCATATTTTTAAAAAGGCATCCTCTTGAGTTTAACTGCAAAGGCATTTAAATTTCTCCACTGTGGACTACTTCTTGTTTCTTGGTTTGATCATTTGAAATAATTAAGGAAACTGATTATAATCAAACACCAGTGTGGCTGCTGATTATCATGCTGTGCTTCTAGCAATCTCATGAGTCTCATAAATGCTTTCCAAGGTGTGTTAAGAGTAGTCTGATTCTGTTTTGTTTTGCTCAAGTAGGTTGAGCAGAATCCTGGGAAAACAGGCATGATGTCAGGTTCTGAGAAAGAGCAAGATGGCAACAGAAGGGTATTTGATTTTTTTAATTTAGGAGTTAGCTGCTGGATGCTCCTGGTGTGTGCTTCATTAGGCTGCCTAATATACATACATTTGCCCAGTCTGCAACGTGCTACGTGCATGCCTCCTGTTTTCGTAGTCATGCCTGAATGCGTTTTACTGAGTTATTTATAAAGATCCAAACTTACTTTAAAGGTCAGAAGTGTTTAATAGGTTTTCACTACATTTTTGTGCTTTGTCAGAGTGGTTTTTTTTTTTTGCTTTAAGAGCTTTTTCTCCATCCATATTAAATCTGTTCCATGTCAACAGCAACACATTTTTATATTTATATATATATATATATATATATATATATATATATATATATATATATATATATATATATATATATATATATATATATATATATATATATATATATTTTTAGGGATTGTATTTTGTGGGTCAGAAAGAGGTGGAACTTTATTTTAATCCAGCAATTTAACATCAACTAACATTTCTGCATAAACACTTCAAAAGTCCAAATGCTTAAGGCTCATATCCTATGAACAATAGTATGTATAACTTTAACCTTGAATAGTACCATGAACGGCCTGTCCCATTTAAGAGAAAAGGGCTACTCCACAGTAGTGAGTGCGATGTACAGTAATTGCTTGCAGGTTCTGGCCCCAAGTATTGTGGTTCTCAAAAGATGGTCTATAAATCGCCATTAGTCCAAGGAGATGGCACACAAAATTTAAATGTTTTTTAAAAGCCTAAGTATTAACAGGAGAGGTGATCCATGGAAAGACCTCTCTCCTGAATCAAACTACGAAATGAAAGCATTGGAGAACAGCTGATGTATACTGTAACTGTCGACTTAGTTACCAGAATGCAAGTAAGGCTTTTGAAGTACAAGAACTAAACATCTATTGTTTCATTTTTCACAGGTTAGACGAGTACCTGGCTCTAGTGGCCATCTTCATAAGACGGAAGATGGGGACTGGGAGTGGAGTGATGATGAGATGGATGAAAAGAGTGAAGAAGGCAAAGCTGCATTTTCTCAAGAAAAGGTAAGTTGTTTTCTACTAACTGCTGATACACTAGCAAAGTAATGTAGTGTTTTCATTTTTTGTGTGAAAAGTATTTCTACAGTATAAAATATACTACAACAGCTAATATCTAACTACTTCTTCTACAGTCAAGAAGAGTAAAAGAAGAGGAGAATACAGAGGTAAATCATCCTTTGTTACTTTACTGCCCCACAATAGCTTGGGTAGGAGGAAATATTGTGATAGCCCCTAAAATTGTAGGGGCCTGATTCTGCAGCCTTTCTGCTGAGTAGTAAATAATTTTGAGTAGGGGTTGAGCATGAAGGTTATGCAGGTGGGCCTGGAGTGATTAACTTATAGCACTCACAGGGTAAAACGGCTAGGAAATTCAAGCAGATTCTGCTCATGCTTTCTAGCTTTGAAGTCTAGTAAAAAATATTGATTTAAAATGAGCAATTTGGCTATTTTTAATGAATCTTCAAAACTGGATCACACTAATTACTACCTTTTCCCTCACACTAATGATGGCTGTTTCTCTGTAGCTGAAATGTCTCCAAAGAATTTTCAGCCTTTTAGAATCTGTATCGGTACTGTGCATAACTGGTAATTAGAATGGTTCATACCATATGCAGTATAATGGTTCAGTACAGTGCTACAATAGAATAGATTGATTCAGTCACCCATAAACACAAAAGAAATACCGTATTAAATGCCATCTTCTTATGCTGAGACTAGGAAGGATTCCTGCCATGTATAAATGGAATAATAGGATTTCTGGTTTACTGTCAAAGTTCTATTCAGATGCTTATTTATTGGATGTATGAAACGGATACATTCTTCACCTGTAGCTTTGGATCCTCCAATCCCAACTGATGTGTTGCCGAGTCCTACATAGAGGCTGATAGTCTGCAAAAGTTTTGGTACCATAGGATTCTCTGAATTCTGTGCTTGTTCTTTCTCTGACCCCAGTGCTCTTCCTTGACATTCAAAAGAAATCTTTCAACTTCTTCCTGCCTGACTCTCTCAAACATGGAACCAGTTAACATGTGGTGTGCTCATCCCTTTGGAAGTGGCTGTTAAGATCTGAGATGCTTTGTGGTGCTGTTCAGTGAACTTCTTGCTGCTTATTTAGATCAGTCTTCAGAGCTGGAGGTGACCTTCAGAATAAAAATATATATTGTTTGAATAGATCAGAGATTTGACACATTCTTTCCCCTTCCTTTAAAGTATTTGAAAGTTGTATCATCTGCCCAGTAAATCCCAGAGCTCATAGATTGAGCAGATTGGGTCTTTGCTAGTAGATCAAGAATCTGGAATTTCTGAAAACAGTCTACTTAGAGATTTCTTTATCTGGGTGATTAGTGAAGTAGTTGGCCCACCCTTCTGGACTAACGTAAAGCAGAGGGTCTGTAGCTAAGCTTCTGACTTTAAAGGGGCCAAAACGGATTCTGCCTAAATATTTTTCTTCTGAAGGATTTGCCATTTTTATAAAGTAGTTGCCAAGGACGCAGGTTCTTGTCCCATTTCTCCAAAAATTTCCAAGTTGTTCCATGGGAAATTACTGCCATTGAAAGAGGAAGGAAGCCTGATTAGGTGGCAGTCTTCTGCGTGGTGACTATGCCTTCATCAGCCATATGTGATGCAAAGAAAACTTGATTAATTTTCATCTAGTATAATTGCACTAGTTGTGCAGATTTCCCATGGAAAAGCCTAACCTGTGTCTGGGACAGTACATCTATGGCTGGTATAGTTATAGTCAAAGGAGCACAAGAGGAAATTTCTCCCTTAAAATTTCCTGGATGAAATAAGTAAACCAGGCCCTGAAGTCCTTGGAGTTATCATCTGCCCTGTAGAGTCTTCATTTATGCATTCCATGTGGTAAGACTTCTCCTGGAGTAACTAAGGGACCCACAGCTTCCCAATCTATAAAATCAAATGGTTTAACATCTGCTTTGTGATGAATTTCCTTTGTTTCTTCATTGACGTCTCCACATCTTGCAGTAAGGTCACTCTCATCTTTGGCAGGAGAGCTTTGTCATGAAGGTTATGAGCTGCTGTCATGAAAATCTTAGATAAAGTAGAGCTTTCTTCCTTTTATTGGGGAATGGTAGTTGTGGAAATCCTCTTAATCAGGAACATACTCAGCCAGTGAGGGAGTCAGGCATTCTGTCTTTGCAAGATCTGTGTTTCAGAAAAGTTAAGGTTTAACAGAGCTAGAACCAAACCATCAGGTAACTCCTCTGACTGTCCCAGGCCCATCTCAAATCCGGCAAAGATCTAGGAAGTCCGTGCTCTTATGGCTTATTCAGTTTGCTTTGTGGTTACAGATTGGATGTTAAATGAAGTTGGCTCTTGTAGAAAGGAAGAAATACAAAACTGTGTAGACAAAGGCAGCCTAGTTCTGATATCCGGTCCAGGAGACCCCCTGGCATTTATAGATGCACAGGTATTGTATCGCCCAGAGACGGTTATGAGTCTCAGTATCTGAAACTCTCCCTGCAAAACGTTATTTTCCATTACTGTTCTCCTTTTCCAGGAACCAGGGTAACATACAATGATTATTAAAATAATAAATCTTATGGATGATTACATCTGGGATGATGGGTGGAAGTGGAAAGGTTCACCATAAATAATGTTGTTGTGCTTTAACCAAGCACTCTCAGGAAGGGCCTATGATCTTCCAGACCATCCTGGTCCTTTTAGGCAATGCCCCTGTGAGCCCACACCCTCTTTTGATACGTCTGATATTTAATAGAGGAAAGCCGCACCTGACAATAAGCTCATGGCACCTAGAAGTGAAGCTGCTCAGGTTCAATAAGTAGACTCATCTGCTTGCTTGCCATTCTACCTTGGTTTAAACATTCTAAGTGTGGCTTGCTCATTTCTGTTTATTCTCTGAGAATACTGGAGAGTTTAAAGAAAATGGTCTCACCCTGGGAACTGTTCACATCCAGCAGATGCTATGGCTCTGTAGTGGATGCTGATCCTTCCCCAACCAATGGCCTATGTCCCGGAAGTTGATATGTTGTTTCCTTTGGGTTCCACAAAGTCTAGCAGCGACCAGCCTTGTTCTGCTCTCTGGCACGTGCTTTTCCAGCTTTACACAATGTGACCCCCTATTTCCTGCCCCCAGACTTAACCAAATCCCTCCTATCTCAGCCAGTCAAATTTCGTTGTCAATTACTTAGCCCACTCCAGTAGGTCAGATGTGGAAGGCCACAGTGGACTTCATTAGTAAGGCGGTAGTTTGTTCACAGCTTTGATGTCTCTCCAAGTATAATTTGGGCATCCGTTCTCTAAGCAGTGGTCTCTATTTAAGTCTCCCTTTTGCTGTGTGAAGGTGGGATTACCAGACAGTTCCTTTCATTCTAGAGTCATCATTCTGAATGTACGTGTAAACGTCTGGTACGTCAGACATGCAGAATCGTCCACTCTGTTAAATCAGTAATTAGTTCCTAGGACAAGAGTTGTGGGGTTGTATAAAGTTTCCTTGCTGGTTAGGAATTGGTTACTGTTTAGGTTAGAAATGTGGAGGAAACGTTCTTATTCTTCTGTTAATGTCTGTACATCTCTAAATGTTGTAGGATATTGCCTTGGATCAGAGGTGGTCCGAGTAAGATGTGCAAAATACGTGGAGCATGTCATTTGTGCTGTGTGCCTGTCAGGGTTCCCATCCCCATGAAGACTATCACTTTGAAATGGTGTATCTATAGTAGATGTAGAAACACACGTAAAAAGGTTGTAGTCTTACTATAGACACAAATTAGTTAATCTAAAGCATTCTTTTTAAACTCTTGCTGACTAAGGATTCTTTAATTTCAGTAAATGCTAAATTTGTGCCCATACAGTACTTACATTGACATGTTAAAATGACTCCTTTTATGAATCTCAAATGTGTGGTGTCCTTTTTTTTTTTTTTTTCTTGCTTTCTTAATAAGTATTCCTTAACTGGCATCACTGTCCAAAACCAAGCATTCATAAAACTATTTTGGTGGTGTATGGATTTTTTAAAAATCACTTTTCATAAAGATTTCATCATAATCTTTTAACAGATTTCCATGAATGCCACTAATATCCCAGAACAGATCCAGAATCTATCTATACAAGACCCTCAGGTACTGTCAATAGTTATAGTTTATGGTTTTTTTTTTTATTTTTTATTTTAGATTTCAGGGAAGTACAAATTCTTATATGGTGGGGATGGAGGGGAAAGGATAACATGAAGATGGAGACAGAAATAACAAACTTGGATTCCAATATAAAGATTTGGCAAAGCTGGTGAGGTCAATCATGGTAGACTCTTAGTTCTCCACCTACGGCTAGAAACAAGATTTAACTAGAAATAAGACTAGAAACTTAGTGCTGTGTGAAAACAACTGAAGAACGGCTCAGTATTCTAACTCCATAATTATTACTTAATAGATTATCAGAATTTGATGCTGAGTGGAGAAAAATCCAGCGCCCTAATTTAAGCTCCATGATTTGTGGTTCTGTAATCTATTTAAATACACAGACTGTTCTGCAGGTTTCACTTGCACTTTAGACCTAGCACTTTAATAAAGCCCTTAAAAGGTGCTTGAGAGTCAGAGTACATGTTCAATATTTTATGCTTGCATCAAACCTGTAACTGGGAAACTATTTAACATTTCTGTCTGGCATCCATTGTAACTTACATGCTGCTTTTTTCTTTAATAGTCCCTACCTACTGTTAGTGATGAATATACTGAAGTTCCACATGCAGTGAATCTTGTTCTAAGATTAAGGTAAAGGATTAATCTATTTATTTTAGCGTTCCTTTTTTGTCGACTGTGTTATTCCTGATCTCCCTCATTAAACTTCCATAACATTAGCATAAAATAAAAATATTAACCTCTTTAATCTCCCAGTATGACCAGTATGAATTGTGCTCCCATGACTAATTGGTGTCTTTTAATTGCTTACTAAAATAGAGGAAAATGAAAAGCAGAATCTGAATGTGGCTTTAGGCTACGTATACCCTTCATTAAGTATTTTCTTTTTTTCCTTGCAATGCAGGATCACAGTCAGTGATTTTTAATGAGTTTCTTTCACACTTCAGCAGTCAGCCTCTGACAGAAATAAACCATGGCTGTATTACAAGTTGCCTGCTCAAAACATTTTTCACTAGCAGGTTTGATCAGCCACTGTGGAGAAATGACAGGTATCTTTTGAAAGAACATTTAGTCTTTTAGGAAATGGAGACAAATGTGATGTCTGACTTCATAGTTTTTATTCAGTAGAAGAAAGTCAGTTTATATTTTAATAAAATCAGTTTACAGCTGCTTATAAAATAATTGCTTGTTAAGTATCAAGCTTTATTCTTAGAGAAAACTATTTTTTCACAAAAAGCTAGCTACCTTTCTGTGTATTTTTCATAGGGTGTCTCCTTAAATGGCTAATTTATTTAAAGTAATTTACGGGGGAACACAACTTCAAAACTTGTCATCCTTCTGCTCATGCAGATAACGAGGTGATAATCTCTTCCACAGGCATTTTTTTTGGGGGGGGGGGAATAAGAGTATTATGACATTATACTTAATTAGCACAAATACACATGAAGGGAGTACAAATGGCCTTTTTATAGCCAAATGTTTTTTAATAGTTGTCGACTCTAAGCCAGAAACAAAACAGCTATATAAAAGTACAGCATGTGATTTTCCTGAAGGCAATAAAATTTAAAACTCCTTTATTAGAAATCAGTAAAATATCTACATGATTAATCCAGAAAGCTAAATATCCTATGTTAATCCAGAAAGCTATCCTTCTCCTCTTGTGACATCTACAAGAGATTGCCCAATCAACAATGGCTGGGTTGTGTGGGAGTCAGGGATAAGTGACTTTGTTTAAAAAAGTCTTTAAAGTGATTTGGAATCAAGTTGTGCAGCAGCCAAGCTATGTAACAGCACAGTCACATTGTTACCCTTCATCTTTCCATCTGCTCCTCGACTATTTCATACTCATTTTCACCTTATCTCCACTTAGATCATAAGTATCTTCCCATGTATTTGTACAGTGTGTAACACAATGTGATCGTGATCTTTATTGGGGACTCTGGATGGAATTCCCATAATGATTTATTGACCAATTGGGGTAGTTTCTTGAAACACAAACCTTGAATATTGCACTTAGGGAAGATGGTGACTAATGTTCTAAGAATTAAACTAAATAAAAAAAAAATAAACCACTAGAACAGATGTAGTTGGAAATGCTAGCTGGGGGTCATGTTTAGGAATGTGCAATGAAAATCCTTTGATTTTACTTTCATATCAACAAAATAGAATACAAGTGGATTCAAGAATTCTTTGTGTAGATTATATTTTAAAAGCAAAGCAAGAAACTATTGACTGCTTTTTACTAGATTAAGGAAAAATGGGCCTTTAGTTTTTGTTTTTTTTCAGAATCACTCACACTGAATCAAGCTTTGAGAAGCAGTGAGGTAGAATGTGTGGGGAGGTTAATTTCTGAACAGGTAATTATACTGAGATTTAGTGGAAGAGAGGAATTCTATTTGGGTTTTTGTTGGTGAAGGGTGTGTGTGTGTGTTTAATAAAAACACATTATAATTCTGTTATAGACTATGTACTATATTTCTAAATCTTAATGCCATTTCTGTATGAGTAAGTTGTAATAAGTTTTGTGACAGCTGCTTATAAGGTTTATCTTGCTAAATATTCACAGTTGAGTATTGCCAAAAGAGTTACTTTGTGCTTGGGGTGGGACAGGAGGATGAGGGGGTGGTATGGCTGACAACAGACAAAACCCCTTCTGAAATGATGGGATGTAAGAGGTTACCATTTGTTTTCTATATCTCTTGGGGTTGTGGTGAAGGATGAGGCAGATTTACAAACTGGCTTTTAAAAATGATATAGGATCTGATCTTTCAAAACCTTATTTATGTGACTAGTTCTTGCTCATGCAAATATTGACTCGTGAATCAAGTTTGTTGGAAGTCCATAATGGGTAACTGGACTCTTTGGCTACAAGTATGTGGTAGGTGCAAATCGTTCCTTGGCAGGGGAGGGGAATAAAGAATCTTGTTTTCTATAAAGCAGAAAGATCCATAAATGCAAATAGACTTCTTGGGTCTTAACAAAGAGCCTTTTTTCTGAGGCACTGTCAGACAACTGGCTGTTAGCAGCTGGCTGAAATGAAGCTTCCAATATTTTTCATTTTGCTTAGTTAATTTTCTTAACTAAACTTAGGCTTATAATAGCTAGGAACTTTGTCTTTATTTATGGCCTATGCAAAATAAGCTTTGCCTCTATTAAGATGCCTCCTGTGGGTTGTGTAAACTTTTTAAATTGGGACAACCTCTGGCTAATCCTCCATTGTGAAGATTGACTTTTGACTGGAGGGCAGGCGAAGTAGGAATGAGAACTGCTTGAGCTGTCAGTCAAAGGCAAATGAGCTGCATTTCCTCTTCACTAATGAGGCCAAAAAGGAAAGTGGGTATGGGCCAGTTTGGACATGGCAAGAGCTGCATTACCTATGGGGAATGAGGCTTTGTTACACTACCACTTAAAACTTGGTTTGTGTGTTTTGGTTCTTTGATTCTTATTTACTAAATTAACTCAACTATAATTTAGCAATCTATTAAGAGCTAGTTAAAAATTACTGCTTTTTTTTTTCTTTTAAATAAAATTTTATTGGCCAGACTTTCAACCAGTTCTAAAACCAGTCTAGTCCATCTTGGGTGTTTGTAGAACATCAGTGTCTAGGCTCATTGGTCCTGCAGTATACCCTGTTTTAAATTAAATTGTTTGCGTTGCTTTTAATCTCGTTATAGGTACGTTAATAGTGGCTGTTGTGGTCTGGTGGTGAAGGGACTGGGAAACTCCTGGGTTCTGTTCTCCATTCTGTTGTTGATTTGAAATGTGACTGTTCACTTGAGCAGAACTTGTGCTGGAGAAATTGCAAGTTCTTTACATGTAAAAAGAGGTTCAGGCTTCACTGGGCATATATTTATAATCAGTTTATAGTTTAATATTTTATAATAATAATTGCTTATTAAGTATCCAGTTTTATTATGATAGCTGGACCTAGGTCTCTGAATATTCTGGAGGTGGAGAGGGTGGCAGATCATCCCAAATGAGTGCTAATAAAACCCTCAGACCATACCATGAAGTGTTCCTTTATCACACGTTACAGAAAAACTATTTTTGGGAAGAGGTTTTAATCTTTAGACCTACTTCTTGTCAGTCTATCTGTGAAACCATGTGCTTTTTGTTACTTGGGCCCCAACTGAACAGAGCTCAGAGAAAGCATCAAAATGTTTACAAATGACTTAATTTAGCTGGGGCCCTGCATCACTACAAGCAAGTCCAGGGTCATACTGGAAGGGGGGAACTTTCCCTCAGTCTTCAGTGGCATAAGACTCTCCTTTCTACCAGCAGCCTGAGATAATGGACCTTAAAGTTGTGACATTTCTATGTATAGAAAAAGCTGCTTCTGGCCCAGAACTGTGTGTGTGTCTGCATATGTTATAATTAACATATATTTCGTCAATTTTTTAATTCCGTAGTGGAAAAGTACACTAATTCTTCAGTCATACAGTTGCAGCTAATAAAAACTCTGTACATGATATAGTCAATATGCATAATATTGTACTAAGTGTATCTCACTGTTGCTCCCATCACCTCTGCATTCAAAATGGAGGAAAAAAGCACTTGTCTTCTGCACATAAGGTGACTTTGGTCAGTAGTTTGCTATGCAACATGCTACATTCAGTTGGGATTACAAAATGGTAAGCAGCGAGAATGCTCCTTAGGATTTTTGCCTTTATCTGCCTCCTCTGCTGATTTTTAAACTCATTTAATATTTCCTGCTGAGATGCTCATTAAGTCTTTATGGCCAATACAGATTTGAACACCTCAGAGAATTTTTGTTGGAATTGTTAGAATGATCCGTAAAGGTGAGAGCTAGCGTTAGCATGGAGTAGCTACCAACTACAGTATATTAAAAAGAAACACATTTCTCCTAATACGTCGCATGCTACTGTCCTAAATCTTTAAAAGAAAACTTATATTCAAATAAGCTTTGTGAGCTGAGCTCTGAATGGCAGAACTGAGAACTTTAAAACATCCTTCTTCATCCAAAATGTTGAAAACTCTTCTTAAAATGAAAGTTCACTCTTCAAGCACTCATGACATTAAGCCCACTGGAGGACATTCACAAGGTTCAAAACAAAATGACTCAGTGTGTGTCATTAGTAGTTTGCAGCAAGTACCTTTGAAAAATTAAAAAATCCTTAGAACTTGCTGGAAAAAATGCAAATATTTACCAGCAGAATACACGCAGGAATTAATTAGCTGTAATCTATGATTGCAAGACTGTCCAAAGTGTTCATGTAGACTAGTCACTACTTACTCCCTCTGCAGCTCTGTTTGCTGGAGACTTTTTTAAAGACCTATGCTGAAATAAGCAGTGGTGGGTCACACAAAAATAACTTCTACTTGTCGTTAGTGACCACAGCAGAATAAAAGTGCAGAGCTACATTGATTCTCACAAAAGAAAATTTATCTTAGGGTGTATCTTGGTTCCTTTCTAGGCCAAATGTCTCAAAGCCATGCTGCTTTGTGATAGTCCTGTTAGATTTCACAAGCTAAAGAAGGTTTAGCTGGGTCATTAGTTTATTGGACATATCCCATGCAAGACCTAGATTGGTGATTTCAGTCTTCTGGGTAGGGGCGTACTATTTGTTGCTAGAGATGCTGCCTCTTGGATAAGCTACACAACTCTAAATTCTCAAAGAGCCATCATTAAAAATTCCCTGGAACTCGTTATAAGAATCTGAGTATTGAGCTCTGCTGGTCTGGCGAGCTTCAATTTGAGTAGCTGATTTTTGCCATCCTTAACTTGTATTTAGTGAGTAGTCTTGTCAATGGGACTACCGTGGAGGAAGATGCTTCTCGGTGTGAGCAAGGGTAGCATTATTGAGTCTTAAGTAATTACATTCTATCTAGTTAGATTCTCTATTGCAGTTTTAGTTGTTCATTTCCTGCCCCTAGAAAGATTGTTGTATGGTATTGCTATGCACTGTAAAACAGCTAGTGCATGTCACCCCAGAGGCGTTGATTTAAAGTAATCCCTATATATAACTTATCAAATTGCTTTGAAATCCTTTGGTATTAAATATTTACTGTATACCAATGGTATTTGTAAAGTCAAATTCCATTCAAGAGACTACATTGCTAGCATTATTCAATGGCCTGAAAAATATTTCTCTTTTCAAAAGGTTGTCTATACTTTGTGTGCAGTATAGCTACACCTATTTGACAGCATTAGAATTTCAAAGTACCTACATGTTAATATGTTTCTCCCTTACCTACAATCATTAGTGTTTGGTATCCTCTTGTCATGAGAAAATAACTCGTAATTCAGGTGTCCTCAAAACCATCATTACGAGTAACAACATGGAAACATACATTACTTCCTCTCCACAGAAGGCCAAAATATGGTGGCTTACCTCCAATTTTAAAGAGCAGGAAAAAAGGAATGGTGACCCTCCGAGACTGCAGGAGGTCCTTGATACACATACTGTGGGTGGATTTGAAAGGGTCTGTATGGTATTCTGGCCACACAGCAATGATCTTGGTAGGATATAAGGAATAAAGGATTAACTGACACTGCCCCAAGACTAATTCAATATACTGGTAGTTCTTGTGAACCAGATGAATTAATCCTGTGGAAAGACAAGAGGGGTAAGTCTTTTCCACTTGCACTTGCAAATGGGGTAGTTATATTGCATAATTGCATATTTTATTTAGAAAGTTGAATGTGGAGATAATGTTAAGAAATAAGAATGTTCACACTTATTTATCCATAAATTATTGTGAATTATCATTTTTACTAAACTAAAAGTCCATTTCCTAGAGTAAAATAAACAGTTTTATAATGGTTATAATAGTATGTGATTTGATCCTTTCTAAAGAATGTATCTGCTGTGACGGGTTGGATCACAGAAACCCCCTTCAGAGCTGCCAGCTGATGTGCCAAGACTACCCCTGTTCCTATTTTCCCTGCCAGCTCAGGACTCCAGCACCCTGTCTTGCTGAGCCAGACACTCCCATCTGCTCCAACACAGACCCAGGGTCTGAATTACTTGCCCCAAAGCTGCAGGTTTACCTGAAAACAGCTCACAGATGTGTGCTTGTCTTTAGCACTCAGATGCCCAACTCCCAATGGGGTCTAAACCCAAATGACCCTGTATTACCCTGTATACCCGTTTTACCCTGTATAAAGCTTATGCAGAGTAAACTCATAAATTGTTCGCCCTCTATAACACTGATAGAGAGATATGCACAGTTGTTTGCTCTCCCAGGTATTAATACATACTCTGAGTTAATTACTAAGTAAAAAGTGAATTTATTAAATACAGAAAGTAGGATTTAAGTGGTTCAAAGTAATAACAGACAGAACAAAGTAAGTCACCAAGCAAAATAAAACAAAATGCACAAATTTATGTCTAATCAAACACTGAATACAGATTGCTCCCTTTTACAGGCTAATCTCCTTTTAGCCTGGGTCCAGCAATCGCTCACACCCCCTGTAGTTACTGTCCTTTGTTCCAGTTTCCTTCCAGTATTCTGGGGGGTGGAGAGGCTCCTTCTTTAGCCAGCTGACGACAAAATGGAGGGGTCTCCCACGGGTTTAAATAGACTTTCTCTTGTGGGTGGAGACCTCCCTCCTCCACAACAATCTCGCAATGCCTCCGTCGTCCTAGGTAAAGAATGCCCAAATCTTGGACACTCTGACCTCACCACTCTGTCCCTGATTCCCTGGCTCATCCTGCTCTGTATGTAAATCACAAGCTTCTCTCTCTCCCACCATCTCTCCTTCCAAAAAGGGAAAATTTCAAACATGGTGGTTGTCTCAATCTTGTTAATACATGATAGATCTCTAGAAGGATATGGTCACATGATTTGATGTGTCAAATTGCTGTTGCCTGACATTCAGTAAGAGGGAAAAAAATATAAAATCCACATTGTCACCCAACACATGACATTTTTCACCCTCCATTTCATGGGGCTTTCTCTTCTGACTTTAAGTGCATTTTGAACCTATGCTGTTCAAGCAGATAGAAATTAAGCACAAGTTTGCCCTATGTGTTTTTTTTTGCAGCGCTGCAACTGAGGAGTTTCTGTGCACAAAGTGGCTTGGCAGTGCGGACATGTCTGCAGTTTGAGCACAAAAAGCTGCTATACTGCGCAGAAACTTGCCAGTGTAGACAAGCCCTTAGCATTTAAAACACTTTTCCATTCCAGTCCTTTTTTGTAAGGAGTGTCCGAGGATTTGTTCTGTTTATCAAATGCAGGCACACCTGGTTACTGTGTTTTTGAGAATGATTTCAGTTTTTGGTTTCCAGTGCCCTGGAGACACTGAATGGTAAAAGTCATGTACACAACTCTCAATGCTTGAAAGCTTTAAACCTGGACAGTGACATAGGCTTTCTTTTTGTCAGTCTCCTTTTTACAGTGAAGGAGAAAGTAGGTCCTCCACATTTTCTGCAGTCTTTTGTCATGTGGTCTAAAGCACTGGAATGTTTCTTAGCAGTTATAAAGATGAATACAATTTTGACTGCTGTAGTAAGTACTGTCGTCCTCCAACAGATTCTGGCATCTGCAGACTTTGAACCAAATTCTGTCCTTGCAGATACATATTACCTTTCACTGATTACTCAGGGTGCTCTGCCTATGGGAGACTAGCCCCCGGCTGGAAAAGTTGATGCACCCTTCTGAGAGAGATCTTAAGCTGTTTTGGGTAGCAATCAACAGAGAGTCCTGTGGCACCTTTAAGACTAACAGATGTATTGGAGCATAAGCTTTCGTGGGTGAATGCCCACTTCGTCGGATGCATTGGATAGCAATATTTGTTTACCTTCGCTACTAGAATACTTCACACTCTCTCCTTGATCAGCTAGTCAGGTCATACCCATCAACGTTAGACAGATGCTAATCAGACAGTATCATGTTTTTGACAAAGGGGTCAGTTGGGAAGCTAGTAACTTATTCTATTCTATTCTATTCCAGTTCAACTAGATTCAACTCAGTTCAACTCTTTGGTTGTTATCTTAGCATGTTGATACAACATCAGAGGTGAAAAATTTAGCCTCCCATTTAAAGGGGCGCACACATTCAGGAAAGCTTTGATAAAGCAACTTAAGTTGTCTGGAATTTTAACAAGCTTATTTTGCTCCTGCCTAAGCCTAAGGTATCTTTTAGGCCTCTTCAAAAGCCCCTTTTGCACACTAAAGGAATTTCTCCTCAAGAAATGCATGTTCCTTTTAGAACTTGCCACAAGGCTTTTTTTTTTGATTGAATAAATGAAATCACTGTCCAGAACCAACCCTTTTGTAATGGACTAATCCGACTCTCCTTCTGAAGAATTGTAGTGTTGCTTTAGGTAGCTTGGTCACTACACAGTTCTGTACTTGGGGAATATGTCAACCTGCTGATACCTTGTCTCTTTTGTGCAAGGTGTACAGAAGCCCAGTATGGCTTTAAATGTTGAATCTGAACTTGTTCCCCTTTGTTAGTCAAAAAGATGCAATGTCTCACCTTAGTTCAGTCACACAGCTAATGTGGATTTGACTCCTTCAACTGGGTGCATTGAGCTATCCCTTCATGGTGTATTTTATCACAGAGACAAATCCCTTTCATACGGATACTTCACAGGGGGGTGGGGAGGTTAGTTAACTTGTTGACAGAATCAGAAAGTCATCTACATCCACAGTATGTGCTACAATGTGCAATAAAAGTTGATTACTGTATGCATAAACAGTTGTGCCCTTCATTGTCATAAATTGCAATATTTTTGCACTTTCATTATCAGACTCTATTTTCAGACACTTCCAGCTACTTCTAGAGGAGGGGAGAGCTTTCTTTTTTAACTGAAACCTCTCCTGCCTGTTTTTGGCCAATGATGAATATTATTTTCTAAGATGGTACAATTTTATTGGCCATCTTTAGTTAATCAAGCATTTTTTTAAATAAAAATATGTTTTTCACTAGTCAAGTTGTATTTTTACCATTGCTTTTCTTTGTTACTACACTCCAAGAATAGCTTTAAAAAAACGCCCCAAACCTTATATGCTGTCCTGTAGCAAAGAAAATGTTGTAGAGAAATGGATACAAACACGGAGAGAAATATCGAAGTCTGCAGATAGCATATAAGTGAAGCTTTAACTGAATATTGCCTTTCAGTGTAACGAGGTACATAGCCTATGCTCCTCTCACTAGCCAAAGAACTGAATTCCCAGGGAGATCCATGCAGGCTGGGTCAGACTGATGGAGAGTTCCATTCCAGAAAGGAAATAACGAGTAAACAGACTGTCCATTTTGCAACCTGCCAGTCCATGACTTAACAGGACATAGTGACCAGTAAGGAAAAATAGACTTTTTTTCCTCTCGTTCTGCCTCCTTACTATCTTGCTACGCGTATCCCCATCCTTGTAAAGGCTCTTTGGTTTAAGAGCCACCACCTGCAGCACCTTAAGAACTAAAAGTGCATTTCTAGCATTTTTCATTGTCAAGATAGCCTTGATGTTAAACAAGCAGCTTGGCTCCACATGTGCAGTAGGAGCCTTTTTTCACTCACTCACTCACTCACATGCACGCACACCTTAGAATGAGCCAGCTAATTTGGGGCTGTCTCTGTGCAAAGTAGTGGGATAAAGGACAGAATTTGGTTTGAGGTTGTTTAGGTGGGACTGGAAATTGCAAAGACTGTTTTGCAGGCCTGCTCTGGTTTTAGTGTATTACAGCTCATCATCAGCCTAAATCTGTGTATATTTATCACACACCAATGAGTGTTTGAGGCACTAGTGAATACAATCTCAGCAATTTATGAGCTAAATCATAAATCTCATCCATATGCCCCATCCTTTGGAAGGGTTCTCATCTTGTACCTATGACTGATGTAATCTTTTTTTTTTTTTTTTTTTTTTTTTTAAGCCTTACATACTGATGTTTCATTTTAAATTGGGATGGGTCAGCTGTGGAGGGGTTGTCTTAAATTTGCTCTTCACCTGGCAAGTTGTTTTCCAGTTGTTGTCCATTGGTGGCTACATAACATTTTGTACCAATTAATTAAATGATGGTAGTAGCAATCCAATGAGCTGCAGTGGCTGTAGCTTTTGCAACAGGTGTGAAAGGGTAGGTTTGTATGGAGACTGGCAGCAGGAGCAATCCATACAGAAATTAAAAACTTCCAAAAACAAGCTCCAGCAATGTAGGAAGTGAATGAAAGTGTTTCATTAAGATATGAACTGAACTATTTATTGTAGCTTTCTAAAGCATATTTGGTAGGTACAGACCATAAAATGTGTTTAATTACATTTCATATTGCCCCTTAAAACTTGCCATTTTGCTCCATGAAAAATAGCACATGCTTCAGTAAGGAGGAAAAAGTAAATTTTAGTTTTAGCTATGGAGCAATGGTATAAAATGTACACCATGATTAATTAAAACACTTTCTCCAGCCTTCAGGCACTTCTGAGATATCTGTTCTTAAATGAAAAATGTTTTCTGCCCTTGTATTCCAGAACGCTTCTAAAACACCACTCTCTCGTTCTGTGATTGCCTAGCTTGATTATACTTTCTCTTGGCAATATATGATCAGAAAACTTAGTAGAATATTTATATTGAAGCAAGGAAGGTCTGGCCTGGGACCAGTGCCAGAAACCAGTACTAAATATTCTATTTTCATTTTTAAAAACCCTTCCAACTCTGAGGATTCCTAAAACTGCAGGCTAAAAACAAATGTTGTCCTAGAATAGCAGGTACCTAATATTTGTAGGGCAGGGGAACTTACAAGTATGCCTGTATGGCCTGATTCAAAGCCTATTGAAATAGGTGGAAAAACTCCCATTACTTTCAATGGGCTTTGGATCAGGCCCATATTTACTTACAAAGAACCAGCTCCTTGTACCGTTGGAGCTGATGGAAGTCTCGCCACTGACTTCAATGGAAGCAGGCTCAAGTCCTCAGCACCCAATTTGTTTATACCAAAAAATTGTATTGAGTTAAAGCAGGAGTGACCCTGCATTTGACAATGACCTGGAATTATAGGAAACATATTCAGAGGGACTGTCTCTCCGTTTTGTTTTTCAAAAAGTAACTGAAAAACAGAGGATAACCATGCAGAATGGGAAGATGTCCCGTTCACACAGAGTGAATCCTCAAGAAGCTACTTTTCAGTAAACTTTTTTTTTCTTCTCCAACCAATTTGCATGCGTGGAGAATCTCGTATTTTTAATACAAGAACATTAGGGCATTGATTCACAAAAGCATTAGAGCACATGTGTGAAGTTAAGCAAGGGCTAAGTGTGCTTCCTGAATAAGGATGTTTTCTTCTATTGGGTCCTAGGTTAGTGTTCTGTCAGCTGGGCTAGACAGCCACGTAGGAGCCTGGATGTTTGTATCTGATGGTGGGAGGATGGAGCACCTCACATGACTTTCAAGTACTATTCTGTAGCAGGTGCATAGGGCACCATGTCTAACCCCACTACACCAGTTGGAGTGTGACATGGGGCCACAGAATGAGGATAAATAAAATAGAAACTGGGTACCTCAAAGGATTCCTCCTGTTGTTTTTCCTCTTAAAGTAGTAATAATAATAATCATCCCAGTACTCCAAAAATGTGAAGTTACAGCTATACACATGTTAAAATATTTCATTCCAGTTTATGTATATTGAGGGTATTTATAAATACCATCTGTATCTAAAGTTGCAGTAACTACAATAGAGTCCTCTAACAACTTGATAGAGACAATAGAAACAGATAGAAATACTTTTTTCTATATTTTTTTCAGTCCATTTTCAGTTGATCTTTTTCTTTCTTTTTTTTTTTTTATTACTATTTTTATTCAGGTATATAAGCATTTTGTCAAGGCTTCCTTTAACACCAAAATTAAATCAAACCTTGATAACATATCTTACAGTAAAATTGACTTTGTGCCACTGTATCAGTAAATCACCATCCACAGGGACAGTAAACTCATTATAGTAGCCTTGGAATGGAAGCAGCCCATTGGAAGAACAGTGATAGATGAAAGAATTCTTTTTCCCCCCTCTCCTTTCTTGGGGGAACTTGCTTGAAATGCAGCTGATCCCACAAATGTTAAGTGACAAAGGGAACCATATTTAACTGGTTTACTGCTTAATAAGGAGTTGCAACTTTTAATATTAAACATACAAAAATGCGTCCAAGGATGCAGAAATGAGCCAACGTTTCCCAGTTCTTTGAAGGGAAAAGCATTGAAAGGAACTGTGGTTCTAAATCATTCTTATTTTTGTCTTAATTTTATTTATCCGGTTATTTCAAACACAAATGCATAAACAGGAAGGGAAAACTTATGGGATGCCAAATGAGATCTCGCCGGGTGAACTAGAATGAAAATTAGAAATGGGTAAAGATTAATACAGCTCTGTGATATACAGCATATAGCTTTGGCTCTGATTACTGATTCAGCCAGTGTAGTTATGATCTAAACTTCTGCCTTCTCAGAAATCTAAATGAGCGAGGTCCTTTGTGTTCCTTTATTTTTAATTACGGCAGCAACTGCAGTGAGGCTGCACAAATATTGTACAGTAATTCCTTGTTTTTTAAGCTGTTGGTGTGCTTTGGGTGGATTGTTTTGTTGTTTTTAAAAATGAGTTGGCTGCATCAGCGATGGTATAAATGAATTTCAACTTTTAGAGAGGTGTTTCTGATGTTAATTCTAGATAAATATGTCTTAGACAAGGCTCTGGTTATGGTGGAAATTCCCTGCTTTGTAGGAATGGGATCGGTGTATATGACATGCCCCAACTGTTTATAAGAACGGCCATACTGGGTCAGACCAAAGGTCCATGTAGCCCAGTATCCTGTCTTTTGACAGTGGCCAATGCCAGGTGCACCAGAGGGAATGAACAGAACAGGTAATCATCAGGTAATCCATTCCTGTCGCCCATTCCCAGCTTCTGGCAAACAGAGACTAGGGACACCATCCCTGCCCATCCTGGCTAAAGCCATTGATATAGTGACCAGGGAAGGTAAAAGGCTGATTCAGGTTGCCAAATGATGCCATCCAGGCTCTGTCTCTACCCCCAGATGCTGGGGATATATGGTTTAAGGACTTGTCTGCATGAGGACATCCAGGAAAGTTAATATGAATTAACTAAAACTTTGGATTTGAAGTGGATTACTTAAACCATGTTAAATCCCTTTGTGAACATCCTCATTCAGAATTAAAATGTCTTTAATTTGGTATAATTAATTCACTCTCAAAATGAACTAAACTAAACTGAATTAAAGCTGCTTTAATTCTGATTAAATCCCTGCACGGATGCTGTTAATGCAGTTTAACTATTTCAAATTCACACTTTTAATTAATTTGGATTAATTTTTCAGGTTGTCCCTCTGTAGACAAACCCTTAGTTGCAAGCAATCTCACTAGTGGTCCTCAAAGAAGAAAGAATAGCTCATAAAGAGGAGTTTATTAAATTGGTGGGTTTGGGTTTTTGTTTTTTCTATTTGCCCAGACTCCTTTGGGTGGGCTACATTTGTAGAGCTTTAGAACTCTTCATTTTAGAGAGTGGAGATTTAATAGTGCCTCCTAGAGCATGGGCCAACATTATATTTAGTACCCAAGAATGTTGGGTCTCAAATTGGCTCTTTTGTCCTAGTGGAGCATTCAAGAGAGAAGAGAGGGGCTTCTCTTATCTCCCTGAGAGATGCCATCCTGCTCTTCATTCATGATTCCCTTAATTGGGTCTTGATCCTCCACGTGGCTGCTCAGTTGCTGAAGGTGCACAGAGGCTTTTATTATGACAAATGACCCGAGAAGAGAAGATGTGGAGAGTTCTGGCTCCCTAACAGCCTCTCCACTTGAGCAAGCTGGGGGTTCTTGCCTTGGGTCGACTCTGTGCTGATGATAATGCCACAGAGAATTGCTTCTGATTTTCATCTTTTAAAAACATTTTTCCCTTCCCCTTGACCTCTACTGTCCTCTGTATTAAACTGTAGGTCAAGAAAAAGAGGGGAAATAGAAGTCTTATTCTTTGCATCATCAACATAGAAAAGAAACCAAAGGGTGGGTGGGGGGAATCCTTCCTCAGGTCAGGGCTGCTGCAGCTACCTGTGTATGTCTGGCTCAGTTAAGACAGAGTAAAACCAGGTTGTAGCTGGGTGAGAGTGAGTATTCTGGCACCAGCACAGCTTAGTTTCTTACTGTTGCTGTCTGTCTGAATATAGAATATCCCTCTGTGTGTTAAGGGTGGCCTGAGATAGCTAGAATACAGAAAACAGATGTACAGGTAATGAATACAGATGTCCCTGTTACATTGCTTTTATGTAGAAGTGTTCCAAGTCTAGTTCTTAGAAGCCCACTTTAGTGTTCCCTCCCCCTTCTCATTAAAACAAAAAATATTAGCTTACTTTGTGGTGTGGGTTTATAATTGTTACTTCTTTTCCCCTTCCACTGTGAAAGAGAAACTCTTTAACAAGGTAAGCAGGATAATGTGGTTATACAGGAGTATCTGGAATAGTTTGTCATCTACAGCATGCATATGGCTTTTAGACAAGCTGGGTCATTTTAAGGCAGATGAGAAATAGGGGCGGATGAGCCAGCCTGTATAAAACAAAAACCAACATTTCATTCAGATCTTGAGGTGAACATAAATTCCACTTTTTAAAAAAATTTTGAATTTGTTTTTTGTATGCACGACTGCTAACCAGCTTTTCAGGAATGAAACTGGCAGTAGCCCTGGAATAACCTTTCGTGTCATTTCATGCTAGATCAAAATAGATCTACAAGCTGATTTTTTTTTTATTTTTATTTTTCCCCTTGTCAACCTGTCCTTTCCTCGGAAGGAGGCAGAAAAGGGAGGTCTTGGAGTCTCATTTTGGAAAATAGTGTTGCTTGTGTTTCTCATCAAGAGTATTCAGTGAACAGTCATATGAAACTTCAGTATCTGTACAAAGTGGCATTTTGTACAGATTCTGGTATTTCAGAACAATAAATATATGAAATCACAACTTTCTTTTAAGTTGAAATTGATAAATAAGAAGCACTGTATCCATTTTCTCTAGAAAGTGGGCTAAAAGCAAAACAACTTGTTTTCAATAGCTTTACTGCTTTATTTAAAAAAAAAAGTTTTTGGTATAATATTAAAAAATAATCCATGGAGACTTGCTACTTGTCATCTACCCCGGCTAGCTCAACTTGATTTGAACTATAGTCTTTCTAGTTTTCAGACACCTATTTCACTATGGTCTCATTCATATCAGCATTTAGATATCTAGCTGATGGACACTTTACAAATAAAAATAAAAAGATATATTCCCATTGAATATCTGTTGAACTTACAATTGCAAAAACATAGTGTCCTATCTTAATCTCCAACCATATATGGTAGTCAATAATGGTAGATTCTTTATAGCTAGCCCGTGGAACATGGTTACTTGACCATAGCAGAAGTATAGTTAGATAATTATTTGTAAAACTACTTAATGTGTTTTTTAAATGTGGGTGCATGAAATTATACTGTCTTCATGTCTCATGCTCTCCCCCCTCCCCCCGACCAATCAAGTTCATTTTGCAGCTTCAGTGGTTGTATTTCCCACAGTCTTTGCTTTTAAAGCAGAATTTTTGTTTTGTAGAGACAGACAGACACACATACACAAACACACACTTACTTACTTACTTACTTACTTCTATTTTGGCCTTTGGGTCATCTTCTAAAAGAGGAAAGGCCAGATTCAGAAAGATCAAGTGACTAAATGGGCAACCACCTTGCTTTGGTTTCTGTATGAAAACATAGTGCTTATCAAACCAGAAAGTGGGATACCTTAGCTGTTTAACATCTGCATCACATAATGACAATGAAAGCAAAAAATCAATGAAGGATTTTAAAATGTCTGTCATAAAGTGCAGGGTTTAAATACCAAAATCACATTGCAAGGGTGATGCCTACCAAAATGTTGTGGTATGATTAAATAGTCATTCATTATGTTTTGGTGGGGGACAAGGGGGTGATTTAAAGTGGCTCTGTAGAACTTTGGCACCTGGAAGTGATTAATGTGCCTATTAGCTATCAAAAAAGCAGTTTTGAAAATTAACTCCAGTTAATGTGCTTTAATGTACGCTGCTCTACTGCAGAAAAAAGCTGGGAAATCTCCCCAAACTACCATAATTAAGGTGCCTCAGGCTACAGTGCTTCTGAAGAAGCAAGAAAAATAGCTGCCAAATAAGCATGATGAGGGACTGCAAAAAGGTAGGTGTGTGTGTGTGTGTGTGTGTGTGTGTGTTTCAAAGAGTAGAGTTTCACAGATATATTAGAGAGAGAGAGAAGTAGTGCTAGAAGAAAGTAGGGGCCATTAACAAATAATGAGGGAGATTAAATTAATGACTAAGATACTGAATTCCTTTCTTCTAACACTTCTGTCTAATAAAAATACATGGAATCAGTTTGAACAACTAACTAATGAAAAGTAACTATACCTTACAAAATAGGAACTGCTTTAATTAAATAAATAAATAAATAAATAAAATAAAAAAAAGGAAAGGAATACCTGGGAAATCTACATACAGATTAGCTAGTCCACAGGACCTGCATCCAAGCGTATCAAGGGAATTAGCAAGTTAATTTATTGTATCACTTACACTAATTAGCCTTGGAGAGATGTCTAAAGACCAGAAAAGTAAAGGCAGTTTACACCAAAAGAAAGAAGTGATGCTCTGAACTCCCGAAACCTAAGTGTAGCTTTTATCTGGCCTTCTTAAAATGCAACAAATAATTTAAAGAAATCATTAAATGTCTAGAGGATAATGGGACTGTAAGCAATAAGCATTGTGGATTTCTAGAGAATGGGTCTTGCCTAACAAAAGACTTGCTTTGATTGTTGCACAATTAATGGATGAAGGGAATGCAGCAGGCAATTGTTCTGAGTTTAATAAAACTTCTGATAGTCTCATGAAATCCTGCTTCTACAATTAATTCAAATTAGCTCAAACACTAATACTGTCACCTGGATTGAAAACTGGCTGGAATTCCATAAAAGATAATGACAGTCAGCAATAGTGTTGGGTGAAAGAATGCCACCAAACTTTCCTTGGCAATGCACTCTAAAAAAAAAAAAAAAGCAATGGAATTGGCTATAGTTATGCCTTTGTGCTCACTTTCATTGAATATTTCAGCAAACAAATTCACAGAAACAGTGAATTTGAAGTGAGTGAGTGTGTGTGTGTGTGTGTGTGTGTGTTTATATATGAAAATGTTTACAGCAAACAGTGAATCCTCAAATACCAGTATTTGTGCTGCTGATAATCTCATTCTAAGAATTTGGCAGCTCCAGTCACGGGACAAATATTGGAGCCTGATCTGTATGTCCAACACCAGATAACACAGTTCACATATCAAATGCTAGAAGTGGGCTTGCAAAAAATCTCTAGGTTAACTACTGTTAGTAGAAATTATTCTGAAAATAACTTTTAAATAGCAAATGCACTTAGAGAAAATTATAAGCTGCTTGCAGACAATGTGTGAACATAAAAGGCTCAATTAGCCTAAGGCCTGGCCTATAACTGAAACGTAGTTTAGTTAAGCCATCCTAAGCCCCATTGTAGACACTGCTAGGATGGCAGATGCCCTGTGCTGAGGGGCTGAATTTACTACAGCAACTGGAAAAACCCCTTCCATCACTGTAGTAAGTGTCTAAACTACAACGCCAGAGCTGCTGTGCTACTGTAGCACTTCTACCATAAACACATACCCTACATTATTTGGAGAATTATTTAGTCATTTCTATTTGGTAGCATGTGGGGAAGGTGCTCACTGGGATGACGTGGATCAGTAGGCTGGAAAGGGGGATAAGGGATATCAGAGGTGCTGGAACTAAAAGTGTCGCATCCCTGGTTTGACGTAATTTCCATCATATACAAAGTTTACAGTTTGGTTCAATGGCTCTCAGCACCCCCACTCTACAAATTGTTACAGCACCTCCTGTCTGTAGCTGTCCAAAGGAAGAGGTGGAAGCCCCTAAACTCCTGTCTTGTAACATGGTGTTCAATCTAGTTTTTAAATTGTACTGTAGGGGGCGGTCCTGCATTTGGTAGGGAGAGAGACTGAATGACATACTAGATCTCTTTTCATCTCTAAATGTTTTAAGATGTATATCCTGGACTGTCTCCTCGAAGTGTATTCTGTGGTACAGAAGTGCCTAGCTGTAGATAACTGATTTCTTGGTGAGTTTGGGGTGATTACTGGATTTGGAAAGGTAGGTGTGGTGATCTCTGGGTTTCTTGTATATAGTTGTCTGTAGGGTTTCATTGTTGAAGCTGATGCTAGTGTGAAAATTTTTGAGAGACAGTTTAATGGATGGATGTTGGTTGTTGCGATTATGGTGGAAATCTGAGGTTGTCTGTCCAGAAGATGAAAATATCATCGATGTATCTCCGATATCTCATTGGTTTGCTGGTGCATTTGTCCAGAAATTCTTCTTCAAGGTGGCCCGTGAAAAGGTTGGCATATTGGGGAGCCATCTTAGTACCCATGACTAGTATCCATGGTTGTTTCCATAGTTTAGAACAGGCCATGCAAATACCCTTAGAGAACCTGCTTCAATACAGAAATAAAATCCCTTTCAACCGCATATGGCCTAGTTGTCACCTATCACCCTACACTGTAACTCATACAGGGTGTCATTAAACAACTACATCCCATACTTGATGGGAACAACATCCTGAAAGAAATCTTTCCTGATCCTCCTCTTCTGGCCTTCAAACAGCTTCAAACTTCTCTAAGCTCATCAGAAGCAAGCTCCCCATAGACCAGAGCACACCTGACCCTTCTAGAACAACAGATGCAAGACCTGCAGACATACCTTCACTGCTACAATCCTCAACACTCCCCCAAACACCTCATTCAAGATCCACATGCCCATCACAACAAGTGGTGTACCTCATCCAATGCACTAATTGCCTAAATAACAATTATGTGGGTGACGCAAAGCTGTCACTTTGCTCTTTGAATGAACTCACACAGAAAAATGATAAAAGACAAAAATACCGTATCACCTATGGGTGAACTCTTCACAAAGGGATCACTTTATATGTGACTTCTCAGTCCTCATCCTGCATAACACCTTCAAAAGACAAGCCTGGTAGCTTAAATTCATAACTTTTGCTAGACACTAAAAATCATGGTTTTAAGAAAGAGAGTGGATTTATGGCTAATTACAACAAACTATGACCTACTAATTTCCCCCCTTCGCCCCCCCAAACAGGAGAGGTGTTAACTGGCCACTTCACCTTGAATGATCCCTTGAAATGTGTTAACTACTTAAGTTAAACTATTAGTTCCACCTTGTATTTAGCTGTGACGCTCTGAGTACACTTCCCAGAGCTGAAGAAGAGTGCTGTGTAAACTTGAAAGCTTGTCTCATTCCTAAACTGTGGCAAACAGAACAATTGCTGGTCGTCTTCAGAAACCGGGCTGGCGACATGATACTGGCTCTCTTCCTTCTTGTTTCCAAATTACACCTTGCTGTTGCTAGAAAGGGTTAGCCTGTAGAGGTATACTGGCAATTTCCCTGTTGGAGATGCAGCTTATACTGGCAAAAGAACTCTATTGCCAGTATAGTCTAAACCAGTTCCTTGAACCGAGTATTTATACTTGTGAAAGGACTTCTTGGCTGGTATCACTCTATCTACACTGCGGCTTTTTCCAGATTAGCTATACTGGTTTGAGATGTGATTTATTTCATTTCATTTCACACTCCTAACCTACATAGTATTCTGGTAAAACTTACTAGGCCTTAAAGAAACAGAGTAGATGAGAAAGAATGATGCTCTGGCACCATGGGGAGCTGAAATGAAAAAGACAGTAAAAATAACTTTTCTAAATGGAAAAAATAAACACTTAACGTGCATGAATACTTTCCTTGCTATTTTTCCATGTAAGCAGTTATTGAAATTGCCATGGAGACGTTATGTGATTGCAACTGGGAGTGGTCCATCAGAGAATCTGTAAGGAGTAGTCCACATCATGGAACAGTTGTATCCTGTCTTTGAAAGTTGCACTCTCAAACTACATGTAGTGTAGCATGACCAATAAGCACTACAAAACTTTGTAGCTAATTTTGTGGTATTTTGAGGCCTGTGGCTTGTGTCTTGATGCAGTGAAAGTTATGTAATAATTTAGTCTTTTTGTTGTAAAATGCCACAGTCCAAAAAAGTAAACAACTCCAAACTCCAGACTATAGCAGGCCTTTCACTTCCCTGGGAGGTAAACTGCATACAACGAAACGATGCAGTTCCCATTTATAACTGTTAAAATGTGTTTTGCATAGATGCTGCTCTGAAAGTCAGAAGGAGCATTTAAAAGTTGCTTATTAGTAACTTGCATCAAATAGTATAGAATACTTTTAATGTCTTGTTATATACTGTATTCTCCAGCTGGGAAAACATAATCTGCAGTTGCTAGACACACAGCCCTCAGAATAGTACAAATTGATATCATGTTCCCAAGTGCTGCATTTTGGATTTCTCAGTTTCCCAGTGAAAACACACATAGCCTGGACAATTCAGTGTTGTCTACAAATCTGAGGGAGTGTGAGTCTACTGTTCATCCCAATAAAGGCATGGAGTAAAGGTTTGGTGCTCCTGTTGCACTAGCTTCAAAAGGCAGTATGCAGATACCGAGTGCCAGGAGGTGATGCCTCCTGCATTTGGTGAAACAGTATCCTGTTTAAGGGGGATGTTAGACATTTGGCTCACTTGCTTTTTCAAGAGTGGGTGTTTAATGTGAAGTTCACTGTCAGCCCTCTGCTGAATAAATTATTCCACATATTTCTGTGAATCTGATACTGGAAGTAAGCCCAAAGAATGAAAGTTTTTTCTTTTCTTGGTAAGGCTACTTGAAAGCCAGAGCCTCCCTGGTTTTTCCAGAGAGAAACATCATTTTATACTATAATTCTCTGCTGATTAATGGATGTGGACTTGATGGCAGAAGCAAATGAGCCTAATAAAAGGCTGCATGTTATAATCAGATAACTGCATAGTTGCATTATCTATATCTTTCTATTAGATGATACCAAATTACCTATTAGTATCTGTTTTGCTACAATAAAGTGCCAGATACCTCAAAGTTGAAATAATTGAATAATAATAAGTGTCTGGTATATTCAGTAGGTGGATACTTTTCATTATAAACATTGCATGTAGCTTTGTAATTTTTCAATATCTTCTAGCTCATTCTGGTAAGGTGAAGTATCCGTTTTTGTTATGTTTTGCTGTTTCCTGACTATATAATGTTTCTAGCAAGTGATGATAGATCTCAGTCATGGCTGAATGTGTCTGCCTGTTGGATTTAGGTTTCCCACAGTAAGACTTCATGGCCTGGTACACTGATATTTGAACCTGCTTATAGTTTCCTTACTGAAGAGAAGAATAATGGACTGAAAAACACATTCTACTGCTGGTAGCTTTTCAAGTAGATTGAGCTATTCATTAGAAAAAAAGAGTGTGCTACAGCAATTAAGTTAGTCTCTGGGCTTAGCCCGCTTGCTGTTTCCAAAAATGAGATGGATTTCTATTTTGCAAATGAACGAATGTTTTATTGATGGTGAAAATTATTAACTAATACCAAAATTGGAAATTTGAATGGAAAGGAGATTTTTGCAGCACAATCCCTGTAGAATCCTAAATAAATTCTTTACGATGTATAGGAAACATACAGTGGCTTTGTTGCATGCTGAACTGGCTGAAACGCTTTTTTTCCTGGTAAATATGAAAGCAGCGGTTTTTTAGGCTTGAATGCTGTTCCATCGATATAAGCAGTCTGATCTCGTATTCATGGGAAGAACTTCTGAGTGGAAAAAGTACTGGAAAAAGGAACTGTTTGTATTAAAGCAGTTTTATAAACATTGCTACAGCTAGAATGGGGGGGGGAAACCCTATGCTTTCCTGTATTAAAGCAGTGCTGTAATTATGGTTGATGAAGCACTTTAATTATAAGCCTGTTTCCACGTATTCTTACATTTCTTGAATAGTTTGTTCTCAGATGAAAACTTCATTGAGCCGCCCAAATGAAATTTTTTTTTTTTTGTAAAAAGCTGTGTTAAAAATTGGATTACTCTTGCTAAGCTATTGGAGCAGGTGAATGGCAGGTGAATGATATCTTACACATTTCAGATAGTATTCAGAAGTTTATTTTACACTTGGACCACTCAAGCATATTTTAAAGCTATAAACTAACCTCCAGTTTTAGTCCCCTATAAGTACTAGTAGCTTGGACATATTTAGAAAAAGTATATATAGAAATAAGTTATTTAAATTGTTATTAAATCATATTGTGGGTGAAATTCACCTCACCCTGACAAAAACCAAGCTTTGCACAGAGACCAAAGTGTGGACTGTCACGGACTCACAGATCGTGCCCACTCTTGGCCCCGTGCGGTCCGTGGGGGGAACCCCTTTCAGTGAGACAGCCCTTCTTGGGGGTCCACTCTCTCTCGGGGTCAGGCCCCTCCATCTCCTGGAGCCTCACCTCTCTGAGCCTTAGCACGTCTCCTCAGGGAGTCCACTTGCTCTGGACCCCCAGGGCCTCCACCCCCCCAAGGGGTTGATGCAACCCTGTTCTCTAGACCGGAGTGACTCTCAGCCAGCGTAAAACAGGAGGGTTTATTGAGCGTTGAACACAGCACAGGAAACTCTGACCCTCAGGCCTGGCCTCCCTCCGCACAGCACATCCCAGTCTCCCCTGCATCCAGATGGGCTCTGCCTGCTCCCCCTCTCCAGCCCAGAGCCCCCCTGCTTCCCAGCTGGGCATCTGATGTCACCGGCCCCAGGCCCTGCCTCTGTTCATTGTCTTCTTTCCAGGTAAACAGGGTCGTATGGGCCTCCTCTCCTCTCCGCCCTCCTCTGGCTGGAACTGGCTGGTTAGGTCATGGGGTCCTCTCTTCGCAGCCCATTGTCCTCCCACTGGCCAGAACCGGCTGCGACTCCTGAGCTGGGTCTCCGGATAGGGGTGTCCCCCCTCCAGGCCATCGGCTGGAGTCCCAAGTTCCCTCTCCGGTCCTCTGTAACCACAAACTCCCCCTCACCTCGTTAAACCAGTAACACCCAGGGACACTGAGTCCCACTCCCTCTGCGTGCAAACCATTGGAAAACCACGAAAAAATAAAAAAAAACCCCACTTTGTCACAGGGACAACGGGGCAACACTATGGGCAGGGTGCAGGCCTGCAATGCAGGCGCTCTTCCAACTGAACTAACAGCCACAATCACATCACACCTCCTTTGTCAGGGTTCCTAGCCACTTGGTCCATGTTGAGGGTTGTGTCGCTGGCCTCTTCCACCAGCAATCACCACCCTGCCTCACCCCCAACGTTGTTTTCTGTGCCAGCCTGTTTCTATCCACAACACACACTCATCTAGTATGTAGGGATGCAGTTCACTCACGTGCACTTACATGCAGCTTTCTTAAGGAGCTATACCGCCATATTGGTCACTGTATACCCTCCCCACTAGGGTGCAGTGCATGGATTTTTGCCATGGTTAAACTAAGTCATGGAGCTCAAAAAAGATGCATGGTCTATGCCTGCAATATAGTTTTCAACAAATGCCTAAATCCTTCAGGATCAGGGAAGGAAAAGTGATCCAAGATGAAAGAGCATCCAGTGACTGCAAAGGGCAGGTCAGACCATGTGGGCCCCTAACCTTTTAGATACTTGCATTAACAAGGGCATCTTGCTACTGGCTACCATCTTCTCTCATACTAAACCTGAATCCATGCTGTAGGTTGGGCTGGTTGGAAGGAGTGCATGTTGTCTTAACAATGACAGAGCAGGTTAGTTGGCATACCTGAGGAGAGGATGTGGAGAAGAGAGAGTACGGGGACTGAAGTAGTTTGCACAGTTTATACCAAGCATCAACTCCTACCATTGGCTGGAATGTTGTCTATTGTTTCGACTGTGTGTTCTTGAGTCCCGGGACTCTTTTTTATGTGTAGAGACAGCCTAGCATACTGTGGGTGCTACCGCAGGGTGAGTACTAAATAATAAGTGCACACTGTGTTAAACTGAATATTTGATTAAATATCATGTCTCTGTGAAAACACACCTGACTGTAACACCTTATGCCAAATCACATTAAATTGTGAGAATGGGTTTAAACACAGAAGTCAAATGTAAAATTTATAGTCATGGTTCCCAGAGGAACAATAATGTGCTTTCAGTTAAAAATGCTAAGTTGGAGTCTGAAGATGTTTCTTCGATACTTGACCGTCAGTAGCTATATCCAATTTGGCATTTTGCAAACTATATATCGCCTCAATGGGGCAAGACTACTACTTACAATTAAACATATCTTGTTTTACTCTTGAAAGTATATTGAATGTAGGCTCCTAAAGAATGAATAGACAATGTGGCTTACTTGAGCTACATAAAATAAGTGTTAGGGTGTGTATATTACCAATGAAATCTTGAAAAGTTTTCCAACCAATTTTATTAAACATTATAGAGCAGTTGTGGGCAACTGGCTGCCCGTGAGCCACACGCACCCCGTCAGGGTAATCCACTGGCGGGCCGCGAGACAGTTTGTTTACATTGACCGTCCGCAGGCACAGCCACCCGCAGCTCCCAGTGGCTGCGGTTTGCTGTTCCCAGCCAATGGGCGCTGCAGGAAGTGGTGGCCGGCACGTGAAACCAGAAATAAGGCTTCTTATTGGGTTGTTTACAGTTTTGAATTCCCAAGACTTTCATGTTTTGTACTGTTTCTCATTAACTGTCAGGCAAGGAGGGGAAAAACAAAAGAAACCATTTTTCTTGCTCTGTATTTCTGTCCTCGGTGGTAGGTGGGTGGTAAAGAGATGATTTGCTTCTGATGTTATAGTACATATACATTTATATAACTTGATGCTGGGAGACTTCTGTCTTTCAAAACATTGCTTTATTATGTTTTTTGTTTCACTTGAAAACTAACATTATTAGGGTTATATATAGAGTCTGATGTTCATTTTGTATTAGTTTTCTGGGTTTATTCTAGCATGTGGGTCCCTGAAATTTTCTGGCTGAAAATGGTGTGGCCAAGATTGTTTGTTTAAAGAAAAACTAAATATAATTCACCGTAATCACCAAAATATTCTTGTTTCATTGTACAGAGTTTTATTAAGATTTTGTACGTCAAGTACTGAAAATTTGAAGTACCACACTGAAATACTGCAGCAATGATTATCCCAACAACTTTAAAGTATGAGCTGTTCCTGTACTAGAGGACTGGAGCTGGGTTCCCCCCCATAATAAAAATTTGTTTTACTGGATCCGATGCCACTATTTTTTTTTAATACTTTAAAAATACATAATTCTGTTGGTTGCTCTTATAAGACCAGTATTTATATAATAATATGGAGATATACCTATCTCATAGAACTGGAAGGGACCCCAAAAGGTCATTGAGTCCAGCCCCCTGCCTTCACTAGCAGGACCAAGTACTGATTTTGCCCCAGATCCCTAAGTGGCCCCCTCAGGGATTGAACTCACAACCCTGGGTTTAGCAGGCCAATGCGCAAACCACTGAGCTATCCGTCCCCCCATCTGCTTGTATTTTATACTCCAGTTGGGTAACAGTAGAACATAAAACTGTAAAATGCTCTTTATATATTAACAGCAACTTATTTATAAAGTTGAATACACTTGTAATGAAGCACAGCTTATTCAAACTTATTTTAATGTTTGCACTGAATGTTTTTCAGGAACTCTAGAAAGGAACTTAATGACATACGATTTGAGTTTACTCCAGGCAGAGGTAAGACGATTATTAATTAAAATAATTATTTTAGTGCTCAAAAGGGTATTTCAGAATTTATTACTGTTTATGGTTAATATAAATTACCACTCTGAAGTGTTTCCTACTATGCAAAGGTTTTATATTACACTATTTAAACCAAACAAAAATAATGCAGAATATGTAAATTCTAGTGACAAAGTTATATCTTGAACAGTATAGTAGATACAGGATAGACTTTTTGTTTCACTTTTTAATATAGTGAAATATGCAGTATATAGAAAGGTCTCTTTGCAAGGTGACATGAGTTACACCATAAAAATGTACATGCTGTAACAATAAACTGATCATTGTATGAGTGATGGAAAGTAGAGTAAGGTATCCCTGAAAGCACATGTGGTTATAGTCTGAAATAGTACTCTGAAAATGGCATTGTGAGGGTCCACATTTGAGTCTCTCTTGACTTCCATATAAAACTTGCTCAGTTTTACAAGTGAGAAGTATTTGCCAATTCTGCAAACTCCATCTTTATCTGAAAGTTTAGCTGTATTTCTGGCTTGTGTATCTTCACTAATAATTAAGTTATTGTAATTGGAACTTTAGAATCCAGCTCACTTTTCCAGCTGTATTTGCTTTCTATTGCTAATAGTTGTAAGAAGCCATACAACTGTATTTTTGCAGATATTATTGGTTAAAACACACAGCTGATAGGTTGAGTAAGAAGATACAGTCCACTTAGCCAACATTTGGGCTATAACTGTACTTCAAATTTTACAGCAACAGTTTTCTAAATTGAATAAATACTAAGAGTGCTACTGCCTACAAAGGAATCTAAATTGGAAGGGAAATTATGATTACTTAAAGATGTATTTTTCTTGTACATAGGAAGGGGTGTATGGGTGTTTTCTTTTGGGTAAAATATACCTATAGTGTAGTTGATGGGATATATAGGGCTATATGCTCTCCTCTCTTATTAATTTAACTTATTTATATAGTGGGATTTTTGCAATCGTTTGTTTTAATATAAGTACACAAACATACCCCCTATCACTGGCAATCATTAAGGAGATCAGCCTCTAGATGATCCCCCAAACAGATCTTTATCTACCTGGATTTCTTACTGATTGTGGCGATAAAAAGAGAGAGAACAAGGGCTGACCAGGAGCCAGTGCGCTGTTCTGACAGGCAGGTAGACACCATGAGTCATGCTTTTGTGAACTCCAGGCTATATTACTGCAACTCTCTCTAAGCCTGGGAATGAGTACACAAACCATGGAAAATGTCCAAATGATCCAAAATATAGCAGCCTGCTTACTAAGAAACACCCTCACCCCAGGGTTCCGGTCAGTGACCTGACCTCCCATTTACAGACAACATTGAGAACAAGGTTGTAGGTCTAAGCTCTGCAGGAGTGGGGATTGAGCTATTTTAGGCATTGTCTCTCTCCTTCCTTAGCCTTGGCTTTCTACAACAATTGCATCCTTCAGGAATGAAGGAGCTGTACACAGAGTAAGACATGAGAGTTGAAGATGGTGCTCTTAGTGTCTACTCCACAGCTATGGAACTCCCTGATCAGAATGACCTTGAAAATTACAACTTTGAAATCCAAATGAAAGGGCCCATCTCTTCAATGTAGCTCTTTCTTCAGAACAATAATAAAGCAAGCTCAACAAGAGAACTTAACGTGATTATCTTTTCTGCCTGGGGAGGAAGAGAGTGAGAATCACACTGCAACAACCCCCTGTCTTCTTTTCTTGTAAGGTGCTCAGATATTACAATGATGAGTGCAATATAAAATATCTAGTTAGGTAATAAGGGAGAAATGTCAACGCCAGGGAATGATCTTTATGGGCTTCATGAAGAATCAAAATGTTATCTTGTTTCTTGCTGTGCAGAGTATGATGGGCTAATAATCAATGGGAAATTATGGTACCCTTTTTTATCTTTTTCTAATAAAGACGTTTTGAATTCAAGCACACTTAGCTGGGTGTTTGAAGCTGAAATATATTTTCTTAAATTGCATTGGATTATTGATTTTTATTTTATGGCCACTCATACGTATTCATTTCACCTTTTGGACAGACACGGCAGATGGCGTTTCTCAAGAGCTGTTCTCTGCAGGCCTGGTTGATGGTCACGATGTAGTTATAGGTAAATTACACTTAGTTTGCAATTATGCTCTTGCTAAAACTTGTGCTAAATGGATGTGCTTCTGCATCTTTTTATAGAAAATGCATTCTCTACTTTGCTTTCCTTTTCATATATGCACAAGAGAGCCAGCAGTCCACTTTGATATAAATCCTTCCATTATCTCTGGAAGTCAGAACTCCTACTGATTTAACATGGGTTTTGATTTCACCGGGCTGTCTCTCCAGCTGTTATTTTCCAAGCAGTAAGTCATAACTTTTGTGCTAATTCCAATTTTTGTTCAAAAGAAAATTGACTTTTGAATTAGCTAGTTAGGATTTATGGATGAGATTTTTCAAAAGGGCTCAGCATTGGCCTAATTCTGCTCCCATAGAAGTCCATAGTAAATCTCCCATTGAATTCATGGAGGGGGAGAGAGAGAGAGAGAGAGAGAGAGAGGAATTAGACCAGTCCTGAAAGATTTTAAAAATCCCACCTGATGTCGTCAAGCAATTTCTAGTGAAAAGGGAGAATCTCAAAGTGGTTAATTGCCCTAGGGTCTTTGGTGATCACTTCTAAAATATTATACTTGGCAAAACATGATTGGCTAGGAAAGTCTCTTTTCTCTGCAAGTTGGCTCCTCAAAAATTGGATGCAAGAGTCCAGTAGCTTCCTCTTTTTACCAGAATAAAGGAATTGTTGAAGAGCATAACAAAGGACACTTGTGACTGGAACATCATTAAAAAATATTAGAGGCTTACCTCTCACGTGATGTATATTTGGTACTGGTAACACTATATAGAATTGAATTACTGCACCAGTGTCAGAATCAAAGCAGTCAAGGAACATTCACACCCATCACATATTGGTTCAGATGAGTTGCTTGTCCAGGTTACCTAGTGGGTTCAACTCCTGGTCCTTGCATTGCTGTCCTTCTTCACCACGTTTGTCCACTTGGTTGGATCTCTGTACCCTCCATGATCCAATTTCCTACATCTAAGTACAAAAAAGTTCTGCTTGAGGGTTTTTAGCCTCATCACCTACCTAAAAGAGGTTACTCAGATACTTTATCAAAATCTAACTCGCTGAAGTATTTTAGGAAGGAAACTGATATTCCAATGCTATTGTATAAACAAAGTCCATGTTTGTTTTGGCTGGGACTGGGAAGCTGAAAAAGAAGCCATACCCGCTTTACATATAAACAGACAATTTCAGTCTCCATAGCTGTCAACCAGGAGTATGATTCCTGTCTGACTCAGTCCCCAAATTCAGCTGCCATTCCCTGCTTCTTCTCCCACAGGCAGTGTCACCCAGCTCTTTCCCCCATTTTTCTCACAGCAGAAGTGGGAGGTTGCCAGAATTGCAGCCATTTCTCTCTGCATGCAAAGTCTCAAGCCTAATATTTCAACTTGGCCCCATGAAAAAGAATCCCTTGCCTTCTAGCCCTCCCCTTTGCTTTAGGGATGGCATATGGATGGCATGGCGAAAACGGTACAGATCCTGGGGGACAGGAAGGAATATTTGAAAATCAGTAAGATCAAACTTGCACCTGGGTAAGCTGGAAGTTGGCTCCTCTTACCTGGTGTGCTGGCTGCATTCACTGGTGCTCCTTTTCTTGTATCTCAGCAACACAGACTAAATTTAGGCCTCCCAGTCCCTGAAAACTGGAGCCTGAGGTACCATAGGGGCTGCAGGGATTGGGACATGTACCTCTGAACAAATGCTAAATTCACAACTTTAAATATTCAATCAACTTGTTGTTACTCTTTGGATAAATAGAGATATTATCCAGCTAGTCAGTAATAAAAATAGATTATCGTGTTTTAACCTTATTTTGGACTGCACCAGAGAGTTTGATATTTTTAATACATTGGGGATCTTGATCTTTATTGTTCTCCCTATCTATATGATTGTTTCTTGGTATACCATAGTCTGTCTCATATTGGAGGGGAAAGCCATTTATGTAGCTGTTGGACATTTCATGACTGTACTAAAATCCTGTACGAATGAATTAATTCCAAGTAATAGTATGTCTGGTAAAACTAAAGCAAGTCCTTACCTTGAATCCTGCAGATGCTGATCTTTGCGCTACATTTTTTAAAATTTTGCATGTAGTATTTCATAATGTCTGCTCATTTGTGCAGCATTTTAACATTCCAGAAATTTGTAGACAGAACAGTATTCTTCTGGAATGTGGCTTACTCTTTTCATATCTCACTGATGCGCACACATCCTGCGAACTTTGTTTTGCTTCTGCACAAAAATATAAAAATTAAATTTGAGTTAGATTAAGGTCCATTTACCTCCTCCAAAATAACCAAACCAAAAACCATCCTGGATACAGATATGCACATATATAAAGCGGATATCTGCAGATTTGTAGGGCTCTAGATACAAAATTTTGGATCCACATCGATACGCAAACATGGTCCACGGTATCCGGATGTTGATATCCACAGATTTGCAGGGCTCTACAAATTTTCATCTCGCTGAGATTTTATAGCATGGGGGAAAAAGTCCTGTAAATAGTGATTGGTAGATGGAAAAGAACAGTGGATGTTATGCCCATTACTAGAAGCAGTAGTGAATGTAATACTGGATCCAGAGAAACTTGGACTTCAGGTTTCATGTCCAGATGTTATGTATATTTCAATTCATTCTTTAACCATGCTTTAAAGGGATTGTCCAGTCTTGTCCAAAAAATATAGTCAGGAGCACAAACTGAGTGTTATGCTTGTACACCTGAATAATAGATTTACCACGGGTCTTTTAACTGCCATACCTCCTGTAAGAAAATTAAAAAACAGCATTAAATCATTTGAACTGGGAACTGAAAAATTGATTTCCCAGAGTAGGTTAAAAGAAATTGAGCAAAACTTGTTCCACTAACTTGAATACTGGAGGAATTAATTTAACCCATTTGGGTTTTAAAAACAAGCTAAAATCCTGACGGGAAGATGGTCCTGAACGTGTAAATCTGTTTAGGAAGCTCATTTGTTGTGCATGTCTTGATATTGCCTTGATTACTTCAAAATAAAAGGCTTAAAATCTTTCTCTGTGTGTGTGGGGGTGGGTGGGGGGGGGGGAGCCATGGCAGGGATATTAGTTCGGTTAACCTTGCTTCAGCAGAGGACCTGGTTCCATTAGCTTCCAGATTGAATGCAGCTGATAAATGGTTTCACTTTTTAGCTGAAGCATGCACAAATTCGGCCTGTAAATAATGTGCATGAAAACAAAGCTGAGTTCTGTGAAAGCCTTGTGAAACTTGAGCTTTTCATAGCTCCTTTTTATAAATCTGAGGAGCTGTACAGCTGGAAAATCAGGGACACCTGTGATTAGTATCAGGATAGACAGTTTCTTGGCATAACCTGTTCCTGAAGGATTGTTGGAACTGTGCTCATCAAAGACTGTTGCAGAAAACGTGGCAACTGCATGTGAGTAAAAGCTGTTACTGGGGTTCATTTGGCATGTACCCTTTCACAGCATTTGCTGTTAACTCTCAACATTTTTCACCTCCTGAGTGCTACTGGATTTGCTTCAGTTAACATGGGCTTCAGAGGAAGATTTTGAACTGAAATAAGGGTGTCAAGGATAAGATATGCTATACTGGCAATAGGCGGAGAAGAGCAGACCCCAGTGGCTGAGAAGGAGAAGCCACCTGCCCCCAAGGCTTGGATGCTCACACTACCACACCTAAGAGAAGGAGATGTAAGGTGGTGGATGCACAGAGGCATCCATCTGCTGACCTGACGACATCTTGTGAAGTGTGCTGCCTGCTCGGAGCCCTCATCCAAGACATCACAGAGTGATGAGGCTCATTGGACCTCTGACCACTACCCCATGATGTTCAACCATGTGGGCACCAAGGATACAGTCTGGTATAACCCAAAGCAGATAAGTAGAATGAGATTAAGGGCCCAGGCAAGAATATGCATCCTAGAGGTGAATGCATGGCTGTGCAGGGGATATTGACAGAAGGTTTTGGCTTCCTAGACCATGGGATGCTGTTCCAGGAAAGAGGATTACTGGGAAGAGATGAGGCCCACCTGACCAGGAAGGGAAAGAGCACCTTCAGACACTGGCTCATCAACCTAGTGAGGAGGGATTTAAATTGGGTTCAAAGGGGGAAGCTGACAAAAGCCTATGTGTAAGTATGAAAAAGGTGTCCTTAGAGGGCTAGATGTTGGGATGGGTGAGGGAGGAGAGGAATGGAGAAGTAGGGTCATAGGAACATCAAGAGAGAAAACAGTGGGGGAATCTGCACAACATATTAGATGTCTATACACACAAGCAAGGCATATGGGGGATAAACAGGAAAAACAAGAAGTGTTAGTACATAAGCTAAATTATGACTTGGCATCAGAGAGACTTAGTGGGATAAAGTTAATGACTGGAATATTGGCATAGTTTGTTCAGGAAGGACAAGTAGCGAAAAAAGGAGGTGTTGCATATACATAAAGAATATATACACTTGTTGTTGTTTGAGTGATGGTCCCTATGTGTATTCCACACATGGGCATGTATACGTGCCATGCACCTCAGTCCAGAGATTGTAGGCCAAGACGACCCTCTCGAGAAACATTCCACCATCAGCCTCTGCTCAAGCAGCAGAGGGTTCACGGGTCTCAATTTTCAACCCCCACTACTACTGTGACCTCTACCTGTTCCTAGTAAAGAACCACTCAGTGTTACTGATGCCAAACACTTCTATCCCTCCCCAATCTTTGGGGTAATCTCTCACTTTTTGCCCACAAGTGGGATTCTGTCATGACAGACAGTTGAGTTCTAGAAACTATCAACTGTGATTACTCCATTGAATTTCTCTCCCTTCCTCCCCACAAACCTCCTTCCCTCTTCCTCTTCAGGGACCACTCAAAAGGAGATTCTTCGGCAGGAATAGATTCCCTCTTCAGGGACCAATAGAACAAGGGCCACCTCAGTTTCAAGGGAGAGGGTTCTATTCCCCATACTTCTTAATCACCCCCAAAAATGGAGGATGGAGACCCATTCTAGACATTCAACTGTTGAACATTTTTATTTGAAAGTCAAAATTCAGAAAGTCAAAATACACTAGCATCAGTAATTCCCTCCCTAGAGGAGGGAATCTGATTCACACCTCTCAACATGGCTGCCTATATTTGTATAGACATTCATCTATCCCATAAAAAGTTTCTCCGGTTCCTGGTAAGTCAGGAACACTATCAGCTCAGAGTCTTTCCCTTTGGATTCGCCACAGCGCGCAGGATATTCATAAGGGTTTTCTCTGTGGTGGCAGACCAAATGAGATGTCACGATTACAGAATTTTCCCCTATTTGGACAATTGGCTCCTAATAGGTTTCCAACCACAAGGTTAGATCAGTGACTTTGTTCCTGCTCCATCTTCTAGCAGCACTGGGTGTCTGTGTGAACAAATAAAAGTCCATTTTGACCCCCCACACACAGACAAACTTTACTGGGGCAATGCTGGACTCAGTTTCAGCAAGATATTTTCTCCCCACAGAAAGATAACACAGGCTACTTGCAGACCAAAGACTATAGTGAAAATATGCCTTTCTCTACTAGGCCATGTGTCTTCGTGTACTTATGTGACACCATTCACCAGACTTCATCTGTGCTGCCTGCAGGCCTTTCTCTGGTCTGTCTGCTCACCAAAGACCATATGTCATTACCTCTCTTACCTGGTGGTCGAACCCAAAACAAGTGTGAGTAGGAGTCACATTCAGCACTCCCACCCCCAGTGCCGCCACCACAATAGACACATCCCTTCTGGGTTGGGGCACTCACCTGAATGATCACACTGTACAGGGCATTTGGACCGCATGGGAGGCCAGACTGCTAGAACTGAGTGTGGTCCACCTGGCCAGCAGGTCTTTCTCCTGCTTATAGTCACTCTATATCCAAGTAATATTGGACAACATCACCACGTTCTTTATATAAACAAGCAGGGTGGAGCAAGATCCCTTCCCCTTTGCCTGGAAGCAGTCAGGCTTCAGAATTGATGCATCAGAAACCACATCACTGGATAGCCACATACCTACCAAGTGTTCACTATTCTTTAGCAAGCAACCTACTGGTAGTTAGGCACTTCTGTGCAGATCACAAGTGTGAAATACACAGCTCTGTCCTGAGTGATATGTTCAGTCTGTGGGGAATACCTCAATGGGTTCTCTTTGCATCCCAACAAACAAGAAATTTCCCCTGTACCTCTCCAGAACAGCTATGGGCCACGACTCCCAAGGTGATGCTTTCCTGTTGACATGGACAGACCAACTCCAATATGCCTTTCCACCCACTCTCCTGCTACCACAGGTCTTGAGAAAGATTTGTCGTGACTGGGTCAGAGTCATTCTCATAGCACCCAACTGCCCCAGAGAATTTTGGTTCCCAGAATTTTGAGAATGTCAGCCTGTCCTCCTCTCAGGGTCTGTCCCTTCTGAGATCACCTAACTCAGGAAGATTGCAAAATCAGACACGCCCATCCAAATGCCAGGCCATCAGGTGAAGTGGATCTGAATTGGAATCAGATCTAGAATGCTCATGTTCAGAGGCCATTCAAGCCATTCTTACTCAAAGTAAGAAAGATTCAATTAGGAACTGCTTCCTAGCTAAATGGAAACATTTCTCTACTTGGGAACAGTGCAATCAGTCTTCTTCAGACTCTGAAGATATCTCAGTCAATTTAGATTATGTCCGGTCATTGAAGAACTCGGGTCTTTTCATTTGCTCATTGCGGGTCTATTTTGCAGTAATCAGTGCTTTCTTCCCTCTAGTAGACAGGGTTCTGTGTTTACTCACCCAACTCAGAAATCAGAGTTAGGAGCAAGATGTAGGGCCAAGGTAGAGAACAGTGATGTGTTACCGATTCTGTACAGTAGAGGCTTTCAAAAAGGACTCGATCAGAGCTCACTAACAAACTGTTAATGCATGCCAGCAGGGTCCACTCAGTCTGCAGCAGGTTAGTGTTGTGTAGATTCACACCCCAGCTTGCCGCAAACTAAATGGTTGTGTAGAAGAGCCTTAAATGATTAAAGCTTGCCATATGCCATTCAACTGATTTAGCTTGGACAGTAGGCCAGCTTGCTACTTGGATATATTTAGCCAAACTAAACTTTTAAGCTATTGGCTTGACAATGGTCAAGCAGCTCAAATAAGAGTAAGCTTTGTGGCAATTTCTCATTTTAAAAAATAGCAACTCAATTCAGAAACACATTTGGCACAGTTTGTCAATCTATAGTTCCCTCCGTCTATTATTGTGGTTAAAAAGATAGTAAATTCCAAGCTTTGCATATCCTACTCATTTTTTTAAGGGAATGTTTTGTCTTATATGAAACCAGTGGAATTATATATTTCTGCAACAGCTCAAAGGTGTACTATTTTATGTGCTAGAGCCTAGCTTCAATTAAATCCCCCAAAGTCAAGATGCTCTTACAGTTATTAACATGTCCCTTTCTGCCCACCAAAAATGAAACAAAACCAAAACACCCTGATAAGGGCTTGGTGATGAGATATACAATTGTGGATCAGTGTGTTAATGACACGATCCTGTGTTCAGAAATGATTGCCAAGAGACCTCCATATAGATTTTGAACAGCATAGAGTAAAGGATAGTCTGATACATATCCGATATTTTGATGCACTTGTTCACTACCACTGGTTTGACTCCTATTTGCCAGATATTCTAATCAGAACCAACCAACATCACTTAGTCACCAGAGCAACAACTTTTGTTCAAGAATATCAAAAATTTCTTACTGAGAAGTCTACTATGTCAGAAAGGCAACTGAGTAATATGTAGATAATATTTGGAATGGGCAACACTAATCATTTCTTTATCTACATCTGTTACATTCTCTTGTAAGAAGTTTGAAGCCATTTGGAGAGTATTGTTTGAATCTCGTTTCTACACCTGCCCTTTCATTAATACCAACTTAAAATATCGCAATTTGGCGTGGTTTTTTTTCCACTTGGGTGCTGATTCACATTCAGCAAAGGTGGTAAGAACTGCTGCAATAAGTAGGTGAGGTTGAAAGCCTCACATCTAGAGTAAAAGATTGTTGGATTCAAAGACAAGTGGTGTGGCCAGCACAAAGAATGGGTGCTGGACCAACTTTACAGTGGCTTCGCCATAAGAAATACTGAGTAATAAAGAATAGTATTGATGGCTCTCTATTAACCTTAGTGTCATAGAAATTAGAAAATGAAAAGACTACTGGTCTCCCCCCTTCTACTGATAAATTATTCCCTACAATATTTTACTGTTTGTTTATGTTTAATTTTATTTACTTTTGTCCAGTCTAGTTTCAAATGTCTCACATGCTAAAGCTTCTGCTTCTTGCCTTTTGAATAGTTTATGCATTTTTAGCATCAGAATTTCCCCTCCGTCCTTTGCTTACCTCCTTTTCTACCCACTGACTTCTGGTTAATAGTCCCCTATGCTCAGGTGAATAATTCCTCTCTCTCATTTGTGTTTATTCCATCATTCAAGTATCTGAAGCTAGTTCTAGGTATCATAAGACCTGGGGATTCAGGTGAGGTTGGTGGCAGCCATGACTACCCTCTGTCTTGGTTTTTTGCTCTACTGTTATGCACTATCCTCCATTTTAGACCTTAATGTATGACAGGCCAAGCACTGAGGCTTCTAGGCACACTAGAGAACACCAAAGTGAAGCAGTGGCAGTAGTGCTACCAACCTTCCATATAAAAAGAGAAAAAGCTGTCCCCATCTTTGCTCCAACTATCTCCATCCAACAATTCTGTTACTTTCTTCTTCCATGACTTAATGCTTCAGGGCTTGCAGCCTAAAATCTGATCAGCTTTTTTTTGTACCGTATCATATTGCAAACTCTTATCTAACTATTTGACCGATCACCACAAGTTTCATTCTTAGATTCGTTGCACTGAGACTATTTCATTCATTCATTTCGTTTGCAAGTCAGTCTTCTGTGATACATCTGCCATACCACAAAAGCTATTTTTTGTCATGAAATTCTGTCCAGGGAATTGCTCTCTTAGTAAATGAATAGTGGTTTTGCTTGTTTGTCTGGAGAGGTAAAATCAGAAGTGTTCATGTTAATCCACGTGATTTTTTTTTTTTTTTTTTTTTGAAGGAAAGGTTGTTAGTTTTGAGATACATAGACCATATGATGCATAAAGACTTTGTATAGTACTTTAGGCAGCTTGATCACTCAGTAGAATGATACGGCTTTGAAGGATATCAAAAGGTAGAGTCTTCTCTTTGTTCAAGAATCCTGTAGGGATTCATTTGTAACTTACCTTGTGATTATGCTTGTCTGCTTCAACCAAAGGATCCAAAAGTGAAAGTTCAGTATATTAACTTTACTCTTCTTAACATCTTCCTATAACAGCATTTGAAGTTGTAGGCACACGAAAATGCCACACAGTTCCTCGTGGCTTGCCCTTTTTGCTTCTATAGTTTTTTTTTCTTTGGCTTTGTTTATCCCCATCTTCATCTTTAAAAAAAAATCTACTTATTAGCTGAACTTAGTGATGCTTTTTGTTCACATAATTCTAGTCTACCACCTTTCTTTTTGTAATTAGAAAAGCGATTGTGCTGAAAGTAAGTATATTACAGTTATTTATGAAAAGCTACAACATTGCTAGAAGTACCTAATTTGGGTAGCACTACTTTCTGAAAGCCTGAAGCTTCACAGGTTCTTCATTAATATCTTCAGTGCATCTCAAGTCCCTGCTAATTTTGGTAGTCTTGAGGACTTTGTTGAAGTTTTGTTAAATAGTTTTGTTGTTGTTGTTCAAGCTTTATACTTGTATAGAGTAAAGCTGTAATATCAGTTCCATTCCTCAATTCTCCTGCCACTGTGTAGTACCTATCAAATATATAGATACTCCATAAGGATCCTAATGACAGACCAAAGAAACTCAATCGCTAGAAAATTGGTTTTAATCTCTGTTTCTGGTTGGAACAGACTGTTCTGGAGAGCAGTCTTATTTATCTCTCTCCTGACCTACAGCTAATTTTACTTGAGCTATTTTATAGTAAATATTGTCATCTCAACACAGTCACGTAACTCCCATTAGCTTTAATAAGAGACGCGCACACATTATTGATAGACTAGCCCCTAAGGATTTTATAGATAACTAGGAGCTTAAATATTTCAACACATCCAGCTCATTTAGATCCTAAGACACTGAAGGGTGACTCATAATGACTAGACTCTTGGGGATTCAGAGAGCATCAAATACAGCCTTAGGTGGTCAAACCTTGCATCTAATTGCTCCTTCAAAGAAGAAAAATCTGAATATTATGCCTTGTTAATCATGTAAGCTGTGTATAAAATGTCTTTGATACTGAAGAACTTTATGTTCATTGAAATACGTTCTGTATTAATTTCAAGGGTCAAGAGCGTTCAGGGTGTTAAACTCATTGTCCAGCATAAAAACAGAGATGCAATGAATTCTGGCGGGGTTTCCTACAGAGACCCTAGCTAGCTTACTCAATTTCTTGGTAAACATGCAAAAGCATTTGTTCTAAAGTTGAAAGACAAGAAAGAACAAGGAATTAAAACAAGCGTTTATATTGAAACTGAAACTGAGTGATTAGGCAAAACAAAATTAAACCTTTAAAGCCCGTCTCCTTTTTAGATATAAAATATTAGCCTCTGTTGAAAAGGAAAGAGTTAATTTTACTTACAATTCTGATGTGTAAAGAATATTCACTTTTCCTGTTTCTAACAGACAGACTGACCCAAGGTGAAGGAGTGAGGGGATGGCAAGGGTGGGGGAAATATGGCTTTTGGTGATGTCTTTAGAACACTGAATGGCTGGTCAGTCACGAATGGATACTTTGCCTGACAGGTCAACCACAGTACCTATTGCGTGGACCCTGGTTCACATTCTGGTCAGGGACATCATGTGGTTGGACCTTTTCTCCTTAGGTACAGCAGGATTGTGGTCATCTCATCTCACTGTGCTGATGCAATGCAGTTTATTTCAGCATTTGATGAAAAGTCAATAAAATAAGAGGAAGGAAGGGGAGAAAGTTCCAAAAGGAATGGAACAGAACAGGATCTTATGTGCCTTTATAGTACTGGCAATTAGGTATCCACACTGATGGCCTGAGGAATGGATGTCAGGATAATAGGATTTTCAGGACTCACAAGTGAAAAAGAAAGTTCCTTGAAGAGCAAAGCTTAATAGCCTTCTCTCAAGAAGAAAGTCTTTCTGGCTCATTTTCTGCTCCTTCTTTCTTGGGGTCAAGGAAAATAGGATGAGACAAGGTGAGCTGGGATGTCAAATGGGACAGAAGAGAGGAGCATGGTTTTTTTGTTTTTGTTTTTTGTTTTTATTTTATTTTTTTTTTTTTCTTTTTCTTTTAAAGTCTCTTTTTAAGAAACCCAAAAAGGGAAAAGTAGGCTGTTCATCCTCATTATTTTATCCACCAGTTATGCCCAATAGCCAACATACTAACTTCTGGCTACACATTTCCTGGCTTTTAACCAGCATAATTTTAACACTGTCACGGGCAGGCTGTGGGCAACCAGACCAAGCAGTCAGAGCCAGGGACTGTGGTCGCAGGTCAGGAGTCAGCTGGATCAGGATATCAGGGGGTCAGAAGTTGGAGACAAACTGGAGGATAGAACCAGGAATCAGACACCAGGAGTTGTGCCAGGCCAGGATGTCAGAAAATCAAGCCAGAGGCGCAGGAAAAGGAAGCACAAGGCACACAGTCCAGAATAGGGTGGAGCCCAGTTGTTCAGACAGCTTCTTGTTCCTCCTGCTGGCTTAAGTAGGGCCAGCAGGCCAGTCAGCTGCTCTGGGACTCCACCAAAAGGTCCAGGAGTTCACGATGGAAGCTCATAGAGGGGACTGTATATGAACATGGACATTAGTTGCAGTACACTAGCATGTTAGCTAGGATTTAAAATGTTCCAAAGGTTATCTGTTCCCCTCCTTTGGGCTTGCTTGAAGAGATCAGGAAGGAATGTCTCTGTCTCTCTTCTTACCCTCCCTGCTATGGTGCAAGATTGCAAGGTTAACCAGGTGTATTAAGTTTTTGGCTTCTTTTGAAACCGGATACCAGACTTGATTAGTCTGCCCTGGGTTGGCCAGTTTCTAAGAATTTTTTCCCCCCGGTGCCCCAGTAATTTTGGTTGTCTTCAGCAAACCCTTTCAGTGACTTCACCCTATGTAAGAGAGAAACCGATTAATACACTCTCTGAAAGTGGTTTTACTACTCACTGCCTTAGGGCCAAATTGTAACCTGACTTACATTCCGTGCAAACCCAGGGAACCCAATGGAGTTGCACAGCCTTTAAATCAGGGCAGGACCTGTCCCTTATTAGTATTAGAATAGCTTGTGCTAATGTATATTCCATAATTTTATGTATATATTTCTAGGCCTTGTTTGTCCGCCTTTTACTCCTGTCAAACATTGTGCAGATTTTCCTCAGTGTATTATTGATGATCACCACCAAGTCTTTCCCACTCTGATTAGTATTCAGTATCCTGCTTCCGTGTAGGCCACAGCCTTTGATTCTTTGTGGTGACTAGTCGTGTTGCCTTATCCTTTATCTTAAAGTGCACAGCAGGGATCATGTCCTCTTGTGTTTGTTCTGCTATAGTGCTGTTAGTTGGCAAAAACACATTCTATAGTCTCCAGAAGTGCCACCCTCTACTAATCAGTTACAATTGGTATTTGCTCCTTTTCTGCACAAGCAAAAGATTGGTGCATATTGGGCAATACTAAATCCAATTAGTTTAAAGGGCTGAATTTCTGGGTACTTCTGTAATATAAATAATCTTTTGACCTGTCCGAGCCATTTATCACTATGGAATTTTCTTCCCAATCAGCTCGTTTAGTCCCTTACGTATATGCACAGGAAAAACTACAATAATCCTAGATGGCCCTTCCTCCACTTCACTGTTCCTCTTCAGTCAAAACTGCTTTGGCTCTCTCTAATTCTTCTTCGAGGCGGGGCATGTACCAGTCTCCCAGGTTCAAGCCCTGCTCGAACTGCAGCAGCCTGTGAGTGACCCCCACAGCAGCGTCCTTAAGTGCCTGGGGGAGTCGCATGTTAAGGAGCAGTGCCGGATCTGCAAAAACTTTTGGCCCCGTACCCAGAAGGAGTGGGACGTCCGCCTCAGTGCTGTCCTGATGGAGTCCGCCCTCCACCTGACTTCCGACCTGTCTGGGCAGGTCGCACCGAGTGCCTCAGCCTCCATGCACAGTCCACCACCGGCACCTGACTTCTCCTGGCATCTTTCGCCATCACCGGTGCCGAAGAGGAAGGCCAAGAAGCGCTCCCTGGCACCAAGCAAGAAGGCCCAGCAGTCATCTATCAAAGGACGCAGCACTGCCCACCAAACTGCTCTGGAGCCACGCGATCGTGCCTCCCCTGCTGGGGCACACACATTATTGATTGACTAGCCCCTAAGGATTTTATAGATAACTAGGAGCTTAAATATTTCAACACATCCAGCTCATTTAGATCTGAAGGGTCTGCCACCGACTCTTGGGAGCAGTATGGGACCCGCACTCTTGCCTGCACCTTCATGATCCCAGGCTCCCACGGCGCAGAGAGAGCACAGTCTCCACCTGCTCCAGTGACGACCCCGATGCCGCAGGATCCAGCTAAGGCTCCCCAAGAGAGCAAGCCCGCCGTTAAGATCCTCAGGGCACAGGAGAACGATGCCGGTCACTGGACAGAAGGCATCGCTCTTCGTTGCCACGTTCAGAATCGCGGGGCAGGTTGCTGGTTGCCCAAGTGAGCTTCCAGATCCCCGTGGTGCTACTCTCCGGCACAGGGCCAACGCTCCCCTTACTATTCCTGGCACCGCTCGCTGTCTTGACGGTTGTCCTCCAGGTGTCAGTCCCAGTCACCAGAACGGTGGGAATGGTCCTGGTTCCAGTCCCCCCGGCACTGGTACTTCTCTCCATGGTACAGTTACCGTTCAGTCATGCCCAGGCAACGGTCACCTGTAGCCACGTCCAGCAAACAAACTCAAGCATCGACAGCTCCTCCCTGGTCACCAGAAGGGGGTTCCTCCGGTACGGAGGACCAGTTCAGCCCATCCCCACGGTCTCATTGGAGCCTGCTCCCTCATCAGCGGCACCGCAATGGCAGCATGGCCAGTGGCCTTATTGAAGCAGGTGGACCCGTACCAGTAGTGACAATGCCTCCTTCACAGCACTACATGGTGGCCCCACTGGCACCGGACCCAGTACCAGAAGCCCATTGTGAGGTCGGGGCAGAGGAACCTGTGCCCACACCAAAGCCTCTTTCTCCGGTGGTTGAGACTCCAGCACCCCCACTGGCAGTCTAGTCTTCCTCGTCATCCCCAGACGAGGAGGTTGCAGGACCTTCCAGAGCTAGCCCGCCGGATGAGTTTAGGGAGCATCAAACCCTTCTCCGGCGTGTGGCTGAGAACACTGGTCTACAATTTTTGAGAAGTCGTCTGCTTCAGAGATAAAATGTGCTATTTATTATGTATTTTGATGTGCTGAATTCAAATATGACAATTAAAACAACTGATTGGCTACTGTTTCTAAGATATTTAAGTTTTTACATTTTATGTCTATGTATATTATGTAGATAGTAGAGTTTTAATCATATATTGTAAACCTAGGTCTTTTCATGTGTTTATGGTTGCTTTACATGATAATATTTCACCTGTCCTGTTTATGTAACACTTTAAAAATCAGCAAAAGGGTTATATAAATAACATTTATTATGAAACAAAAGGCAAAAAACTATTATGTACATAGTTTAGTCCTATTCAGTGTCTACTCGGCGCTTCTTGGCTTGTCTCTAGTATTCATTAAATGGAGCATCTCTTGTGACTGTCCAGCAATAGTCTGCAAGCATTGATGGGCTCCATTTCCCCTGATAGCGTTTCTCCATTGTTGCAATGTCCTGGTGAAATCGCTCGCCGTGCTCGTCGCTCACTGCTCCGCAGTTCGGTGGAAAAAAATCTAGATGAGAGTGCAAAAAATGTATCTTTAGTGACATGTTGCAACCAAGGCTTTTGTATGCCTTGAGGAGGTTTTCCACCAACAACCTGTAGTTGTCTGCCTTGTTGTTTCCGAGAAAATTTATTGCCACTAACTGGAAGGCTTTCCATGCCGTCTTTTCCTTGCCACGCAGTGCATGGTCAAATGCATCATCTCGAAGAAGTTCACGAATCTGAGGACCAACAAAGACACCTTCCTTTATCTTAGCTTCACTTAACCTTGGAAATTTTCCACGGAGGTACTTGAAAGCTGCTTGTGTTTTGTCAATGGCCTTGACAAAGTTCTTCATCAGACCCAGCTTGATGTGTAAGGGTGGTAACAAAATCTTCCTTGATTCAACAAGTGGTGGATGCTGAACACTTTTCCTCCCAGGCTCCAATGACTGTCGGAGTGGCCAATCTTTCTTGATGTAGTGGGAATCTCTTGCACGACTATCCCATTTGCAGAGAAAACAGCAGTACTTTGTGTATCCAGTCTGCAGACCAAGCAAGAGAGCAACCACCTTCAAATCGCCACAAAGCTGCCACTGATGTTGGTCATAGTTTATGCACCTCCAAAGTTGTTTCATGTTGTCATAGGTTTCCTTCATATGGACTGCATGACCAACTGGAATTGATGGCAAAACATTGCCATTATGCAGTAAAACAGCTTTAAGACTCGTCTTCGATGAATCCATGAACAGTCTCCACTCATCTGGATCGTGAACGATGTTGAGGGCTGCCATCACACCGTCGATGTTGTTGCAGGCTACAAGATGACCTTCCATGAAGAAGAATGGGACAAGATCCTTTTGACGGTCATGGAACATGGAAACCCTAACATCACCTGCCAGGAGATTCCACTGCTGTAGTCTGGAGCCCAACAGCTCTGCCTTACTCTTGGGTAGTTCCAAATCCCTGACAAGGTCATTCAGTTCACCTTGTGTTATGAGGTGTGGTTCAGAGGAGGAGGATGGGAGAAAATGTGGGTCCTGTGACATTGATGGTTCAGGACCAGAAGTTTCATCCTCTTCCTCGTCTGACTCAAGTGAGAATGATTCTGGTGCATCGGGAACCGGCAGTCGTCCTCCGTGGGGTACTGGGCATATAGCTGATGGAATGTTTGGATAATGCACAGTCCACTTTTTCTTCTTTGACACACCTTTCCCAACTGGAGGCACCATGCAGAAGTAACAATTGCTGGTATGATCTGTTGGCTCTCTCCAAATCATTGGCACTGCAAAAGGCATAGATTTCCTTTTCCTGTTCAACCACTGGCGAAGATTTGTTGCACAAGTGTTGCAGCATATGTGTGGGGCCCACCTCTTGTCCTGATCTCCAATTTTGCAGCCAAACTAAAGGTGATAGGCTTTCTTAACCATAGTGGTTATACTGCGCTTTTGTGATGCAAAAGTCACTTCACCACAAACATAGCAGAAGTTATCTGCACTGTTCACACAAGTACGAGGCATCCCTGCTCACTTTGGCTAAACAGAAATGTGTCCCTTTGCAAAATCAAACACTGACAAATAAGAGAGCACGACACTGTATGATTTCTAGAGCTGATATAGGGCAATTTGTTCAGCAGAGTGATGTAAGCTTCGTTATGATTGCATCATCCATGACTTCTAGGAATAACATGATGCAATTCATATCATGTATGACGCAATACCAGCTTCAGATTGCATCATTCATTATTTTGCCTAAAAAGCAAGTACTGTCCAAACCCAGTCATAGATTTATTCATAGATCCAGTCAAAGATGTATTTTAGTCATTTCTGGTTTAAATTGAGATCCCTTCCCTTTATAACTCACTTATCCTCCGCCATTCCCAAGTCAAGGGTCATATATACTGACCTAATAGCATATCTTGAAAACTAGAGCCAATCAACAATTTTAAGCATCATTTTCGTTCTCAGTGACCCAGAATTAGTAAAGTTTGACTACATTTATTTCAGAAGCATTTTGGCTGTAGAGCAGTGGAACTTGGGGCTCAAGACGCAACAGATAGCGGAGTAGGAGGATGCCCTCTTCAACGTCCTCTCGACCGCTGCGCCCGCCCGGGTCGTCCTGCCTGTGTATGAGGGGATCCTCAAGATAGCTATGTCCTTGTGGTAGACCCCATCCCACTCACCTCAAAACGGGCTGAGAAAAAGTACTTTTCACCGGCCAAAGATTACGAATACCTTTATACCCACCTGCCCCCAGGCTCGCTGGCTGTATCTGCAGCCAACGAAAAAGACAAGCAGGTCCCCACCACCTCGACTCCCAAAAACAAGGATGCTAAGAAACTTGATTTATTTGTGAGAAAGATTTATTCTATCACCAGCCTGCAATTTTGGGTGGCGAATCATCAGGCCCTTCTGGGCCGGTACAATTTGAATCTCTGGGACGGTCTTAAAAAGTTCCAGGAATCCCTACCTCAGGGTTTGGCCCAAGAGTTTGGCACTTCGGTGGAGGAAGGCACGGCAGCAGCCAGATGCTCCCTGCAAATGGCATGGGACGCGGCGGATTCGGCGGCAAGGGTGGTCGCATTGGCGGTGGTCATGCGACGTAGTTTCTGGCTCCAAACTGCAGGCCTCGATCCAGGACCTTCCCTTTGACGGAGTTGGTCTGTTCTCGGATCAAACGGATGCCAGGCTGCACAGGTTGAAGGACCGTAGATCTACCCTTCGCTTGCTGGGCATGCACATGCCACAAGCAGCCAGGAAGCCCTTCCAGCCACTTCCAAGACCCTGGCAGCCATGTCAGGGACCTACGAGGAGAAGGGATGCTAGTTTAAGTCTTCGTTGCCCTTCTTCCTCCCACTCGCCAGCCCAGCCTGGGGCAGCCAAATACCCAGAGGCCCAGAAACAGTCATTTTGAAGGCGCACTCGAAAGCGACGCCCCAGTCAGTCGACCATATCCTACCCGCCTTTTTCCTCAACCACCTTCCCCCTACCACTCAGCCTAGTCAGAGGTTACGTTGGACCGCTGGGTCCTGGACATAGTGGCTTGGGGCTTCCTGCTCCCTTCTGCTTCTCTCCTGGAAGGTCGCCTTCTGGGTCACTATAACTTCGGCTTGTAGGGTGTCCGAGATCAGGGCTCTCATGTCGGAGCCAACCTATATGGTCTTCTATAGGGACAAGGTCCAGCTGCATCCGTACCCAGCCTTGCCCAAGATCATCTCCCAGTTCCACACTGGTCAAGACATTTACTTACCAGTCCTTTGTCCAATGCCTCATGCAACGGATGAGGAGCGCAGGCTGCATACCCTGGACATCAGACTGGCGCTGGCCTTCTACATTGATAGAACAAAGCCATTCCGTAAGTCAACACAGATGTTCATTGCTGTCGCTGACCGGATGAAAAGTTGCCCAGTGTCAGCCCAGAGAGTCTCGTCTTGGATCACAGCCTGCATCCTCTACTGCTACGAGCTGGCAAAGGTGCCCACACCGGCAATCGTGACGGCTCATTCAGCTAGGATGCAGGCATCAGCAGCAGGCTTCCTGGCGCAGGTGCCAATCCAATAGATCTGTTGGGCCATGACCTGGTCATCTGTCCACCTGTTCGCATCGCACTACGTGCTGACCCAGCAGGCTCGAGACGATGCTGGCTTTGGCAGAGCAGTGCTGCAAGCTGTGAGAATGTGAACGCCGAGCCCACCTCCGTTGATTCTGCTTGTGAGTCACCTCGAATGGAATCGATATGAGCAAGCACTCGAAGAAGAAAAAACGGTTAAGTACCTTTCGTAACTGCTGTTCTTCGAGATGTTGCTCATGTCCATTCCATTACCCACCCTCCTGCCCCCCGTCAGAGTTGTCGGCAAGAAGGAACAGAGAGGGCGTAGGGCCGGCAGCGCTTGATATACCGCGGTATGAGTGCAGCACTCCAGAGGGCACCACATCTGGCCCTACGAGTACTGCTAAGGCAAAAATCTCCAAAGGCTGCACATGTGGGCGTGCACACCTAGAATGGAGTGGACATGAACAACACATCTCCAAGAACAACAGTTAAGAAAGATAGGTAACTGTTTTTTCTTGTCCTTCTAGCCAGCTGAGAATATGGTTCTCCTTAAACCGTGTATGCTGAAGTTCCAAATCAATTTGTTGCACAAGAGAGTATCGCATGCTGAAATCCAGATAAATCATGTCCACTGTTTTTATCTTTATCTACCGATTCAGCAATGTACTTTGAGAATTCAAACAAATTTGTGAAGCTTAATCTTTCTTTGAATTCCTGATGACAGCTCCTTTATAAATAATGGATTTCAAAATGTTTTTCCTTATCAATGTGTCCAATATCTTCCTCACAATAGAAGTCAGACTTACAGCTCTGTTGATCTCTGTATCTTTTGTTCCTTTGTTATAAGAAATGTCTGCTACCGTCTAGTCCTCTGAATACCCGCTCCTTAGTGAGCAATCACAGATCATCTCCAAATGCTGTAATAGTTCTCTGGCTGCTTTTCTTAAACAGCTTCTGATAAAAGGGGCTTTTGACTGTTATCTTGAATGTCTGCACTAAGGGAGTAACTCCATACATTTATAAATCTTTTCTTAACCCCGCCTTAGTTTCTCATACGAACAATTCTGGCTGTTCAGTACACTACTAGGAGCAAATTTAGAAGCAGAGAAACATTTATGTAACCAAAGTTCACACACTGCCATGTTTTGGGATTGGATAGGTGTACAGATTAAGACACTTGCCCAGGGAGAAAAATTCATTTGCATAATGGATAAACCAGAAATGAAATGCTGTCTAAGCATGCTGTAAAACTTAGAATTTTGCATTTGATACAGTCTTGCAAATGTGATGCAGTATTGCCCAGTCTAAGACATCAATGGATATACAGCCCAGCAAACACCTTATGACAAACTACCACCACAAGAATGTATAGATTAAATTCAGTTCTTTGGGCAGTTGAGTTTTCAAGAGCTCATTATTCCATTGGAGAGTGTCCCATCAATCCAACAGTCCCATTTCTCTCTAATATCAGTAAAAAGGGGAAGCAGAATGAATTCTGAAGCCAGCAGATCCCCAAGGCAGTTGCCGTTTCATGTAGTAATCTGCTTATCAAATGAAAGTGCCAAAGTCAATGCCTACACATTGGGAAATAAGGTTCAAAATGAAAAGGCCAATCTGGTGAGACTGAGCGCACACAGGAAACTTGGAGGGATTGTGTCCCCACTACGTACAGGCTGTGTTTTGCTGCCTCCAAACAGGATTACCCACAGAACAATCAGCTGGAAAATGAAGCTGTCATTACTACTTCTCCTTTGGACTCCATGGTAGAAATATATACATATTTGGGAGAATTTAAATAGCTCCCAGTTAGCTGCTGAAGGTATCCCTAACCAAACTATCTAGCCTAAAATGTAATGATACAATATATGCATACAGTTATTTTCACTGTTTTAAAAAAAATAGCTTATTTCAGAATCTAGCCTAGCATTTCTCTTCTCAGTGCCAGCAGCTGTACCCTAGAGAGGTTTGAGCAGAAGGGACAGGGTTACCAAATGGTGAATCACTTTTTAAATGTTAGGAAGCCAGGAAGATTAATCAAAGGCTCCCCATCCATCTGAAAATGGAGAGGTGCATGAAAATGTTACCTTCTGGAGTGGGCCACAAAGTAATGTCTCAAACCTCTGGATTCCATCTTGTGCTTTGTGTTTATGCCAGACGGCTCTGCCTCAGTTGACTGACTTGGCATTGTAGTTGAAAAGCATTATTCATATTACTGTATTTACTATCTCCTTAATTTTTTATTTTTCCAGAGATTTTCCCTATTCAGAAGTCATTAGGGTTAAAACTCCTGTGTGGAGAATTTCAACTAACCAACCACAATAGTCTATGACACTAGAAAAATAAAACTGCAATTTGAGACTGATGAAAATGCAGTTAGGCAAACTTTTTGTAATCTTGGAGATTGAATTCCCATTTACTTTTGTTGGTTGGTTGGTTGGTTGGTTGGTTGTTGTGTTGTCTGTAACTTGAATTAGATGGTTGGTCATTTTTACAAAACTAAGATCTGATTTATCAGCTTGAAGCCTTGTATGGAAAATGGTAATTTGTATCTGCAGCCTAAATAAATATATGCAATTTCATAGAGTGCAAAGTTTTTGTTTAGTTTTTCTTGTTACATCTGTCCTGAATTAGAGCAGTCCATGTTGTGTTTGCATAAACGTTGTTCTTGACCTTTTATTCTGCAGTGATTGTGGAGTTGCAGTAACATTATCAGGTTGACAAAGTGGCACAGCCATTTGTAACTAAGCAAAGCCTTACAGTGGTATCTAGAATGAATTGTGGTCCCCAAGCCAAATATATATCACTTAGAAACCCAAAGAAACCTAAAAAACCACCTCATTCACTGCTGTACACAACATAAAACCTATTGTACTAAAAAAGTGCTGGTAACATTTGGAGAAAATTTTGATTCTGAGAAATACCATCAGGTACTCTTCTCTCTTCTCCCTTTTTTTTTTTTTTTTTTTTTTTTGTTCCAGGATATTGCTGGCACAGATTTTTATCCTTAATTTTATTAATCTTCCCTCTACCTCTTACTCACATTTACTCGCTCGAACCTTATGGGAACGTGACTATAACACCTAAAGGATACCAGAAACCAAAATAAAGTTGAGACCTTCCAGCAACGTAGGGTGCTGGGAGAGCTAGGAATTCCCACCAGGAACTTCAGATTGGCAGTCACCACTGCCTGCAGCCAAACTAATATAATCTGGATATGCAAGGTAGTGCTTATCCAAGAATTTTAAAGCACTTTACACAAACTTCATATCACCCCAGTGAGGCTAAATAGTCTTATAACCATCTTACAGCTGAAACACATACACACGTATGGTTTTCTTTGCTCCCACGTCTTCAAATATCTCAGCTGGAGAAAGTTAACTCATAGCTGAGTCTCTCCACTACACCACTTATCTTTCTGGAAATTTCGAATATTGCAAGAAATGAGAGGAGTACTGCTTACCTCAGTATAGGATTCCTCAAAGCAGTTGTCAGATAAAATAGACTTTGCATCCATTGACTTGCAATAGAAATACTGTTGTTGCATGTCTTTTATTACTTCTCCCTCAATTTTGGATGAAGATCATTTAATTTATTTTTTGTTTGTCTGCTCACTTCCCCCAAGCAAGTAAAGATAGAGCATAACGTTTCTTAGATGGTCAGTGAAATCTTCACTCAACTTCATTCTTCTGGTTTTTCCAACTAACAAAGGTGCTAAATCAGTAGATGGCTTTATTGATGAAGAGATGAGTCCTAGGTAGCAGTACCACTTACAAGAACTGCTCTTCTCCATTTCTTGCCCGATGCTATCAATAATTCTAGTAAGGGTGACCACTAGCAGCAACTGTAGTGAAGTTTATCGCACGATGCCATTATAAACTTCTCATTTTCACTGGTTTGTGGCCCTGTGGTTGGTGTGGATTTCTCCCTCTTCCATTTTCTTTAATTACAACTGAAAGGAAATTAAACAATTTTTAACTTAAACCCACAAAGACAAAGAAATTCCGTGTTAAATTTTAAATGCAATATTTTATATCCGTTTTGCTGTGTCTAGGTATTGTGAGGAAGACATGGGATGACTTTATATTGGCGATGTTGTATGACATTGTCACACTTCAACTATGACAGCTATAATTCTATATTTAAAGAGACTGTCAGTAAATCACTTAAGCTGTCTTCCTGAATGAATGACAAGCCTGCTTTAATTGCTCCTAAACCATCTGAGTCCACATCTCTAGAGCATATGCCTCTGCTTTCTCTTTTTGTCACTTAATTGAAACAATATTTCTGAAGGGATATAATTTGGACTAAATGCCTAAAACAGTCAGTAGCAGATCATTGGCTGGTGCTATTAGTTAATGTGGTTGTTTACATCATGCCCAAAGGATGCTAGGAACTTTCCAGATTGCCTCCCTACCCCCCCAATCCCTACCAGCAGATTAAGCCAGGATCTTCACATTTGGATACTTAAAGTTAGGCACATAGGTTTCATCTTAAGAATCCAAACAACCGGCCTGATTTTCAGAGGTACTGTGAGCATCTGCTGCTCCCAGTGAAGTAAATAAGACCATGGGTGCTCAGTGCCTCCTAAAAATCAAGCCACATCTATTTAGCTTTCTAAATATGGATTTAGGTGGTCAACTTTCGGTACTGAACTCTGAGTTGGCCTTAGAGTCTAGATACAAAGCATAGCAAATGTGAATAAAAAGCAAGGGGTTGGGTGGGAGAAAGGAGGGCAAGGCTTCAGTAGGATTGTACAGTTACTGGGGTAGTTATGCATGCCTCTTTCACTTGAATTGATGCTCATCACTCCTTGTGGGCACTGCAGAAGAAGTGAGCCTCCAAGAGGGATTTGAATGGGCGGTGGCTTGGTGGACCAAAATTGATGACACCATGGGGGAATATTAATTTTTATTCTCTGTGGTGTATATCTAGCCAGAAATGCAAACCATGCAGAATACAAATGGTCATTGCTGAAGCACTAGTTTTACTCCTTCAAACAAACAAACAAAACCCAGCCAAACAATTCAGCAGTGCACAGTGCAGGTAATGGAAAAACACACACCTGGAATGCAAAAGGAATACTTCTAGCAAAACTTAAATGCTGCCTTTCAGAGGTGAGCTAACCTTTGTGTAAACATCAGCTCTGTTATGGAATTCTAACAGTTCTGCTGCTTTCATTTTTGAAGATAGTGTCTGAAAACATCTGTTGTGATTCCCTTAAATCCCCCCAATCTTCTTATTGATGAAATGTTTCACACTGTAGTCATAACACATCTGGGAAGTGCAGCAAAAAATAAAAGATAAACTTCTGTTCGTTAACCCATGGTCCAAATACTCTTAAATGTCTGCTTCCTGCGGTAAACTTCCAGGCAAAGTGAATGTGTGATGTTAAAAATGTAGATGCACAAATAAAACTGTTTTTTTTATGGTCCTTAACCTCCACTTTTAATAAGCATTACCTTTGAAACATATCATCATCTAGAATAATATGTAAAATTGGTTAAATACAGGCATTTTAACATTTTTTACAGGAAAGTAAAAGTGTTTTGAAAATATAAACATAGCATTAGGATAAGCAATCAGTTGAGTGGTCATCTTTGCTGTTTTTGCTTTGAGATGACTAAAAGAATTTGAATTTCTAAGGTCCCTGAGATGCAGGATTGGCAACTGGAGACCATGGTTTTTAAGATGATCATTTAAATAACTAAGAGCTCAGTGCTGCTTTCCACTACACAACAGTGCATTATATTGATAAAGGGGTGTTGCGCATATCAGTGCGGTGCAGTAGCTGTGTCTTAGAGGGCAGATTGAAGCCCTTCACTTGACTGGAATAGCAGCAGCAGAATGGAAATAATCCAGGAGCAAGTCAGCAAATAGTCAGTGTTAACTAAAAGTCAACTCTTCGGCTTGGTCTACACTTACCCCCCAAGTCGAAGTAAGGTACGCAAATTCAGCTACGTGAATAACGTAGCTGAATTCGACATACCTTACTTCGAACTTACCGCGGTTCAGACGCGGTCCACACGTGGCAGGCAGGCTCCCCCGTCGACTCCGCGGTACTCCTCTCGTCTAGCTGGAGTACCGCAGTCGACGGCGAGCACTTCCTGGTTTGATTTATCGCGTCCACACCAGACATGATAAATCGAACCCGGAACTTCGATCCCCAGCCGCCGAACTAGCGCGGCAGTGTAGACATACCCTTCTTGATGTAAAATTGAAACTGAACGTTTAAATCAAGAGATCCATTTAATTCAATGACGCCAATTGACACCAGCTGAGAATCTACCCCTTACTTTTAAATAGAATACTTTATTGGATTTCAGATAAGTCACAAACACTGCCTGAAGTACATGGTATCATGATGAAATTCCAGGCCTAATAGTGTTACACAGATCTATCCTAGTTTCAGCAGATGGGAGGCAATGTGCCTCATATTATATATTTACTTGGTCTAAGTATTATTCTAATTAACTTTTTGTTTTAAATGTGCACTATATTTTGACTGGGTAGAATGTGTGGACTTTAGAGGCTAGAATAAGATTGATCTGTGGTTTAGAGATGTGAGTTGTCCGATTAAAACAAAAACTGTAGATGAGTAGAATAAAAAATCCAATGGAATTTTAAATAAGAAAATCACTTTAATTTGAAATGGATTAATCCAATTGTACAAGCAAACTTCTTGTCATTTTCACAGTTTACCTTACAGAATTCGTTAGTGTTTGGCCTTGAAGTTTCAAGCACCCTTTCTACTATTTCTAGATTCCTTTTCTAGCTAGAGGGTCAAGTTCTGTCCCAGGTTTCTGCATGCAACCCCCCTACCAAAGACCGTGGTAATGGTGAGCACATACCTTAACGTAGAAATGAAGCCCAATTTTTTTTCAGGTTTGGCATGGTTACATGGAAGCTAAAATGTCTACATTTTTAAAATAAGTTACCAAATTAAATAACTCTAGTTCCCTATATGGGACTACATTCCACCCTAGGATGTATAGTAAATTCTACTGGGACCGTGCACATTTACCCCAGGGTGGAATTTGGACCACGGTGACTATCAATCGTAATTAGATTTCTATTTCCTCAGTCAGTTCTGAGTGTGGTACTTTTTAAATGTATATCTAGTGGCAGGGAAACCAGGGGTTTTAAGAAGTGTCAACATGCAACCCAATACACCATGACAGGTTTCAGAGTAGCAGCCGTGTTAGTCTGTATCCGCAAAAATAACAGGAGTACTTGTGGCACCTTAGAGACAAATCTGACATCAGGAATCATAATACTCAAAAACCAGTGGGAGAACACTTTAACCTGTCTGGCCATTCTTTGACAGACCTGCGGGTGGCTATCTTAAAACAGAAAAACTTCAAAAACAGACTCCAACGAGAGACTGCTGAGCTGGAATTGATATGCAAACTAGACACAATCAACTCAGGGCTAAATAGGGATTGGGAATGGCTGAGCCATTACAAACATTGAATCTATCTCCCCTTGTAAGTATTTTCACACTTGCTTCTTATCAAACTGTCTGTACTGAGCCATCTTGATTATCACTTCAAAAGTTTTTTTCCTCTTACTTAATTGGCCTCTCAGAGTTGGTAAGACAACTCCCACCTGTTCATGCTCTCTGTATGTGTGTGTATATATATCTCCTCAATATATGGTTCACTCTATATGCATCCGAAGAAGTGGGTTGTAGCCCACGAAAGCTTATGCTCTAATAAATTTGTTAGTCTCTAAGGTGCCACAAATACACCATGGTGTGCTTTCTGCATTTTTATACAATCAACAGAAAGGAAGCATGTAGAGGAAAACATTGCTTTAGTAAAACACTTGATTTCTTCATTCTCCATTTTGCTGCAGTAATCTGGCCAATGTATTCCGAAATCTCCACTACTTGAGTCCCCTTGTTGTGCTCTGTTGACCAGTGCATATGGACTCTGCAGCACTGCTGAGACCGGAGCCTCTCTCTCATGGTGATGGCCTAGCAATGGTACTCACGCTCATAAGACAGGATTGAACAGAGGCTGACAGTGATTAATTTTGAACTAGCTAGTGCAGAATCCTGTAATGTTCAAAGTTGTGTAGAGTAGGTTTAACAAACCAATGAACTTGAAAACAGTCAAATGAATCTGCCAAGATTAACATCTAAATAGATTGATTAATAGACAAGTCAAGTACTTTCATTGAAAAGGGATTTACTGTTTTTCTTTGTCCTCTCTCATTTTAAAAAAGGCAGAAATAGTTCGAATACCACTCTCGTTGGTAGCATATTGACTCATTGAGTTTCTAACTCTTGTCACGAGGCTGAAAATATTGGTGACAGTATTTTGGTTTCTGTGTTGATTCATTTAAATTAGTAGTTTTAGGTCACAAAATGTCATTTAGCTTTCCTGGTGTGCACAGACCCGGTACATGCTTTTTGAATATTTCTTTTTCTCTTCAGTTTCAAGAGCGAAACTTGCCAGAGTATTTGAATTGGCCAGGTTGGCCAGACAGTTTCCTACTCCCTCTTAATGCTTATAATCTTCCAGGGTAGATATGCCATTGCACTCAATATGTACTCTAACACAGCAGAAACGGTTACCATAGAGAGAGAGCTCTAACCGTGGGCTAACAAAAGGCCAGATGAATGGGAAAATGTATTATTGCCCCCACAAACATTCCCCTCTCCACTTTCCTGGAAATTAAAGATTGTACACTCTAAAGTACATAATAGATTCTAGACTTATGTGCTGCTCTGTTAATATCTGTAGCATTCTTTGTAGCCTGACAGAAATTTAGCCATTTAAGTGGTATATTACAAATGTATGTGTGCTAGTGGAATTGCTCTAATACTCCCATCTGAATCAGTGTCTTGAAAGAGAACTGTATTTAATGCTATTTTCTATGTATGTTACTTTTCACAATTTGTTTTACAGTTGCTGCTAATTTACAGAAGATGGTAGATGATCCTCAGGCCTTGAAAACGTTGACTTTTAAATTGGTAAGTAAAAGGTTCTTGGTGACAAAACAGTACACACAGAAAATAATTACTAATATTTGAAGCAAACTTTTTTTAGCTTCTGATCTATTATTGGCTCTTCTTCTGTACAGAACATTTACATTTTTGAACAGTGTACAAACTAACAGGAAAATAGAAAGCAGCCCTCTCTTCTTCAGCTGAAAACGCATTGCAACAAACCACTGTTTGGAATGCTATGATCTGGTAATGCCTGGACAATGTGTTCCATTGGAACACACAACTGTCCTGGGTGTTCTGCAATTGCTGGTGGCAATAGCTCGGGGTGGGCAAACTAGGGCCCATGGGCCACATCCGGTCCATCAGACCTTTTAATCCAGCCCTCAAGCTCCCGTCGGGGAGTGGGGTCGGGGGCTTGCCCCACTCCGGCGCTCCAGCCGGGGAGTGAGATCGGGGGATTGCTCTGCTCCGCATATTCAGTGGCTCCGCATGTCTCCTAGAAGCAGCTGCATGTCCCCGCTCTGGCTCCTACATGTAGTGGCAGCCAGGGGGCTCCGCACGCTGTCCCCACCCCAAGCGCCGGCTCTGCAGTGCCCGTTGGCCGGGAACCGTGGCCAATGGGAGCTGCAGGGGCGGCGCTTACGGACGGGGCAGCCCGCAGAGGTGCCTGGCCGCCACTTCACCTCTGTGTAGGAGCCGGAGGGGGGATATGCTGCTGCTTCTGGGAGCTGCTTGAGGTAAGTGCTGCCTGGAACCTGCACCCATGACCTCCTCCCGTGCCCCACCCCCCTGCCCCAGCCCTGATCCCCCTCCTGCCCTCTGAACCCCTCGGTCCTAGCCCAGAGCACCCTTCTGCACCCCCAAACCCTTCATCCCTAGCCCCACCCCAGAGCCCGCTCACCCAGCTGGAGCCCTCACCCCCTCCTGCACCCCAACCCCAATTTTGTGAGCATTCATGGCCCACCACAAAATTTCCATACCCAGATGTGGCCCTCAGGCCAAAAAATTTGCCCAACCCTGCACTAGCTTGTTGGAAAGAATTGGACAAAGTTTTTACCTTGGTCCAGTTGAACCAGTACAATGCTTGAGGGATCTGATCTACACTGGGAAAAAGCCATTGAACTCAGTTCTCTAAATCCATTCCTCAGTGCAATACTTTGTGGTTGGAAACTACGTAGAAGTCCCTGCAGGAGATCCCAGAATGCATTCATATAACCGTGGCTGTAAGGCAGGTTGTGTATGGATGTCTCAATCTGGTCATTAGTTTAAAAACCGAGTTGCTGTGTGGATAGGCCATGCTACTGGGAGGGAAAACAAGAGAAACAATTATACAATCTCTGTCCCCGCAATGGTTTCTTCACTGAGTAAAGGGCCCCCTGCTACAGTATTACACTTTTGGTACTCTTTAAGTAAAACAAGTTGGGAATCTTGGTGCAAACAACCATTTTACTGACCTCTGGCAATGTATCTGAACCATGTACGTGAATTAAAGTGAATTCAAAGCTACACTCTCCTAATAAAGCTTTCCTGTGGAGCCAAGTACTCTTAGCTGTAGGGGGGAGAGAGCACATCATACAAGGTGAATATATAAAGGTCTAATGTGACTGGGAGCTATTGTAGAGCCGCTCAAGTGAAAGCCTAATGAACAAGAAGTAACACTAACTCCAACCATCAAATCACAATAATGGGCTCTAATGGACAGGCATATTTTAATGGCATACTCACACCAGGAAATAATGACTGTAGTCTCTGGTGTGCCTGTGAAATAGCGTGATGGGAATGGCATTCAGGTCACTCAAAATAAACATGAAGTCAAGATGTAGCAAATAGTTGTCATAGCATAATCTAGATTTTATCTCACTTACTGCTATTTTACTGCTTTTAATAAATGTTGATAAAAGTTGACCAAAATGATCATCTTAGATATACAAATCTATAGATGCCTGAAGTCCATGTCAAAACAATACAAGATGTATTAATATAAATTTAAACTTACATTGCAAAGACTTCAAAATTGCCTGCATTGATGTGCTATATTTGCATTTTTCCAAAATTAAGTAGAAAATTTGTATGACTGATTAGTTATGTAAATATTACTGCTACCAATTAACTTTCTAGCTTTTAGCACTCTTAGCTGAGAATGACTGTGCTGTATATGAAAGGATAGACCATCCAGAGAGGTGCTTTCTTTATAAAATAGGCTACTTCATGACGGGTTATAGTCTAGATTCGATTTTTAGAGAGAAGACATAATAGATCACCTAGAACATCCACTTGTCAGTGTGGGATTGTTCCCTCTCTGTCATTTTAAAATGACATCATCAATGGGGCTTCCACCCCTTCCCTTGTCAGACTGTTTCATAGAACCAACCATTCAAGAAAAAGTGTTAATGTAGGTTTAAAACTTCCCTTTGCTTGATTTCATACCATTAATCCCATACCCTAAACTATATCTCTATTTCTATGTCATTTACCCTCTAAATATAGTCTTTTCTTGTCTTTCCCCTTTGTTATTGTTTAGCCAGGCTAGCTACATAGCATTCAGTTAGTTTAATAGCTCATCAAAAACCATTCCACTTGACATGTTTTCCTGTATTTCTCTGACATCCCTTCAGTTTCTCTACTATGTTTCTGGTACTGAGGCACACACAGTGGCATGTGATATTCCAATGCCTGTAGGGAAGGAGTATCACTCTCCTGGTCTGTGAAGAGAGGCCTTTTTATGTATGGTCCAAAATGGTGTTGGTTCTCTTTGGGAAGGGGAGGTGCCAGATCATAATTCAATCTAATTTTCTATGCCCATTCAACCTAAAAAAAATTTCAGCATTACCCCCTTTCTGAAGTGCAGTTCTATCTTCTGTTGACATCACTGGGCATCCTGTGTGTCATCTTCTGAGGGAATATCTTCTATTTGGATAGTTCTCCCACAGATATTCTTCGTTAGATTCACTCTTGGAAAATGCTACCTAATTCCTATGGATATTTCTAACCTCCCTAAGTTTCTCTTCCATTTCCCTATCCTCTGACTTTTTACTACCTCCCAGTTTCGTAGTATCCTTCAGTGTATTTCATACGTGATCTTATTCCTCCTGCTCCTAGGTCGTGGAATAGATGCCAAATAAAATAGTGCCTAACACTGAACTTTATCAACCACACACTCTCCTCTATTTTTCATTAATTTTTAGGCAAGATTCACCCCATTTGACAGTGTTTCTATACAACTCAGTTCAAATTCATTTTGCTAGTAAATATTTCCCAGGAAGCTGAAGTCTAACACACATCGTCTGTCCACTGACTTTGTAAATGTGATTGAAAAGCGTGCAAGTTAATCTTGCCATATTTATCATTACTCATTACTATGTGTCTGTTACTTTCTGGCTGTTTACAGATTGTTTCCATTCATGTTTGGACTTCTGCTTAAATAGCAACTATTGTCTCCTTTAGAAAACTTTAACTATACAATATCTAAGAATTTTAGATCCAGGCAACTTCCATGTCTTCAATAAATTTTGCGTACCCATTTAATGTTGATTAAAAATGTTATTTTTAGAAAGCAAACAGGGATGAAATCCTAATTGTGTTTGTTTAACCCTCTGTTAATGTCATAATGCAGAATTTGTGACATTTGTGACACCCTAATCATGAGGGTGAGAGTGAGGTTGGTAGATGATATGAAAGATGTAGTGTGAAATTCAATTTGTGGCAATAGGCTGTTGCAGTTAACTCAGAATTATGACTTCACTTGCAGGATCAAGAACTGAGAAGGAAACTGTTGTTATTCAGATACAAATATTTGTGGTAATAGCCAAGGAAACAGAAATTCTGTTCAATATAATTAGGGTTTTTTCTAAGTTTGCCTTAGAGTAAAATACGTGAATGAGAGAACTTGTTTGGTTGGTTCATGAACTGTAAATTGTAACTAATTGGAGCCTTTCCTAACTGTTGCAATGTAGATATTGGCATTTATACTTTATTAAATTTCTATTTTTATGCCCCATGTTGAAAATTGAGCGGATTTCAATATTACATAAGAACGGCCATACAGGGTCAGACCAAAGGTCCATCTAGCCCAGTATCCTGTCCTCTGACAATGGCCAATGCCAGATGCCCCAGGGGGAATGAACAGAACAGGTAATCAAGTGATCCATCCCCTGTCGCCCATTCCCAGCTTCTGGCAAATAGAGGCTAGGGACACCATCCCTGCCCATCCTGGCTAATAGCCATTGATGGACCTATTCTCCATGAACTTATCTAGTTCTTTTTTTGAACCCTGTTATAGTCTTAGCCTTCACATCATCGTCTGGCAAGGAGTTTCACAGGGTTGACTGTGCGTTATGTGAAAAAATAGTTCCTTTTGTTTGTTTTAAACCTGCTGCCTATTAATTTCATTTGGTGACAACCCCTCCGTCCCCCCACCCCCCAGTTCTTGTGTTATGAGAAGGAGTAAATTACACTTCCTTATTTACTTTCTCCACACCAGTCATGATTGTATAGACCTCTATCTTATCCCCCCTTAGTTGTCTCTTTTCCAAGCTGAAAAGTCCCAATCCTATTAATCTCTCCTCATACGGAAGCCATTCCATACCCCTAATCATTTTTGTTGCCCTTTTCTGAACCTTTTCCAATTCCGCTATATCTTTTTTTGAGATGAGGTGACGACATCTGCATGCAGTATTCAAGATGTGGGCGTACCATGGATTTATATAGAGGCAATATATTATTTTCTATCTTCTTATCTATCCCTAACGTAATGATTCCCAACATTCTGTTAGGTTTTTTTGACTGCTGCTGCACATTGAGTGGATGTTTTCAGAGTACTAGCCAGAACTGACTCCAAGATCTCTTTCTTCAGTGGTAACAGCTAATTTAGACCCCATCATTTTATATGTATAGTTGGGATTATGTATTCCAAAGTGCATTACTTTGTATTTATCAACAATACTAGCTAGAATTAATCTTATTTTAACCTATAACTGCCTAATCTTTAAAGTGACACTGTAAAAAAAATATATATAAAAAGTTGCCTATCTTATTGACAATACCTTTAGATTGCTTTAAAAACAGACTACCTCTTCTCCTGGACAAGTCCTTTCAATTAAGAGTAATATAACTAGTGGATAAGGGTGAGAGTGAGATTGGCAGATGATATGACAACTCCATTTAGCCACTAAAGGTCCAGTGCCCATTGTCAGTGGAAGTCTTTCTACTGAAATCCAGTGCAGCTACATGAAGCTTTTAACATAGGGCATCAGTGATAACTAAGGCCTATTCAATACTCTGCACTGAGGGAGAAGACAAGGCCTCATCCTGCATTTCTGTAATAGAAATAAAATTGTTTTCTGACTCCCAAACAAAAATAGAAGAGGAGAAACTGATGAAATACTTTTACTGTATCTGGCCTTTAAGAGTGAGCAACTCAGCATGGCTCTTGCAAACACCCAATTGGTTTTCCTTGTCAGTGATGAAAAACTATTGGTGAAAAATGTCAGTGATAATGCATGCACTTTATGTACACGTTCTGTGGCTCTTTTCTCACTGTTACAGATATACACACTAACTTGTAATAAAGACATAAAAGGATTAAAAGAATTTTTCATGGGGGAGACTGTGTTGTAACAGTTTAATGGGAGCTGTGCCAAGTAGAGTCAAAAGGTGTCTTTCAGTGTAATTTACCACTAACCACCATTCATCAAACTACTGGTACTTTATTTCTTATCAGATGTATGCACCAAAGAGGTATCCAGTTTCTAGCAACTTGATGAGGACTTCTGTGAAAATGTAGTCACCACTCAGCTACAGGCACCAATTTTGTATTTAAAAAGAACAGTTACAATCTGTAGACTAAACAAATTGCACTTGTTAAAAGTAGTTTTGAAGCAGCAGTTCCTTGCTAGAAAATCTGACTTATACTTTCACTATTATTTGTGAAAATCATTTACCCTTTAAATGGATATATTACATTGTGCCAGTTGCATGCTGCAAAGCACATTAATAAAGAAGCACCTGTGATTGCTAGTACTAGATTGTAGAGTATGTCAAAGGGAGAAATCCCTTAGTACTTTCCCAAATAATAGCACAGACTCCCCAAAAAGTCCTTACTTTTGTTTTTTAATTCCTGGCCAAATATTCTAAAACAGATTTGAAATCAGTAATTGTAATCTTGTGGCATATTTTTTGTGTGTGTATGCAGCAGAATGTATTATACAAATCAGATTGCAACTGTGCATATAGCTATTCTGTTTCTCACACATTTAGAAGGCAGACTTGGAGGGCCCCTCTGGAAAAAATCATTTGCTTTTGTGTTTTTTAAAAGTGCCAGTTTTGGATGACTGCAAACTGTTTTCCTGGAAGCATGGTCCCAAACATTTTTCACAATTTTTTTTTAATTAGCCATATTGATTTAAACTTTTTGTACCTTGCTATAAGTGTGCAGTTTACGAACAGTGATAGAGGATAGTCCTAACTGTCTAGACACTTCATTCTTAAACTGAATAAAGCATTTTATTACTAGTGTGGCAGTACAGGGAACTGTAGAATTATAGAATGGCTGTCAAATATTATAATGTCTGTTTTCTTCTTCCAGGCTTCTGGTTGTGGTGGCACTGAGATCCCTGATGAGGTGAAACTGATTGGGTTTGCTCAGTTAAGTGTCAGCTGATGTCTGTCCCTCGACCCCCAGCAGAATTGAGTTTGTGAGGAGGCCAGCTTAGATGCAAAGAAAATTAAAGCACCCACACTGAGTTCTGCTTCATTCTCTAGCAATTCACAAAGTCAGAAGACGCAAAGCCCTCAGCTACACCGCTGCTGCTAACATTCAAAATGCTACTAAACGTCTCTTATCAATTTGGATTTCCCCTATGTGAAAAGCATATGGAAATGCACTCAGGTGGCTGTATTTATTGGTTACAAAAGGAATTTTCTATCAAATTTATTTCAGCTTTCATAAAATTTCAGTGATATTATTTTAATTATGTACTTCTGATTGACAATACCACCTCTCTTCTGTTGTATTTAGAAATTAACATACTTATAAAAGTTAACCTGTATTAGCCAAACTTGAATTCTAGTTTTAAAACTGACTGTGAATTTTATTTTTCATATATTTATGCATTACACATCCTAGCTATAAGAAAATGATTGAGCTGATTATGTGCTACTTGCAGTTAATCTCCTGTTGAAACAAAAAAGTTTCAGGTATATCTTTGAAGTATTTGTAACTTCTAGTTTTTGAAATGATTTAATTATGAGTTTAGGAAGCTTTTGTTGGTTTGTGTGTCTAAAAACCAATCCACAATCTGATTGTCAAGGGTGTGGGAGGTGCCTTGCAGACATTGATGTTTTGAGAATGTGCCTGAGGCTGCTTAAATCTAGAATAGTCTCAGTTCTAGAAGCACCGTATATATTTGTCTGGGTTAGAAGGGGATATACTGTAGCAAAGACTTCAGACAAGTTTGGCCTAAACTATGCTTTGTTGGGGAGTCTACAAGCAAGAATTATTATAAAATGTTGCCATTAAGCTAGACTGCTTACTGTGCCCATGTCTGATTTGGCTTATCCTTAAGCGATAGAAATTATTTTGTAAAGGTGATAAAACTTGAACAGAATCTGAGCTTTACTTGAAATTCTGCAAAATACCAAGGTGGAGTGAAAATAATAGAAAGGGGTTTGTGCAATGACTAAAAGGTAACATTTTGTTGTTTTAAAAAAACAAAAAACAAAACCCACTTCTGACCCAAGTAGTCTTATGCTTAACCTGTGACATAGCTATTATGGAGCTAATAAACTTTAGAAAGATTCTGAAATTTGGAGTATATGTTCAAGGAGGTATATTCCTTGGATGTTACCATTTAAACTACTTCCTAGCTAAAACTAGATAAATGGCAGCTCTTTAATGTACTGAAAATGGCAAATATATATTATTAAGAAAAAGTTATTTATAACTCCTTGTCATAATTGTTGGGATGTTCTAGAGCCAATTGCATAAAACTCAGTGTAATTTCATTCCATTTTATTGTTTACACAATTTAAAGATGACTGCAAAGGTAAAAGGAAAATAAAAGTGTTGCACAAATAGGCTGTGTAATGAGTTTCCTTGATCTGTGTATTTTGTGCATTACTGTTGTAATATGGCAAATAACACACTCTCTTATAAGATCACCTGCAATTACCAACACTTGTGTTCTTTACTTGGCTTATTGAAAATGCCACCTGGAAAGGAAACCTGGTTCATAAAGGTCAGAAGAAGAAATGGAACCCCCCTCCGCCCCCCAATTATATTTTCCTGTCCATTTGCCTGCAGTGGAGGATTGTTCCCTACTGCTCACTGTTCAGTGCTTTGTCAAATCTAGTGTTAAAAGTCCCAAGTGTTGAGGCAATAGTTGTGAAGGAGGCAATGGTGAGAGCAGAACTGGAACTGTGGAACTACTTTCTCAAAACTGTTTTGAATGAGAATAAGGAAACTGCTCGCCTGTCCAAATTAGGGGAGAAGGTGCAGTTTGACAGGCGATGTAATTAAGAAGTATCAGTTAGCAAGAAAAAGGCTCTATTGAAATAAGAGTAAAATAAAGGGGAAATTATAAACCCATCTGGCTCCTGATAAAGCACTTCACATGCTTGTAATGCTGTGAACAGATCATTAGTCACTAAGCAAGAGCAAAAGTATTTAAGTGCATGAGCTGTGATTGCATTTAATGATTCTTGGCACATACAGCATCTTGGATTTTTAAAGCACTGTACAATTATTAAATAATTCTCCTGTGAAAATAGGTGGATAACTTTCATTTTACAGAAAAGTGATGTTCAGAGAGACTTGCTGCTTGCCCAAGGCTACACGAGAAATCAGGATTAGAATTTAGAAATTCCATGCTGCACTAAAGAAGCCAGGAAAAAGGCTGGGAAGCCAAAAGTGCTCAGATAGCAGAGTAATTGGGGGTATATAAGTACCTAGATAGAGAGAACACAATCTATTGATGAAGTAGTCGACAGTACCCTAGAAGGGTGTTCTAGTGCTGCTCATTAGTGATATGCTGTAGAAGCATGAAAACACTTTAAAGGTTTTCCTGGATACAAAGAAAGAGCTGGTCTTCACTCCAGGAAATAGTTTCTTTGCTTTATTACAGTTGCATTAAAGTGCTTTTTGCAAGTACCAAAGCACTGTATGTAAAATAGAACCCACAACAACAAAATGAATTTAGAAGGAAAGTAACTTGGGGAAAAATAACAGCTTCAGCTTTAAATTTAGTAAATATTACTCTCATGAGGCAGATTATGCCACCAAACTATCAGTATAGACCAAGATTTGATACTCAAAGTTGGCAAACAAACAAAAAAACCCATAGCTTAACATGTACCAGTTTGCAGCTTCTGTGTAGGAATATAAACAGAAAGCACAATGGCATTCCAGAGTGAAGGACCTTTTAAATGCTGCATTCAGATACTTCAACTGAATATGGAGAGGAAAAGAAAACCAGTGACTGTTACATGAGCAATTTTGCATGAGAAATAACCAAAACATGGATGCGCACACTGGGATGGTGTGTGGCCCCAGAGTAGTCATGGGTGCTATTTATTTTGCAGGAGTTGATCAGACAATGGTGGTGTCTAGTAAGGGATGGAGAACAGCTGGTTACATTGAAAAGGAGAAATGTCTAGTTAATTAGACCAACTTGGAACAGGTGAGGTACTGTATAGTCATCTGTGAGCCCAGGGAATGGAACTTACTGGAGAAATCTCTAGTATTTTTACAGCAATGATTATATGCCATTGCTTACAGTTTTGCACTTGTAGAAGTTATTAATTAATTTCAATATCTGTGGAACCAGCCTTTTCAGTACACTTTTCTTTCCAGTGTGTTGAAAGCAGCTCTTCATTTTGGGTAGAGGTTGAAACCAGTAGATGGGGAAACAAATCGTGTCTGCCCGCTGCTGTAAAAGAATAAGCATATAACCCAGCTCAGCACCAAACTGACCTGCTACAATGTCTGCTGAGCAGTTGTTTGCTGATGTTCAGTTAAGAAAATACAAGCCGGGTGTACGGGCAGGGTGGAATGTTCATCCTCTTAACTCTCGGGACATGAAATCTTCAATATATTTAACCTTAGGCCAAGTAAGCTTGGCTTCCATCTCTCTCTTCTTTGTGCCCCTTCCCAGCAGTTCTTCCCCCGTGTTCTTACTATTCCCTCTTCTTGATGTCAAATGAGACAGACCTTCCCACTTCCCTGACCCTCAGCTTATAAGAGGTTCTGCCCAGCTTCTTGGCATATGACTCCAATATATACTACGGCTCTGGGTCCCAAGGCAACTGCTTTCTGCCCCACGCCTGCACTGTGCAGCTACTTCTACCAGAAGCCCCCTGCTGCTTCCTGTAAGGACATCCGGAAGTCAGGGAAGCGGGGGTGTTTAACAGGGGCAGTAAGAGGATGTGCTAGAAGAGAGGAGGGAAGTCCTGACCAATAGCTACGATCCCTTCCTCCTCCTGCCAACATATCCACTGGAACCGCGACTGCCTTTGGGAAACTGGCTAGTCCTGATGGTATTTGACATCCTAGAGCCAGAGTCTCAAGGGTTATTTATTCCCTGAACAGATCCTGCTTTTATTCCCCTAGGATTGGAGATGAAGAGGCTCCTCTGCAAAATGCTTCTAAATAACATTATCTTCCTAAGAAATGGATCACTCTGTATAACTTGTAAATAGCCCTTTCTTCCCCTGCCCCCAGACCCACTTTTCTTGCCTAATCAGAGGCTTGTTTTCCTTTCCACCAGCTAGACTTGCATACTGATGTTGGATGTGAGATTGGCCTGTGCCTGAAATCAGTCATGATGATGATGAGTCTGACACAGACCTAAAAAAAAAAAAAAAAAAAATCTGCTAATTAAGTGTGGTGAAAATACAGATTCTGTTTAGAAGGGAGGAGTTTTCTCTGTAGGGTTCTTCAAAGCAGCAGAAAATGTGAGACCTTGTTAGTAATTAACTATATTCATCATAATGAGCAGTTCAGTTTTTCTTTAGCTCAGTTCCAGTGCATGTTAGGTTGATTGTGGAGATTTTTCCCAGCATCAGTGACCAGCTCACCAAGCATCTTGCAATGTTTCCATACCCAGGCGTGACCATACTGTGGTAGTAATTTTAAAGAGAGAAGTTGGCAGATGAACAGGAACCAACATCTCTGATCTCCTTCTGCTAATGAACTGACAGAGCAACTAGATTTGCTCACACCAGCAAAAATCCCCACCAGCAAAATCTCTCCCTCTTTTACTTGCATTTTATTACACGATGGTCCAATTGATTAAATATCCAGACTTAATAGCTGAGCATTGTGACATGTTAGGTTTATTCACAGTGACAAAATGAATTACTAACATTACAATGTACATAAAAATGTGGTTTTATGGCTGCTTTATGATTGTTAGACGGCTGCTTGTCAAACTGTTTGCATAGTGAAAGTAATCAGAGGTGCTGAATCAAACCCAGTAGTTGAGAAGCAAAGAACGTAATCTTCATAGGCAGTGCTGCTTGGAGCAGACGAGATATTAAAGGGAGTTATCCATAAAGAGTTATGGCCGTGAGCAAGAAGATTTAGTTTTTGCTGCATGGACCAAATGAGAGGCAATAATGTGCTTCTCAGGAAGCAAGTCCAGGTAGTATCTTGCCATCCAATCTACAAACATGAATATGAAAGATTGTATTACTCTGCCGTCTCCGTGGGGTAGAGAAAACCATTATGGCAGATGGATGTGTTTTTGTGGGGAAACAGTTAAGGCATTTTTATTCAACATCAATTCCCCATATTCATTTCTCTCCTCTATCCCTCTCCTTTTTTTAATGTGCAAATTTTATGAATAAAAGGTGTCTGCATCCTTTCCACCTGCCAAAGACCTGTAACTGGAAAGGTCTTCAAGGACTGAGTTGTTTGGTTCTTTCCTGTTATAAGAGAAAAGTGTAATTCACTAGGGAGGGACTCTGCTAATATATGGAAAGGTTTATTAAATAGAGAGTGCTTTTATTTTTAATCTCAATTACTGTGCCCGTGGCTAAATGGTTCCATTCTGCCTTCCCTGATGTACCTGCTCAAAACATTGTAGCTACTTAATAGAGCGTATAGGTGTATCTCTACGTGCTAATTTTCTGGAGGATAAATGAGGTATAGCTTCTCCAGAGTTAAAGGGATTTAAGGTAATCATGAGATAATATCTAGTCTTGGTTCTCAGAAAAACAGCTAACTTCATTGTCATCTGAAATGAAATGTTATCAAGAGCCAGGGGTACTGGTGTGGCCCAGTGGTTGTGGATGGGAGGGATCTGTGTTTCTTAAATTGCTTTCAGTGGATTAATAGTCACAACGATCTTATATCCCAGTTGCAAAACATTTTGTGGGAGCTGAAAAAATTAGAGCTAAAATTGGAATATGGGTCTAAGCAAGATATCTGCATCTTCAGAATTTAAAAAGCTTGAGAAAGCTCTTTGATGAGTCCCTCTGTACAGGAATTTGGAAGAGTCCTACATGTACTATCTACTGCCTTTAGATATTAAGGATGATGTGTTTTGATGTTAAATCAGATACCTGTACTATTATGTAAAGAAAGGAGAGGTTATACAGGTGGTAGTTTTACAAGATTAGCACCTGAAAAGTCTCTCTGGATCCATAAATCACTATCATTCACAAGACAATGAAAACATTTGAGTGACCTGAAAATGTTGAAAATTCTTCTTTAATCTCTATCATGTTGGGACTTGTATGACAAAGAAACAGGCATATTCTGTAAATGTCCTGTATTGTCAATTGGCCGCATAGAACAAACTACACACTACAACAATAAATGAAGTGTAAAACAAAGTGGTTATGAAATAGCATTTGATAGCTCTGATGCCCTGACAAAATTCCAGTGTGGGCAATTTATATGTTTGGCTTCCTAAGTTTCCCTGCCATTGAGTTTGGATAGGGCATTCTTCACTTTCCATCCTAAATTGTGGCACAATATCCGCTACCATGTTACAAGGCTGATGTCTTTTTTCCCCTGTGTATATCGCTGTATAAAAACCTTGCAAAATTATATACTAATGGGGAAAGTAACTTTATTAGACTATTATATTAAGACAGAAGAGTAGATTTTTATACCTAGACTTGTAAATGGATATGACCACTTTTCAAGGATGTTGTGTTTGTAAAGTTCTTTGGGTGATCTGAAAACTGTATTCTTGACAACGTAAGTCATTACAATGGTTGGCAATATATAGACATGTTTTATCGGTGAAACTAAAAACATTCACAACCACTGTTTGTTTTTTTTAACTCCAGTCATACTTGACTTATGTATTTAGTTCATTTTAAAATAAAGGCATAAATGTGGACACATGATTAGAGTTATTAGAGCTGGAACAATTACGGCACCTTAAACATTCCTCTTTAGCTTCAGCAACCAAGCTCCACAGGAAGAGGAAAAGTTTGGAAACAGATGTGTTGGACCTGACTACAACTCACTGACTTCAACATGATTTTTGTTTTGAGTAAAGAGTCCCTATATGATAGTCAAATGATTGAGTTCAAATACACAATAAATGTTCTATTACGTAGCTATAGAAACAGAACAACTATAGAATAACTGATGCAAAACCATTGATGAAATCCTGGCCCCCACAGAAGTCAATGAGCGTTTATGTATTGACTTCAATGAGGTCAGGTTTTCACCCCGTGTTTCTCAGTTAAGAATCCCCTAGCATGCTTTTGCGGGCTATAAAGTGAATAATGATAACCCCACCACTGCTTGAATGTGTTTTTGATTTGAATGAAAGGTGGTTAATAAAATATCCCAAACATCTTCCACGTCTCTCCGTGCAGCAACCTTTTCCTTTTTTTAATAGCACATCATATTCAGTCAAGCAGAGAATGATCTCTAACAGACAGCTTTCCAGTTGTTTATGGTTGATTTCAGTGCTAACACTGTAAGACTGTCCATCAGACATTGCACAGCTGTCATCCATAAACATGAAGCTCCTCAAAAGAATTAAAGAAGCAAAGTGACAAAAGCTTGTACCCACATAGACTCATAGACTTTAAGGTCAGGGACCATTATGATCATCTAGGCTGACCTCCTGCACAACACAGGCCACAGAATCTCACCCACCCACTCCTGTAATAAACCCCTAACCTTTGTCTGAGCTATTGAAATCCTCAAATCATGGTTTAAAGACTTCAAGGTGCAGAGAATCCTCCAGCAAGTGATCCGTGCCCCATGCTGCAGAGGAAGGCGAAAACCCCCCACGGCCTCTGCCAATGTGCCCTGGAGGAAAATTCCTTCCTGATCCCAAATATGGCGATCAGCTAAACCCTGAGCATGTAGGCAAGACTCACCAGCCAGACACCCAGGAAAGAATTCTCTGTAGTAACTCAGATTCCACCCCATCTAACATCCCATCACAGGCCATTGGGCATATTTACCGCTAATAGTCAAAGATCAATTAATTCCCATCCCCTCCATAAACTTATTAAGCTTAGTCTTGAAGCCAGATATGTCTTTTGCCTCCAGTACTCCCCTCGGAAGGCTGTTCCAGAACTTCACTCCTCTGATGGTTAGAAACCTTCGTCTAATTTCAAGTCTAAACTTCCTGATGGCCAGTTTATATCCATTTGTTCTTGTGTTCACGTTGGTACTGAGCTTTAATTCCTCTCCCTGCCTGGTATTTATCCCTCTGATATATTTATAGAGAGCAATCATATCTCCCCTCAGCCTTCTTTTGGTTAGGCTAAACAAGCCGAGCTCTTTGAGTCTCCTTTCATAAGACATGATGTTGGATACATTTTTTTTTCTACCTAGCACTTTAAAAATATGAATTCAGAGCCATGGATGAAAGCTATTTAAATACAATTCAGCATTGTATAATCACTATGATTCTAAATTACCTTTTCAGACATTCATATGGCATGTGTGACAATGTTCCTTTGTTGGATTTACAAGACCAACAAACATCTGAATCTGAGATCTACTATATTCATTGTTACTATCATCCAAAAGATTGCTCTATAGAATCTAAAACAGGCTTCTGTTCATGCAGATGAGCTAAAAGCCTTGTTCATTCTTCCCCAGCTCCCCCCTGCCTTTTAATAGCAAAATATTCAGTTTTCAACATAATCATGGTTTTGATCTTTTGAGGGAGTAATTGAGTTTATTGCAATTAAAATCATTACAGGATATTCAACCACAGGCATTTGTTAATAATAAACAATGCGAAATTTCACCATATCCATATGATGATTTGTCATCAGTCTGAATATATTTGTTCTAGTCTTGGTGGAGTTGGTTGAGGAATTTACATCTTTGGCTATAATATTTAGGCAACATAAGAGCTGATGCTAACAGAAAATATATACTGGAGTTCAGCTGTGAGGAGTAAGATATATTTAGCCCATGGTAACATTTTTGACTTTTATTAATTGCAATATGCATTTTGTTGCATTTATGTATTTGTACATGTCTGGGGCTATTCCTTATGGCATAAAAATGACATCTCTTGAATGATATTAATGAGAACTTGAAACCAAACTAGGAAGTTTTGGATTAAGTTATCATAAATCACTCATTTCTTTCCTTCACCCCATTCCCCCATCATCCCCACTCCCAGAATGTTTATTTTCTCTACATTTATTTCCACACACTAGTTGTAGTGAGAACACCCCTGATCTGATTCTATGTTGCACTAGAAAGTAAACTGTTTTCCTCACCAATCAGTAATATTTAGTGCAGTTCTATTTTTAAAAAATGATTGCAAAATAACACATGGGTTGGTCAACATTTATTGTTTTGCAATAATTGTATTACATTTACTTAATCTATAAGCAAGAAGACTTTTCTGTCTTCTAATGTAAATGCAAATTTAACCTGGGACTGTGAATCAAACTGTTTTCATTCCTTTTTGTGCATTTGGGGCAGGGGCCCCGGGGTGTGTGTGTCAAGGAACGCGGGGGGTTGGATGGGGCAGGAGTCCGGGGGGCAGGCCATGACCCCTTTGTGGGGTGAGGAGGGAACCTCTATCACTGGTGAAGTGATAGAGGTTTTGCAAGCCAAGTTATGCCCTCAGTGATACCAGTGCAACCCATTACATCGATAGAAGCCCATTGAAGGCAATCTTTTGGACCCTAGGTTAAAACTCTTAATTCCTTGTTGACACACATAAATGAACAGAACCCAGTTCACTTCATCTTCACCGCATTGGTTCTGCAGGACAAACAGAATTAAAAATAAAAAGTTACTTAAAAGTAAACCCAAAGATCTGTTAGGTAAGCAGGTATCATTTTTATATCCTCACTTTTTCAGAACACAATTTAAAGAACGGCAGAAGAGGACACTTTTGGCAAATATAATCTCTGAAGAATTTTGAAAAATCCAAAATGATTGAGATAATGCTGAAGCTATTTTGAGTGGATCCTAATATTGATTTAAATGACCAGTCCCTCAGATGCATTAGAGCATTTCTCCACTGCTCTCCTGCCGGTGAAAAGCTACCTTACCTGTCCCACAACACGTGTCCTAGATCCTTGGGTAACACAGGGCTGCCATAATGGCTCCTGCCAGTGATGAGCTGCCAAAATCTTAACAACGGGTTCCCTCCTCACCCCACAAAGGGGTCATGGCCTGCCCCCCGGACTCCTGCCCCATCCAACCCCCTGCGTTCCTTGACACACACCCCCAGGGCCCCTGCCCCATCCACCCCCCTTTCTGTCCCCTGACTGCCTCCCGCTGCCCCCATCCAACCCCTCCTCTCATTCCTGATGGCCCCCCGGAACCCCTGCCCCATCCAACCACCCCTTCTCCCTGTCCCCTGACTGCCCCTGGAACCCCTGCCTCTGACTGCCTCCCACCGCCCCATCCAACTCCCCCTCCTTCCTGACTGCTCCCCTGGGACCCTTGCCCCCCATTCAACCCCCGTTCTCCACCCTCTGATCGCCCTGACCACCCCCCCGAACTCCCTTGCCCTTTATCCAACCCTCCCCCCCCCACTCCCTGCCCCCTTACCGCGCTGCCTGGAGGTGGCTGGCGGTGCTACAGCCGCACCACTCGGCTGGAGCCGGGCCACGCCACCGCCACGCAGCACCTAGAGCACCAGGTCAGGCCGAGCTCGCAGCCCCCCCACTTCCCGCGAATCAGCTGTTCGCACAGGAAGCCTAGGAGGGCTGAGAAGCAAGCGGCGGCTTCGCGCTCAGGCCCAGGGAGATGGAGGCGGAGCAGAGATGAGCTGGGGCGGGGAGTGGTTCCCCTGCACGCCCCCCCCCCCCGGGGTTACCTGCTGCGACGCAGGCGGCCCCTCTGCCCTGGCTCACCTCCGCTCCGTCTCCGCCTCCCTGGGTCTGAGCGCGAAGCCGCCACACCGCTTCTCAGCCCTCCTAGGCTTCTCGCGCGAACAGCTGATTCACGGGAAGCGGGGGGAGGGGGGAGAGAAGCGGGGCAGAGCATTCAGGGGAAGAGGCGGAGTGGAGGTGTGCTGGGGGCGGGGAGCTGCTGGTGGGTGCTCTGCACTCACCAAATTTTTCCTGTGGGTGCTCCAGCCCCGGAGCACTCACGGAGTCAGCGCCCAAGGCGCCACTTTTGGATAATGTGCTCGGGGGGGCGGCCGCTCCCCCTGTCCCCCCCCCAGCTACGCTCCTGGATCACTTCAACTTACCGGTTGTTAAATTTAGAAGCCCTTTTAGAACCGGTTGTGCCCCGCAGGACAACGGGTTCTACAAGGGCTTCTAAATTTAACAACTGGTTCGTGCGAACCGGCTCCAGCTCACCACTGGCTCCTGCACTCTCCTCTCCGCAGCGGGTGTATGTGCATGGCTGTGGGAGAGTGGGAAGGCTCTGCCCCAGAAATCCTTGGCTGCCAGAACAGCCAGTTGGAATTTTAGGAAATCAGCACAACTTATGACGTATGAGTATGATAGCAAAGTCATCTTAGAGCCTCTTTCCCCCCACAGTCCTTTCATGGGGCAATTTAACTGTTTCATTAGAACCCCGACATTTCAAATCTGTTTTGATGTTAACTAAAATATAAAGGAAGATGGATTTGTGCATATGGTCCATACTGTTCCTTTATTCCAGACTTCTTGAAACTTAGGAACAGTGATATAAAATTAGTTTTATTTACCTGCTTTACATGATACCTAGATGGGTTTCTTTTTAACCTTTTGGAATTGACACTAAAAAGTTTTCAGTGTATTTCACTAAGAAATAGAAATTGTCAGTAACCTTTATTTCTGGGCTTGGAACTTTTGAATGAGCAGGAAAGAATTTTGCATCAGAACATTTTTGTCAAGAAACCTTGAGTTCTGGAACAGACAATCTTTTAAATCAACTACAAAATAATCCCTCGAGGATTCTGAAACAAAAGGAATGATTGAATTGAATATGCCATCCCCACCCAAGTTTCCTATACAATCATCCTTGAGCTCTAAATATTCTGATTTTTATAAACATATGCTGTTGTAATCGGGTTATATATAATGCTTTATAACATAGCTGAAACTTGAGACACAGGAATATTTTATCGGAATGTGTGTTACAAGAATGAACTATGGAAAGACGATGGAGAGATGATCCCCCAAAATGATGCATTACATCATCCCGTGGGACCTGTAGCAGATAAGTATCTATGAAATAGTATTTTGGGGTCATTTGTGCTAGGCATTTTAAGAAGTATTCCTGTATACGTTTGTAGATGATAGCCTATAATGCTACTTTCCATACAGCTGGACATCCCACAAATGCATCATGAATTACTGCTGTGGAGCATGCCCTGCATGTCTCAACATAGCTTACTTATAAACCACAATCAGTGATGGAGCTGAAAGATTTTTATGTTCTGAAATTTCCCTAAAGTCCTTGTTCATTATTTTGTGCCATTTTTAAACACACAAATATTTTTGTCTCCTCTTTGTGTGTGTCACTCCCACTAATATTTATGTAGTCTTAAGAATTATAGCAGGATTTTATTTCGTGTATCCTCATTGTATAGAATGTATCTGTCCTTCAAAGCAGCAGGTTTATTTCCACAGCTTAGATATCTTGCCAAATTGTGAGGAGTTACCCATACTAGGAAGCAGCATTATGTCACTTAGCCATGGTTTCGTTCCATTTCAATCTTCAGGACAGCATTCAGGATTTTTCATGCACATTAACCTAATCTCACTGCCTTCACTTCTTCCTGTTCTTCAATCAGCATGTTCCTGCTCCTTAAATATCAAATATTTATTTCTGCTCCCCTGTTCTCATCCCATGGCAGTAGATCAGTCTTCAGTGCTGTTTTCATACCTGGAGTAGCCTTCCCTGCCTGTCTGCACGTAAATAGCTCCTAGGCTGTTTTCATGTGCCATACACAAAGCCTGACTGCTTGTCCTCGTCCTTACTTTCTAAACCTTGCTCTGAAACACAGAAAATCCTAATCCCTGAGTCTTCCTAGTTCCCTGTGCACATTCTACTTAAAACTGGGGCTTTTAAATTTTTTCAGCATCTCAGTAGATTGAGAGCTAGAGGAACATCTCTCCTTCCATTTCATAGACCATTCCATCTCATGGACACCTCCAATCTCACAGCATCCTTATGGTGACTACAGCAACTGCCTATATGGAAAAGTGCTACTGTAGAGCAGTAGTATCTAGAGCTGACTGGAAAATGCTAAGAACTTGCTGAGAAAAAACTCAAAAGCAATGCACAATTGTCAGCTTTCTAAAAGCAACATTAATGGAAATTTCAATTTTCATTTTCACCAAAAAAATGTTTGCGTTTCATGGTTCTTTTGCTCTTCAAGACATGATGCTCAGTCACTTGGTCCTCTTCTTTCCCTGTTCCATTGGACAGACTCCCTTGCTGCCTCGTGTTTTGCAACCCTGGATATTCCTCTCCTGCTAGTAGCTGGAACTTGCAGTGGCTCCGGTTCTTGTGTGCATCTCATGTTTTCTCTCTTCCTCCTCCTGAGTAGCAACATCTCCTATTATAGGCAGCTGTGCTGACTTTTTCCTCATTTCCCTCTGCCTCTGCAGGCCTCCAACAATGAACACTCTAGATATAGGGTAGAAATAGCAACCAGGGGAAAAGCCCACATCAGATGACCACCCGTGTCTCCATAGACTACCAGTGATCCAAGAAGCCCAATTTGGGAACGACTGCCTTTTTATTTGGCCACTGTATGCTGCTTCACCCTTACCTTACCACACCACAGATGCTGTTTGTATTTTATACATTGTAGCCTATCTGGTCTATATGAGTAAGTGAAAATATTCACATGTGATATTCTCCATGATTCGTTTGTTTGAAAGGTATTATACAACTTACTTTAAAGTTCACTTTTTAAAGCAGTATTCAGCCCAGTTGGCACCAGAGATGTTTAGTTAAAGTAAACAAATCTCCTGTTCTGTGATTTTTGGATTGGAGGGGGTGGAAACAGAGAAGAGTGATATATGATTGATAGTTCTATATCTGAGCTGGAAAGGGAAAACATGACCAGATGGCAGTAGTTAACACTGAAAATCCATAAGGATTTTACTTTGCTTACTGATGTGGCGGGTTCAGCAGCCAAGTCACACTATCAGCTGGTCGAAATAGTCTGGTGTACTTGTATGAGCTGGTTGTGTTGTGGGGTTTAACAGAAAATAAAACTAAGCTTGTTTCACATGACACTTCCTACATCACAGTGCTCCCACAGTAGAAAAATAATGAAGTGTTTCTTCACCTGAAATGCCAAGAAAACAAGCCATCTCCACTGTGAATGAGGCAGTGGTGTTGTCTATCACATGGTTATTCTCATGACAAACCATAGATGCCCAAACCCTTTGAAGTTACTTTGAGCCTTTTGTATTTTAGTCTCTTAGGTGAAACTTTTTTTTAATGGCCCACCATGTTCCTACCATGGCTAACACAACTGCTGACTCTTTCTTGCTCTTGAGGAGGACAGACTTTGATAACTAGAACCTGAAGTGCACCAGGAGCATAATTAACAACATTAAACACACTATGAAGGTTTGGTGCATGGTAGTTTGGGAACATATGGAGTGATTCATTACCCTTAGATGATAAACTGCGTATCTGGCATCTTGATAGGTTCCTTATAACTGGATAAGATAGGTCAGATAGCCCCAGATTCAGTAAATTTTGCATTTTTGGAAGCGTACTGGACTGGGCAATTTATGGTCTGTTCCCCAAACCCACATCATACTATTGCTTGTGACTATGTGAGGACTTATTTTTCCACCACTGCATCACCCTTTGTGGTATTTTTTGTCTCACAGGGAAATGGAACCTGACTTTGTGCTGGAGTTTCATAAAACTGAATGTGGCTGTATTGCCATTTTACCTCAGGAATGCAGTCCACTGTTTCTATGCTTCTCAGGCTATCTTTTCCCACAGATATGGGCCCTGCCTTGCTAACATCTGCAGGACTCTCACTCTCCTAGCATTGCACCCATCTGAAGATAGTGCCCATCCCTTACATGTTGGTGCTGCTATGTCACCCATTGATGGCCTCCCACATGATGTAGACTAGGCCATCGCCAAATGGTTCTTGGGGTGCTTCCAAGTGTAATTAGTTAAATGCCATCATCATACAGAGAAGGGGCAATAAGAAGTAGGTACTTGTAATCTCAATGTTATAATTTTTTTAACATTTTAGGGGGAAGCATGTAATAATTACTTTGCACTAAATTGGCTGGATTATTCTCTATATAAATTATTCTGGAAATGCATCTGTGTCTGCTGCTTTGTATTTGTGCATTCCCACTCCCCACAGACTGAGTACTTTTACCCTATTCCTATTTGATGGGCTAGGGGTATGTGTGTGAAGGGCATGACTTGGTATGTTAAAATGAACAGCCAATAACTATTTTTGCCAAATATTGGCTTATCTTCAGTTTGTTTTTCTTCAGAGAAAATACAATTATTTTTGTGTGTGTACAATGCTTAAAAAGTCTCACCAAAATCTGTGAATCATTATGTAATATATTGCACTTAATTAACACAAGCTAATACTTTTTATAAGTAATTAAATCAATTGAAAGTGTTGCACAACTCTCCCATCTGTTTGAAGCAACCGCTAAATTGCAGTACTATACAAATTAAAATATATACTGCTTACATCCTGCTTTTGTAAATATGTGCCAAGACTTGCATTGTATATATGGGTGTGTGTATTTATATATAAAAACAACAATTTAAATTACACACTGTAGGCTGGTCCATTAGTTTTATTCTCAAGTGTGGAAATGCCGAATCCCAGGAACAAGGGAGTAAACAATACTGGCTTTTAATGGCCAATTTAAGCAGCCATGGCATCAGCTGAACTTGTAACTCTGAGATGTGCTGTAATTGGTTAGAATAAAATAGTGCTTTGGAAGTATGTCTACAAATGGTTCCTGAGATATACAACATAATCTCACAATGTTTGCCATCTGCAACATGTTGCAGAGGGCCATCAACTCAACTGGAGTAAACAAACAGGAAAACAGCAAATGGTGGAATTAGCAGGTGGTGGTGGTAGAAATGTATACATCCATTGAAGAAGTCGCAAATTGTATGTTAATATTAACCAGTTGGATCGATGGCTGATTATATACTGCACACCACAATCTTGCTTAGCTGATAGTTCTGCCAATATTAAAAGGATCAAAAGCTAAGGTATGGCTAAAAGAGAAAAAATAAACACTTTAAAAACCAATCTTATACTTCTATTCTTCTTTGAACAGTAAATTTAAACTTTCTTTACAGAATCAAAACACTGAACTTTTTTTTTCATGAGTATGTTTCTTTTAGATGGTTGGAAGCAACGCTTGACCATATACAGAAAGACCTGTGGGTGTAGCAAACCTTTGACATGGCTTCACTGAACCAGTAATTCACTAACAAAGTCTACAACAATGATGTAACTATTGGCAGTTGTTCCTGTACCTATAAATGTCAGAAAAGCATTAAATATAGTCCACATAGAAAATACAGACCAATAGTTATACAGAAACCCGAAGAAGAGCTTTGTGTAGATTGAAAGCTTGTCTCTTTCACCAACAGAAGTTGGTCCGATAAGATATCACCTCACCCACCTTGTTGCACTATCTTGGACCAACATGGCTACAACAATGCAAACAGTAGTTATGTGGTGCAGATTTCTCCTTCAACATTGTAGCCTTCTGCAGAGAAGTGTTTCTCTATTGTTAGAGTGATTTATATAATATGGAGCAGAAACACCGACACCCTCCTCAACTTTGCACCTCTTCCCAGAGGAGATGGGCACAATGCTATAGGGCAGGGCTGGTACCGCTTCGTGCTAGTCCCACTGCCAAAACTAGACATTTGCAAGGGGCTAGGGAGGGCTGGAGGGAGGCAGAGGTCTATTCTCCCTTCACTCTGACCAGTCCCTTTCCACAGTCTCCCACACTGCATCTTTGGTTCCTGAAGACAAAATCTAGTCTTTGTATTAGTCAGGTCTATTTAGTTCTTTGTACATTGTGTCCTTTTTCTTTTACAAGGACCGTGGAAGGCTCTTATCTGTAAGCGTAGCCACCTGTCACTAGGGATTGGATTTTTGCATACACGTTTGCCATCACTTTGTTGTTGTTGTTAACTTACTACCCACTTTTCCTTCACAGAGTTATGGCTGCTGCTATTGATGTAGTTGATCGTAAGGTGCTGCGGACTTGTCTGTGGCATTTTGCAGGAATGGAGGATGAGGTTGACTGTAAGTAGCACCACTCTTTCCTTTGAACATAAGAATGGCCATACATGGTCAGACCAAAGGTCCATCTAGCCCAGTATCCTGTCTCCGACAGTGGCCAATGCCAGATGCCCCAGAGGGAATGAACAGAACAGGCAATCAAGTGATCCATCCCCTGTCGCCCATTCCCAGCTTCTGGCAAATAGAGGCTAGGGACACCATCCCTGCCCATCCTGGCTAATAGCCATTGATGGACCTATTCTCCATGAACTTATCTAGTTCTTTTTTTGAACCCTGTTATAGTCTTGGCCTTCACAACATACTCTGGCAAGGAGTTCCACAGGTTGACTGTGCGTTGTGTGAAAAAATAGTTCCTTTTGTTTGTTTTAAACCTGCTGCCTATTAATTTCATTTGGTGACTCCTAGTTTTTGTGTTATGAGATGGAGTAAATAACACTTCTTTATTGACGTTTTTCACACCAGTCATGATTTTATAGACCTCTACCATATCCCCCCGTCATCATCTCTTTGACAAGATGAAAAGTCCCAGTCTTATTAATCGCTTGTCATATGGAAGCCATTCCATACCCCTAATAATTTTTGTTGCCCTTTTCTGAAACTTTTCCAATTCCAATATATCTTTTTTTGAGATGAGGCAACCACATCTGCATGCAGTATTCAAGATGTGGGTGTACCATGGATTTATATAAAGGCAATATAATATTTTATGTCTTATTATTTATCCCTTTCTTAACGATTCCCAACATTCTGCTAGTTTTTTTGACTGCCGCTGCACATTGAGTGGATGTTTTCAGAGTACTAGCCAGAACTGACTCCAAGATCTCTTTCTTCAGTGGTAACAGCCAATTTAGACCCCATCATTTTATATGTATGGTTGGGATTATGTTTTCCAATGTGCATTACTTTACATTTATCAACATTGAATTTCATCTACCATTTTGTTGCCCAGTCACCCAGTTTTGTGAGATCCTTTTGTAGCTCTTCGCAGTCTGCTTGGGACTTAAGTATCTTGAGTAGTTTTGTATCATCTACAAATTTTGACACCTCACTGTTTACCCCTTTTTCCAGATCATTTATGAATATGTTGAATAGGACTGGTCCCAGTACAGACCCCATGGGGGACACCACTATTTATTGCTCTCTATTCTGAAAACTGACCATTTATTCCTACCCTTTGTTTCCTATCTTTTAACTAGTTACCAATCCATGACAGGACCTTCCTTCTTATCCCATGACAGCTTACTTTGCTTAAGAGTAGGTCTGTCAAGCGATTAAAAAAATTAATTGCAATTAATCGCACAATTAATTGCGCTGTTAATAAATGGTATTCTATTATTGTTTTAAATATTTATGGATGTTTTCTACATTTTCAAATACATTGATTTCTATTACAACACAAAATACAAAGTGTACAATGCTCACTTTATATTTATTTTTGATTACAAATATTTGCATTGTAAAAAACAAAAGAAATAGTATTTTTCAATTCACCTAATACAAGCACTGTAGTGCAATCTCTTTATCATGAAAGTTGAACTTACAAATGTAGAATTATGTACAAAAAAACTGCATTCAAAAATAAAACAATGTAAAGCTTTAGAGCCTACAAGTGCACTCAATCCTACTACTTGTTCAGCCAATTGCTCAGACAAACAAATTTGTTTACATTTTCAGAAGATAATGCTGCCTGCTTCTTGTTTACAATGTCACCTGAAAGTGAGAACAGGCGTTCGCATGGCACTGTTGTAGCTAGTGTCGCAAGATATTTACGTGTCAGATGCGCTAAAGATTCATATGTCCCATGCTTCAGCCACCATTCCAGAGGACATGCGTCCACACTGATGATGGGTTCTGCTCAATAACAATCCAAAACAGTGTGGTCTGATGCATGTTCATTTTCACCATCTGAGTTAGATGCCACCAGCAGAAGGCTGATTTTCTTTTTTGGTAGTTTGGGTTCTGTAGTTTCTGCATCTGAATGTTGCTCTTTTAAGACTTCTGAAAGCATGTTTCACACCTCACCCCCTTAGATTTTGGAAGGCACTTCAGATTCTTAAACCTTGGGTTGAGTGCTGTAGCTATCTTTAAAAATCTCACATTGGTACCTGCTTTGAATTTTGTCAAATCTGCAGTGAAAGTGTTATTAAAATGAATAACGTGCTAGGTCATCATACAAGACTGCTATAGCATGGAATATATGGCAGAATGCATGTAAAACAGAACAGGAGACATACAATGGAGTTCAGCCACAAATTTTATTAATGCATTATTTTTTTAACTAGTGTCATCAGCATGGAAGCATGTCCTCTGGAATAGTGGTCAAAGCATGAAGGGGCATATGAATGTTTAGCATACCTGGTGCGTAAATACCTTGCAATGTCAGCTACAAAGGTGCCATGCGAATGCCTGTTCTCACTTTCAGGTGACATTGTAAATAAGAATCGGGCAGCATTATCTCCCATAAATGTAAACACACTTCTATCTCTTAGTGATTGGCTGAACAAGAAGTAGGACTGAGCGGATTTGTGGTGGGCAACCTGCGGCCTATCAGGGTAATCCGCTGGCAGGCCGCGAGATAGTTTGTTTACATTGACCGTCCGCAGCTCCCAGTGGCCGCGGTTCGCTGTTCCCGGCCAATGGGAGCTGCGGGAAGTGGCATGGGCCACAGGGACGTGCTGGCGGCCACTTCCCATAGCTCTAATTGGCTTATATTTATATTTAAGTTGAGCCTCTATTATGGTGTCTTTAAAACGTTTCCATGCAACTTGCAGGGATTTCACTTTTGGCACTGTACCTTTTGATTTCTGTTTAACTAACTTCTTCATTTTTGTGTAGTCCCCCTTTCTGAAATCAAATGCTACAGTGTTGGGCCTCTGTGGTATTTTCCCCGCCACAGGGATGTCAAATTTAATTATATTATGATTGCTATTACCAAGCGGTCCAGCTATATTCACCTCTTGGACCTGATCCTGTGCTCCACTTAGGACTAAATCAAGAATTGCCTCTTCTCTTGTGGGTTCCAGGACTAGCTGCTCCAAGAACCAGTCATTTAAGGTGTCAAGAAACTTTATTTCTGCATCATATCCTGAGGTGACATGTACCCAATCAATATGGGGATAGTTGAAATCCCCCATTATTATTGAGTTTTTTTATTTTTATAGACTCTCTAATCTCCCTGAGCATTTCACAGTCACTATCACCATCCTGGTCAAGTGGTCAGTAACAGGGCCGGCTCTAGGTACCAGCGCTCCAAGCATGTGCTTGGGGCTGCACTTTCCAAGGGGCAGCACTCCGGCCTCCCCCCCGGCCTTTTTTTTTTTTTTTTTTTTTTTTTGTTTGGGGCGGCAAAAAGCCGGGAGCCAGCCCTGGCCAGAGCCCTGCCGCTGGAGAGCCAGAGCATTGTCCCCTGGAGCCGAACCCGGGCTGCGGCGGCGAGAGGGGCTTCCGGAGTGTGTGAGGAGCCGGGGAGGGAGGGAAGCGGGGCCTGGGATGCAGGGAGGGAGGAGGGGTCCTGCTGCTGCCACCGCTGCTGCCACTGCTGCTGCTCTGAGTCTCCCCAGGGCGGCGCGACATCTCTAGATGTCTCGAGAGATCCGCAACCTTCGCACCAGGCAGGCAAGTCACCATGCGGTTCTCCCGGTCACCACAAACCCAGCTATCTATATTTCTAATGATCGAATCCCCCATAACTATTACATGTCTCTTCCTAATAACTGGAGTTTCCTCCCCTGGGGAGTTATCCTCCGTGCGAGAGGATACCATGACATCATCTGGACAGAGGATCCCAACTAAGAGATCATTTCCCTCTGTTCCAGTTGGATGTTCTCCTTCCCTGAGATTTTCATCCTCAGAGAGGCTGTCAGTCCAGGGGTGTGACCATTCTACTGTGTCCAGGAAAGAGTCATCTATGTACCTGTCTCCCTTAGCTCCTCCAGTTCAGCCACTCTGGTCTCCAAAGCCAGTACAGGGTCTCTGAGGGTCAGGAGCTCCTTGCACCGAATGCAAACATACGCCACCTGCCCATAAAAATCATACATGCTGCACTGGGTGCAATAAACTGGTAGCTCCCACTCTGTTTTTTTTTTACTTTTTACTCATGCAGCTTGTTCCTTTGTTGATGTTTCATTTTTATCAGAGGGTGTTTTTGGCTTTAAAGGCTGTTAAGTGTATCTAGCCCCCTGTCACACTCCCGCTCTAAACTCCCTTGCAAAACTCCCCCGTTAGCCACTCCTGTTCACACCCTTTGAGGGGAAAACCCAAAGGGTTGTGATGAACAAATGCTTATCTCCTCAAGAGTTCTTGATGTGGTGTCCTACAAGATACCCCTCTTGTTCACTACGTATGAGCGTCTGCGAGGGGAGATTGGGAGATGTCATGCTTTGTTTCCTTCTACGTGAAAGCAGATTCTGCAGACTTTTTGCTTTCCAGCTGCCCAGGGGAGGGATGAAAGCTACCTGCCTGATGCTTAGTGAGGGTGGAGTGACTTTGATTTGTGTCAATTGTTGGCAGCCATTCATTTTAATTTTTTAATGTATCCAAATTATAACTATGGATGAAATGTAATTAATTAAAATAAATACTATATCTGTGGCAAACAATCCAAACACCAGATACTTAATTACCTGGAACGCAGTAATGCTGAGAGAGTAGTAGGGGTGATTCTAGACAGAGGATTAGACATGAGTTTTTAATTTGATATGGCAGCAAAAAATGTCAATGGGATTTTGGATTGCATAAACAAAGGCACAACAGGGAGATAACAGTCACACTCTGCACAGCCCTGGTGCAACTGTGCCTGTGATATTAGTTCAGTTCTGGGTACCTTGCTATTACCAGGATATTGACAAACTGGAGACAATTCAGAGAACAGAAGCTAAAAAGATTAAAATGCTGAAATGATTTATGAAGAAAGATATTTCTAATCTGGCTAAAAGGATAACAGGCTGTGTGTTCTGAAGCGTCTGAAATGGTATTGAATGTAAGTAATTATTTACAGTGATGCAAGGCAATTGGACAGAAATAACGAGAAGAAAATGAAGAAATGTAAAGTTCCGACTGACTATCAGTAAAAACTTCCTGACAGTGGAAGCTATCAGGCTGTGGAATAATCTCCCCAGAGAGGTGATGAAAGCCCATCATGGGATACTTTTAAAATTAGATTGAACAAAGCAAAAGAAAATGTACTGTATGGAACCTGGACCCTGATCCTGTATTGGGTGGGCAGCTGCAACCATGCTAAGATTCCTTGAATTCACTCTGCTTGGGCACCAGGCAGGATCAGGGCCCTAACTTGTAAATTCTTCAGGAGATGGACTGTGTCTCCATCTGCAAAATAGGGACAATAACACTTCTGCCTTCATGGGGACAGTGTGAGGATAAATTAATTCATGTTTATAAGGTGTTCAGGTTCCACTGTGATGGGGAGCTATGGAATCACCTAGATAAATAGAAAGGATGTTAGCCAGCTAGAAGAGACAGTATTCGACAAGGGTGAAGATGGAAGGAAACGAAGGAAAGGACAAAAGAGAGATGGAAGCAAATCAAGGCAAAGATTCAAAAGTCATGAGCCAGAACCCCAAAAATCATGAGACTTGCCAAAAAATCATGGTGTGTTCTTTGTTTTTTGGGGTTTTTTTTAAAGATGATATTGTGGTTTTGGGCTGTCTTTCGGTTCTTGAATTTCCCCTGCTCTCCAACTCCCTGCCCCCCATCTGTACTATTTCTGTACAGACCAGGGAGGTCCTTGGCCACTCTTTCCGTCCACACAGTGTATTTTTCTCATTCACACAGTAATTCACATTAAGAGCTTTTAGGTCTTGCTCAACATTATCCCTCCATCTTCTTGGTCAGCCATGAGGTTGGACACCACAAGGCTGACTTTGCAAGAGATGCTTAGCTGCAGTCTCTTCTCTGATTCTAACTGCATGCCTGACCCACTGGAGTCATGGGGATTTCACTACAATTACTATACTTGGTTTACCCATAGACCTCCCACGGTTCCCTATTAGATCTTCTCCACACGTTCTCCCTTATTGGCTCCCAAATTCATCTCAGCACTTTATTTTCAAAAGATTTAAGCTGTCTTTCTGTCGTGTGTGTGTGTGTGTGTGTGTGTGTGTGTGTGTGTGTGTGTGTGTGTGTGAGAGAGAGAGAGAGAGAGAGAGAGAGAATTAATGTTGCCAATGCTTCCAAATTTATTAAGAAAAAAGAACAGGAGTACTTGTGGCACCTTAGAGACTAACAAATTTATTAGAGCATAAGCTTTCGTGGGCTACAGCCCACTTCTTCGGATGCCCACGAAAGCTTATGCTCTAATAAATTTGTTAGTCTCTAAGGTGCCACAAGTACTCCTGTTCTTTTTGCGGATACAGACTAACACAGCTGCTACTCTGAAACCTGAAATTTATTAAGGTGATTTTGGCCCTGCTGAAGGAGCTCTCACCCCACATCTGCCCATCTCCTGCCCAGCATTTGATTCTGACCCGACCCAGCCCCCACATCAGTTCTGCCCGCACAGTCTCACCTCAACACCTTCTACAGCTCCTGGCGCTCTTCACCACCCACCCAGTCTATGAGGGGGACTGCAGCAGGGTCTCCTTCTCCATCTTCCAGGCTGGAGGGGCAGCTCGAGGGGCTCTTTGCCCGCTCTTCCCAGGCCAGGTACTGCAGGGAGGGAGAGGAAGGGGAAGGAGCAGAGGAGCTGTCCTGTTGCTCACGGGAGGGATGGAGGGAGTGGAGTTGTCCCTTATGCTGGTCTCTTTCTGCTCATGTGGGAGGAGGGAGTGGGTCACCTTGAGCAGCTGGGCTCTTTCTGCTCCCTGCACTATCCTCCCATCATACAAGAATGGTGTCTGCTCAGGGAAAGAACCCAGTCTGATTCCCACAGCAGCCATATTTGGCTGCTCTTCCCCAGGAGGTGGGGCTGTGGGCAAGGCAGTCAATCAGCTTGGATTTTCCCCCAGGCAGGGTTGAATTTTGGGAGAGGGCTTCAGGCCTCATTTCTCTGGTCTCAGCCAAACTCGTGTGACTTGCAAAGAAGTCCCAGGAGCTGGAACACTGTAAAAGTGAAAATGAAACAATAGACAGGACAGATACATGTTAAAAATGAGAGAGAATGAAAGTAGGAAATGGAAGAAGAGAGATGGATACAGAAATGGAGAAAAAGAGAAGGCACACAACTCTAACCTGAGTAGCTCTGTGTTCATTCTTGTGGGTAACAGGGTGGTCCATCCCTTTTAAGGGTGGTGGGGGCCCCAGACGAGCCAACACTGTTCCAAGGCATGGTCCTCTTAAGAACAGGTAGTTAAGGGACAAAATCAGGCCTGCTAGGAAGTGGGATGGTGGCAACTCTCCACAACTCCTAGGCCGAAGGCCTGGGAGAGAGAGAGAAAGACCTGCAAGTAGCTGGAACTGTTGAGGGATAAGCCTCTGCTGAGGGACTTGCATGCAACAGGAATCTGCTGGGTGAGAAGCCCAGCTATGAATCATCATAGCCTATGATGGCCGCATAGGAATGCAAGCCTGGAGGGAGGTGGCATTGATACCGGAGGCCATTATAAACTTACAGAATTAACTGAGTCGGGAGAAAAGGGCTGGAAGGTTTTGAGTGTTATTTTATGGTAATAAACACACCCAGGAGGGAGCAGTATTGTGAAAACACCAGTTGTGTGGTGGGTTGTTTGATGCATGACAGAAGGTAAACTGAGGAAGTGGCATGGCCTGAAGCCAGACTGGGTAAGCCCTGTTACACTATGGTTAATTTGATATATTTCTCTGTATACAAGGGTCAAGAAGGAAGGGAAATTTACTTTGCATTTTGCTGATCATTGGGGCAAAAAATCTTCCAGATAACTGAAGTTTAGGAGACATGGAGAATTATCTTTGTGCCACCACTTTTATTTTTTCAGTGCAAGAACTGCATAAATAAAAGCAGAGTGAGAAATTAGAAAGAAGTTTGTACAACTAGAAAAGGTGAAATTTGGGATATCTGCTGTGATTAGACAGGCATGTGTTTGTTTTGCTGCCAGATAGGGTTTCAATGAACAGAAAGCAGCAAGTCCATGAGTTCCCAGGGAGCCAGAAGGTGGTGGATAGATACCTCTTTATATAACCCCTCCTGTCAAAAGGAAATGTATTATTATACTATGCCTCTCACTACACAATACCCAGTACAGACTGTGAACTCATAGATATCCATATTCTACTTTACTCGATGACCCAGGTAATTATAGACCTGTCAGTCTGACATGAATCCTGGGCAAAATAATGGAACCGCTCATACAAGACTTGATTAATAAAGAATTATAGGAGGGTAATTTAATTAATGCAAATCAACATGGGTTTATGGAAAATAAATTATATCAAACTCATTTGATATCTTTGTTCTATGAGATTAAAAGGTTGGTAGATAAAGGTAATACTGTTGATGTAATATGCTTAGATTTCTGTAAGGCATTTGACTTGGTACTGCATGACATTTTGATTAAAAACCAGAAAAATGTAAAATTAACAGAGCACACATTTAATGGATTAAAAACTGGCTAACTGATGGGTCTCAAAATGTGATTGTAAATGGGGACTCATCATCAAGCATGTATGTTTTCATTCAGGTCCAACAGGGATTGGTTCTTGTCCCTATGCTATTTTATATTTTTATCAGTGACCTGGAAGGAAACCTAAAATAGTCACTGATAAAATTTGCAGATGACACACAAATTGGGGGAGTGATAAATATTGAAAAGGACACGTCACTGATTTAGAGCAATCTGGAGTGCTTGATAAATTGAGCTCAAACACACACTCTGCATTTTAATACAGCTAAATGTAAATATATAAACCTAGGAACAAAGGCCAAACTTACAGAATGGAGGACTCTATCTTGGGAAGCAGTGACTCTGAAAAAGATTTGGGGGGGTTATGGTGGATAATCAGCTGAACATGAGCTCCCACTGTGATACTGTGGCCAAAAGAGTCAATGCGATCCTGGGATGTGTAAACGGGAATCTTGAATAGGAGCAAAGAGGTTATTTTACCTCTGTATTTGGCACTGGTGCAGCCACTGCTGGAATACTGTGTCCAGTTCTGGTGCCCACAATTCAATAAGGATGTTGATAAATTGGAGAGGGTTCAGAGAAGAGCCATGCGAATGATTAAAGGATTAGAAAACATGCCTTATAATGACAGATTCAAAGAGCTCGATCTATTTAGCTTAACAAAAAGAAGGCTCACGGTGACTTGATTACAGTCTATAAGTATCTACATGGGGAACACACATTTAATAATGGACTCTTCAGTCTAGCAGAGAAAGATATAACATGATCCAATAACTGGAAGTTGAAGATAGATAAATTCAGACTGGAAATAAGATGTACATTTTTAATGGTGAGAGAAAATAACCAGTCATTTACTCAGATTTGTGGTGGGTTCTCCATCACTGACAATTTTTAAATCAAGGTTGGCTGTTTTTCTGAAAGATGTTCTCTAGGAATTATCTTGGGGAAGTTCTATGGCCTGTGTTATACAGAAAGCCAAACTAGATGAGCACATTGATCCCTTCTGGCCTTGGAATTATGTATCTATATAGTGAACATGTTTGATTCAAACTGGAGTGTACAGATTTCTATATACTTGACTTTCCCCTCTGGTATTCTTAATATCAAACAGTTATTTGTTACTTGTTAAGTGCTGTATCGTATATAGAATAAGAGGTGGTTTCTGCCACAAGGGGCCTTGCAATCCAAGAACTTGACCAAGCTCCCATTGACTTTATGGGGAGCAGAAGCAGGGCCAAAATTAGATACAGGGAATCAACAGATGTGAGTCCCACTGAAATTGATGGGAATTGCAGCTGCCTAACCCAGTTCTGAATTCAGCTCTTATTATTCTGTCCAAACATTATCTCCAACATACCAGATAAAGTACAGTGGCTGCAGACCATAGTTTCGTTCAATAGGTTTTAATTAAGTTGTCTTTAAGAATATGTGAACGAAATCATGCAACCCCTGAAAAGCCTTGCAACAAAGAGGTGTTTTGAGGTAGGTTTTAGAGGTGGAGAGGGATTTTGTGGCTGAATAAATAATCAGACATTTTAAGATCTGCCAGCTTCCTTGTGTCTTTCCCTGTTCTTCTCCTTCTCATTTGCACACTCTCCTTTTAAAGATGTTCTCCTAACTGAACCGTGACAAGCATGAGGTGACGTGACGGCAAGGGCAATGACACACTGGTTAGTACACAGGGACTGTAGAGCATACCTGCTGTCAGTCATTTAGTCTTCTCCCATTTACCTAAACCCTCTGCTAGTGCCAGAAGATGGTGCCACACGATATAATCTTATGCTGCTTGCTTGCTAGCACTTCCCTGCATGGCATTTAACAGACTTGACCTGGCTAGAGAGACTGCTTTTTACCCTGGAAATAAAGGAATTCCCAGATGATATGCATCAGGGGACTTGGTTACTGTTACCTATTTTGAACCTGACCAGCTAGTCAAATTTCAGCCCCCTGGGGATGTTCCAATTGGGAGTAGAAATTAATGATGGAGCCTGGTATTTTCTTTGATGCAATCTTGTTTATTTACAAGGAATGTACAAGTCCATGAAGGAACCAAAAAACAGGGGATCATAGAATCAAACATGTGGGGCTGGAAGAGACCTTGAGAAGTCATCAAGTCCAGCCTGCTGCCCTGGTGCAGGTCCAAGTATACCTAGACCACCCCGACAGGTGTTTGTCCAATCTGTTCTTAAAAACCCCCAATGATGGGGATTCCACAACCTTCCTTGGAAGCCTAGACCTACTACTAGAACTACTCTTTTATTTAGAATTTTTTTTCTAATATCTAATATAAATCTCCCTTGCTGCAGATTAAGCCCATGACTTCTTGCTCTACCTTTAGTGGACATGGAGAACAATTGATTACCAGCCTTCTTATAATGGCTTATAAGGCCCTATGGGTCTCATTCCCAAGCCTGTAGAACTACCAGGAAGCAAACACCTCCATGCTGCCACCCAGCAACAGCAGTAACCAGGTCACACTCTGCTACCCAGGACCCACTGTGGACACAGACCATGGGAAGTTCTGCCTAAAGGAGTCTGACTGGCAGCCTCCCCATGTCTCCTGCTCTGTATAAGTCCAAGGGAAGTGTCCGAGCAACAGTGTGGCTCTCTTGTATCTGCCAAGACCATTCCTGCTCTTGAACTCCTGGTTTTGACCTTGGCTTTATTTGGACCTTGCCTCCTGACCTGGACCCTGAAACCTGACAAACTCTGCTCCTTGCTATCTAAGCTGACATGATATTGACTATTAACTCCTCCACTACTCTCAGCCTCAGGTTTGACCCTGACTGACCTTATCAGGATTCTGACACAGCCCTTAACATATTTGAAGACTGTTATCAGATGCCCCTCAGTCTTCTTTCCTCAAGGCCAAACATGCCCAGTTTTTTAAATTGTTTCTCTTAGGTCAGGTTTCTAAACCTTTTATCATTTTTGTTGCTCTACTCTGGACTCCCTCAAATTTATTCCCCCCTTTTTTTTTTTACATTTTCCAGGGTAGTTTTGAATTATAATCCTGTCATCCAAAGTGCTTGCAACCTCTCCCAGCTATGTTATCTGCAAATGTTATAAGCATACTCCCCACTCCATTATTAAAATATTGAATAGTACAGGACCCAGGACTGACCCCTGTGGGACTCCACTAGATACATCCTCCCAGTTTCATACCTAACCATCTAACTATTCTGTGAGTATGGTCTTCCATTCAGTTTTGGACCCATTTTATAGCGATTTCTTTCTAGACACCATTTCCCTAGTTGGCTTATGAAACTGCCATGTGGAAATGTGTCAAAAGCCTTACTAAAATCAAGATATATCATTTCTAATATGTTATTTCTACAGCTTCGCTCCTATCCATTAGGCCAGTAGTCTTATCACAGAAGGAAATTAGATTGGTTTGTCATGATTTGTTCTTGACAAATCCATGCTGGCTATTCCTTATAACCCTATTATACTCTAGATGCTTACAAACTGATTGTTTAATCAATTGTTCCGGTATCTTTCCAGGTATCAAAATTAGGCTGCCTGGTCTATAATTCACTGGGTCATCTTTGTTCCCCTTTTTAAAGACAGGTACTATGTTTGCCCTTCACCTGTCCTTTAGGACTTCACCTGTCCTCCATGAGTTCTCAAAGATTGCTTCAGCTAGTTCCTCAAGTACCCTAGGATAAATTTCATTAGGCCCTGCCAACGTGAATACATCTAACTTATCTAAATATTCTTTAACCTGTTCTTTCTCTATTTTGGCTTGTCCTTCCTGTTGTTAATATTAATTGGGTTGATTATTTGGTCACCATTAAGCTTTGTAGTGAAGACTGAAGCAAAACAGGCATAAAAAACCTCAGCCTTCTTGATGTCATCAGTCATTAGTTCTTCCCTGCTGAGTACCTACACCTCCCTTTGTCTTTCTCTTGTTCCTAATGTATTTTAAAAAAAACTCTTCTTATTGCCTTTAATTTCCCCTGCTAGGTGTAACTTATTTTTTTTTTTTTTGCTTTAGTTACTTACAGCCCTAAACCTCCTTAGTCAGCAGCAGACCCAGCTCTTTCCTCTAGATTTATCAAGGTCACAATGTCCTTATAGGCTGCTGCTTTCTTTCTTTCTGCCTCTGAGTCTTTCCATCAGTTCTTTGTCTGTCCCCTTCTCCTCCCCACCTCAACATTAGCCTTTTCCACACCCACAGACACATTCAAACCTGGTTAGAACAATACCCAAGGGAGGAGGGATAGCTCAGTGGTTTGCGCATTGGCCTGCTAAACCCAGGGTTGTGAGTTCAATCCTTGAGGGAGCCACTTAGGGATCTGGGGCAAAATCAGTACTTGGTCCTGCTAGTGAAGGCAGGGGGCTGGACTCGATGACCTTTCGTGGTCCCTTCCAGTTCTAGGAGATAAGATAGGATATCTCCATATTTTTAACCCTCCACCCACATGGTGCTAGTTTCTGGGCAGACTCTATTCAGCCTTGTTTTAGGTGTGGCCCCTTAGCTGTCTCTTCCAGGTATCTTAAATAAAGGGCATGCTCACACATCAGTTTCAGCGAGGATTTAACTCACTCCATAACAAGGTTCAACGCAGCTCATAATACTACCATAGTTTCCAAGGGGTTAAAGAAAGCAATACTTAGCTCAGACTAGATGATCTTAATGATCCCTTCTGGCCTTATCTATTAAAACAAAACTGCAATTTCTGGTCATCTGAGATACATAACCCACAAAGGGATGTGCTGTATGGGGTTTGCTCACCTCAAATTGGTGATTTTTAGCTCGTTCCCTAGTAAAGGACAGTCTTCTTCACAAAACCACTACTCATAATTCTGTACAAGAACACATGTAACACTGGCTCTGCTGAGAAAAAACTCGAGAATAAACCTCCCCTGGAGAATAAATCGCATTTCATTCTTGGGCCCCTCCAGGAGATGGCTGAGGTCATTGCAAGAGCCACAACATAGAGCCAACATACTGCACAGAACTAAGATTTTATAAAGAAAAGTAAATGAAATTTTTTTTCTTGTGGACTAGGCACATCCACCAGAGGAGACAGTGGAGCTGACTTGATTATAGATGCAGTTGAATCAATAAGACTTATTTATTCTTCTCTAGATGCCTCTTTTCCCTTTTCATAAATTCATATTTTTACAAGAGAAAGGTAAGCAGATATTATTCAGGACAATGTTTTATGCCATATGGATCTTCTCTGGTACATTGCTCTCTTCAATAGGCAAGTTTCAGCACTTTTTTAATATATTGGTTTCTCTTACAGCAGTGGGAATTCATTTGGAAATCTATGACAATCAATTAAGTAAATGAGAAAATGGAATGCTTGTAATTGAGATAATCAAGCTATATGAAACCCACCCTGCGAGTACTAATATTCATACATTTTAAGATGTACATTAATTAAATGCAGTGTAATGGGTACAATTAGATTTAGGCTGCTGTTGTAAAAACAGGAGAAATCTGTGACAGTAAGTGAGATGTTTCTAAAACATGAAACTGTCAGTTGCTTTAAAACAGGTCATTATCCCTTTTAAGGTACAGATGTTGCTGAGGCCACTTAGGCCTGGTCTACGCTATGGGGGGGATCGATCTAACTTACGCAACTTCAGCTACGTCAATAACGTAGCTGAAGTCAACGTACTTAGATTGACTTACTGTGGTGTCTTCACCGTGGTGAGTTGACTGCTGTTGCTCTCCCGTCGACTCTGCCTGTGCCTCTCGCGGCGGTGGAGTATAGGAGTCGATGGGAGAGTGCTCGGAGGTAGATTTATTGTGTCTAGACTAGACACGATAAATCAACCCCCCGCTGGATCGATTGCTGCTCGCCGATCCGGCGGGTAGTGTAAACATACCCTTAGAGACACTTCCAGGGGGCCTGACAATGCTGTGTCTGAATTAGAGTGTCTAAGGAGAGGTCGACAGTTGCTGAAACTGATGACACAAGTAGCAATACACTTCTGATTTGTGAAAGCAAGAATTTCTCCTAGGAGAGGGTGAAAGAACCTCTCCCTTAATTTCTGGGACTAGAAGGAACTTTGGGTTACTGAAGCCAAAGGTTACTGAAGGCCTGAAACCAAAGTTCAATAATCTGGGACTGTTCAGACTGTGCTTCTTTGAAGCAAAGGATAACCCAGTTTATTGACTGTTGATTGGTTGAGTCTCTAGGAAGCCTACAGAGGTGTTGTCTGACATGCCTCTGTCATAGAGGGTCAAATAGTATTCAGATACACAGGAGACTCCACTTTCCCTCTATTTCAATACATTCCTTTACAAATTCCTAGCTGCTTCAGTATGGATTCGTTTTCTCCAAGTTCATTGAGACTGTATTTGGCTCTGGCATAAATTGGATCAAATTGTGATTCCTTAGACTGCAACTAGCTCTTGTATTGGTGTAAAAGGGACAATGTCACAAGGAGACTCTCTCCACTCCATCTAGGGGCCAGTGACATTTGTAGTCCTTCCTAGAATCTCTGGGGTTCAAGCCACCCAAATGATTGTGAGAAGCAGTGGGGTCATGGCCCCTCTCACACTCCTCGCTGGATAGCAATGTTGGCTAGCACCAAAGAGAGAAGTGCTTTACCATAGAGCTCTTGGAGGAGCTGTGCCTTGCTGAGGCAGCATACTTGGGCAGTTGGGCTGCACCCCATCTTCAGCTCAGATCTGCATAGCGTGGCTGCTTAACAACATTAGCTGGGATTGTCAAAGGAGCTGAAATGAGCTAGGCACCCAATAGCCCCCTTTGAAAAAGCCCAGCTCTTGTCAAGTTTGTTTTAAGATTGACTCTTCAGGGTCAAAAACCATTGTACATTTGAACAATGTGTACATTAGCTTGAGGAAATCAATACAGAAATGATGATCAAATACAATAATTTCTCCTTTTGTTTATTTTTCCCAATGTTTAAAAAAAATCATCTTTTACAGCACAACGCTCTTTCTCATGGCAGATATGCCTATACATTAGCATCGTGCTTTCTGATAATAGTTTACATGTTGAGAAAGAGAGAGGTGAAGAAGCGAACTGTACATTGACACTGTCAGTTTTTCATTTGTCTGTTCGGTTTTTTTTAATTTGACATTTATACAAAAAATAGTATCTTGATTAGCAGCTTGACTGGCAACCCCACAAAACCCTAAATAATACTTTGAAAGAATTCACTTTTACAGACACTTACGGTAGATAAAACAATATATACAATTTTAACAAATAAATACATAAATACAGCCATTCACATATAATGATACACCTAAAGTTCAGTTGCTATCAACACGCTTTTCTAATTAATTACTTCCTTCATTTATAAATTGCCCTTGCCTTCTATGTTTTAAAAAAAATCCCCATAAAGAATCAATATCTGCACTGAATCTAAATATTAGGAAAGATGGAAAATGAATCTTGAGTACTCATTGAAGAATTCCCAAGTCATCTGACAGGAAAAGCTACAGTGAAAAATTCCTCCAAAAGAGACATTTCCCACCTCCCCTTCCCCCTCTTCCCCCACAGCTTCTTGGTACCATGTGCTTTGTTCAGCTACAATTCAATCAAAACCAAATATGACTGTATTCATATTTTGATTAAAGTGATTTAAAAATCCAGCACTCTTAAATTGTCAAAACAAAATCACCTTTAACACAAATATTTGTTTTGATTAAAGGGGGCCCAACGCAAACATTGCTTGTTGCTATTTAACCTTATTCAGTCCAACACAAACTCTTTTGGGTTAGAGGGACAGTGTGCTGGTTTTAGGACCATACATATCCCTTTCCAGACGTGGTTTGCATATTCTATCATGGTCGTAAAAAGCTAGTGAAGTACAGTATCAGAAAATTAATAAAAATAGAAAATTAGTTCATGTTTTATTTCACCTGACATAAAAAAGTCTTGTATATTCAAAAATTAGGGCACACATGCTTAAGGCTCTTGAAGCACTGGACAAACATAATGCCTAACCCAGCTCCATGCATAACAGAATATTACATTGCAAGCAGACTCTACACAGCTGAATACAGAAGAAAATGCCTTCAAAATATATGTACGAGTTCCATGATGAATATTTACATTTCTGTTGAAAAACTATTTATTTATAAACACCAGGAAATAGTATTTTCAAGATGTACTTGCTAATCATTAATGCAATTTTTAGGCTGTCTGAGGCAGTTTGCTCATAAAGGAGGAAATTCAAGGCCCTCCAAGCTCAAGCCCTGTGATGATGGGAATAGGAGCCCTGTGACCCTCATGGGCTACAGAGGGGTGGTCTCTCTGCTTCCCCCAAATAGGCTCAGCAGAGTGTGAATGGCTGGAGGTGAGTTCACAGGATTTATGAGTTTTTGGATCCAGGGCCCAATATCCCCACACAGTGTGCGAAGATACAGCAGAGGCTATTCCAGCTTATTGGTTGGAACAGTTACAATAAGTGTTCATGGAGAGACTGCATTGCAGTCTGTGGTTTACCCATGAGCTGGGGGTGAATTCCATCTTTCACCCTCCATTTAGTTACTGGCACATAGTTGGGCCTGAGTGTGAAAGGATGAAATTCACTCTGTGTGTGTGTGTGTGTGTGTGTGTGTGTATAAAATGCATATGTGCAAACAGTTGAACTTTGTTTTCTTAGAGTTCTGTGTTTGGCAGGAAGCAAGAACAGCTTTATCAAGGGCAGCTGAGAAGGATATATCTTGATTTCATTGTAGCAAATTCAATGTTCATAGCCAACATTTCTGGATTTTTTTCTAAGGATACGCATGCTACTGCAGTTATAAATTAGCAGCAGCTATTGGGCTAACTACTGTATAGCTTCACTTCTAACTCTGAAGTAAAGCTCCATACCTATTATTTTCATTCACTGCACTATATAATGTGGTTTAAAGGCCAAATCCGCCTCACCTGATTTATACAAGTAGTTCCCTTGAAATCAATAATACTGCTATGTGAATAAGGTGAGCAGGATTTTTCACTAGCATGTAAGCTCCTTGGTGGAGGAACGCTCGCTTACTTGTTTATAAAGTGCTATGAACACCTATGGCATGATATTAACAACAGATAATATTAAAGGCAAAATTACTTCAGAGATTTCACTTAAACAATGAATCAATAATTTCATACTATTTCCCCATGGATATCCTGAATGACATAACTATCCTTCTGCACTTACACAACACTGGACACCAGTGATGGCTGAATAATCCATAGCTATAACTTTTATGATGAATTTTGCCTCTTTCAGTTTGCAAACTGTGAACATGCAGCAATATTTTTGAATTCTTTTTGCTGAAATTATTTTCTGAATAATTTCACCAAGTAATTCTTGGATTGTATTGTGGCTGAAATTTTTCAGACAAAACTCTTCATGCAAAGATGGCCTTTTTCAAAAATGATTTTCTTTTGTGAAAAAATGTCAGTTGTCAAATTTGTTTTTATGAAAAATGCTGTGCTGCTTTAATTTTTTAAGAAAATATGTTGTGTGTTGTCAAAATGGTTATAGAAATGTTCACTTTCTTAAAATAACTTTTCAGAACATGAAAATTTTAGATAACCATTTTGAAAAATGATGAATATTTTACAAAGAATGCGTAATAGTTGCATTTTGAGCACATCAAAACAAAAACAAGCTCAACATTTTGAATTTTTTTACAAAATTATTTTTGGATTTTTTTGACCATCTCCAACTATAATTAATATTTGAAATTTGAGTTGTTTTGATTGGACATTTAGGTCACCTCGATGAATGAGGATGTCTGTTACTATCAGATTTTAAGTGAGAATTGTCATGTTTACCAGGTGAAAATTCAATTTCCATGAATACTCTATACTATTTGTTTAAGTCTGTTTGTTCCAGTGAACATCCTGCAAGAATATTAACTGAAAGCACACTTGTGTGAAGGCAGTGAAAGCACATTGCTTTAATGATTCAAACAGAAAATATTTTTCAGTAATCTCCCTCCACTAGTATTCATAAAGGTTGGAGAGATGTGCTTCTGGGATCTATTGTCCTCTCATTATATGCACAGGCCTGAGACAGGAGTAGAGAAGAGCAAGTATGAGGAAGCAGGTTATGCTGTAGGAAGATAGGGTGACCAGATGAGAGGAAGAAAATATCGGGACACATTGGCGGGTGTGGGGGGGTGCTGCCTGCGGAGCAAAAACAAGCCGAGCACTGCCCAGCGGAGCAAAAAACAAAACAAAACAAAACAAAAACCAGTGCTGCCGGCGGAGCGAAATATTGGGACGGTCCCGATTTTATCAGGACGTCTGGTCACCCTATAGGAAAAGGCCAGGGAAGGAAAGGGAATCCTAAAGGGGAAAGGCATTTGTACCTAGAGGGGAAAATTTAAATTAAGTAGTCACATGTTTTGTAGTCTGAAGACCAAATTCTGCCCTGGGATCTGTGTGCCCAGCTCCCAGGCCCTGATTCAGGAAAGCACTTAAGAATGTACTTAACGTTTAAGAATGTTCTTGAGTCCCATTGACTTCAATTCCATACTTAAAGTTAAGTGTGTGCTTAAGGGCTGTCCTGAGTTGAGATGCTTTCCTGAATTGGGCCTCAGTGACTTCTTGGTTTAATAATGACTTCACTGGTAGCTCCACATATGAAACAAAGACTAGAATTTGGCTTATGTACATGTTGCTTCTAAATATTCTTGATTTTGCTGTGAGGATCTATTCTCCCCTTGAGAGATCCACATAACTGCTATTATACTTTCCTTCTGTTGCCCAAGAAAGAATTGACTGAGTATTTTTTGTGTTGTCCAAATTCTCCTCTGCTACACTGGTATAAATCTTGAGTAATTACATTTTCTGTAATGGGTGCACTGCGGTAAAAAGCAGAATTTAGCTCTAAGAAAGCAAAATGCTTTAAGTACCATATATTGTGTTTAATTTTAATGATATACTGAGTGATGTGGAGATGGTAAACTTGCTTCTAGTCAGTAAGACAGTAGGAAAGGATTGTTTTATTGATATTTTCCATTATTCAATAAAATTACATATTTGCTATGGCAGACACTATAATTTATGAAAATTCTATTGGTGATAATACTGTCTAGTCCAATAATACTGTACCAAAATAGTATTGCTGTTAGTGCGTATATATCTCTACGAGTCCTAAGTAGTACTAAGGAGATATGCTGCACTTGTTTTAAAAAGAAAATGTTAAAGTATTTTAAGTACCTTTATCCTGAATACACATTTGATTTGATTTTTAGTTTTTGTTGCACACATTTTCTTTGTCTTGTATTTCACACACAAATTATATTTCATTGTAAGATTATATTAGATAGGGCTCTTTTAGTCAGGGGGAGTTATGTGGTTTTATTATATAATCCACATAAATGCCACCTTTTGGGGGCATGTATTTTATCTTTGGGCAGGTTGTGTTGTTTCTAAGACCTACAGTATTTTGATTTTCAATGTTATATTCACACTTGTTTAAATTCTGCCTTTCTGCCAGTAATAAACTGATTTTTAAACTGCACATACTGTACAGTAAAATGTACATGCCAATACAGGTGTATAAAATCAGTGCAAAGATAGCACTCAAGCTGTAAATACACACACTTAGCATATTTTTTATATTTGTGTGTATATTTATGAATAGAGCCCTAAAAAAAGACACTTATAGCTTGTGAGGATGAGATAAAGATGTTAACATGATTCTTCATTTTTTAGGGCCAGACTCTCATCTCAGATGCATGGGCATGAATTGTTATGCAGCTCTGGTTAGCTACTACTGTTCTCATACCTACAGGTGCAAGAGCTTATTTTTTTTAATGTTGTTATAGGGAGCAATGACTCTGAGATTTGACGCTGGCCCCTGTAAGTTGCGTAATGTCTTTATGAATAGAGTCTGAAGGGTGCAAACCAGGAGTCAAGACAAGAATGCAAAATCAGTTATTAAAACCCTCCTCCAAGTTAATTTGCCTATAAATTATCCGATTCCTTGCTGCCCAAATAAAAAAAAAAAGTATTTACATCTGTAAAAATCTTAACATCTGAGATGCTTCTTGCTTGACATGTCATTCCAGATTCTGTGCATTTCTTCTGGAGTTATTTGATGCACTGTGATCACTCTGCGATATCTACACAAACTGTAGGCCATCTTCCAGTGATTGAAGCCACTGTTTTGGAAAGGGTGAATGCCAAGCTTCCGAAGACAGAGTCCCACGTACACATCTTCCAGATGAAGAAGTCTGGTATGGAGGGAGGTTTTGTAAATCAGTTCTGCTACATCAGCTGAAAAAATGTAGCCAGTGCCTGAACAGAATGGTGGATAATTGCTGTCAGGGTACAAATCTCTGGGCATGTACCATTTACTGCGGACATCTCTTATTGGTCCTCCATTGATGACATAACCAGTAAAGTACCTTCTCCTTGGCTTGGTGTTGGGTTTGAGCAATTTATAAATAAGGTTATCCATATTTACAAAAATATCACTGTCTGTCTTCATAACATACTTTGCTTTTGGACAAAATGTGGCTACCCACCTCATACCCATTAACGTTTTAAGAGTAAGGTTATGATAAGAGTCAATGAAGTCCTCAACAATAATGTCGTGAAAAATTTGACTTTCTTGCTCTACCATCTGATTTAATACAGGATCTGCATTCTTCCCAAGAAGGAAGAGAGTGGCAATTTTAATGCCTTTAAAGTTGTTTTCGTCTCCCCAAGTCTCTCGAATTGCTTGTCTTGCATCAAATTCTTTGTGAGTCGTGCTGATCAAAATGACTAGGAAAGGGATGCTCTTCTCACACTTATTAGGCTCATTTATAAGGAAATCAAATGAATGTGGATTTATAGGTCGAGTTCTTATATTACCAAAGGAGACATTTTTCCTGGCTATCGATATGGTATTGAAGTGTCTGTGGCCAGTGTAGGAAGAAGTAGGACGAGTTATACTTAAATACCAAAGAGCACTTGCCCAACAAACTACTGTCAGAACATATAAACATGAGACCTTTGAAGCCATTGTTTCTGTAGCTCCTCTATTCAGTATAGTGAATAAATAGCCCTCTTACCATTAGCATCTCTGTGTCCCGCAAAGGCAGCATATTATTAACAAACCTTAAAGTTCGATATAGAAAAATAACTGTGTAATTGTTCATGGATCTCAGATGGAGGATATTAACCCTGAAGATACTTTTTTCTTTCTTTCTTTGTATAGTAGCAGCTTCTATTTCTTGGTATTTTCATTTATCTCTGAAAAATATGAGAAAAAGATTTCCATTGCTATGTCATATATTCTCGAGGACAATTATTATGATAGAAGAGTTATCATTCTCCTGAATTTTATTTCATGAAGTCCTTTGATACAACACACTGTAGTGGAATATACCCCTCCTGGACGAACATGTTTATGATACATACAGGCTAATAATTCATCTTGTATTATATCCAATTGAAAAGACTGTTACTGTATTTTAGGTCATCAGTAAAATTTAAAAGGGATTTGCTGGGAATTTCTCTCCTTCTTTTGGACTACCACAATCTAGCATAATATTTTAAGATAAATTATAATGCATTTTACATTAAAATATAAGATAAATTATAAATTAAGTAAATGAAATATTAAAATATAAATATAAATAATAAATTAATATTTGCTTACAGTCTTCTTTAATAAGGCACACATGTCTTGTAGGACAGAATTAGTGGAGTATGGGTATGGATATCTACAAACCCAGTTTTAATACAAATTGTACTAATATGTGCCCTGGCAACAATTAAAATTAAATTAAGCAGGTTTGGACTAGAATCCTGTTCCTAAGCACAATAACCATAATAGGGAAGAATATGCTGTCATAAAACAACCCATAATAAATCAATGTAAAGATCTGAATACAAATATAGTAGAGACAATGGAGGAAGATGTGATTATAGTTCTTTTCTAAACAAACAGTGCAGTAGCTTTCTGCAGCATTGCTCTAGCTAATACTGTGCCTCATCTACTGTAAATATTGCCCCAGTATATGCTTATGGTGATTGTGTGAGACACTGTTATGGTAAATTTTTTTGAAAGGTTGCAAAATATTAATGCAAAAGTACACTTTTTTTTTTTAAAAAGTGCTGGTTTTGCTACTCAACAGACACATGTGCATATTTATTGGAGGGGAGAATTTTTCCTGCAACATAGGCTATTCTACAATTACAGGTGCATGTAGACTACAGACACTACACATGTAGCTACATGCCACAGGGAGGCAGGCTGCGTCCACACTTGTCACTGTGATGTGTAGCTACATGTCACAGGAAAAGACTTCAGCAGTGGAGACCTGCAGGAGCCTTTCTCTGCTGCTGCAGCCTTTCTTTGCTGTGTGTAGCTACACATAAGTGTAAACACAGCCTGCCTGCCTGTGGCGTGTAGCTACTTGTGTACTGTCTCCCCACTGCAGTGGGAAAAGACTCAGGCAGTGGGGAGACAGTGGGACACTAAACTGAAGGCACAGCTCTGGCATGTAGAGAGCTGTGTAGGGATATATACCTTAGGGCAGGGTTCTCAACCTTTTTTCTTTCTGAGGACTCCCTCAACATGCTAGAACAACTCCAGGGCCCAGCGGGGGGTGGGGGGGCTCGGGGCTCCGGGCCAAGGTGAGAATCCTTGGGCATAGGCGTGGTTTGACTTCAATTTTTTTGGGCAGGGGGCAAGGGCTGGCGGGGCTCTGGCCAGCTCTGCACAGCAGGGTCCAGGGAGGGAGCGCCACCTCCACCCTCTGACTCACCTCAGCAAGCCAGCCACCTATCTGGGGCTGTGTGCCGGTGGCTGCTCCCCCAGGGCTCTGCTGGGCTGGAGCCACCCGGGCAGCTCTGACTGGCTGCGTGAGCAGTCAAAGGAGGCTGGGAGCTGAGGAGCAGCCACAACCCTGGTGGGCACCAGCAGCAGATTAGGGGAATGCCATGGCCGCCACTCCATGGCACCGCCAGCCAGAGGAGCCGCTGCCCTAAACTGCCTGGCTCCGGCTTCCCGCCTAGGACCTGGCCAGAGGGCGAGGCCTGAGGGGGGCTGGGGGAGAGGAGGAGGGGGAGGAGTGGAGCTTCCCCAAGACTGCCCCACTCTGGGTAAGGCACTTCAGTTTGGGGGGCAACACCCTTGTGCCCCTTCAACTTGGCCCATGGGCTCAAGCTTTCTGCCTGCATTGTGATTTCAGCCCCGCTCTGCTCCTGGCGGCAGCTGGGGGGGAGAACTCAGGGTTTCAGCCCCATGCTGCTCCTGGCTGCAGCAGGAGGGAGCTCGGGGTTTCAGGCCTGCCCGGTCTCGGCTGCAGCTGGCGGGGGGAGGGGGAGAGCTCAGGGTTTCAGCCCCATGCTGCTCCTGGCTTCAGCCCCACAGGGTGAGGGGGCACCGGGACTTGGGGCTGAAACCCCGCACTGCTCCGCACTTCAGCCCCGCGGGGGGGCCCGGGGCTCAGGGCACCGGGTTTCAGCAGCGGGGCCCTACGGACCCCTGAAAGGCTCGCGGACCCCAATTGAGAATCGCTGCCCTAGGGCTCAGGCTTGTAGGGCACTCTACACTACTCTGCTCGCCTAAGCAGTGCTTCACCATCTACACTGCTAACTGGATGTGCAGTGACTGTACTCTATACATAAATGTAGATGTAGCCTCAGTGTTTTGAATGAATGTATCATAGAACACTGAATAAGTGCTGTTAACATTCATTTTGAGCAAAAGAACAGCTTTAATAGTGTCTATGCTCATTTTGGAGGCCCAGAAAGAAGGTTCTGGGAAAACTGGGATGGTTCCGGGGAAAATTGGGCTCATGTGCTACTGAATTCAAAATGTTGCCCTCTGATGCACAGGTGCAGCTGTGTTTGAAGTAAACTGAGGTTGTGTGCATATTAGTTGTGTGGCAATCCCCTTCCCCCCCCCCCCCCCCCCACCCCTCATGGACTTTCCTAAAAGAAGCAGATGGATACAGCAAAAATAAAGAGGAAAAATGTCACTATAACCCTATCTTCAGATTAGGAAATTTCTTTTAACCAGGAAGTGGAAACAAAGACCATATTGCCATGCCCTACAGCATTCTTGCTACAGAGTACACATGGGTAAGTGAAAGGTTAACAGAAGCCTGAGAGACCAATCAGCCCACCTGATTACACCTGGAAACTGTGTCAGACTCAATTTCTTATCAAACCCAGCTGGGGAGGAGGTAAAGGAAGGAACTCAGAGTGGGAGGAGAGACCCAGGAGAAGAGGGGTTTTGAGTTCCCTATCTAAGGGAAAGGAACTAGGAGGAAGTTACAGCAATAGAGCTAGCCCTGTGGTGGGCATAGAAACAGGGGCAAGGCCCCAGGGAGGTAGCCCTTTGGGTTGGCATTCTGAAAGAGGAACAAGGAGCTGGGGAGAACAGAGAAACTGAAAGCACAAACCCAGGGGGGCAGTGGCATGGAAAGCAGTGGCCTAAGATGTTTGTTTTATTTGGGGAGTTTGAGTTCTGCTGAGAGATGCTGGGCAGAAGCCCAGAAACCCCTGACTCTGAGAAGAGTGAGATTGAAGAGGAGCCCAGGAGGGCTGGAAGATTTCAAGTTGATGACTAGTACTGTGAAGGCCACAGTTTATTTGGGATACTGATACACCAGAAGGGGTGAGGATGTACATAACTTGGCTCTAGGGCTGAGTCCCTAGAAGAACCAGACCACCACAGGACCCCAATGGTCATTGGAAGGAGGGGACTGAAGGGAAGGTCCTGTAATGCTGCATCCAGCCATGAAGGGGTATGCTGATTGGTGAGTTCTCTCTTCTACGCAGATACAAAACCTCCACATGAGAAAGTGTTTTTTGTAATCAAGATCATTTATTTGTTCAAGTTATGGAGTGAGTTAAGGAAGAAGTGGCAGGCTCAAATTGGAATTTACTTTGTATAAGCCCAACTTCTAGTATTTTAGTATCAGGCTTTGCTTTTTCTATTACTGATATTTTGTTTTTCATAATAAAACACAACTTTTGTACTGCGCATGGGAAATAAAAATGGTAACATATTGAGAAAACAATAACAGTGTTATTGTACTGGCTAGAGTGTAATGTGTCACTGAAGGTGCTATCTCTCTTCTCAAGTGGTCAACCTGTATGTTCAAGCCTGTTCCAAAGCCCATTGATTTTAATGGGTTTTAGAGCACAAGGGCAAACATTCTGAATAGTCGTGTTGTGCAGCGTAGCAGCAATCCTGACTCCATGAGGAGCCTTGGATTTGTCACAATATTCAGGATCTTCCCTTATTAATCAAAAAGCTAAGTATACAGGAGCAATCCTTTAAAATATGGCCTCTGTTTGTGCATATGAAACTATGCACCACAATCATCTGGGCATGCAATTTTTTGAGCACTCCCAGTGGTGAATGCAGTTAGCATTTACATGCATGAATCCCATAGTGGCATTAGTGAGAGTTAGCCCCTCCACTCTCACTAGTTTGTTAAATTCAGTAGAATTGTGGGAGCCCATACAAAACTGAAAAAATAAATCCCTAATCCAGCAAGATTTCTCAGGACTTTTAATCAGCTCTGGCTGAATTGGGATCAATAGGCAACGACTACTATCTATCTATTTATATATTTATATATTTATATATTTATATATTTATATATTTATATATATATATAAAAAAATAAATAAATTAATTAATTTTAAAAAAAAGCTTGTATTAACTACCACTTTGAGACCAACATACAATTCAAATTAGGATACGTGATGCTGTGTTGTGATACGAAGATTTTATAAGTATGAATTTGGGATGCCATGAGTGAGCTATATAGTTCAGTGTAGGTCAGTTGTGCAATCATGATACATAAAATCTTTATATTGCACTATACCAGTGGATATTCTGTATATGCTACAGAAAGTGGTTTAGGAAATTTTATAGTAGATTGGGTTATGGCTTTCCTTATCCCTTCTCTAATAAATATAGGCACATTAGTTACCACACGTAGCTGTACAGATTTCTGAGGGAGAAGAAAATTAACTAGTACATTTTAGAAACTGTAAAATTGCATAAAATAGATTTTTCAATCCATTATATTGTGATTTTAAGGTCCCATATATTTCGTGATCTAGCAGGGCTAGAAACTACAAATGTCTCATACCAGTAGGAAGAGAGATTCCTAGCTTTCTTATTGGGGTAAAATTTTCATTAGATATCAGATCTTAAAGCCATCACGCATCCAAGAATGATTATTTCCCATCCTGGCCCTTGGGCTCATGTAACTCAAAATGAAATTTCAGTTTTCTGGTGTACAGTATTAAATAAAAATGGTTGTGACCCAAGGACCTCTTAGTGCCAATGGGCAGAGGGTACAGGGAATGCATAGGCTTTTATAGGGATCTCCTGGGTCAGATATTTGCGTAATAGTTCACCAATGGGTGAGGTCTCCATCGAGAGCCAGAAGCCCACTGGTCATCATAATCATTGCAAAATGTATGTACAGTAATATGTAAGGAGTTATGTATCTATACTGAAAATTATGTTCTTAAGGTCTGGGAGTAAGGCAGGTCACCAGGAGGTGACACTGCTTGGAGATGTTCCTTTCAGCAGGAGGTAGCAGATGCCTATCTCCCAGTCTGGTCATTTGTGTAGTGTATGCCTCTCACTGTATGCCTATTTGTGTAATGAGTTCAAGGGTGGAATGAAGGACTGCAAAATTGACGAGAGGAAATTTACAGGATGAAGTAAACAGCAGGAAGATGTGCTGATATGAATAAAGACCAAGTATTGTACTGGTCTATCTTGGGGTGCAGGGGAATGCGCACAGTCTTTCACCTAGGAGGTAAGCTGACAGTGTGCTTATCTCATGAAAAGAATCTGGCTATAAAGCACTGCCAGGATTTTGGGTGAGAATACTCTCCTGTCTTGTAGAGTAATCTTGTTAATTAATCTAGGCTTTAGAAAGCGTGTGATTTTATTTTATATATAACCATTTATTTCCAATACTTCTACTTGCTACTATTTAAATCTCTGGGCTTTGTTAAATAAACTTAAACTTGTTTTCACTATAAACATATCTAAGTGCTGTGGGCTGAGCAGAGGGGTGATCTGAGGAGGAAGCAGTAAGCTGGGGTGTATTGTTTCTGTGGAAGTAGCAGATCTGTGAATACTACAAGTGTTCAGTGGAACAGGAGCTGGACACACAGGAGGATGCTCAGAGGACTCGGCTATTGGAGTATGCCTATTGCTAATGTGTACAGTGACATCAGGGCCTCCAAGGCCTAGAGGGGATGACTTGTTGCCCATGGTCAGTGGAGATGGAGAGCTGACCCTCAAAAGGCACAGACATGGCTTCCGATGCTAAGAGCAGGTGGCAGTGAGGTGCCTCCCAACCTTGGGTACCCCAAAGGAGTGTCACAATGACTGTTTGAAAGCTGTTTCTAGGTTTGGAATATTAAACATAGCCCCAGTAGTGAGCTTTATGTGCAGAACGCAGGTGAAGTGTTCAAAGGTACATGATAAATACAATTTGTCACATGGTTCTGCGGGTTCACCTGATTTAGAAATATCTCCTAGAGATCACCATCCCATATGTAGGGTGTGTGTGTATGTAACATGTATAATGTGTGTGTATGTACTTTAAAAGCTTCATTGGTTTCCTTTGCAAACATAGATTTTCTTAGTTTTATGATGACAATGGTAAAAACTAACAAAAAATAACCCCCCCCCCCAACATACAGCAGTGACTTATTTAGTCACCCAGCAATTTCAGTAGCTCCCTGCGTGTTCCTAGTCTGTTAGAAAAGAAAATAGGAGGATTGTTAAGAACTGAGAGTGAATGATTGAAATGACATCACACAAATTGCAACAGGGTGTGGAAGAGTACTTAAGATTTAATATCTGATACAAACAGGGATTTTAATTTTATTTTTTAAAAGAATGTGTGTTAATATGGCATTTTTATTAGATGACAGGGTATCTAATATCTAAGCGGGATGTAGAATATTGCATTTGACTTTGATAGCCAATTCACTACTTGCTTCCAGAGTATGTCAAGTCAAGTTTCATATCAAGAATATTAGTACTGCATGCACAGCAAATATTAAAGCTTTGTTCAGAATACTAGATCTCGAATTTCCTTTCTCTTGCAGAAAGTTTTTAAAATGCCACTTTACATATTAGCTTTAAGTTAACAGATTCTCATTGTTAAAGATCTCCATTATCCATTCAGGATCTGATGGCATTTTAAGCTAATAGTTTTTTAGATAACCTTTCTGATTTGAGGGTAAACCTGCATATAACAGATAATTGGTATAAGGTAGCTATATTCATAGTACAATAGGCTTGGGCAAATATAGTTCTTTGTTTGGTTGTGTGCTACAATAAAAGTTCCAGGTTTTCTGTTTATTACGTTTTTTGTGTTGAGCATTTGGCAGGATATGTCAATATGCTCGATTTAACACTTTCATGGAGCCTCCGTATACACAAATACACAAACTGAGGTTCATTGAGAATATTTTCATGAGCTGTCTGCACACAAATTCCAAAGGTAAACGATTTAACTATTTTTCTGTGCTAAATAATGTTAGCAATATTCAGAGCAGGGAAGAACATCGAGAGTGGTGGAATTCTAGGGCCCCCTTTAGCACATCAATTGCAGGGTTAGGTAAGGATCAGTCACTTTTTTTGTTGTTGTTGACTAATGGACAAAAGATCATGTCACTAATTAATGCTGCTGTTGCACAGTGGTATGAAGCTGGTGTCACAATATATGGATTTATTGGGCAGGGGAACATAGAACAATCTATGAGAGAGAATAAGCCAGTAATTGAGAATGTCCAAGGTTGCCAAGTACTTACATTAAATATGCAGGGGCGGCTCTGTTTTTTGCTGCCCCAAGCACGGCAGTCAGGCTGCCTTCGGGTCCGATGGTCACACGGATTTGGTGGCGTTACTGCAGGTGATCTACCGGTCCCGCACCTTCGGCGTACCTGCCACCGAATTGCTGCCGAAGCCGTGGGACCGGAGGACCTCCCGCAGGCATGCTGCCAAAGGCTGCCTGACTGCCGCCCTCATAGCGACCGGCACGCTGCCCCCCACGGCTTGCTGCCCCAGGCACGTGCTTGCTGCACTGGTGCCTGGAGCCGCCCCTGTAAATATGGCTCTGATTCAGCAAGGTACATAGCATTGACATTAGTAGGTCTAATTGGGTGCTTAGTATTAGGCATGTGATTAAGTTGCTTGCATGATCGTTGACAGTAGCCAAAATCCTTTGTAATGTGCTGAAGACTGGACCTAGATTCCGCAGCAATGACACCCTTCCACCCCCCCCCCCGCAGCACACTTGCATTTTTGAGGCATTTCAAGTATATTTAAATTTTTTATGACTCTGCCTTAAAATATGAAAATGAATAATCAATCATCACAGTATTCTTTGTTTATGATGTTGATATTGAATCCAACTAAAGAGAGACCATGTTATGTGACTTCTTTGACTAACTGATTTAGCACAAACTGTGAGGTTCATTGAGAATATTTTCATGAGCTGTCTGCACACAACATAATGTATTTGATAGATAATTAATACATTTGAGAATTTTGCCAACTGTTCCTAGACAATTCTCAGGCAGATGTTGTTCATTAGTTGTAATTTCTGCCAGTTTTTCAGAGTGCTTCTTTTTTTTTTTTTTTTTTTTTTTTTTTTTTTTAATCAAGATCATCTCAATCTTCTCTGGATTAAGCCTAAATCAGGTGTTTCCCTCGATTCTAGATGAATTCTTGTAGTGGGGTAACTGGAAACAGCAGTGTCTGCACAGGGGTATGATAGGCACCCCCAAATCTGTAAGCCTGGCATAAGCCTGTAAACCTCTCATCTCACTCTCCCCTCGGGGCTGTACACAGATGTTGAATAGGAGTGGTGACAGCAGAGCCCTGGGGGAAGTGCAGCTGCTCATCATGATAACTCCATGGTCTGTTGTAGAGCAGCAAGCCCAGCTGAGTGAGGACAGGCCCAAGCACATCTGCCAAGACTGTACACCTGAAGGAAAAGGGGATAATGCTACTAATGATTTTAATAAATATAACAGACCCTAATCAGCTTTCCCTGAAGAGAGGTCTTTGCAAGAGTTTTCTCTGATCATAGCTTTCATTTGTATACAGACCAAGACACTGAAATTTCTCTACCATTTATGCAGATCTGAAGTTACTCAAGTAAAAGTTTGTCATCTTTTGAGAAGATAATTATTCAGCACATTAAGAATTCAGCTACAAAGAATTCCAGGGAAACTATTATGTTTCTGGCACTATACTTGTAGAGTAATTTATTGATGAAATTCTGGACAGATGGTATAGGTGACTTTATAGGAAATTGCAAGCTATTCTCCTGCAGCTTTATTTGAAGGTTTGTTAAACATTCCAAACATTTTGTAGTCCCTGAGTGAAATAGATGTTGGAGTACAACTGAAACAGAGTCAGTTCTACATCCGGTTTTCTTTTTCTAGACCATATATGGAATTGAATTATTAAATTGTAGAAAAAGCCAAAGTCTGGGGTGGAGGACGTACACGGGTGTTCAGTTTAGAACCAGAGTTTCCAAATGTTTGGTGATATTTATTTTATTTTAGGTGTCTCAATTTTTGGTTGGTTGATCTGAGACACCTTACTAGAGGACTGGTGTTTCTCCCCACCTGAAAGTCTTTATAACTGCAACTGAACATAAAATATTTTTCTGCTGTCTTTTTTTATTATTATTTTTTATTTTTTTTAAAGCATAACATTTTTGGATTAAAAAAATCTGCTTATGTATATTTCTCCTTTATCTTCCACTTTAGTGCCCCAGCATAACTTCGTGCAGCCTTCAGCTCTGCTTTGCATAGTCTGTCAACGGCCCCAAGCGGGTCTAGAAATGCCCTGGCTGAGCTTCCTTTCCCGTGCTATGCTCCTGGAGAAGAGAGGCATAGGAGCCACTATGCTGAGGCTGGCCAAACTTAGCCAAAAATTTTTTAACAGTCTAGTAATTTCAAAGGTCTAGCATAAACCAGGAATGGTTCCCATCCAGGTCCAGTTTTATCAAACTCCCATAAAATGTTGGCCTGTGGTGAGTACAGATAAATAGTTCTGGTTTGGGCACATTTCTATTTGAAGGTGGTTTATTCTGGGTCTGGTCTTGCTGGAGTTAATTGGAGCTTTGCCATTGGCTTCAGTAGTAGCAAAATCAGATCTTTTATGCAAATATACTTAGTGCTAACTAAAAGGAGAGGAATGAAGTGAAGAAAATAAACATTATATGAGCAGAATAATTTCTTAGCAAAATGCTTTTCAAAGTTTCCCAGGAGATGTCAAGTGTCAAATCCATGCACTTTTTCCTCCTGAATGCCTTTTAGAAACAATTTAAAAAATACTCTTGACTTCATGTTGTGATAGGTCATTTGTGCTTACATCAATCATGTCCTCTTACAGCAGTAATGTGTAAATTGCATCTTGGTGGGGTTATAAACTGATGCAAATAACACAGTTTGCCTTGGATTACCATAGCCACAGCCATTATTTTCAATAGGTATTGTACTGTATTCTAGTGTGAAATTTCACAGCAAGGTTCTTTACCTCATGTCATCCCCAAATTGGTTACAATACTGTGTGTCTAATGAAAAGTTTAGGACCAAAAAAGGACCCTTCATGAGTTCTCAAAAAATTGTTTTTCAGGAGGAAAATCTTTACTGGCTCTGTAAGAAAATCCTTATTACCCACATAACTTAACCTATTTACTACTGGAGTAAATAGATCTTCAATTAATAGTATTTCAAAGCATTCACTAGTCCTGTCTTAATCTTGATAAGACCTCTCCACTCCCTATTTCTTTTCCTTAGTATTTATAGAGATGCTCAGGATGTGGCAACAGGGAATGTGACTGTAAGAACAGATGACAATGGCCTTGATTATATAGAGGCCTGTCCTGACTCTACTGCCATTCTCAATTAATCTGTGTCAGGAAAAAGGGCTAACAATAATGTGGAGACCAGAACATCTGAAATCATACCCAGTTCAGTGAATGCAACTAATGAATCTGCTTCCCATAACTCTCAAGCTACCAGGAGGAGCACATTGAAGCAAAACTACAAACCATTAAAACTTGGGGATTTACTGTGTAAAGTTGAAAAAGAGTTTCAAACTTCACCCTTTATGGTACCCATCACAATACTTCAGGTATTTTTATTGCCTAGCTTTATAAATTGGGGTCACTATTATGTGGAAAGATTTAATTCTTGGCATGGCATATTAACGTGTTATACCCTGCCATCAGTCAGACCATAAGAAAACAGTATGTCAGAAATTTACTATCTTTTCTTAAGTAAACTATAATTGTTCCTTTGTTATTAAAAAATTGCATAATCGCATACCTGTTTACTGTGCCTATTTATATATACACACACTAAATCTATTAGTTAAATGCAAAAATCCTGCATTGTGCAAGATTAAGGACCACCGTCTTATAATTGTGCAATGTTGCAAATCATGCGGAGGTTGCATTGGCTTCTTCTTCCCCCCCCCCCCCCCCCTAAGAAAAAAAAATCCAGAGCTGGCAAATTGCTTACTCTGGATGTAATCAACTTGTGGAGCTTACAAGGGCCTTCCACGTAACTATTTGATTTGCAGACTTTAGAAATTCCACCAGCAGTTGTACATTCCACAGAAGTTGTGTGCCAAACACCTATATCTCTGAAGGAACATCTTGTGCCCTAGCTCAAAGCATTAGTAACCAGACTGCACTGGCCTATTCATGAGGGCTGGGGAAAGATTCCACTCCATTGCCTGAAGGAGAGGAATGGCAGCAGAACCTCCCCAGAGTCGCTGCTACAACATTGAGGTTGTAGCAACAGCCCCCGAGGTTGTGGCCGTTCCTCTTCCATGGAGTGGCTGCTGTGCGGCAACCCCAAGCATCAAAAGAACACGAGTGGTTTAAAAGCATGAGACTTTTAAAAAATACATTGGATGTTTATTTGCCTTTGGGTTTTTGAGTCTTTAAGGTTCATGGTTGCAAGCTTTTTTCCATAACCATGAAAACTAGACACTTTTACAAATGAAAGCAGAGATTATTATGTAATCACTTTTCTCCAGCAGCTGGGACTTTAAGAAAACCACTAAATTTCACGAGGGGCGGGGGGGAGGGTTAGAGCTGGCAACCCTGCAGCTAGCAGCAGATGAAACACTCCCTCTCTTCTTTCCACCTTATTAGGGCTGCTCGGAGGTTTTTGTGGGCCTGGGGCAAAATCTGAAAAGGCGGTTCCCCCACCCTTTCAAACAATCCCCACTGAGGGGAGGCACTGGGTCGGAGGGAGCTTGGAGAGTGAGCCTGCACAGCATTCAGGCAGTGGCTCAGCTCCCCAGTCTGGGAGTTGTGCCCTGTTGCATAGAGTCGGTGTCACTCAGGTTTGGACTAGCTTCCCCTTCATCACTGGAACAAACCCGAGAGGCACTGTAACCCTACATGCCAGGTCAGAACACCACTTGGTTTGGGGGTCTTCTCAAATGGGGGGCCTGAGTCAAACTGACCCTTTTGCTCCCCCCTCTGGGTGGCCCTGCCCACTATTCCCCTCCAAACTCTCAAACACCCTGCCTAGTGGGAGACATAGCTGTGAAGTATAAAAGGCAGGGGCTCCCAGAATCCCACAGTGCCTGTGCAGGAACTGGTTGTGTGCAGGTTTGTCTGTGTTTGAAGTAGGGGCAGGTTTTAAAATATTGAAGAAATAAATTATTTGCAAGTATATTCCTCACGGTGGACTATTTGCAAACAGGTTTGAAGTTTTAAAAATCCTACATATGACGTGGTGGTGGTACATTGACAGCAACAACTTGCTTTTCAAAATTACCTCTCTTTATTACAGAGTCTATTCTTTCTTTTTAAAAAAAGAAAAGAGATGGCTATTTTAATCATCAGATTCCAACCTAGAAAATCTGGGGACTTCTTTCAACCAGATGATGTGTCCTCAAATAAGTGAGATTTCAGTCCCTTTCACACAGGCAATTGACTGCACTACTGCAGCCCCCCAGTTTAAAGGAACTTTCCAGAAATGTTTCCTGATAGCTGGCCCTTTAAATATGGCCGAGAGAAATAGAGGCAGCTCTAAAATAGCCATTTGGTGGCTGCCTACAGCTGGCTGCATCTCCCTCCTTTCCAGCTTGCAAATATCCCAGTATGCTTTCCCTTTTTCTTCTCATAGCCAAGATAATTCAGAGTCTGCTGTGCTGTTATCCTGCCAAAAGAACAAGTGGCCAGAATTATTTTAAATGGGGGGGATTCTCTTATTTGTGGAGTGGAGCTGGGCTCCCTGGTGACCGGAATCACTCCCCAGCTCCTCTTATATGTGAGGAGTCACATTCCAGTACCAAGGAGCAGCTCTTCAGCTGGTATAAATGGTCATAGCTCCACTGAAGTCAATAGAGGTCTATTGCCAATTGACTTAAATGGAGCTGGGACAATTTACTCCAGCTGAGGATCTTCTCCACTGTCCCCATGGCTGCAAGTGCTTTATAATTACTCCAGTTAAAAACTGCATGTATGTTACCCTGCCATAACTCAAAAATGGCTGGTAGGCTTTTGCTTGGACTTAAAAAAACACAACCTACTTTTGCTGGACATCAAGCATGAAAAATTTCAACCCAAAAGCTGAACATGTCAGAAAGCTGTGAGCATGTAAAAGCATGTGGTCACAATGGAAACTGTTCTGCAACCTTAAATGTAAAACTTATTACCAGAGCAACTACAAACATGTATATGGGATTGTTTAAAACGGACTCTTATGTGACCTTAATTCTTAGAGAATCAAGATGTTTCATGCCAGTCCCAGACTCTGAGCCAGTGGATATAACCGAATCTCACAGAAAGGCCAGCCAGTCTGCTAGTATCATCAGTGGGGTGTGTGTGTGTGTATATAGAATTTGCAATTGAAGGCACGTATGTGGTTCCTTAAATATGCATATTCACATAACATGTAGCCACATCAGGGCCCAAAGTTTCAGCAGAGCTTCAAAAATACATGTACAGTAACTGTAGGCACATCTATTTGCACATGCAACCCCGCTTTTTGCATATACAAACCAGATAATTGAATGCATATGTTGATTTGTATTTGCATATTTGGATACCCAATAAATGGTCAAATACATGCCTTTGTGCATCCAAATGAGTAATTTTGGCCTCCCAGTGCCCATATATTAAAAAAATGCAGCAAATTGTGCCCCAGGATAAGCCCCTGCTAAATGATTTCTTTTAAGGTGAATCTTGTAAGTCCAAAAGTGCAATATACTCATCAACTTACATTTGGTACCTCCACAGTTGTACAGCACATAGGGAGACTGGTCTAAGATCACTGTTTGTAATCTCAAATGACCAAAATAGACTACTGCATCCTTAGCCGAATTATAAAAATGATGTTGAAGAATCAGCATGACAACACTGTCCATCTCCTTCCCCATCATCTAGGATCTGTTAATTTCTCTGGCCTCTGTTTCTCTCTCTTTGCTTTGCTGGGTACAAGGCTGTGAAGTTTTTTATATATATATTTAGACAATTGAATTTCTTCTAATCAGCAGGAAGTTTACATCAATGTTTGGGGAGGGGGAATGAATAGTTTCCTACTTTTTTTTTTTCTTTCTATGGTTAGTTCAGGGATTAACTGGGTCCCTCTGAAAGTTTCTGCAGACAAAAATAGTGTGAGCATTCTCAAACTATATTCTCCCGTTAATGAAACCTGGATAGAGCATAGCTGATAATCTCTAGAATCTAATAAAGCTGCTGGCAAAAATGTATTCTGGTAAACAGTGAGATCAGAGTTCTTACTCCATCTCATTTTTATTCACTGTATCATTAGAGATACTCCTCAATATATACTTTTTCACTGGGGAGCATCAGTTCAAAATCCTGAAGAACAGTACAAGTGGTCAGGAGTGCCAGTCCAGATTTCTTATATCTTGTCTCTTTGAGTCTGCCCAGTTAGGAACACTGCTATAGCTGGCGACTAGAAAAATAACCAATTGAACTTTTCCCCTTTATTATTCTCCCCCCCCCCCCCCATCTCTCTCTCTCCCTATACCTAACATGTAGAGAATGGAACTTTGTGTCCTCATTAGGCTGCCAGCACATTTTACTTGCAGTCTTTTTTTAATATGGTGGCTATAGAAGCGTGACCAATGTAATTGCTCCTTCTCAGTATAATTGTTGGGCTGCCCTACCTGTAATCTCATGGTTCCTCGTGAGCTGATGTAGGTATAAATGTAGATTCATTGTCTTTACTGCAGGATTTGTCAAACGTGCAAAGCAATGTTGTATGGCCTAACATAGGAGCAGACAAGTACAGTATAAATGTGCATAGAATGAGACAACCTAATTTAATTTGCATCTTACTTCTACCCTATTTATGGGGCACATCTTTACATTGTTATGGCAGGGAGCGTTGTGCAGCATCTGCTACTCTTAACTGTCCAGTGCTTTTTCCCCATCATTCCTGAAAGTACTGCTTTGGTGAGCCACACTAGCAATGATGAAATACAGCATGGCTGCCTGCACTGGTTCAAACGTAGGTCATGTAGACAAAATCCTTCTCTTTCCACCCTCCCCTTTTTCTGAAACGGGTTGTTACAGGCTGAACAGTTGTTTAGTCCATGTGAGAGATAATGCCATGCCTGAGCTGACTTCAGAGTCGGGGTCAGCTCCGCGCACTCAGCTATTTATCACTTTATATAGTTATTTTCTATTGTATTAAATGCCATATATGGTTTGTCTATGTGCCCAAGGGGAATTAATACCATGCCTTACTTCACCCTTGGCTTATCCATATTCATGTGTTCAGAGTTAGTCCTTTAAGAGAGGAGTGTTAATGTACACTGATGTAAAAATTCAATTTTCATCTCTGTTAATAATTCTTCAATAATGCTCTCCATCTGTGGATCTCCAAGAGCTTTACAAACATGAGTTCACTGAGCATCTGTATATCCCTGTGAGGTAGGTAATGCAGTCCTAAAATCTGCCAAGCAACACTAGTGTATAAATAACATGAACCTTCTCAGGAGGAAGGTGTTTGGCTCATGGAGTGTGTGGGAACAACAGGAGTTCCCTTGTAAATGTTTAAATGCTGTGCGGTTCTCCCTCAATATCCTATAGCCTTCTCTCTCTTTGGGAGGTCTCCTTTCAGCATTATTGAAATCTGAGAGATCTCTTGAACAAAAAGCTTTTAAACCCCCCCCCCCCCCATGCTGTAATCTGCGACTCCATTCCTTTTCCAGATACTCTAATATCAAAAGCAGCATGAGGCAAAAGCAACACAAAATTCAGCAAAGCAACTGGTGGGGTGGATCACAGAGGCCACAAGAAAAACACAGCTTTGCTGGGTGATTGATGGTCAAGTCTTGTGGATTTCCACATACAATGTTCCACTCAGTGCTTCTCTCACACTGGGGAGGAAAATGTGCTCCAAATTACTCCCCGCATATGAAAAACCATCAGGAAACTTGAGGATTGTTGCAAAATTGGTAGTGCTTTGCACTGCTATTCAGGAGAATGGAGTTCAGTTCCTGCCTCTCTCACTCATGGCAGGGTTGAGATTTACAGAGGCAGTGAATGCAGCTTCTGGGGGAGTGGGAGGGAGAGACTGCACCACTCTGGCTGAATAATGAATGGCAGCAAATCCTGTTCAGGATGGAATTCTAGCCTCAATTGCAAAATCCCCATCGATTTAAGTGGAGCCAGATTTCACCCATAATGTCTGATAGGAGCAGGGGATGGGAGAACAGCTGTGTGTGCACAATTGCATGTTACTATCTAAAAGTCTTTCTCGCTACCCATGGAATAAAATGTAATACTCTGAGAAGGAAAGCAGATGATTGTAGTGGACTCTCTTGACTGCATGGTAACAGCATCCTTAGGAGCTGCCCTAAGCATCCCACGCTTCAAAAGAGTTTCAATTTTTCTTTTATAGTGCCTGTGCTTCCTCTTTGTAAGAAAAGCCACATCTGTCTTTATTTAAACAAATTAATTTCCCCATCTATGAGCTCAATGCACATGTACTTTGCAGAGATGTTGACATCTGCCAGTGGCTTTACTTCTAAGCTGTGATCTTGGACAGACACATTGCAGGGAAAAAGAAGCCAGGAAGAAAAGTGGTTGAGCTCATTTTCACTTTTCTTGAATAGAAGTGGGATCAGTTCCAGAGCCTGGCACTGAGTCTCGCTTATGTGCCAACTGCAAGTCATCTTTTATATAAGGTATTTAATTCACTTCCTGCAACGATGTGCACATGTTGAGGGAAGGAATTCCATAACCCTTCCAACTCCCATCCCTTCTTATTTTCCCCCGTCCTTCTCCCTCCCCTCCCCCCCAATACATTTATCCACTAAGAAAGCAATTCCAGTGGGGAGGACATCCATATAATTTCTTAGCCCTCATCCCCTTTCCCCCACAGAAAGCATTGCATCATCTTATATAAACTACCCTTCCAGACAGTCACATCTTTCTAGTGTGTAGAACATCCCACTTTCTGCTTATGGAAGTGACTAATGGTGATGGCCATAAAGGCCATATGCCGCTGTCCATAGCATACACCAGTCTGTAGCTGCTTTATGATGCCCACCTCCCTCTATTTAAAGACCCTGCTATTTTACTTAATTTTATAAACTTTCTCTTTCAGCTGCGGCAGATTAAAATTTTTTTTTTGTAAAGTGTTATCATGTTAAACTTGGATAATTGTATGTTAATATGATGGTAGAGTAAGGTCACGATTCTGCCATCATTACCCAGCTTACCTAAAAATAGTATTTCACTTTGAGAACTCCCATTGATTTCAAGTAAGGTACTACTCAGTGTGGTGGAAGATAGCAAAACCGTGTTTTGTTTTGTTTTTAAACAAGTGTTCTCTGAAGGTGGTGTATTGGTATTACATGCATGCTACTATTACTAATATAATTTAGTGGCAACTTTTTCAGAAGTATGTGGCAATGAAAAAGCACAACTTCAGTTTCATGTGCATAGAATTTCTTGAGGACTGTAGAATTGTAGCCGTGTTAGCTTTTCCAGGTTCCATGGGCATAGACTCTATTTAATACTTTGAATATCCAGTATTTGAACACAGAACAAAATCATGCCATGTGGTGCTCAGATGCACTGGGTGGAACACTGGGGGGGAAGTGTGTGGTGGTTTCACCCCCAGCTCACCTAGCAAAGTGGGTTTCCTACCATTCAAGGAAAAGGGACCTAAGAGAGTGGGAGTGGAGTAAGTCACTAGCCCTGTGAATGTTGCAATTCATATGCTGGTTAGAGGGAACATAGGGAATTTCTGTAGGTGACAGCTAACAGATCTGCCATTAGATCAAGTTGAAGAGTTCTATGTTTTGCAGCCTCTGGAACAAAGTCTCAGCTCAGTAGGTGTGTGAGGTTGCAACCACAGTCTCGTTAAAGGTGATTTGATCCCCCATATATCGTTTAACAAAATCCTCATGCTTTTAAATATGTAGGGGTAAGTTTAAGTGACTACTGGAATATTTTGGAAATTGATTTTAAGTACTCTTTGAGATTCAAAATTTTAAAAAATGATTCTCTTCGCTATATTTCACAGTCTCGAATGCATCTTTGTATCCTTCAATCTGCTGAAATCACTTTGGAACTTAAAATCTGACCCCTCAGTAGGTTTTAATATTAACTTGGTTCTTGCAAGAGGCAGTTTTCAAGGGCATGAAAAGTAAAATGTTTGAGAAACTGCTACTATTTGAAAACTAGGAATGATTTTCTGTTAAAGCAGCTGATTGAGGAGTAAAAAGCAATGGTATCATGGACTGGTATATTTGCCATAAACTTTTGAACCTACCAAAGCTACTTTTCAAAAGTGAAAGGCAACTTCAGGCTCTGGAAGACTGGCCTAGGAAGAATGTGCATGTGTCTATTTTCCAGATGGGGTAATTTAGGAATTGTATGTTATACTATTGTGGTGGAGCTGAGAACAGAACCCTGGGCTCTCACGGTATGTCTACGCTGCATCTGGGAGCGTGCTTCCCAGTGCAGGTAGCTAGACATCCACTAGCTCTGCTCCAGCTAGTGTGCTAAAAATGGCTGTGTAGCCTGGGCTAGCCCAGGCAGCAGTTTGGACTAGCTGCCTGAGTTGCCACCCGTGCTACCCCCAGCTACACTGCTATTTTAGCACACTATCTTGAGCAGAGCTGTCTATCCATCAACACTGGGAAGTCCACTCCGAGCTGCAGTGTAGACATTCTGTGAGGTAGCAGATCAATAGCCTTCAGATTACATTTCTTCCAGGTATTTTGCTTGTAGAAAGCCAGCACCTCTATTACAGAGACTGTGTTCATTAACTCACTGTGAAGCAGACAAAATGTCAGCTTACTATCTCCAGTTCGTTACCACTGGGGATACTAAAAGCCATTTTATTGTGGTCTGTTTAGAATAGACTAGGTAGGCATAACTAAGGATAAGATTTCTGCCATGGATTCCATGACTTTCAGAGACCTCCGTGACACTTTCTGCTTCAGCTCTGTGCCACAGGGTGGCAGGGCCAGAGGTGTCAGCTGGTGGGGGGGCCCCCGAGTGTTGAACTGCTGTGTCTTCCATGAATTTATTTGTTTGCCTGTGACTTTTATTAAAAATAACGGCGAGAAAATCTTAACCTCGGGCATAACCATGGCAAGGGACAGTACAGGGTATTCAATAGCGCATAGCAACTGCTATACATTTCCAACTGACAGCTTTTATGACAAGTACATGTGCCAAGATTGTTAATGACACTGCCTGCCTTTACTGTATTCAGCAAGACCTGGCTTATGTGTTCTCTCCAATGGCTCAGTAAAATTTGCTGAGCTGCTACTTCTGAAAAACCATGAAGAGAGTGAGATCTTATTAACATTCACCCAAACAGCTTCCCAATCTTCAAATTACTTTCTAATTTTTTCCCATTTAGACTTAATACTGATGGTGAAAGGATATAATGAGGAACTGAATCATGTTACCTAGAAAATAGCTGTCTAAATCAAACTTCCTAAAAACTTCTTCCAGCAGGGAGGGACTTGAAGCTTGCTGTTCAGAGCTGAGATGTACAATACTCATAGCACACTTTGCAACTTCAAAAAAAAGTGCAGGTTTGCAGGAGAATATTTATTACATAAAAGAAACATGCAAGCTCATTATTAACCACAAGGAACCAAATTCTGCTTTGTTACAGTAGTGTAAATTCAGGACCTACCATTGGTTTTAATGGAGTTATTCTTAAATTTACACCTGAGTAACTGAAAGCAGAATTTGGCCTTAGATTATGAGCTCTGATAGTGGTCTTAATTTTTCCTGTATGCACTACCACATTCTACTGATCAGTTTAAAATCTAAATTTTTTTCCTAAGCAAGTAACTGAAGGTTGGGTTATCTGGATGTTGTAATCATTCAGAGTCAACGTGTCCCAGGAGACAGCAAAGACTGGATTTTTGTTTCCAATCCACATAAAGCAAAATCTGAAAGTGGAAGCAGCTAAATCTTCCTTTATCATGAACCATGAAGGCATGTAATCATTCTCCAAAAATAAGAATTGATTTAAAGACAGTTGAAAAGTCAACCAAGAGTAGTTTTATTAGTTCAGCATGGCTGTAAAAAGTATGTATGAGCTTTTCAGCATCTAGGTACCAGAGGAGGAGCAGTGGCTCCTTAAGTGAGGAAACATTTCAGTGACCTGGATGTTATATTCTGACAACCAAAAGATTTCTCTACCCCCAAACAACCCCAAATTATTATCCCAGCTGGTAGGAACCAACCCGTAAGTTATAGCCCTGTCTGGCTGGTACGAAAGAAAATCCATCAGAAGAAATTGTATATGAAGAATGAATTCTATGGTTATCTTGATCCAGTAAATGAAAATGTATACATATCATCTTAAATTGGGGTGAGAGGGAACCAACAACAAAACTGCAGGCATCTAAAAGTAGACAAATTGAATTGAGGGCTGGATAAATTATCGACAACACAAGAAACAAAAACAAACACACACCTTTCAGCACACAATTTAAGACTATGGACCAAATTTCCTTCAGTTACACCTGTGTAAATCTGGAATAATTCCATTACCTTCAGTGAGCTGAAGTGCGAGGAAACAAATATACTACCTTAGCAAAGAAATACAAAACAACCAAATAGGTCACTTCCCGGGCCCATACTGAAGAAGAATAAGAGCTGAAGACCAGTTCCCCTTTATAAGACTGGACCAGGTTGGCAAAGTAAAATTAATCCATGACAATGGGCTTGAGTCTGCTATTTCTCACAAATGTTTGACACCCAGGTGACTCCACTAGCTTCAATGGTGTTTACTCCTGTTTTACAAGAATATAAGTGAGATCAGGAGCAAAATGTCTGATGCTAAATTCTTCAAGAGAAGATTATCTACAGCATCAAAAGATTAAAAACCACTCCAGAGGAAATGATAAAAGATCAGTTCCACATGATATACACAGTATCCACCCTAACCAATGAGGGTAATTACCACATTGTGAGAGATACCAAGTTTGGGGTTGAAAATGGTCTGTGTGTAAAACCCTACCTGGACCATTGGAATAGTTTGAGCCTGGGTTCTTCAGCCAGAGTTTAAAGGATTAAATCCATTACATGGTAGATGATTGTTGTCTCTTGTGGACCAGCCGCTACAGAGGAACAAAGCTCCATACTGTGGTGTTGTGGATTACATATACAATAAACCTAAAACTACAGCTTACTTGAAATTTATTTTAATAGACATTTTTTCTTTTTTCAGTCTACGTTGGAGCATGTATTGTATTAAAGGGTCAAAGTATTAAGGATTGTTTGGCCTCTGTAATGATTAAGCTGCAAAGTTGGATTCCAGTTGATCAGTGGTTGGGCACAGCTTTATAGCCTGAATTCTTGCCAAACAGGCCTGATTTGAAATAGTGTAACTAAGGGGCCTTGAATTCCTAGTAGGGAGTATGCTGCACCAATACCCTATGATTGCTCTTGGGTCCAAGGCAAAATGTAAGGTAACGAAAGGGCAATTGAACCTAGTCTAAAAGCAGCAAGGACACATTCATGACACTGACAAGTATGGTCTCTGCTTCAAAGGGAGGTTGAATCTAGAGTGGAATCTTTTTAGGATGGCATTAGTGTCTGATGCTTTTGGAACTGAATAGCCACCACTATCTTGATCAGGTTTTCCCAAAGGGTAGCGCGTGAGTGAGTGAGTGGTAAATAGCAAGGACTCATTGTTAGAAAGAAGATCCAATATAGGAGTACACAACTTCAATGAAAATTTCTACTTTCAACACAGCACAAAAGACAGGACTAGGTTGAAGACAGATACACTTTTAAAAGTGTATCTATCGTACAGTACATTTAAACAGCTTCAGCTGAGGCTATTTAGAACTTATTATACATCACATCAAATGATTGACATTGCTAAATATGCTTTAAAATAGTGATGTTAGTAATAGCTAATTAGTAACCATTATGGTCAATCCAGTCAATAATCTATAAGAATGCAAATGTTCTGTACATCTCCTCTGAGACTATCATGTTTCCAATGGAAGAACCTTTCCAGTTTCATTAAAAATGTGTTATAACTGAATATCCATAACAAAGTCTCATGCACTCCCTTTAAGCCTTGTAACAGCTTCAAAGGAGCTCTGCTCCACTTAAAATACCAATGTGAGTAACTCTGTCAGGTCTAAAGCAGCTTCATTCTTCATATGATATCCATAGAGTTTTGATCTTAACTTTTAAACCATACCACTCTGTTTAAGACTTAATGCACTTTGATATGTCCTTTATATGGTCTGACATGAAGGTGCCTCAAAGCAAAATGGAAGGTACACAGTTAATGGCTTAAGGTATTAATAACCAGTTTTCTGAGGTTAGTTACACATTTCTTTTCCTTAAAATATATATATAAAGGTCTTGAGGGAAGGACCTGCTGCCAAATTGCCACTGAAGAATGAAGCGGCGGTGGTGGAGCTGCTGCCGAAGTGCCACCGATCGTGTGGGTTGTTTTTTTTGCCACTTGGGGCGGCAAAAACGCTGGAGCCGGCCCTGTATGTGGGAACAATATTCTGTTACACAAACATATTTTATTTGAGTTAAGTCACATTAAGGGGTGTGTAACCTTCCTAGGTGGGTGTATGGAGGGGCAGAATGGCTCTGGGGGACATTCCCCAGTCAAAGAAGGCAACTATGCACCTGTTTGTTTATCCTTCTTTCATGAGAGAGTCTTGTGACCCCACTTCTGCTATCCAGATGTCATAAGGTGGTGGTGACTTATATGCTGGCTCACTTATCACACATTATCTTTACCGTGTGTGTGTGTATATGTCTGTGTATGTATATGTATGCATTAAGCACAAATAGCATTAAGCACAAATATAGCAGCCTAAATTGGCCTATGGTTTTTACATAACTCTGCTCACTTATGCTAAGTATCCTGTAACTCCTTGCATTCACTGTAATAAGTTTTTGGCTTAAGCAAATAGGGAAGCTGTCAAGACGAGGACAGACTAGCATTTTACCATAGCAACAGAGAGGCAGTTACTCTTACAGGCCTGTACTGGAATGTTCCAACAGAAGAGAACAAGACATATGATTGTTCTACCCAGGGCCGGCGCTTCCACTAGGCAACCCTAGGCGGTCGCCTAGGGCGGCAGGATTTGGGGGGCAGCATTTTGCCGCCCTTGGCGGAAATTCAGCGGCGGGGGTCCTTCACTCGCTCCGGGACTGCTGCCGATGTGCCCCGAAGATGCGGAGCGGAAGGACCCCCACCGCCGAATGCTCAGAGGAGGAGCACTGCTGCCTAAGGCGGCAAAAACCCTGGCGCCGCTCCTAGTTCTACCATAATACAACCCTAGAGGTGCCTTCATGCTCTTGGTACCTGAAACGCATGTGTTCAGAACAAACATAAAGGGTATACCATGAAAACAGGTAGAAAGCTGATTGGTTAAATCTAGTTTCAAATGGCATACGTAGTACCTTTTACTTGTAAAAATGTAGGGTATTATAAAATGGCTTTAGGACTGTAACTTTGGGAGCACACCTTTTGCGTAAGTTGAATTTGACATTGCTGCATAAGACAGCTTCCTGGAGACTGGCATCATATAGAATCTTTTTACTGTACCATATCATTATTGAGTTATAGCAATAAACCTGAGACATTAGTTATTTGGTCTCTTGAGCATATTTAGTAATGAACCAAAGTGTGGTCAAGCAATTGACTATGCAAGGTATCAACCACCCCCCAGTTAGCTGCTTCCTCTCTGCCTTTGTTATTTTCCTTAGACCTTTGAGTACCAAACCTTAAAGTGGCGACAGCATGGTACAGGGGTGGGATGACCTTTAGGATCTAGTAAACTTAAGGGGACAGGCTACTAGGGCCAGCTCCAGCTTTTTTGCTGCCCCAAACGGCGAAGAAAGAAAAAGAAAGTGGCACTTCGGCGGCAGCTCAATCGCGCCACTTCATTCTTCGGCGGCAATTCGGCGGCGGCTCAAAGAGGAAGAGAGGGACTGAAGGTCCCACTGCCGAAGACCCAGACATGCCTTCCCTTTCCATTGGCCGCCCCAGTCACCTGCTTCCTTTGCTGCAGGCCACCCCTGTCACAGAGTGTAACACAGTAAATATCATTGAGGTTAATGGAGGAGTTGGGTACTCTGTAATCTCTAGATCAGGTCCTATTTGCAGTACTGTCAGATCTCCTACCATAGGCATAGGCAGATAGACGCGATGATTACTGCTTTTGTGGGGTTGGGGGTGAATCTTAATTTTTTTTTTCAAGGCACCTTTTGCAGCATGGCACTAATCACAGGACATGGTCTTATCGTACTTGGGGGAAAATGGGTGGGTGATGGATGGAGTAGACTTTTTTTTTTCATAATTTCAGTGTTTTTTGTTAAGACACATCTCTTAATGCTACTTTAAAAGATTTGTAATGTGTTAAGAAAACTCACTATAGTGAAGAATGATTAAATAACCTGGGTTAGCAGGTTGTTTAATCAAAATCATACTGGCATTCCAGAATCAATTAAATATGGCCATGATGTAACTTCATTTAAACATAAAAGCTCACAGTACATCGAAAGTTTCTCTTTAGGCTTCTAGCATCTCATCTAAAATGGTGATAGGAAAGGATGCAACTAAAACCATTCACAAGTGTTATGGATGATTTTGCTTTAAAGTTCCCCTCTTCTAATTACAGCGGATACAAACCCATTAATGCTAGTTTGAGGAGACAGAACACTTGGAAAACTTTCACAATTGTTTGTTTCTTAAATATGATGCATTTTATTCAAATACTTTTGGACAAAACACTTACAGAAAACAACTTCTTTATATGGTCACAATAACCTGCATGATCACTTTAATTGGACATGAATGCCTTTTTATTGCAGAATAAAAGATGCCTTTTACTGCTATCTGCTGTGTAATTGACCACTGCAGCTTGCATCTGCTTCACAGATTTTTTTTTTTCTTGGTGCCTTATAATAGTGACGGTATTACAAAGAACTGTATAGTGGAGTGTTTCTGCCTAAGAAGAAGAGTGGAACCAGTAATGATTTGAGTGATCAAAGTAAAAGGTTACTAGCAATGCATTGCTTGTGGGTGGCATGGAATAAAACAGAGACAGCATGTATTACCATGTATATTCTGAGGCTGGCTCTAAACCAGGCAGCAATTGTCATTTTATATTCCAGTCTTGTGCACCGAGTATTGGCTGACAGTAATATCCGATATCTTGAACATCAGATACTTGAAACCCCAAAGCAGAACCACACTGTTGGATGTTCCTAGTAGATCAACCATTAAATATGCAGGGAGAATTCCAGAGGAGTTCAGTGAGTTCATCTCAGCCATGACATTGAATTTACTAGAGACAAGATGGGTAAGATAGTATTTTATTGGACCAGCTTCTGTCAGTGAGAGAAAAGCGGTCTGAAGAAGATCTTGTTTTTTTCACTAACAGAAGTTATTACCTCACTCACCTTGTGTCTCTAATATCCTGGGACCAATATGGCTCCAATGACACCGCATACACTGAAGCTATTGTCAATTTTTTCTTGTTTGGCTTGGGCAGGACTCGTATCCAGTTGTTTTCAAGCTCCAGTCAGATTTGGAATTTTTAACAGCTCTGCCTACAGTAAGTATGACCACAGGCTGGATCTGATCTCCTTGGGCATAGTATTAAAATGAGAAAAGAAGCTGGATTTAAGATAACATTTTATGCTAAGATTTCAAAAGTGGGTAATGACTTTTGGGTGTCCAAGTCAAGACACATCTAGTCTGACCCTTTGTACAACACAGGCCATAGAACTTCCCCAAAATAATTCCTAGTGCTTCTATTTTAGAAGAACATCCAATCTTGATTGAAAAATTGCTAGTGATAGAAAATCTACCATGACCCTTGATAAATTGCTCCAATGATTAATTACCCTCACTGTTAAAAATTTACATCCTATTTTCCAGTCAGAATTTGTCTAGCTATTGGATCATGCTACACCTTTCTCTGCTAGATTGAAGGGCCCCTTATCAAATATTTGTTCCCCTTGCAGGTAAGTACAGACTGCAATCAAGTCACGCTTGACCATCTCTGTGGTAAACTAAATAGATTGAGCTCCTTCAGTCCACCTTTATTTGGCATGCTTTCTAATCCTTTAGCCCTGGTCTACACTACGAGGTTTAGGTCGAATTTAGCAGCGTTAGATCGATTTAACCCTGCACCCGTCCACATGATGAAGCCATTATTAAAATCAATTTCTGTACTCCTCCCCGACGAGGGGATTAGCACTGAAATTGACCCTGCTGGGTTGAATTTGGGGTAGTGTGGACGCAATTCGACGGTATTGGCCTCCAGGAGCTATCCCAGAGTGCTCCATTGTGACTGCTCTGGACAGCACTCTCAACTCAGATGCACTCGCCAGGTAGACCGGAAAAGCCCCGTGAACTTTTGAATTTCATTTCCTGTTTGGCCAGCGTGGCAAGCTGATCAGCACAGGTGACCATGGAGTCCCAGAATCGCAAAAGAGCTCCAGCATGGACCGAACGGGAGGTACTGCATCTGATCGCTGTATGGGGAGACGAATCCGTGCTATCCGAATTCTGTTCCAAATGACAAAATGCCGGAATATTTGAAAAAATCTCCAAGGGCATGAAGGACAGAGGTTATAAGAGGGACCCCCAGCAGTGCCGCATGAAGCCTACCAAAGAACCAGAGAGGCAAACGGCCGCTCCAGGTCAGAGCCCCAGATGTGCCGCTTCTATGATGAGCTGCATGCCATTCTAGGGGGTGCCCCTACAACTACCCTACCCCTGTGCTTCCCTCCTCCCCCACCCGTCCTGGGCTACCTTGGCAGTTATCCCCCCATTTGTGTGATGAATTAATACAGAATGCATGAATTTGAAATAACAATGACTTTATTGCCTCTGCAAGTGGAGATCGAAGGGGGGAGGGGAGGGTGGTTGGCTTACAGGGAAGTAGAGTGAACCAAGGGGGCAGGTTTTCATCAAGAAGAAACAAACAGAACTTTCACACCATAGCCTGGCCAGTCATGAAACTGGTTTTCAAAGCGTCTACTGTAAAAGTTGGCAATGTTGAGACGAATCCATGGGTCTTATGGGCACCATGTATTCATCCCCTGACTCATGAGCCTGAATGATTTCTCAAATATGTCCCTATGAAAGTCACTGTTGGAGCTCCCTCTTCTCACTATTGTGGCATAGATAGTTTAGATCAGCGGTTCTCAAATTGTGGGTCAGGACCCCAAAGTGGGTTGTGACCCCTTTTTAATGGGGTCTCCAGGTTTGGCTTAGGCTTGCTGGGGCCCAGGTCCAAAGCCCCAGCCTCACCACCCAAGGCCGAAGCCTGAGGGTTTCACCCTGTGTGTTGGGACTCAGGCCCTTAGACTTCAGCTTTTCTGCCCCCCAGCCCAGTATAGTGGGGCTTGGGTAGACTCAGGCTTCAGTCCCCCATCCTGGAATCGCGTAGTAATTTTTAATTGTCAGAAGGGGATTGCAGTGCAATGATGTTTGAGAACCCTGCTTTAAATATTCTGGCAGTTTCTCCTAGGACTCCTTCTCCTCCTCCCTTTTGCTTCTCCTCACAGTTCTTGTTCTTTTTGCTTCTCCAACTCCATCTGATTTTTTTCCCCAGTTGGATGGGGCAGTCTTTTTATGCATCACATTGTCATCTCTGGTCCTCTGTTGCTTTGACCTCAAGTTCTGAAGGGTTTCACTGACAGTGGTCTCCCAGTTAGCCTCCTCCAGGGATGGTAGGCCAACTTAGTATTGACAAAGGGCGGGGGGGGGGGGGGGATTATGCCTATAATTTCGTACTCGTACACAACCAAAACTACAAAATAGCAATTTTATCTCAAGAGTGCTATCTACTTTGCCGATTCTCTCACCCCACAAACTTCTGCCTGTTAAGTTTTGTAGAAGAGCTTTCTCAGGAAAAGAAATGGTGAGGTTGATTTTTACCTTCCAGCTCTCCCAAATATATAAATAAATATAATTTATTTTTGGCAAAGGAGTGTGTACAAAGTCCTGGGAGAGCGAGCAGCAATGATGATTCTATTCAGCCCATTTCAGGGGGCTGCAACCATACAAGATGTCCTGCTTCAGATTCTGTAATGGAAGAAGGACCAGATATTCCAGGTCTCGAGGAGACAATCCATGTATGCAAGGGAAATCTTTCCATGCCTTGTGACAGATGAAATAAGTGACTGAACAGGGACTGAAAATTACAACACTGGCAGAGGGAGGCTTGCCTTACTAAGGAATCTTAGAGGCCACCTGGAATATTTACTGAGTGGAAATATCTTCTTACTCTTCAGGAATGGACCAGAATCAGACCAGCAATAAAGCAGCTTCAGTACTAGTGGGTGGGTGCCTTAAAGGAACTACCATCTAAACACTCCTACATGTTAAGTACTGTTACAGCAAGTTACATTTTGCCTGAGGTAGCTGTGGCCAAAATGTGTTTTCTCATTAATGCTTTTCCATTAAAAAATGCTACTTCATTCAGCTGCTGTAAGATGCCTGTTTGCAGGGGAGATTTCCTCCACTTGTCAGCCATTTAAAGCAGTATGGCTGGGAGCGTGTGCTAGGGAGCAGGGAATGGGAGAGGTGGACAAACAATGGCACTGAGCCCACCCTCAACAGAAGTGGCATCCAAGTTCTGAACATACACATCTCGGCCCCACAGATGAGTCTGTGGTGAAGTGGAGCTCCATGCTCAAAGCTAGGGTTACCATATCTATTAAATAAAAAAAGAGGACCCTCCACGGGCCCTGGCCCCGCCCATTTCCCCACCCCCAGCCCCGCCCCAACTCCGCCCTTCCCCGCCCACTCCCAGCCACGGGGAAAGGGCTGCCCGAGCGCTACCGGCTTCACGGTTTGCCGGGCAGCCCCCAGACTCTGCGCCCCCGGCTGGCGCTTCCCCAGCGCAGCTGGAGCCCGGGAGGGGAAGCGCCCAGCCGGGGGCGCAGGGTCTGGGGGCTGCCCGGCAAACCGTGAAGCCGGTAGCGCTTGGGCTTCGGGCAGCCCCCTTGCCTCCGGACCCTGTGCCCCCAGCCGGGCACTTCCCCTCCCGGGGTCTGGCGGCGCAGGGTCCGGAGGCATGGGGGCTGCCCGAAGCCGGTAGCGCTCGGGCAGCCCGGCTCTGTTTAAGAGCCGGGCTGCCCGAGCGCTACCGGTTTCGGGCAGCCCCCATGCCCGGCTCTTAAACAGAGCCGAAGAGTCAGGGAAGGAGCAGAGCCGCCGCGGCTGGAGGCTCTGCTCCTCCCCTGACTCTTCGGCTCTGTTTAAGAGCCGAGCTGCCCCAGCACTACCGGCTTCGGGCAGCCCCCTTGCCTCCGGACCCTGTGCCCCCGGCCGGGCACTTCCCCTCCCGGGCTCCGGCGGCGCAGGGTCCGGAGGCATGGGGGCTGCCCAAAGCCCGTAGCGCTCGGGCAGCTCAGCTCTTAAACAGAGCCGAAGAGTCAGGGGAGGAGCAGAGCCGCCATTTTCCCGGACATGTTCGGCTTTTTGGCAATTCCCCCCGGACGGGGAGGAAGGAGGATGGATAGAAAGAGATTTAGAGGTGGAATAGTGGAAAGAAATGGGGTAGAACTGAAAATGAAAGAGTGAGGGAAGAAAGCCAGAGGGAGCAAAGAGATGACCCTAAAAAGAGTACGTTATTTTGTATTTTTACAGAACAAAATGTTACTGATCATACATGCTACATTTGGGTTGTACATATATTGAGGATGTGATTCAGTGGAAGGGGAGGCTTGGTTAAGAGGAGCCCCATATTCCAGCGCATGGGGAAAGCGTAATATGTAGTGCTATTAGATTAGGTATCTGAATCCTTGACCTGAAATTGCTTTAGAGATGCAGTTTGGGTGTGGGCCTGAATCAGTGGCTAATGAGAATCTTCTATCAGCCAAGGTCAAGGCTACCTTTCCTAGCTGAAAAATATTGCCAGACTAACCCTTCCTCATGTCCTGATAACAATGGCTTGTGCCTTTGTTACAGAGCAGCATTGGATTATTGCAATGGCTTCCATAATGGGCTACCTAAAGGCTGATCCACTGCTAGTGCAGATGGCAACAGCAAAATCAACTGTTGTCAGATGAGTCTTCTTGCCCACTGCTTCTCTCCTTCCTCTGAGGGCCTGTTCAGAAGTGGATACAGTTTCAGGTCACAGCTTTGACATTTAGATCTGTAAATGGGCTGAGTCCCAAGTACCTTGCTGTGTTTCTGGCATCCTCTATACCAGTGAGGACTCTCCTGTCAGAGAGGATAAGGTTTTTGATCTCAAGGGCTTGTATGATACGTATCTTTGCATCTGGAATGCTCTGTGAGGTGCTTGGCCTCTTTCTAAGGGGCCTTCCAATTATGTTTGAAATGGCTCTGTAAGCTGTTTCTGAAACTTGTTTACTCATTCTTGTTTTTAACTATTGTTTAAAGTGTATATTTTGGATAGAGTCTAGAACAGCTTGGCAGATCAAGTCCTAAGAAATGCATTTTTTATTATGACCATTATGTTACCTCATGGAAGGCTGACTAACTGCTGAACATCTGTGAGCTAGTTTCAAGGACAGAGAAAAACCACCTGATCATCAGCAACTACAAAAGCTGTAGAATCCAAATGTGAGAAATCTTGTGTCTTCTGTATGAATGTTAATTTACTGAAGGCATTTGAAAACCCTCCTGATACGTGATGTTCCAGCTTGCAGGTCACATAACTGGCTGGAGCAGTTTCTCACAATGTATAATACTTTAGCAGAAGAGTAAAGGTTAGACTGCTTAATAGATTAATTGTTCACTGCTGATTAATTGTTCACGGGCTAGATTCAGCAGCAGTAGTAGCTCTTGGGTTTTAAGCAGGTGGGGTATGTTGACCTTGTAAATGTAACATCTGGGTTTTCCTATTTAAACATATTATCCCTTTATAGACTGTCAAGCTTCTGGGATTTTTAAGTACCAATTGGGGATTGTATGCCCCCTAGATACTGTGCAGTATTTCTAATAAATATTGAAAGAAGCCATGATCATGTCCAGGCTAGATCTGCACTCTTGAATTTATAACTGATTGTGCATTCTCTCCCACTGCTGCTTTTACTTTTTTTTTTTTTTAAATCACCCCTGCCCTCTCCACCACTCTGAGCCCAGACATGTCACCAACAAGTCTGGTTATCACCTCCATTGCACTTCCTGAAGTGATGAGATGCATCTTCTTTGTTGTTTAACAAGGTGCATTGCAAATGTTGGAGCTGAATCCCACAACAAGTGATAGTGATGGGCTGGGCTGAATCCACTCCAAGATTGTTTTGAATGACAGTGTTCCCATGCAAATGTCTTCATTTTCTTTGGACAGTCTTTACTCCATCAAACAAAACAGAGCACATAATCATGGACCTCTGCCACAACATGCAGATACACCCTGCTCTGGATTTTGGAGTCTGTCACACTTTACTTTTAGAATCTCTATGTGCTAAGAGAGAGAATAATTTTCAATGTCTTCTGACCTGCCTTATAGCTAAAAAGCTAGCCCCTCAGTGATGACTGTGGTAACTCAATGCAAATGTTAAATATCCGGAGGAAGCACTCTAGAGGAGAAGTAAATCCCTCTGAGATGAAATGACTCCTAACAGAATGGAAAATAGTAGCAATGGAAAAGCTGACACATTACTTCAGGAATAAACATAATGGATACATTGTAACCTGGTCAAAGATATGTATGATAGCTTCTGAAAAGCGTAGCTTGATATTCACATCCTTTAGCCACAGATCAGTACTGTATGTCCTTTGATGATGGTGATCCTTAATGGGGTGGAGAAATTAATGACTGGGATTTAGATACAAATGGGATCCCAGGGGCCATATAACTTGATATAGCAATTGTGTAAATGATAAGTGACTATGGCCGATGTCATTTTATTGCTATCTGTGAGTTTAAGTTAATGTCTGTAACTCCTACAAATGAACATGTTGAGTAATACTATTGCTTTCTTAAGATGTGTAATGAAAGAGAGTCCACATTGGAGAAAGCTTTGATTTGAGTTTTCCTGAATAAAACTCCTCATTAAAAACCAGAGCTGTAACAACCCTTCCTTTTAACAAAGTATGACTGAATATTAGAAACATGAGAAAAGTACTGTATCAAAGCTGAAAAAATATATACTTGAAAACCAGTGTCTAATAATCCTCAGTGAAAGACCGCTAATAAAGAAATAACAACATTGTAGAAATGCAAGATATTGGTAAACAACCAGCAGGGGCTTAAAAGATTCTGGAAAAGTACAACAAAGTTCCCCTTTATGGTGATTTCATGTACATTTCTTTTTTGTTCTCATGCAGCCTTGGAAAAACTTCTTTCTAGATGAAGACAGTTCATACAGTTTTTCTTTATGCTCAACACTGTGCCTGTGTATTTGGCTTCATCCAAATTTGTGACCTCTCCCCTTCTTCTAGGGAAGAATAAAGCAATTCAAATGAAACAAGTTGTCCCACATGCCCTTAAGAATTGATCTCCCTTTTAAAATAAGTCTATTTAATGCTTTCAAATACTCACATAAATATGTTTTTAATTCTGATTTCCAGTCAATCAGAAATGTAGGGCCTGGAAATAGAGAGCCTGTTCACCTGAGATGTCCAACCCACTATCGCAGATCTAAGAGATTAAGATGCTAAACTCCAATCCTTTAGATATTTACTTTTGTACCTTATATATTAGGAGGCAAGTTTTTAAAATGCCAATTCCCATAAACTGCATTGTTAGCATTAAATTCCCTATGTAACGAACAGTAATGTAAGAGAATTGTTTGACACTAATCCCCGTCCCTTGATAAACCTTTTGCATAGCCATTACGTTTTTATATTATTTCAGAGTTAAGCTATTTAAAAAAAAAATCAAACTGTTCCCTGTCATCTAAATTGATATTTTAGATGGACAATGCAAAAACAGGAATAATGACCTGGGTATTTTAATTCTCATCCCATCTTACTGTCTTTGATCTTCATTTCTCAGCCATTCTGCCCAATTTTTAATGAAATAAAGGAAAACAAGAATTCCAATTGATAAAACTGTGTATTATGTCTGGCTGAACAAAACATTCCACTACAATAGAAATGCCTCGTAATTTCATTTTAGAAAAAAAATGCAATGGACTTAAGGAAAATATAAATACACTGCAAACAATAGACAGCTCCACACTTTAAAAGTAGAATAGAGATTAAACAGTCACAGCTATTGGAGAATATTTGTATAATATTTGCTCAGAGCCCATATTCAGACCAATGCTACATTAGGTCACAAATTTTATGAGACCGATTTCTTATTTTATATAAAGTACAAGATGTAAACTTATGTGGCTTGTGGGTTAGACAATGTCTGACGTCTATTCCAATTTACATAAGTCCCATTTTTTCCTAAACCTCTAGCTTTAGCAGGGAGACCAGCTAGGGATGCAGGTAGTTTCTGATCATCTCTTTCTCTCCCCCTCTCCTCCCCCTCCCCCAAGTTTAAATAGTCAGTAGAGGCTATTTATTTTCAGTGTTTTCTTTCTTTTCAGTAAGTATGTAAGTGGCTGCTAAATTTCAGTAGCAAGGCAAGTATTGGGGCTGGCCAGAAACCAATAATTCAGTTTAAAACAAAAAACAAAAAAAACCAAGGCTTCAACACTTGGGTTTGTTCCAACGGGGAAAGAACACTAGACATTTTTTTAAAAAAAGCTGAAAAATAAGAGATCCCCCCCCCCCCCAACCCAGAATAATGAATGCCTAATTCAAACAAGGGACTTTACAAAACTGGCATGTGCAGCTGCACACACTTCTGCCTAACTTAGGAGCAAGTGCACATACCAGATGGGTATTTGCACACATACTCTATGGACAGGTTTCTTCACATAAAGCTTGTAGGACTGTGGACCCAGTAGTCACACTCCTGTGCCTGCCTCTATTGGGAGCTAGTATATAGTCTGCTTTGTGCCTGCAATGTAAAGTCACTTGTTCTGCAGTTTCTGTACACTTGTTCTGCAGTTTCTTTTCCCTTCCACCCGCTGAAGTGGGACCTTCTTCAGTCCTTCCACTCCTGGGAGTATTACACCACAGGATAACATCACCTTCTTAAACAATAACCTCCGAATTTAAAGCTTTAGTGTGGTGTTAAGGGGTGACTTTTAAAATATGGGGTTGTATATTTGCTAATTATAACCTATGTGTATAGGTTACTTTAGTCCACTATAATTCATCTTCTAAAATGAAGCCAGGAAAACACAAATTTCTGTGACTGTGGCTATATTCAGCCATAATTAATATGCAGCGATGTTAAGTGCAGGGCTTCTTGCCATTCTTCATTGTTTGAGAGTTCCTTTGATACTCCAGCGGCATTCTCAAGTAGTGAAGATCAAGGTCAGTGGGATGGAAAATTAAAATACCCACATAACTCTTTTTTAAAAAAGACAACAAGCCTAGTAAAGTGACAGAACCATTAAACTTGGAAATGTGAACGTAGCTTTCTGGAAATATTTTAAAATGTTAAGCCAAATTCATCCCTGGTATAACACTGACTTAAAACAAAAATTAATTGGTTTATTACTTTGGAAGGATCAGATTCTACACAACATAAAATATGCAGAATATCCGCACATTGTATAATTTAGCTAATACACATTCAGGTTTAGTGTTTTAATATAGACTGAAATAAATAGCCAATTTTGCTCTGAAAAGGACTAATGACAAAATCTAAAAGCTGGGCTGCTTCTTATTCAAAGAAATATCAGCTTTCCTGCTCTTTGTGTAGGCAAAACTCCCTTTGCCATCAATAGGAATTTTGCACATGCAAGTAATATGAGATTGAATTAGACATCAAGATGTCCACTTCACAGAAATGTGTCATATAAATGCAGTACTTCTCTTGTAACTGTGTCTTTTAGTCAACGCTTTCCTTCTCCCAGCAGAAGCACTGCCTAGTGTTCTAAAAATATATTCATCCCTATTGAGAGAATAAAAATCGCAAAGAAGCTACAAATCAATAAAAATGTATATTTGTATTTTAGGAAACATTTTTCCCTGAAAAACTGCAATAAAACAAAAGTAACCTGAAATATGTTGCTAGTGATCATGGCATCTGAGCTGTGCATATCTTTAATCTGACTAAATCTATTATCCACAACTCTACACATAAGAATGTAATGAATTGGTGTAAAGCACCAAGTGTGCTAGCTAGATGTTATGTATATAAAATGAATAAATTCACTTTTACTGGATTATAAGCTTTTTCAGCACAATTGGGCCCCAGTATGACCGCTGCTGCTGATGATGATACTACTACTACTACTACTACTACTACTACAACAAACAAGTATGTAAATATCTAATGAAGACTGTGAATAGCTCACCAAAACTTTTTTCAGAAAGGACTTTTCCCTCCCACATGAGTGAGAATTCTAGATAAATTGATCTAATATTTTCTCCTTTGTTAGGCCCTTGCATTAAGTCAATGAAGTTAGTTGAGCAACTAACATTATAATGCTGCCAAAGGATCAAGAAGAGCTATATTACCAACTAAAGGTCAAGCAGATCATTTTTAGTTGCTACAGGCTAATAATTTGAGCCTGAATAGAAGGGGGACGTAATAGAGAACATGAGACCAAATGTTCTAACTTCCTAGCCTCAGATGCCTTTACTATGTCTGAAATGCCGGTATTCTGTTCATTGTGAATTTCAGTTTACATCCCAAAGTCAAGATTGTTTGAAACAAACTATATTGAGAACCCTATGCAGATCATTTTAAAAGTTACTATCCTTGAACAGAACATTAATAAGACACCATATCTTCCATAGCAGAGAGAAACTTGAAATTCAAGCACCTTGAAAACTAGGACATTGTAATAAGTCAAATTGTGCTTCTCAAAGCAGAATATCTATTCACCCTACACAGCATGCAAATCATTCTTTTATAATACTCTACATTTATGGAGTGCTATTGTAAACTTTACATCATCTTGAAGTACAAGCTACAGTACACTTATAGAAATGACACTATTAAGGACAGCTGTGTAAATGAGAAATCTGTATAGATTGTCAAATACGTTTGTAGAAATATAGTACAGTATCTTAATGCTTTTTAAATCATGTGATTTTTATGAAAAAGGCATCTCTAAATAATTACACTTTAATTGGTCCTTCAACAACTAATTATGTCCTATCACTCGGGTTTTAAAACTAGTCTGGAAAACACTAGAAAGTGTAAAAGAACGAACATACATTTGCATGCAGTTGGACTGGATGATCGATAGGTCTTTTCCACCTCTAAATTCTTTTGACAAGATTGTGCCATTGTAAGCACTGAACTTTGTTAGGGGTGTGGGACGTTATCTAATTAAAATATGACCATGAAAATCATGTTGCTACCACTGTTATATAATTGCAACAAATATTATACAAAGTATGACACATGGCCAGAAAGGGGTAAGCATCCTGCAGGCTAATTGACCCAGAGTCAACCTGTAGAGATATGTTATATATAACATTTATATCGTATATAAATGGTAATTAGGGCCATTCCATGTTAGGCTAGAACTTTGAAATGCAAGCTGATATTGTTAGAAATTAAAGGTGATACTAATTGTATGTGTTTACTTATATCTTGTTTAATGATTAGCCATGTAAACAGACAGTTCCTGTCTGTCACTATAGTTATTAATTCAGAGATCAAAAGGGAATATTAACATTTAGATGAATTTTGGGTGAAATAATGTCATTGTCTATATAGAATCATAGAATAGAATATTAGGGTTGGAAGAGACTTCAGGAGGTCATCTAGTCCAATCCCCTGCTCAAAGCAGGACCAACACCAACTAAATCATCCCAGCCAGGGCTTTGTCGAGCTGGGCCTTAAAAACCTCTAAGGATGGAGATTCTACCACCTTCCTAGGTAACCCATTCCAGTGCTTCAATACCCGCCTAGTGAAATAGTGTTTCCTAATATCCAATCTAGACCTCCCCCACTGCAACTTTAGACCATCGTTTGTTGTTCTGTCACTTTCAAGTTTGTGATAGACTGCTTAATGGATAAATTGCCTTATGTAAATCTGTGTAGCTAATTACCGGTGATGCTTAGGAAATAGGTCCACTTCAAAGTATCCGTGATTGCCTATTGTTCGCATAAGGACTCTGAACTGTATAAAGATGCCTTGGGTCCCAATCCTTTTTATCTTAAATCTGCTTGATGCTTCATGCAGGAGAACCTTAAGCCACAAGGCTGAGATCCCAGTCCTGACTGGACCACCCTGAATATAAACACTTGGACTATAACCTATGAACTAATTCTGAAAGAACTCATTGCAATTACAAAACTCACCATCTCTCAAGAATTGTATTCATATCTGTATGTATACTGATCTTTTAACCAATACTTTTTTCTTTTTTCTTAAAAAAAAAAAAAAAAAAATGTAGTTTAGTTTTATAAGAATTGGCTGTAAGCGTGTATTTGGGTAAGATCTGTAATATTCATTAACCTGGGAAGTAATGTGTCTGATCCTTTGGAATTGGTAGAACTTTTTTATATGATTAAGATTTTCAGTAATCCTCATCATGTTTGACTTGATTGGAGGCCTGAGGCTGGGTTGCTTTAAGGAAACGGTGTTGCTGGTAATACCAGTGAGGTATTATAGAATCTGTTTTGAGCTGGCTTGGTAAATCTAAGTATTGGAATATCCACCAGTTTGGGGGATTGTCTGCCCCATTCTTTGCAGTTCACCCTAATTCAGTGACTTCAGTTGGCTCCCCTGGGACTCTGGTCACAGGGTGACACCATGGTATTCTGCTTTGGGTGGGATTATGCGCAAGAAGGCATGTTTCACAGAGCGAGCCTATGTGCAGGAGGAGTTCACTGAGTCAATCATTCTTTTTGATAGTGTAGCCTGCTCATCTCTTGATGGCCAGGCAGGCTGGGGAGAAAAAGTGGCAGTGCCATGTTGCAACTTGCTGCCCACCCCTTTAGAGTTGCTAGGAAGAAGCAGTCTCTACATTACAGAGAACAAAGAGGCTGCTATTATGCCTATCCCTTGGATGTGCATCCAAGTGGGGAAGACTTACTGTGCTCCCACTACCCCTGTGATTGTAACTGGGCATTAAGGGGAAAAAGGTGCTGAATGCTGTATACATGTGTTGTAGACAGTTAGTCAAACTGCATTAGATCTCTATTTGCTCCACTAAGATACGATATTATTGTCAGAGCCTTATTTACAAAGAGACTATGATTCCCTAGACCATGGTTTTAAAATAATGTGTAGGGAGAAAACTGTGATCCAACCCCCCATACGCTTTGTTGTGCAGCATGTACACCACATTCACTCTCAATAATGTAGTGCAGGCAAGATACAGGACAGATCCTCCATGAGATCTATTATAGGACTAAGCATATTAAATCCTCTTAGAAGAGGGTGCAAAACAGATTGAAAGACCATACTCAGAGTAGTTATCAATTTGTTTGCTATCAAACTGGGGTGCAGGGACTGTATCTAGAGGGGTCTGTCTTGGGTCCAACACTAGTCAGTATTTTCACTAATGGATTGGATAATGGATTGGAGGGATTGCAAGCACTTGGGGGACCAGATTAGAATTCAAAATGACCTTGATAAATTGGTCTGAAATCAACAAGATGAAATTCAATAGAGACAAATGTGAAGTATTTCACTTAGGAAAAAAAATAATCAAATACACAACTACAAAATGGGGAATAATGGTGTAGGTGTTAGTACTGATGAAAATGATCAACTCTAACCTCCAGATCACAAATTGAATGCATGAATAATGTGATACAGTAGTGAAAAAGGCTAATAGCATCACTGCCCTCCTGGACAGTACACATATACCAAGTCCATTATTCCTTTAAGGTAATAAGCGGACACATTATTTCATTAAATAGGTGCCCAGAGATAAAACAGTGTAAAAAAAAATTAACGGGAGAGAGAGAGAGAGAGAGAGAGAGAGGCATAAAAGTTAGAAATGGTTACAAGAAAAACAAAGATAAAATGCTTAATACTATTTACTTAAACTGTCTTAGTTGCAAAGCAAACTTTCTCGCCACATACTCCAACAGATCACTAACCAAACTCTGAGGTCAGGACCCCTCCCTCGGAGCCCAACAGTTTGTTTCCTTTTGTCCTCTGAGGTGTAGAGAATGTAATCGGTAGGGAGAGAAAGAGGACCCTGAGGTGTTTTGTCCCTCTTTTTTACAGTTTCAGTCCTCTTTTTGAAAACATTTCCAACTGAGAACCAGGAGACAGAGGCTACGTGGAATGATATTCCCTGCTGTTTTTCTCACTTGTTTGAACTTTCCTTTGTTTTCCCTTCCTGTTTGACTCCATTTATTGCTTAAATGCAAATTAAGGCAAGCACATATTCCTTCCTTTGTTTAGGCCAGATCTGACTTCTGCCTGGGGTGTGGCACATGTGTTAATGACATCATACAGGTGTTTTAAAACATGAGGTGTTATGCAAGACATGAGAGGTTATTGTCCCACTCTATTCTGCTCTGGTGAGATTTCCATTAGAGGACTGTGTCTAGTTCTGGGCACCACACTTGAAGAAAGATAGAAGCATAGAAATGTAGGGCTGGAAGAGACCTTGAGAAGTTATCAAGTCCAGCCCCCTGTGCTCTGGCAGACCAAGTAAATCTGTGATGAGATGTACTTCCAACACTGGCCCTGAGATGGTTGAATTAGGTCAGGCAGGCCCAATCAACCAATTCAGCAGCAAATAGGGATGGTCTAGATATACATGGTCCTGCCTCAGCACATGGGGCTGCACTAGAGCTAATTTCCAGCCTTACATTTCTAGGATTCTGATTCTATGCCTATGGCCCCACTGAAATCAGTAAGACTAGATCCTGCTGTCTTGGTGATCAACAGGGCTATTCACGTGCATAAAGTTACTAGAGGGCATAAAAGTTTACAAGATCAGAGACCTAGAAAGTGAATTAGAGAGGCGATTGCTTAGATGTCCTCATTTTCAGTGCAGTTCCCTACCACGTGTAGCAATGTGTACAATACTGCCTGTTGCCCTTTATAAACTAGGACTTTGAATTTAATATTCATGAACAAGATTCATTTAATATTTAGTTAAGATTGCTCTCATCAATAAACTAAATGATAAAAAACTAGAAAATACAATGTTAAGGATTGAAATGTCAAGCACTCTGAAATTAGGATGTACCAGAACGGGTGTTGCCCATGAAACCTTAATTCAGCCCTGTTGTGTGTATGCATTAGGATACACTCTTTAATTGCATGCAGAACTGACTATCTGTGAAAACTTTGGAATAAGCATCTTGCTCAGCATCACACAGGAACTCTGTGGCAGAGGCAGGGATCGAATCCAAGTCTCCAGAGTGACCTTCAACTCCCCTAACCACAATACCATCCTTTTTCTTCCTGCTGCCCATGGACTCACATCTTACAGACCTTCCAGCTTCTGCAAAAAATAAGGAAGGGGTCCTATAGATAGACCATTCACTATACAATCCCAATTCAGTCCTAGAACAGATCCCTTTGGGGCACTGAATGAGGCAGGGTTCCTGTGTAAATACAAATATGGGATCATGTAACTAAAGACTGTATCATAATGCATACACAAAATGGGGCTGAACTAAGATTGCATGAGCAGTGTTCATTCTGGCATTTTATAACTTGAGAGTATTTGACTTTGCAAGATTTCAATTGTTTTTAATCCTTAATTTTGTATTTCCTAATTTTATGGTTTATTGAGGGGAGCAACTTTTAACATTAAACAAAGTTTTTTGGTTATGAATTTCCTTATGTTGTTAATAGAAAATTTTATGTGCATGATATTTAAATATCAACCTATCCCCTGGGGCTGATACTTAACCCCGTTCTGGGATTCCACGGCTTTTCCCAGCTCTAGTATCAAGCACTGTCCTGCTCAACCTAACTCCTCCTGATGTCTTCAACATTCTCTCTGATGCTTTTGCCCTTCACAGGAACCTGCCTGCCTATAGCTTCCCTCTTCTGACTATGTATAAAGGCCCAGATGTCTGTGTTCTCACCTGATCCTTTTTAGTCAGCCAGAGAGGGTGGGACAACTAACTATCCAATTAGCGCCCAGATGAAGTAAATGTGACTAGCTGGGGCTTTAACTCTTTCTCCTGCAAGATGGGGGTTTTTACTCCCTCATACAGCTGTAATAACTTATTTTCTTTTAGCGAATTGTAGAGCAAATAAATACCAGTAGCCACCTCTCAGCTCTTCACCTCATACAGAAAAATAACAGCTCGAAGGAAAGATACTTTTACCAAGAAAAGTAAGTGTGTAATTGAGGGGTCAAGAGGCACTTAAGGACATCTGCTTGGATTATGGGACACAAGGTTTTATAGTAAATAAACAGAAAATCTGAGCCTCCACTACTGGAAACCCACACATCAAAATAAATAAATAAATAAATAAAAATTAGAAATTAAGGTTTCAGGCACATATAAATGTGGATATTAACTTTCAAGAATGCTAACATGAAACAGGAACAATAAAACCAGCCACCTCTTTGTAAGCATTAAAATTGGAGTTAACGTTGCAGTTCTCACACCTAGCACCGACACCATCTCAACTCTGCCCCATGGAGACAACCACTTATTTTAGTCCCTTGTTTGTACACACAGTAGCAAAACATGTACCACAGCTCATTGGTTTTATAATTTATTTCATGTTAACATGTCTACAGTACTATGTAAACTTTTCACCATACAAACCTTATTTAAACTGAGCCCCTGTATGAAAAGAAACAATCTGGGCATATAGGGGCATTCTCTGCCTTCTCTTCCCTCTCTCTGGGCTTCTGGGCTGCCACAGAAGGAATGGAAACCTCATACAAGTCCTCTGCCGGGTGTTCCTGGCAGGGACAGTTGCCCAGCAAGCACAGAACTGCCTACGCTCCTTGCAGCCCCAACTAGACGGTTGTCTTGTTTTGTAGCTGTTTGCCTCACTAAGACAATCAGGGAACTTTATGCTATAGACAGTCAAGGGCCATTGTTTCGGGGATTTATCAGTTGTGACAAGAGGGCCTGCCTGGGGAATGGAAACTGAATTGTCAGGGAAAGACTATTGACTTTAAAATTGACTCAGGAGCAGATGTAACAGTCAGATCAAAAGGCACTTATACTTATCTTCAACCCCTCCCAGAGCTGGAATCATCTGACACAGCCCTGACTAGCCCTGGAGGTATTCTGAACCTCCTGGGCCAGTTCACCACAGACACTGCTTTCAAAGACAAAAGCTTTGTGTTCACAATGCATGTGGCCAAAGACCAACAACCTTCTCATCTGCAGTGTGGCAGCCATGATGGTCCTAGAGAGGAAGATGGAAGAACTCAAAATATTTGATGACGTGGGACTTTTGAAAGGCGATCCAGTACAAATAACCTTAAGAGACAATGCTGAACCATATAAAATAACTCGACCATTGTTGTATGCAGTGTAGTTGTAGCTGTGTAGGTCCCAGGATATTCGAGAGACAACGTGGGTGAAGTAATATCTTAGACCAGCTTCTGCTGGAGAGAGAGAGACAAGCTTTCAGGCCAAAAAGAGCTGCTCTTCACATCTGGGAAAGGTAGGCTGAGCAACTCCGTAAAATGCAAGGTGGAACAAACTGTTTAGCATAAGTAGTTAACTTGAATGGTCCCTTACAGTGTGTGACTTATTACTCTGCTAGACACTAAAAATCATGGACTGAACAGAGACACTGGATTTATGGCATATCACAACAATCTGTAACATCCTCTTGTCCTATGACTGCAGAGGTGTTAATGGGCCACAGTACCTTGAATGGTCCCTTACAATATGTGTTAACAACGTATGCTAAACAATCGGTTCCACCTTGCATTTTGCTGTGATGCTCGGAGTACTTTTCCCTGACCTGAAGAAGAGCTCTGTGTGGCTTGAAAGCTTTCCTCTCTCTCCAACAGAAGTTGATCCAATGAAAGATCTTATTACCTCACCCACTTGTGTCTCTTACAACTCTACCAGGCAGACCTTAAAAGAGACGGTGGTGTGCTGGGTCTTGAACCCAGGCCTAATTCCCAGAAGCCATCGCATCCTAGCTGCCACCTGATGTCTGCTGAAACTTGGTGGGCCAAGGAGTAGCAGGACTACAGCCTTAGCCAAGCCACCACCCACGGGTGCCCTGACTGAAGGATTGCCTGGCTCCACGGATTGGTCCAACAACCATTCTATTTATACCAGCTGGAGGTACAGGATGTTTGAATAACTAAGTGATTTGCAGTAGGGGTGGTGGCGGCAGCAGTATTGGACCCTGCTTGTACCTCCATTCTGCACCCAATCCTGTTCCTGATTCCTGCTTCACTCCTGCCTCATCCCTGCCTTTGATCCTAGTTTCTACTCTGTGCCTGATCCTTGCCTGTCCTCTGGTTCCAGTCCTTATGCCTCACTTCCGAACATCAGTTACCAGTCCTGGCTCTGACTTCAACTCTGGCTTGACCCTTGACTCTGGCATTTGGTAACTAACCCCACCTCTGACCGTCAGCTTCGATTCTTGGCTCTAATTCTGGCTTGGCGACCGGCTCTGGTAACTGGCAGTTGACTCTGGTCCTGACCCTCAACTGTTCCTTGACCAGGAAGCCTGCTCTACTCACTAGACATGACTCCTGCTCTGACTACTGGGCCAGGCTGCCTACAGCCTGGTCCCTAACAGAGACTAGCTGGAGATTTATGTAAATTCAGAGGACATCATCACCTGGTCACAGTGGACTATTTTTCCAGGTACACATAAATGTACTTGAAGGAGGTAACATCCATATAAATGTCGATGCTAACTTACCAGTACACTAGCATTTAACAGCAACAATAAAACCAACCACCTCTTGGTAAGCATTAGCATCAATATTGCAGTTCTCACACCCAGCGCCCACACTACCTCAACTCTGTCCCATACAGTGAATTACCTACTCTGTTCCCTTCTTTGTACATAAAGTATCAAAACATGCACCACAGCTCATTGGTTTTATAATTTTTCATGTTGACATGTTAACAGTACTAAGTGTAGCCCCCTTTTCACCACACAAATCTTTGTTTCTTTTCACACAAGTGCTCATATTTAATAATCTGGCCATAAAGGGTTATTCTCTGCCCTCTTCCCTTTCTCACTGTGCTGCTCAGGTACCACGAAAGGAATGGAAACCACACAAGTCCTCTGCTCAGATCCTGGCAGGGGCAATTGCCCAGCAGGCACAGAACTAGCCTCCCTCTTTGCAGCCCCTGCTGGAGGGTTGTACTAGGTGTTGGCCAGGGAAGGAGGAGTGTGGCTGGAGTGCATCGTGCTACAGCTATCCCCTTGAGTATCAAAGCCATATGGTCTAATCTGGGTCCGGGCCAGAGTAGAAGATCCAGAAGCTGTACTTTCAGCTCCCTGAAAGCTCTGAGGCAGCTCCAACTTCCACAGTGAACTAGCTCAAGGATGAGGGAGCCTCAAAAATGGCTTCCTTTCCAACTCCAGAGCTTCAATGAGCCCAGCTCAGTCAAAGCCCTTTCACACAGGTGTAAATGAGTATGCAGGACCCAAAGTAGTGGAGAGTCAGTTCTGCTGACTTCAGTGCAATTGACCCAAGCTCCACAGTGTAAATGAGAGACAGAAGAGTCAGGCCCTATGGGCCCAGTGCACACAGCTCAGGGCTAGTCTACACTACCCGCCCGGATTGGCTGGTAGAAATCAATCTCTCGGAGATCGATTTATTGCGTCTCATCTAGACCAGGGCCGGCTCCAGGCACCAGCTTAACAAGCAGGTGCTTGGGGCGGCCAAGGGAGAGGGGCGGCACCTGTGGCAATTCGGGGGCGGCAGGTCCCTCACTCCCTCTAGGAGCGAAGGACCTGCCGCTGAACTGCCGCCGCCGATCGCGGCTTTTTTTTCCCCCCCCCCCAATTGCAGCCGCCGATCGTGGGGTGTGGGTTTTTTTTTTGTGCTTGGGGCGGCAGAAATGCTGGAGCCGGCCCTGATCTAGACGGATACATTGATCCCCGAATTGACGCGCTTACTCCCACCTCGTCAGGAGGAGTAAGCGCCATCGACGGGGGAGCCGCGGCGGTCGATTTGCTGCCGTCCTCACAGCGGGGTAAGTCGAATAGGATACGCCGAATTCTGCTACGCTATTCGCGTAGCTGAATTTGCGTATCTTAAATCGACACCCCCCCCCCCCCCTTAGTGTAGACCTAGCCTCAGACTGATATCATATGGTAATCTGGGAACCAAACTGAATCTGAAAACCCAACGAATGTGGCTTATTGAATGGATATTTCATGTACTGGTGATGAAAATGTTCACTGTCAAGCAGGTCTTTGTGATCATTCATTTATCCCTAGGCTAACCTGCAGAAACTGATCTTGGCTCCATGTTCCAGGCCTTGGATACAATGAAACTTAAGCTGTTGACAGCTGAATATTGGCATATTAAATGGCAACTTTGCACAATTACTTACACACAGCTAAGTAGGCAAAAATAACCAGTATCCTTGTACCCTAAGGTTATTTGTTTTTCTGTTAGTTATTTTTCTGTTCATAATAATGCACTTACCCTTTAATTGTTCTAAAAATGCAGATAGTATTTTCAACTGACATTGCTTTATTTGTATGAAGTGTTGAGCTTTATTTTGCATTTATGAAACTGTTCTTTTTTTTTTTTATAATAAAGTCTTTAATGGGTCTTCAGGAAAATATGGTTCTTTCTTTGTCTTATTTTTAGTGCTGGATTCAGTAATACAATCCATTTGTCTTAAGCATTGCAAAAGCCCATGCCAAGTCCCCAAAAAATCAATATGTTTGAGAGCGAGAGAGAGAAGTTATGTAGCTGCATGCATCTTTTAGAAACTCGGAATCATTTTTTTAATTAAACCAGTTCCTAAACAATTACAGATTTCTTATTTTAAAAGGCCACTGTCAAGCAGTTAAGGCTCTAAATTTAGACTTTGTAGGGAGAAAGGTGGGGAGATGTTTACAAAACATTGTATGACTAGGTTCATGACTTCCCCCCTCCCCCCGCCAGATCCATTAAAAAGCCAGCGGTCTTGGTTTTAATACCCCCTTGTAGAATTAGAAACTCAAACACAAAATCATTGGTCTAATACATTGGAACTAGAATGGGAAAGTAATCAAACCATGAAAGTGGCCAGTTTAATGTCACACTTATTAATAAGCGAATTCAAAACATAACTATTAGAACAGAAGAAAAGTAAATTCTAAAAATAACCTAAGGGGTTGGCGATGCAGTTTATACATTAAAAAAAAAAAAAAATTTTTTTTTTCTTTGGCCTCAACAGAATTTTCACAAGAAAGCAGCCTGGGAAACATCCTGAACTTCCTGGGAGTAATAGGAAGCAGTATGCATTCCTACTAGAGTGCTTGACACACAACTTCCAAACAGCTAGTTTACTCCATAATGCTCACCATCAAAGTGTTTTGAGTGGGATATACACTGTTTGGATACAGTCACAAAGGGTACGTCTTCACTACCCGCCGTATCGGTGGGTAGCAATCGATTTATCCGGGATCGATATATCGCGTCTCGTTAAGACGCGATATATCGATTCCCGAACGCGCTCACCGTCGACTCTGGAACTCCACCAGAGCGAGCGGCAGTAGCACAGTCGACGGGGGAGCCGCGGCCGTCGATCCCGTGCCGTGTGGACCCCAGGTAATTCGATCCAAGATACTTCGACTTCAGCTACGCTATTTGCATAGCTGAAGTTGCGTATCTTGGATCGATTTCCCACCCCCCGCCCCCCAGTGTAGACCAGCCCAAAGGAAAAACTCTAGGCCTGATTCTGCTCTCATTAAAGTAGATAGAATTTCATCATTGATTTCAAAGGGAGCACTATCAAGCCCTAGTTTGTAAGTAACCGGGATGCACTAGATGAGAATGACAGGCTTCAGTCTTCAAGCTTCCGCAGTTAGGGCTGGAATGTGCAATTGGAACAGGGGGCCACTTTGGGGGCAGTGAGGAGACTCAACACTCCAGAGTGAGCTCTGTTAGGGATTGTGTCTCAGGATGCATGACCCTTTACCAGCTTGATGTTCAGGGGAGTGTTCATGCAGCATAGTGCAACTTGCTACTTCTTGTGTGAGCTGATACAGAGGGGCTGGAAGGCCCTGCCTCCCTTTGATGTGACTTGCATCACCCAAAGCACTAAGAAGGAACAGTCCCCAAACTCTCCAAGCACAGGTACTGCTGTTATGCCTAGTGCTTGCAAAAGGCTTCCTTGCACACTGTCCCTGTGCACACAGGCTATGCACACTGTCCCTGTGCACGCCTGATTAGATTTCTGGTGGCAATTTTTTGTGGGGAAGGTGGATAAGAGGGGAAATTATAATTTAACCTGGTTGAATTTATTTTTAATGGAGGGAAGCAGGGTTTTAACATGAGCTCTTAGCCACTGGAACCATCTAAACTCACAATTATTTCTGTCTGGTTTCGAATTTAGCTTCTATCTGGGAGGTGCTGTGAACAGGAAAGAAGGGTGAGGGAGAATTAAGCACTTACAGATGTGTCAATATGCCATTATTGCTACTCTTACAAAGAAAGTTAATGTCATTTGTGCCCTGATTCTGCAAAACACATAAGCGTGGGCTTGCGTGTGTTTGTGGAATAGGGACCTTGTGCCTATATTTGGTTTGGGTGGCTTATATGTGCACGTTTATCTTCTGGAGAGATAGAGGAGATGTCTTCCTTGAGATCCTTTAATGCACTCCCAGGTACGGCTATTCAGGGGTACTGGAACAGTTTTTATAGTGGGGATGCTGTGAGCCATTGAACCAAACTGTAAACCCTGTATATAATGGAAACCACTTCAAGCCAGGGGGTGTAGCAGCACACCCCTAGTTCCAGTACCAATGCAACTGTTGTATGGTCAAGTAAGTTATTTTACACATAGTGCTACCTAATGGCAGAACGGTATAATACAATTTAGTATTCCATTAAATCTCCCCTTTAAGTTTTACATTCCTACCTTTTTACAAAATGTACACAATCATGCTATCTTTAAAGTTTAGCACATTTCAATGTAAGGGCTTGTCTACATTACCTGCTGGATCGACGGGCAGTGATCAATCCAGCAGTGGTCGATTTATCACATCTAGTCTAGATGCGATAAATTGACCACCGAGCGCTCTCCTGTCGACTCCGGTACTCCACCAGGGTGAGAGGTGCAGGCGGAGTCGACGGGAGTGTCAGCCGTTGACTTACCACAGTGAAGTCACCGTGGTAAGTACGTCGACTTCAGCTGCATTATTCACGTAGCTGAAGTTGCGTAACTCAGATCGATCTTAGTGTAGACCAGGCTTAAGTATCTCTGAATTGTACTGGTTTTCTAGTTACAAGCCCTGAACATGTAACAACTTGGTCATCTGTCTGTCCATTAGTTGCAACGTCTGTCTCTGGGTGGTTTGAAATCTTTGAGTTGTCATCGTCTTGTTTGCATCCACCATTTGTAGAGCTTGCTTTTTTGCTTGCTCTTTCTGGGGAGAAAACTGAAGATGTCAGCAGTTTCTGTTGAACTCGATACTGTCAGTTTTGATCATATATGATCTGAGTGATGAATTTTTTCTTTACAATGGTGGAGTTGTCCATCCTCTTTCTCCATCCAGTTTGATATTAACACAGTCCTCAGATTCTAGACCCAGTAGTTCTCTGATGTCTGTTGTAAAAGTCTTTGTAAATTTTTTTGCCTTTTTATCAAATTTGGCTACTGTCTTTGTATCTGGCCACTTTGGAGATAGTCTGTTCCAAAATCAAAACAATAATTTGGAATTGTCTTTCCATCAGGAATTGTATTGGACATCCATTCTGGTAGGATGCGTCAATCCTTTATAATCCTTAACTTTGTATTTCCTAATTTTTAATCATGTAGTTGATTGAGAGCAACTCTAAGGTTAAACAAATTTGTTTGTTCATTAATATTAAATTCAAGCCCCTAGTTTATAAAGGGCAACAGGCCCTTGTACACCCTGGTAAGGAGTAGCACTGAAGATAACCTCTCAGCCACAGCAATAATAACCAAGGGTCTCTCTAATTCACTTTCCAAGACTCTAACATTGTGAACTTTTATAATGTCAAGTAACTTTATGCACATGGATAGCCCTGTTGATCACAAAGACAGCAGGATCTAGTCTTACTGATTTCAATAGGCATAGAATCAGAATCAAAGAAATGTAGGGTTGGAAAGGACCTCGAGAGGTCCTCTAGTCCAGCCCTGACAAGTGGTTTTTCTAACCTGTTCTTAAAAATCTCTAATGATAGGGATTCCACAGCTTCCCTTGGAAACCTATTCCTGGTCGAACGTATCTATACAGTAGGAAAGCTAACCTAAATCTTCTTTGTTGCAGATTAAGCCCATCACTTCTTGTTCTGCCTTCCATGGACATGGAAAACAACTGATCACCATCCTCTATATAACAGATCTTTACATATTTGAAGACTGTTTATCAGGTTTCTCCCCCCCCCCCCCCCAAACTCCCGAGTTGTCTTTTTCTCAAGACTTAAACATGGCCAGTTTTTTTTAATCTTTCCTCATATGTTAGGTTTTCTAAGCCATTTATGTATGTATGTGCTCTCCTCTGGACTCTTGCCAACTTGTCCACATCTTTCTTACCGTGTGGTACCCAGAACTGGACACAGTACTCCAAATGAGGCCTCACTAGTGCTGAGTAGAGCAGGGCAATTACCTCCCATGTCTCTCACCTCAGTCCTGTTACTACAACACAAAATATTAGCCTTTTTTGCAAGTGCATTACATTGTTGACTCATATTCAATTTGTGATCCACTCTAACCCCAGTTCCTTTTCAGCAGTACTATCACCTACCCAGTTATTCCCCATTTTATAGTCGTGCATTTGATTTTTTTTTTCTTCCTAAGTGTAAAATTTGCACTTCTTTATTGAATGTCATCTTGTTGATTTCAGATCAATTCTCCAATTTGTCAAGGTTGTCTTGAATTCTAATCCTGCCCTCCAAAGTGCTAGTAGTCCCTGCCAACTTGGTGTCATCCTCCTACTTTATAACCATACTCTCATTAATGAAACTATTGACCAGTATTGGACAGGACAGTTCCTGTTTGGAATCCCGTAGATATGTCCCCTCAATTGAATAGCAAACCATTGATAACTATTAGACCACAATTTCCTAGTTTGCTTATGAGATAAAGTATGCATGAAATTATTCACATGCTGAAATGTATGAAGGATGGGGGACCAAGTTTGGGAAGGAAAATGCCAACTTAGAAGTCCTTTGGACTATTCAGATGTTTTAGCCAAAGAAAGTATTGGCCTATTAAGACCACCTAATACTATGGTTGAGCGGACTGACAAAATGCAAGAGTCAATAAAAGTAAATACAGAAGTGTTCTTGATAATATTATGCAAAGTACAACCAAGGAGCTAGTCTATTTCTTAGTAGTATAGAAGTGAATAGCTGGAAGTGTCCATTATTTTTGCTTTTCTTTTGCAGAGGAAAATCAGTATGTTCAGTATGTGTTAATATTATAAATAAAATAACTGGAGTACTTGTGGCACCTTAGAGACTAACAAATTTATTAGAGCATAAGCTTTCGTGGGCTACAACCCACTTCTTCGGATGCATCCGAAGAAGTGGGTTGTAGCCCACGAAAGCTTATGCTCTAATAAATTTGTTAGTCTCTAAGGTGCCACAAGTACTCCAGTTATTTTTGAGGATACAGACTAACACGGCTGCTACTCTGAAACCTGTCATTATAAATAAAGTCTTTAAATGTGTTGACATTAAATTAGACTTGTTTGAATAAAATATAACTTCAGCTTTATCATGGAATATAATGATAATAATTGAACTGGTATTAAATACAGGAGAACTAATCCATGTTTCAAGATATATTTGTATGAAGTTTGAATAAACTTCCATGATTGCAAGAAGGTGAAAAAGAGGCTTATGGCTAAAGGATCATGTGGTACAGAAGCTTCAGAGTGAGACTAGCAATTTTAATAATCTAAATCCTTCAAGCCATCTGCTGGAGCTATGGGGCAGCTCCTCAGCTGATGAAAATTGTCATAACTCTATTGACTTCAGTGGAGCTGTGACAATCTGCCCCTATTTGTACGGCTAGATTGCATGGTCAGGCTCCATGTTAGGCTATATCTATCACCTTTATTTATTGTGTGATCTAAAGACCTGTTTCTTCAAACTCTGTTCATACATACACAAATCTATTGTAAATCTAACCTAACAGCTGTCAGCCTTGTGCTATTATTAGCACACAGTGATGTGTGAGTTCACATCTTGGATGCAGTCTCTAGCACCCAGGGCCAACAGGTACCAAAGTAAGGTAATGCTCAGTGCATGTGAGGGATGGAGGTGGCTGGGATAGGGAGACAGTGTAGCCACCCTATTTTCTACAGTAGTAATAATGCATACTGTCTGATTCTGAAGCAGCACTGATAAGGTCCGCTCCCAGCTGGAAGATAGTTCATGTTTACAAAGAGTGGGATTCATACAAAGTGTTGGTAGTCTACTTCCCTCTTTCTCTAGCTAAGAAACACTCCCAGAAATGAAAAAAACTGATAAGTGAATTTTCTCTGCTTTGGACTCTTCACTTGAAGGGATATGTACTATGTTGTATGTCCCGATAAAATACATGTTAGAAATGAAAATAGTGATACATATTACTGATTATTACTGATTGATATGTTAGTAATTATATATTTACATATACACATACTTGAAATTGCTCTGGGAAATATTTCAGTTTTAGGTGATTTTTTTCATAAAGAAACAAATAAAAAAAGATAAATGGCTTATATATTGCATTTCACAGGATAGTCAATAAAATTTATACAACTATGCAACTTTATAACTTGTCAAAGCTGCAAAACTGGACAATACAAAATCAGATGATATTACACAGACGTAACATGTCAGGGTAGAGGTACCAATAATAATAACAAATAGGCAGAAAAGGGAAGGAGACTTGGGGGAGGGAAGGGGAAGATGGGAAGAGGGAGGGAGAAAAGCAGAGAGGTTTCAGGTGCTTTTTTGTTTTATCCCTTGTCAGAAATTTCAGTGTCTCCCTGAAAAAAGGAGTGTCAAATTTTGCAAAAATCTTCCTTCCCTCATTACCTGAGCTCTAGTTTAAAGGTAGTAAGTTATGTATGTAGGCCAAGAATAAGTATTTCTGATCATTGTACTGTTAAAGTAAGTGTGACAGCATAAGTTATGGCTAGATGGATTTCAACGGGGCTACTCACGTGCTTAAAATAAATGTGCCCTTGTTTTGCTGGATTGTGGCCTAAGTTATTGCCAAAGAAATGGCTGTTGGCTTGAGGGGCAGGAGAAGAACATCCTAAATCATATGCAGATTGAGGCATTACTTGCCTGTACTCTCATTCCTCCTGGCTGGGGGAGAGTGGTCGTCAGCGGTGCTGAATCCTGTGTTCAGGAAAGGGTGGGTTAAATTAAAGTTACATTAAATTCCCTTGTGGTTGTCTGGTTTATAGCCAGCAAACTGCACACTGGAACCACTGGATAGTTTAAAGTCCTACCTCCCCTTCCCCTCAACCATTATTGAAAAGTTAATATAGTTGTGGCCTGATCTCTTTAAATCCATTCTTGTGGCTGTGTCTTCATGCTACTAGGTTTCCTGATCAATATATATGAGGCAGTTTAAATGAACATTCAAAATCCAAAAGTGAACTGCTTCATGTGCATTCCCACAGCTGTATTTATCCAGCTCGGGGATTTCATAGCTAAGATAGTTCACTGTTAGAGACTCTCCAACTCCAGGGATACGGTATCAAACACCCATATAAATATAATGGTTATAATTGAAAAAGTCAACATTTAGCAATAGATTCCATACAATTATTACAGGTTTTTTGTTTCCTGTTCTCTTAGAAACCCTATGGCAACTGCTGGCTGATTTCTTAATGGTGACAACTGTACTGGTAATATTTCAGGAGGTGTGAAGAGTAGCATTGAGAAATTAGCATAATAAATAATGAAAATTGACATTATTATAACTTGCCTAAAAAGCAAGTAAATGAGTTCATCAGTATATATGATACTAATCATGCCAGGAGCTTGGGATATAATTCATAATGAATTTGATCAATGTTGTGTGTCTCTGCTTGTGTAATATTAGTAATTAAATCATAATGTTGCAACAGTGTTTACATTTGACAATGGGTTTTTTTAAAGTTTTTAACTATGTGAATATTCAAAAATTGATCTCTCTTGCTTAGCTGTAACTGGTCAGAGAAGCAATATGGTATTTCAGTTTAGTAAAATGCCACTGCTTGAATGTTCAAAGAAGGAAGTACAAACAAGCCGTGCACATGGTCAAACAAAATTGATTTATAAATTCAAACAAGAATAGGATATTGAGAAATTAATAAAAAAAATCAGTAAATACACAACTGAAAGTACAGAACCGAAGCCTTTATTTTTAAAATAATTATTCCAAAAAACTGAAAACCAAAATGTTGGGGAGAAACAAATGTTGGAGATATAATAGAGAAAATGCTGATTTAATACACATGGAAATATAAAACTACAGAAAGCTTGGGAAAATAGTGAAAGCACTGTTTGAACAGGAATGGAAATTCTCCACTGGATGGATAATTCTCTTGGGGTATTTTTCTCTCCTACTGGAACAATTCTGGTTCATCTCATGAGGAGCAATTTCTGTATATTCTTTTTTGTGTGTAATTTTATATCACACAGCAATTGAAATAAGAAAAGTTCCTGGCAGTATCCTAATGAACTTGATCAGTTTCACAGTATGATGCTAATAAAAATCTGGTTTACAGACTGAGAAATCCGAGTAAGACTAAAAACAAACAAACAAACAAAAACTATTGGAAATCCTTGGCTAGGTGAAATGGTATAAAATAGACCAGTTCATTGTGCTCCTTATGATGCCAATACTGCAGTGGATCCAAGTCCCGTTAAAACAATGGTACTTGACTTCTCCACAGGATTTCTGCATTAGTGGCTCCAGAAGCAGGATTGGGACCTTGAGGTTAAATCCTGTAAATCGGGGTCTCAGGATTAAGGAATGGATTGTGTGCGCCTGTGTGGAGCCCTGCTGAAGTCAATAGGTGCTCTGCAGACTTGACAATGTGCTCAGCCAAATCCACTTGAAGCGTCTGACCATATATTTGTAAAACTGAAGCCCTGCTATAAATTTCATGAATCTGATGCTTCTTGTGGACTCACTTCAATAAAGTGGGTTTTTAAAAAAAAATAAAATAAAATTCAAACAATACAATAAAAATTCAGCGTTTGCAGATTTTGTTGTTGTTGTGCACCCAGCTCTGATAGGGCCAAATGGTAAAAGCAATTCCAGAAAAAACTGAATGAGGCACAAGGGTGAGCAACGTTTTACATTTCTATGTACTATCATATAGAGCAGGGGCAGGCAAACTTTTTGGCCTGAGGGTCACATTGGGTTTCATAAATTGTATGGAGGGCTGGTTAGGGGATGGGGTCGTGGCTTGGCACCTCCTATCTGCCCCCACCCCGGGACTCCTGCCGCATCCAACCCCACCTGTTCCCTGACGGTCCCTCTGGGACCCCGCCCCATCCACATCCCCCCGCTCCCTGTCCCCTGACTGCCCCCGGATCCCCACCGCCCCATCCAACTCCACCTCTCATTCCTGATGGCCCCCCTGGGACGCCTGCCCCATCCAACCACCCCTTCTCCCTGTCCCCTGACTGCCCCCCGGGACAACTGCCCCCATTCAACCCTGTTTCCCCCCCTCCCCCGACCACCATCCACACCCCTGCCCCCGACCACCACCCCGAACTCCCCTGCCCTCTATCCAACCCCCCCGCTCCCTGCCCCCTTACCGCAGCCTGGATCACTGATGGCTGGCAGCACTACAGCTGTTCCGCCTGGCTGGAGCTGGGCCACGCTGCCACCGCCACGCAGCACAGAGCACCGGGTCAGGCCAGGCTCTGCAGCTGCGCTGCCCCAGGAGCTCACAGCCCCGCCGCCCAGAGCATTGCGCTGGCGGTGGAGAGAGCGAGTTGAGGCTGTGGGCGAGGGGGAACAGCGGGGGAGGGCTGGGTGAGCCTCCTGGGCCAGGAGCTCGGGGGCCGAGCAGGATGGTCCCGCGGGCCAGATGTGGCCCCTGGGCCGTAGTTTGCCCACCCCGATATAGAGTAATTAGCTAAGACATACCGAGGAGGCTAGATCACAGTGTGAATGCGAATAACTTCACCTGCTTTATCTGGGCAGTCCTAACCCTGCCTCACTGTCTCAGGTGAGTTTGCATTAATACAATGGCCAGTCAAAGACTTGACACAATTAAGAAACTCAGAAACAAAGGCAGCTGTTTCTTGCTAAATGAAACATGGCACTAAAGGCTGTTGTCCACATGTGAGAATCCAATTAGCAATTTGATTTATGCCTATGGTATTAAAATAAAATACTGCTATTTATATGATATAGACTAGCACAGCATGATTTTCATTCTTGTAAATTAAAGGATGATTCATCACAGAACATTAAAATGCAGATCTGGACTAACACACGTGGTATTTCAAATTCCATTCTATACAATGGAGAAATCAGATGAGCAGCTAGAACACATGGGCAAAGTAGTAGTACTTCTACCGGTTCATGTTTTCCTTCTGCTCTGAACAATACACATCGAAGTCTGACATGGCATAAGGTAGAACGAAGGATTCTATGGCTTTCTGACTTTCCTAATGCCCAACCTAAACCTCCTTGCTGCAATTTAAGCCTATTGCTTCTTGTCCTATCCTCAGAGGTTAGGAAGAATAATTTTTCTCCCTCCTCTTTGTAACAACCTTTTATGTACTTGAAAACTGTTATCACATCCCCCATCAGTCTTCTCTTGTCCAGACTAAACAAACCCAGTTTTTTCAATCTTCCCTCGTAAGTCATGTTTTCTAGACTTTTAATCATTTTCTCTAGACTTTCTCCAATTTATCCACATCTTTCCTGAAATGTGGTGCCCAGAACTAGACACAATACTCCAGTTGAGGCCTAATCAGCACAGAATAGAGCGGAAGAATTACTTCTCATGCCTTGCTTGCAATACTCCTCCTGCTAATACATCCCAGACTGATGTTTGCTTTTTTTTGCAACAGCGTTACTCTGATTCATATTTAGCTTGTGATCCACTATGATCCCCAGATCCCTTTCTGCAATACTGCCTCCTAGGCAGTCATTTCCCATTTTGTGTGTGTGCAGCTGATTGTTCCTTCCTAAATGGAGTACTTAGCATTTGTCCTTTATTGGTCCCCTCCCCACAATCCTGAGGTCAGCCAGGAGCTGTTTTATCTCTTGTACAACTCAGAGCAGCTTCAGGGGTGTTCTGTCTTGCATTTGGCTGCAATAGTGCACATGGAACTGCTCTTGCAGAAATTAACCACAGCATAGCAGTGCTCTGGCTATTCCCCTGACAAATATCCTGTGTCTGGACCAGGGTTCAGGGGAGATAAAGGGCAAGGCGTAGCTGGTTTAGTTAATTTTATGGTTGTTTTACAAAGCACCCTGGATTGCGGGCCAGGGTCTGACTCTAAAACTGCAAAGACTCAGGAGATTTTTTTGGCAGGGGAGACTTTGTGACTGTGTAATGGTTTAGGCAGAACCTTATTTCACACCTCATTTACTTGGATGATTGGAACTTGAAAAAAGGAGTGAGGGGAGATGTGAGTCTCTTTAAAGGACGTCATGAATGTGGTTTTATTGTCCTCAGTTCTTGGGATAGTGCACCTTCCTGGTCCTCTCTTCATGACTTTCTAGAGTGCTCATAACTCATTCTGGCCAAGCCTAGCCTTTGTGGGGCAGTGTCTTAAGTTGTGGGTCCAAGGTCAGCATTCAGTAAACCATATTGTTTGGTGGAGAGCAACAGGGAAGAGGAGGCTTGAACAATCAGTTGTAAGAGATAGGCACTTCTCATTGAGGATACGTCTACACTGCAATTAGACACCTGTGGTTGGTCTGTGCTGGCTGACGGGCTCCGGCTAAGGGCTGTTTAATTGTGGTGTAGATGTTCAGGCTTGGGCTGGAGCCCGGGCAGGGGCACTGGAACACTGGGCCAAGGGGCCATGGCCCTCCCACTCTTTAAAATGGACTGGCCAGGCCCGTTCACTTTTCGACATGAGCCTGGCCTCTGCCCCTCCTCTTACCCATGAGGCCACGCCTCCTTGGCCAGGCGAGAAGCTGCAGCCGAGCCCAGGCAGCTGTGGGGAGCCACGGACCCTCCAGTTGCCCAGGGTGGGGGGCTGAGAGCAGCCCCTGGCCTGTGTCCTCACCTCCCAGGGTCCCCACCCAGGGCAGATACAGGGTCTGTGGCTCCCCACAACTGCCTGTGCAGCTCTTACCATGACTCAGCTCTGGCTCTTCGGCCAGCCCTGCCCCCAGGCCAGGCTGGAAGCTGGAGCTGGGTCAGGGTAAGAGCTGTGCAGGATTCTGAAGGCGGTGGAGGAGCCTGGGCTCCCTGGCCTGGCTTCGGCTTCCAGCTTGGCTGGGAGGCAGGGCCTCGGGGAAGAGGCGGGGAAGGGTGGGGCCATTGAGGGGGTGGAGCCTCATGGTCCCCCCATTTTTACAAAGAATCTGTTGCCCCTGAGCCTGGCCTCTAGGATCCTGTGAGGTGGGAAGGTCCCAGAGCTTGGGCTGCAGCCCACACCCAAATACTTACTGTGATTAAGCAGTCCCTTTAGCCTGATCCCAAATCAGTGGGCAAAGGCCAGCCACTGGTGTCTAATTACACTGTAGACATACCCCAAGAGGCCACGGAGGATCAGTTTCAGCAGCTGGTAGGGGGTTGGAGCAGAGCATGTGTCTGGGTGGTACCGTGGAGGGGTGGGTGTGTGTGTGTGTGTGTGTGTGTGTGTAGTTAGTTCAAGAGGAGGAAAAAACAAAGGCATATGTTGGGGTCTCAAAAGAACAAGACCTCTGCACACTTGGTGCTAGGGCCAGCTCTACTTAACGTACAGCAGCTCTCACTCTATTGTCTGGGCACTGAATGATGATTCCATCTGTCACAGATGCCCTTATCTCACAACCACATAATGACACTATCAGCATTTGAAAAATGGGATTAAAATGAAGCTGTTGGGGAATTTGGGTGAGGAAACAGGACAATTTTATGGCTGCATCACTCTGTGCTCTCAACAAGGCTGCCTGCCTCAACCACTCAGAGCATCGATGCGTATACCGTCATTTTTCTTCATCACAAGATGTTGTCCTCATCTTACCATTGCAGTGGCTCATACTCTGTTCTGGATTCCATGTTTCCAGCTTGCTACAAAAGGCTACTGGGGAAGAACTCTTCCACCTAATGAATTAGGTGTAACCATGAAAGGCAGTTAGTGATCACAGCCTCTGCTATCAGTTCCACTTTGTTAGACAGCTGGCTTTGAAACAAAGGTCGGTTAGAAGAGCATGTGGTTTCTGTGACCTCTACTGCCACTGTTGCTTGATGCTTCCAGCATTACTGGAAAACTCTACAGTAAAACAACACCTCCCAAAGGACTGAATGGCATCTCTACTGGTCTCTATTATATCATTCATTTTCTCAGATCAGCAAAGACCTTGCTTTCCTTTTTTCTTCTCTCCCTGCTCCTCCTCCACTTAAAAGACTGAACTCTGTAGTGATGGAACAAGAATTAAAAATCTTACACCTAGAAGCACTGAAAACTGGTTTAACTCTTCCTGTCATATTTCAGCAAAATAAACTCCCACTCTGGGGAGAGATTAAGAATGACTCAGAATGAGTTAGGGTGGGAAGTTAGTGTAATAACTTGAGCACTGAACCCACAGAGTGTTTTTTCTCTGCATAATTATAGCGAATCCCTCATCTGCTGCTGATTTTGATTTATTTGAACACCACTATCTACATGGCAAATGGCTATGCTGAGCTATCCACAGCACATACTACTAGTATTGGTTGAAGTGGGTTGTGAGCAAGAACTAGAACTTTTGTGAGAGAGTCGACAGCATAATAAAGAAAATGGTCTGGCTCTTCTCCTTTGATCTCATCTTTGTTTTTCCTTCTTTATCTCTGGCACTGGCTCTAAATGCTTAGAAGACCATACTTGGTTTAACTGTCAATCAGTCATTGCCAATGCATTTATTCAGCTTTAAGCCTGTGATAGTTACTTGTGGGTAATTAGGTCAGATATTTAACCCAACAGCAGTAGTAGGTTGGTTCTGGTTTGTTTGTTTTAAATATACAAGCTACTGGCAGGTATTTTGACTATGTAAAAATGTTTCCAGGGCTTGGATAAACTGTTTTGGAACAGGAAGAAGGAGGTAAAAATAAAATAAAATAAAATTCCAAAATGGAGAGGAATCTTAAACCATAAGAAAAGTATCAGATTTTCTTCCTGGGTTTAACCACCAAGAATATAAGTCTTTGCAATATATTATTTTCTATAGATTCAATTTTGGCATTCTGAAATACCTGTTACTGTGATATGTATATCAGATGCAACTTTATTAATTTTGTAACATTTTTACTACTTTTTGAAACGCCTAGAACATTGTTGCATTTGTAAATCTGTATTCTGAGTTTTTAATCTAATAAGTCATCATGACAGACAAAGAAATAGGAATCTTCCTTCTAGGAATTCAAAAGGTGCACCAGTCTTGTATCAAACCTCTAGATTTCAGGCATACTGTCTTAATAGCCTCTAGTTATAACCACAACATGAGAAAGCTTCTAACAACTTTTGAAACTTAAGCTATGCATGGAGTGTTAAAGTAAAATGTTTGTATTCTATTAGGAATATGAATAAAAATGAAATAATGAATACTGAAGCCCAATTAAATGCTTCAATGTTCCTGGTACGTGGCAGCGGGGGCTATGCTGTCTCTAAGAAATTTGGGGATACCCCTTGCCAGGGGACTTGCAAGCTGTCCTCTGGGCAGCTTTAAGGCGGCTTTGTGGTGACAGAGTGGTACAAAGCAGCCTTATCAGAGGTCAATATCTAGCTCTGAAACGGCACAGGACCTTGCACAGAATGGAACATATCTTTGTGTTTTATAGCTTAAGGACCCATGCTGGTGTCAAATGTTAAAAATTTTCAACCTATGTGAGTCAACATCAATAGTAAAAAGTTGGAGGGTTTAAAATCACCCCTTACTCTGTTTTATGACACAATAATCAGACACACCCCACTGATGACATAATGTTTATATTGAATATTCTATTTCCATCAATTCCTATAAAAGCTAAAGGTTCTTAAAGTCAAAATAGCTTCTTAGTTTTATAATTAGTGGTACAGATAGCTGGAGTCAATGGAAAATGTCTGTTATCCCGGGTAAGTTCACAGTAATTTCTTTTCCTATATAGTGATGTCTCACCTTTCCTCTGTCCTTCAGTGACTGCTAATATAAAAGCTTGCTCTGTTCTGTTTGACATCTAAAGGATGAGATGTAGGGAAGGGGAGGAGAACTTTCTGAAATGAGCATTAGCTTAAGGGGAGACATTAGACAGATCGAGAAGGTCAGTACCATTTAACCATTTGCTGCACAATAACAGCGGTGAATTAATGCGCAGTCCAGTAGCTGAGCTCCAAACATTAATTGGGGGGAAAAGAGTAAAAAAAATTTCATTTTATTTTAAGGCCTTTTTAAAATCTAAATATAGAAGAGCACATCAGTAATTTAGGATACTGTACTGCACTGGGCAGGGAATAAGGGTGGGATTTTCACCAGTGCTCAGCATTGGCCTGACTCAGTCCCCATTAAAGTCAATGGGAGTTTTACCATTGACTTCAATGGGAACAGAGATAGACCAATGCATATATTATCTGGGGAGGCTTTGGAATCCCTATGTCACTAATCTACAGGACCCCAGCTTTGGAACAGTCTCTGAGAGGACCCCTTCAGTGAGCCAGACCCCCTAGGGCTCTCAATCTTCTTCCAGGGCAAGCCGGACGGCTTCACCACCTCCTTAGGCTGGAACTCTGGTCTTTCAGCAACCCTGCTTCACATTGTGAGCTCCATTCAGTGAGTCCCACTGAGGCAGACTCCTGAGGGAGACTTGCACAATCCTAGGGAGCAATGTGCCTCCTCCATCAGCATCTGCAATGATCGTCAGTCTGCGTTGTAAAACAGAAAACATAACTGGAAAACATCATAGGAAGTCCTTGGTTAGCACACAGAAAAGAAAGTTTACAGCATAGTCCATCCTGACAGCATAGAGCCCAAAGCTCTGTCACTCTGACCTCTGCCCCAGTTCAGGTGTGTGCCTGTCTCAACTACTTCCTGCAGCCAACACTTAACCTCACACACCCCCAGTCCTTTGTTCTCCAGCTGGAAAAACACTGCTTGGCTTCCTGCAGAGAAGTGGGCCATCCAGGGTCACTGGTTGGTAGGCACCAAAATCCCGGTGATTGGATTTGCCATTGTTCTCAAAAGTTCCATTGATATGGGTCCCAAGCCCCAGACAGCGAGGCTCCATTCACACCTGAGCTTCTGGGACTCTGCAGAGAACAAACAACACTTTCTACTCCCTAGGTAACACTGCAGCATGTAAGGGAAACTAAGGCACATCTAGTATTAATAAAAAATGTTATAAAAGTTCCCACTTCATCACACCCTGTCAGTGGAATTTTTAAAGAACAGGTTAGACATACAGCTGTCAGGGACCGTTTAGGTATACTCAGTCCTGCTTCAGCATGGAGTGATTGACTAGGTGACCTCTTGAGGTCCCTTCCAGCCCTACTTTTCAATGATTCCGTGTTTTATATATTTGACTATCATGAGATTTTATGCAGACTCATATGGACTAATATGAAAATAGCCTCTCACATCAGTCCACAAAAAACATTCTTTAAAAACAGCATATGTCTTTATGTGAATTGTGTACGTCTTTTCCTTATGGGTGTGTTGCTAGTAAATATCTTCCGCATGGTGGCAGAAATCTATGATGGTATTGTTCAGATGGCTGCTGGTTGCTAAGCACTAAGGGACAGGAAGAGTTGGAAAAGTGAAGCCCATATTAAATCAGTGTGTAAAAGAGGGGCACAGTATTTTCAGCTATTATGAAAAATAACACATTAGGGGAAGGACACAAATGTTACTTGTGTAAAGATAAAGTGGGTCCAGAGGAAGATTCAAATTTAAAGTGTTCCGGGGACTCCAGGCAAAGCTGTAGTGAGCTGGGGATCATAGACTCAAAAGTGCAATGAAGGGAAAGAGCAGAAAAAGTTAGGGGCCCAGTAAAACTATAGCAAATAAGGAACTGTAAAGCTTCCTATGGGATCTTAAAATACATTAATTTAATTTTCAAAGTTCCGATAGCTGCTTCATAATAAATAAACATTTTTTACTAAATCCTACCTTTAAGACAAAAAAGGCTTCTAACTGAAATCTACCAGTTCTGTCTCTGTCCGGGTTGCACTCCTAACCCAAACTAATGAACTCTTAGGACTAGAGTAAACTCTTAAAGCTAAAAGAAGGTCCGTAGCTATGCAAAACTTCTAGGTTGGAGTTAAGTTTTTCAGCTATATTAAACCCTAAGTTGGAATGAACTCCTCAGGACTGGCTTCTGGCTAAACGGAACTGGACTAAGAGCTAAAGACCAAATTGTGTGTGCCCTTAGCCTTGCATCTATTATATGTTCTGTTTCTGAACAATTAGCCCCTTCCACCTTACCCAAAATGGAGTTTCACAGCCAGCAGCAAACAGTGCCCTTTCCTAGCTCCAAAGAAAATGCCTCCAATACTTTACGCTAAGGTAAAAGTACCTCAATATATTCTTTGATGCTAAGGGCGATTAGAAGGAGGGGAGGAGAAACCAACCCCGCAGCTTGGATCGACTTCTCTATCTAGCTTTGTACTCAAAAGATTTTTAATACAAATAACAAACATTGCCCATTTAACCCTTTCACAAGCTTATTTGATTGGCGTCAACTAAACTACTTTCAGCACAGAAGATATTAGCACAGTTAAGTTTTATTTTGTGATAAAAGATTTTTTTTTAAGGATTCAGCCAGGAACTCTCTTATTAATTCAAATAGAGTAAGCTTTTTAAGAGTGCACAAGCATACATAGAAATGGTGATGAATATTCTGTAAGTCCATTACAATGCAGTTCTGTAATCATGGTAAAGTGAGTCACTTTAGCTTACCAATGTCTATCAGCAGCAAGGTTAATGTAAATTATTTGGAATAGTAGAAAGTCAGTGCACTAATAAACTGTCTACTCTGAAATATTGTCTAGTGGTTAAAACACAAGAGTAGGTGTTAGGAATGGAGCTGACTTCTCCTGGATCTCATTAAATTGTTCTGTGGCCGAAGACAAATCACTTAACCTCTCCCTGTCTGTTTGCCATCTGCAAAATGTGGATACTCCTACTTTTCCCAAGAAGAGTTGCAAGGCTTAATTCGCTGATACTTTGAAAGCACTCTGAGATGCTCAGATGGAAGGTTGCATAGAAGAGTAAAATGTTACATTAGAATTTGAAAACAAACACCTCAGCCCTGTCTCAGTGTTTATCCCATCAATTCCTGGGCTTTGCCTTGGCATTTATATGACACAGGGAGATTATTATCCTGTGACAACATTGTAATCTAGTGATAGTATCTTTTCAATCAGTTAGGGATCAAATTTCACCCTAAAAAAACCAAACCCCAGTTCACAAACAAATATCTGCGCCCACACTAAATCAAGGGCTCTGATACCCTGGTAATGGGCCTGGCTTCAGAGGTGTGTATGAACAGAGATGTAAATAATACATAATCATGCACTTCACAGGATTAAATCGGCATTTTGTTAGTGGGTGTTTGTCACAATGTGCATGTTTTCTGTGTTACTGGTTTCTTATACCATTAGATTAGTCACTTGGCAATTTCCCAGAATGGCAATTGTTCATGCTAGACTGCTGGATATATACAGTTGAAACTGATTGTCCATGGCTTTGTTCACACAATTTTCATTCCTTTAAACTTACTTTAAAAGGTCTCTTCCCCTCTTTATATACTATAAACCATATTCACAACAAGCATAACTGTGAACTCTTGATTTTACTGTTTGGAGAGATGGTATAAAATGTGCTGGAGGATGTATGGGAAGGTGAAAAATATACACCCATGTTATGTTTTCTAAACGTGTGCAGCCTTGTCTGAGATTTTAGGTACTTAAGATAGGATTGTGCTTTTGCTGTTCAAAGGCTTCATCTCTGACATTCACAATGACATTTAGACATGGATTAAATATTTTGTTGATTATTTTTAGGATAAGCATTATTAAATGATGGGGCTACGTATGTGGTAAATCTTTTAATAAGAATGCATAATTCTCTCAACAGATGGGCAGAGAGATCTATCTTCCAGTGATTTGATTGTACTCAGATAAATAATAGTTATGTTTGAGTGACAGTATAAATGCAGAGGTGTATGTGTATGAATGGCTGTTCCGTAAATGCTAAGAGTTATGAGTTGCTTACTGATATTTTTATTAAGATATTTAACAATGATATCTTGTCCAAAAGATAAATGCACTATGGAAAATTAAACTGAATTTTGGGAAGTATCAGTTTAGTTAATTTTTTTTTTAATACATATACATTAATTAACCGCTCACAGGGTCAAATCCTGAAATCCTCACTCTGGCACCCCCCCAGTCCAAATTTACAAATACTTTGCTTACATAAAGGGTGAATAGATATGATATATACATAAATACATACACATAAGGCCTGGAGCCACACAACAGTATGCTGTGATCCTGCCATATCTCAGGAGGTAAGCAGTGTCAGCTGTTGTTTAAGAAAGAACATTACATTTGGCTATCACAAACTTAAAAACAGCTGGGTTCCTGTCTCCCTGAAAAAGAGAGCAAAGCTGCATCAGATTTACAGGCTGACTTTACTGACCATGACTTGTCACAGTTACAAAAAGTAAAAGCACGTGCATATGAATGTGTGGTCCTAATTGAAAATGTTGTGGCTAAATCTGTGACTGGCTCATTTACTTATCTGAGCCAGAACTATGGACACCAGGGTTTGGGAAGCCGCAGTATATTTCCCCATCACATATATGTGCTATTTCAAACGTCTGCTGAGTACATGTTGAATCCATGGGTCTCCATTTTATGTCACACTATGCCCAACTATTCACTACAGTTAGCAGGCTTCTCAATTTGGGCCTTACCAGGACCTGATTTTTCAGAGGTGCTGAGCACCTGTAACTCCTACTGATTTCACTTAGAATTGTGGGTACTAATGACACCTAAATATTAGGTCCTGTGTATCAAATGTGGGTGGGGTTGTATTGTATTACTAGTTGCATTAAGGCCAGATCTCTGTTCTGGTTCCCTGGTGCAACTAGAGGACAGCTTGTTCCAGGACAGTCATCACCCCAGCTTTTTACTGTTTAGATGCATCTGACTATGCTTACACCCAGTGACACAGGTACACACCTGGCTTTGAAGTGCCACCAGGCTTATCCCTCAGCCAATAATCATGGTGGTGATGATGATTGCACATTACCCTTACTAACTCCTTCAGCTTCTTGCTGCTACTGCTCATTTAAAAAAATAATTTTTAAGAACTGTTGTGCTCTTTTTTAAAAAGGAAAAAACCTCCTTCCTTCCACTTCCGGCTCGTAAAGACCTCTCAGAATGGTCATTGGAACACTTCCCGGGACAATGATGTCAAATATTTATTCAGACTACTTTTCATGATGCTCTTGTGCTTTACTAACTTTAGGGTTATCATACGTCTGGTTTTTCCCGGACATGTCCGGCTTTTTGGTAATCAAACCCCCGTCCGGGGGGAATTGCCAAAAAGCCGAACATGTCCGGGAAAAATACCGGCCAGGCACTTCCCCTCCCGGGCTCCAGCTGCTCTGCTCCTCCCCTGACTCTTCGGCTCTGTTCAAGAGCCGAGCTGCCCGAGCGCTCCGGCTTCGGGCAGCCCCCTTGCCTCCGGACCCTGAGCCGCCGGCCGGGCACTTCCCCTCCCGGGCTCCAGCTGCTCTGCTCCGGCGGCGCAGGGTCCGGAGGCAAGGGGGCTGCCCGAAGCCGGTAGCGCTCGGGCAGCTTGGCTCTCAAACAGAGCCGAAGAGTCAGGGGAGGAGCAGAGCAGCCGGAGCCCGGGAGGGGAAGTGCCCGGCCGGGGGCGCAGGGTCCAGAGGCATGGGGGCTGCCCGAAGCCCGAGCGCTACCGGCTTCACGGTTTGCCGGGCAGCCTCCAGACCCTGCACCCCCGGCTGGGCGCTTCCCCTCCCGTGCTCCAGCGGGGAAGCGCCGGCCAGGGGCGCAGGGTCTGGAGGCTGCCCGGCAAACCGTGAAGCCGGTAGCGCTCGGGCAGCCCTTTTCGCGTGGCTGGGAGGGACGAGGGGGAGTTAGGGCGGGGACTTTGGGGAAGGGGCGGGGAATGGGCGGAATTGAGGCGGGGCGGGGGTGGGAAAGGGGCGGGGACAGGGCCCGTGGAGTGTCCTCTTTTTATTTTTTAAATATGGTAACCCTAACTAACTTTCTTGCAAATAACACCATGATATCTGCATGTTTGTGAATAAAAGGGTTGTGAATACTGGCAAAGTGGATTAACAGGCTTTATTTGGATTATTATTTGTGAATGCTCTTTTCACCCATCTCTGCTTATAATTTCCCCTGCAGTTTCAACTGGATTCAGTATTCTTTACTTACTGTCCTGAACTGTTGGATAATGTAACTTGCAGCTAAACAGCTGTCAAGTTTCTTCTTAAAGGTGAATGCATTACAGTGGTTATCGCTATCTTGCTATATATACAGAAGTATGTAAAGCAGTTGGGGAACTTTTGGTATGAAAGGAGACATACTATTGGATGGTAAAACTAAGAATTGTTCAGAGGTAAATCAAGAATAATGGCTGATTGCTCAAGTTATTGTATTTTAACAAATATGTATTCAGTTGTTCAAAAGATCTTGTCTGTCAGGTGGTCCTTCATTAAGTGATTTTGATAAGTGGCATTAATTTAACAGATTTCCACCGAATGAGACTGTTTAGTAAGGAGAATAAATTTCCAAGGATGATTTGTCTGTGTTTGAATATTACTTGACTGAGGGCCTGATCCAAAGCCCACTGAAGTGAATGGAAGACACATTGACTGCAGTGAACTTTAGATCAGGCCTTGATATGACACTTGTTTAAACGTGTGATCCCATGACTGACATTTCCAATCAGGTTTAGGCTACATAAAAACTATCTCTTCAAAATTTGCATTATAAATGGTTCATGTAATTCAGAGATAGAAAAGGATTATTGTGTCAATCAATCTGTTCTGCTGCCAGTATTTTTTTAGTATATTTTTGGTATATTTTTGAGTGCTTCTTAAATACTTAGGGCTTATTTCACGTTGCTAGGATAGGGATGCCAGTGGGGTTTGCAGTTTTCTGGAATGTATTTGGTACCAGGGAGGGGAGATGTATTTGTGCACCCTCCTCTTGGTGTTCGTTCCCATCTTTAACAAGGCCAGAAGATTATTAGCCTAGGAGTACTATTGTCACAGACCAAAAGCTAGATGTTTACTTGAACCATTAGGCAACTGTTAAACTGGAACTAATCCAATGTCTGATAGAGCTTCCTATTTATCTGAAGAATTCTGTGTCCCCTTAAACTATAACAAAATTGGACAGTTATATTAAACAAGTGATGTACAAAAAACTTATTATTTATCAATGTTAGAATATACATTTTAAACATAAAAAAATCCCTTGACTTACATTTTTTCCCTAATATAAGGTATCTGAGAGAGTCCCAAATAAATGAGAAAACATAGTGTTTAAAGAAGACGTTTTGTGCTCTAGAGGTCATTTAAGACCTCCCGAACACTTATTTCATGGTTCCGGAGAATGAAGTACAATATACCCATACGTTAGAGGCTGAGAACTTTCTGGCTATATGTAGAACTATGTATTTGCTCCCACTACATTATGCGCCACATAATAAAGGGTTGTGTTTCTAATGATGGCAATTATAGCACTAGAGAGCTTGGCTCTTGAGGATGGTGTCATAAAAAGAGTTTAAGTGCCTGTATTACCAATTCTGAATGTCTTTAATTAAACAGGTGAAACAAAAGAGGAAAACAAGCACATTACTCTACAGACTCCCTTAGGATTATGGTCCTGATCCAAACCCCATCAAGTCAATGGGAGTGTTGACCTCAATGTAAAGTGCCATCCAGGAGAATTTGAGAGTGGTGAGGAGCAGGGATGGGGCCAGTGGACCCACAGTTACTTGGAAGGGCTGTCCATTCCTCCCCAGAAGGCGACTGCAGCACTGAAGGCCTATGAGTGGCTCTGCTGCTGTATAAGAGACTAGGGAGGAGCTCTTAACCACCAGCACCCATGCTGGCTACTCAAGCTGTGCTCTGGGTATAGGTCTCCTCCTCCCAATAAAACAAAGCACATGGGACATGGCAAAGAACCCCAAAATTCCTTTGTGCTTGTTACAAAGTCCAAAATGCCCTAATGCTTATATCCCTTAATTATGTCTATATGGGGTGTGTAATTTAATATCACATGATTTAAAAATACTTGCCCAGTCTTAATCTATTGACCTTCACTGTCTCTTGGATGTCTTTCTCCTCTTCCCTTGCTCCTTCATATACCTAGCACACTTCAGATTCTCTTCTCATTTCTACTCAGCTTGACAGTTTCATTTCAAAAACAATTTTTGGTTCCCAAAAGTGCATGCTAAGACTTTTATGATTAAACTTTTCTGACATCATTTCTTATGGCTTTTTTCTGATGCTACTTTCATATTTCATACCAGTGTAATGATATCCCTGGCTGGTTTGTCAGTGGGGACTGAACTACGGGAACTCTGAATCTAGAAACATGAACCTCTCTGCTGCTTGTGCTAAAGGACTAGGTCCATTAGGATACTCGTGAAACTCTTAACATGGTTCAGGCATTAGTGGGGGACAAAGCCATATACTGGGTTACTGTGGATTAAACATAGTTCAGACACTAGAAGGGAACAAAGACACATCTCACTAGTGTGTTACATTCTCCCCTGGCCAGGGAAGATTGTCCTGAACATCAGAGATTCACACCATCCATATCCTTGTAAAGGCCACTAATCGTAATGCTACCCTTGGTTGAATCATCTGCTGGAGTTGCACCTGGGACTACTTGAACTAAAAGCATGAGTTTCTACTGCTTGAAAAAAATGACCAAGTTCATTAAAGTGGCAGAGGAAGCAGACATATAAAGCTATTCTCACTGGTCAAGTGTACATTTGTCCCTCTCTAGTGGCTGGATCACACAGCCTTGAGTCCACTATTGTGACCAAGCAAATGGACCTGCTCCTTTAGGTCATGTAGGCTCACATTTTTACATCCAGAGGTCCTGTGTTTGGTCCCTGCAGGTGACCCGTTCAGGGTAATTTTTATATCAATACTGAACAGTTATAAGCATTTCAACATTTGTATTGTTTTAAGCCTATTGCAGCTTTTTAGCACTCTATACCTGCTAGTAAATGTTATCCACCTGTACGCAGATGAAGTTTAACTTTGAGCCGTTTTTTCCCCAGTGTAATTGTTAATTTTTATATTGTGTAAATGGACAATATATGACATGGTTTCCTTGTTAATTCTGAATTACTGATATCAGTACTAAGTAATGACTTGAAACTACACATACGAAAACTGCATGACAATGCAGTCACATACAATACTATGAAATGCTTTTTAGTACTAATTAGAACTGAAAATGCCAGAAAAGAGGCTATACAATATGGACATAGTAACTTTCCTGTCTCTGAGCAGTCATATAAGTTCTCTGAGCATGTGTGTTACTCATAAAGTGTAAACACAATATTGATATTCTGTCTGTGCTGGTTGGAAGTTTTTCATCAATGTTTTTTGACAGAAAATATCATTTTCATCCAAACTGAAACATTCCGATGGGAAACATTTTCATTTTGGAAAACTTGCATTCTGGAAAACTTTCATTTCAGGAAATTCTGAAATGAAATTTCAGATTTTAAAAAATATTTGTACATGGTTTCAAAACATCCGTTTGTAGTAATGCATATTATGCGCTAATACTAACTTGTAATATAATAGTTGAAACATCCCATTTTTTATTTTATTTTTAAAACCATTATGGACAGCTGCTACTTAGTACTGACAAACATTTTATGATGTTTTCTAGATCAGTGTTTCCTGTTTGTGTTGCAATGAAACAATTTGATGAAAGTATGCTACTATTACTGGCATGTTATGAAATAATATAAAAATGAGAACCCATAAAATACAATGTCAAAACAAAATTTCCAAATGTCAAAATGAAATTGAGTTTCATCCAGCACTAGTACACGTATCAGCTGGTTATTCTCAGCAGCTTGGCTAAAAGTCCACTTAAACTCTAAATGGTCAAGGCCTGATTTTTAAAACTGCACACCTAACTTGCACATGCACTCACATTTGCATGTACAAATGTGCAGTTAGATGTATATCTGATTAGCACATGCAGTGAAGATAATTACCTTTGCAAGTCAGGTTCACAACTGCATGGGCACAATTTTAAAAATCAGGACCCATACTGTTTACAGAATTTAAAGAAAGGAATGCATCATTCTGTAATACTGTGTACAATTTAAAAGGCCTTATGACTCTTGGATTCATGTTTGTTGAATACACTTATATGGACTTCATTCATTCCTGAACTGTATTTAATATTCAGTGTAATTCTAATTTTTATTTAGATTGACGTAGCTATGAACAAAATGAAAAGGAAATTGTCACTGGGGATGCTGGATAATTCATATTTAAGTAATTGGTGATCCACATTGCTTTGATTTTAATTCTAATTGACATACATGATTTTAGAACATGGGCAATAGTTTTAGTAAGGCTCCCCCTTCCCCCAACGTTTTTCTAGAGTGGGACCGATGTGTCTGAATGTAAAAATGTCACTTGCTCTAAACAGCCCTGACAGAATATATACCAGAGACACTTACCTCTCTGAAGCAAGACTCATAAATTTGGGTTAACTCCAATGGGAGCATGCAGTTTTTAATCAATACTTTTATTATGAGTTACTATTCTCCCTCACTTCCAGATATGACCCTTCCCAAACCCCCATCAGTCCACAGGGTTAGAAACCACTTATGCTCTGCTAGAACATTAAAAATGCCCTGTGGCTGGATGAACCAAGTGAGTGCTTTAAGGCTCAAATACTTTTCCATAACTATTAGCTATGTGTTAGAGCAATACCCAGGCAGGTAGTAGCATCATTACAATGGCACTTCTTCTTTTAAGTGACCAGAAAAAAATGTAAGAATGCATAATATTTCCAGCCTGACAATTAAGCCAGCCTTAGCCAATATTTTTTGATGTAATTTATTAAAATTTCTTTATCCTAGCATTTCCATTTCCTCTCATCTGCTGAAAAAAAGCTAGGCTACACTTGGCCTTAGTGCTCATTGGGCCAAACTATTATGCACAGACCTACACTGGGGAGATGCAGAGCCATATTGCCAAAGGGAAGCACTGACCAACATTGTGACACAGCAACTCGGGAGTTTTCCTGTGCACAGGACAGCAGCATCTCTTACAACTGTCTGGGGGGTGCAGTACATGTTGTCCTTTTGCGGCTTCCCAGTTCCACAGGCTGGTGCAGAGAGAGAAAGGTAGGGGCATTTTAGAGGGCCCTACCAGGGAGCACTCACTGCATTGGCGTGCAGAGGGGAGGTAAGGCTTATATACTGCCTTCTCTTTCCTCCCCCACTTGCCAATTCTGGTTGCCAAAATTTGGGATTGTTTCTATTGAAAAACTTGTTTGGCCCATTTTATAAGATAAGTCCACATCCAAGCTTCTTTAAAGTTCAGGGGTACTCAGGTCTGGAGTCTTGGTTCAAGTTCATCCCTGTTTTATTGCAGCCGCTTACAGCCCCATGTGCAGCTTCCCAAGGGAGCATCATGTATGTCTGCCGTGTTCACACCTCCCTAGATCTGGCTGTTTATATACACTAGGTAACTGTTAAAGTGTAACAATAGCTTGCATAGCACCAGAAGAAGACAGGGGTAGGCAGAGAACGAATGCTGAACGTTAAAGTTAAATTGAACTTCAGCATAGGCTAGATATGTCCTGGCATTAGAGCTAAGATAAGAACACAAGACTTGCCAGAACCGATCAAGTCTTTTGTTCATCATATCCTGAATCCTGCTGCTGGCAGTGGCCAATACCAGGGTGCTACTCAACAATTAAGAGACTATTGGAGCTGGATATAAAAGTTGCTCCCATGATTAATAGGCGGCTGCTGGACTTGGAAGTGTTGGGGAACGCCACTCGTTTGTTATACATTCAGCCCTCAACTTGAGAAGCTGAATTACCTAGCCGCTCTGATAATAGAACTTGTCCTATGTTTCTGTTAAATCATGATAGCTTCATTAAATAAAACATTCTTTCTCTGACATTCCTTTTCATGGTACTGTAATTCAATTAACGACACCCCCCCCTTACAGCTGTTCATAATATTTACAATGAACAATATATTTTAAAAAAATAAGCCCTTTTTCTCTTTAAAAATTGAGTGCAAATAGACTTTGATTTTGACCTCTTTATTTGCTGCTGACAATTATTTGTACACTTCATCCAGACAATCAGCCTCTAGATAGCTAATTTAGTGTTTGTTGGGGTCTTTGTTATATACTGTTTGCTATTTGATTTGGGTAATGGGGGACTAAAGCCACCAAAGTGATTTTTTTTATAGGTGTGTGGGGAAATAGAGCGGGGGGGGGGGGGGGGCCTTCTTTTTGATAGCCAGAGCTTTAAATCTAAAGGCCCCAAAATAAACCCTCCAACAAAGATCTGTTATGCTAACTACCCTTACACAAAGCAGGGCCCAGGTCAGGGCCTAAACTAGACTAAACTGCACAGTTTTCTGCCAAACTCGGTCAAGGGTCATGTCCAGAGGAGGGAATGGAAGAATACCCCCCCCCCCCCGCAGCAGTACTAATGAAATATGTTCATAACTGATGAAATATAATAACCGCAAGGCTTTAGAAATATAATGCAAGTTGTTTGGCATTAAGAAATTGTTTTGCAAAGAATTAATCATCCTTGCTGCTACACCTATTTGTAACATTTTCCAATTCCAGCTATCTGCAAATTAACCAATAATAGCCCTCCTTTAAGCGTCCCCTGGAAACCCCCCCCCTCAAACCCTCGCCGAAATCCCCCGGAAAATGACATATACCAAGTCTTAAGAAATGTACCCAAGCTAGGGCCAAGCACCACCCCCGCGGAAACCACCAAGCGCCCCTCTACCCAAATAAACACCCACTTCTCGGAAAATTAATAAGGAAGGTAGTGGGGGGGGGGCTGACCCCAACCCCAGCTTCTTAGCTCATGACCAACTCATGTCTAGCCCCAACCCCAGTTTCTTAACTCATGACGTATTGTCTGTACTTTGCTTGCGGTTTGACGAAATAAAAGTCCGCCTGCGTGCGGTGCTCGGTGTGTTGGTCTCCGGACTACACCCCAGTGCACTGGTTTGTATGTCAATAAACTGGCCTCAGGCTTGAGTCTTTGAACTAAAATAACTGCGTGGGGGTCTTTGACCACAACAGGTGTGAAGAACTATCTTGCATGAACATGCATATTCATGTGAGAACAAAAGCATTTACATGTGAACAAGCATATATGCACAAATACAAGCTTCCTTCTAACATCTGCATGAACAAAATTTTATCCACTTGGTCAAGAATAGCAAATAAAAGGAGGGTTCTACTGTTGAATTATATATTCAAAAGTACTGTCTATAGAATTCTCCCAGATGTATTCTTGTTCATTATGTACAGCAACAATGTAAGTGTCTGGTCTCATCTGCTGTTGTAAATCAAAAGTATACTATAGCAAATATTTTAACTATGTTTCTAGTGGTAGAAGGTTGGCTGTGAAGAACAGTTAGAGTATTGTATAGGAGAAAGGACAACTTCCTTATTATAATGAGTAACTGAAATTTTCATTTCTTAAAGCAATTTTTTTCTTCTACTTACTACTGAGCAAAATAAATGATGTAAAAAAAGCAGACGATACTTTACACCATAAAAGAACAATGCTGCATCATTGTATGTTAATTTTTATTTTATTGGGATATTCAATATTGGCATCTTACTTTTAAGTAATTCTAAGCTCTCAAGAATCTTGGCGGTGGACTAATTTATTACACTACGTGAATGAGTGACAGGTGTACATCAGATCCTGATCCTGGCTGAGCCTCTCAATTACTTTGTCATCTTCCTGTCCCTTAGTCATCTCATCTGACAAAATTAAGTAAAAAGTTACTTGTATCCTGCAAATGCGGTGAGCAGAATAATTAAGTTACTAAAAATTAAACCTTTAATTTTTCAGGAAGTTTGACCGTTTTTAATAATGTGTAAACCACAAAAGGGTTAATATTAGAAAACATGTCGGCAGTTGCATGTTAAAGTTTCTTATGTCTTGTGTTTAAGGAACATTGTTTCTGAATTGGTTAAAATATTTGGACTTGAAACTTAAGCTTTGAATATGTATAATAGGTACTTTCCATAACTTTTTGTCTATATAATGACTAGGATATCTATTCCATTCATTTCAATAGAATTGATCAAGCAACAATGTTACCCAGGCATAAGGCACAGAAAACTGTCTAACAACCTTGTTTATAGTACAGCTTAGTAGTAGTTTAGACCACTGATGCACTAGTTTCACAAAAATACAAAAGTAATTAAATTCACAACGTTAAAAATAACGTTTAGCATCTGACACAAATGTGCTAAAGGCTTCAGAGCTAATATTTATTATTGTGTCTATAGCTTGGCAAGTAGTGGGGAAATTATTTGCTAGCATGCTTGTTGCTTTTGAATAGCCATTGATTCAGCATATCCCTTGGTGTTTTGCTTTTTCTTGAACTTTATGGGAAGAGGTATCTGTTTGCACAAATGTTGGGAAATAGCGATTTTTCATGCAAAGTACCTGTTTCACAAGCAAACAAGAATATTTGCTATTTGTGATGGAAGTACTCCTGCCCTGTTAAATAGTTTCACTCATCTAGTTAGATAGCAGAAATAATACAATATGATTTGGGTGACCAGTAGCAAACCATAAGTAATAAATTGTCAAAGGCCTAGTTGAAGCACATAATTAGCAAAATTTTAAAACTTGGGTGGCTGCCTTCAGTTTGATTTCCCTTGCTTTTGGTCTTACTTTTCAGCTGTTTCTGCTCTACTTTCACAGTCTCTGGCTGACAATCAATAATATTGAAAGATCTTATTTTGAAAATGTTATGGGCCCCCATGTGGGGAATTGTGTATGTGCAAGCCTGGTGGATCAAAGTATCCCCTGGTATAAGTCCACAGAGCTTTGCTGATTTACACCAGTTGAAGCTCTGGCCCAGCGTGTTTACAGACCCATTAATTGGTACAATTACCATTGTATTCTTGTAGGAACAATGCCGTAATTTTCACGGTGCTACAGTGCATTGTTCTGAGGCATACCTGGTTTTATTCCGTGACTAGTACCAAAGTCTCTCACCTCTATTATTTTAATCTACCCCAGTTTTATAGTGACCAAAAGTCTTTTTCATGTAATGGCTGTTCTGTGGCCTGTGTGAAATGAGCTGGTTCTCTCTGTTCAGCTCCTCCTGCAGAGTCTACATGACAGAAGCCGTGAAAACTGACCTAGCTTAGCACATTTTTGGGCTCCTTTTCAGAGAAACTAAAGTTTAAAAGGATATTAAAACTGAAAGCTCAGACAACTAATCATGGTCCCTACAGAGCAGTGAAGAGGCATGGCAGGAAGGTGTCGTGGAGAAACTTGCTCCCTGTGCCATTTAATACCTGCTCTGCAGAATAGAGTTCTCCATTTATCCACAGATGTGTTCTCTCTGGCACCGTTCACAGTCAGACTCTTATATAATCCTGAATGTATATTGCCATGGGCGGTGCATAACGGAGGCTAGGGGAGGCTAAGCCTCTCCAAAACTCACACCACTAGGGAGGGGGGAGTGGCAGATTACCTGGCCCGTGCCCAGGGAGCCCCAGACAATTTGGGGCCCCTGGAAAAATCTCCACCTGCCATGATTTTGGGGCTGGAGGAATTCTTGCTCCCTGCCATGGAGCTTTTCTGGTCTCGGGGCCGTAGCAGAGGGGGAGGAAGGAAAAAAGGAGTAGGAGGTGGGGCCTCAGGGGAAGAGGTGGAACGGGGGCAGGGCTGCAGGAAGGGGGCAGAACAGGGATGGGGCTGTGGACTGAACAGGGGCAGGGCTGTGGGGAAGGGGCAGAGGGAGGGAGGGCTCTTGGCTTTCAGCCTCCCCTGGCTGGGGCCACGGGGATCTGAGAGCAGCAAGTGGGGGCGTGGCCTTGGCCAGAAGAGGGGTGGGGCAGGGGGCTAGCCTCCCCAAGGGGAAGCTTTCCGTGTATATTGCTGCTTGGAAATCAGCAAGTAAGCCACTACAAGATGCGTAGGCACTATTGGAGAAGTGCTGATCATACATCTTTCACGTGCATCTCTTTAATATGCAGAGTATACAATTGTACTGTATGACATCTTTTCTAGTTATATGAAGGTGCCTATTTTAACAATATAAGGAGAAAAACACCAGACTTGGCAGGACATGAACAACTGTATGTTCCTAACCAAAATGATAAAATCAGCCCCAGAATTACTGCTTTCTGGATGTTGTAATTCCAAGAAAGACAAAACAGCGCCATTGATCGGTTTATACATGAGCAGGAAGGGGTAATAACTAAGGCTGTGTCTACACTACGCACCTTTTAGCGACACAGCACAGTCACTAAAAGGTGCTTTTTGTTGGCAAAACCTTTGTCTTTTGTGGGGGGAGGGGTATGCTTTTTTCATATCTCTAAAGGACAAAAGTTTTGTTGTTTAGGTTCCAGTATAGACACAGCGTAACTGACATGCTAGTAGGATTTTTTTTAAACTGGTTGCTCAAGTGTGATCTAAATGTAGAACTTTTTCAAAACCATGTATAAGAGGTGTATACACTAACCCCATTATTTCTTAATAGGATTTGCATGTGTGCCTGCTACACTCCACTTTGAAAACGTACCCTATAGGTCTAAAACCAATCCGCCTTTTTTGCAAATTAATTTCCAGAATAATCCATAGTATGTACAAGAATGTTCTTGCATATGAATTAGCTTTTGCCATGTGTCATGCACTATGTGAATCCGAGCCTTGCTCCTTTTTTGTTTTCAGTAAACATGTCCCTGTGCCCGGGGGTGCTATAGCAAAGCAGTGAAAATGGCTAGTATTCTAACTATGTTATAGCCCCTCTCTAAGCGGTGCGGCATTTTTATTTTGGTAAACAGTCTAGGATAAAAACTTATATGCATTTAAAAAATCTCAAAAATTCACCCAGATACAATCTCAAGAGTGTGTGAACAGATGAATTCTAGTACAAAATCACAGAATCCTAGAACTGGAAGGGACCTCAAGAGGTCATCTAGTCCAGTCCCCGGCACTCATGGCAGGACTAAATATTATCTAGACCATCCCTGACAGGTGTTTGTCTAACCTGCTCATTGGGGATTTTTAAGATGGAGACTTCACAACCTCCCTAGGCAATTTATTCCAGTGCTTAATCACCCTGACAGTTAGAAAGTTTTTCCTAATGTCCAACCTAAACCTCCCTTGCTGCAGTTTAAGCTCATTGCTTCTTGTCCTATCCTAAGAGGTTAAGAATTTTTTCTTCCTCCTCCTCTTTGTAACAACATTTTACATACTTGAAAACTGTTATCATGTCCCCTTCCAGTCTTCTCTTTCAGACTAAACAAACCCAATTTTTTCAATCTTCCCTCATAGGTCACGTTTTCTAGACCTTTAATCATTTTTGTCACTCTTCTCTGGACTCTCTCCAATTTGTCCACATCCTTCCTGATATGTGGTGCTCAGAACTGGACACAATACTCCAGTTGAGGTCTAATCAGTATGGAGTAGAGCAGAAGAATTACTTCTTGTTTCTTGCTTACAACACTCCTGCTAATACATCCCAGAATTATGTTTGCTTTTTTTGCAACAGCGTTACACTGTTGACTCATATTTAGCTTGTGATCCACTATGACCCCTAGATCCCTGTCCGCAGTACTCCTTCTGAGGCAGTCATTTCCCATTTTGTATGTGTGCAACTGGTGGTTCCTTCCCAAATGGAGTACTTTGTATTTTTCCTTATTGAATTTCATCCTATTTACTTGAGACCATTTCTCCAGTTTGTCCAGACTATTTTGAATTTTAATCCTATCCTCCAAAGCACTTGCAACCCCTCCTGGCTTGGTATCGTCTGCAAACTTTATAAGTGTACTCTCTATGCCATTATCTAAACATTGATGAAGATACTGAACAGGACCGGACCCAGGACTGATCCCTGCAGGACCCCACTTGCTATGCCTTTCCTGCATGACTGTGAACCACTCTGGGAATGGTTTCCCAACCAGTTATGCACCCACCTTATATTAGCTCCATGTAGGTTGCATTTCCCTAGTTTGTTTATGAGAACTGCGAGACAGTATCAAAAGCTTTACTAAAGTCAAGATATACCATGTCTACCGCTTTCCCCCCGCCATCCACAAGGCTTGTTAACCTGTCAAAGAAAGCTACCAGGTTGGTATGACATGATTTGTTTTTGACAAATCAATGCTGACTGTTACTTATCACCTTATTATCTTCTAGATGTTTGCAAATTGATTGCTTAATTATTTGCTCCCTTATCTTTCCGGGTACAGACGTTAAGATGACAGGTCTGTAATTCCCCAGGTTGTCCTTATTTCCGTTTTTATAGATTAGCACAATATTTGCCCTTTTCCGTCTTCTGGAATCTCTCCTGTCTTCCATGACTTTTCAAAGATAATCGCTAATGGCTCAGATATCTCCTCAGTCAGCTCCTTGAGTATTCTAGGATGCATTTCATCAGGCCCTGGTGACTTGAAGACATCTAATTTGTCCAAGTAATTTTTAACTTGTTCTTTCCCTATTTTAGCCTCTTCTGATCCTACCTCATTTTCACTGGCATTCACTACGTCCAATCACCACCAACCTTCTTGGTGAAAACCGAAACAAAGAAATCGTTAAGCACCTCTGCCATTTCCACATTTTCTGTTATTTCCCACACATACACCCCGCATTGAGTAACAGGCCTACCCTGTCCTTTGTCTTCCTCTTGCTTCTAATGTGTTTGTAGAATGTTTTCTTGTTACCCTTTATGTCTCTAGCTAGTTTGACCTCGTTTTGTGCCTTGGCCTTTCTAATTTTGTCCCTACATACTTGTATTATTTGTTAATATTCATCCTTTCTAATTTGACCTAGTTTCCACTTTTTGTAGGACTCTTTTTTTTATTTTTAGATCATTGAAGATCTCCTGGTTAAGCCAGGGTGGTCTCTTGCCATACTTCCTATCTTTCCTACTCAGTGGGATAGTTTGCTCTTTCCCCTTAATAATGTCTCTTTGAAAAACTGCCAACTGTCTTCTATTGTTTTTCCCCTTAGACTTGCTTCCCCTGGGATCTTACCTACTGTGACAAAGTGGGAATGTTCATAATGTTTTCTCTGAATACTGTGTGGGTGCCTCAGTTTACCCAATGCATTTCTTAAGTATCTAGGTGGTGGGATAAGGGTGTGTGATTGTTGCAGAGCCCGAGAGGGCCAGTGTGATGCTGTCTGTACAGAGAATGACTGACACCCTGTCTCCTGGCAACTGATGGCCTGGGCCCCTCCCCTGAAAAGGTGCCAACTGAAGGTGTTGGAGAATGAAGAGATCAGATGACCTCCTGGCCCAGGAAAGAGACAAAGGCCAGAGGAGGGGCTGGAGAGTTTCAGTTTGGAGCTGGCTGGGGAAAGAGAGGGAGGCCCAGACCCAGGGTCTGGCCTCCCTGGCCCCAAGATGGACCTGACTTAGAGGTGCAGTTTCTGTACCTACAAGCTCTGTTTTGGACTGTGTTCCTGTCATCTAATAAACCTTCTGTTTTACTGGCTGGCTGAGAGTCATGTCTGACTGTGGAGGTGGGCTGCAGGGCCCTCTGGCTTCCCCAGGAGCCCCTCCGTGTGGACTCGCTGTGGGAAGTGCACAGTGTGGAAGGGAATGCTGAATGCTTTGAGGTCAGACCCAGGAAGGTCGAAGCTGTGTAAGCTTCTTGCCCTGGAGACAGTCTCCTCACAGAGAGGAGGTATGCTCCCCCAGAGTCCTGACTGGCTTCGTATGGAGTAGTTCCAGAGCATTGCCCCGTGACACCTACCAACTCCCTGTGTTTGCTAAAGTCTGCCTTCTTGAAATCCGTTGTCTTTATTTTGCTGTTCTCCCTCCTACCATTCCTTAGAATCATGAACTCTATCATTTCATGAACATTTTCATCCAAGCTGCCTTCCACTTTTAAATTCTTAAGCAGTTCCTCCTTATTTATCAAAATCAAATCTAGAACAGCCTCTCCCCTAGTAGCTGTCTTCACCTTCTGAAATAAAAAATTGTCTCCAATATATTCCAAGAATGTATTAGATAATATGTGCTCTGCTGTGTTATTTTCCCAACAGATGTCTGGGTAGTTGAAGTCCCCCATCACCACCAGGTTCTGTGCTTTGGATGATTTTGTTAGCTGTTTAAAAAAAAGCCTCATCCATCTCTTCTGTAGTAGACCCCTACCATGACATCACCCTTGTTTTTACCCCTTTATACTTACCCAGAGACTTTCAACAAGTCTGTCTCCTATTTCCATCTCAATCTCAGTCCAAGTGTATACATTTTTTAATATATAAGGCAACACCTCTTCCCTTTTTCCCCTGCCTGTCCTTCCTGAGCAAGCTATACCCTTATATACCAATATTCCAGTTATGCATATTATATCCCACCAGGTCTCTGTGATGCCAACTATGTCATAGTTGTGTTTATTTACTAGCATTTCAAGTTCTTCCTGCTTATTCCCCATACTTCTCACATTAGTATACAGACATCTATGATACTGATTAGATCCCCTGCCCCATTTCTGTCTTGTCTGTCCTTTATCCCTGCTATAACAGCCCATGCTCCCCCCAAATTCTGACCCTTCTTTCAGGTCTCCATGTTCTTTACTTACCTGTGAGCTTCAGTCATCTGCCCCCTTCGAACCTAGTTTAAAGCCCTCCTCACTAGGTTAGCCAGTCTGTATCCAAATATGCTCTTCCCCTTCCTCGATAGATGGACCCCATCTCTGCGTAGCAGTCCTTCCTGGAATAGCATCCCGTGGTCAAGGAATCCAAAGCCCTCCTGGCGACACCATCTTCGTTCCCAACTCCTTCACCCTTACTCCCAGAGCCCTATAGTCACTTCTGATCTGCTGAGGGTCATACCTTGCAGTATCATTAGTGCCCACATGGATGAGTAGCATGGGGTAGTAGTCAGAGGGCTGGATGATCCTCAACAATCCCTCCGTAACGTCTCGGATATGGGCCCATGGCAGGCAGCATACCTCCCAGGATGCCATGTCAGGACAACAGATGGGTGCCTCCGTCCCCCTCAGGAGAGAGTCACCAACCACCACTACCCTACGTTTCCTCCTGGGAGCGTTGGCTGCAATCCTCCCAGCCTTGGGGGTGAATGGCTTCTCCTCCTCCTCCTCCTCCTCCTTTTGGGGGTGATTCCTCATCTCTCATATCATATCAGGGCAGCATATCAGTTTTCCATCACCGTGGTGGGTGGGTTGGGAGTAGGGGTGGAGCACTGTCTGCTGCCAGAAGTAACCAGCTGCCAGTGTCCTCCCTGTGACAGAGCCATATCCTCCTCCCCCGGTGGTTTGACAGAAATCCTCTGTAGCTAGATAGCTTCCTCAGCCTTGGATGTCTCCATATGAATACTCTCGAGGAATTCCTCGTGGGCACGGATGCTTCTCAGTCTAACCACCTCCTCCTGCGGCTTTCCCACATGCTTCCTGAGAGATTCCACCAGCAGGCACCTTTTGCATTGGATGGTCCCCCCCCCCAAGCCTGGCTTTCTGAGAGTGGGAAATGCAGGCCACAGTCTCTGCAAATCCCCACCAGGATCTGGGTAGAGGCATCCATGGTTAGGTTGTCTATCTGGATACAAGCGCAGGTGGAAGAGACAGGAGCAGCGTTGGCACTGGCAATGTGGCCCTTTCTAACCATAGCGATTTTATTGCAACTCCCTCCTACAATCTCCTTCTCAAACTCCCCTGTTTGCAGGGCCAGCTCCAGGCACCAGCAAAACAAGCAGGTGCTTGGGGCGGCACATTTCTAGGGGCGGCATTCTGGCGCTGGCCATCATAGGCGCCGACTCCGGGGCATGGGGAAAAAGTGCCCCCGCCACCCCAGCTCGCCTCCACCTGCTCCCCTGAGCGCGCCGCCGCCGCTCCGCTTCTCCCTTCCAGGCTTGCTGCGCGCGAAACAGTTGTTTCGCGCAGCAAGGCTGGGAGGGAGAAGCCAAGCGGCAGGCGCTCGGGGGAGGCGGCGGTGGTGGAGCGGAGGTGAGCTGGAGCGGGGAGCAGTTCCTCTACCCCCCTGTTACTTCCTGTGCCCCCCCCACCCTAGCTCACCTCCGCTCCGCCTGCTCCCCTGAACACGCCACTGCTCTGTTTCTCCGCCCTCCCTCGCCTGAGAGGGAGAGGGGAGAAGCGGAGTGGCGGCGCGCCCAGGGGAGCAGGCGGAGCGGAGGTGAGCTAGGGCGGGAGGTTGCGGAGGGCCCGCAGGAAGAGGGGTGGGAATGCGGCATGCCCGCGGGAAGAGGTGGGGCTGGGGATTTGGGGAAGGGGTTTGGAAGGGGTGGAGTTGGGGTGGGGCTGGAGGCAGGGGGGCACGAAATAAAAAGGGGTCGGGCGGCCAAAATTTTTTTTGCTTGGGGCGGCAAAAATCCTAGAGCAGGCCCTGCCTGTTTGCAGTCCCCTGTTTGCTAGCCTAGCAGAGAAATCATTGTTAGCCAAAACAGAAGAGGTTGTCCAGAACATCCAAGCATACAGTTGAAGCCACAAACAGGTTTTAGTTCAGATGCCATGGCTGCTTCTCTAGGTTCCTCAGACATTGTTGATCTTATAGGAAATATGTCAGTCTTCACAATTTAAGGACCAAATCTGGTGCTGGTGTAAGCAGGTACATTTTCAGTAAAGTCAGTTGTGTTATGCCAGGCTGAATTTGGCCCCAAATGGCTTAGTTTTCTTTCTACTTGAAAATGTTCGTTCAGACATGTCATTTGACACCTTGCCTTTTTATGAAGAAAAGCTAAAAGTAGGTGGGAGGAAAAAAAGTCACACTTGCTGTTTGTTTGTGGGCTGTTTTTAGGTAAATATTTAGAGACCTCTTTCCCTTCAGCCAAAGAATGACAAACATAAGCTCCCTCACATCCTGAAGGTAATTTAAAATCTGGGATGTAGTTTAATTGATGTTTAAACCTGATTTCCCTGGAATGAATATTGGGTCTCATCCACATAGGCGCTATATCATGACCAACAATCAGGGAAGAATGGAGTATACACTGGATAAGTTTCCAACCATATACACCATCTGGGAAGAAATTATAGCAACTATTTTAAAATAACAAGACTACAGAGTACTATGTTTTGTACTCAAAAATAAGCTTTTTTTTAAACAAGATTAGTTTCCATAGAAGAAAATAATTTTGCCTCAGGATCCTATCAGTTCAACCACTATTTCATTCTTAATATAGTGAAATTGAACCTATTGCTAAATCGCTCATACAAAAAGTCCAAAATGGAGACCGTAAACATGGCTCAAGTCTCATATGCTCTTTTTAGTTTATTCTGTTTTCAAGAAAATAACTGTCCTAAATCCTGCTCTTCAGATGTGAAAAGCTGTCAGCTGAATCAAGACTCCGCTAATCTATAGCGCTAGAGAATTTGAATCCTGAAATTCAATCGTTGCAATTTTATTACTTTGGGTGAAAGTGTTTTGTAATTTTGCTTCAAATATTTGGCTGCTTTCCTTAGGGGGAAGGGGGAAAGTTGTAGGACCTAATTTTTACAGCAGAGGTAGCAAATTTACTAGATTTACAACAATGATTAAATTTCACTTACCCACATTTCCCTCTAGCTCTGAAAATCTGACATAAACATCTAGCCTCTTTTATGATGAGATAGCTGGAGTTGCTCCAAATATATTGCTTTGTGATAGTCGTTTAAGCTGGTCTGTGTAGGCCTGTGTGGAACCCCACTGACTTTAGTGGGGATCTGTGCAAACAAAAGGATCTGAGCTTCGTAGCATTGTTCTGGGCCTTAGTTGGAACTAATATTAGGATTAGTAGGTTTATTTGAACAGCTATCTAACAAAAGCCTGCTTTCTTCTTCAGGTGTGACAAATATGTCTGCAATCTCTGCTCTCACTTCCCAGATGTGACCGATTGCCCTTAATAATCACTGGTTTTCAGCAGACTTGTCCTGACAGAGAAGGTAGGAAATCAGTAATTCTTGAAGATATGCGATTGAATTCAATGGCATACATTCTAGTCATTGTCATTTGGATATAATATTTGAATGTGATTAAGAGCTAGTCTTCTGTCTTCTGGAGAGAAGATTAAGTAGGACAATCTCATAGCCAAATCCTACTGCAGCTTGTGTATTTTACCTGGGTTCAAGTCAAAAACACTTTTCTATAAAAGACTAAATGGTCTATTGTTACACAGTTGAAGTTTTCTTATTGTCTGAAGTCTGCTGAAGCAATTGGAATGCTCTAACACAGATTGGCCATTTAACAGGCTCTTTCTTCAGTCTTTCTAAACAAGAATACATTTAGTAGTTAAGTGACTCTATCCTAGTCCCATTAAAATCAGTGAAAAAAACCTCTCTATTCTATTCAGCGCAATAGTGGGCCTAACATGTGAAAGAAATGTGACCTTTCAAGGTCTCAGTTGCAAATTGCTTCTGACTGAAATATTTGACTTAGTAGTCAAAACTGAGAAGTGAATTATGTTATGATTGTAAATTTAGACCAAGCTAGTTCTAAAAATTTCCAGACATGGGGTGACCACTCACTTCTTAGCAAGAGTTAACAAGTCAGATGATGAAATGTGGACTAAAGATCTATTGATCAGATTTTGAAGGATTTGCAGACATATGAACAAGGTGGAATTTGGAACCCCATGGGTAGAATAAGTTCTCAGACTACAACCACATCCCATGGCAACATATCATAGTGCTGTGCCTTAACAGTTCTGTGGGGGGAGTGTTGAAAGGGTGGCCATTTGATGCATGATTACATAGATTCACTGGCTATAAACCCCTATCTCTGCATACAGGGTGTGCAGGTCTTGGGGCTTCTAATACCAGTCAAGGCACTAGACAAGCAGCTACCAAGGGGTTGTGGATATGCGCTGTATGTATGCTGTCCATAGACTGCGGCTGGATTACACACTTCAGTCACAGCTGAGGTGAAGATCAAATCTCACTTTTAATGAATAAATGTGAATATCCCTTTAATTCAATGATACCAGGTAAAAATCAACATAGATTTTTTTTGTTTGTTTTTTGTTTTGTTTTGGCTGGGTGCTCAAAATGGTTTGGTTTGCTCTTTTTCTTAAGATACATATTCTGTAGGGTATCTTGGTGACAAGTCTCCGTGATCCAATGAAGTTCAGAGTTGTATTATCTGTCATCAATCAGTTTGGCTGCAATACCTCTGAGGTTGTTTTGAGGGGGGTTTGCAGTCATTTTTGTAAAGCAATTTCTCATTTCTAGCTCTTTTTTTTCCCCTAGTACATTTTCACTTAGTAGTTGAATTCCTTTTTGTGAATCACTTTTTCTCCTGAAGGAACAATAAATTGATGGCAGCAGAAGACAACTGCCATCTCTCTTGCTCTCTCTAACACACAGTCTCACTTTTTCTCTTCAGTCTAGCTTTTCTATTAATCAAACAATTCTCTGTAAAAACAGGCCCTAATCTTTGCATATGATGCAAGTTACTTTGATATGTTACATATTTCTTCTTATTATTGGTGTAAGAAAAATTCTGTCATAAAAATAACTGTTTTCCACTTTACTAATCACATAAAAAATATTGATTATTTCTGTACTTCATTCTTAATGTAAAACAATGCATCCTTAAATGAACCTTAGCTTATGTCTCTAATGTACTTATAAAACGGTCTTTCAAACTACCCAGGTTGAATTTCAGTTATGACATTTGTTCTAAACTAGTACAACAATCACACTAGCTGAATACATTCAAGGGCCTGAATATATTTTTATAATGCACTTTTACCCAAACAGTTCTGATTAGGTACTCTTGATTTTGTGAAGAAGTTTGAACAGCAAACTAATAGGGTCATATGAAGACTATTGATTTTCATGGATTTTGACACCATGTAAGTTCTCTTTTTACACATGGATGTATTTTTTTAAAGATAAAGTAGAATCTTTGAATGCATCAGGTCTCATTTTGAAATCAATGGGAATTTTGCCTGAGTAGGGACTATAGTACTGGGCCTATCATTTGCAATATTGAAATATATAGAATAATAGGTTTTTATTTGTTTTTAAGCTCTTGTGTACGTGGAAAAAATATTTGGGTACAACTTCAGGTATGAATTAAAACCTTGTTTGTCCTGTGAGCAACCCGCTGTGTCATTCTGGTATAAGAGCGACTTTTTTGTTTAGTGGTTTGTTTGTTTAACTTGTCTCTTTGGAAGGAGTTCAAGCTAAATCAAAATAAGAGAGCTGCTCTTCTGCCTCAGTCATCTTGTTGGCAATCTGAATACAAAAATTAGCATGAATACTTATACAGGTTACAGAACTATTTAAATAATCCCTTAAAAGAGAGGCTAATTAAAGTATTATATGGGGGAAATGGGGACAGAATATGGAAGATTAATAGATTTTTGAGGCCAGAAGGGACCATTACGATCATCTAGTATAAACCTTGTCTGGTCACAGTCCTTCCTTTATTTTTAAACCCTCTCTCCTATTACACTGTACTAAAGTTACATGATTGTGAAATCCTTCACTGCTATTTAAAACATGGACACTCATCTGGTTTTCCTTCTTTAATGCTAAGTTCATTTGATTTTTTTTTTGTAAATAACTGCATCCGTTTGGTTTTTCTTCTCAGAGACAACAGAGAGAGACACTGCTATTTTAGTTTCTGATTAAAATAAATATGTTTGAGCAATCCAAAGGAAGGATAAAGCAGGCAGGCAAAGAATAAAGAGAGAGAAATAGAAAATGGGTGTCTGTTTTAGTGCAACATCCTGAGAGAATAAAGTCAGCAGTTAGCTGTTTATTGGCTGCTGAAGAGTTCACAGCCACTGTGCTTGGTGTCTGAGCATTTGTTGTAAACCTGCTGAGGGTTTACTTTTACTTATGACTCTTTTTTTGGCTGACTTACATCTTTTTGTTTCTAATATCACCACCCTCCACACATTTTCTATAATTATATTTGTTCTTGAACTGTGGTTGTACTCTGAAAAGTGACTGAATAGGGCACCTTTTACTCAACAAATCTGCTCCCTCTGTCTGTTCAGAGTCATGTCTGCCGAATGACCAATATTTTTTACTATTTCCCCCTCTATAGCTCTGCAGAGCCAATGCAGCTATAAGAGAGTGAGATGGATTCTAATCTGGCTGGTGCATCATCAATCAGTGATTGGTCTCTGGTCCTGAAAGCAGCACAGAGAGCCAAAGCACTAGTGTCAGCACACAGTGTTTACTGAACATCTATGCAGAGAGACAAGTGGGGGGGGGGGGGGGGAAGTGAGTGTGATGAGGCAGAGAGGGCGTGACCTGCATGTAGATGCTTCTATGCAATCCACTGAATGCAAATAATGGGCCAGATCCTAAGGAAGTGTAAAGCAGGGTAGCTTCACTGAAGTTTAGGGCACTACACTAATTTACACCAACTGAGGATTGGGCCCAGGTGTGATGTCTCCCCCCACCCCCGCAACGCCCCTTACTTGTATTGTTAGTCTACCTAGAGTAGTAGCTTTATTTCACAGGTTTCTTGTCTTCCTACCATCCTTCAGGGCTCTCTTCCCCTCAGCTTAGGTTACTCTGCAGCAAACTGAACCTACATTCTGAGGCAAATTCCAGTCGACTGTGTGGCAGACTGGAAATTTACAGCAACCTGCATTTAAACTAAGAAGTGGGGGGTTTGGCTGAATTAAATATGAAAAACAAAACACTCATTGCAATAGGCCATGTTATTTTGATATTAAATTCCATTTATTTTTCAGTGTCTGCATTTTCAACTATCAATATGGTGCAGATTTTTTTGCATTAACAAGATGTAGCTGCACCATAGAAGGAGTGGAGGAGGAGGGAAGGGAATCCTGACCAATTGTCCTTGGGAAGCTAAGTCTTCCAGTTTGGTTGTTCATGAAGAAAATGTCATTGTAACTGCTTAAAGGCATTTCTTTGTTTTCTGAGTGTTTGCTTACAACTTCTTGTGCCAGGGTTCTTTTCTATAAGATCTGACTCTCCCACTTAATCACATAAGTGTCCTCACCTTACGGTAAATTAAAATACTACTGCCCCCATCAATCTGAGACTGAGTCAAAACTAAAAGTCTGTCATTTATTTATTTTTAATTCAAGAAAAAAATTGAATCCCTAAATAATATTATGGGTACTATCTGTCTGGTTTGAAATAGGGATCTGAATAGCACTGGTCTAGTCTCCACTAGTGCTGCTGGCTTCTGTTATTGACTGGTCACTATAACTACATTCACAAATGCTCTGTCTTTTCAAGGCAATAGGGAATTGCCTAACAGGGTGAAGGCATGTTCATTTGGGCTGTGCATCAAATCCTGGATTGTGCTTTGCTGTATATGAGTATGTGTCAACTTGCTTTGGTTATTTTCACAATGGAAAACCCTCATTCTACCTGTGTGCGTGTGTGTGTGTGCGCGCGCACACACACACACACACACAAATCCTGAAAGACAGGAGGTCGGTGGTTAAAAGCACTTTGACTGCTTTTTGCTGTTTTCTGGTATTTAGAGGCAACTACTGATTTAGGAAAAGGAGAGAGTCATCCTGATACAGTACCTGTGCAAAGTGACCTAACGGATTGTTAATTTGTTCACTGACATAACAAGCCATTTCTCTTTATCACTAGGCCACTGTGTGGAGTTAGAGCATTAAAACCACATGAATGGTTGGTAGGTGCTGTAGCCTAATGTATCTGACATCAGTATGCTCAAAGGCAGTTGCAATCATACAGATTGGATTCTTGGGCAAGCTTGCCTCTAAAGACCCAGAAACGTTTAACCCTTCATATCTACCATCCCAGGGGATAAGTGTTCAGAAATAAGGGCCAGTATTGTCTTTAGCTGCTGAGAATTCCAGCACGACACTTTCTGACTCAGTTCTGTTGCTCCGTCCAGATCCTTCTCCTTCCCCTACTCCTGAGGCAGTTCAGTTCTCTTTGCTTTACTCCATCTCAGCCCCTCTGACCACCCTCCCTAGTGACTGGCAGCTCACAGTTGCTGTCCCAGATATCACCCAAACCACCTCTCACCTATTTAGTCTCCTTATGTGGAGGATATGAAAGCTGAACATCTTACTTGCCCAGAGAGCACTTCTTTTCCCCAGCCTGACCTCTGAAGTGGTCAGCAGGTAGTAGACAGTTGAGGAGGGTTGGGACCTGGGGAGTATGGGAGCCACTTTTGTGATTGTGGGGTAGACATATTGGCTTAATGTTTCAGCTATACTGTTGACATCTTAACACCCCCATTTACCTTGGGCCACATTTATTCCTATGGTTTTTGCAACCATTAGGTCTAGAAGAAAATGAAATGAAAGGTTATAGATTGGAGCTCTAATTCCAGGGAAGGGATGGACCATGCGGCCATGGGATCACAAATACGCATGGTCCTGATCATGAGTAAACAAAGCATTGAGTTCAGGAGCTGTAGCTGTGGGTCACTGTTGCTCTCACCTGAATAAATAAGCTCTGACTTTCAATTGCAAGACTGTATTCTTTACTCAATTACCCCTGTGTAACCCCACTGAATATGGCTATGAATATTGATATCATGCAAATGGGGTGTGGGGGGGGGGGCGGGGGGACTGGAGGCTTGGGTCCATCAAAGGCCCAGTCCTGTTCTCAGTGAAGTTAATTGGTGGCTAAACTTTCATTACAAAGGAAGCAGAACCCAAGTGAGCTGGTTTGAATACCAAATAGTTCATACTGAGTCACTCTTATCATATATACATTATCTAGACTTTTGCTTAATGAATCCATCTAGCAAAGTTAGCTTACTAAGACATCCTTTTGGTTGGTTTTGAGCTCTTTACAGTGGAAAATAATTGTGAACAGGGAAAAAGAGCTCACAAATTGCAAAAACATGTTCTTTTATTCAAACAATAGCATTTAGACAGGAAAGCAATTTGAAATGCTATATGGAAAACTTACGCAAGTGGTGTTTAAAGCTTTTATGAACTGGTCTCTTAATGGCTGTAAAAGCGATATGCTTTAAATTTCTTTAGTATGATTAATATCAGCCGTTTTCCATTTACTTTCATTTTTAAGTACTTTAAACTCTTGTCATAAAATGGGGAAATGGCTTGTGTATTTAAGTGTAGTAATTCTTCTAACCTTTATGCATATACTAATTTTTTTAAGTAGTCTACATCACAATTATTGATTTTTTTTTTTTTTTTAACATGAAACTTCTACTATATGTACTATTACTGGGCTTTGTTTCCATTTTTCATCATGAGAAATGTTTTACTTTCCCAGTTAAATTCTCAGTGCGTATTTTTAACTCTTTACAACATAAAAGCTCCTTTTATTTGTTGAAGGGGTAGACAATGTATACCTTTCAATTGCCAAGAATCACATAGGAGAATGCATTACTGAATTATTTGATTTTTGTATTAAATTATCGTGTACTGGCAGAAATAGGATTTCCTAACATGACTTCTCACTTCTGTCTGAATTTCGCCCTAGCAGCAAAGTTAAATAACTTAATGATATATTCTTTCAAACTGATACTTTGTTTGTAATTTCAATTATGATTCTGTGTTCCATATCAGCTGAAAGTCCTGCCGCAGACAGAAACCAAAGATGTTCCTCTGATATTATTACTGAAGCATTAACATATAAAACAAAGCATTATCAAGGCTGAATTTATTTAAAATGTCACATTAATAGAAAAGAGACTGACACGGAGATTATGGAAAATGTGGTATTAATTTTTTTGCCCCTTTTGGAAAGAATTAATATATACTTTTAAAGCATTTTAAAATAATAAAACTTGTTCATTTTTTGACATTCGTGTGAATTTTATTCACTACATTGCATAAAACTACGAGCTATTACTAAAAAATCTGTTACTGGTAACTGTCAAATATCCTGTAATTCTTTTATAAAAGTGTCGGTCCTTGTTGGAGGAAATATAACACCATTCAAACTGCCCCAAAGAACTATTTTTATGCTTCACTATGTTGACCTCCAGGATCACAAATCATTTGTCATGCAGAGAAGCTATTAAACCAAACCAAGGAATGAGAACAAGTCTCCCTTCTTTGTGGTTTAAAGGAAGATTTGCTATTGAATAAGCAAAGTGTTACAAATCTGACATGCTGTTGTACAAACTTTAAAGACTTGAAAACAGTTTAAGGCATTATATAGTACTTACCTTATAAAAAGCAGCAAGGAGTGGAATTTATGTAAGGTCCCCAAACTCTAATCAATAACTGATTAAAATGATGATCCTTTATGGTATTATTCTGAAGTGCATAATCTGAAATTAGAGGGCATTTATTGACAGTTACAATATTCATTCTGTTAAAAGAAAGATTTCTCATACACATTAACCACAAAATCAATGTTTGTTGCTTCCTACAGAATACAAGGACAATGATTTATTCTCAAAAAGCATTTTCAGTTGGGTAACTTATACTGTGCTACATTAAGAGCTTAGACTCCATGTCATGAAACAAGATTCCAGCACACTGAGTGAAAGAAACAGATGGGAATAAGAGGAGGACAGATGGGTAACAAAAAGAAAAAAAAGAAAAGAAAAGTAGACTACAATAACCATTTTCAATACCTGTGTGTTAACTGGCATGAATCCATTTTCTTTCAGTTTTATTGAAAATGTTAGCAAGATTGGCAAATATCTGAAACCGCAGTAAGTTAGTGCACATTAGGGAACTTTTAGTACTCAGCTGAAGGTCCCCAAGGACACTTAGCGCTCCAGCATGCTGTGCACTGCAGATTTACACCCCAGCTTGCTGCTCAATAAGTGTTTGTGCAGACATGTTCTTAGACGGGTCCCCAGGACTGTCTAAATTACAGCGGGGGCCTCTCTAGCTCCTGAAGCAGCCCAAGATAAGGAGGTTGTAAAGATGGCTTAGAGGCACAGTGCAGAATCTCACCATACATGTCTACAGATCATATACACTGCACGGCACAAGCAGCTGTAGTTTGTTGTCCATGCTGCTCCACTAACATGCTTAACCCTGAGTTGTTTGAAGCAGACCAGTCCCTATAGTTCAAAGGACAGCTTCAGACTCAAACCCTACTCAGTCTTTGGCCCCTCTGGTAAGTGCTAGTCTCTTGTTTTTATATGAACTCCAGTCCCTTAGAAATTGGACTGGGACCATCAACTCAATTGCACTGCTAGACTGTTTTAGTACATCTAGAAATTACTTGGACTGACACTGATTACAGTTTGTAAAGAGCAAAAAATTATTTAAATGCCATAATATTCAAAACATTTGTGCAAGGAGGTAAAAACATAGCTCCGCATACAATATTTTACACATAATCAATTTGCTTACATGATGTCTCATGACATCATATGAATAGCAAGTATATTTTCGGCCTATGAGAAGTATCATAAGTTGAACACCCATCATAGGAGGAAAAACTGCCTGAAAAAGGTTTTGTATATGACTTTTAGAATGGATTCTGTGATCTTTCTATGTCATACAGGGTTTATCTTTACTTGATTTCCTTTTTAAAGTTTTCCTATAAGCATTTTGAAACAAAAATTGACTTATTTTTCTTAATCTTTCAAAATAATAATGAACAATTGTTAACCCCCCCCCCCACTAATTTAAATAGTAAGGTTTTGGCTAAACTCATAAAAACATGGAACACAAGTAGAAGCTACCAAAGGACCCTTTATATCAACCCTATTTATATCCAGAACAGCCACTTCAGTGCAAATGATGTGTAACCTCTATACACTGTTTTGAGAGCATCTGTCTTAAAGGATCTTATGTGCTGCACTAAACAGGCACAATAGGGGCTAATATAAAGTGGCATATCATGTGCAGAAAAACTACCTTGAAGAAAATATTTTTTAATTAGTACTTTATCCAGTAACCTAGGATCAACAGTGAGGGCATTCAGCGAGGAAAGGGCAGGATTACCTGATTTAAATGAAAAATCTTTATTCTGTGGGCCAGGTTTGCCACTGGCATAATCACCACAACAGAACTGTGCTCAAAGTTGGCCCTATGATGCATCTTGCTTTCATTTGAAGAAGTCAGTTCTGACTTGTTTGCCCAGAAATTATACTGTATTAGAACACAGCCCTGAGAAGTCATGGTAACTTTCATGATGTTAAACACAATTTAACACTCAGAGTAGACAGGGACTAAGTGTTTAACATCATGTCAGCTGGTTGTGGTTTACCATCATTAGGGGGCTTGATGCTAACTTTGTGTACACTGAGCATTTAACATTGTATTAGTTACCAGGATTCCTCAACGTTGCGTTAGAACACAATGTAATTTATCACTGCAGACAAGCCCTTTAAGAACATCCCCTTCCTTTCAAGTAACTCTTTGTTGGTTTGGTGGTGTCCTCAGTGCTCCATCCTGCTCTCAAGTGTCTTCAAAAGGAACTGTTTTGAGAGGAGGAAAATACTAAAGGGATATTATTCTATAAGAATAGGATGAACACTGCAGTATGGAGGTGGGGCAAATTACTTGTTTTAGTTTTATGACTGAACTAGAGAATAGATCGTTGTCTTCAAGAAGAAAACTTTAGTGAGCTAAGATTTGCTTTCTATATTGCATTGCTGAATTATGCTGAGAAACAGCTTTGAGTTTATAGTGCTAGGTAATGTGGACTGTAATTTTATGGATGTTTACCATATTAATCCACATTTTTAGCTAAAGGGGCTGCCATACCTCAGGCACAATGACTACTAAGCTCTTCTGCTGCAGCTTTTCTTAGAACCTTTTGTCTCCACTATACTATATTTAGCCCCCCTAAACCTTAGCCATTCCCCTCTCCCTATCTGGAATAAGAAGATATGAAATACCATATATCTCATAAGATGGGAGACACACTATTCAACTTCCTTAAAACCCTCTATCCAATGCAGACAGTTAATAATCTTAACCAGTGTCCAAACAGTAATGAAGTCTTTCCAATTTTTGTAGCTTAAAGATAAAGGAAAGGAATTATAACCTAATCCTTTTGAAAACACAGAATTGCTTTGGGAATGAAATTGGGGCAGGAATTTACTACTGCAATTCTGGAAGGAAAAAAATCTCCAACCCTGGCACTGGCAGGCAGTCTTAAATTTCTATCAGAAGTAATGGCCACTAATCAGATTTGTCTTAATAGATAAACCCCTCAACCCAGGAGTTCTACAGGGAAATCTGGCAGAATATTGTGTCAGGAACATCTCCAAGCAGAAGTACCTTTTCTAACTATAAGAATGAATCTCTAATAGCAGTGCAAAATCCAATGGTTTCAGTCTCTAAAGGCTAGACTGATACACTTACGTGTGCTGGAGGGAGTTATTGAAAGGGCCATGGAGCAATAGGAGCCATGGGAGGAATTTGGGTTGATCTTGCCAAAATTCCTCCAAGGGGCTGCCAAGTATTACACCCTAGTATGACAGCTACTCCACACTTGGAGCGGTGCAATATGCTTCCTTCCCGGTGTCCAGCCAGTACTGCCAGGGCCCGGCACTCACCCTGCCCACTTTCAGGAAGATAGCACTTACTGTGGCACAGTAAAAGAGATGGGCCTGTACTCCCCAGCCATATTATGGCTGGCTCCAAAGCAGGGATGTGGCTTATTATGCAAAGTTACATTGTGGCAGTAAATATAACTTCACATGTAGTCCTGAAGAAGGTACTGTCTAGGCCTGTGTCTAATCTGAGGCACATATACTGTTCTTTAAGAATAGTCTTGGCTTCTCTCTGTCTTTCATCGGACATTTTTTTTTATTGTGACTTCTGTAACTAGAAAAGTTCTAAACTATTTTGAGCTCTTCAAATTTTAGAGGTGTTTTATGTCAAAAGGAAAAAGATTCAGATAGACTTCTTATTTCTATTTTAATAATGGCTCTAGAGTAACTGACAAACATCACTGCTTTTCTTGTACAATCCCACATGACTCTGCTATTAAACTGACCCTTCATATTTAAAGATGCCTCATTATGAAACTTTGGTTTTTACACTGGCATTATTATGCCAAAAATACTATGAAATAATCTTCTCTTTTTCAGAATTACCTACCAATACATGTGTGTGTGCATGCACATGCGTGTGTATGTGTAGTGACTGATGTATTTTACATACAGTTATCTATAGTAACTCTAGGTGATGCACAACTTTGTTTAGATATTTGACCTATAGCCATAATTAAGTCCACCAGCCCCAATTGAGACTCACAAATCAATCCACTTAATCCCTCTTCTCCCATGAGTGTGTTTAGCAAAATGGATTATTTTTTTAAAAAAGTGACTTGATGGTCATAAAACTTGGGCTTTGATGGACACCGAGAGATAGAACGTTGTAGAAATGAGAACTCTTCAGTGAAAATGCCCTATTGCCAGCCCTCTCCTATTATAAACTGAAAGTTGTTAGCTCAAGTGCCATGGCTACTCTTGACTGCAGCATCTTAACACAAGGAAAAGGGAAATCTCTAAGGTAGTCAAAATTCAGCCACATGAAACTTACTGCATTTTGTAAGAAGCTGGAAACCAGTGCAGTTTAGAGAATGTAGGTGTTACTTGCTTCCTTCAGGAGCATCACTAAGAATGTGGCCCCTACATTCTTCACTAGATGAAGTTCTCAAGTGGACTCCAGATCTGTCGCCACAGGGAGTACATTACTGTAATCTAAGAGAAGCTGACAAGAGCAAGGATAAAGGCTAAACCCACTACTAGGCGGAAAAAATCACAATCTCCTGGCCAATGGGTATACCTGGCCTCTGCTGTTCTCTGAGTATCCACAAGCAGCTGTGGATCCAATAAAACTCCCTTGTTGCAAATTTGATTAGCAAAGAATGGACAAACTACTTTAGCCAAGGAAGCTGACATTGTGTGAAGAACAAGCAAGGAAACAAAAAATACAGATACCATTTGCATGTTTTATGTCCTTGTGTATAAAAACTGTCTCCCTCCTAACATCCCTCTACATAATTTGTGCCTTACAAGACAGCTGCATGGATGGGCCCTGGGGAGTCCCCATTTAGGGGATCCTCCATATTACACACATGCTAAAAGTGGTCTCTATGTTGGCCTGTAGGGAACCAGTACCAAGAATATGGAGTTCTGACTTCAGGGGATCAATCTATACATTCGGTAGTGATGGGTTCTTCAGTCTCCATGCTATAGGAGGCAGATGTTTTGATTGGCTGGGCTGACTGTCCAGATAACTCCTCCCACTGAACAGCCTCTCCAGAGAGTTGCTTTCAAAGCTGATAACTTGTATCTGACTAAAACACTCTTTTTCATGCAATAACAATAGCAGCAAATCTGCCCAAAAAGTAGAATCGTCCAAACTGGGTTAAACCTAAGGGACATTAATTAAATGTAAGAACAGTTATCCATCAGCTCTCCCTAAAAAGGGAAAAGACAATGCTACACTAAAGAGCCATCACCTTCTGGAAGAAAGAGATAAAAGTACATTTATGGACCCATCCCCCTATCCAGAATGAACATTTCTGGATAAGTGAGATAAATTTTCTCATTCTCACTTTGGTGGATGCATCCATAAATTCAGTAGTGATAGGATTTTTGTAGCAGTGCATGCTCCTCCCCCCCCTCTCCCCCCCATCATTATCAATTGTTGCGTGGCCTAAAGATGAGCTATGGCTTGCAAAATCTCCTGCAGAAGTCTGTCTTATAGAATGTAGTGAACATATGCAGAGATGCCCCGCAAAACTGTGTATATGGTGCACTGGACCCATTGGCCCATGAAGCTGCCATTGCCTTTGTGGAACGGGCTTTAATCTTGAATGGGGGAGATTACCCCTTAGCTTTACATGTCTTTGAAAACTCCCCCCTAATATACCTAGTAGGGAGGACCTGCAAGCTTTCTGTCCTCTAACCGTGTGGTGTATTAGAATGAACAAAGCAGACATTTTACTAAAGGCCTTTGTCCTTTTAACTGTACATCTTAATTGCTTTCTGGACATCTAAGGTGTGCCAAATCCTTTCTTTCAGACAGGCTGGATTTGGGCAAAAAGAGAGGAGCAATATCTCCTGAGACTGGTGGAAGGATAAATGATCTTAGAGATGAATGAAGGGTCTGTCCATAGCACCACCCTTTCATTATGGAAGAAACACAGTTTTGAGGGAGGACAGAGATGGCTCCCAGTTCTGACACCTCTTGTGCAGGTGGTGTTATGGCCATTAGAAAGATTGTCAGGAAATAGTGACACTTCTGAAAGGGGTTTGAAAAATGGATTCAAGAGTGCATTTAATATTAGGAAAGATTCCATGAGCTACCCTGTGAATAGGAGGAGGTCTAATTAGGGTGGTATGTAGTGTTCGGGATTATTTATTTATTTATTGGTTTTTTTGCATGCGTGGGTGATGGGATCAGATAAGTTGACCCTCAGCTGCCAGAACTAAGCATGTAACCAATGCTTAATATCTGAGTGAGTTGTACTGTAGCCTCAGAGACAGGCTTGCTTGTAAGAATTTTAGGAACAATTTAACAGTGTTTGATCCTGTTATATCCTCTTGATGTGTACCAGAAATCAAATATTCTGCATATTATATACTGAAAATTGGTGAGAAGCTTTCTGGATTTAAGTGGGATTCAGAACAAATCACTGGAATATCCAGACATTTTTATTATTATTAAATGTGACACCTCAATAACCACGCAGTTAGGTTCAGAGATGCTGGGCTGTGATCGAACAGATGGCCCTGTGATAGAAGATCTGGAGTAGATCATAATGTTCATGGAGCAGTCACAGACATCTCCACGAGGTCTGAAAACCAAGGACATCTGGGCCAATGTGGTGTGATCAGAATCACTGTAGCCTGTTGTCTGTCTCTTAGGGTATGTCTACACTACGAAATTAGGTCGAATTTATAGAAGCCGGTTTTATAGAAATCGGTTGTATACAGCTGATTGTGTGTGTCCCCACATAAAATGCTCTAAGTGCTCTAGTCGGCGGACCGCGTCCACAGTACCGAGGCTAGCGTCGACTTCCGGAGCATTGCACTATGGGTAGCTATCCCACAGTTCCCACAGTCTCCGCCGCCCATTGGAATTCTGGGTTGAGATCCCAATGCCTGAATGATGCAAAACAGTGTCGCGGGGGGTTCTGGGTACATGTCAGGCCCCTCCCCCTCCGTCAGAGCAACGGCAGACAATAGATTCGTGCCTTTTACCTGGGTTACTTGTGCAGACATCATACCACGGTAAGCATGGAGCCCGCTCAGCTCAGCTCACCATCACCATATGTCATCTGGGTGCCGGCAGACGTGGTACTGCATTGCTACACAGCAGCAGCTAATTTGTCTTTTGGCAGTAGACGGTGCAGTATGACTGGTAGCCTTCATCGGCGATCTGGGTGCTGGCAGACGTGGGGCTGGCAGACGTGGGGCTGCATTGCACACAGCAGCAGCCCCTTGCCTTTTGGTAGAAGATGGTATATTACGACTGGTATCCGTCGTCATCGTACTGCAGTGGCTGTCAATCATGGGCACCTGGGCAGACATGCTCAGTCCTATCGAACTGTCTTGATGATGATGGCTATCAGTCGTAGTATGCTATTTTCTGCCAAGCACCCAGAAGATGCCGAGGGCTATCAGTCATGCTGCACCGTCGTCTGCCAGCTTAAGATCTAAAAAATAGATTTGTTCTGTATTCATTTGCTTCCCCCTCCCTCCGTGAAATCAACGGCCTGCTAAACCGAGGGTTTTGAGTTCAATCTTTGGGGGGGGCCATTCTGTGTGACAGTTGTTTGTGTTTCTCCCCGAGGCACAGACACCTTTGTTGATTTTAATTCCCTGTACCTGTACGCCATGTCGTCACTCGACCCTCCCTCCCTCCCTCCCCCGGTCCGTCAGATACTAGTTTCGTGCCTTTTTTCGGACCAGACGCCATAGCTTGCACTGGGATCATGGAGCCCGCTCAGATCACCGCGGCAATTATGAGCACTATGAACACCACGCGCATTGTCCTGGAGTATATGCAGAGCCAGGACATGCCAAAGCAAAACCAGGACCAGCCGAGGAGGCGATTGCAGCGCGGCGACGAGAGTGATGAGGAAATTGACATGGACATAGACCTCTCACAAGGCACAGGCCCCAGCAATGTGGAAATCATTGTGTTACTGGGGCAGGTTCATGCCGTGGAACGCCGATTCTGGGCCCGGGAAACAAGCACAGACTGGTGGGACCGCATCGTGCTGCAGGTGTGGGACGATTCCCAGTGGCTGCGAAACTTTCGCATGCGTAAGGGCACTTTCATGGAACTTTGTGACTTGCTTTCCCTTGCCCTGAAGCACCAGAATACCAGGATGAGAGCAGCCCTCACAGGTGAGAAGCGAGTGGCGATAGCCCTGTGGAAGCTTGCAATGCCAGACAGCTACTGGTCAGTCGGGAATCAATTTGGAGTGGGCAAATCTACTGTGGGGGCTGCTGTGATCCAAGTTGCCAGGGCACTGAAAGACCTGGTGATATCAAGGGTAGTGACTCTGGGAAACGTGCAGGCCATAGTGGATGGCTTTGCTGCAATGGGATTCCCAAACTGTGGTGGGGCCATAGACGGAACCCATATCCCTATCTTGTCACCAGAGCACCAAGCCACCGAGTACATAAACCGCAAGGGGTACTTTTCAATGCTGCTGCAAGCCCTGGTGGATCACAAGGGACGTTTCACCAACATCAACGTGGGATGCCCGGGAAAGGTACATGATGCTCGTGTCTTCAGGCACTCTGCTCTGTTTCGAAAGCTGGAGGAAGGGACTTTCTTCCCGGACCAGAAAATAACCGTTGGGGATGTTGAAATGCCTATCATGATCCTTGGGGACCCAGCCTACCCCTTAATGCCATGGCTCATGAAGCCGTACACAGGCAGCCTGGACAGTAGTCAGGACCTGTTCAACTACAGGCTGAGCAAGTGCCGAATGGTGGTGGAATGTGCATTTGGACGTTTAAAAGCGCGCTGGCACAGTTTACTGACTCGCTCAGACCTCAGCGAAAAGAATATCCCCATTGTTATTGCTGCTTGCTGTGCACTCCACAATATCTGTGAGAGTAAAGGGGAGACATTTATGGCGGGGTGGGAGGTTGAGGCAAATCGCCTGGCCGCTGATTACGCGCAGCCAGACACCAGGGCAGTTAGAGCACAGCAGGGCGCGGTGCGCATCAGAGAAGCTTTGAAAACGAGTTTTGTGACTGGCCAGGCTACGGTGTGAAACTTCTGTTTGTTTCTCCTTGATGAACCCTCTGCCCCCCCCCCACCCGGTTCACTCTACTTCCCTGTAAACCACCACCCCACCCTCCCCTCCCCCCTTCGAGCACCGCTTGCAGAGGCAATAAAGTCATTGTTACTTCACATTCATGCATTCTTTATTAATTCATCACACAACTAGGGGGATAATTGCCAAGGTAGCCCGGGATGGGTGGGGAGGAGGGAAGGAAAAGGACACACTGCAGTTTAAAACTTTAACTCTTATTGAAGGCCAGCCTTCTGATGCTCGGGCAATCATCTGGGGTGGAGTGACAGGGTGGCCGGAGGCCCCCCCACCGTGTTCTTGGGTGTCTGGGTGAGGAGGCTATGGAACTTGGGGAGGAGGGCTGTTGGTTACACAGGGGCTGTAGCAGCGGTCTCTGCTCCTGCTGCCTTTCCTGCAGCTCAACCATACACTGGAGCATATCAGTTTGATGCTCCAGCAGCCGGAGCATCGACTCTTGCCTTCTGTCTGCAAGCTGACGCCACCTATCATCTTCAGCCCGCCACTTGCTCTGTTCATCCCGCGATTCAGCCCGCCACCTCTCCTCTCGTTCATACTGTGCTTTTCTGTAGTCTGACATTGACTGCCTCCACGCATTCTGCTGTGCTCTCTCAGCATGGGAGGACATCTGGAGCTCCGTGAACATATCATCCCGCGTCCTCCGTTTTCTCCTTCTAATCTTCACTAGCCTCTGTGAAGGAGAAACATTTGCAGCTGGTGGAGGAGAAGGGAGAGGTGGTTAAAAAAGACCCATTTTAGAGAACAATGGGTACATTCTTTCATGTTAAATTTTGCTGTTCACCTTACACAGCACATGTGCTTTTGTTACAAGGTCGCATTTTTCCTCTTATATTGAGGGCCTGCCGGTTTGGTGTGAGAAATCACTCACGCAGTGCCAGGCAACAGATTTCGGCTTGCAGGCAGCCATGGTAAGACACAGTCTTTTGGCTTTTTTAACCTTCTTAACATGTGGGAATGGTTTCAAACAGTAGCGCTCTCATTTCCCATACCAAGCACCCGTTGGGTTGGCCATTTAAAATGGGTTTGCAATGTAAAAGGAGGGGCTGCGGTTTCCGGGTTAACATGCAGCACAAACCCAACTAACTCCCCTCCCCCCCACACCCAATTCTCTGGGATGATCACTTCACCCCTCCCCCCCACCGCGTGGCTAACAGCGGGGAATATTTCTGTTCAGCAGAGCAGGAAGGTGCACCTCTGAATGTCCCCTTAATAAAATCGCCCCATTTCAACCAGGTGACCGTGAATGATATCACTCTCCTGAGGATAACAAAGAGCGATAAGGAATGGATGTTGTCTGCATGCCAGCAAACACCGGGACCATACGCTGCCATGCTTTGTTATGCAATGATTCCAGACTACGTGCTACTGGCCTGGCGTGGTAAAGTGTCCTACCATGGACGGGATAAGGCAGCCCTCCCCAGAAACCTTTTGCAAAGGCTTTGGGAGTACATGAAGGAGAGTTTTCTGGAGATGTCCCTGGAGGATTTCCGCTCCATCCCCATACACGTTAACAGACTTTTCCAGTAGCTGTACTGGCCGCGATTGCCAGGGCAAATGAATCATTAATCATTAAACACGCTTGCTTTTAAACCATGTGTAATATTTACAAAGGTACACTCACCAGAGGTCCCCTGTGTGCCCTCAGGGTCTGGGAGCACGCCTTGGGTGAGTTCGGGGGTTACTGGTTCCAGGTCCAGGGTGATAAACATATCCTGGCTGTTGGGGAAACCGGTTTCTCCGCTTCCTTGCTGCTGTGAGCTATCTACATTATCTCCATCCTCATCTTCCTCATACCCCGAACCCGCTTCCCTGTGTGTTTCTCCAGTGAGGGAGTCATAGCACACGGTTGGGGTAGTGGTTGCTGCACCCCCTAGAATGGCATGCAGCTCCTCGTAGAAGCGGCATGTTTGCGGCTCTGCCCCGGACCTTCCGTTTGCTTCTCTGGCTTTGTGGTAGGCTTGCCGTAGCTCCTTAATTTTCACGCGGCACTGTTGTGCGTCCCTGTTATGGCCTCTGTCCTTCATGGCCTTGGAGACCTTTTCTAATATTTTGCCATTTCGTTTACTGCTACGGAGTTCAGCTAGCACTGATTCATCTCCCCATATGGCGAGCAGATCCCGTACCTCCCGTTCGGTCCATGATGGAGCTCTTTTGCGATCCTGGGACTCCATCACGGTTACCTGTGCTGATGAGCTCTGCGTGGTCATCTGTGCTCTCCACGCTGAGCAAACAGGAAATGAAATTCAAACGTTCGTGGGGCTTTTCCTGTCTACCTGGTCAGTGCATCTGAGTTGAGAGTGCTGTCCAGAGCGGTCACAATGAAGCACTGTGGGATAGCTCCCGGAGGCCAATAACGTCGAATTCCGTCCACACTACCCCAATTCCGACCCGCTAAGGCCGATTTTATTGCTAATCCCCTCGTCGGAGGTGGAGTAAAGAAACCGGTTTAAAGGGCCCTTTAAGTCGAAAGAAAGGGCTTCGTTGTGTGAACGTGTCCAGGCTTAATTCGATTTAACGCTGCTAAAGTCGACCTAAACTCGTAGTGTAGACCAGGCCTCAGATGGTGCAGGTTACCATGGCAAAATAGGGAATGTATATATCAGAGCATGTGGCATAGCTGGGAGAAGGTACTGATTCTTTTGGCTCAAGGCACAGAAGTTGTTCTTCTTGGCACTGGAACGGGATGCATAAAGATCCCAAATTGATTTCCCAAAGGTCTGGGCTATGGGCCATTATTTTCAGCAAAGTTGATTATAGAGTTTATTTTTGTCAGTTGTTTTCCTAAATGTTCCCTGGGTAATAAAATATTTTCCTTTTTCCCTTTTTTTATTTTAAAGTAAAAGCAACCCCTTCCATTCCTTACATTAAATGAGAAACACTAGGTTCATGCTGATAGAGGTCTCTATTTCTTTGGGATTATGACAACCCTTTTAAAGGGGTTAATTCAGTACCAATTTCCACCTTATGGATATACAATATTATAAAAGCCTAGCAAATTTTGATACAGTAATTGGATATACTCTGGGGAAAACCCAACTCAGTTTTCACATCTGTATTTGTGGTGCTACTAGCTAAGAGAGACTTGTCCCAGGTGCATTGGGGGTGTGCTGAATTCTTACCACCACCTTGTTCATGGGCAGGCAGAGAGGCAACTAACTAAAAGGCTGTCACATTAAAGGTAACATTGGAATAGGAGATACTATACTTGGGTAAGGGGGTAAACTCCCTCTTCTGCACTCCTTTCTATCACAAGGCCACTGGATGCTCCTTAAATAACACGTTTACTTTTCCTTTTGTTAACATCTTTGCGTGTGAAAATGTTTCCAACTAGATAGTTCTGAATTTGTTTCTGATTAACTTCATGGGCAAGCTCTAGATAATGAGACACGAAACACTGTTTAACTGGGGGCTCTTGATGCCATCATTCCTGGTCTCTTGAAACATGCCCCCCTACTATTCTAAGTTACTTTTAAATGCTATTTAAAAATCTTAAATAAATTGAAATAAAAAAGGCCCTGGGTAGCTGCTTCTCCTGCTGGCGCTGATTCTTCATATTGAAATTATATCCTTTTCCCTAGGAAGGAAGGAAGTGTATAGGCCTGAGGCAGGATTTAACATTTTAAAGCCATGTCTAAAAGCAGTTTAAATCAGTTGGCAAAGGCTGGGGGAAAGGAGGGGCAAAAAGCAGTGGGAGGATGGGATGAAGAGAAGAGCAAACAAACCAGAGCATGAAAAATAGTAGCAAGGGGAGTAGCTGAAAAGAGAGAACGCTGGGGGCAGGCGGAGAGAGCTGAGAGGGAATCAATGGCCAACATCAATTGGAAAGAAGCACAAGTGGGGGTGGGGAAGGGAAAAGGAAGGAATAAGAGGTAGAGAAGGGAAAGAGCAGGAAAGAGTAGTAAGGAAAGCAAGGGGGGGAGAAGTTGTGAGGGTAATTAGAAGACAAAAGGTGCCAGATCAAGGAGGTGGAAGGGAAAGTAAGATCTTTTTAGAGTTTCATTTTTAGAGTCTCATTTTTCTTCTAGGAATAAACCTCCCTCAGCAGCATGTGTGATCAAACAGTATAGCATTCACAGGGAAGTATGGTAGGCTTTTACAGATAAGCATGGATCTCATCTCCTATAGGGAGCATAGGATGGCTGTAGGCAAAAAAAAAGCACGAGAGACTTCTTTACTGTCAATATTTTAAAAAGTCATTATTTGCCCCGATTAATTTTACTTTTCTTTCTTGACCACCAAGCAAGTCATTTTCTTCAGGTTTTTTTGCTGACAGGAATTGCATGAAAATGGGGTCCTACTCTGGATCAGGCAATGTTTACTAAAGTGTATACACAAAGTATTTTACAGGTGTCTTTTAGCACCTAGAGTTTTGAACTCCTGCCTCTGAATTTCTCTCCTTTGAAAAGACTGCAGTATCTAATAAAACCTTCAGAACACTGCAAAAGGAGAAAGCTGTGAAATTTGGGGACATGATTTTGAATACTTTAGTTCATTTTTATACAAGTTTTTTTTAACAGGTCTGAGCATTAATGACTACTGACTTCCCTAATGATAATCAGATAGCATGCGGAGTATATGAGGCAGAATTTGGCACTTTATGCTCTAAATAGAGCCAGGTACAAAATATCGAATTCTGAATGTAGAATATCCATTCTACATTAGTTTCTTCTATCCCAGTGACATCCTGAACACCAAGGGTATAATAAGTGTCCCTGTTTGTCCTCTTAGACATCTGATTCTGAAGCCCTACATTTAAAATATCAGGCTTAATCTTCCCCTGTGGAGGCGCAGAGCACTGTGCATGTGAGCACAAAGTAAAAAAAGTGACGATCAGGACAGGTTGTGTAAGGGAACCCCATCTTACACTACTGAGTGTTCTGCAGAATGGCTGCCAAGTTACTCCTGCCTAGTAACAGGAGTATAGCAAAAGAGGGGAATGCAAAACTAAGTGCCTCATCAGAATGAGGAGGATTGTGTTTTAATGCAAGTCCACTCTTCACATTTTTTTTTTTTTTTTTTAAATTCCCACATGCTTGCATATAAGGGCCCAGGCATTCAGGAAGCTCAAGACTTCTCACTACAGAGAGCTATGCCTAACATGTAACTTTTTTTTGTGCTCATGGGTATCCCGCACAGGCATTTGTTCTAGAGCCTTATACGCTGGCTCTACAATGAGAAAAGGTCTGCAGGATCAGTTGTGCCAAATACTGCAACAAACCAGGACACTTCAATAGGATTTGTAAAAAATATTCCCAGGCAAACTGAAGGAGTCTGAAAGAACAATCATATTTATGCTATTTAAAGTTAGGGACTGGCAAGCTGAGTAAGAACCAAAAGCCACTCCACTTTGTCTGAAACTTGCATTCATTTTTAGACCCAAACCTGCTTTGCAGTTCTGAAATATTCACAGGAGTGCTTTCTGCAGGAAAACTTGTTCTCATGGTACTTCTGCTGGGACTGGAAGTGAAATTTAAGTCACTCAGGAGAAATATTATTCTTAGAGGATTTCAAATTGCAGCCCCATTTTGTATTTGCAAGATGTTTGTGTAGTTCAGATGAGCTTTTGTGCACCTGAACTTACAGATTTTTATCAAATTCCATACCCTGAACCTTTTGAGGAATGACCCTCACTATTACAAACCACTTCAAACCAGAGAGAACCATCAAACACATTTTTTCTTTTAAAATATTGTCAGAGAGAGGATAGTAGACAACTTGACAGTGGGCTCACCTCCCAGTCCTGCAGTCCCCATGCAGACCCCTACTCTGTTGTCAGTAGGGCACCTGACTACCAAAACAGTGCTGCCACTTGAGTGCAAAAGGTAGCCCCTTTAACTGGCAACAGGGGTAGGCTGTTTTGCTCCTCCTAGCTACTATTAGTGGGGGACTTGACGTGCGTTTGGCAAGCATGTTACATTTACTCAGATAAAATTCCCACTGATTTTATTGGAAGTTTAGCCCCAGTAAGGAGAGAAGGCCTGATCTTGCAGGCTATACTCACAAGAATAGACCTATTGAAGTCAAAGGGACTAGTCTTATGACTAAGAATTATTCACATGGGGTTTGTAAGATTGGGCCCAGACTAAGGGTTTCAGGACTGGGACTACTGTGGTGAAATAGTCAGTGGGCTCTACACATTGCTCTAGCTTTATCACTGTTTGAATTCGAATTACGCTGTTCCACGTCTCAGTAACTTTTTAATCTTTTTTTTATATACTGCAGTGACCAAGGCTGTGTATATTTTAAATAAAGGCTTATCATAATATTTTAGAGTCTCATTAAAACTTTTTTGCATGTCTAGTCTCCAATTTCTTCTTTTTTTAATGTATTCCCATTTTCTTTCTATTGCCTGTACATACTGAATTTAGAGACAAGTTCACCTCATAAAGCGTCTGGTTCAGTTAGTCATTTTGCACTTGTTTTATTATTATTTCATGAGTTTTGTATTATGTATGTAATTTTGTTCACTGCTTGCTCTATGTTCAACCAAAACAAGAATTCACTGCTGTAGCTTATTTTTTTAATGAAAAGACAGGTAGAGCACTACTAATTCTTTAAGATACTACTTTCAGTTCATCTCCATCACATAAAATAGCCCTTATTTGAAGTGCTCTTGATATGCTGTTTTTAAACTAGTTCTTACTTCACTCATGTCCAGTCCAAGACCTATTCTGCTGCCATATGAAATTGTACCAAAGACTTTTTGAAAGTCCAAACTAATTAAAAGATACAAACAACAATACTCGCCCTGCTATTGAATTTTAATTAATAAATCATTACAATTCTGTTGAGAACAAGAACAAGCCACACTGTGTATGATTAAAAAGAGGGTACTTAAATCTTCATTAAAGGAAATCCAGAGAGCTAATTAAAATGAGTTTTTGAAGAGTCAAAGTTCATTGTTTATCTCTGTGTGACAGATAAGGCAAGTTCCTGCAATATCTTTGGGAACAGAGGTGCTGCAACAGGGAGGGCCAGGGAGCCATGGCCCCATCACATAGCTGTGAGGGTGAGCTATGGCGGGGAGAGGAGTGAGCGGGGGGAGGGGGTTGGAGGAGGTGGGGGGTGGGGTGGGCCATGGTTCAGGCACTGGTGAGCCCCTCCCCACACTTTGAGGCAGCTTCCGCTGCTCCTGTTTGGGAGACTATATTGTATTAAGTGTATGAATGGTTTATGTATCATTGTGGGCCAGAGATGGTATGAATTTCACAGAGGGAGGGTTACCACAGCTCTTCCAGGAAGTGAAAAGAGTAGGGAATTGTGACATTATCCAGGGTACAATCTGGACTGATGAACAGCTGTATCCCCTCAATTCTCCACCCTGGGGTGCCTTTTACATTGCTTTGCTATGAGAGCTACCACTCCTGGTGTGCTCATACACAGCCTCTAGCATGTAAATTACTCCCAGTAACTATCAGTGCTATAACCAGACACTCTTGAATTACACTGCAGAGTAACACCAGCAAATTCCCAGTCTCAGACTTTCCCCCAGAAATGTATTTCTTGTACTGTCCAGCACCCTCCTGGACAATACAAGCTCATAGAAAGTCTGTCATTTAATTAACAGAAAATGATACACACAGATCCTGTTATCCCAAATGGATTTTCCCAAACACTTCAGTCCAAGCACGCTGGTTTAGATAAAACAATAAAACAAATTTATTAACTACAGAAAGATTTTAAGTGATTACAGGTAATGAGGCATAAAAGTCAGAATTGTTTACAAGAAAATAAGTCAAACACAACTATTGCCTAACTTAACATGCTAAGTGAATTCAAAGCAATGCAGTCTCTCTCAGCATATTCCAGCTGAATTCCTCTCAGTCAGGATCCCTCCCCAGTCCAATGATACTTCCTTTTTTCTTCAAGTGGTGTTGATGTTGTGAGTAGAGATGAAGGGAGAGATGATTTGGGGTGTTCGCTCTTCCTTCTTATGTGTTTTTTCTCTTCTTTGAGAACCATCTCCAGCTGAGGTTCAGGAGACAGAACATGTGTGTGGATGGGAACCCCCAGCTGTTCTTTTGTCAAGATGTAGATTTTTGCCCACATCCTTTTTCCTGCCAAAGAATGGCGACTTAACCAGGCGATGGTCCATTTGATTGTGTTGCCACCTGGCTGGGGCGTCGGCTAGCCTTTTGTCTCTGGAGAACCGGTTTGTGACTGCTCTCCAGATTTCGAATGTATTTTAGTAACGTACAGTAAAATCTTATTATTTTACATACAATGTTGCCAAATGTACTTTTTCAGGACAATAATGATCAGTAAGTTGAGTTTTCAATGATACCTCACAAAGCATACTTTGTACAAGATATATAATAGTCCTATAAAAGGGTGAACATAGGGGTAGACTCACAGGGATGGTTAAGGCAAATCACTTGGGTTAGAACACCTCCAGAGAGGTACCACCTGCTAGGGAGAATCAAATATTCGATTTAAACTGTGTTCTTCAGAGACCAACAGCTGGAGAAAGGACTTTTAGTTAATGACCCAAGCTTAAACTGACTCAGGGCCTTTGCTCTGATTCTGGATCTAAAATGGCTGAACTTGTAATGATGGGGAAAACCCAGCTGTGGGTTTTCAAGGACTAAAACGTACCAGAGCCGTAGGTTGAAATTGGAGGTCACCTCCCATGAGCTTTATAGCATGAATTGTTTTAATATGTTTTCTCCATAATGCTTTAACTTTAAGAATAAATGTGCTTGCTTAGGGTATGTCTTCACTACCCACTGGATCGGCGGGTAGCGATCGATCTATCGGGGATCGATTTATCGCATCTCGTCTAGACGTGATAAATCGATCCCCGAACGCGCTCCCCGTCGACTCCTGAACTCCACCAGAGCGAGAGGTGGTAGCAGAGTCGACGGGGGAGCCGCGGCCATCGATCCTGCGCCGTGAGGACCCGAGGTAAATTGATCTAAGATACGTTGACTTCAGCTACGCTATTCACGTAGCTGAAGTTGCGTATCTTAGATTGACACCCCCCCCCCCCCAGTGTAGACCAGCCTTTAGACAGAACTGAGTGGTAAATTATACCTGCAGGCAATATACTGGTCATTGCTTTGCTTTCTCTCCAAAGGCTCAGGTGCTGGTGCTGCCCTTTAGGCAGACTGACTTGCTGGGGATATCACAGTGTAATGGAGAGAGCTGTACAGACTTAAAAATCCCTGGTCAAGAGGGAGTGAGATACAGGTCTCCCTCCAATTGAAGTGATGGCTCAGGAACCGGAAGCCCAAAGTGGGTGCCGTTGGTGGACCATAGAATGGGAATACAGCTGCAGTTGTCCTGAAACTATGACATTCAATACACCTCAATTTAAAAAGAAAAAAATCAGCTGCAAACCAAAGAAAAGTATCACTGGTGCTTTTCCTTCCTGACAATATATTAGAAATGGAATTTGGTAGTTGTTTACATAGCATATACTCTATTCACACCATATTAAGAGGAGGGGGAACAGCATTTTTATCTGTAATGAACTGAGAAGGTTCATTAACTTTTTAGTATCGCTACAATGAGTTATACATTATACATGGAATTTATACTTACAGTACAATACATTTATCCTTTGCCCTATTTCAAACCATATGCTTGTACAGAAAACCAAAGTAAACAAGTAATGGTGCTACAATTAACTTTACAGAAGACTAATTAGGTCAATTCCATTACCCTATCTCCGCTGAACATATTTCCTTTTTATAAAGAAGCTTATATATAGTGGCACAGCCCAAATGACATTTTCTGGTAGAAGGTAATCATAGTTAGTGTAAAATATTGTGCCCTGGTGGGGGGCCAGACTTTCCGAAACACAGTTGTCAGCTGAGCAGTATTGGTCCAGATGTAACTTCTCAACCCCGTCATCCACCACTAACTCCAACTGTACAGAACCTCACAATTACACCTCCCCAAAATGCAAAATAGAATTAAATAAACAAAACATGATGTGATAATATGCCAAACTCAACCAATCATTCTGCAAGTGTTCTAGAGCAGGGGTTCTCAACCTTTTTGGGCTCAGGACCCATTTGTAAATGTTTACAGCCTGTCGCAACCCAGTAAATAGTCTGGGGGGGGGGGGACATGGAGGCCTTGGGGTGGTTTTGGTCGGATCCAGCCCCAGTGGTGGCTCCTGCAGCTCCTCTGCTATGGGGCTGGCTAGGCTTGACTTTCTGCTCTATCATTGCAACCTCTGGGGTTGCAGTGCCACTCAGGGTTTGGCCCTGCCCCTCTGACTGGACCAAATTTATGTGAGTGGAATTGTGACCTGATTCTTGGGGTTTCAGTGCCACTCCCTCAAATTTGGCTTACCCGGACTCCCATCGTCATGAGGGCTGGACTAGACCTGAGTGGTGCTGGGACCCCAGAGGTTGCAGTACCTGGAGCAGGGAGGTGAGGCCAGCCAGCCCCATGGGACAAGAGCCACAGGAGCTGCCATGCAACCCTTTGAAACATTCTGGTGACCCAATTTTGGGTCCCAACCTACAATTGTGACCAGTGTGACCTAAAGGTGGAAAAATCTGAAGGCAAATAGAAAGAACCCCAAATGTATTATTTTAAAGTCTTATGACTTCTAAGCAAGGCCCAAGGCAAGTTTCCAGTTCTGTTTTTGCATGCTCTAGGGTTTCCTGATTGGAGATGTAACTGAGAACTTTGTGTCACTCTTATAATAGAGTCCAGTTTAAAGAGGAAATAGCCCTACCCTCAGCAGGAGATCACTTGGGCCTCATCTAAGCATGTGGCTGGCTGCATGCTTACCTCCAGAGCACCTGGAGATCATGAGGGAACTTCTCCATTAAAACAGTGTTTTCAGGCAGCCCTGTCACTCCCCAGTGGAACTGCAGGTTCGTGGGCATGCACTAGTGGCAATTCTGACTACGTCAGCTACAGAAAACCCATTGCCTCACGGAGCTGTAGGAAAACTGTAGGAAGATTTGGGAGGCCTCATGTAGCCTACTGCATCCAACAAGAATGCAGGGTCCAATAGGAATAATTCCTATAAAGCAACAGGATCTTCAGAGCTTAAGGAAATGCTTGGCAGTCTTAGCCATGTCAAGCGTTCAAAAATCATTAGGCCAGGGCCCCTGAAATCATGAAACTGGCTTAAAAATCAGGGTTTTGTTGTTGTTTTGTTTTAAGTGGGTTCTTTTTCATTTGTCTTCTGGCTGGCTTCTGAAGTTGTAAAGTGCACTTGAGTCACATGAAAGCTGAGATTCTTGTGCTTCAAGCACCTGGAGCTTTAAGAAAACACAAAATATCACGAGACTCATAGGTGCCGACTCCGTGGATGCTCTTGGGCCGGAGCACCCACAGAAAAAATATAATGGGTGCTTGGCACGCACCTGCCACCAGCTGATCAGCTCCTCCCCTTCCCCCCCCCAGTGCCTCCCACCCGCCACCAATCAGCTGTTTGGCAGGGGCGGGAGGCACTGGGGGGGGGGAAGGGGAGGAGCAGGGGTGGGAAGAGGTGGGGTGAGGGTGGGGCATTGGAGCACGCCCGTGGAAAGCTGAAAGTCATCACATAAAATCACAAGAATTCCCAACACTTCTCCCCCCTTTCCCAAGGAGCTAGAGGACTCATGCATCCAAGTTAAGGGGTCATGGACGAGAAGGAGCAATGAAGCAACCTTTTGAGTAGCAGAAATAAGAGCGAGACTAATTCTGAATCGATCCAAACTTTATCAAGGTGCAGGCATGCAGCTGAGCTTCTGGATTGATTTTAGTTCTTTTTTTTTTTAGTACAAATTTGGCCATTCCTAGAAATATAAAGGAAAAAAATAAACATTTTGTAAAGAAAGTGTGTGCGCGGGGGACAGAAACACTGGCAAGGGGGGGAAATCAATGTCGTCTTAGGTAGCAACATACAGAGAGCCTTAGGGAATGGATCACTGTTTGTGTATATTTCATCTGAAAATAGTCCAAGGTTCTAGCTATTAACTGCACTACAAACATTTTAGCTGAAATACTTCAAAGAAATTTTGTCTTAAAACTTTATTACTGTTAATGTATCCTATAGCTGTGATTACTTCCAACCGGTGATTCAATGAAGCTTTGCAAGATTTGTAATTGAACTATTGTGTTCACTGGCTTTTGGGTTGTAAAGGAACAAAACAGTCAGAGAAGGGCTAAATTAAAACAAAAATGTCTGGATCAGTAGCCCTGAATAGGGAAATACTGTAGGTAAAAGGGCAGCCCAGGCTCATCTTCTGTTCACCCCCCATGTATGTAAATGTAATTCCATGTGCTAGGGGATTAATTTAAATACGAAATACATTTGCAGTGAAAAATAAAGGATATCTCTGCACATAAGTGAAGTCAAGGTTTTCACATTATTCAGCAATACTGTGATTCCTTGCTGAGATCATGGCACTAGTGTTGCGTGTGTAGAAGCTAGGGTGACCAGATGTCCCGATTTTATAGGGACAGTCCCGATATTTGGGGCTTTTTCCTATATAGGCTCCTATTACCCCCCACCCCCTGTCCCGATTTTTCACACTGGCTATCTGGTCACCCTAGTAGAAGCTAGCTTTTGGTTGCAATCACACTCATGATGAGCTTTTTGATCTACCCCTCCATTTTATCTTCTCAGCTGACACTAATAAAAACATGTTTTTAACACTGTCTGATAGCCACAGTGGTAACCTTGGTCCAATTAAAATTTTGTAGTCTGGCCAGAAAGTAGATTTCCTATAAGGTATATTGTATATTTTTCAGTATATTGCATAATACACTTTTTAGTAGATTTACCTTCTTATATTTGTTTTTGAAATTTAGCAGCTTGTATTTTGAAAGTGGCAGGTGTGTTAAAAGGACACTGCCAATTACTTTATTACTATGCATTGTGATTGTTTAGAATACAGTCTTAGAAGTTTGAAAATATAATCTCCTTCCGTACCAGTTGTGTTCCTTTCCGTTTGGCAAACTGCAGTTTTCACTCCCTCTGCTGTCTTTATGGGCCCAGTCCAGCAGTTTTTTACTCAGATTCTTCCACTGATTATAAAGGACTGCAGGATTGGACCTTTGGTTTGTTTTTCCTTGGCCTTGATTTTGCAGTGAGGTCCGTGGAGCTCTGTACTGGGGCAAGAGTCCACCCATGTGGAAATTACTGCAGAACTGTCCATCCAGGTCACTGAGCATCATCAGTACATCTCTGGGAATGTTGCTTAGTTAACTATTACTACGAAGGGAAGCTCATATGCTATCTATGTGGTCGTATAAAAATGATTTTAATTTCTTAGCAAGTTTTTCTTTCTCTTATGGATATTTAGGCATTTAGCACCAGAATATAAATTTAAATTAGGGCCAATTTAGGGGACCTAAATTTCTCAGTATTATCTCTTTTAACTAATTCCACCACCTCCTTATAGACATGTTAAAAAAGGCAGATCCATTGTGTTCTTCATGAAGAAATGGATAGGCACCTATAGAATTTGGAAAAATTAATATGTATTCACTTTCTTGAACTGGGCATTTGAAGCCCAAAAATCAGTTATCTACGGCATTATTTTAATTTAGATCATTTGATTTCTACATTTCATGTCTAGTTTTGATAGCAGTGGAATCTGGCTTGCTTCAATCTTGCAAGAAGCATCAGCAATTATATCATGAAGTACATATCTATACATCCACTGATGTATAGGTCTGAACAGAGCAAGAGAAGAAAGAAATAGTCCTCGGCTAATCCAAAGCCCTGATCCTGCAGGTTGTTCTGTGATATTAAAGTCAATGGGACTCCGTACAGATTTCCTCATACAGAGTGGCTTGCAAGATCAGGGACTAATTAGAAAGATAACACAAAATACTTTAGGAGAACCCAGAGGAAGTCAGTTTTGGAACCTTTTTTTGTAAACTTGAATACTTTGATAGTGGTTTGGTGACCATACTCGGCCCCCAACCCCCTTATGTGGCTTAGCATTGTGGGTGTCTTGTTTTGCACAATAACATGCATGTTGCTGATTGTTGTTGTTGGGTTTGTCACTACCTACTGTTCTGGAATTGTTTGGATGCCAAATCCAAGTAATCACCTCTCAGGATAATAGATAGGGATCTGGGATTGTAATAAATGTAGTTTCAGTACCCGTGTTTAAATACTAATTAAATGGCACTGATTTGGGGATCACAATCCGAGTGATTCTAAAAAGGCTGGAGTTGCATGTGCATAGCCTATCTAGATCAGATTTTTGTCACATCTCTAATTCTTATCTTGCATAGGAATGTCACAGAAATATTTTTAGCAATTCGTTCCTTTCAAAGGGATTTTTCATTTTGAACTGTATAGAGCATAAAACAAGTGTATATTTTATTCTTACAAAGGATCTTACCTTCCTGTATTAAATAATCTGAGAGCATTTCTATATTGTTGTTGTCATTGGACCAGGCATCTTATTAATTTAAAATGTTATAAGGCAGCACGCCATAGGTAGTGACACATACTTAACGTTGCCTGACACTTTCTATTATAAGACCCTATTTTTAATTGCTATAACTTTACCAAACTTTAACCATCTAGGATGAAATTTTCCACGCACAGTATCTGCCTCAGTATGAACTTTTTTAATAGTTCAGCCACTTCTGAAAATGTGGTTAGAAGACAATGTTATTTTGCCAGTTTTTTTAATCTTACAACAGACCCAGATTCAGGACCCTACTGTGTATGATTCAGACTTCAACCTGGATCTCCTATTTCCCAAGGGGTGTGTATGGAGGGGAGGGGAAGAGAATTGTCACTTTCAAATAATAATAATAGTTGAAAAGTTCCCAAGCAGCTTTCATATTATTCCCATTTTACAGAGGGGGAACTGAGCCACAGAGAGCTTAAAATATTGCCTAATCTGAGATGACCATGGCCTGATTTTTTTTCAGAGAATTTCGCGTTTTATTTGTTCAGAGCACAGTTCCCATTGACATTCAGCTATACCTATAGCTGTGAGAGTTCAGGAGGACTTCCACAAGTCAGACCCCAGAAAATGAGGGAAACAAAAAGTTAGTAGCTACATGTTAAAAGTCTGGTTTAAGTGATTTCCCCAATATGACACAGTGGCAGAAATAGAATCCAGGTTTTCAGAGTGGCATTAATTTTCCTTAACCATAAGACTAACCTTCCTCTTCCTGCCTCATTCACTAATACAGTTGGGTGACTTTTTTGACTGAATAGCAAATTTGCCCAAAAATGTGGTTTCAGGGAGACCAAAAAACTACTTATGAATTCAGGTCAAATTTTGGCAAATAGTTTTGGCCAATTACAAAATGAGGGATTATTTTAAAGAAATTGAAATGGTTCATTTTGACATTTTCTAAATGAGCTGGTTTGACTTTTTGTTTTGAAATGTTTCATTTATAAATTTAACTGTATTTTAATAGCTCCCCAAAAGGGTGAAAACTACCTAAAATTTATCAAAACAAAATGAAAAACTGAAATTTTTGTTTTGAGTCAAAGAAAATGTTTCATTTGACCAAAACTGAATTTTATTTAATTTTATTTAATTTTCTCTAACTCTGTCCAGTGGTCTTTTAGTTTCATGAACACTCCTCTAGAGAGAACGGGGTCATTTAATGGCTAAAGCACAGAACTGAGAGCTAAACTCCTGAGCTTTAATCTTGCCTCTGAGATTGACGCCTTCTGGGGCTTTATACTAGTCACTAAGGGGCAAATTTTAAAACCAGTACTTTTCTTTGACAACTTTATCTTTTTTATATAATATATAAAACCTAAGGACATTCACAAACAAAAATCTTTGTGAATATGCATGTTATTTAAAGGAAATATTAAAAAAAAACTTCATAACAAATAAAAAGCAAAATTTGAAGAACTTGGAAATGCAGAGTGAAGAGATCCTTTACTTTATCCCTCACTCTCCAGTGTGTGCAGTACGTAAGTACAGTAGATATATCTGTGGTAAGTATCACAGTATGTAAACTAGTTGATAACCTAAATCGTTTCTATCTTGCTTATTGGTTAGAAACATTGTCATTTCAGATGTGCAGTGAAAAGTTACCGTCTGAGCTGTCCCAGCATACAAGGTTTATGTCTAAAGCTATACAACTGAGCAGTCTAGGTATATATAGGTTGTACATATAGGTGAGAGAGACAACAGGCATTTTGCATTTGTTTGCCAACCAGGATACTGTTTTCCAGCCCAAGATGATATTCTATTGTTTTTTAGCAGTTTGCCAAAGCAAAAAGTATATGAAAAGTAATGCAATTAGTCAGACACTTAATTTGGAAAATCAGTCCAAAACAAGGGCTTGATTTTAAAATGCTGTAGGCATGCATTGTTTGCCTTCCTTAGGCACACATTTGCCATGACTGTGCATACAAATGGCTATTTAAATGTGAAAGTGACCAGTTTAGCATCAAGCTGATCATTGTCTGGTCAAATATCTGATTTGCATATTCAACCACAGGAATTTTGTATACAAAGGAAGTGGGAAATTCCAATGTATTTGCATACTTAAAACTACTGAAGGTAAATTGGAAAAAAGTTGATGGTAGATAGGGACAGAATTAAAGGTTAGCTGTAATCCACTTGTAAATTGGGAAAATCTGATCTGGAAATCCTTACTATAATAATTGTGGACCATTTTTAGAAAGTAGTTTTATTTATTTTTTTATTCTTTTAATTGACAAAATATTGTTGAACAATGAAAGGAGGCATATGTATAGCTGAAATGACTCTCGTACCTGAGCCATATCAAAATAATTGACAGAATTTTATCAAAGCTATGAAACAAATTTACAGCACAAGTTAATCTTGGATAAAATATATCTGCTTTATAGTAAACTCAGAAACATTAAGAAATAAAAGCTGTTTTTGAGCAATCTTTTTAAAAGTCATGTGCAGTTCGGGACAAAAATCAAGATGTGTTTATGGCTGACTTTCATCTTTGCAGCAGCTCATATTAGTTACTCAAATTATTTTCCAATCAGGTCTCTAGCCCTCAACTGAGAGCTTTGTGGTAAATTGATAACTCTCTGAACATTAGCTGCCATAATCAAAGACATTATATTGGCTCTGCCTTTCAATTCAGCTACAAGCAATTTCTGTAACCACCCACAACTTTTTGAAGCTCATTTTTAAAGATAAAGGCTGGCAACTGGAGCTGTGGGGATTTAAATTTTTGTTTCACATATTCGTTTTCTGTTTCATTTCATGTAATTTTGCAATCCCTAAATTTTTCTAAAATTTTAATGGAATAGGTATTTTTGCATCAATGATGTCAGGGATGCTTGAACCATTTTTATAGTGGGGATGCTGATGAGGAAACCATAGAAACCATGTATTTGGTGTTTGTTATTACTACTTCAAGACAGCACCCCCAGTTCCAACACCACTGAATGATACACATTTTGGTATGTTTTGAGTGTAAAAATGTGTCTCCCTCAAGAAAAGAAGTAAGAGGCAATTTTTAACTGTAATGGGTCTTTTTCACTGCAAAAAACCCTTTAATTTTCAGAAGGCTTGCATTCTGTTATAGATATTTTACACAGATCACAGAGCATACTGTACAACATTTTACATGAAATGTATACCTGTGTGTATCATAACCTGGCCCCCACCCCCCTCTCAGATGGACACCAGTCTGCTGTGAGTGAACGCAACCACTGGATTCCACATGATTCTAAGCCACCTGACTCTTCACAGAGCCTGATCACTGTTCCTAGCTGTGGGGATTGCAAGGCTCACTCCCAAGCTCAGACTCCTTGTCTGAGTAATTCCTTGGGATGTGGGACTACACTGTCCTGCCACCCCCAGACCTCCCAAACCCCTCTAGTTGCTTACATGCTTTCCCTCAGATGTCTACCTAGACTTTGGTCACTCTGTGGTCAGTTTAACCCCTGCATGAACAGGAAGACAAGGCGTCACAGTCTCAGTAAATAAATTTGTTAACCATAGGTGATTTATTATAATAAGCACTAGAGAGTTACAGAACTTTGCAAAACAACAGAAAGTCCTGAGACACTGCCTCCCCTACTTAAATGATTAGAAAATGTGCCTTACACACAATCGATTTAGCTTAACAAAAGTGAAGGTTAAGGGGTGACTTGATTATATGGCAATAAGTACCTACACGAACAAATATTTAGTAACGGGCTCTTCAATCTAGCAGATGAAGGTATAACACGATCCAATTGCTGGAACCTGAAGCTAGAATCCAAGTCTCTCCAAAGTTAGGGGCAGCTTGAATCTGGTGTTCTGGTAAGGCCTAGCTCTAATATTTATTAAAAACTGAAATTGAATGGCTAATAATTGAAAGTGTTCTTAATGTCTACAGCTCTGATTTTTTGGGTCCCCCTAAAAAGTGTTCAGCGCAGGATCAAAATGAGGGGAAAGGAGGCTTTCCACCACTTTTGCATCCCCATGTTCCAGGGGCTACCCAGGAGCAAGTTCAGTCCCAGACTGAAGAGCGGTTTATATGCTGCTTTAAATATTGGCTAGCTGCCCATGGCCATAATTGGCCATTCTGGCAACAAGGGGTCACTGGAGTACTGCCACATCATATAAATGTTCCACTGCATGGGGTGTCGGAGTCTGAAAGGGGTTGTGTTGAACTATTTTGAGTCTTCACCACCTGCACACTTCTGCTTTCCTTGGAAATAATCAGTTGGATTTAAGACCGCTTAAGCTTTAAGGTCCTTTTGAGGTGCTGGAATGGCCCCAAAAGGTCTTGTAGGAGAGCCAGTAATCTGCCCCATAGCCTTTCTAGAACTTTAGAGATACATGAGGATTGAAAATCTAAACATGTTGCCCCACTTTTAAAAAAGGAAAAAAGTGAATCCTGGAAATGTAATGACCGATAACTGGAGCTTCAATCCCGAATAATAATAATATAATGATATACTCCTAGGAAAAATCTACCATTAGATTATCATGGAGCAGTGAACAACAGTGGTGATTTGTAGAAAAGTCATGCAAGAAATTTAGAATCCCTTTTTTGATGCTGAAATACAAAATTTATGAAGAAAGGCAATGCAGTAAATGTAATATCTGAACTTTAGCAAAGCAGCTGACACAGTGCCTTGCATGATCTTATTGAAAAAAATCAAGTTGGCTTGGGTATGAGCATTGAAACTTGGATTGAAAACTGACTAGAAAACCTTAAACATATCCCAATAATACACATCTAAGTAATGACAAAGGACTGATGCTTTATAACTTGCACATGCATACCCAAAACTCGAGGCCAGTAGGAGTTGTGCAAGGAACACAAGATGGGCCTCAAAAGTATCAGTAGAAACCTGCAGTGAGGTGTCCAGGGAATAGTGCTACACTCTGTTTCTTAATGGGCTAAATTTTCTTCTGGCACAGCTCCACTGAATTCTGTGGGCTAATCCCACCAAAGAATTTGGCCCAGTATCTTTAATAATGATCTCGAAGGGGGATTGTCACAGGTGGCCCTGCCTGGAGCACTCCTCTGCTGCAAGCCACGGTATGACAAGTACAGCTGCCTCAGTTTCCCAGAAATAGTCAGTCTTTCAAAGGGCAAATAGCCCTTGTGGAGGTAATTTGTTAGAGTCCCATGTGCACAAATCATAACTAAACTAGTCCCAACACCATCGTCCAGAATTCCCCCAGCATAGTCCAAACAGTATGTGCAAATTACAGTTTTGGGTTCCCTCACCATGCCCCAGCTCTCCAGTGCAGCCCCATCCTATCTTTGTATCAGGACAGTACCCCATTCCTTCCAACTGGAGTACAACCCCGCTCGTCCCAGCAGGAGCTCCCATAGCCCCTGTGCTGGAAGCATTCTTGCCAGGGGCACATCCCTCACTCTCCCTGGCCCTCCCACCCTTCCTCTGGGTCCAGCTATCCAACCTGGAGATGTCCGTGGGTAAGCACCTCCACTACATCCCTGCCTCTAAGCCCCTGGCTTTAGCTGTCTGGCTTAGATCCAGCAGGCAACTCTGCTGCTGCTCATCCTGCCTTCAACCCTCTCCACCTGTGGCTCTCTGACTTGGGGATGCCAGCCAGCAGTCCTCCTTACTGCTCTCCTGCCTTCAGCTTTCTCCTAGATCTCAAATATACCATCTCCTAGCCAATTCCGTCCTCTTCCTAGGTAGGGCCTCAGCAGCTTTCTGCTCTCTGCAGCTTTCCCCAGAGACCTTCTCCGGTCTCCTGACTCTTATCGGGACTCTTCCCCAGAGCTTCCAGCCAAATGAGAGCACCTGCTTTGGCACAGAGGAGCTAGATCTTCTTCATTTACTGGGGCCACCCACCTTGATGAGGTAAAGAGCGTATTAATACCAGCCAAAAAGTCAATTGAATTCTGGGCTGGATACACATTCTGTTCAGGTTCTTAAAGTGCACTGACAACTGGTATCTGAATGTGATCTTTTAGAGGCATCACCTGACAGGGAAGGAATGAGAGATTCCATTTCTAGATGGCTTTAGTGATATGACACCCATAATTCTGCATTCAGTTCTGGGAATAATTTCTCCAAGAGTTACCTTGCACCACTCCCAATCTGACCTTGTGCCTTAAGTGTGAGATTTTCAAAAGTTCACCAGTGGCCTAACTTTGCTCCTATTGAATTTACTGGGAGTGATGGGGTTTTGAAAATCTCACCCTGAAGACACAGTCTTGCCCACAGTGTAGGGAACAGATTGCATTAGGAGAAATATGGACAAATGACCACATCTCTAATTTCTGTCATTTTAATGAAGATACTGGAGTATTGCAGTCAGTGCAGCAAAGATTCAGGTTACTGAATTTACACTCTATAAAGATATCTGATAACTAAACTAGCATACAGTAGTTCAGTTTTTCATAGTTAGTTTCTCACATGTAATTAGTTACCCATCTCAAACCTAAAAGGAAACTAACTAATGGCTACGTCTAAATACATCATTTATTTCAAAATCATGTAGAAACCTTTCTTAATTCAGTTTCAGTTCTAAATATAACCAAGTAGTTACAGATAAGGTGAGTGAGGTAATATCTTTTAGTGGATTAATTTGGAGAGAGATAAGCTTTCGAACTAAACTATCTGTTCGATCTTGTATTTAGCTGTGATATTAAGTACCTTTCCCAGACCCAAGGAAGAGCTCTGTTTAGTTTGAAAGCTTCTCTCTCTCACCAACAGAAGTTGGTCCAATAAAAGATAGTACCTCACCCACCTTGTCTCTCTAATATCCTGGGACCGACAACAATGGCCACGACAACAATGGCCACAACAACAATGCATAGTTACAGCTAGTGCAAGATTATCCATCAGAAATACTTCAAAACACATACTACTACTACTATTCAATATCAAAATGATAATGCCAGATGCCTGAAATGAAACAAATATTTCAATCTATCGCATTAATTTTTCCACAACCATTTCATACTTACAATCTTAATATTGTCCTTTACCAATCTCTACCAATGTCATTCCACTTGCAATTTTCAGCTGAACCTTACATTGCCACTTTTTTTCTTCTAGCATCTCCACCATTGCATCCATATGTCTGTCTCCCTTACAAACCAGGAACATAAGCCATGATTACCATATCCCATTTATGTTAATGGGCTTGCATAATACTTTGCAATCTCAGCATCACAAGCTTGCTGCATGTTCTCAGTTAATTTTTTTCATTACTCATTAAAGGGTCTCCCTTAACCAAATCTTGATAATATATAACAAAGATTGTCATATGATGGGGGTACTGTTTGGTAGAAGGCTATGAGACTAGTCATGAATGCTTTCCTGCTTCAGGGCTCAAGTTCATGTCATAGGTAAACTTCCCACACCCAATTCTAAATTAGTTAGTAAGCTTGTAGTTTTAGATTGTAAACTTTTGGGGGTTGGGATCATGCTTCCTCCTGATTTGTAGAGCCTTTAGCACATTTTGGGTAATAGGTAGTTAATTTATATTAACTAATAGTATTAAAGGGATAAATTAGGGTGGAGCACTAGTACAAATCTGATTAATTACTGGCCATGAGTAGTGTTGTGTTGTTTAAAAACAGAATTGCCAACTACTGAAACGTTAAGGAAGCCCCCCCCCCCCCCCCCGGCTCCTGGAATGTGAGGGTCGTATAGCTTATATCATGGGGTTCAAAAAGGTCAGGCAAGAATCCAAACCTTTGGATTTTTTTTTATTCTGCAGGTAGAACCACCATTAATGTAAAGTTATATTGTGATTTAAATTTGGGATTTACACTGTAGGTAAAAAAAAAACCTGGATATTTGGATGTTTTTGTTTTATCCTAATATATTTTATCTCCCTATTTCCTGATATACTGGGAACGGATCATGGGGAAATAACTAAAGATCTGAAAGGTAGAAAGAGGAAAATCCTGACAATCAGCTATCTTTATTTCCAAGATCAGACTCCCAATCATTTTGTTCATTGTTTTTATTACAAAATAGTGTGTGACTCATGTTCTAGTTTTTATTTTTTGGAAAGCAAAGCAATAATAAGATACATTAAAAATAGCCTTTTCATTTATGTGAAGCAGGTAGATTAAGAGATTTGCCAAGATTAGAGAAAGAAAACAAAGTGGATTGAGCTCAAAAACAAAACATAAAGGAACTGAAGGAACGTATTAAAATTATTCCCCTTCTTCATTGGCAGACTATGCCTTAAAGGCAAATCCTGTAATCCTTGCTGACACCATACACCATTACAGGACTGGGCAATCTGGAAATAAACAACCAGTACTGCAGTTTTAAGTAAAATTATTATGATGTAATTTTAAAGTAAAGAGACTAATAAGACACTCGTTCTTAGGGCACTACTGTGATGTAATGTAAAAGATTGGCAATATATTTTTATTCTTACTATAAATATTTAAGAGATTGGGGAATTTGTTTGTGCCAATTATCATCTGAAGAGACATCCAGGCTGTGAGATAAGTGAGTGAACTGTTTTTCTAAAAATCTGCATACTGTACATATAATTCATCTTCACAACAATCATACCAGAGCCATGAATCAGGATTTATAACATAGTTTGTTTATTATAAACAACAATACCATAGGGAGGCATAAACCTTAGCCATGATTAGAATGCGTAGTACCTTGCAGATAAATCTCCTGTACACAGCAAGGTCTACTTAAGACACAATATTTCATTAGTGATAGGTGGTTGGGGGTGGGGAGAGAGCTTCAGAAGTTACTGATTATTACACCTTCCTTTTTATGTGTGTCAGAAATCATGGCAGTATTCCAATTTGTCTGTTCAAGTGGCCTATTTTCCCCTTGCCATCTTATTGCCCTGATCCAACTCCAGTCCACCCAGCAAAGGGAGTAATTTTGTGGTATAAAGTGTCCCTTAACAGTTTTAAAATATAGATTGAGGACAAGGAGTGGAGGAATTTAGGATTTATTAGTGTGAATTTCTGCCCCTTGTTCTGTTCATGGTAAATTGTGACAGAAGTGATAAATTAGCACTCACACACCATACTGCATCCTCAAAGCAGCTATTGGAGTTACAGAGGTCCCTAGTTCATCACACAAGACCCAATTCCTGAATGTCATGCAGTTCTTTGGTTTCATGAAAAGCTGCCATTCTGCATTATATTAATCTTGTCTGGAGACTTGATGTATATGTGAAAGTGAATATTAATCTACCTTAATATTAAATTCTATGAATAGCTAGTTTTTAAAAACCTCACACACGTTTGGATCTATTCATATCTAGACCTGAATATGAAAGACAGCCCTAATTTATCTCCCTCAGTAACTTCTTCAATATAACTGTCTTGAGAGTCTAGTCAAATGAAGAGTTTTTGTCCTGCTGAGCAGCTGTTACTAAGGAGTTCTAAATTAATGAGATAGATTTGTCAGAAAGGTTTTCTACATCCAAATAGGATATTTTATTTTATTTTGTGATTTTATTCAGAAAATATTTACGTAGAAATAGTCCTTCATCAGAAGTGTTTGTTTGGAATTATTTACTAGACTGCAAAAAAGAAATGAGCATTTAGAGAACATTGTGCTCATAGACTTTAAGGCCAGAAGGGACCATAATGTTCATCTAGTCGGACCGCCTGCACATCACAGGCCACAAAACCTCACCCATCCACTCCTGCAATAGACCCATAACTTCTGGCTGAGTTACTGAAATCCTCAAATCATGATTTAAAGTCTTCAAGTTACAGAGAATCCACATGTACTCTAGTTTAAAACAGCAAGCGACCCATGCCCCATGCTGCAGAGGAAGGCAAAAAAACGCAGGGTCTCTGGCAACCTGACCTGGGGAAAAATTCCTTCCTGACCCCAAATATGGCACACTCCTACTTTTTGTGCCAAAGTCATGAATGAAAATGTTAAATAAGATTGGTACCAAGACTGATCCCTGAGGAACTCCACTATTAACCCTCCCTCCAGCCGGACAATTCACTTTCAATATGATCCACTATAGTCTCCCCTTTAACCAGTTCCTTATCCACCTTTCAATTCTCATATTAATCCCCATCTCCTCCAATTTAACTAATAATTTCCCATGTGGAACTATATCAAATGCCTCACTGAAATCTAGGTAGATTAGATCTTCTGCATTTATTTGGCTAAAAAATCAGTTATCTTCTCAACGATATCAGGTTGGTCTGGCATGAGCTACCTTTTCAAAGCTATGTTGTATTTTATCCCAGTTACTGTGTATCTCTAGGACCTTAACTACGCTCTCTTTCAAAATTTGTTCCAAGACCTTGCATAGAATTAAGGTCACACTAATGGGTCTATAGTTTCCCAGATCCCCCTTGCCTAAAAGTAGGCACTATATTAGCAATTCTCCAGTAATAGGTGGATGACCAGTGTGGATCCAGAACTTTCACATGAAGAAAGCTACATTTCTGGAGCTTTATGAGCAGCTTGCCCCAACTCTCCAGCATAAAGACACATGCATGAGGGCAATCATGCTACTTCAGAAGCAGGTTGCTATAACTGTCTGGAAGCTGGGTGACCCCAGTTTGTTACAGGTCCGTTGCCAAACAGTTTAGTGTTGGAAAGTCAACTGTGGGTAAAGTGGCAGTGAAGGTTTCTGAAGCAATCAGGGGTGTGGTGTATTCCAAGGTTTGCATGACTGTGTGACTCCGCGCCCCCAATCTGTGGCCCTGCTCCAGAAGTGCTACTCTAGGTAGGTGGCATCAGTGGCTATACCAAGTGTCATGAGTAGCATTAGCTAGTTCAAGTCTGCCTGTCTGTGTCCTCCTCTTGCTCCATCATTAGCTCTGTCAGGTGCCTTTGGTGGGTCAGAAAATGCTGCAAACTGCCCATCAGCTTCTCATGTATGCTCTACCCATGTCCTAAACAGGAGTGAAAGCCCAAGAAAGAGAGTCCTTGAAATGGTGACTCCCCTATATTTATGGCTCCGATTGCTGGGAGCATGCAGGCCAAAATGACATCTTGGCAGGATGTGTTGATGGGCTGTTCAAATGTCCTGTAACATGCAACATAGTCAAGTTTTCCCACACTGCACCATGAAGAAAGGTCTAGAGTGGCCATATTTTGAGAGGGTGTGGTGGGATACAGGTGGTTCAGTCAGGTCTACATACTGCAATGTGGACGTTGGAACCCGGGATTTAGGTGTGGGTTAAAAATTGTTAACCCAAGGTTGGAAATCAGTGTAGATGCTCAATCCCTTGATACTCAAACCCAGGGTCTGCTGACTTGAGTCCTACTAACCCTGGTCTTACGTTGTAGTGCAGACATACCGTCTCAAAGACATTTTTCAACTCTAGCACAGAGTTACCAGAGTTTACAAAAGGTTCTGAAGGACCCTTTATAGGGTCATATCAAACTGAGAAGCATATTACTGGCATCAGTGAAAGATTCACAAATGGATCCCAGAGAAAAGTTTCCCTTACAACCTGTGTTTTCTCATTTGAATCAATGGGACAAATTCAACCCTGGATGAACTCACTTGACTTACTGGAGTTTGTCCAAGGTTAAACTTTGCCTTGTAGACTGGGTATGAATGGGTATAAAATCTTCACAAAACCTTAATAGTATTGAAAATTATAAAACTAAATATTTCTGAAACATTCAGCATTTATTGGGGGTTCTAAATTGTAAATCAGTTCCAGCCTGTAGTAATGCTGGTGTAGTCTCTGGCTTCCTTACTGATGATATCTTGAAGTATTTAATATTTTCAGCAAGATAGTCACCGCTGTCAAGGAATTCTGAAACAGTGTTAGTAATTAAAATGTCATTTTGAAATTTATTTCATAGTTAATTTGGGGGTATTATTGACCTATCAACTTTACGATTTTTGGGCTGAGCAAAATAGTTGGGAACGTTCCTCTCTCTTTTTAAAAATATTTGGATTTTGATTATAGGTATTTTGCTGTTTTTGTAGCCTCACTGTTTTGGTTATTTAAAAGCACTAGTAACCTGATAACACACAGGATATAATAGGCTTTTAAGAGGCATTGCCTAATAAGGCATAATCAGGGCTTCCATATACTAGTCTAGGTAAATCTGTGAATGGTAAAACATTTTATTAGCTCAGATGAGCTTTAAGGTTCCAGGACATTCTGGATCTAACTTGAAACATAATGAAGCAATCTAAGAAAGATTCTATTCACCAGACATCTATGGTCTTTTCACAGATACTAAGGTCAGTTTTCATAGGCAACTTTGATTACCATCAACAAGAACTGCAGACGTACATTGAAGAGAGAACAGAACCCTGAGTGTGTATTTATTTGAAATATTTCTACCACTCACTCATTAGTATGAAGTGGACAAGGTCCCAGGTGGTACACTGAACAAGTCTGAGCCAGCAGGCCAGCATCAGTATGCAAGTAGTATGTGACTGGTTTGAAAAAGATATGGAAATGTTGGCAGGTCCTAATTGAAAAACTGCCTTGGTCTTAACTGTCTGATCTTCACAGTAGTTTTTCCTACAGTCTGGATGGGAACAAGTTTGACCACTTCAGCAGAATTTTGCTTGACCTTATCCAGGAACTTATGAAAGTTCTTTCCTGCTCAAACAGTAAAATAATGACATGCCTCTTAAAATACAGATCAGGTTCTTGCTAAAGTATTCATCAGTATTCACACTGTCATAAAGAGCACTGTGACACAGAGAGTGATACAGAGCAAGGTAGCATCTAGAGACAGTTTCTTCTTTATAAATTCCAGCTTTTGTATCCTTGTCATAACTCTGGAGCTACCACAACAGGAGAACTATCATGTCTAAGGGGGAGAAACAAGTTTCCTTGAATGTGGCTGTGCAAGTTTGGAAATTTCAGAGCACAGAATAATTAATGTTTTGACAGCTTGGCTCAACTAGCAGCCCACAATTTATTAATCTTAGCACGTGACTGGTCCTGTGACACAGAATACATTAGACTCCATGTGGGAATTCTGTATTTGGAAGTGTCCTTGGGATTTGTGCACCCCAAGTTTTACCAAAGTGAAGAACTCAGTCTCCAAGCTGGAAGCAGAAACAACCCTTCTAACCATGCCACCCTATCGTATATACAGTAGATTCCTAATGAGATGACACTAAGGGCAATTTGAGAGGGGATTCCCAGTGAAGAAAAAGCACCAACCATAATGGTAGCTAAACGCCAGGAGAACTGTGTGAAGAGTCATGATCCCAGAATAAATATTAAAATGCCTGGGGGCAAGATGTGGGGGAAAGGAAATAGCCAAGAACACTTCCAAAGCTGTGTGTGTTTGTAAATGGCTTGTAAGGTTTATTTTGGAATAATTGCAGGAATGAAATTACTTCCTGCAAATGCTCATCTGGCAAAAATCTACAGTCTAATTTTGCTATTGAGAAGCCCTTCAATATTTGCAGCAAAACCTGGAAGTATTAATGGGCAATAGAACAAGCCTTTGACAGAGACAATGAAATAAGGAACAGCTCCCTCGGCATGACCCTCCACAGTTCTTTTCAGATAAAAAGATGTTCTAGCAGTTGTACCGCTCTACTGTTCTGAACCACTTTTCTGCTCCAACTCCAATTTCATTCTAAAGCATCCTGACCATTTCCAAATTACACCTGGAAGTAAATAAAAGCAGCACAGAAGCAAGGCTAAAAAATCCCAGAAAATAAAATGTTGAAGTAATTCTTTCACTGAGACTTGAGACCTTCCGAGAAGAAGAAACTGCTCGGGAGTTTTAAAGTGGTGATTTAAGGGTCTGTCTACAGCACAATTCAACACCCACGGCTGGCCCATGCCAGCTGACCAGGCTCATGGGGCTTGGGCTAAGAGGCTGTTCAACTGCAGTATGGATGTTTGGGCTTGGAATGGAGCCCAAGTCTTGTAAACCCAAGTCAGTTGGTATGGGCCAGCCATGGATTTTTAATTGCAGTGTAGACATACCCTCAGGGCTTTTCTACATGGTGGGGTAATGAGCATTTTGGGGGAGTGATTTCTAAAGTGTGCTAACGTGTTGTGCATTAATTGGTCCAGGTAGACCCTGTTGGTGTGCACTACAAGTTCCCTAGTGCACTTTAATGTAGTACTGATTCAAATAGCACTACATTAAAGCACACTAGGGATCTCTTAATGCATGCCAGCAGGGTCCATATGGACCAATTAATGCACAACATATTAGAGTGCCTTAGAAATCACACCCCCATAGTGCGCATTACTGCTCTGAGTAGACATGCCCTTAGGCTGAAGTGTAAATCAGTTTGATAGTCACTGGTGGACACGTTGCTTTTATGAAATCAAGTTTGGGGTTTGTTTTGTTGTTGTTTGGTAGGGCCCAATCCTGCAATTCTTTCCCCCTTACTTTGAGTTCAGTAGAAATACTCACGTCAGTAATCATTTTAGGATTGGTTGCGTGGTCAGTCAGGGTAAAACTCATCTGGGCCAGGTGTCTCTCTTAAATTCTGTTTCTCATTGCTATATACGTGCTGTGTAGCCTTGGGCAAACCTTGTTACTTCTCGGCATGGGGTAAATTTCACTGGTGCCAGCTCTCACAATTTTATTGCAAGTCTTGCAATATTTGATGTTCTTCTTAAAGCCCAGCTCTTGGAGTTTAGTGATTATGTGAGAATCTCCGATCAGCAAATTTCAGGCCCTAATGGCTCTGGAGAAAAGCCTGAAAACATGCCAAATATACCTTTCATGCTCAAAACCCAAAAGGCAAACAACAAAATATCTATTTCTCGAGGGCCTGACTTGTGATTTTTTTTTTCTGAACATTTGAGGATGGTAATATTGGAATTTTACCTTTAAAAAGCTACAGTGCTGCAGAGCAGAGTGTGCGTGCGCAGGTGAGGGTGTGGTGCTGTGGAGTTTTTGATTTATTTTGTTGGAGTTTTTGACTACTTCTGCAGGGTTGGAGTCTCCCTGCAAAGTTGTAACACTTTTAGGTGACCATACAGTGTTTGAAATAAGTTTGACTATGAGAAATATGCATATGGAATCTATAATTTTGGTGCTGCCATGACGTTAGGTTTCATTACTAGGAGAAGTGTGGTAACTTCATGTTAGCTCGACCAGAAGAGTAGAATTATCAGGTATTCTTGTGGAGCTACGTTTTCTGGGTAGAGCAATTGCTTCAGTGATATTTTGTGTGTGTGAATATTCTAGCAAACAAGTTTACTGGGAGGGATGTTCATGGGAAGAGTAAATTTTAAATTGATACTGGAGAATATTTGCAGAACAAGACTCACTTGAAGAATTCTGTTCAGACAAACAGTGAATAGAAATCTAATACATGACTTAGGTGACCAGTTGTGCAGATTGAATTTTGAATATTAAACACTCACATTGGAGTAAGCCACGGATCAAGAATTGTTTGCTGAAATTATTCAATAAATTATTTTCAATAAATAATACATATGAGAACATATCTGCTCACAGACAACTCACTGGTAGCAAAAAAGGCAAAACTTGTCAAATCAATTATTCATGACAAGTAAATTATTCATCACTCAAAAGTTTGCTTTTGAGTGATTGTGGGCTAATTTTGAAATGACTGCAAGCAGGTGTACGGTTTCTTACATATATGCTCTTTTATGCAGGAATTGCATATAATTCTTGACACATAACTAGGCAAAACTGATAATGGACTGAAGTTTCACTTTGTGTTTTGAAGTTGAAACTCAAAGTGCTTCTTAGCAGCTGTGAACCAGAATTGCTAAGTTGCATACAACTGGAAATAAAAGGCCTTAATTATTTGAGCCTGCAAACAGAGATGCACATACTTAACTTTAAGCATGTGTGATGAAGCATATGAAACTCTCGCCAGCTGAAAAGAGGTTCGGTAGAGCTTGTGAACTCTTTTTGCACCATCTCATTATACTCAGAGTGCATATCAGGCTCAACCAGGAGTTAAAAGGAAGGAGTTCAGTGCAGTTAGGGGGAGAGACCCAGGAGAGAGGTGGTCTTTGAGGCCCTCTTGTGGGAAGGAGAACCACTGTAAAAGCTACAGGAGCAGAGTTAGCTCCTGTGATGGTCATCTAGGTGGCAGACTCTGTGGGTCAGCATTCTGTAGACGAGCAGAGAACTAGGGAGAACCGAATCCAAGACAGACAAGCAGGATGGGTGGAAATTGTTCAGTTTGTATTTTAGTCTTGTTTGAGTGTTGTTGAGGGACTCCAGAGAGAAACAACATAAGCCACTTCCCTGGGAGAAGACTGAGACTGAAGAGGAGTCCAGGAGGGGTGGAAGATGTTGTTGATTACCATTATTTTGCAGGACATTATTTGTTTGGGACATTCATACCCCAGAACGGCCAAGTCACCACCATACAAACCACTGAAGTCCTAAGGCAGAGAGCGAGGCAGTCTCTGAAACACCGTGTCATACCACAAGGGGGCTCTCCAGACGATACACAGACAACAGCATATGAATAATTTCAATTAACTTCAGTGGGACTATTTGTGTGCTTGAAATTAAGCACCCATGATCGAACACCAGGCTGTTGTGCAGACTGATTTCTCTGATATCAAGTCCATGTGCTGATTCTTTGGTTTTCCCCTTGGTTGTCAAATTACTATGTTGCCACTAAGTCATCAGCAAACAGCATGTTCCAAGGCAGCTTCCTTCTATATTTTCACTTATAAACATCCATGACAACTGCAATCAAAAAGATTCAGCACTGATCCTGATGCAGGCCAACACGTACTGAAAATTCGCTTCTGTAGTCCAATTTAGTTTTGACTATGGTAGTCATTCCATCATATATATCCTGGGTATGACCGATTTCTTTCTGGCACACCTCTGTCTCAAACTCCACCAAACTAGTCTCAAACTCCACCAAACTTGGTGCTTGATTGTATGTCTAATCCAGATCCACAAATACCATGCTGATTTGTTGTCTCTTTTCTCTGAACTTCTTCATGTGGATTTGTAGCATAGATATGGCATCCTATGTGCTCCTTCCCAGCATGAATCCATACTGACCTTTCCAAATTTCAAGCATTCTATGCAGACACATTTCAATAATCTTCCATACTTTCATAGCATGTGATGTCAGCTTAATTGGGCAATGCTTAGCACACAGTATGATGTCTCCTTTATGTTTAAAAACAGGCATCACAAAACTTTTATGCCATTCACCCAGCATTTTCTTTTTCTCAAGAATATCATTGAATAAACTTGTAAGATACTTGATGCCTTCCCTTCCCAATGATTTCATTGCATCTGGCCAGATGCTTTCTCCTTTTTCATTTTCCTAAGTGCCTCTGCAACTCTTTCGTCCTGTATACAATCCATCATGACCAGTTTTGGTTTACATTTTCTTAAACTGTGGGGTCTCTATTAATCACTCTTTCAGAATAATCATTCTAAACTTTGTTGACTGATTCACCATTAGTTTTCAATATACCATATTCATTTTTAATGTAAGCAAACTCATTCACATCCCTCGGCATGTTCTTTCGTACCTTAGCAAGTCTCCCTCAGGTCCTCCTACTCTATATAGCTTGTCCCATTCTCTTCTTCTTCATTTTCATTATTATTATTATTATTATTAATAATAATGTTAAAGGAAAACCACATTTTTCAGTGTGAGTGAATAAAGCTATCAGTTTTTGGCCTACACCCTGCATACTTCTAAGCTGTGTGAGGCAAGGGCCATAGCCACCTGTGTGTATACAGGTGGCTATGGCCCGTATATACAGTAGATTTTGTAGAAGATATCTACTAGACAAACAGCATTACGTAAGTGTGTTTTATAAAGCATCTATCATAATGGGGCCTCTGAATGTTGTTGCAACACAAATAATAAAAATCATCATATTTCCAAGATACACTTTTTACCAGCTGAAATTCTTTTCAAATTGTCCTATTGGAAATAAAATAACCAGGCACTTATAGACTTGCAAAAAAACTCAACCCTGCCCTTTGTAACTCTGAGTATCTAGTTTCTGTGCAGCAGTACATCAATTTATCATCATCTCCTATTACTTTTACAGATTTTAGGGTTTTTGTTGCACTTTTTAACATAATAGACTATTATGGTTTTGAGATTAGATATTCCTTCATACACTTCACAAGAAAATAGACAGCTTTTTCAAATGAATATATCATGTTCAGAGGCCAATTTGTACATTTATGGAGAACTGAAAGTGAGAATTATTAGTCATTCAGCTGTACCACCTATTTAGAGAGCAATGACTGATGACTTTCCAACTGTCCATGAAATATTTTATTCTCAATTTCCAAGTGTGTCTCTTCCATTCCAATCCCAAAAATGCCTTTGAAGCGTTTCTGTGCTTAGGGCTGTATTCTCATTTTGTTTCTCTCTACTTAAATGCATAGATATCTTCAGTTTTCAGATGAATTTTCTTTGTACCATGCTCTGGTTAGTAGGCCTGTATTCATGTGTGTAATCTGAAGTGCTAATGAAAGTGAGGAACTAACAGCAATAGTTTGAAGTCAGTATACTGAAGACACGGACTGCACAAGTTATTTTATACATCTTTCCAAATGTACTTTTAGTTCTGATCTGCTGTTTTAGGCCAGGATCTCTTTTCTCTTCAGTATCAGACATTGCCAGTTGGGTGGTGCTATTGTCTGTGACACACTATATGATACTACTAAACTATTTTTCACTCGTAACAAAAAGCAGGATCAAAATCCAGCTGATCAGAGGGGAAAAGCTAGTACATAATGTTGCCAGGTAGCCTTTGAATTACAGGACCTTCTACCAGTACCTACAGTACATGGAATTTATGTACTATACATGTTACTGAGCATTGCAGTTTTTTAAATTAATGATCAGGAAGAAAACATCTTTGTTCTGTTTTACTGTGGGCTAAATCCTGGAGCCCACTGCAAAGTTAATGGTCAGGAGAAGGCATCCTCTCCTTAGGCCACACCCCCTCATCAAGAGAGAATGAGCCAGTAGGTTCACATGACAGCGTACAGGGATCCCACATGGGTGGCAATGCATAGGAGGTTCTTACTTTTGTGTCATCATGATCTCCAAATCCTGATCCCTGTTTCCAGAGTAGAATCACACCAATTCTGCTGAATGAACATCTCTCTGTGGTTGTGAAGGATGGGACAGATTTGGTCCTATTGAATCTATGAATAAATATTTGCCTGACCTTTACTGATCCTAAAGCTCCAGCTTAGAAAGAGCACACCAGATGTAAAAGCTAGAGAACACTTGCTGGGTGAATTATAAGAAAAACATGAGATGCATTTAAAATTTCTGCCTCTGCTCTTGCCAGTTTGGCTGCTCTTGGTGTTGCTACTGTCAAGAGGTACCAATGAGTTGACATCCTCTGTTGTTACTATGAGGAAGCACAATTTTGAACCTGGAGTAATGGAACCTCCAGTATAGGTCACCAAGCACTGCAACCCATTTGTATGCAAGAGATAATGAAACAGAACTATCAATGTTGCCAATTCTTGCAATATTTGGTGATTTTCATGAGGACCTAATTCCTGGATTACATGAAAATCTCCACTTTCATTTACAAAAAAAAGTTCATTTCTAGCCATCATAATTACAAAGAAAAGCTTGTAAATATATATTCCAAGCCATATTCTAAAGGCTCAGAAACCTGAGGACAAATAAAAAGAACCCAAAATGTATTATTATTTTTTGAAATTTCCTAACTTTTAGACAAGATTTTTGGGGGCTTGACTCATGATTTATAAATATTTGGTGTCAGCAATACAATGCTGACCTTGGAGCAGCCTGGGAGGGAAGTCTGTCACTCTGGCTCCTTGTGACAGCAAATGGTCACTTATGTGCCAACATAGCTATGCTGCTGGGAGTGTTGTGGGTGCAGAGTAGAGTTGGCCATGAAACCAAATTTCAGTTCTGCAAAAATTTGAGTTTTTGGAAAATTATTTTGTCCTGAATCAGGATGAAAAGCCAAAACCTTGAAAATGTTCATGGTATCGAAATCCTTCAATATTCTGAGACACTGAAATGTGATATTTCCAAAATGAAATATCCCCCCAGAATTCCTGGCTACCTGCCTGGTGGGCTGTAGTGGAGCCTGGGATCCTGGAAGCTGCTGACTAAAACTGACATTCTTATCAGTTTCTCTGATGCCCATCACTGAAAAGCAGCAGTGAAACTGACTAGACTCTTGCTGTCAAGTTTACAAGCACTAGCTCCCAAGCTCTGAGGCTCCCTGCTTGCCTGGGCATACCAGTCTGCTGGCTCCCCTTGAGCCTGCCTGGTGGGATGTGAAGTGGAGCCAGGAACCTCGGATTGCTGTCTCCTAGCTGAATGGGCTGCTGAGAGCAGTAAGCTGGTGGGAAACCAGGCAGGTTTCCAACAGGGTAAAAACTGGTATGGAGTCTCTGGGAATCATACTACTATTCTGAAGGAAACCTTGTCTGGGTTCCATTGTGAGTTCGCTGAAATCAAACAGTTTCCGTTAAACATTATGATTTAGATGAATTAGAAAATTTCAGCAAAAATATTTTGTTTGAATTTTTCCATCCAGTTGTTGTGCAAAGCCAAGGCTCTAGCCACTACTTGCCCTTTCCTACCCAATTGTGGGGCCTACTGTAGCGGTTCCATGAGCACTGGTATGGTGCACAGGTTTAAAGTGCTCCCTTGCTTCCTTGCACACTTGGGATGGGTCATCATTTGGCCCATAACTTTTATCAGCAGGTATGAGAAATAAGCCTAAGTATGTTCAGGGTATAGCTTCTACATGACAGCCATCAAATCTTATGACCATGTGAATGAGATATAGAGCAATTCAAATCCAGTTGGAGAGATTTTTTTCAAAGTCTCATCAAAAAACCAGTATCATTACATGACTGGATTATATAGGCCATGTAAAGATGCAACTATAGCAGTTTTAAAAGGTCTTTTAAAGAAATATCAGAGTGAGTTCTTGCTTTTGATATAATCTGTTTTAAAGGATGCATGCAGTCTGTACTGTCTGGGGAGAATCCAGCTGTTCATGTATGGGTAATATCTATCCGGACTCCAGTACACAACTTTAGGAATAATCAAAGAGCCTGTCCCAAAGAATCCATCTGTTTTTACTCTGAATCCAATGCAGTCTGACAGGAGTTTGGGAGTTTAGTCTTGGTGTGTGTGTGTGTGTGTGTGTGTGTGTGTGTGTGTGTGTGTGTGTGTGTGTGTGTGTGTGTGAAAAAATATATATATATATGCACAGTGCAGATGTGATCTTAAAAAGGTTATAGTGGTGAACCTCACTACGATGCCTTTAATTTAAGGCATTTCCACTGGTAATAAAACAATCTGCTTCCTTCTTCTTCTTCTTCTTCTTGATATTTACTTTATTTCCTTTGTGACTTAGATTTGTTAGCATGTAGCTTTCTCCTCATCTTTAGAAACTTCCAGTGACATTTCAGTGAAGATTCCTCTTCTAGCTTTTCTTTTTCTTTGTCTTATGTGTCTGTAATTTTCTTGTGGAACTTCTGGAATGTTCCGAACTTTTGGTTAATATAGCGGATTTCTTATGGTTATTTAAAAACTCCTAAAAGTTTACTACAAGATTCACCTGCAACTGCTTCTGTGTGGTGTTAAAAGAACAATCAATGCTATGATATTAATCACTCTTGGTACCTAAACATCATGCTGATAGGTATTTTGGGAATACCAGATGAATGTGAAAAGCATTGGCTCTGGTTGAAGATTTGACCAAGGAGTTTGTCTTCGTAGTTGACTTCTGTTTGTATATTTAGGAGGTTTGTTACACTACTATTCCAACTTTACTTCTAGGCATGTTCGCTGTAAGTGCTAGGACAAAGCCAATATGTGGTTGATAACATGTATGACCCCTTCCTTGCCTAGAATGGCCCTAAAGTGCAGAGTGCTTCCAGAGAGGTTGATTTCAGAGTGTTAAGATTTCACCATCTCTTTTAATGTCTCCTAAAGTAGTAAAAAGCTTAAGGTATCTGATTTTGTATCTTAAAGGATCTGGTATTTCATAGTTAAGATTTACAGGTTTTAAGTTTTCATTCTCTTTAAATAGTTAGGATTAAAGGATTACTTTAGAAGAAAAGTATATGAAACCCAACATGTTCTAACTAAACCATAATCTCTTGTAGAGGGTAAAAGTCTCAAAAATTCACCTCAGAAAATTAGAAGACTATAGTTGACTGTACAGTTTATCTTTCTACTTGCAGTAGTACAGTCACTAATGCAGATATCTGTTCACAACATCCCAAAGTGCTTGAGGGAGAAAGCAGGAAAACATTTTATCATACCAATAGCTAAGTTCTGTCCTCAGATAGAATTGCAGACACAAATCTAAGTGCAGAATCTGGCTTGAAGAGATTCATTTTAATGAGTGAGTTTAGTTTTTGTTTTCTTTACCCTGGTAACTAAGGAAAAAATAGTAATACAATATGATAGGCTAATTCTAGTTAGGTTACAGATATTCCTAACCGAAGGATCACCAAACTTGCTAATGGGTGTTTATACAGTGATGACTGTATGTTCAACAGCCAGATGGCACTTCAAAATAACTATACAATAACTATATTGGAAAAAAATATGACACTGCTATTCATGATGAAATGGTAAATAATTCATACTGAGATGCTACAGCTATGGATATCCATCTTTCTTTCTCTATACTGATAAACATGCATGTAATATTATTTATAGGGGGAGCTGGTAGGGACCCCTACAATTGGCAAAGAGAAAGCCCATGAGATAGAAAAGAGCCACTTCTTTGTCCCATGAAATTATGACTAGGTATTAAACCATTAAAAATCGCATTTCCCTTCTCTTGCTTGTGTTCCAAAGGAAATATTTGGGAACCTGCCAAAATAATAAATAGTAAATGGACACAAACACTGACAAGCCATACACACACGGCTACTGCAGAAACACACATAGTAATGGGAACATCTGGGAGATGCCAGAGCACCTGTAGCAGCAGTGGTGGTGAAGAGCTTAGCTGAGCACAGAGTCTTTCCTTTTATCTCTCTCCCTGCCCCCTTTTCCCCACATTGTTCCAGACTTGGCACAAGGAGAGATTCTTTCTTGGAGTGCGGCTACTTTACATTGCAACACCAATGCCAATATAGCCAGCAATGCCAGCATAAGGAAGTCTTTTAGTGACACAGATCTAGGTAGTAATTTTTACTGGTGCCAGGAGTGTAGCCAGGGAAAAAAGGTGGTTGCCAGAACTTACGTGCACTTGGAAATTCCCAGATGCCACAATTGTCCCTTTGAGGCTTTTGGAAGTCAATAAAAGTTTGAGCATTTTTAACTTCTGCCACGGGATTGAGCTGATGCACCCCACCAAGGAATGGAAAAGCACAAAAGTGGCTTAAAACGTTTATATCCACAACCCCCAAGTTTCACTGTGTGCTTCTTGGCCATAGCTGAGGATTGGAACTGAGTGACTGCATATGTAAAAGAGAGAAAGGGAGGAGAATATTCACACACTAGTTAATAATTATAAAATGGTCAGGACTGAGGGATTGGCTGACAAAGTTTCAGCCCCTGCAATTATGGAATAATAATCACACAAAGTAGAATTTATTAGCCCCATTACATCCTCTGATCCACATGCTCAGGAAAGAGGGAGAAAAGCTGCAGGAAAATATCTTTAAAGATTTTAGCCCCCTGCTATTTTTAATCTATAATAAAAACAGAGAACCCTTCCCAGGGCCCTTAGGATCCTGAAAACTATTATTTCTGCTTAAATCACTTCCTTTGGGATGCAGATTCTGCCTGAACCTTGGTGTCTACTGAGTGGGGCTTTTGATGTAACTGTGCCTTGGACTGCAGCTGCTCTCAATTCAACAGAGGAACTAGCAGTTTAAAAAAAAATCTTTTCTACTCACAGCCAGGTTTAAAGTAAAAATAATCTGAAAGTACAATAGCAGTAATTGTTAAGAAAGTCATAAGTGTGTGGTTTATCCATTGAATAGAGTGACCTCAGTGGACTTCGAATCAACCCCTTGCAGGGCAAGCACCCTAGTTATGGCTACCCCCTGTGTGGCTGCATTGTGGACAGCGAGAGTCTCCTCATGGTCTTGCACCAGAGTAGCTGTAATTTGGCCCACAAGATATGTTGTTTTCTTCTTAAAATAGCAAATTACCATGTTATTTTAAACCAATGATGATAATCTCTAATAGATAAAGGAAGAGGTAACAGCTTTTCTCAGGTGCTGGAGGTGCTTGAGCTTGTATTTTGCTCTGCACCTGAGGTTTATGGTTATTGGCAAAGAACTGCACTGGATCCATACTTCAAAATACCAACAGGATCTGTGGTGATTACAAACTGGTCTGGGTTGGGGAAGTGGATAGGTTCCATAGGGCTCTTGGAATTTACATTTTGTGCCGGAGTCAATGAAGTGTCACCATTGATTCCCCCCCCGCCCCCATCCCTCAAAGGAAGGAAAGAGGAAGGACGTGTTTAAAATGTTGCTGTTGGCCAGTCTCTTCCTGCAAAATGGATATGCAGATAAACTAGTGCCTATCCCCCTTTTTCAGAGCAGTGAATATGCTGCCACTGGTCACTGTCCTCTGTTCTGTGTAGCCTTATCTAGGCATTTCAGGTCCAATTCCACTCCTATTAAAGTCAGTTGTCTTCAGTGGGAGTTGGATTTGGCTCTTGTAGTAAGTTCGTCACTGTGGTATCCCTGTATGCATGATGGGGAAAATATTGCCATTTGTCCAGTTTTTTACTGCAGAATAAAAGGAATGTGGGTGTTAGTCAGGCCCCTTTGCAGAAAGGATGGGGAGGGAAGAGATACTCTGGCAGGTGTGACTTCTCTTACAAGACGAGGGAAGGAGATGCTGCTCCTCTTATTTTGGAGCCTTTGTTGGGAGCTGATAAAGATTAGGCGTTCTTCTTTGGGGAAGTAAATAGGATATACCATTACTGTGAGTGTGTGGTTCAGTACACACTCACATACATAAAAATAAAGACAGTTTTTGATGTATTTATGCTGCTGGAGAAGAGTTGTTCTTTCTTTCGTTCTTTCTTTTTTCTGCAGATAACAAAATGCCTGTCCAAGACAAACTGTTACTTGTCATATTGATGGATTGGCAGACAAATGTTTTGATCATGTTATAATTTTTAAAAAACCCACAAACAGGCATTAAATAAATAGATGGCAAAGTTAAAGTATCATACAGAAGAAGGTCAGAATAATTGTGGCGCAGTTAGTCCTACTTGAAAGGTTAACTCATCCATTTTTACTTCAGTGGCATTTTATGGCCTTTTGGAGAAGCGAGCAGGTCTATACTGTTGCAATAGAAAAATACACTTGACTTGGATTTTAAATGGTTTGGAAGAAAAAGATGAAGTAGTTTATATTTTCCTGTTTTCACTTAAATTAAAGGCAATGCCTTTCTAATTTTTCTGGAGTTAAGTGAACTTCCCTGACAAGTTATTTGTAGAAAACGGGGGGAAAGGAGGGAAGGATCTGTACTTTCCATGGTTCACACTTAAGATTTATTCTCCAATTAGGCTCACACCTCTGTTCTTTATGAAACATGATTTGGCCCAGGGGACACTAAATCCTTTAAAGTGATGGGAAATCATTAATCAGTAACTCAGCTGGGACTGACCAATCCTTAAGACAACTATTGAGACAGATTTAATTTTAAAAATAAAACTAAATGGGTCACTTTCAGCAGAATCATTATAAGCAATCATAGATGCTTATAAGTTATGTTTTGACTGTGGAAAAACATCAATGAAGTTGTAAGCAAATAATATGATTTAAACAGTGGTCCAAAGCTGTGCATTTATAACTGTAGACAGAGAACAAATGGCAAAAACCAACATACACACAAAAAACAGAGAGATCTTAGGAATTGTTTTTAGGCTTTGGTGAGCCTTTTAAGCACATGAGCTCCTGTTAAATAAGATAATTCAGTTAGGCTTTTTATACTCTTAGAAATCCTGGTTTGGACTGTAGCCAAGAATAATTCTTCAAATCACAACAGTAAAGATTCATTATTGCAGTTATGCTGGCAGATATTTCCCCAATGGAAGATACTGCTTCTTTTGTGAAAGGGAGCAGGAATTGTACCCAGCTGCAGAAAGGCCAATTAGGCTTGAAGGAGGATAAGATGAGGAGAGATTGACAGCTATCTGAGGTCAACAAATTTCTGCAATTTCACTGTTGACTTAAATAATACTTGAGGACATTCCTAACGCTTTTCTGAGTCTTCCTCATTATTTGTGCTATTCAAGCTGTGATCTTGGCTTATGTTCTGCTGATATTTCAAAGCTTTGAAATAGATTAACACTGATTGCACACTAAATCCAGTATACATGTGGTAATATCAATAGCAAATACATTCCATTGACTGGTCAAGTCCTTTTTAATTAACGTTTGGTATAGCATCTGGAGCAAAAACTTAAACATTTGAAATGAAGTGCCTGTGCTGATGAGGCATGACAAGGCTAGATGGACTGACAAGGCTAGATGAACTGAGAAATAATGACATCCAGAGAAAAGTGAAGATGAAATGTGTGACTACAACCATCAAAAGGCACAGACTACAATGGTTTGGCCATGTTGCTGGAATGACCCCATATCAACTGCCTAAAATTGTTCTCTATGGAAGAGTGCATGGTGAGAAAGGTTGCAGACGTCCAAGAAACAATGTTATAACATGGTACATAAAGCCATCCAGGAAACCCCGAACAGGCCAAAATGGCAGCTGAAATCAGGCATAGGTGAAATCTGCTCATAACCTCACCCCTTCCTAACCTTGCCATTGCAAAAATGAGGAGATGATGATGATGATATCATTAAGAATATACATTCTCTCTCTTTCTCACATTATATATTATCCTACATTATTCCAGCATGCCTTGGTTGTCACCAGAACACCAAGACTGAATCACCTCCTTTGATATTATTCCATGTTTATTTTTGAAGGCTTCAGTGGCTCTCTTTGAAACATTGTTTATTTTCATGCTGTGGGTCAAATCCTCAGGCAATAAAGGGATAGAAGTCTGTGTAACCCTGCTGTGCACAGGGCTGTGTCTGATCCTGGGTTGGTCAACCCTATGTAGAGGGTTTCGGAGAGGCGTCACATACTAGCTGTGTGATTGGGAGTTTTGGAGAGTAGGATGTGTGGTGGGAAGCTCAGTCAAATGAGCCCCAATCTCACTATGGACCCCCGATCTCTTATTGCCATCTAGGGTTGTAGAGGGTTAATTCAGCCTCACAACTACAGCAACTCCATGCAGCCTCAGCAAGGGGGGGGGAGAGGGGGCGCAGGGAAGAGGGACCAGGACCAAGTCTCTTAGTAATTTTTTTTTTTTTAAAGAAAAGAAGAGCAAGTCTGTTTCAGGAAATAGGAGTAGGGGGAAGGGATCTTCAGACCACTGGGTTTACTGAGTCCTTGGCTGACAGTGAGGTTTTAATCTACCAGCTGTAGGGGTATTCTCTTCCATTCTGTCTGTTCCTATATAGTCTCATCTAAGGAGGGGCAAGTCTGTTTAAATTTAGCCAGGAACCAATCCAATCTTAGTGCATCCCTGACATCATTTCCCTGGGCCAAATGGTTATATAAGCAACTGGCCTTGGCAAAGTGACAGATTCCACCTTTGGTTGGAGGTGTTGGGTGATCACAGGAAATACGCTGGTATAAAATATTCGAATAGTCACCGAGCCAGAGAGAGAGTAAGGATCACAGTTGCCAACTTTCACACAGTAAATTAGCATCCCGACTTTCACAATAAGCCAAAAATCAAGCTAATCCCATTTCAAAACGAGGCCAAAACAGGCCAATCTGTAACAACCCCAACACTCTATGTGACTAGATCCCCTCAGCGTGCAGTCTGCTTCCCTCTGCTTGCACCTTGCCCCTGCTTGCCCCCCCTTGCCCCTGCTTGCCAGGAGCTGACCAAAAAAAGAAGCAACTAGCTACAAGCCAAACAAGCAACAAGCCAAAAACTAGCCAACAAGGAACTCACAAGTCAATTAAGCCCATAACAAGTCCAATTTTGGCATTTTTTCCGTTGGTTTGGCATGTCTGGTAAGAATATGTCTGCACTTTGAGCTGGAGGTGTGCTTTCCTGATTGAGGAGATTTTCCCATTGAGCTAGCATGCTAAAAATTGTATATAGCCTCCTCCCTTATTTAAGGAGAATCCTCAGCTCCCTAATTAAGCCAGTATTAAATCAGCTTTGAGCTGTTGGAGCAGCATGAAGGAGGTCAGAATCGCATTTCTATTAAATGTTATAGGTCTTCAGAGCAGCATCCTTAGAATCGCTATTACATTTCTGTAGTATTCTACTGGTTTTGTTCCAATTAAATTCATTAGGATTCTTCCATCAGAGTGAGTAGCTGGGCTGTATATTGGGGATCTACCTAGGAACAAGGGATAAGAAACCCTCTTGCAGACTGTGGAGCTGTGAACAGTTACTGTGCAACTGCTCTCCAGCCACTATTTCAGTTTCAGGGCTGCAGCTCTTGTATTTCCCCCTTCTCCACATTAGGGTTCAATGGCCAATGGATTCATATAGTGATGGATTCATTGGCCCTTCCTTCCTTTGCCACCATCAAAGAGCCATTGTGCACAGGAAATCCTTGCAGAGATGGGCCTATATTCAGCAACGCACTGAAACCCCTATTTAATTCTGAAGCAAACAGGATTAGAGTTGGCCAAAAATTTTCAAGTAAAACTCTTTTCAATGAAAAATGCAATTAGGTGACACTATCATATTTTGTAAATACTCATCTATTTTGCTGAATTGTTCACTTTAAAAATCTGAAAAAAATTTAAAACACAGTTTCAACATTTCAAAAACAAAATCTTGACTTTCTGATGCGAAACGACTTTGGTTCAAAATTTTTGTACTTTTTGTAATGTAAAAATATATAAAAATGCTTGAAATTGAAACAAAACATTTATTTTGGGTAAACAACATTTTTTGTTCTACCCAAAACAATTTTTCTTGACTTTGCAAAATTGCCAATGATTGAGGAATCCATTATTCATTCAGCTCTAAAGAGGATTTCTTACATTGCTGAGAACTCTGCGGACTCAGTCTCTTTGTTGTAAAGGAGGAACATCCCAACTGAATTCCCCTCATTCCCTGCACTGAAGAACCACACAGATTCTGCTGCCACTGGGATTCTATGTGCCAGCAGAAAAGGGGCAGGATTTGGGGTTAATTGCATTTAATTGAATCTGAATTTGCATTTTTAAATACCCCGCCCCCAAAAAAGTTTGATTTTGCTTACAAGTTTCTTTAAACAATCAAAAGCCAAAGACATTAAGTGAGGGGAAAGCCCTACATTAATACACCTTTGCAATAAAGCCTGAGATTTTAACACAGGAAAGGTAAGAAAATTCAAAGTTCTGTCTCAAGTATATTGAGTCACCTCTCTGAAGGTTTTCTGTTTTGAAACAATAACTCAGCCATATTATATACGTATATTTAGGCATAAATACTAATGCACAGTTGACACAGAAGAGCTAAAATATTAGTGCTGTATTTTTAATTATAAAAGAAACCTTATGGGAAACACTGTTGTGCTAAAAACAGAATAAATGACACCAAAATATATTACAAAACTCAAAGTATATAAAATTATTATGAGATGCAGGAGAGTTCTTTTTAAAAATGTTCCTTAATTTGGGAGGAAAGTATGGAGCTTAGGGTGCCCAGGAAAGTCCGGTTGAAACGGGGACCTGTTGGTATTCGGTCAGATCTACTGACCTGACACCCAAAGTCCAGTTACTATGGGCAGGGGAGGCGCTGAGTCATCACCCACACCAGCCCCTACTCGCCAGGGCTCCCTCCTACCTGCATCATGTGCCTGTAGCTCCCAACCCCAGGTCTGCAGGCAAGTCCCTTCTGACCCAGGCAGGGAGGGGGAAGAGGAGTAAATGGGGGGTGGGGCCTCAAGGGGAAGAGGCAGGGCGGGGAGGTTCCGGCACTCCTGCTGGAGTGTCCAGTTTTTAAATATTACAAAGTTGGCAACCCTAATGGAGCTATAACATTTGTTCACACATATCAAGTTATGATCTAGTTGATATAGTTTCTGCCAGTGAATAGCAAATATATGATTTATATTATAAAGAACTGTTCTTACTGAGGTTGGTGACTTAAATGGCAATGGGATCAGGCCCTACATGTATGTCCATCATAAATATTTACTATTTAGTGCCTTAGAACACAGAGCATATGTCTCTTAAATCATTGCTGCACTCTCCTGGCCTCAGCTCTCTGTTAATCAATATTCTGAAGCATTCTGTTTGCCACTAGTAGTGTTGCTTCATGCTAGGCTCTAAGGACCAAATTTTCAAAGGATAATAAGAGTGTGACTCCAAAATTTTCAGGAGCCCACCTGTTCCACATATGTAACTTCACGTATGTATGTGAAAATGGCTGTCAGCGTGCACAAGTGTGGGTTTTCTCAGGTGCATCAATTGCACCTTTGAATACACAATTGTCACAAAATATTGCAATGTCGGTAGAAATGATAAACCTACACATTATGGACTGTTCCACTGCAATATATACTGTAGGGGAGTATTATTTTTTTCTCTTAACAGTAGAACTTATTAAAGGGACACCATCAATTTAAAAACCTCACTTTATGTTGTTATAAATGGCACCTGTCTGAATGACCATTTAGCTGTCTTTTTACATTCCACACATCACCATGGTATCTGAGTGCCCCATTGAATCATTATAACTCATTCAGTTATAGTCATCTGAGGTGATAAAGATACAACAGACAGCTTAACAATCGTTTTTTTATTTTGTTTTCTGTGCATTTGACAGCACTTTGTGTACCGTCACTTTCACTGTTTCCCCATATTGTCAGTCAGTTCCTCTTCTTTCTTCATGTGGGTCTTGCACAGCAATGTAAAGGAGGTTTATTTTTAATAAATAGGAAGCTGTCATTATAAAATTGTAGTAATAAGTGCTACGCTTAACTCACTTTTAAAATGCACTAGATTTCAGATTATCTTCTCCCTTCAGCAAAAAAATTGTGTTAACTCAATACATGGAAAGAGAGCAATTTTTAAATAAATACATATTTATACATAACTGCTGTGGTATATTACCAGCTGACAGTGTCTAACAATGTCAGTCCTTTTTCAACACTTCTTCTTGATAAAAGGTAATTCCATCTGCATACATTAATGTATAATAAAAGGCACTCGTATAACTCTCTGAACATGTGTTGTATGTCATCCTGTTAAAAAGATAATAATGGGTCTTGCTGAAAGGTGTTGCACTAGATATTGGGAAGAAGTTATTCCAGGGTTAGGGATTGAGTCTAAACTCTCATTACTTCATAGAGAGCAGAATCAGATCTGTAATTCTGCTACTGTAAATGTATTAATGTAAGGAGGAAATTGAGTTTTTTAAAATTCTTTATTGGTGAATTAACATCTTAGGAATAACAGTAATGGCAGTTTATTCAAAGGGGTAAGCTATTTTCCTGAAAGGACTTTAAATTAAATTAAACTTTAAGTTCTCTGGGGCAGGGACTGTGTTTTTCTGTATGTTTGTACAGCACCTACCACAAAGACATCTCCCCACACATTGGGACCGTTAGCCAGTATTGCATTATAAAGTACAATCAATGGTACATCAGCATGTTGATTTATGATGAAGGAAATTGAATTCTTTTGTGTATCCACAGGCTATCAGCACCCCTTAAAAAGTTACACTGTTAATGATTATATATAAAGACATTTTTATCAGCTGTCTCCCAGTAATGTTGTGAGCTAAGGCAATTCATCAGTACTACAGTTATGCTCTTATTCAAATTAAACAATCTGTTAGACATTCATTTCCATGCATAGCAGGAAAAATGATTGATTTTATTTCCCAGTTTTGGAAATAATTTCAGAGTCCTAGTATTTGAAGCATTCATGATCACATTTGGAGCAGTAATTTTTAAAAAGCAAAGCAAAAATGTAAAGATGTTCGATCGCAATATTGAATTTACGAGTTGGATTATCAATATAAGGCATCTAGAAGCCAAAATAGAAATTAGGGGCTTGATCCTACACCATTAAAGTCAATGGGAACTTTCCCAGTTATTTCAATTAGGGGCAGGATCAAACCCTAAATGCTCATTTTAGAGATGGTAGATTGGAAAAACAAAATGTTTTCCTCCCCTTGTTCAATGGCCATAGCAACAGCACTGAGAGCTGCACGGCTCTGACACTGCTATTAACATATTTTCACAAAGAAATATTTCAACTAGCTTGCAGGGGCCCAAATATATTACCCTAATCCACCTCATTTTGTTTTGTGCATTAAAACTTTACAAGCATCTTTTGTGTGTGGGGATTCACTGCAGAGAATCAAACCTCTTAAATAAAATGCACCGGCAATATTTGTTCATAATATTAAAAAAAAAAAAAAAAAAAAAAGATAAAGATAATCCAGATGTCCTATTTTTCCACCTAGTAGCAGAGAGGCTTCAGTATTATTCATATGATTTATTCACTTTCTCTCACTTCTGGACCGCATATCCTATTTTTAGAGTGTTCCAGTATAGAATAGGAGGAAAATAAAACCTTGTCTTCATTTGTAGTTGTTACATTTCTGAGAATAGTTTTTCTAAAGCTATACAGGGCCACATCCACAATCTGTTTTATCTTGTCTACACTGGAATGGAGTTGCTGTCATAGCTATACCAGCAGACCCTCCTTGTGGAGATGCAGTTCATATTGGCAAAAGACAGGTTTCAGAGTAGCAGCCGTGTTAGTCTGTATCCGCAAAAAGAACAGGAGTACTTGTGGCACCTTAGAGACTAACAAATTTATTAGAGCATAAGCTTTCGTGGGCTACAGCCCACTTCTTCGGATGCATATAGAATGGAACATATATTGAGGAGATGATATATATATACACACATACAGAGAGCATGAACAGGTGGGAGTTGTCTTACCAACTCTGAGAGGCCAATTAAGTAAGAGAAAAAAAACTTTTGAAGTGATAATCAAGATAGCCCAGTACAGACAGTTTGATAAGAAGTGTGAGAATACTTACAAGGGGAGATAGATTCAATGTTTTTAATGGCTCAGCCATTCCCAGTCCTTATTCAATCCTAAATTGATTGTATCTAGTTTGCATATCAATTCCAGCTCAGCAGTCTCTTGTTGGAGTCTGTTTTTGAAGTTTTTTTGTTGTAAAATAGCCACCCGCAGGTCTGTCATGGAATGACCAGACAGGTTAAAGTGTTCTCCCACTGGTTTTTGAGTATTATGATTCCTGATGTCAGATTTGTGTCCATTAATTCTTTTGCGTAGAGACTGTCCGGTTTGGCCAATGTACATGGCAGAGGGGCATTGTTGGCACATGATGGCATATATCACATTGGTAGATGTGCAGGTGAACGAGCCCCTGATGGTATGGCTGATGTGATTAGGTCCTGTGATGATGTCACTTGAATAGATATGTGGACAGAGTTGGCATCAGGCTTTGTTACAAGGATAGGTTCCTGGGTCAGTGTTTTTGTTCAGTGATGTATGGTTGCTGGTGAGTATTTGCTTTAGGTTGGGGGGTTGTCTATAAGCGAGGACAGGTCTGTCTCCCAAGATCTGTGAGAGTGAGGGATCATCTTTCAGGATAGGTTGTAGATCTTTGATGATGCGCTGGAGAGGTTTTAGTTGGGGGCTGAAGGTGACAGCTAGTGGTGTTCTGTTATTTTCTTTGTTGGGCCTGTCTTGTAGGAGGTGACTTCTGGGTACTCGTCTGGCTCTGTCAATCTGTTTTTTCACTTCAGCAGGTGGGTATTGTAGTTTTAAGAATGCTTGATAGAGATCTTGTAGGTGCTTGTCTCTGTCTGAGGGATTGGAGCAAATGCGGTTATATCTTAGAGCTTGGCTGTAGACAATGGAACGTGTGGTGTGTCCTGGATGGAAGCTGGAGGCATGTAGGTAAGTGTAGCAGTCAGTAGGTTTCCGGTATAGGGTGGTATTTGTGTGACCATCACTTATTAGCACAGTAGTGTCCAGGAAATGGACCGCTTGTGTGGATTGATCTACGCTGAGGTTGATGGTGGGATGGAAATTATTGAAATCATGGTGGAATTCCTCAAGGGCTTCTTTTCCATGGGTCCAGATGATGAAGATGTCATCAATGTAGCGCAAGTAGAGTAGGGGCATTAGGGGACGAGAGCTAAGGAAGCGTTGTTCTAAGTCAGCCATAAAAGAGTTCTTTAGCCAGTATAGCTTATACCACTTCCTCAAGTGAGATAGCCAATACCACCAAAATGATTTTTTTGATAGTATAACTGCTTCTATGCTAAGGCTTTTGCCAATATAATTGTGTCAGTTAGAAATGTGTGTCTCGCATACACCCCACTCCACACTCTCTTCTTATCAACCTAGCTGTGTTGAGAAAACTTTTTAATGTAGACCAGGTCTACGTGAAATAGTCAGTAACTTGAGAGAGACAATTCTCAGCTCCAACAGATCTAGATGTGTCTGAAGCTTGTACAAAACTGCTATTCTATGCTATGCCAGGAGTCTTGGCCTAATACACTGGTGCTGTTTGCGCACCTATTGGGCATGCTCCTTAACATACTACTACTATAGAGGGCATATGGAACAATTACACTTTGACAGCCATAGACTGCACCTAATCCCTACCAGTCATCTTGGAGCACAGGCAAATGGGTGGGAGAGTCTGGATGGTGTGATGCAAGCCATCACCACTGAAAACAATTCATATACATGTTCTAATGACAGAGGAAAGTTTTACAGTGATGGATAACTTAAGTAGTGAAGTGACAGGTGTGGTGACACTGGTGTTCCTAGTCACAGATCTGCATGTAGGCAGCTTGCGACACCAACTATAATAGTTTTGAGGAAGCGACAACCCTGCCACCAGCTGACCTGAGAGAGGCACGGCCTTTGTTGCAAGAGACCGGGGCAGGTATAGGGTTGACATTGCTGCACTCAGTGAAATCGGACTCACTGATGAAGAGCAACTCGCAGAGATAGGTGTAGAGTACACGTTCTTCTGATAGTCGTCCATTCTCAGAGCAATGACAATTGGGTGTTGGCTTTGCTATTAGCAATTCCATTGCTTCCAAGCTCAAAAGTCTACCTAAAGGCATAAGTGATTATAGTTCTACGGTTGTCATTCAAAAATAAGTGGTATGTTACCTCATCAGTGCTTATGCTCCTACCATGACAAATGCCGATGATGAGAAAGAAAAGTTCTGTAGTGACTTAGTCAAATTCATCATGTCTGTATCAGTATCAGATAAACTCATTAGCATGAGGGGACAGTAATGCAAGGGTTGGAAGTAACCTGGTAATCGGTTGGCCTGCCATCTGACAACATAGGACTGTGAAAGAGAATAGCAGTGGAACTCTGCTAATTGTCACTTGACACACTAAGTAGCAATCTTTTTCTGCCTATCAGACAAAAAGAAAACATTACAGATGCACCCAAGATCCATACAATGGCATCTTATCAACTACATCATCGTCTGGCAGCGAGATCTACAGGCTGTACAAATCACCGCAGCCATGCATGGGACAGACTGCTGGACAGAACATCACATGATCTGCTCCAAACTGTTAGTAATTTGACCAGTGCATTGCAAGTCATCATCTAATCAGTTGACTTAATGTAAAGTAATTAAAAGATGAAGCTACATGAGTGCAGCTCTGTGATAATATTACAGCACCTTTGTCTGATCCTGCTGGCTTGACTACTAGTGTTAATGTAAACAGTTGGTGGGCAACTTTCCATGACATGGTAAATCAAGTTGCTCATGCCACCTTGGATACAGCAAAATGACATCATAAAGATTGGTTTGATGAGATGATCTTAAAATTCAAAAACTACTCACTACAAAACATGAGGTGCATCGTAAAATCCTTGTATCCCATATCCCTGTAGGTGGGGTTATTAAATACGGGAAGCTGTCATGACATCCAATCTTAGAGACATGCAGGATCAATGGCGAAATGCCTAGGCAGATGAAATCCAGGGCTATGCCACCTGTCATGAGACCAAAGACTTCTATGCTGCTTTGAAAGATGTATATGGTCTTACACATACCACTACAGTGCCTTTAAAGTGTACAAATGCCTAACACTGTATTCAGAAGATCACTGAAATGCTGTCGCCAGCTCTAAAGGATTGCTCCTTTGTGAATTATCAATGTCCAATATCACAGATGTGATAGTAATAAGAGTAAGGCTTAGCCAACGTGTAATGACAACATGGCCACAGCTCTGTTCCTTGACGAAGTCACCTCTGCACTCAGTGCCATGAAGAATTGATGGGCTCCCAGATCTCATGGCATTCCTGAAGAAATATTCAAGTATGGAGGTGAAATTCTGCTGATGTGACTACATGAACTCAATATATGGAGTACTGTAGACTTCAAAGACACCACTGTTGTCACCAAATACAAGAGGAAAAGTGAAAAGTCTGATTGTGGTAACTATCACAGAGTCTCATTATTCTCCATCGCCAAAAAGATTCTGACTAGAGTACTTTTTGATCGTCTGCTATGGACCATCATTAATCGTGTGCTACCACAGTTGCAATGTGGTTTTAGGCCAATGTGAGGAACGGCAGATGTGATATTTGTGGCCTGTCGGGTGCAGGAAAAATGCAGAGAACAGCAACAGGACCTTTACACTGTCTTTATTGGCATGGCTAAAGAATTTGACACCATCAGTAGACCTGGTTATTGGCAGTTATGTAAGTTTGATTGTCCAGAAAAATTCACCAACATTCTGAGGCTATTTCATGATGGAATGCTTGGACAAGTCTGGGTAGATGGTGCTCTGTCTGACCCATTTCCTATTACTAATGGTATTAAGCAGTGCAGCTTAATTGGTCCACTCTTGTTTAATCTCTTCTACACAGCAATACTCAATGATGCTACAAGAGACCTGAATGCTGGTATCAGGATATGTTTCCGATCCTCTGAAAAATTATTTAATCTGAACAGGCTGCAATCTTCCATGAAGGTCTTTGAGGCAATTGTTCATGAGGTGCTGTGCACTGATGACTGTGCTCGAGAGGCTGTACTCTAAAAGAGATACAATTGATTGCAGATAGATTTGCAGAGTCTGCAGAAAGGTATGGGCTGACTATCAATCTGAAAAAGACAGAGGTCATGTATCAACCTGCACCAGGGGAAAACCCTACACAAATCCAAAAGTCACCATCAGCAACACACAGCTAAATGTTGTTACAGACTTCTGCTATCTTGGTAGTATGTTGTCAAATGATATTATTATAGACAAGGAGCTGACAAGTCATATCAACAAAGCTAGTTCATCATTTGGCAGACTGTCAAGCAGAGTCTGGCAGCAACATGGTATTAAGCTTAAAACCAAATTAAAAGTCTATAAAGCAGTTGTGCTGTCCAACTTGTTGTCTGAGTGTGAGATCTGGACCTGCTACAGGCAGCACATTAAGCTTCTAGATAATTTCCATTTATGACATCTGCACGCCATACTCTGCATCAAATGGCATGATAAAGTTACCAATAATGAGGTTCTGGAACATAGTCACTCCACAGAGATTGAAGCCATGCTTATTGTTTCACAGTTATGCTGAGCTGGTCATGTGTTGAGGATGGAGGACATCAGAATGCCAAAGCAATTGCTGAATGGCAAACTGAAAGTGGACAGTTATGTATGAGGCAGCCAGAAGAAACGATTCAAGGACACATTGAAACATAACTTGAAACAGTGCAACATTGACAGTTGGGAGCAACAGATAGATCACGCTGGCAAGCAGTAGTGAATGATGGGGTTACCCAGTTTGAGATTAACCACTATATGGATCTTGAGGCACAGAGCCTGAGTTTATTCAGCAATACAGATTGTAATCCTTTCCTTGGCATCGAGCTACCTATTCACTTCATGTAGAAAGGACTGCCACTCACGCATCAGTCTTTTTAGCCACAACCATACTCCCAAGACCCAAAACGGTTGTCAGTGTCATCTTCGGTCATGACAGACCACCACAACAGCATACCCCAGTTGTCTTTCTGCATTCTGCCACAGGAGTTCTGTACGCTGGCATGCAAGGGGAGTGTAGTTACTCTACAAGGGTTGTCTGCTGCTTGGCACCCTTGCATTGTGGAAAAATCTGGGGCGTACTGCATCCATGTAGAAGGCAACAGGTTATGGATATTGATCTAGAAATAAGCAAGGGGTGAAATACCTCAACACTCAAATAAGCAGTAATAGTGTAGTATCTTAGTCTGATACCTGGAAAGTATAAGTTGTATAGAATGGGTATTTGACCCCTAAAAAAATTACTTAAAAATGAGTCCCTGGAGTTGAACCATATAAATCTCAATGGCATTTTGCCCCACTGCACACTGAGGAAGGGGAATCTGACCCTCCCCCCGAGCACTCAGAGAACAGAAAAACTAGTTACTGAGTTGAGTATGACAATGAGGTAGCTTGCAGATCTTACTTTAAAGAAAATCTTCCCAAGGCAGAGTCATTTCACTTCCACTGGATACAGACATAAATCCTTGATAGATCTATGTCTGCAACCAGTGGAAATGCAACCACTCTACCAAGTTGTAATATTGTCATTGTGCATGATATCTCTACTAAGCTTTAAGATGAAGCTATTGTGAAGTCTGATAGGTAGGGTGTGATTCCCAATGCCTCCTTTTATTCTAGATGCCACGTTTTAGTTAACTAATTTATTCATAGGCACATGTAAGTTGCTCATTACTGTAGTATCATTTTTTTTATGGGAAAATGTTTCCATAACTTGGCTACATACGATGGCTATGATTTTCTAAAGGAGCTAAAGGAAGTTTAGTTAAGAACCAAACTCCACTGAGATTTAGGCTTCTTCGAAAATCCCAACCCAATGAATCACTCATCCAGCCCACCCAAAGGACATGGGAGTGTGGGATGCTCTGCAGTTGGTGCAGATGAATGACCTTTTGTCCTCCTACATACAGGAGCAAATAGTCCCCTGTGCCCCAAACTTTTCTTCTCCCTACAAATATACGCATGCCCTATAAGAAAAAAATGTCCTGTAATAATATTTTGGAATAGAAATACTTCAACTTTTTTTAGCTTTGGGAAGGATTTACAAGTTTCTGAGCTTTTCGGTTTTGCTTAGGGCGACCAGACAGCAAGTGTGAAAAATCGGGACGGGGGTGGGAGGTAATAGCCGATATAAGAAAAAGACCCAAAAATCTGGACTGTCCCTATAAAATCGGGACATCTGGTCACCCTAGTTTTGCTTTGTTTTTATCTGAACCACATACATAATGCTTTACGTCTCAAAGACAGGGAAAAACTGGGAAATAGCTGTTCTTGGTGCTTAGAAGTCACAGACATCAACAAAAGATATAAAAGGTATGTATTTCTAGGGTAATTGTGTGAGCCCAAACAGTATGATGGACTAGTTTATCCAGTCTTCTTCAGCTGGAGCCCAATTCTACAGTCCACAGGACTGTGGTGATGTCCACAGGACTTGTAGCAGAGGTAAGTGTTGGATGTCTAGGCGCCAAGTTTGAAATATTTGGCCTACAGATGGCACCTAAATAACTGAACTAAATAAGGCTCAGCATCCTTTTTGAAAACCAGGCCACTTACTCAGGTGCTGAATTTTAGGCATCTGCATTTGAAAGGTTTGATCTTAAACTGAGAGTTGGTTGGTGTACTGCTACAGACCTTTTGAAGGCACCTACCACCACACTATCATTTTTAACTTGTGACTTTCAGAGGTTGAAGTGAAATCCCAATGAACTCACTTGCAGTTAGAATGCAGACTTAGTCTCTGAAGTGAACTTTAGCCCTGCCCCCCATTTTACAAATCTTGGGCCAGATCCAGAGGTCTTTTCTCAGTGTTTACTTAGATGAAACTCCCACTGACTTACTCCAATGACTTAGTTCAGAGATGCCAGGAAAAGTTTTGCTGAATGTAGAGGTTCAGTTAACAGAGAGTTGTTTTCTTTTATTTCTTTTGCAGTATCACCTACGGGCTGCAACCAAGGATCAGGTCCCCATTATGCTAGGTCCTGTATAAACCCATAACAAAAAAATGGTCCCCACCCCATAAAGTTTGCAGTCTAACAGCTTCATTATTTGGCCCTCTATCTGCCTTACTGGCTCTTACTTATTTTTTAATTTGCATTCAGTACAATTTAGACATTCATCTATATCGGCATTGTTAATTCATTTTTCTTTTGTCTAAGGCACCAGGTAATCATAATTTAACAATTTATATATTTCACTACACCTTATTTAATTTATATTGGACCTAGCATGTTATAATGTCTTCTTTTTAAAAATAATCTCTTTTAAGGGAACACTGTTGCATAAATTGTCAGCAGTAGATGTAGCCATGGGTGAAATGGCCTTTCTTATTAAATGTCACAAGATTTAATGTCACAGTATAATTGGGATGGAAGTATAATTGAGCTAAGCTCAACATGTCTTTTTCTGTTAACACATTATTAATCTGCAGGAGTGTTAAAATATGTTTTATAAAGGCCCTATTCACATGGAAATTGTTGGCTCCTACTAAAAATTACACTTCCATTGCATAGCACAGACATGAAAAATGTTAGCTTTGGTTCACAGAGAATATGATTTGCAAGTAGAATGTGAAACAGAAAGGGGACACACTAAGGAATTACCATGTATTCATAAAGCATATGACTTTGAGGATATACAATGCCCGATGTATAGTATTATAACATCATTCCAACACCAAAGAGTAGTTTAGTTTCAGAAAGAGTTTCAGCACAAAACTTCCATTTTTCAACCTTCCATTCTGAATCTTTCCTCATTTGTAAAAATGAGAGAACAAAATGTTAGTTAAGTTTACAACACCAAATGGCACAATGTGCGATTTCCTCCCTCAGTAATGGAGTATTGTATGCAGATAAATATTGCTATCTTCATAGGGCTTTATAGTGTCACCCAATTTGAAATAGTTGGTAAATAATAAGTGTAAGATACAGTTAAACACTGATGATGATACTTTTAATGGTGAAAATGTTTTTCTTTCTGAAAGTAAGTGCTTGTCTACATGGTGGGGTAACATGCTTTACAGTGGTGTGATTTTTAATGTGCACTAACTTGTTGTGCATTAATTAGTCCATGTAGATCCTGCTGGCGTGCTTTAATGTAGTGCTGTTTGTTAAAGAGCACAAGGAAACCTTTAGTGCAGTGGGTCTCAAACTTTTGTACTGGCAACCCCTTTCACATGGTAAGCCTCTGAGTGCGACCCCCCCCTAATAAATTACACACTTTTAAATATATTTAACACTATTATAAATGCTGGAGGCAAGCAGGGTTTGGGTTGGAGGCTGATGGCTTGCGACCCCTCCGTAATGACCTCACGACCCCCTGAGGAGTCCCGACCCCCAGTTTGAGAACCCCTACTTTTGTGCATACCAGCGAGGTCTATACAGACCAATTAATGCACAACATGTTATTTCCCTCTACTGGGATGTGAGTTCTAAAGAGCATCAGCCCATCATGTAGACCAGCCCTAACATTTTCAACACATTGATTGTTTTCCAACTGGCCAAATTTGGAAAACAGTCAGAAAGTGAGGAAATTTAGGGGGGAAGAAACTTTCCACACTTTATTATTTCCCATTTGGAAAATGTTGGGAAACAGTAAATAAAGTGTAAGGGAGTGGTATATTTTTTAATCGCTTTCTCATGCTTTCTGGCTATGTTCCAACTTTTGACAGTTGGAAAACTGTGTGTTTAAATGTTTTTAAAGTTGAGATCTTCCTTTCAGAAACTGTGAATATCAGAGAGAAGGTAAACTTTTGAACACAAACTCCCCATTTTCTGAAATGAAAAATTCTGGTTTTTATCCAAAAGTTATGATGTTGAAAAATTTCAGAAATTTGAAAAATGTCATCAAAATCAAAATTTTCCATGAAAAATTTCATTTTCAATTGAACTCTATTTTCTGAAAAAACAAAACAAACAAAAAAACCTTTTAATCAGAATTTTTTTACCAGCTCTATTAGTTTAGGGCCTTTGTTTTGAAATTTGTTTTGCTTTGGGAGGACACCTGGCGTCTTTACACTTTAATAGTGCTGACACTTTATTAATAATGCTGTACCACTAAAAGTCAACAGAGCAGCATGGCGCCTCTTCTGTCAGGAAAATAGGATAAACAAAGGACATTTGTACAGAAAAGAATAGGAGTCGCATTAAGAGGAAGTGTAGGTGACTCTTTTATAATGAGTTGCAAATCTATCTCTTTCAAGATGATTTGCACTTGGATTGTAATTGCTTTAATTATTTCCTTCAGTAATTTCCCTCTCAGAAATGTCTCTTGTGTTTCTTTATTTGACAAAACTCTACTAAATCAGAGATCTGAAATTCTTCCAAATGGGAGAGACTACATGTAGGTTATAAAGCCTATTTTAAAAAATAATGTGTTGCTTGTGTTTAAAACAAACAAAAAAATGTTTAGGAACTATCAATTCTGTAGGCACTATCCTGACCTTTCACCCAACTGCCAATGTACTTGTCAGATTAATACATCTTCAGTTCTTTTATTTCTTTCATATCTTGTTTCTGTGTTAGATTTTGTAATTATGCAAGTCTTGCAGAATTACTAGAAAGATACAATTCAGAGAACCTCTAATTCTAACAGCTTTACCCAATAGTCCTTGGAAAAGAGTAAACGTTAGACCCATGTGAAAAAATGGATGTCTCTATCAGATAATCAGTTAGTATTTGTTTTTTAGATTTGTAGACATTCTACTCCTCAGTAGATGCACAAGTCAGGAGTTTATAAAAAGTTGAATGGCATCTTATTTTTGCTTTCCAGAAGAAATAGTCGCTGACAGTGGGCCACATTTTATCAGCTCATAATTCCAAGCTTTTCTGATAGGTATTATTTCAAGCACATTCCAGCCCTCCCATCCACAAGGAAATGGGATAGTAGAGGAATTAGTACAGATTGCTAAGTGAATTCTATAAGAAAAACGTCCCCTATTGGTTTTGTTGCATTATAGGACAGCCTCCCCATCAGTCACTGTAGTAAGCCCAACTCAGCTGTTCATGGGTTGACAGATCTGAACTCTGCCAACTTTTATCCTAAATTTAAATCCTGATTTTAAAGGTGTGAGGCTCAGACATTCTGCATCTAAGAGGGACTCAGGGTTTGTTTAAATTTAGGGATGCAGCCCAGAGTTTACCCAAACTTTATCCAGGTTTCAGAGTAGCAGCCGTGTTAGTCTGTATCCTCAAAAATAACAGGAGTACTTGTGGCACCTTAGAGACTAACAAATTTATTAGAGCATAAGCTTTCGTGGGCTACAACCCACTTCTTCGGATGCATATAGAGTGAAACATATATTGAGGAGATATATATACACACATACAGAGAGCATGAACAGGTGGGAGTTGTCTTACCAAGTCTGAGAGGCCAATTAAGTAAGAGAGGAGGGGAAAAAAAAAAAAAAAAAAAAAAAAAAAAAAAAACAACTTTTGAAGTGATAATCAAACTTTATCCAGAACACCTGGCCTGGCAACACTGGATGAGGGAAAATATTGGACCATATCCGCTATTATAATTGGAAGTAAATGTACCTGCAGTTTTACATGGTTGAGACTGATAAAGGTACTTGATACAGAAGAAACAGGTGGCATTCTTCCAAATCTACTTGTATTGCTGCATGGTCTAGTAGCCATAGTAGCCTTAGGGAAGAGAGAGCCCTGTGGAGAAGAAGCCTAAACCTATTGAAAATGAGCAGAAAATATCTGCTTTCCTCAAAACAAAACTTTTTGCTTTTCAGGTGTTTGGGTTCTTTTATGAAAAGTCAAAATTTCCCAGGGAAAAAAAATCTGACCAGCTCAATTTTCTACATGAGGAGGATTTTCCGGTATAACTATACCAGTTCCTAATGAAATAAGCTACATAGGCAAAAGCACTTTTTTTTCTGATATAACTGCATGTAAATTATAGCTTTTGCTGGTACAAAAATGTGTGTATGTGGGGCGGGGCGGAAATCACACCACTAACTGATATTACTTTACTGATAAATGTTTTAAGAGTAGACCTGGCTTGACTTTCTGTGCTAAATAAATCACTTCACCTCTCTTCCTTATTTATCCAAACTCTAAAATGGGACTTCTAATGCATACCCTCCTTGGTAAGATGCTTTGAGGTCAATATATGAAAATCGTGAATACAACACCCACTACCATACTATCTGTGCACATTTTACATAGCTTAACGTGGGTCATTAGCATTTCCTGTTAAAAGGAACAAAATATCCTATAGCCTGCAGTTTTAGAGATGGCTAACAGGAAGAAGAACTAGTCAGACAGCTAACTGCCCGATATTTCATGTTATATTAGTTCAGAGGTCTGGGGTAAAAGATGTATTTTGCAACTGTTCTTAAATATGGCCAAGTTTGCCCTGAAGTCTATTTCCAGAGTTTCAGAGTTATGTTCCTGCCACTGAGAATACTCTGTCTCCAGCTCCAGCAAGCTTTGCCTCTGAAACCATTAGTTCCAGATGAGCATAAGTGACATGGAGGGAAGGATATGGTGAGTCAGTCCTTGAGTTTGTGTTACATCTAGTTCCAGTAGCTTTTAGAGCCTCTTGCAGGAGTAAAGGAACGGATGACTGAGGAAAGGTCTGCCATTGAGAGGAAAGGATGTAATCACCTTGTCAGTCTTAGGTCAAAAGAAGTATTTCTAACTATTGATGCAATCAGTGAGTATCAAATCCTGTGCAGTTTGGAATAGAACCCAGATCCCATACTCCCTGTCTCATATTCTAAGAAACGGCTGCTACCAATGCACAAAATAAGTTTATAATGTTCAAAAATTTGCCTATGTTCTCCTAGGCTAAGAAGTGAAAATTTAATTTCACTCTTCAGGAGACTGACCGACAAGAGCACAAAGTAATTAACCATTACCAACTGAAGTATGTTATACTGCTGAAGAAGATACTGCAGAGAGTATAGAACAATTATTTCCTGCTAGTAAAGCTTTCCCGTGCTTTTTAATAATAAGTTATGGAAGGTGAGAAGGAGGAGTTGAAAGAACGGGAATTCTCAAAATCAATGGATTGGATAAGCATTATAGTGACATGCATATACAGACCCTGACATAGACAGTATTACACAATAAATTGCTCTTTTCATGGCACAAAAAACATCTAAATGTAACTACACGGTCCCTATAAATATTATGTCATAGCAAACATTTGATGTCCTCCGCTTTCCCAGCCCCTCACAATGAGAATGGCAGCCAAGCGATTCTTTCCAAGTAATTTTTGCACATAATTACAATTAATACTCTAGACTCAAATTTCAAACACTAGCATCATAATAAGACATTCAAAGCCTATATTTGGATGCACAAATTGGTATTTGAATTAAACATACTTAACATCAGTGCCAGTTCTAGAATTCAGATGTGGGATATGGTCATCCAGTAAGGCATTCATGTGTGACCCCAAGACTACTCAGCTGTACACAAGCTAACCAGTATGTACTTAGTCACATACATATTACACATGAATGAAGTCCATGTGTCACGTCAGAACAATCACAGTCACAAAAGAAAGTAAAATAAGCGTAGAGGCCGCCTGCTTAATATGGATCACTGTCGTAGGGCAGTTGCCTCCCATGTTCCCCTGCATGGCCTCAGGGTGGTCCTGCAAACAGCCTACTGCATTGATTTCCCTATTCTGGGCACTTGCAGTCCCCTTTTTCCCAGTAGCCAAATGCCTGCCTATGTTCTCCACCATTATGTCAGAGGGCAGCCCTGCTGGGGCACCCTTCTTTGGCAGGCCATGGCACAACCTCTCTAATTTTCTCCTTTCTTCCAGAATCCTCAGTAGCTCCACAGAAGCTCTCGGAGTATAAATAGCTCTTATTACAAAAGTATAAATAGCTCTTATTACAAAAGTCCCACAGCTATAATTCAGAATTCCCCAGCACTGTCCAAACAGTATTGGACTTCAATATTTAAAGTCCTCACAGTCCATCCACACACCAAGTACAGCGCCATTGTCTCTCACCATGCTCTGGTCTCTGGTACAGTTCCAGTGTCTCCCACCCCATTTAGACACTCAGGTATGGCTCCAACATCTCTCCCCATGGCGCCTCCCAGCCCCACCTGCTTGGATAATTTTCCCCCTCAGTTCTTTCTTTCCCAGATGCGGTCCCACCTCTTGGCCAGAGACATCAGTGAGCTCACACCTCCATCATTCCCCAGCCTTCAGTCCTTTCTGGCCCTCAAAGAGCCAGCAGACATCCCCTGCAGCTGTTCTCAGCCTTCAGCCCTCTCCAGCCATGGCTGTCTGGCCTGGGGAAGTTTGCCTCTCTGCCGTCTACTTTCACCTGATCTGACTCTGCTGCTCAGTGAGGACATCTCTGCTCCTCCAAGGGCATCCCCTCCCTGAAGGTCTCTCCCCAGAACTCCTCCTGGAAAGGACAAGCTTCAGCAGCCATGCTATCAGCCTGCAGCATGCACTTTTCTCCATGTCTGGCCAGTGCTGCTGTATGGTAGTGAGGTGGGGGCATGGACTCTCCCCGCCCCCTCCCACCACACCCCTACACAAATCCCTTCAATTCCACCCTTCCCCCTTTGGAGTCTCTAGTGAAGGCATTAGTCATGTACAGAAGCTATGTTCTTTGGCCAAATTATGGCTGACCCCTGTGAAAGAGCACATAGAGAGGAATGAGGATGTTTCTTGCATTCTCTCCCCCACTTTATGAACCACCAGGGCCAGCCATGGTGAGTCAACAAAAATAGAAATACCGATGAGAAAATTCTTCTTTTGTACCAAAATCTTTCTAGACTAAAGGGATCCTGCCTTGGGTGCAGGATTGGATTCACTAGATCCAAGTGTCTCACTGGGAACTGTTTAGCAGCATCAGTAACAATAGGAAGCTCTGTTTTCCATTTCCCATACTGATCATGTTGAAATCTCCAGTCCTATTGGGATCCAGGATGTGGGCGGGCGAAGCCCGCCCACTGCTAAAGGATCCCCCCCAGCCTAAGGGGGGGGGGTCCACAGGGCCTGGAGACCAAAAAATTACGGGGGACAACTAATAAAAGAACAGGGACAGGAGTGAGGTCAAAGGGTCAAAAGAAGGAAATCTCCAGTGGCAGGTTGTGACTTTTGCCTACCATTACTAAGTAGCAGGAAACCTGCAGAAATGGCAAGAGCCAGATCCCTGCCAGCCTGCACACGGCTGGGAGGAAAGGTATCCCCAACCCCAGAGGGTGTCCAGAATCCTGAAGGAGAGTATAGCCCCCATGGACGCAATGTGCCACATGAGATGGCATTTGCTTCATCTACCTTTCACACTAGCATAGCAAGTGCAGCTGGCTAGGCACAAGAGGGGAGTGTACCTCACGCCTTACAAGCATAGGAGCCTCCAAGCCCTGGAGGAATTCTGGCAGAGGTTATGAAAGATATAACCACCTCACTTTCATTTTAACTAAGAGGAATCTATCAATAATTCATGTGTTAGATTTTTTTCTCCTCAATTTCTTACCTCCAACAGATGTTGTCGCTCAGTTTTCCTATCCTATAGTTATAGTTGCCAATAATGGAAAACAAAATACAGGGGCAGCTCTCCAAAGAAGCCATAGGTCTGGCATCAGCTGCTGGAGGGCTGTGTATGCATTCTGGTGAGTCTTAAGGTATTACAAATATTAATATCTTGATTATCTAAAGGCTTGAGGCACAGAAGAGCTTGCAAAGGTTTGTGAGAGAGAACAGAATCCAGAAGTTAGGATCTTTGCCCATGCAGGCTGCCTGTGAGACTCTGAGATCTGCTGTCCCCACCCAACCCTCCTCCCTCAGATTCCCCCCTTCACTTGCAATTTTCTTGGAAGAGAAACCCATTTTGCCCGGTGCTTAAAAAAAAACTTTTGTAAATAAAAATAGCTGCCATTAATGTTTTGCACATTACTATTAGTAACATAAAATATCTAAACCAATACAGAAAGATTTATGTTGCTGTGAAGTCTTTGGAGTGTTTTTTGCATTCAGTCCATAAGAAGAAAAAGTAGCAAAGACTCTGAGCCTTTATAAAACTTTTTCATAGATTCCAGGGCCAGAAGGGACCATTGTGATAATCTAATCTGACCTCCTGCATAACACAGGCCATAGAACTTCCCCAAAATAATTCCTAGAAGCTATCTTTTAGGAAAACATCCAATCTTGCTTTTAAAATTGTCAGTAATGGAAAATCCACCATGACTCTTGGTAAATTGTTCAGATGGTTAATTACCCTCACTGTCAAAAATTTATGCCTTGTTTCAAAGCTGTTTATACAAAATGAGCCAAAGAATAATGAGGAAAAAGTAACTTTTGTGCATTAGAATTGTAGGTTGGTGATGACAAGAATATCTCTCAACAATGAATCATACACCTGAAAAAAGATTCCTGTCTAGCACTGGGAAAATTTCATAGCAGCTAATAGCTTTGAGGGCTCCCTAACAGACATAGTGTCTAATTAAAAAAAAAAAAAAAAACCCCAAACCTCCTTTTAGATGACATAATTGCAACCCACAGAGAAACGCCAACAAACTAAATACACAAAACCAAATTCTGAGTGAGTTACACATAATAACCCAGTGGAAATCAATAATCATACATGATGCCGAGAGTGAAATTTGTCCCATAAATACCAATTCTAAATGAGCACAAAAAGCTGACATACTCAAAATGAAGTTTTCACTTGTAATAACCAGTATTCTCTCCCTTTATGTGCCAAGCTGTAAGAATAATTCCTCTTTTAAAGAGACTTTTTTTGAGTCACATCATTGTGCAATTCTTCCACAATTTTAACGCTTTTTAGCGTATGGTCTCATACATTATGAGAATAAAACCTAGGCTTTCATTTGAGAATCCAGACTAGTTCAACTGGAGACCACAACTGAAGAATCTCAGAGAAATGTATCTGCAGTTCTATGATGTGTGAAGTATTACTGGACAAATATCTTCACCAGATCAAACATGCTGCAGTGAATCTAACCAGAATGAAATTGCACAGAACTCTGAAACTTACTTCAGCTCTATTAATTACTGTATGTTTAGCATCCAAGAGGCACAATTGCCGCTTTAATTTCCTCTTTGTCTTACCCCTTTGAAAAATGCCCATTCCCAAGTAGAAACTGGCTCTTTTTAGGATTTAAAAAGAAGACTGGTTGCATTCATGACTCTTGAATAGTGGGAGTACTGATCTACCTAGCCCACTGCCAGAAATCCTTACTAGTCCTTAAGCATGTGCTCTTCAGGTGACAGCCTCCTTGCTTGCAGTTCTTGACTTGACCATCAAGTTGAGAACTAGCAGTAGCAGGAAGCAGATCAATTGGGAGCAAATTTCTGTAGGATCAGGAAGTAGAGAGTGGGAGCAGGGAAGGGGTGGTGTTTGTTGGGAAGGGAGCTGGGATGGGATCAGCATTGAGAGGAGTGTCAGATTAGTGTATTTGGGGAAGGGGGATATGGAAGTATCAGGAGGCTGAAAAGGTAGGTAGTCTCTTGTGAGGAGGGGACAAAAAGGAATCTGTAGTTGGAAGGTTGGGTTGGGTTCTTGGTGGGAAGAGGAGCTGAAGACCAGAGGAGAAATCCTGGCCCCATTTAAGTTAATGACAAAACTCCAATTGACTTTTGTGGAACGAGGATTTCACCCAATGTACATAGCTGACATTTCTCTGTGCTCTAAGGGTGCATTCTTTGAACATTGGTTGAGATGTAAAGTCAAATGAAGCATCATTTTAATACAATGTCTGGATTTGATATTATGGTTCAGACTGTGGCCTAGTTTGTGCAGTCATGCAAAGGTCTAAGGTGACATAAGGTGCCCTCTTACGAACTTTCCCCAGATAGCTATACCACCACCCACAGCACGAGTGAGGAAGGAGACTCCACAGAGCCACTGCATTCCTCCCTATGTGCAGCTGGCCAAGAGGTGCCAGGAAGGGGTGAGGAAGAAGTTCTATCTCACTGCACAAGAGCCGTGCACTCTATCTGGTTCAACTTAACTAAAGACTCATTGTACAAGAGTAAAGTCTGATTCTGCCTTTTGCAGGGGGGAGACTGAATACGGTTTGGGTCTAAGAGGATCCAGTATGACTTTTTTTACATAGAGGGAGACCTGTAATGCCCTAATGGATTTTTTTAGATAGATGTTTTGGGGGAAATGAGCCAAGAGAGCCTTGAGGCATCCAGAGACTCCAAAATAAAACTGCATTTTACTCTTACAAAAGAACATTGCACAGAAATTTTGCTATAGTAAAATGATAGCTCCTTAGCCCTAATGCATTGCTGGAGATGGAAAACCTATCTTGGTATTCTTTTTTTGTTGGTGTTATAAGAGACCTGAGAGTTACTGGGCAGGGTGACTGATTTGTATGAATAAGGGATTCAGATTGACGCTACAGTAGCGGTGATGCCTGAATTTGTGTCCTAGCATATAAAGATGAAAAGTTTCGTAGATTTAGATCTGAATATAAGAGAACTGGATTGGATTTTTGAACTCTTTATTTCCCTTTTGTATAAAATTATTAGCATGCACACAGTTTACTTTGTTCTCTTTAATTAGTAGTGGTATTTTCTATCTTATATTGATGGATTTATTAGACTGTGTCTTCTGATGATGTTTCTTATGGGGTGTTTTATTTCCCAATAAAAATTCTTAATGAAAAAAGAAGTGATAGGAAAATCAGTTTAGGTAAAATAAATGCTTTTTGAAACTTGAAAATCTTCGGTTAACGTTCTCTCTTGTTTATATGCCATACTGCAGTTGCTTTCAGCTAGAACCGAAACTGTTTGTACTGCACCTGTCACAATGAGGACCCAATCCTAACTTTGGGCCTCTGTAAAACAAAGAAATAATAATACCAAAATACAGTGAGAGAAAATATTTCTAAACAGATTAGTCTGAAAATCTGACTGGAAATCTTTCAGAGAGGCTTAGATAACACTTTGTAAGCATCCAAAAGTCTGGATAATGAATTAAATGAGCATGATTGGTTAAAAAATAAGTACTTTAAACAGGATACACTATGAAGTTTTGACCTAAAATTTCCTTAGAATCTTCCCCGACTGCTTACCTTGTTCAATTTTTATTTAGCCTGATATGCCATAATAATTTACTGCACCATGGGATGATTTTGATCTTAGGCTGGTTTTACACTGGTGTAACTTCAGCCAGTGGAAGAAAATAAGTGAGATCAGCATCAGATCACATTTCTGTAATTTTCTTGATTTTGGGTCTAAAAGAATTTTCATGAATGGGCTCAAAGTAAAGAAAACAAAGTAAACTTAGAAAACAGAGTAAAGAAATATCAGCAAATTATTATAGCATATTTGAATAAACACAATTGCATCAGCCGGTTATTAATCTTCTAAACAAAATTTCTACTCCTCTCCATGCATCATATATCACTGAGGTCAATGGGAGCCCTGTGCAAGGAGCACTTCCAGGAGTAAACCCTATATGTGTATTAGTTAAAATGTTAATTTTCAAAGGCTACTTATCAACGTTTTTTGTTTGTTTGTTTTTACCAATAATTGTTGAATTGTGTCAGATGATCCATGGGCCAAATCCTGGCCCTATTGAAGTCAATAGCAAAATTCCCATTAACTTCTAAAAGGCCAGAATTCCCCCCCCACACCCCCTCCCCACATGTTTATATTTAGCAGGGCTACCTAAAAGCATGCAATTCTGTAGGAATAAGCTTAGAACTTCATGTTACTTTAGTGCAAGAAGCCTACTCAAACTTGATTATTGTAAGTAATTAAAACTAGAGGGTCACAAACTTTGTTGCTTCTGTAGGCTGAGTTCATTGCACACACCAGGGGCTCCTTGCACCCTTCCATTGTCTCCCATAAGCTCCCTGTTGTGCATCTCCCCCCCCCCCCACTTTCAGAGGGTTGTTGCAATTCCCCAAACTTACCCTCATGCCATGGGCTCTATATGCACCCTTCCCACCATTATTATTTATCTTCTTTCTCTCTAGGAGATAAGTCATTCAGGCCATCAACATGTTAAATGCTATTGGGAGGATGTATGCAGCGGTGTTGTAGCCATTTTGGTCCCAGGATATTAGAGGGAGAAGGTGGGTGAGGTAATGTCTTTTATTGGGAGGACTAAATTGGGACAAAGGATGGAGATAGTTATTTTGGAAGGTATCAGAGGGTGTCATCAACCAGTTGTTTGATCTACAGACAGTTGTAGAAGTGCTTGAAGCTGTGGCTCTGCTAAACAAATTCCAGAGGCTCCCCCACTTCTTCCCTTCTAGTTTTGCAATTCCTCTCTCTCTCTCTCTCTCTCTCTCTCTCTCACACACACACACACACACACACACACACACACACACACACACACACACACACACACACACACACACACACACACACACACACACACACCCCACCCTCCCATAGGGTTCTGCCCATGAATGCCTAGAACATTCCCTGACATTTTGAAATTGATCAAAAGTGGTGTTCCAAAGTTAAGTTACACTGAAACACAGAAATGCTAGCAAGCTGAGTTTTGGCTTCACAAGCTCAGCCAATAATTGTGTGTTTGTGCACTGTTGCACAGCAACACTGCCCACTAAATAATGTTACTTTCTAATTATTGTTATGTTAGCAGCAATATGGCACACAAAAATATATTGTCCAACAGTCTATATTGGTTACCAACATATAAGGTATAGCTTAAATATAAAATATATATGGAGATATCTCATAGATATGAATACCTATCTCATAGAACTGGAAGGGACCTTGAAAGGTCATCAAGTCTAGTCCCCTGCCTTCACTAGCAGGACCAATTTTTTGCCTCAGATCCCTAAATAGCCCCCTCAAGGATTGAACTCACACGGCTGGGTTTAGCAGGCCAATGCTCAAACCACCAAGCTATCCCTCCCCCTAAACTATGAAGAATAAAAAATGGATTCCAGGCCAAAATTGTCAGAACTGGGTACCTAAAAGTAGGAACATGATTTTTAAAATTTTAGTCCTTGAAGTCTTTAGTCTTTCGAACACAATATGGACAAACTTTATTCTAGTCATGCTACCCTTAACATTATATTAGCATATGCAAGACTCTAGATTTTAATTTTTAAAGGAGAGTGCTGACTAGCATTACTTGTCCACTAACTATTGAGACAAAAGCTATGTAACTGTGACAGTCAAAATCTTTTCTAATGCTACAGACCAAAAACGCTATAGTTTTAAAGGAATAATTACATACAATTGTCTATTTTTAAATATGACGACTACTATAATGACAATCCTCCAGATAAACATATATATATATATATATATATATATATGTAATTAGAGTGATTACAATACAGCAATAACCCATCACCACTTATTATTATAAAACCATAAACTATTATTCAGTACACTATAAAATTCAAAATCTAATTGAAAGTGCTAGTTTAGCATAATTCCCACAAGCCATCATTCTTTAATATTGTGAAATGAATGAGGTTTTTGTGGAGCTATTAATTGATACTGACAAGCAATAACCACTGGAATGAAACTCCAATTATGAGAGGCAATTAATCACATTTACTGTCATCTGTGGTGTCAAACAAAATTCAATAAAATTCTAAACAGTAAAAATAAGAAAAAAAGGGGGGGGGGATTTATGCCTCTTATGTTTTAATTCATTTCATGGAAATCAGATTGTCCTTTGGTGGGATAATCAAGCAATTACAAAAGTGCTATTTTCACTATTAATGCAGTATTTGATTTTGTTGTATTCTCAGATTTAAAAAAAAAAACTGACTGTTTTTCCTTCTTGATGTAGACTTATACCATATTGCATATTTATTTCTAAAGCCATCTGTATAATTAGTAGCATAATTGGTCTTATGGCAGACAAATATCTTTAAAAATAAAAATGTCCAGGTCCTATCTGTGCATTTCAGCCACAATCCAGGACAACACCTAAACATATACTTAACTTTTAGCATGTAGGGCATAAGCATGTGCATAGAGATGCTTTCCTGAATTGTGGCCTTATAGCACATTCACCGCTCTGGAATCTAAATACTAGCAAAATTGTTTAAAGCAAAATTCAGTCAGAAAGAATTTATTCCCCATCCATTTGTATAATTATGTTTTAGTTTGCATGAACTTGTAAATGGTTTTTAAATTCTGTTCCTTTTTCCAAGAACAGTTGACAGTCAATTAACTTTAAATAAAATGAAGTGGTTTGTAGCCCACGAAAGCTTATGCTCTAATAAATTTGTTAGTCTCTAAGGTGCCACAAGTACTCCTGTTCTTTTTGCGGATACAGACTAACACGGCTGCTACTCTGAAACCTAACTTTAAATAGGCCTTTCAAACACCACATTTTGGCATTCAAATGGGTACAAAAGAATGTAAAACAGTTTAGTACCTTAGTAATTGAGTTGACTGGCCCAATGTAAAATTCAGACATCACATTTAGATGCCATGTTTGCAAAGTGGGCTCACAGTGTCATTTGACATGACACTTTTTCAACGGTGTTCTCTAGAAGTCCTTTATTTATACTTCTCCAAAAATGTGACACGTCATAGCCACCTTGCTTGTGTCAAGAGAGCTGAATAGACTTCCTTCAGATCCCATCAAAGTGCTAGCCAGAAAAGGTCACTTGAGAGCAGTGTAAGGCAGCCCCTAGCTCCCAGGTGATGTTCACTCTGTTCTGACCTGTAGCAATCGCAGTCCCTGTTGGGTGGGCAGCTTCGAGCACAAACTTAGCCAACCATTTGCCATGAGAGTGTGATCAATTGTTGATGGTATAAATAGGTGGCACTGACTAAAATTTAACCGTGTAAAAACAACAGCTGGATCAACTTCTGCTGAAAATAGTCTCAGTTCAGAAAGTCAGAGAAATCCTAAATATTTTCTTTAATATACTTTGCTGGTCATTGGTAGCTTTATCTGCCCTTTATATTCCATCAACGCTAGGACGCCTTAAAATGAATCACCAGAGCAGTAATAACATCTGCTCACCCTACACTGGAATATCTAACAGAAGCATCTTTGTGTAAGAAGCACATGAGAACTGACAGTTGAAGGAGTAATACATGTCTGAGGAAACCCTAAAATAGACACAACTGTATTTAGTTAGGTCTTGGGCACTTCCAAAACACATTCTTTCCATTCAGTGAAGCTATATTAAAAAAATATTACAGCCTCTTGTAATAAAAGTTTAAGCTAAAGAGGCAAATGCGCTAAAAATCCTATTCTTATTTATATAGTAAGTGTAATAACTTGCTCTGTTTTTAAATATTGTATCTTCGTCCAACCTCAGCAGACATGAGGATGTAGTGTAATGGTTTTATAATAGCTAACATAATATGTAATTAGGTCAAGGCTTTGGATCCCATGCTGTTTAAAATTCTGTTATGAGGGCACCATCACCCTTAGCCCTCTAGGTTATTTAGTGCCACTACTAATAGATAACAAGTGTGCTTTTTTCCACTAAATATATTTGAATTTTTAACTCTGAAACATTTGACCTCTTTTAGTTATTTTAAGTAAATAAAACTCTAAAAAAAACTGCACATAACTAATATAATCAATAAAGGCAATGGCTTCGTAAAAAATCAAATTGATCAGACCATCAAGGTAACCTCAACTGTGTTGAGAAATAGTTTTTGGAGATGATCCTTTCCAATGCTGAAGTTCAAAGACTCTTGCATTTATTTTTCTTTTGATTCTGTGATTCTGGACTGTTAAACCTGCATCAGGACTGTGTGCCAAGTTGTAAAAAGAGAGCCCCCAGGTTATGATAAAATGATTAGGTTGCATAGGGCATTATTTGAACAACAGTTGGTATTATTTGTAACCTTAATTTGAGTTTAACTCCATTTCATACCAGTAAAGGGTTTTTGGTGATGGTGTTTTTTGTTTGTTTTTTTTAAATTATTCATTTCTCCTTCTAAAAAGTTCTTGTTTCAGTACCAACTTTGAACACCCACAGTGAAAATTCCTGACAGCACCTTCATCCTATGTTTTAGCACAGAAAATTTTGTTGCCAAGGTAACTGACTTTATCGGAGTAAAAGGAAATTTTAAATATTCAAAACTACAAGGATGTAAGTTCTAAACGTACCAGGGTAAAACAAATACTAATTCTGCCAAACACTAGTAATTATGATGTGGAGTCAAACATAACTATTCTACGGAGAAAAAAGTCTAGAATCTTTAAAATAAACATTTTCTGTTTTAATAGTGCATATTTTTTTTAAAAAGATATATTTTGGACTATTTCACAAATGGTTTATAAAGCAGATGGTGTCACAAAAATGTACTGTTTAAACCCTGGTCCATCAATTAACCCATATTCAAAACTCTCACTGGCTTGAATGGGAGTGCCACACTTGGAATAATTGCATGATCCGGCCCTACTTATAGAGTATTTTTTCTTTATCATCTCTTTGGAGTTTTTGCTCTTACTGAAGACATTTGCAAGAAAACAGAATCACTCATGCTGCCGATTCCCCATTAAATAATAACCCTCTGCTGGTGACATCATAGTCATTCTACAACAACCAGTTCTGATGTCAAAAAACAGAGGATTATGACTCTAAGTGGAGAATCAGTATGATTGCCTCTAACTGAGAAGTTGTGGAAAATTATTAGTTGTTTATACAATATAGAAAATGTTATGGCTGGGCATTTATTTTAGATAAATCATGAAAATATACATGCAAATTTTAGGTGCAGTACTTGGGCTGAGGCTCATCCTACTGTGAACTCAGCTGGACTATTCACATGGATAAGTATTTGCACTATCAGGGCTTGAGACTGTAAGCTTCCCCGTGCTTCACACTGTACTGAACACTTTGGGTAAAATTTACAATAAATACTTGCAGCCCTGATCATGCACCCATTGAATTCAACAGCAGTACCTGAATTGATATCAAGGACCCTAATGGTATGTCTACACTGCAGCAGGGAGCATGCCTCTCAGCCTGGGTAGTCAGACTTCTGCTACCTCTGCTTAAGCTAGCGCTTTAAAAATAGTAGTGTGGATATTGTGGCACTACTTGCCTGAGTCCAAGCCAACCTGATCCCCTGAGTCTGAGCTCGGGTGACTAGCCCGAGCTGCTGCCCATGCTACAAAGTTCAGACTGCTATTTATAGTGCACTAGCTCAAGCAGAGCTAGCTCAAGTCTGTCTACCTTGGCTGGGAAGCAAGCTCCCAGCTGCAACATAGATATATCCTCGATCACATAGCTGCTTGAGCATCTGGCCGTGAGACTCTAAATACACTTCTTTGGTGACTCATATATGAACAGATGACTGTTCTGATATTTTCTCACTACCAATGTATTTTATAAGCAGCATGGCTTCTCCATTCATTTCTAGAAGTAAATGCTTAAATTGTTTATATAGTAAAAAGCCATTGTGGCGTACTATGGTATTTAGAGCCAAAACACTCTTACAGTGAACATGCAACCACAAAAGTTCCATTGGCTGAAGACCGTTCTTTCTGGTGTTGTCTAATCAGGATTATTTTAATTTAAAATATAAAAGGCATGATAGAATCATTTGCCCTCAGAGAATGATGTGACATTATCAATAAGTCCAGATTTTTATCTCCAGAAGTCTGAGGATCCCTCAGACATATGGCTGCAACCCACATTGATTTAGAGCTTGACTCTGCATGGTGTGGAGCACTCTGGCCCTGATCCAGGAACACACTTAGGCACATGCTTAACTCTGAGCATCACAACAGTCTCATTGACTTTAATGGTAGACTCATATTCTTCAAGTTAAGCATAGATCTGAATCAGTGCTCAGCATCTTCCAGGACTGAACCCTTAATTCTGAGGGCCAAATCCTGTCATCTTTATTCTGGTAAAATTCCTACTGAAGCCAATGGGACATTGGTCAACCCACGTATTTTTATGGTCCCCATCCTCATAATATCCTTCAAAAATACTGAATACTTTTCAGGCTCGAGGAGAAATGGCTTGATTAGTTTCTAGGTTTTTTGTTTGTATATGAGGGTATGTTTTGTTTTTGTTTGTGCAGGTGGAGAAATTTTGAGTGAAAGCTAAGTTAAAAAATGAGTTTTGCATGTAGTTCCCAAAGCAGCTATGTCCATGGTCATTTTTGCTTCTTGTGGCCTGTAAAAGTTGCACTTCCCACACTCATGAGCAGCCCCCTAGTGATTGACAGTTTTGTTGTTACAGTGGAACATAGTTGTCATGGGAGATCATGGTTGCAATGGGAAAGAATCTCTTGGATACCTAGGGTCAATCCTATGGGAGCCTTTGCCTATGAGACAGAGATCTTGATTCAATGGGGAGCCAGTGGGGTGAGCTAATGTGCTCACAGCAATCTGTTTTGCTAAGCATAAAGACTAATGCAGTCTATTTCAGCTTATTCATTCCCAGATATCGTGAATTGAAAAAAAATCAAACCTGGAGATCATATGTGAGTGGCTTACTGTGGCCAGATCCAAGTTTGACAGAATGGGGTGGATCTGGCCAATTACACAGTGTTTTTGCTGCTTTGGGTATTTAGGCCTCCCCTGGGGTCTGAGTTAAGGTGAGCAGTTGGTGAGGATCTGGCAATGTTCCAGTTGCCCTGGATATAGCAGATGTGTTCAATATTCCTAAACACTGTGCTGGTGCTGTGTTGTGGGAAAAGGCGAAGCTAGCAAAGATACACTCCAGGGTAGAGCTGATTTAATAATAATAATAATAAAAAAAGTTTCTGACAACACTTTTCTATTGGGAAAATGCTGATTCCATTGAAAATGTTTTGCGGGAATGTATTGACTTCACTGAATTTTTTGATGGGAAATTATCAACAGGATTCTCATTTCAATAAGGTCAAAACATTTTATTTCAATAAGTTTGAAACATTTCATTGTAACTTTTATCATTTCAACTTATAATTTATAATATAATGTAACTTAAAAGTCAAAACAAAATTGAAACAAAATATTTCTACCTTATCAGAATGAAACACGTTGATAAGGTTTTTCAATGTTTCCAAAACAAAATATTTTAGAATTTTTGTTTTGTGGTAAATTTCAAAATTTCAACTTTTTAATGTGATTGGGGATGAAAGGAAATTTCGACATGTCAGAACTTACCACAGAACTGCCCAGCTGTACTCTAGGTGAGTGGAAAATGAAGGTGCAAGTGGGAGAGTAATTTTCTTTTAAAGGTTACAGATATTAGGTTGCTTAGGCCTGTGTAACAGATGTGTAACTTAGGTAGTGGTAGCACATAATATCACAGACAAGTGCTGCTGGATCCTCTGTATTTTAAGCTCTGGAGCAATGGTGGGCAACCTGCGGCCCGTGGGCTGCATGAGGCCCATCAGGGTAAGCTGATTGCAGGCCGTGAGAGATTTTGCGGACATTGACCGTCCACAGGCACGGCCCCCGGCAGCTCTCAGTGGCTGCGGTTCACCATTCCTGGCCAATGGGAGCTACGGGAAGCGGCGGCCATCCCATCCTTACATATTTGACTAAATATGTAATATTTTCTAGTGAATTAATCTGCCATTTTGTAAAAGGAGGATGTTTTTTGTGCCCTGAAAACTGCTCATTTGCCCTGATTTCAAAATGCCATGATTAATTTAGGATCCTTTTCTTTAAGACTTTTCAGTAAATTATTTTTTCATGATTAGTTCTATCCATTCTTTAGATGATTTTGTTGTAGCTGTGCATCTGGAGTCTCGTCTTCAGAGATTATTGGATTAACGCTTTCTGTAGATTGCCACAGAAAATCTGATGGACAACTGCATTATGACATTGTATACAGAATTACGCATGGCATTTCCTGGCTTTGATTTCTTTTGGATTGTCCATGGGACTTTTATATAAGATAGTTGCCAATTTCTTCCTTTTTAAATGTTCCTGATAGAACTGAACTATATTTAGAGAGAGGCAGATAATTGATTTTTTAGTTCAGTGGATGAACCAAAAAATCTCCCCCAAAAATTCATGTCAGGTTGATCCAAAATGACAATTTTTCAGTTTCTCACTGAAATGATTTTGTTTGTTTGTTTTAGATCCAACAATACAAAACATTTTGTGTCATTTTGGGGTGTTTTTATGTCTCCCCCATTTTTAGTTAAATCTAGTTAAATTTCTAAATAAAATGCTGCTTTGAATCAAAATGTTGAAAGTTTCATTTAAAAAATGTCAAAACAAAATGTTTATATTTTCTTTGGAATCTCCCTCCCCTTTTTTGGAGCAAAAACCATTCTCCAAATGCCACCCAAATTTGCAAATAGTTCGTGTCAATCCAAAACTGCATTTTTTTGTGAATAAACTATTCCCCGGAAAAAAAAATTGCCCAACTCTAATTATATTGTCTGTTCACTAGCTGGAGAGTGCTACAGCATGCATCCAGTCTCCAATATTCAGTTTCCCCTGTCAGTCTGCCCCCATTACAGATTTTATTGCTATAATCAAGAACTATGCACCTTCTGATTATTATTCTCTACACCTTGAAAGTGTTCAGTTCTCCTTTAGTCTTTAGTGCACTCTCCAAGGAAATACAAAATAATAATGTGCCATATGGCAAATGGAATCAGATTCAACTCCATGCAGCATCTTCTATCATGTGGTATTTTACAATATGACAGTCTCAAGTTTGTAATTGATGAACACTGCATCTCCTCACATAGCTCTGACTCTATACCAGGAGTCTCAAACACGTAGCCCGTGGGGCTATTTACCTCCAGGCCAGGGGTGGGCAAACTACACCCAGAGGATTGCCCCCCTCGAGCTCCACACCGGCTGGCATCTCCTCCCGGTGGGGGAGGAGAAGCAGAGGGCTCCGTTCGTGTGTTGCCCTGGCTTCCAGGCACGCCCCCCCTCCCCCCCCCCCCGCAGCTCCCATTGTGCGGGAACGGGAAACCGTGGCCAATGGGAGTTTCGGGGGAGGTACCTGGAGGAGCGGCAAGAAGCGTGCGGAGCCCTGCATCCCCCTCCCCCAGGGGCCGCAGGGACATGGTTCCAGCTACTTCCCGGAGTGGAGTGGGGCGGGACTGGGACCGGGGCCGGGGCTGGCAGCCTGCCCTGGCCCTGGCCCCGGTGTGCGCCGCTGCCACCCTGGAGCCCGAAGCCCTCCTGCACCCCGCCCCCCAACTTCCTGCCCTGAGCCCCCTGCTGCATCCCACACCTTCTGCACCCCAACTCCCTGCCCTGAGCCTCCTGCCTGTACCCCAACCCCCTGCCCTGAGCCCCCTGCTGCATCCCACACCCCGTCTGCACCCTGAGCCCCCTGCCTGCACCCCCAACCCCCTGCTACACCTCAACTCCCTGCCCTGAGCCCCCGCCACACCACTCATGCACCCTCTGGGGGCAGGGAGGGGGCAGAGTTGGGGTGGGGACTTCGGGGAAGGGGGTGGAAAGGGGCAGGGCCTCATGGAAGGGGTGGAGTGGGGGCAGGGCCGGGGGCAGCAAGGGTGTGTGTGTCAGTGATGCGGCCCTCGGGCCAATGAACTAGCCCTCCTCATGTGGCCCTTGTGGTCATTTGAGTTTGAGACCCCTGCTCTATACAGTATGCTACTTTTCTCACTAGAAACATCCATGTCAATACTGTTAATCTTTTCTTATATCTAAATAAAGGATAGGTATTTTGCTGAAATTCACAGTACGCAGAGTAAATAAGATGCAGAAATAGCTCAGTGTGTGGTAATTTTAATAAATGGCACAAAGTGCCGTATGTTTGCATTAATACAATAGTTGCATATCCATATGAGTTCTGCTTTCTCAATGTAACATTAATAATAATCATAGATGTAACTTAGGAATGTTGGCTGAATGGTCACTCTCAAGTGTTGTTTATGCTTCTAGGCACCACTCACGTGACACCATAGTGTACCTAGGTGCTGGAGTTGGGGTTATTCATGCTTCAAAGCAAGTCAAATGCATGTTTAATATCAGAAGAAAGTATGTTTGTACTTAATGCAGAGAAAATATTGCTCAGGAAGGAAGTCCCAGCATTTGTCTGTGTGTGTGCACGCACGCACCTGTAATCCTTGCATAATCCGAATAAGCTTCAGTCACCTTACATATTGTTAGGTAATGGTCTAAATTGCTTACCTGACTTAGACAATGTTCCGTTTTTCTCTCTTCATTAATTGCTCTTCTTTGCTTAGCTGTGTCAGGCCCATAATTTCATAATTCTTCATTCTGTGCCATTTTTCATCTCGCCTTCTCCACCTCATATCGAACAAGTGCTGGTTGCATATTGATAAACCTGTGTTGGAAAATAGCCACAAGTTATATAGGGATAAGCCAGAGTTTTTATTTTTTATTATTCATGTATCTTGCATGAAAACAGATTTACAGCAGGATGTTAGCTATTTGTAAAGAGAGCTCCAAGGGCCATGTTCTAATGTCAAATAAGAAGTTGGTACATGTGAACACTGTTGTAATTTATATGGTTAAGCAGCTTAAATCCACTCACTTGAGTAACACAATGCACACAATTTCCTTTGGTGGGATAATGCAGCAAATGAGATATGCAGGAACAATAATAGAAGTGTTTTCATAAAATAAATTGTGGGGATTTATAGAAAATAGGAGCAACTTGCCTACAGGCAAGTTACTGTTAAACTGCTGCCTAGAAGCACAAGTAATACCTTCAAAATGACCAGTCAGATTTAATAGAGCCACAGGCTGATGGAATTAATGCCTTATCCATGTATGTTTAGGCCAAATCCTACAATTTACAGCATATGTGGACCCCTATGCAGTACTTCATTGACTTTAATGGAGCTCCACTCAGGCACAGTGGACCACCCTTTGTATTGTAAATTGCAGGATTAGGGCTTTGATCTCTTTCCTCCTTTGTTCATGCCTTTTGTTTTTCTCTCAGTCCTCATCCCCTACCTCTTTCCCTGTTTCTGCCCATCTCTCTATTCTCAATTCCTCCTGTTTTCACCTCTCTCTTCATACAACCAGCCAGGCATTAAAGGCAGGAGCTATCAAATTAAAATTGTATTGTTTTACTTTATTAATTTGCCCCTTTAACTATTTCCATCATCTCATTTCTAATCTTCAGACTTCCTTATTTAAATCTTAGATACCGTTAGTTTAATCATGATTTTTTGATCGAACATATTTTTGTCACACAAACAGGAATAAAAAATAATTAACTACCATCAGATCTTTAATAAAATTTTAAAACTGCGGGTTTTGTAAAGGTGCTAAAAATTGTATGCAAGATTTACAAGGTCAAATTTGAAGGCACTTTTCAAAATAGAATGTCGACTTTAATGGCCAAATCTTGTTCCCATGGAAGACAACGACAAAGATTACCGGGCCTCAATGCTTAGTAATTCCAGCAATACCAGCACTTAGAAATACCCATGATAGATTTCTTTAAACCACTTATAAAAATTATTAAGACTATTAATTAGCCAGAGTCCCATTGCAGTGGAAGAATATGCTCCTGGATAGATCAGCATGCCACAGAGCCTGCATCGGTGGCTTTCTGTGGTCAGTGTGGCTCAGAGGTACACAGATATATTCTGTTTAATCATATCTTAAATCTACAATGAACTCAGGTCAAAAAATGCAAAATTTGGCCTGAGGATTGATTTTTTTATTTTATTTTATTTGGTCTCTCTCTCTGTCAAACTATCAAAAGATTTTCATGAAATAAATTCAGACATCAAAAATCTCTACCAATTAGGATAGGTTATCTTATTTATTGCATAGTGCTATGATTAATCACATTTTAATATAATTTAGGATGTAATGTGCATTTCTTTAGAGCATGCCACATTCCATTAAGGTAGCCAGCTTTTCACAAGGGAGGATATTAAATGAAATTAGTTCATTATTTGCCTGAAAATGCATGTACTACACCAAAATATCATGTTATCTGTGATTAGTTTGCGGAAGCCATCTGTCATCTTCCCCACCCCCACAGTACCTCAGAAAGCAGAGAGGCTAGAGAAGAGAAGTATATATACTTTTGACAACACAACCACCTGTTACCATTAATTGTAGTTAGCTGTGAGAGACATGGACTAAAAAAGAAGGAGGCTATCAAGGCTATTTCCGAGTGTACTGGGGACAAGTATCACTACTGTTGACTAAAGGGCTTTTAAAATCTTGAAGAAGAGTATGTATGGTTCATGTCAGACAGATGTGTACACAAGCAATTTACAGCTGAGAACTGGAACCAAAGAGCAGAAATTTCAGGCACGTAGAGTATTGGGGTATGTTCCACTAGAGAGAAAAAATTTCCTCTCCCTTTTGCTGGGAAAATGGAATTCCATGTTGAAAGAGCAAACCATTTCTCTCTAATGATTGCACGGATTTTGAAATTAAGCACAGCAAGTAGAAAGATCCTGCACAGATTTTAAAATCTATTGTGTATTCATGCACTGAAATGTGCTTTTGTTTTTTAGCACTGTATGAGAGAATCATAGAATATTAGAGTTGGAAGAGACCTCAAGAGGTCATCTAATCCAACCCCCTGCTCAAAGCAGGACCAACCCCAACTAAATCATCCAAGCCAGGGCTTTGTCAAGCCGGGCCTTAAAAACCTCTAAGGATGGAGATTCCACCACCTTCCTAGGTAACCCATTCCAGTGCCTCACCACCCTCCTAGTGAAATAGTGTTTCCTAATATCCAACCTAGACCTCCCCAACTGCAACTTGAGACCATTGCTTCTTGTTCTGTCATCTGCCACCACTGAGAACAGCCGAGCTCCATCATCTTTGGAACCCCGCCCCCTTTCAGGTAGTTGAAGGCTGCTATCAAATCCCCCCTCACTCTTTTTTTCTGAAGACTAAATAAGCCCAGTTCCCTCAGCCTCTCCTCGTAAGTCATGTGCCCCAGCCTAATCATTTTTGTTGCCCTCCGCTGGACTCTCTCCAATTTGTCTACATCCTTTCTGTAGTGGGGGGCCCAAAACTGGATGCAATACTCCAGGTGTGGCCTCACCAGTGCCGAATAGAGGGGAATAATCACTTTCCTCGATCTGCTGGCAATGCTCCTACTAATGCAGCCCAATATGCTGTTAGCCTTCTTGGCAACAAGGGCACACATATTGACTCATATCCAGGTTCTTGTCCACTGTAATCCCCAGGTCCTTTTCTGCAGAACTGCTGCTTAGCCTGTCAGTCCCCAGCCTGTAGCTAACTATTCAGAGTTGGAAACAGGTATGAGCTCTGCTGCTGTTCAGTTCACTGTGAAAATGCTGCCACCAAATTATTGGGGCAATTTCCCTATCATTCATGGAGTCTTCTCATCTTTCAATACTGCTAAATAATCTTTATCAGAGTGGATTCATCCTTAAGGCTAACAAAGCTACTCCTGGAGAAAAATGTTTTGCTTTTGGAATGGATTAAATGATCAGATGGAATGATGGATTAGCAAATGGCAGGTATTTAAAAAAAATTATTGGAGAGGGAGAAGGAAACACCTAAAATGCCTTTACCCCCACCCCGCCTCCAGGGCCGGCACAACCCATTAGGCAACCTAGGCAGTCGCCTAGGGCGCTGACATTTGGGGGGCGGCGACCGCGGCGGCCGAACATCTGGCATTTCGGGGGCGGGACCTTCCACCGCCTCTGTCGGGGGTGCCATTTTGGGGGCAGGACCTTCCGCCACCTAGGGCGCCAAAAAGGCTGCCGGCGCTCCTGCCTGCCCCATTCAAACTACACAAGGAGAACACTGTGCTTGTTTCATCAACACCCCAGTTATATATTACCAAAGCAGAACATAAACATTCCCAGCAAAGATCATTTCTTGTACATTTGTTTGCTGAGTGGTGATTCCTCCTCCCTTATGGCTGTGGAAAGGCATTATTGTTTGGGAACATAAGTGAATAAATGCCATAGACCCTCACTTTTCTCTCTAGAGTGCACAACACCCTAGTACACAGGGATCGTGGTGGAATAAAGGGGGGGGGCAATTTTTGTAATTGCAATTTTGTTAAACTGTGACCAATGCATCACTGTCTGAAGTGGCAGAGATAAAAGGAGAGCTACAAAGGACATAAAACAGTTCTAGGAAGAGGAAGAAAACAAGCTTTCCACACCATTGTGCCTAACTCTCTTTGGACTAATCTGATTCTCACTTTCCTATTTTTCAGCCCACTCCTAAATCCTATCCTTGTCCAGAAACAAATTCACCACAGTAGCGGTCTCTGCTTCAAGCAATCTCCATGGTAACTTGTGCTGTTTGTAACATTTTGTGATCAGTTGGTTTGGTTAAAATAAGAATAAACTGGAACACTTGCACTTGCCCACCCCATGAACCTAATCTTTTCTAATATTTAGAAAAAAATCAGTTAAGGGTCTTCCTCCATTTGCTACAGCACCCCAGTCCCTCCCTGTCACTGCTCTCTGTTAATTGGGTTACCCCAGCTTCTTCATCTTCCAGAAATCTAATTTTTTCTGTCAGAGCTGTTGTGGGATCCAGGGTACTGACTAATGCTAATTATTTTGTGTTCTGGAGCACACAGTAAAGCATGTTAGAGTTGAATAACATGTCAGAGATGTGCAGCAGAGAGTCTGTCATTTGTCTGAAGCCCACTGGGGAAGAAGAACTTTAGGCCCCTGCTTGTAAGGAAACCTCCCTCCATCCAACAGCCAGAATGAGGATGAGATGCCCCATCGAGATGGGCAGCCATTAGTGGGAGCCAGGGGCGGCTCTAGCTTTTTTGCCGCCCCAAGCACGGCAGGCAGGCTGCCTTCAGTGACATGCCTACAGGAGGTCCCCGATCCCGTGGATTCGGCGGCATGCCTGCGTGAGGTCCGCCGGTCCCGCGGCTTCGGCATACCCGCCGCCGAATTGCCGCCAAATCCGTGGGACTGGCGGACCTCCCGCAGGCATGCCGCCGAAGGCTGCCTGACTGCCGCCCTTGCAGGGACCGGCAGGCCGCCCCTGCGGCTTGCCGCCCCAGGCACGCGCTTGGAGCGCTGGTGCCTGGAGCCACCGCTGGTGGGAGCAGACCACTGGGAATCTCCATTTCAGAAGGTAGCATCAGCACAGAGATAGGACCTATTAAGGGGGGAGAATTTTTTGGTGTGGGAAACAATCCAGGCCTGTTGGGGAAGGGGGATAAAAGATCAAATAAGCAAATGAACTTTAAAATAATCCTGTGACTCTTTAAAAGTTCTCCTATCATTACTCTGTGTGGTATTTCTACCTGCTATTCCTACATACTCCTAGCTAGTATCTATACTACATTATCTAGCTTGGTGCGTTGCATCCACAGTAACTCTCCATTTGTATAGAATGAACTCTGCTCGTCACTTACTGGCTCAACTCACCTTAGCTATGCAAATTCCTTGAAATCTGGTTGTATTAAAAAAAAAAATTCTTCCGTATTCCTCTCCAAATTGTTCCTCTGATTTTAGCTTCATTTGCAAATTAGAAATTTTGTTTTCAATATCTTCAGCCCAACTATTCGCATCCAGAGTAGTATGAGTACCTCAGAAGTCAGATCTATAACCTTAATCATTCCCCTGGAAACTTCTTTCCAACTTGAAAAATTGAACCTATGGCTAACTTTGTCTCCAGCTGTGCAGGCAGTATTCTCACTAGCACTCTAATTTACCCCTTATGCTATAGCTCTTTGCTATGGACATTAATTTCTGAAGGCACAGCCTTGTCAAATCAAGGTATACTAAATCCACTGAATTCCTCTAATCTATCATGGCAGTAATATCTTCAAAGGACTCCAACAGTTTAGTAAAGCATGACCTCCTCTGCCAGAAACCATGCTGGCTATCCTTTATCAGAAAGTGCTTTCCCAGGTGTTCACCCATCACATTCCTTAAGATAGCTATTTTCTCCATAAGTGATGCTCCACTCCCTGGGCTCTAGTTTCCTGATTTAATAATAAATATTTTTTGTTTGTCTCTTGCATGTGGGTTGTGTTTGCCACGCTTAATTTCTCTTGACTCTAGTGAATATTAAATATATTTTAAGATTTGTCAGTTTCTTTGCTCATTTCCTTTAAATCTTGTGAATAAATTGGGCCTGATTCTCTAATGATTTACACCAGTGTAGCACCACTGACTTTAAATTGCAGGGTCTTTTAGACACAGGTGTGACCGGGGTTTCAGTGGGGGCCAGCTGTGGTCACTCAATTAGGGTGAACTGCAAAGAATGGGGCAGATAATCCCCAAAAAGCTGGTGGATATTCCAATACTTAGATTTACCAAGCCAGCATAAAACAGCTTCTTTATTATCTTACTGGTTACTTAGAAGTCCAAACAACACAGTTCCCTTAAAGTGATCCAGCCTCAGGCCTCCAGCTGGGTATCTAAGTCAAATATGATGATTTCTGAAAATCTTATTTCATCATATAAAAGAAAAGGTTCTACCAATCCCAAAGGATCGGACACATTACCTCCCAGGTTATTGGATATTCCAGATCTTACCCAAATACAGCTACAACCAATTCTTATTAACTAAACTAAAATTTATTAAAAAACAAAAGAGAGAGTATGGTTAAAAGATCAATATACATACAGACATGAGTTCAATTCTTAAGATTCAGATTCATAGCAGAGAACATAAGAAGAACATAAGAACGGCCATATTGGGTCAGACCAAAGATCCATCCAGCCCAGTATCCTGTCTACTGACAGTGACCAATGCCAGGTGCCCCACAGGGAGTAAACCTAACAGGTAATGATCAAGTGATCTCTCTCCTGCCATCCATCACCACCCTCTGACAAACAGAGGCTAGGGACACCATTGCTTACCCATCCTGGCTAATAGCCACTAATGGACTTAACCTCCATGAATGTATCCAGTTCTCTTTTAAACCCTGTTATAGTCCTAGCCTTCACAACCTCCTCAGTCAAGGAGTCCCACAAGTTGACTATGCGCTATATGAAGAAGAACTTCCTTTTATTTGTTTTAAACCTGCTGCCCATTAATTTCATTTGGTGGCCCCTAGTTCTTATATTATGGGAACAAGTAAATAACTTTTCCTTATTCACTTTCTCCACATCACTCATGATTTTATATACCTCTATCATATCCCCCTTGGTCTCCTCTTTTCCAAGCTGAAAAGTCCTAGCCTCTTTAATCTCTTCTCATATGGGACCCGTTCCAAACCCCAAATCATTTTAGTTGACCACTTCTGAACCTTTTCTAATGCCAGTATATCTTTTTTGAGATTAGGAGACCACATCTGTATGCAGTATTCAAGATGTGGGCGTATCATGGATTTATATAAGGGAAATAAGATATTCTCCATGTTATTCTCTATCCCCTTTTTAATGATTCCTAACATCCTGTTTGCTTTTTTGACTGATGCTGCACACTGTGTGGACGTCTTCAGAGAACTATCCATGATGACTCCAAGATCTTTTTCCTGATTAGTTGTAGCTAAATTAGCCCCCATCATATTGTAGGTATAGTTGGGGTTATTTTTCCCAATGTGCATTACTTTACATTTATCCACATTAAAATTCATTTTCCATTTTGTTGTCCAATCACTTAGTTTTGTGAGATCTTTTTGAAGTTCTTCACAGTCTGCTTTGGTCTTAACTATCTTGAGCAGTTCAGTATCATCTGCAAACTTTGCCACCTCACTGTTTACCCCTTTCTCCAGAGATGGCGAGCTTGTAGTTGAAAAGAGTTCTTTCAGAAATAGTTCATAGGTTATAGTCCGATGTCTAAATATCCTATTCAGGGCGTACCAGCATAACTGGGACCTCAATCTTATGACTTAAACTTCCCCTGATGAAGCTTACGCAGATCCGAAATGACAGAATCAGGACCCAAGGCTCTTTTATACAATTTCATGTCCTCTTTGACATGATGGGAGTTCCTTGGGGAACAAAAGGTAATTAGGATGACTTTGAAGGAGGTCCATCACCAGTACGTGGCTATAGAATTAACAGAAGGCAATTTGCTCATTCCTCCACCATTCACAGATTATTTGCTATACATTTCAAAGAGATGAATACAGAGAGATCTCGTGTTTACAATTCATTTAAATGCTAGGATGTTCTTTTGAGCTCTGAACTATCAGAATACAGCATAGACAGGGACTGTTGATTACATCGTTGACCCTACTCATATATATGTAAAAACACAAACATTATCTCCCCATATGTCATGTAAGGGTTATTTATTTTGCAAGATGTTTAACACTTTCTGGCCATGCGTCACAACAGGTCAAGGAAAATTGTACTAGAAATCTCTGCAATCCTCTGAAATGGTCATTTAGGATAGGACGTTACCTGTTCAAAATGATCAATTGTGCAGTTTCACTGTATTTAATAACTGTTAGTTCTGTATCCCTTAGCAGTTGCTCTAAGAACATAAGAATGGCCATACTGGGTCAGACCAATGGTCCATCTAGCCCAGTATCCTGTCTTTCAACAGAGGCCAATATCAGGTGCTTCAGAGGGAGTTAAGAGAACAGGCAATAATTGAGGGATCCATCCCCTGTTGTCCACTCCTAGCTTCTGGCAAACAGAGGCTAGGGACACTTAGAGGATGGGGTTACATCCCTGACCATCCTGGCTAATAGCCATTGATGGATCTATTCTCCATGAACTTATTTAGTTCTTTTCTGAAGCCTGTTATAGTTTTGGCCTTCACAACATTCCCTGGCAACAACATCCACAGGTAGACTGTGCATTATGTGCTTCCTTTTGTTTGTTTTAAACCTGCTGCCTATTAATTTCATTGAGTGACCCCTAGTTATTGTGTTATGTGAAGGAGTAAATAACACTTCCTTATTAACTTTCTCCACACCAGTCAAGATTTTATAGACTTCTATCATGTCCCCCCTTAGTCATCTCTTTTCCAAGCTGAAAAGTCCCAGTCTTTTAGTAGGATATGTAATATGTAGAATGTATATTTTAGGTGTTGGGACATGTGAAAAGATGCCTGCTTGTCTGCCAGTGAGGGAGAACAGCTGGGTGAAAAGCTGAGCCAGCAACCTGATCAGGTGAACAACTAGGTCAGCAGTTCAATCAGATGAACAACAGGGCTTAGCAGTTTAATCAGATGAACATCTTGATCAGAAACCTGATCACGTAAACAGCTTAGTCAGCAGTCCAATCAGGTAAACTCTAGATTAGCAAACTAATCTTAGTGTTAGACAGAAAACTATTTATACAATTGTGACTGGGGTCTCAGTGGGGGCCAGTTGAGGTCACTCAATTAGGGTGAACTGCAAAGAATGGGGCAGATAATCCCCAAAACTGGTGGATATTTTCAATACTTAGATTTAACAAGCCAGCATAAAACAGCTTCTTTATTACCTCACTGGTTGCCCAGAAGCCAACAACACAGTTCCCTTGAAGTAACCCAGCCTCAGGCCTCCATCCAGGTACCCAAGTCAAATATGATGAAGTTTTCTGAAAATCTTATTTCATCATATAAAGGAAAAGTTTCTACCAATCCCAAAGGATCAGACACATTACCTCACAGGTTAATGAATATTCCAGATCTTACCCAAATACACACTACAGCCAATTCCTACATACTTAAACTAAAATTTATTAAAAAAGGAGAGAGAATGGATAAAAGATCAATATACATACAGACATGAGTTCAATTCTTGAGGATCAGATTCATAGCAGAGATGGCGAACTTTGTAGTTGCAAAAAGTTATTTCGGAAATAGTCCATAGGTTATAGTCCAATGTTTATATTTCAGGGAGGTCCAGTCAGACCTGGGATCTCAATCCTTGTGGCTTAGGCTTCCCCTGCATGAAACCTCAAGCAGATCTGAGATAAACAGGTTTGGGACCCAAGGATCTTTTATACAATTTCATGTCTTCTTTGACATGTTGGGAGTTCCTTGGGGAACAAAAGAATATAGCATAGACAGGGACTGTTGATTACATTGTTGACCACTACTCATATACTGTATATGTAAATACACATGAGGAGATAATGTTTGTATTTTTGTGTCTTTAAGGGTTGAATTTGAGTCCTTCATCCTGCAGGATGTTTAACCATGTTTAACGCTGGCCATGCGTCACAACAACAATATATAATGACTAACGTTGTAACAACGTATTTAAGGCCAGCACCTGAATGCGGGTGTGCACTTGCATTTAACCCTGTTTCGGTGGACTGATCACTCACTGAAGCAACAAATAAATGACATACTTCTTCAGCTCAAGAGTCTGTCTGTGAACCTGTGCATTTTCGGTAGTGGGGAAAAGAACCGGTCCACACTTTTTAATCTCTCCGCATATGGAAGTTATTCCATACCCCTAATCTTTTTTGTTGCCCTTCTTTGTAACTTTTCTATTTCTAATGTATCTTTTTTGAGATGGAGCAACCAGATCTGCATGCAGTATTCAAGATGTGAGCATACCATGGATTCATGTAGAGGCAATACACCCTTTCTTGAGTGGTAGCAGCTAATTTAGATCCCATCATTTTCTATGTATAGTTGGGATTATGGTTTCCAAAGTGCACTACTTTGCATTTATCAACATTGAATTTCATCTGCCATTTTGTTTCCCAGTTTTGTGAGATCCCTTTGTAACTCTTCGCAGTCTCTCTAGAATGGTCCAACATTTCTTTTGCTCTGAATGTTGTTGATACATTTGACAATTCATTTGGTAATTATGATGTTCTCTGCATGGTGCTGCTTGATATTTCTTCTGGGCTGTGGCTCTATCCTATGATAATTGAAGTCAATAGTAAATTTCTTGTTGACTTTAATGGGGCAGGATCAGGGACTTAATTCTCTAATTTTGTTTCCTTTATTCTATTGGCTTTTGAGATTTTTCACAATTTTTCCCTTTTCCTAATTCCTTTGGATTTCAAAATATGTTGTGGGAAGCAGTAAACATGGAGTGCTGCATATCTGTCCTGCAGTCTGGATGAGGAAGTACAAATTAAGTGGTGGGATGTAGACTGAGGAGGAGCCATGAAAAAAACAGCTGAGTCTTTTGGAGTTCCCTGAAGGTTACCAAATCCAAGTTCTGGCACACCATGAGGTGTGGGGGAAGTGAACTGCCAAGATTTAGGACTCTTTCCTGGAAATACCTGCTGCCAGGTTTCTCCCATTCATATGACAGGGCTATTAGCTCTAATACTTCAGAAGCTCATAACTCCCACATTATCACATAGGGAGGGGGGAAATCTCTCAGGTAACCAGGATAATTTTGAGCTTTGTAGGTTTTATTAGAATACCTTAAACTCAATCTGGAAATTAATCATTAGCCAGTGGGAGTAATGGAACACAGATGTGATGTTTTCCTGGCAAGAAATACCACTTAATGAGCAGCTACATTTTCCAAATGAGTTGTAGCCACACAGGTAGCATGTATATTGTAATCCATCCTCAAGGTGACAAAAAGCATGGGTATTATGATTAGAAGATAGAGAGGAAGGATGGTCCAGTGGTTAGGGTGTTAGCCTGGGACTCAGACTAGGTTCACTGCTCTGCTATGCACTTTGTGTGTGAACTTGGGCAAGTCTCTTTGTGCTATTGTAAAATGGAGATAATGAAAAAAGGACAGAATCAGCCAAAGAGAAGTCAGTTTTGGCTCTAGAGAATATTTGACATTCACATCTTTCCTTTCACAAAGGAGAAAGTATTAACATTTTCCAAATTACAGGTGTGAAAATGAAGGCTGCTGGAAGCATGTGTTTAAAGTATGCATTATATGCCTGAAAGCCTTTTCTAAGAGACAACCTAGGGACCAGACAACAAAAAGCATAAAATATACATTGGAAAAAAGTTTTGTATCATATCCCCAAAATAAACTTGTGTACTTTGAAAATAAAACTTTAAAGTTCAATAGATGGGAATAAAATGCTCATTAAAAAGTAAAAATAAGGTAAACTTTTATAAAAGTTTGGGTTTGAACAAGTCAGAAATTTTTTGACCAAATTTATGTTTTGATGAAAGCTATGTTCAGAAATCTTTTAAGGAAAAACGTTTTCCATTATGCAGCCAGTTATAGTTTTAGCAGGTACAAAAGTCTTACAAAATGTTAAGAATGGAAAGGATTAAATTATGCATGCATGAGCAAGCTACCTAAGGCTCCCAAAAAATATCCAAAATGGACGGCGACCTTGCATTGTCAAAACTAGCTAACTTAAAGCAAGTATCCTGTGGCTTGTATAGGTACACTTCCACTGGTCTTAAAGAATTCTGTGCTGTACAATTCTGTGGCTCAAATAGTTCCTTATGATAGTGCAAATCAATGGGTTTTATTGGGGGAACTAAGCAAAGGTGGATAAGAAGAAATGTTATTCATCAATCCATCTAAGTATTCACACCCTGATTATCATTATGGGGTGAAATCCTGGCCCCACTGAAATCAATGGGTGTTTTGCTATTGTCACTGGTGCCAGAATTTCACTGTAATGTCTGAATGTCTCACAAGAAAACAAAGAGACCTGTCTGCTGTTGCAGGGACTCTCTCTCCCCTCCTGACTCAAGTAGGAAGGATGATTTTAACTGGTGAGGGAAAACTAGATTTCAGAGAGAGGTTGTGCATTTGGACCAAGGTTCAATCATCACTGACTGAGAGAATGCTAAACACAATTTGCTCTAATCTATGCGGACTGGTCAGTCCTGGTCAGAATCACGTCAGCTAACTCAGCTGTACACAACTGCATTTGAACCCAGTAGAATTAATGGCAAGGATCGGAATTCAAGTTATCACTTTTGGCCAGGGCACTTACTATGGAACGGAGCTCATTAAGCTGGAACAAATAGCAGGCAAGCCCTTGAACAAGAGGATGGGAGGATGCTTATTTGGAGATGCAAGGGTTGGGATGAGAGATAAGTACTGTATATGTATATGCCTTCCAAATAACAAAGAAGTGTGTTTATATAATTGTGGATACACAAAGCATCAGTTGTCACCTTATATTCCCACAATGGTAAGATAATATAGCACCCAATAGAACTAACACACCAGACTCATTTCCAATGAGTTTTCCACAAGAGAGGTGACAAGTATAATCTCTGAACCTGAAAAAGCCCATTGCCAGAAGCTAGGATGGATTGGTTTTTGTTTTTGTTTTAAATTTGAACCAGTAAAAGGGACAATGCTACATCCAGACCCCAATTCAGTAAAATACTTAAACAAGTGCTTAACTTCAAGCAGATCTGTATTCAGCAAAACACTTGAGAATGTGTTTATAGTTAAGTCTCATTGACTTAAGCATGTGCTTACATTCTTTGCTGATCTGAGGATTTGAGGAAAGGTTAGGAAGAGGATACATTGGAATCTACGTTCCAAACAAGCAGAAATTTACTTTTTAAACAAAAATGAAAACTGATTCTCCTTGCTAGTTCCTTCAAATGAGGAGAAAGGACCATTACCAGAGGCATCACAGGACTCTTAAACTGACCGTATTCCTGTGTTGTATATAGATGTAGTACCCTTTCAGAGAGGCTGCCATTGTGATGCCATTCCTTAAAGCACTAAGCACTTCCTGGGAAAAAGTTATTTCCAGATTTATAGAAAATTAACACTGCATAAATCTGGAATGTTGCTATTGTCTACATGATATTTTCTGATGGACACAATGTATTTCTGCCTAGCCGAGAATTGTGACTGGTGGGTCATATGAGCTACCTTAAGGTCCTGAAAAAAACCCATATGGGGTATTTATACATTCAGGTGCCCACAATTATATGTGCCAGCTTTCACAAATACAAGAGTACGTTCGTTTTCTATAAACAACATTCAATAATTATTTTACCACTTTTTAAAATTTAAAAATAAAATAGAATTCCTGGCTTATAAGGTTTCACAGGAGCCCAGAATCACACAAAGACATATAGGGTCTGCTATACTTCTACATGTCTCCCCAAAACTTCAACTTTTCATAAGAAAATGTGAGTAGGTAGAAGGAAAAATGTATAATGTATTAGACTATAAAGCATGCTCCTTTTGTCAGGTTCCTTTCTGAATTGCAAACCTCTTAGATATGTAACAGAGCTGGCATTGCAGACTCCCACATCCTTTGAGAAAGTATTCTCTCTAAATCCAATTATTAAACACATGCCTAACATATTACCCGGAATAGCTAAAAACCAAAGTTCACTTGCCTGAAATGCATGAAAGGCATAACTGATAGTTATATATATAATTTTGCTGTAACTGGAGGGCCTCATCTCTATAGACAGCCCATGGTTATGAACTTGGAAACACAGCTGCTTTTCCCAATACTCTACTCTATTAGAAAGTAATATGGGATGGAATATAGCATGACAGTTATACAGCCTGTAGTACAATTTTTTATGAACTTACTCTACCGTATCTCTAAAAACACAGTCTAAATCCCAAACATACTCTAGGGTGTTTTGTAGAACCAAGGCTGCCATATAGAATTTTATTGTGTATGTAGGTTACACTCAAGATAAGAAAAATATCTTGTAGTAGTCTATTTTACTGGTCTTATTTATCAGTAAATCAAAAAGCTTTAGGAAAATACCAACTGAGAGAACAGATTTTGAGTGGGAAAACACCTAACAGTGAAACTTAAAACTGGCTATTCATGGCTGATGAAAAATCCATACCTATTCCTTCAGCATTAATGGACATCAGATCTATTGGAAGACTAAAGGTGTGAAACATGTAATTCATCTGTCTGAGTGTAGTTAAGCATGAAAAAGATTAAACACAGTTTATATTAATTCTAAATATAGAAAAAAGATAAATACTGTTTTGCCTAATTGTGAGAGACACTGTGGTAAAAATTAATGATTAACTGCATGCGGTGTAGGGAGAATAATATGAAGTAGGTTAATCATCTTAAACTCATGCAAACTATGTTAGCCCCTGCTCTTTTCCCTAAGGTACAAACATGATTTGGATTTCAAAAAAGAGCTTAACAAACCATAGTTCTTCTCTGCCTGTTTAATAAGGATTTGGACTACAAAGAAGTAAACTTTATAATTTTTCTAAATTTCTTTGTAATCCATTAAAAAAGTAAGTGAATCAGACAAATCTACTAGCACAAACATTTGTGATTTGCTCAAGTAACTCAGGTATGCAATGCAGGCAAAGGGTATATAAATAATGAATCATCTGCCTAACATCCTTCGGCTGAATCCAAACCACTACGTTACTTTGCAGATGAAGGTGCCCTGTATGTGCAGTTTTTTGGTTTTGTTTTTAATTTCAGTCCAGGGAAAGAGTATCCTGACTTATGATGGTGAGTTATTTGAGGAATGGGCAGAATTGATTATTCAGTCAGACAGATTATCATCATCCCAGTCTGGCTGTGGGTCAGGCAAACAAACAGGGCTATAATTATAGTAAAATTAGTGAGACAATTGTATCAGTTATGTTGTTCATAAAATATATATAAATAGATTCTTTCATCAGTCAGGGGAGCATGCATTAGAGACCAATTAGAGAAAGATATCAAAGAAATATGCCAGGGCAGGGAGAGAGAACGTCTCAGGTCCTGACTCTTTAATCTCTTTATACAACCTCTTACTAGAGTTTGTCAGGAAATGGGTTCTCTATCCTGTGAAAATGTGAGATTTCAATAATTTTTTCCTGTTATGCTTCAGGATGAAAGAGGGACCTTTTGCCTGATTCAGAGCAGGCATCTGAACTTGGGTCTCCCATATGTCAAGTGAGGGCCCTGATCACCGGACTATAGAGTCAGTCTCGCCTTTCTTTTCTCTAGCCCAATGAATACATAATAATTTATACAAAGTGAAACAGCACCAACAGGAGAGATTACAAAAGAGAGACTGAGTCTATAGCCTGGTGGTCAGGCTACTCAGATGAGATAGGGGAGCCTGCAGTTCAAATCCCTGCATGTGCCCTGGGCTATTGGCAATTCTGGGTTTGTCTCATTTTGACCAGAATTCCATCCTGGACCTGAGAAACCTTCCCAACTACAGTTTTATTGCAACTAAGGCTTTCCTGTGAAAAAAATTTCAGTTTCAACAAATCAACATTTTCCGACAAAAAACATTTTTGACAAAAATTCGCAACTAGCTCTACCTCTTACTCATTTGAACCACATCCCCATTCATTCGCAATATCATACTTATGACTATATACATTTTATTTTTTTTTAAACGACAATTATACTCTTACTGCACAACTGAATTTGAAACACAAATCACAGCATGTGCTAACTGAGCCATTACATACTATACCTTGATTATAAAATAAAGGCGTATCTTCAGTGAATCATTCCTAATGATCAATAGACTTTGAGATTCCCCTTAGGCTAATGCAAATTTTGGCTCCTGATATTTTAGAATATAATGTTCTGAACAGTACACTCAAGCTACTCTTAAATGTACTTTATTATTGTGTTTTGTTTACCTTTATTATCATTAAACATTTTCACATACACAGTGAGGATTAGGTGCAAACACAGATTCCAGCTTGAGATTGGCTGAAAAGATGGCTTCTAAAGCTCTGAGAGTCTAATGACAAGTCACAGAAAGGGTAAAATATGTTACCTCTGAAGGGTTTGATGTGTCTTTCATTTGTGGGAATCTGGTCATAAATCATGTGTGCATCAGGCACACATGAATTATAAACTCTTCACACCTGAAAAGGAAAGGTGATCATAAACCTAAGTATTTGAGAGAACATACAGGCTTACTGATTTTGATCTTTTAGAGTAAAGAGGTGATATAATTCATGTAACCTGGCTCCTGATGAACTTTTGGAAATGTCTTTTGGAGACAACAAGCCTGAGCTCACTCATTAAAACCAACGGGGGTGATTTCAGTTCAGGAGGAGTTTGATGAGGCTCTAGTTTTGTAATAGATATGTATAAAAAATGAAGCTTACTTAGGTGAAGATAAGGAAAGAATCAACTGGGTAGGTAAATGTGCTTCACAACCACATGTATAGATTTTACATTTAATATTTACCATAAAGTATGGCACCTTAAATGAGGAGTGTATCTTGGAATACTTTAGAGTCCATTTACCATTGTAAATTGTGTACTAAATTCCATACAGAAGAAGGAAAGACAGTAAACTCATGGTCTGCTGTTAACTCTGTGATAGTCTATAAATGGGTCACAGTCTACCATTTGGGCAGCCATGCTTTAAATGAATACTTGAGAAAAGACTAGAGCTGTTAGATGAATGGGGCCTATAAACTATGTATTGGAGAATATAGATTTCTAGGTCTGGCACATGTTTTGTGTACAAGTCTGCTCCATTTACATCACCTCTAGACACCAGGATGTAAACCGTTGTGATTAACCTTGATAGTAGAAGAAAGTGGAAATGTAAATTGTATGCCAAAGATAAGGATATACCTGTGGTACCTCAGAGTGGCATCTATTCATATATTTATAACCAACAGCATAAAGTAATACCAGTGTATGATTTTGGAGTGGCTGTTTTCTTATGAGTAAGGCTGCGAGTCTGTCACGGAAGTCAAGGATTCCGTGACTTTCCAGGACCTCCATGACTTCTGCAGCAGCCGGGTGCGACTGACCCCAGGGCTGCCCTAGCAGCTTGGGCGGCCCCCGGGCCAGTCGCACTGGCCACTGCTGGGGCAGTCTTGGACCACTGCATTCCACCACCACCACCCTGACCACCAGCGGCGCTCTCGGGCTGCACGCCGCCACCCCACCCCACCAGCAGCTTTCCCAGGCTACCCCCTGACCTGGAGCACCCATGGTGATCCCGGAGCCCCCCTTCCAGAGCACCCAAGATTTAGTCAGGGATATATAGTACAAGTCATGGACATTCACAGGCCGTGAATTTTTGTTTACTGCCCGTGACTTGTCCATGACTTTTACTAAAAATACCCCTGACTAAAAGATAGCCTTACTTATGAGGGCCTGTGATGGGGTATACCTTTGCAGCTCCATACAGGAGGCCACGCTGTTCTACTACACCTTATTCCAGGAAGCCGCAAAGTGACAGAAAAGGAGCAGTGAAGATGAGTCTTGCAGGCATGCTTATAGAGGCTCAGGTAAAGGAGGTTCAGGGCCTTAGCAGGTCAGTTTTGGGCTGGGACCAGAGGGACAAGAAAGGCTTTGCCTTTCTGGCCAAAAGAGCTCAAGGAATAATCCAGTTTGGGTTTGCGGGGAGACAGAAGACCTAAGACTCAGGCTTCTTGTCTCCAAAATACATTTCCTTAAGTCTGAGGGTGAAAGGGGCCAGGTAGGAAGAGACCCAGGCAGGGCCGGCTCCAGGGTTTTGGCAGCCCCAAGCAGCCCAAAAAAAAAAAAAAAAAAGCCGCGATCGCGATCTGCGGCGGCAATTCGGCGGAAGGTCCGAGCGGGAGTGAGGGACTGTCCGCCGAATTGCCGCCGAATAGCTGGACCTGCCGCCCCTCTCCGGAGTGGCTGCCCCAAGCTGGTGCCTGGAGCCAGCCCTGGACCCAGGGAAAAAGCAGCAACTAACTGAAATCAAGCAATATGTCACTGGTGTTTATAGGGTCTATGGGTTGGAACCCGGAGTAGCTGGCAGGCCTAGGTTTCCCTAACAGCCACAGTGGCATAAACCCCAAGAAGTGGACAGAGCTTATTTGAGAGCCCAAACAAAGGGCTGAATTTAAAAGCCCCAGAGCTGGGGCTGTAGACCCTAGTGAGGGCAACAGGACTGTTCATTTATTGGACTCTTTACTACTATGGAAGGGGTTCATTTGGACGTTTTGACTTGGCTGGAGGGCCAAGCTACGGAAAACCCACCAAGATTGGCCATCAACCTGCAGGGAGTACCAGAGGTGAGAAAAAGATGGTAGTACCACACTCAGCTGCTGGGAGTCACTCAAGAGGGGAGCGCCCCACCACCCTATCTGAATAAGTTAGATTTCTAGGGAGAGGTGAGCTAAGAGTAGCCTCACAAGTGGAGTGCATGAGTCGGGTTCCTTTTTAAAGATGGTGCCTCCCTTCTCAAATATCTAATGCTAAAGAATACGTGCTTCCATTCAGTACTGTGTTGTTAGCGCTTCCCAAGGCACTATGTTTCAGAAACCTCTACCCTATGTCACTCTATTCAAATATCCCTTTTCTGGAGCTATAATAGTGGAGAATTTTCAGTGGCAGCCTTTGAGGGTTTAGCATAATCACTGCAGAAACAGGTATCTTACAGTGCATAAAGGAACTTACAGAATGGTTTCTCTACCCCTCCCCCCCTCCCCCCAGACTCTTAGTGTTATATGATTCATAGGGAAAACAAGCACATAAATCAACTGTGTACTGTAGTTTGAGAAGATTTAAAGCTACCATGCATTTCCAAATAGAAAACAGAACAGTCCCATGGTATAATACCCTTTGTTTCTCACCAGAAAAGAACAACATGAATAAAGATCACGTACTATATATAATACATGTAAGCAACACTATGTGAAAAGGTACTAAAAAAGATTCTGTTACTGACGAATTATGAGGTGTTCATGTGTATTGCTAGAATAGACCAAAATGAGCTAGCTATATGATATAATAAATATTCTATCACACCACCCACATTTGTATTCTTAAATATTTTTATGTTGTAACAGGTTAAATATGATCTAGAAAAGTCATTCTCTCTTCTTGCTGACCTCTTTTTAATTCCATCAGCTATATTTCACTATTTTACCTAGATAATGACCATATTGCAAAAAACATGAAACTCCTTTTAAGTAAGAGACTTTATTTCAGAAAAATATAACAGAAATCAAAGGATCTATGTTAGTATTTTAAAAAGGGAGGTTCCCACTATTTTTTTTTTAAAGAAAGAAGTTCTGCACAGATATTTGAAACAGTATTTTTCACCATTTTTACAAGATTGTCTGAAAGTGTAAAAGACACCAGGTAAGCAATGGAAGTGGGGGTGGGCTTTTTATCTTGTCATTGTTAGTAAGATGTGCTGTAATATCCAGAGAACCCAATCAGGATTCAGACACTTATTGTGCTAAGTGATGTACAAACACACATCCAGATACTGTCCCTGGCCCAAAGAGCTTGCAGATTAAATAGGTTTGGAAGGATTAGATTATCTATAAATATCAATTTCACTATATACACACAAACAACAACAACAACAAAAATCCATCATTACATAATCAGTAATGATTTAAATGTACAGATAGGAAAAGTAAGAAAAATGCAGCTTGAAAACTTATTATATATACTTATTACAATTTGATTTAAGGATATTTACTTTGATGTGTTGACCATTTGTGTTTTTAATAGTTATAAAGCTGTAACTTTTTGAATTTCAGCTTCTGTTGTCATTAAATAATTATTGTCTGACACACACACCCCACCAACCCCCATAACTGACACCCCCCATAGCTTCCCACAACTAGGAACATTTAAAAGTTATACAAATGGGGGAAATGTTTTAAAATATACCTAGATATTATCTGTCAAAATTATTTTAAAAAATCAAGTTCCGCTAAGACAAAACTTAATTTAAGACAAGACACAACAAGTAGGTTTAACAAATAGGAAGAAGGGGAGGGGAAGAAAATATGAGCATAACAGTGACAAGGTCATGCAGTTCTGTATGTTAACTAGTACACAACGTGATTATTCATGTTTAGTTGTTTTTTCTCTTCTGCTTTTTCCCTATTTTTATTTTTAATAACTTGTAAAAATGTCCATTTTAATCTCCCCATATTACCAGTTTCTTGTTTAATTTACAGCTCTTTTTTAACCTCTGTCTTTTATGCAGAGCCATCCCTAGGGTACAGCAAATCGGGGCAACCGCTCCAGGCCCTGTGCTTTGGGGGGCCCCACAGGCTGGTGCGACTGGCCGGCGCATGAACCGCTGGCTGGGGGAGGCTAGCCCCAGCCCCACCCCTTCCAGCCAAGGGAGAGCGCGCCGGGAGGGAGAGTGCGCGGTGGCGCTGCTCCAGCCCCCTGGAGCCCAGCAGCACCACCAAAGCGAGGCCCTGGGGGGTGCAGTGTGGGCGGGGCCACATCTGGCTGTTTGGGGAGGCACCACCACCCCTACCCACTGCCCGACGCAGTCGGTCCTGGAAGTGACGGATTCGTCACTTCTGCCCCGGGCCCCGTACCTCCCTAGGGACAGCCCTGCATTTATGTAATCTTCCACCTTTCTCCATTTCCATTTTTTCTTTTAAAACTGCTGCCCTTGCAAGTTTCCAGTGACTCAGTCCTCTGATGGGCCCATACCCTGACTCCTAGGGATTGCTGGAGTGCAGTGTGCTCTAGCTATACCCACACTAGCCCTGTCCTGTCCTGATATGCCCCTCCACCAGAACCTGGGTATTGCGGGCAGTTATACGCCACCCAGGGATTTTTCCCTATATCCGGAGAATTCCCATCTGACTATACAGTCCCTAGGAGCCCCTAAAACAGTCCGCATGGGTTAGGCCTTTACATCAGGGTACAGTCCAGGGATTTTAATCTTGGCCCATTTCCACTATTTTAAAATATATTTTTAAATCTCTATTTCGTAATAGAATCTATTCATGGTTATCCCATTTTTCTTCTGTCATGCCCCTGTTGCTTCCTCTCCCTCATAGACAGTCAAGCCTCCTTTAACAAAGCACAAATAAAACCTCCACAGATAACAGGAGGTGATGTCACTGGATTTGAGGCACTGAATTTGTGTCCCCTTCTGCTGCTGTATCGTAGGGAGAGCTGGGGCAAAACACCTTTTGCAATAGTAAAGTAACATCCCTGCTGTAAAACATTTGTACTTTTATATGTTAAAAATACAGTGCTATTATGCAAACTATATTTCAAGTCAGCACTATCAGGGCCGGCTCCAGCTTTTTTGCCGCCCCAAGCAGCGAAGGAAAAAAAAAAAAAGACAAACCCGATTGAGCTGCCGCCGACGTGCCGCCGAAGAGGAAGAGAGGGACTGAAGGACCCGCCGCCAAATTGCCGCCGAAGACCTGGACAGGGCTGTCCAGAGGATTCAGGGGGCCTGGGGCAAAGCGGGGGAGCTGCGGCGCTTGTACTCACCCAGCGGCAGTCCAGGTCTTCGGCGGCATTTCGGCGGCGGGGGGGCCCTTCAGTCGCTCCGGGTCTTCGGCAGCACTGAAGGACCCCCTGCCGCCGAAATGCTGCCGAAGACCCGGAGCGACTGAAGGGCCCCCCGCCGCCGAAATGCTGCCGAAGACCCGGACCGCCGCCGGGCCAGGGCTCGCGGGGCCCCTGTGGGGCCCGGGACCTGGGGCAAATTGCCCCACTTTCCCCTCCCCCCCCCCGGCGGCCCTGGATCCGGACGTGCCGCCCCAGCAACGGACGGACTGCCGCCGCTTTCTATTGGCCGCCCCAGGCACCTGCTTCCTTCGCTGGTGCCTGGAGCCGGCCCTGAGCACTATTCAATAGAATACAATGAACTCTGCTAGAACTGTCATGTATTAAAAATATTATTTAATTCCAGTGTCTGTCTGTCTGTCTGTCTCTGTCTCTCTCAACACTTCTAGGCCTGGTCTACACTAGGAGTTTATGTCGAATTTAGCACCGTTACATCGAATTAACTCTGCACCCGTCCACACCACGAAGCTATTTAGTTTGACATAGAGGTCTCTTAAATTCGACTTCTGTACTCCTCCCCAACGAGGGGAGTAGTGCTAAATTCGACATGACCATGTCGAATTAGGCTAGGTGTGGATGGAAATCGACGGTAATAGCTCCGGGAGCTATCCCACAGTGCACCACTCTGTTGACGCTCTGGACAGCAGTCCGAGCTCGGATGCTCTGACCAGCCACACAGGAAAAGCCCCGGGAAAATTTGAATTCCTTTTCCTGTCTGGGCAGTTTGAATCTCATTTCCTGTTTGGACATCGTGGCGAGCTCAGCAGCACTGGCAACGATGCAGAGCTCTCCAGCAGAGATGGCCGTGCAATCTCAGAATAGAAAGAGGGCGCCAGCATGGACTGATCGGGAAGTCTTGGATCTGATCGCTGTGTGGGGCGATGAGTCCGTGCTTTCCGAGCTGCGATCGAAAAGACGGAATGCAAAGATCTACGAGAAGATCTATAAAGCCATGGCAGAGAGAGGATACAGCCGGGATGCAACGCAGTGCCATGTGAAAATCAAGGAGCAGAGACAAGGCTACCAGAAGACCAAAGAGGCAAACGGACGCTCCGGATCCCAGCCCCACACATCCCGTTTCTACGAGGCACTGCATTCCATCCTAGGTGCGGCCGCCACCACTACCCCACCACTGACCGTGGACTCTGAGGATGGGATATTGTCGACGGCCGGTTCCTCGGAGATGTTAGCGGACGGGGAAGATGAGGAAGGAGATGAGGAGGACGAGGCAGTCGACAGCGCTTACAATGCTGATTTCCCCGACAGCCAGGATCTCTTCATCTTAAAGAGATCCCCTACCAACCGTCCCCAGGCGTTAACCTGGACACAGAATCAGGGGAAGGATCAGTCAGTAAGTGTTTTAAACATGTAAACATTTATTTTTAACAGAACAGGAATATTAACAATATTAACAATGGGTTTTTCATGATTAGTTTGCCCTAGACGCTTCACGTTTCAGTCCTTGGCAGTGCAACTACTGAAAAAAAATCTAACAATGTCCGGTTTACCATGATTGTTTTGCCCTAGGCGCTCTACTGTTTAGTCCCTGCCAGTGCAGCTACAGTAAAATCCGGTCTATATGTCCGGGGATAGAGCAGAAATCCTCCTGGGAAATCTCCACGAAGCTCTCCTGGAGGTAATTGGAAAGCCTTTGCATCAGGTTCCTGGGGAGAGCGGCCTTATTGGGTCCTCCGTGGTACGAAACGTTTCCACGCCAGGAGACGAGCAAGTACTCTGGGATCATTGCCTTGCAGAGCATGGCGGCATACGGCCCTGGTCTTTGCATGCTTTCCCGAAGCATCCTTTCTTTCTCGGTCTCTGAAATCCTCATCAGAGTGATGTCGCTCATGGTGACCTGCTTTGAATTAGGTAGGGGAATGTTAGTATTGGGACTGCTTGCCTGTTCCTTTACAGAACTGTAACCGGCGGTTTACAGCCACGGGGTGGAGGCGGGAGAGGGGCAGCATACAGGGATCTTTCCCTGGGACAGCCGCGAGGGGGTGGGACAGGGGCAGAGTTCATGCTTGCCGGATTGCTGGCAGCAGGGACTGGCATTGCTTTGAACGTGAAAGGAGGCCAGTGCTATTATTAAAGTTTTAAGCAGCCACAAGTCTACGGCTTACCATGTCGGCCTGCTACACAAATTCCGCTGTCCTGCCCCGCTTATCTGATCTGCACTGCAAGACCCCAGGCACTGAATGCGAAGGCCGAAAATTCGACCTTGTCCTGAGTGCGCATGTGATAGGTGCTGTGCATGGTCTTGTTCACAGAGAAAGCCTATGTTCTTTGTTCACAACTAAATTTATCTTTCTGAGGAATTCACTCCCTTTTTTCCCAGCCCACAGCTGCGACTGTCTCCCGACCTAGCCTGGCATCACACTCCCAGAGGCTAGCGCAGATTAGGCGTAGGAAGAAGAGGACACGGGAGGACATGTTCTCGGAACTTATGGGCTGCTCCCGAGCCCAGGCAGCCCAGCAGACCCAGTGGAGGGAGAACTTGTCCCAAATGCACCGATCACACATGGAACGGGAGGAGAGGTGGCGGCAGGAAGACCAGCAGGCGACTCAAACGCTGCTTGGACTAATGAGGGAGCAAACGGACACGCTCCGGCGCCTTGTGGATGTTCTGCAGGACCGGAGGCAGGAGGACAGAGCCCCGCTGCAGTCTATCTCTAACCTCCCTCCCCCGCCACAAAGTCCCATACCCCCCTCACCCAAAGTCCCAAGAAGGAGGGGCGGCAGAGTCCGTGAAAACTCTCACTCCACCCCTGCAGAGTGCTCAAGTACCAGAAGGCTCTCATTCCCCAAAATTTGATAAGTCCTTTCCTTCCCGCCTCACCCAAGCCCCCGTCCCAGTTTCATCCCCCAGTTTCATGTATAGTTGCTAATAAAAAATACGTTTCTGTTAATTACTGTTTCCATCATGTTCTTTTAGAGGAGAGTCTGTCTGAAGGGAGGGAAGGGGGTTGGTAATTGGACAGGACAGTCACCTTTACCAGGATACAGAGGCGGGGGCAGGTTCAGCAGCAGGGCACACACACATTGCAGTCACTAGTTACCCTGGTCAGTCTGGGAGGTGGTTTTCATGTTCTGGGGGGGGGCTCTGTGACTTTGTGGCGGGGGAGGGTGGTTAGAGATCTTATGCAGCGGTCCTTATCCTGGATCACAGAGCCACACAGCAGGGGATCTGTAACCGTCCTCCCCCTGCCACAAAGTCACATAGCCCCCCCCACAGAGTCCCAAACAGGAGGGGTGGCAGGCTCCGTTGAAACAACCAGTCCACCAGTGCGGAGCCTGTCATTCCTGGAGTTTAGAAGCGTCCTTTGCATCACTACACTACACCCGCTCCCCACCGCAGTCTGCGTCCCAGGTTCAACACTTTCCCGCGAAAACAGTAATAAATTGGACATTAGAAGGAGGGGGCGGATGGACACTACGGGGTCCGTACCAAAGTGCATAACTAATGGGAGAAAGGATAGACAGCATACGGTAAGATGTTTATACACCAATGCGAGAAGCCTAGGTAACAAAATGGAGGAATTGGAGCTCCTGGTCCAAGAAATGAAACCTGATATCATAGGAATAACCGAAACTTGGTGGAACTGTAGTCATGACTGGAGTACAGGTATGGAAGGGTATGTGCTGTTTAGGAATGACCGGAAAAAAGGTAAAGGTGGGGGTGTGGCACTGTATGTGAATAATGAGCTAAAATGTAAAGAAATAATAAGTGATGGAATGGATAAGACGGAGTCTGTCTGGGCAATGATTACACTGGGTAAAAGAACTCCCCTGAGATACTGCTTGGGGTGTGCTATAGACCGCCGGGATCTAGCCTGGATGCGGACAGAGAACTATTTAATGTTTTTAAGGAAGTAAAAAATAATAAGAGCTGTGTAATCATGGGGGACTTTAACTTCCCGGACATAGATTGGGGAACAAATGCTAGTAACAATAATAGGGCTCAGATGTTCCTAGACGTGCTAGCAGATGAATTTCTTCATCAAGTAGTAGCTGAACCGACGAGGGGGGATGCCATTTTAGATTTGGTGCTGGTGAGTAGTGAGGACCTAGTTGAGGAAATGGTAGTAGGGGACAACCTTGGCTCGAGTGACCATGAGCTAATTCGGTTTAAACTAAATGGAAGGATTAACAGAAATGAAACTGTGACTAAGGTTTACGATTTCAAAAAGGCCAACTTTAATAAATTAAGGCAACTACTTAGGGAAGTGGATTGGGCTAACATACTTAGAGAGCTAAAGGCAGATGAGGCCTGGGATTATTTCAAGCTGAAGTTGCACGAGCTGTCCGAGGCCTGTATCCCGAGAAAGGGGAAACGGTTAGTAGGCAGGAGAATTAGACCTAGCTGGATGAGCGGGCGTCTCAAAGGGGCGATTAAGAAAAAACAGAAAGCGTACAAAGAATGGAAGAGGGGACAGATCGGCAAGGAAACCTACCTTATTGAGGTCAGAGCATGTAGGAATGCGGTGAGAAAGGCCAAAAGCCGTGTAGAGTTGGACCTCGCGAGGGGAATTAAATCCAATAGTAAGAGGTTTTATAGCCATATAAATAGGAAGAAAACAAAGAAAGAGGAAGTGGGACCGCTGAAGCATGTAAATGGAGTGGAGATTAAGGATAATCTAGGCATGGCACAATATCTAAATGAATATTTTGCCTCGGTGTTTAATAAGGCTAATGAAGGGCTTAGGAATAGAGGGAGCGGGACAGAGGGGAATAAAGGAGGGGCGATTGACATTACAGTATCAGAGGTGGAAGCCAAACTTGACCAGCTAAATGGGACTAAATCGGGCGGACCGGATGATCTCCATCCTAGAATATTGAAGGAGCTGGCGCGAGAAATTGCAAGCCCCTTGGCGATAATTTTTAATAAATCTGTAAACTCGGGGGTGGTACCGATGGACTGGAAAATAGCTAATGTGGTTCCTATTTTTAAGAAGGGGAAAAAAAGTGACCCGGGTAACTACAGGCCTGTTAGTTTAACTTCTGTAGTATGCAAGGTCTTGGAAAAAATTTTGAAGGAAAAAGTAGTTAAGGACCTTGAGGTGAATGGCAATTGGGACAAATTACAACATGGGTTTACGAAAGGCAGATCGTGCCAAACCAACTTGATCTCCTTCTTTGAGAAAGTAACAGACCTTCTAGATAAAGGAAATGCGGTGGATCTAATTTACCTCGATTTTAGTAAAGCGTTTGATACTGTCCCACACGAGGAATTATTGGTTAAATTGGAAAAGATGGGGATCGATATGAAATTCCAGAGGTGGATAAAGAACTGGTTAAAGGGGAGACTGCAGCGGGTAGTACTGAAAGGTGAACTGTCGGGTTGGACGGAGGTCACCAGTGGGGTTCCTCAAGGTTCGGTTTTGGGTCCGATTTTATTCAATCTATTCGTTACTGACCTCGGAACCGAATGTAGGAGTGGGCTGATAAAGTTTGCGGATGACACAAAGTTGGGAGGTATTGCCAATTCGGAGAAGGATCGGGATACTCTGCAGGGAGACTTGGATGACCTTGTAAATTGGAGTAACAATAATAGGATGAGATTTAATAGTGAGAAGTGTAAGGTGATGCATTTAGGGATGACTAATAAGAATTTTAGTTATAAGATAGGGACGCATAGGTTGGAAGTGACGGAGGAGGAGAAGGACCTCGGAGTCCTGGTTGATCGCAGGATGACTATGAGTCGGCAATGTGACGTGGCTGTGAAAAAAGCTAATGCGATTTTGGGATGCGTCAGGCGAGGTATTTCTAGTAGGGACAGGGAGGTGCTGCTTCCGTTATACAAGGCGCTGGTGAGACCTCATTTGGAGTACTGTGTGCAGTTCTGGTCTCCTATGTTTAAAAAGGATGAACTCAAACTGGAACGGGTACAGAGAAGGGCCACTAGGATGATCCGAGGAATGGAAAACCTTTCCTATGAAAGGAGACTCGAGGAGCTCGGTTTGTTTAGCCTAACCAAAAGAAGGCTGAGGGGGGATATGATTGCTCTCTTTAAATATATCAAAGGGATTAATACCAAGGAGGGAGAGGAATTATTTCAGCTCAGTAGTAATGTGGACACGAGAACGAATGGATATAAACTGGCCGTGGGGAAGTTTAGGCTTGAAATTAGAAGAAGGTTTCTAACCGTCAGAGGGGTGAAATTTTGGAACAGCCTTCCGAGGGAAACGGTGGGGGTGAAAGACCTTTCTGGCTTCAAGATTAGGCTTGATAAGTTTATGGAGGGAATGGTTTGAAGGGATAACGTGATTTTAGTCAATTAGGCATTAACGTGCCATCGCGGGTAAAATGAGGGTCCGGCTGTAGAATCTTGCCTGTATGCTCGGGGTTCTGCTGATCGCCATATTTGGGGTCGGGAAGGAATTTTCCTCCAGGGTAGATTGGCAGAGGCCCTGGAGGTTTTTCGCCTTCCTCCGCAGCATAGGGCAGGGGTCGCAGGCTGGAAGATTCTGTTGTGGGTGGGTCAGCTTTTGTGGCCTGCATCGTGCGGGAGGTCAGACTAGATGACCATATTGGTCCCTTCTGACCTTAAAGTCTATGAGTCTATGAGTCTATGAGTAATAAAGAAAACGGTGTTCGTTAACAAATTTCAAGTGATTTTATTTTTAAACGTGTGTTGGAAGGGGGTGAACGGGGTATGTAACTGGAGAGGATAGTGAACATTTACTGGGTAAAGAAACGGGGGCAGGTTCAGCTTCTCTGTAAACAAACTTAATAGTCACAGGTTACCCTGCTCACTCAGGAACCTAGCTTTCAAAGCCTCCCGGATGCACAGCGCGTCCCGCTGGGCTCTTCTAATCGCCCGGCTGTCTGGCTGGGCGTAATCAGATGCCAGGCTATTTGCCTCAACCTCCCACCCCGCCATAAAGGGCTCCCCCTTGCTCTCACACAGATTGTGGAGCACACAGCAAGCTGCAATAACAATGGGGATATTGGTTTCGCTGAGATCACAGCGAGTCAGTAAGGTTCTCCATCTCCCCTTGAGACGTCCAAAAGCACACTCCACCACCATTCTGCACTTGCTCAGCCGGTAGTTGAAGATTTCTTTTTCAGTGTCCAGGGCGCCAGTATAGGGCTTCATGAGCCAGGGCATTAGCGGGTAGGCTGGGTCCCCGAGGATGACTATAGGCATCTTCCATCCCCAAGAGTTATTTTGTGGTCCGGGAAGTAAATACCTTCCTGCAGCCGTCTAAACAGACCAGAGTTCCAACACGAGCGTCATGAACCTTGCCCGGCCATCCGACGTTGATGTTTGTAAAACGTCCCTTATGGTCCACCAGTGCTTGCAGCACCATTGAAAAGTAGCCCTTTCGGTTAATGTACTGGCTGGCCTGGTGGTCCGGTCCCAGGATAAGGATGTGAGTTCCATCTATAGCCCCACCGCAGTTTGGGAATCCCATCGCGGCGAAGCCATCTATGATGACCTGCACGTTTCCCAGGGTCACTACCTTTGAGAGCAGTAGCTCAACGATTGCGTTGGCTACTTGCATGACAACAACCCCCACGGTAGATTTGCCCACGCCAAAGTGGTTCGCGACTGACCGGTAGCTGTCTGGCGTTGCAAGCTTCCAGAGGGCTATGGCCACTCGCTTCTGGACACTCAGGGCTGCTCGCATCCGGGTGTCATTGCGCTTCAGGGCAGGGGACAGCAACTCACAAAGTTCCATGAAAGTCCCCTTCCGCATGCGAAAGTTTCGCAGCCACTGTGATTCATCCCAGACCTGCAGCACTATGCGGTCCCACCAGTCCGTGCTTGTTTCCCGGGCCCAGAATCGCCGTTCCACAACATCAACATGACCCATTGCCACCATGATGTCCTCGGCGCGGGGTCCCATGCTTTGTGACAGGTCTGTGCCACTCTCAGACTTCAGGTCCTCACCGCGCTGCCATAGCCTCCTCGCCCAATTTCTCAGCATCTGCCTCTGGGAAAGGTGGATGATAAGCTGCGAGGTGTTGACAACGGCCATAACTGCAGCGATGGTCGCAGCGGGCTCCATGCTCGCAGTGCTGTGGCATCCGCGCTGTCACTGACCAGAAAAGTGCGCGAACTGATTTCCCGCCGGCGCTTTCAGGGAGGGAGGGCGGGAGTGACGGTTGGATGACGACAGTTACCCAAAAGCACCCTCGACACATTTTTTTCCCCAGAAGGCATTGGCGGCTCGACCCAGAATTCCAATGGGCAGCGGGGACTGCGGGAACTGTGGGATAGCTGCCCACAGTGCACCGCTTCCAATGTCGACTCGCAAAGTCGAATTACTGTCCTTAGTGTGGACACACACGTTCGACTTTGTAATATCGATTCCACATATTCGATTTAAGTAAAATCGAACTACTCTCGTAGTGTAGACATACCCTATGCTATCAGCATAGTAATTATATGATAAATACAATGACTTTTCCATGAAATGTATTACTTATTTTTAACTCTACTGTGGAGCACTGGGTGTGAAAACTGCACATAAAGAGGATGAATACTGGGCATGCCTATGAGCTGGGACATTTGACTCTCAGCAATACAGTGTGGAGGTCCACCAGGGATGTAATATCCCAAGCATATGCTAAAGCCAGGTAATGACACTGAGATACACCTGTATTAGCAAAAGTAATGGGCTATTTTAAAATTAAATTATAGGGATAACTGGCCAGAGTTGCAACCCCCTTTCTTTCAGTCTTCCAGAGAGATGTGGAGGAACTGTGGACTAGTTCTTTTTCTCCCATTCACTAGCAACTTGCCTGTGTGCTCCTGAGACAGAAGTCAGTCCACAAAAATCAGTGAATATAAATGTTCTGAACTTCTATTTATTTCTTTGTTACAAAGCTTTCAAATTGCAGATACAATTGTATTAGCGTCTTTTAGTAATGTATGTATCTGTATATCCCTTTTTCTTTTATTTACAAGGTTGCCTGTGGTCTATAACTTTTGGCTTTTTAAATAATGCTAGGCAATGCTATAATTATACAATAATTCTACTTCACTGTCTTGTCTCATATTTAAGGCTTAGTTCTCCAAGTATCTCCAGAAGGCATGAGAATCTGTCCACTGAGGTTCCAATAGGAAACCATATGACAGTGGAAGATCAGCATAGCAAAACAGAGCTCTGCCACATCCCCAGTATGCCCTGTTCCTGGCACACTTCTCCTTCCCTCAGCATGCCCCTATACTAGTGCTAGGCAAAATTTTTCAACTAAAACTTATTTTGGTGAAAAATGCAGATTCAAGTTGACCAAAGCATTTTGTGAATTTGTGTTGGTTTTGGAAAATTGTTTCAGTGTAAAAAAAAATTGTAAGAGTTTAAATATTTTGTTTTGACATTTTCAATTTGCACCATTTTGACTTTTCATATTGAAATTACTTTTCATTTAGTTTTAAAAAATTAAGAGGGGGAAAATCTCAAAATTGAAATAAAACGTTTTGTTTTGAATCAAATGAAATATTTAGGTTGACCTGCCACTAATTTTTTTTATTTGCCGTAAATTTCAAAAAAAAAAAATTCAATCAACCCAAAACATTGTTTTAAAATTTTTCTGTAACAATCTATAACTGGCACTGCACTACCCTACATCCAGCATGAGACATGGCTGGTACAAGAGTTGGCACAGCTGTTTACAGCCATAATTTGAAAACTGCCACTTTTTGCAGTGCTTCCTGTGCCAATGTTGGTGCACAGGGCAGAAACTACTCTCTTCCCATTTCTCTGTCATTTGCTGCTGCTTGTATCTGCTCTATGGTGTTAAGATCAATTATTCTGCCCTCCCTCCTAAAGGTTCTTCTTAAAGTTTCTCTTGTGTGAGAAAACGAGGGCACCATACTTGGTTTCCACTTGATAGCTTCATGTGGGAATCTGTGTGTTGGCATCAAGAGTACATGCCCCAGATAGGTCCAGCTCTTCCTTCTAATCCTTGTGGAAACAAGCAGTTTGTTGGTAATTTCTCAGATCTCTTTGTTGGTGAAGAAGTCTTTCCAACTAATGCCCAGAATCTTTTGTAGGCACTTATTTTTGAAAGTGTCTAATTTTCTGTCTAACATTTTAGTAGATTTCCAGCTCTTGCAGCTATGTTAGCACTAAGATTATGTCTGAATTGAACATTCTCAGTTCTGTTCTGGTGCTGTACATCTTTAATTTTAATTTACTGCTGAGTTTAGTAAATGTTGTGGATGCCTTTCAGATTCCTGAGGCCACTTCCTTCTTGAGGTTTCTGTTGGCCAATATGGTGCTTCCCAAGTGGGTGAACTGTTCTACTTCCTTGATATTTTTGTCTCCTAACGTGATGTTCCTACTGGGCTTCAAGGTTGCTTGTTTTAGCATAATTAACTTTCGGCCCTGCTTGGCCTACTATTTTGGCTAGGTTTTCCGTCCGTCTATATGTAAACTTTCAGGTGTGTCACTCAGCAGTGCAATATCATCAGCAAAGTTTAGAGCTAGGCATTTGCCACCTACCTACGCTATGCCACCGTTTGTGTTGCTAATACACTTCTTCGTTATCCAGTCTACAGCAATGCCATACAGCAGTAGAGATAAAATGCAGCCTTATTTCACACTAGTGTCCATGTTAAACCACTGTGGTGTCTGATTTTTCACCCTTAAAGAGCACTTTGCATCTCTGTACTTGGCCTTGATGATGATGACAACTTTAACTGGGATGCCATAGGATTGAAGAGTATTCCACAATGTATGTCTGTGCAGGCTCTCAAATGCCTTTTGAAAATTAATGAAATTGCTGATGAGGGGAGCTTGCCATTCTATACATTCTCCTATGACAGTCCATAGTGTGAATATCTGATCTTCACAGACTCATTTTGGCCTGAATCCAGTCTGTTCTTCTTTAAGCTTTCCATCCACTGTCTCTTGCATTGTGTAGCATCACAATGCAAAAGGTTTTCCCTACAGCAGAGTAATGTAACCCCTGTCCCATTGTTACAGTCAGTAAGATCACCCTTTTTGTATATTCTGACAATGATTCCATGTTTCCACTGGTCAGGAGGGGTCTCTTTTTCTCAAACTTGGTTTAACAGCTCTACCAGTTTTGTTAGGGTGATGATATCAAGTACTTTTAGCATTTCTGCTGTGATTTGATCATCTGCTTCCCCTGTAATTTTTCAGTTTCTCGATTACAGCCTGTACATCCCTGTTGAGCCTTTGTTAATGTCAAGTTGATCAGGTTCATGTTTCATCAACATCTGGTACTGAAGTGGGTCTGGATCTGTTGAGGACTTCTTTGAAATGCTCTGCCCATCTTTTTTTATGTTCTACCTCAGTTGTAAGTATTTTTCCATCTTTGCTTTCTATTGGACCACTTCTTATTTAGAAATATCCATGTAGGGTTTTATTCGCTTGGGAAACCTCTGATTTCCTATCATAGCAACAACTTCAGTGGCTTGGTCTTCAATTTATCTCCAAATCTTTTCTTGTGTTGCTTTTTGCCCTTGGGTCTGTACCCATGTGGCTAGCCAGTACTGCTGCTCATGCCACACTGCTATTTTTAGTGCACTAGCTCGAGCAGAGCTAGCATGTCTGTCTACCCTGGCTGAGAGGCACCCTCCAAGTGGCAAGATAGACATATATTTGGAGAGAAGTCGTCTAAAATATCTTAAATCAAAATACAATATTTAAAACACAAATTTGGCCTGATTCTCTGCTGCATTGTACCTTGTGGCATAGAGCTGGAAAGTAAGCACTAAGTGTGTGTAAAACACTTATTTTGTTCAGGTGTAAATGACCCAACGTGCAAGCAGGTAGAGAATCAGGCTCTATGCTTTGCCAAGTCTTATCTTTCCTATCTAGGTAGCTTTTTCACTAGAAAAGGCTGTAACTGTACGCCGTGCTGGCTCAGAATATCTGAAAACCCTACATTTACACCTAGCAGGAACAGGTTTGATGTTTCTCACTTCCTGCTCAGGGGGAAAACAATTCACAAAATTGAATACCACAAAAACTCAGCCTAGACTGTAGGCACAAGATTTATGGTATATTCAGTGAAACTATAATACAAAGAAATTCCAGGAGAAAAAATATGGTCTTCCATTTATATTTGCATAGATATGAAACTAGTGAACAGTGAACTAGATCGGAGTAGAATATTATTGTGCAATAATGCTCACTCAGCCACTCACATTTCCCAGACAGACATAGTAGCATCATATTATATGACAAACTAACATTCAATATAGATTGTTCTGTTTTGAAATTTTGAACCACAACTTAGCAACAAGTAATAGAAGTACAAGCAAAACAGAAATGGGCAAGAAAGAAAATGTCTACTCTTTCTAACTCTGATAAGTATGCAATATATTGTAAAACAATGGGAATTCACTGTACCGCCATCCTTAAAGCACCACATAGTGAGTGGAGGAAACTGCCTAAGGAGAGCTAAGAACTATAATAATTGGCACTGGCAGTAACTTAAGTCCATCGCCAGCCCAGTATAAAGTTGCATTTTAGTCTGAATGCTGACTGATATATCTGTGGAGAAACTTTCTGTTCACCCTAATTAAACTGGATAGTGCAATTCATGAGTTGTTTCTGGATCACTGCTCTTCTGACTTTAATGGAAATCAATGAAAAATAAGTAGGTTTTTAAAATAGGAAGTAAAAGTAGATACTCAACCTCAGAAAAACAGTGCATGGACATTTTGACTAGAGTAGAAAACACTGGTGACCCACATTATTTACTGAGTTAACACAAAATACTGCTGAATATATTGCTGTATTGGTTTGGTAACTCCATTGGAAATAAGTCTCTCAATAGTACGTACTGAATGCTATTGTTACTGAGTTATTACTTGATAATACAGGGTCGAATCCTGTCTCCAGTACACAGCCTAAGCAACTGGGTTTGTATGGTGGAAAACTATGGAATGGGAGAAAAAAGTCCCCCTTAGATCAGCAAGTGAAAGCAGAACTGCATGGTGGCTGCTGTTACAGCATAAAGCCTGTAACCTGCCCATTGATGCCACGTGATCCTCTCCACAGAAGGGAGGAAAGCCCAGTTCCTTTCCCCACTCTGTCCTGCTCCAAAGATCTCCCTTGCAAACTGGGATGCAATTAGCCCTTATAGAGCTATTACTTTTGAGCAAACAGGACACAGCACCATCGTACAAGGTTCCATGCACAGAAGAGCTGCACTGGTTCTGCTAAATCATAGAGATTTCCATATGTATTGTAAATGCCTGGTATCTCTTATTCTGTAAAGCATTCTTTCCTTAGATACTATGAACCCAGTTATCTCCTCAATCCTCCCTCTGGTGGAGGCACAGCTGTGTGGATACGTGTACTGTCTATTCACTCCACAGAAGGAAACAAGCAGCAGAGGTCTGTGGAAGGTGCAGCAGAAAGAGAGTGAGTGTAACTCTAGGGATGACATTGTTTTCCTTATTCTGATACAGTTCCTTGTTCAGGCATTAGAAGAAACTGACTCTGTTAGTGATTCTTTGCCATTGTCATGTGACACAGTCGAGGTTGGTTCCATTTTCCAACACACCATACAGATAGGAGTAAAACAATCAGTTTCTCTTGTGTAAAGCATTTCTATGTCTTGGCAGTAACTACAATATGGTAATTATGTTATCTAGAAGGAAAGGAGAAATGATAATTTTGGGTTGTATCCCAAATCTGTCCAGACAAGGACATGATCAGATTATATGCTCTACGGGGCCCTACCACCACATCTTTGCAGTGCAGACTGTGAAATATTTGTTTCTATGGCTTGGTTTTAATAAGGCATGCCATCAAATAGCTCAAGTTGTTAATAATGCCACCTTATGTTTATATAGCACCTTTCACTTTATAAAAGCATTTTTGAATCCTTCAAACTAGTAGCAAAATCCTCTCCTCGCAGCATGTGGGCAGTAGGGGAGAGGCATATACCAGCTGTGTGACCTGCACCAGACTCATGCACATCACCCGAGGCAGCTGGTGGGAAGTGAGATCATGGCCTCTCCATCTTGAGCCATCAAGCCCAAGAAGAAATGCCGCAGGCTTCCCTAATGACCTGTTCAGCAGCATCCCGACTCCAGCACCGTTTCTTCCAGCTAGCAAATTCCCTTTCTCCCCTTCCTTCTACCACTGTTCATCCACACACCCCAGATGCAGCAGCAGCCACCTCTTCCCTCCCAATAGCTCTTGCAGAGTCCCTGGAGCCCCTCCGTTTGTTTCTTTGCTCCTTCCAGGGTAGGACTGCTGCTCCCCTCTAGTCCCCCATATTTCTCAGCACTCCTCCATTTCCCTTCCCTGATATTCTCTGCTGCCTCTCTCTTCCTCCTCCTCTCCCTATTCATTGTTTTCCCTCTTGTCCATTTCACAACCATTGCTGTCTCCCTCTCTTCCTTGTTTCAGGGCTATCTCCATCTTTTCTTCCCACGCACTATTGCTTCCATTCTCTCCCCAGTCAGTGATCTCCCCAGAGCCTGCTGCAGCTTCACTCCCTTTCACGTGCCATTCAGTGCTTCTCATTCCACTCCTATGACTCTCAGAACCCCTCAATGCGTTCAACTGTCAAAGGGTTCACTGCAACTTAAAAGCAGCTCTTAACAGGCCTGATAATCTCCCTATACACAGCACACCGTTTTTATGGTACTCATCCATAAATGATGGCATGTGAGGTTTCTAGTAAAAGCTTTATGTCATCCTGATCCTGATAATTATTGCAAGATGTATGGATGGATGATATTTAAGAAGTTGTGTATATGAACTGAAAATATGTTTTAAAGTCCGTCATCAACCAAACAGAAAAACAAGTTTCTTCCAGCGAGGAGATGAGGTGTGTTTCTCTGTAGAAATGTAATTTAAGCATTGTAAGCCAGCACAATTGAAGCCCCATTACATACTGAGTCAACAGGAAAGGAGCACATCAGAGAATGAACCACAGAGGGTTGCCCTGTCTCTGGGGGCAGACAATGACTTTGGAGACTATAAGGGAAAAGCAAAATGACACTCTTTTATCCTGCATCTAGGAAAAAATTGGGCTTGATTGAAAATGCGAGAGGACATTTGGAGTAAGCTTTTTTGGACAGATGGTTAGCATATTAAAGTTAATGTTAATGTTATCATTTTGTTTTGTATGCAGCCTTTTTGTTTCCGTTATCCTTACTTACGATCTCTTAAATCTTAACCTTTGATAATAGACTTATGATTGATTTCACTATAAATCTATCTCTCTGCTGTGATGTTTTATAGGAGTTGATCCTAAGTTGAATCTTACAAACTAGTGTGTATACTGTTCCCTTGGGAACAGCAGACCTGGTACTACTCTGAGTGTTCAGATGATAAGGGGCTGAACACTACAGAGGAATGCTTCGAAAGGATTCCAGGACTGCACCTATTGTTAACCTGCAAGGCAAGGTAAGGGCTGGCATAGCCCAGAGGAGATTGTCTGGGTGGTGTTAGGGAGCTGACACCCACTTAAGCACAAGCAATTCTCCCTCCCACTGTAGGCAGGAAAGGTGACTCACAGTCTAGGGCATTCCGAGAACCATCACACCTCCCCTGCCAACTTCTGTGCTGTTGTTCTCCCTCACTGTTACAGCTTGTCAACAATGTTGTGTGCAAAGTTTCCCCACTGAAAATACAGTTTCATGTAAAATGATTTTTTTTTCTTTTGTTGGGAAAATGTCAATCCTGGTGAAAAATTTCAGTTTTCCCCTAGGATATTTCAAAAAAAATTTCAAATCACCTAAAAGGTCACTTTGTGGTTTTTTGTTCATAAATTTAGGTTTTCCAACCAACTCTTTTCTCTCTAGTCAGTGATACAACCCCTCTCCCATTTCTCCCCTTGACCCCCCCCCCCCCCGGTGTCTTTTCACTAAAGTGGGAAGTAGATAAGAGAAAGGGGGAGTGAGTTCGGAGAAGGGTATGGCTAAAAGCTGTCTCTGCATCCCTCCTGCCTCTTGGGCCTTGAATGCAGCTCAGGCATAGTCTTCAAGGCATTAATTGCAAAGGGATAATTGACTTCCAACACGTGGTGCCAACATGCAAATAAACAATGAGGAAGGCATTTCTGTCATGAAGACAAGCCTTGTCTAGAGTAAAGAATTGCATTGTGTTGTGCCTAGAATAGATGGGTCTATGATTCTATGCCTGTCTGAGGTTGCCCACAGTTTACCAGAAACAGGAAGCTCCCTGTAGCTTTCTTTAACATGCATCCCAGAATTTACTCAGTTTTTAAGACGATTAGTCATCTACCTTCATCATATCACCTTTAAATCTTTATAATGTAACATTAGAGATGATAAATCCTAACAGAAACCAAATAGTATGAAATACAGAAAATGCTGCAAATATTCAAACTACTCTTCAAATCCCTCAAGTATTTTTTTAACAGATTTTCTATTGACTTCAGTTGGAGCTGTGGGTACTCAGCACTTCTGAAAATCAGGACCAAGCTGTCTCAAGTTGGGCTTCCAAAAAGCGAGCCATCCAAAATCAGTAGTAGCCTCTTCTAAAAATTTACTCACAACTTTGTCGTACTGAGTTTACAACCAGTCAACCATTTACCAGCAACAAGCAAGACAATTTCAGCTTATGGGCCTGATCCTGCAGTTCTCACTCAATGAATTAAATGGTAATTTTGCCTGAGCAAAGCTTTCTAACTGTTCATGCTCTTCCAGACTTTTTCAGCATTTCTTCTTCAAATATGAAACGCAATTGTGGCCCTATTACTCTTCAAGAATATATTGTAAGTAGAAATATAACATTAAAATAGGAATCAGTAACTTGGGGGTGATTCTTGTTCATTCAGAATCCTAGGCTAATAAACTGACTTTGGAGTTAATGTAGCCCAAGATCTGAAGCCAGTCCCTTCCACCCCTACTAGTAAAAGTCCTTGCAAAGGACAGAACACTATAATGTTTCTTTTGTGTGGTTTCAACTGGGCAGACTGGTCAAAGCCTGCCTGCCCACAGAGCCTGTGGATTTGGGGGAATTGGGTGGAAGCCAAAGCTGTCCTTGCAGAGACCCTGTGCTGCCTCCTGTATTTCCTCCCCTTTCCTTCACCACTGCCCCTGGATACCCCTAAAGGAAGTTTACAGGGAAACCTGATTGAAAAAGTAACACAACCTTAGGTTGTGCCACATTTAAGGCAGAGTAACCATTGATTTCAGTGGAAGGATGGTGTATGTAGTTCAGCTGCCCCCTCTGACCCAGTCCTGCTCCCATCCCTATGCCTGGATCCCCAAGCCCATGTAATATCCTCTGCATGGTCTAGCAACAAGGTAGAGTGGCACTGTGAAATGGCTGCTTTGTCCCCACATTACCATAAGGCAGGAGTAGTGCTACTACACTCTGCTCACTGGGGAGTAATTTGGCCTTGGTATATAATGATGTGAACAGGAAACCGCTTCGAGTTTCCATCTAAATATTCATATTTTACATGCCTTGCTCTTGTGAAACAAAACAAAATAGTTCAGCATTAGTCCTCTGTACCCAGAGGCAAAGTAAGACTGGAATATAAAATGTGTTTGTGATCTATAGTCAGTGTGAAGGAAAACTTTTATTTAAATATTTTATTGACCTCTTATGCTAAGATAACCTTTATCTACATACCATAAATCAGACAAATCACTACAAAAGCCTGATGTATTCATGGTGATTAGTCCTACACATATGTTAATCCTATATCTCCAGTTCCCAAAGTCCAATTTTATTTTCAAATATGAGAATATCCTGAGTTGGCTACTCTTTCTCTGATAGCTATGTTAATAACTGTATCTCTGCATACAGAACTTCTGCTTGTAAATGTAGTCTTGCACTGTAAAGATTGAATGCTTTTCAGAGTATTTTGATATATTTTTATTTGTATTTTTCTCTTTTTAAACAGTGTAGAGAATAAGACCATGGAATATGTACCTTACACAAATGCCTGTGGAACTTCCTAAGGTATTGTTGTGCCTATTGCATCAATAATCCCAACTTTAACCTACAAAAGAGAACAACACTTGATCATCACAGAAGAATTGGGGACCTAAAACTAAAATTTAAATTGAATTCCTTTGGTTGTGTCTTTGACTTCTCAAGCTGAATTTTACTTGGATTTACATCTGGGCAATAAAAAAGGATCCAATGAATAGGCATCACACCTCCCTTGGTCTATGGGTCACCCTATAAAAGTTGTCTTTGCTCTAGGGAATGTTTCTAATTGATGCTTGTGGCACTTCCCATGACTAAAAAAATGACACTTGTTGAATTTTTTTTTTTCAAACCTGGTGCCTACAGCTATTTAATTATATTGATTTATACAAATACTAAAACACTCTCTCCCCACTCCTGCTAAACATCTAACTATGTTTCCTCTTCTATGTTCCATGTTTATTTCCCAGGGAGGGATTTCCAATCTCCAGCTTTTTAGGGTCTGCTAGTCAACACCTGCCTTCTCACATACAAACCTAGCATGGAATCCCGGGACTTTCTGTTACGGCTATCCTCCTTTCACTGCTGCTACGCACACGGGTCCTATACTCCATTATAGAGCAATATCAGTGACATCATTGGGAACCAAAAGTTCTCAGCATCTTTGAAAATCAGATTACTTATATTTCAACACCTAAATAGGATTTAGTAGCTTAACTTTGTGCACCTAACTTTTAATTTTTTTCTTGGTCCTAACCACGTGTTCTATTCCTGTTCCAAAAACAAAACCCTTTCTTTTAAACTCGTTTTTAACTAGCAGTTAAGTTTAATGTGAATAAAAAGCAAATTTTGCTGTATTACAACAATTTTCACAAAATGAAAGATGTTCCAACATGCTTTGAGATGATTCAATCTTCAAACTGTATCAGTTGCTTTCCTGCAAAGGTCTACAAAGAAGGCATAGGTCTCTTTAAGAACCTTTCATTACATCCAATAAAATGGCAAGGGTATTATAATATGTAACCCTCCTGCCAGGTGGAGCCAGCAGCAACCAGGGCCGAGTTCAATATCTAGGGGTTCCTTTCCATTGATATAACACAGAACCGGCTCGAGCCCCCACCCAGTAACCTGGGAAAATTACATACCACCCCTGGGCGCCACTGAGAGGCAAGACTTCCCCACTCACAAAAACAGAGTCCGAGTGTAGAAAAGAAACTTTTAATAAAAGGAGGGAAGTAACTCGGAGTTAATTTGGGAAAACACTGCAAACGCTGTTCATAAACATAAACCATGGGCAAAAGACCCACTCCCAAGTAGGTTGGGCAGTGCCCTTTTACCCTCAGGTTCTTAAGTCCAGCAACCCAAAAGTCCCTTTCACATGCCCGACCCTTCTCTGCATCCCACTCTCAGTTGCTGTCCTTGGTCAGTGCAGACCCAGAGTTCAGAGGTGCATCTGCATAGTTCACCTCCCACTCCGGTTGGGAGAGTAAAGAGGCATCTTACTCAGTCCATTGGCTGCTCACCTGCTCCCTGCTCTCGCCGCACGCTTCCACCAGCCACGCTGCTGGCTGTCAGTCACCTTGTGCCTCTCTGCTGTGATCTCTGCACATCAGTTTTTAAGCGATTTTCAGCTCTTTTGCAGGCTGGGCAGAAACACTGCCCCATCTCAAGTGACTTTAGCTCTTAGCAGGCAGGGCAGAAACACAGTCCTACCACAACTGGTTTCAGCTCTGATTGAGCAATTAAAATAACAAAAGAGGCTCCTAATGAAGCCTGTTTAGCTCTATTCTTTGAACAGTGGGGAAGAACAGGTTGAGCCAATCTAGAGGGCACCCACACTTCTGTCCCCACCCTTCTTTCTTTCACTGGGCTCTGACATTCGAGCCCCTGCTTATCACATTCTTTCAACTGAGGGTGCCCCCCCTCATTTTGGACAGGTTAAGCACAGTCCTGCTTTCCTGTATTTCTACAATAATTACAACATTGGTAACCATATTTCACTACCCCTGCATTCAGTACTAAGGTCATTTGTACCCAACAGCAGCCAGAGTTGATCCTTTGACACAGCTGTAAATGATGAGTATGTAAACAGAGCAGGAGCAAACTGTATTTACATAAACACACCCATGGTCTCTTCCCCTCCCAGCTAGTTGTCAGGGAAGCATTCATCCAGACCCGGCTTACAAATATATGAGGATTTTGTAAAGTCCAATTTAGCAGGATGCAGATTTTAACTAGGAATATGTGAAATTCTATTTTACTTTCCTGTCTGATGTTCTGGATAAAGAATAACCCTTCAGAACACAAGTTTTGAGTCTCTTAAGCCCATAAATTGAAATATATGGTTTCTGGCTTTTGACAGCACTATGTACACTGATGGCGGTACTGTACATAAATAATAACCACAAGGATACACATGGAGTCTTTGTATGACTTCAGAAAATGTTCATTACAAGTGATATCTACCTTCAGGTGAATAGAGAAAGGGTGGGATGTTTCATTACTATTTTATATAATTTAAGGGAAAGAATGCTTATAGTAGTTTTTTTCCACATCATCAAGCAGCATGTTTTGTACACACTTTTTAAGATAAAGAATTCTGTTGCTGATATCTTTTCATATTACTTTAATGAGCGTGTCAAAAGCATCCATTTGTAAGCACTACTCCTAAATATATCAATTTAAACTCTCTCCTGCGTTGTCAAATGTGCTAATTGTACCAGTGTAGAGATGCTACAGCACTACCCTTTCTTTCAAGCCTATTACCAAGTACCTTCTTTCAGCACACTAGCATGGTTATCTAACACTTTTCCCATTACAGTAAATTAAAACCAATAGGGTTTCTTTTATCAGCAGCAAGCCTCCACCTTTTCCCCAAGAAGGGAATCGCTTTGTCTCAGACAGTTTATAATAGACCCACATATCCTGATTTAAGAATCTGGTACTTTGCAGCACATAATACCAGTTCCATCAATTATGTCGTAAAAGGAGAACTATGATGTTGGAATTAAAATTTTACATTTGCTAACAAACTCAACAAAATTATATTTAAAAGTAAAGGAGGAAGAAAGGTTAATTAGAAGTAGCAAGGATCCCATTAAAGTTCAATTATGGGAATAAGAGATTTCCTTTAATGTAAAATAAGAGATGAAAATCAAATGTGAAAATGCAAATACAGGTTCAGCACAAACACCGAAAAGAAATATTTCCAGCTGACCCCAGCCATTTGTTTGATTTTTTTCCTCCATAATGTTCTTTGTTAGCCATTCTCTTTTCTTTATTTGCCCTTTGTCAATCCCCTCAAATCTATCTTCTGTCTTTTGTTACAAAAAAAAATCTCTCTTTCTTTGTACGATACATAAAAGTAGATTTAAAATGTCTGGTATTAAGCCACAGAACAGACAGCTGAGAACCAAAGCTAGCTTTATAAATATTATAAATCCCTAATTTGTGAACTCTTTCAGTTTTATCAAGTTAGTGGTGAATTCTACCACCAGAAAAATCTGTTGAGCAGAATAAGATGTATTAAGGGCAGAATGGTGAGAGTATGAAATGTTGATACTCCCATAAATGTGGGGAAATTAGCTCAAAAGAATCATCTAGCTGTGCCCAAAGGAGCTCACTGAGCATGCTAAGTGGTGTAGGGGAAAGTTTGGGAGAAAGTACGATTTTTGGCAGAATCATGCAGTGAACAAAGTACCTGAGAAGGGTTCAATGAAATACTCAAACTAATACAAAGAGTTTCAACTCTAATTTAGGCTGGAATGCCCTGGTGCTCAGTTAGCCAACATAGGGAAGCATTTTAGCTCTGCCAGGCATGCTCAGTAACCCATTCAGAGGAAACTCATTTTAAGGAGATTTTTAATATTTTTTCATAAAACTATTTTCATCACATGCAATATATGTTTAAGGTAATACATTTGTTATAACTATTTCAGTATTTTTAAAGGTGTGGGATATGTTACAATGCAGGAATCCTATTTACAGTCATGCGTTCTGTTAAATGTATTATGAAATATACAGGTATGAACATGTTATTTTTACATACTTATCTTTGATTTGATTTGATTAACTATCTATCCTAATATACTACATATCTGGCCCAACAAAAGCAGAGGTGCCTGCCTAACTTTGCTTGCATATTTGCTTATTCCTGACTCAGGTAAACAAAACCTGCAATATGCAAGTCAGGGGTGTACACACACAGTACAGTTCCACAATTTAAGTCAAGTGTGCACCCTTCTTTGAAAATTTGGGTCTCCTGATGCCAATGGCAGAGGGCTTAAGGAATGCAAAGGGTTACAGGCATCCCCTGGCTCTAGTATTTACATTCTAGTTCACCAGTGACTTATGTGAGGTCTCTAATAAAAGCCTGTGTCATTCTGGTCATTAATAACATTGTGAAATGTATATTTGGATACTACAAAAGGAGTTATGCATATATACTGAAAATTATATTCCTAAAGTATGCAACTGGGATGCTGGTCACCAGAAAAGGTTAAAAGCATGTTTTTCCCAAGGCAAGAGATGTTTTTATCTATCTATCTACCATTTACATGTAAACTGAGTATTGTCTGGTTCACAATGGGCAACCATTAGCATTCTAAGGCCTGGTCTACACTACGACTTTAATTCGGATTTAGCTGCTTTAATTCGAATTAACGCTTGACCCGTCCACACAACGAAGCCATTTAATTCGAATTAAAGAGCCCTTTAATTCGATTTCTGTACTCCTCCTCGACGAGAGGAGTAGCGTCAAAATCGGTATTGTTAATCCGAATTAAGGTTAGTGTGGCCGCAATTCGATGTTATTGGCAATTAGATGTTATTGGCTACCCACAATGCAACGCTCTGGAAATCGATGCTACTACGGTAGCTTGGACGCACACCACCGAATTAATGGTGCCTAGTGTGGCCGAATACATTCGAATTTATAAAATCGGTTTCCTAAATTCGAATTATATAAATTCGGATTAATCCCGTAGTGTAGACATACCCTAAGTCAAATGCTAAAGACGAACTGATAGGAACTTCAGAAGGAAACCAACAGGAAGAAGTAAAGAGCGGGGGGGGGGGCAGGGAGGGCAATCTTTTTTGAGGTGCACATCAAAGGTTTGTTCTGATATATTTAGGGAGCAAAAAGGACACCCTGGCTTCACCTAGGAAGTAAACAGACATTGAGCTTGCTTCATTAAAAAAAGGGGGGAGGCTCTCAGCCGGGCTTGGCTGAAAATGCTGGAGAACTTTGGATGAGATAAGCTTCTTTTGACAGGATGATCACATTGTAGTTAAGTGTAGGCTCTAGAAAGCGTATTATGATTTTGTTTTTTCCCAATATTCTTACTCACTATCACTTGAATCTCTGTTCTTTGATAATAAACATATTCTTGTTTTCACTATAAATATATCTAAGTGTTGTGTGTTTAGCAGAGCTGTGTTCCAAGGTATAATTAATAAACTGCAGTGTAATGTTCCTTTGGGAACAGCAGGCCTGGTAATTATGAGTGTGTTCAGTAGACAAGGAACTGGACACTGCAGGGAATGCTCTAAAGACTAAGAGAATGGTGTTTGCCTAGAACTAACCTGTACAGAGAGAGCAAGGTCTGCAGAGGCCTCAAAGGTAGTGCTTGTGTTTTAGGTAGCTGGCCCACAGCAGGCAAAGACAAGACTTCCTCACACTAAGGGCAGGTGGTGGTGAGGTGCCTTACAACCCTGAGAACCTCTAGGAATGACCCCTTTCAGACTTTGCTATTCCTGCTTAAAGGATATGAAACTCTGAGAGCCAACATCTTCTAAGATGGCTTGCCCTGTCCATGGATCTAGTGGTCAGGATGATGCAGCAGCAATTGTCCGTACCCTGGGCACAGTCCCTCCCACAGCATGCATCCTGAATTCCATGGAGCCTCCACAAAGGGATTTCTGTAGATTATGGGAATGGATGCAGCCCCCTCGTAACCCAGGGTGAGGAGTCTGGTATAAAAATTTACAGCCTGATCCAAAGCCTGCTGAAATGAGTGGGAGTCTTTGATCCGTTTCCTTTTTATTTTGTATTCCTGGATAAACAAGCTGGTTTTAACAACTCAACAATTGGAAGAAACTATGCAAATGATGTAGATAATGAATCATATTATCTGTACAATTCAATGGAGTAGATTCTTACCTTTTACTATCTATGAACCTCATTTACATATTTTTCAGTATTCCCTGGCTGGCTGACCCAGATTGTCTTGTATTCTGTTTCAAGGTGTTTTTCCACAGTATCTTTTCAATCTTAACCCGCAGTACTAAGACTAACCAGTGTCCTTTGTTCAGTACTTATTTTTGACTAAGGAATTCTCTTCAATCTACCGAGATATTATCCCCTTCCTTGGCACTCTGGAGAGGCTAATACTTTTCCCAGTTGATATTCATATTAATTCAACTCTTCTCAAGGGGTTATTGCATCTATCAACAATTACTTTTCCTGTACCACAGTTTACACTTCAATCTCATTAGTAACAGTATCTGCTGAATTTAAAAAAAAAATCTATTCTGATACATTGTGAGTTACCAGTCTTATCATGTAATGACACAGTAAAACTGAAGATACTGTGGAAAACATTTTGGTCCCTATTTGCTTGTACCTAATTTTTTTTTTCTGATTTGAAAATGCTCACTATTGTTTAATGTGCCTGGAGTCTGTACCCGTACTATCTTGAGCCAAGACAAAATTGAACCCTGCCAAGAACTTCTCTAAAATGTCTTTGAATCAGTGTAAGTTACAGGCATTCTCTTTTAGACCTGGCAAAGAAAATTAGCAGTTTTGGCAGCAGGTCCTGGATTGCGGGAATGCAATGAATCCATTTGTCACAGGTCTTGGCAAAGCACTTTCTTTTCTAAGACCTCCTGCATCTCAACAAGTTTCTCTGTTTAAACAGAAAATACTAAAGCAACTAAATTCTAAAAGCTAACATTTCAACTAACTGCTTTTTTCATTCTTTTGAATTCCAACCGTGTTGCATTCTAATTTTAAAGAAGCAGAGGGGGGAACAGCTAGATGTTAATTGTATCCCTCTCCTCTGGCTTCTTATCCCCATTTTTCCATGGGTTGGGTGACTGTCCAGTAGTAGGGAGGTGGACAAATTCTCTGGAACACTCTAGTGCAAATAGGGTGTAAAAAAAAAAAAAAAAAGAAGAAGAAGAAAAAGAAAGATCAAGGGAAACTAAGAAACAGAGATAAAGAAAAAAATCAAGAAATTAACTCCTTGTAGGGAAATAGCCACTCTGAACTATTTCTACTAGGAAGGTGTTCTAACGTAGATTGCATAAGGCTGCGTGTCATGTTTGGGGTGAGATTTTCAAAAACACTTGGCACTGGTTTATCTCTGCTTCAAGTTAAATCAATGGTGAAATTCTTATTGGTTTCAGTGGGAGCAGAGTTAGGCCAATGTTGAGGACTTTTAATCTCACTTTAGGTAATTTCCTCTTCTTCCTTCTGTTTTGTGACACAAAATACAGTCATTGTAGCATGCTCTTAAGCATGTAATAATATTGGCCGAGATATGGAGCATTCACCTCTAGGTCACTTTTCTACTCTAAGCATATTTCAATAGTGACTAATAGTTAACAGCTAATGGCTTTTTGTTGGCCTGTGTTGCTCATCTTAACTGAGTTCCTATCCCCCCAAACCAGCACAGGTGGTGACCTTACCGTCAGTCTCAGTGGAGTGAACAAGGACTGCGTGTGTAGGGATACTGAACTACCCTGTCACCATTAGAATGGGTTTCTCCAGCTCAAGATTGAGGCATATTAGTTGCGTAAAATGAGAACTTATTCATTGTTAGTGTCTTTCCTGTGTATATTCAGTCGGTGGATAAACAGTAGAATTCTCTCAACCCACCACTTTTTAAGGAACATTAGATTCACTTGAAAACAAGAAAACACTGACACTGAAGTTGAACTAGTTCTGGAGTATTCACAGACATTTGACTTTTAATAACTTCCTAGAAATTGAGATTTGTTTTTAATGATTCCTATATTCTGCAAGTGATTATTGAAACTATTCATTTTATGGAGTTTGTAATTCCTTCTTATAAAGTACATTCAAATCCTGAGGGTTTTGCTTTTATACTGAAGATGTCAAAGGTATTGGTATGCAGAACTATTTAGGCAGTTGGATCTTTTCATACCTTGTCTGCATAATTGTTTTTGTTTTCCCATTATGGGGCTGTGATGCTTTGTTCTCTGTTCCCTTTTCTGTTTCTTCATGTTGTCCGTGTATCTCTGTGTGCTGCCTCTCTACTGTGTGGTCTTTGATTTTTATTCTCTGACTGTTGTGTGGCATTATGGCAAATATATCAGTTTCCATTTGTTTTGTCATGTGGCGACTGACTGTGCTATCTTTCTTTGCTTCAGTCCTCTCACTGGTCCCAAAAAACCATTAGAAACAGCAAGTATTATACATTTTCAGATATTTTTGTGCATACACTAGCAATACACTTTTTATATTTAATTCATAAATCAGTAATTTAATCTGGAAGCAGGAAGATGCTGACTAGGAGACTAGTTAACCATGATTAGCTCATACTAAGGAACCAAAATCAGAACTGACTTGGCTGACTGACAAAGAGTGAAATTCTATATCCAAAGAGAATAGCAAACCTCCTTGCTCTTAGCCATATAAATTCATTTGTTTACTTTCCTTACTAGCATTTGAGACATACAGTTAACTGCACCAAAAGGAAACTTCAAAAAGAATTTTGGTATCACCAGGGGGCAGAGATGGCAGATAGTCAATCAGCAGTTAGAAGTCAAATTGTTTATCTCCAGCTGTGTCTGAAGAAATGAAAGGAGCAGAAACACTAGACAAAAAGCCTACATGGTGAAAACCTTTTTAATGCACCATGTTTCTTTTAACAATTATCTCTAGAAAGTATTAGGCTTAGGAAAGGAAGTGTCTAAAATCAAGTGCAAATATTTATAACATTAATATTTTTTATTTTGTTGTTTTCCTGTTATGTTTTTCTCCTTATAGCTAATGAATCCTCTATCATGACAAAATAAAGATCATAAGAATGGCCATACTGATCCAATAACGTGGGTTATTTTGGCAATTTGTTTATAATCTGCCTAAGAGACAGGTTTATTTTTAATGTATATCTGAAGAGCTAGGCAGGCAGTAGGAGTAATATTTCACCAACCCTCCTGAAGTTTCAGGTAGACTCTACTGTAGCAGGAGAGCTGCTGAAAACAAATGAGAATACGTGCAGAGGGTAGAATTTATAAAAACATTTGAATCATGTGCCCAACTGCCATTAATTTCCAATGGAAGTTGGGCACCTAAGTCCCCTAGGCACTTTTGAAAAATTGTACCCTCTTGGTACTGAGTAAACTCCAACTGAGATACGATGAGGACAGGACACATTTGATGGGAGGAAGGTTGAGACTAGGATTCATTGTTGCTTGACCAGAGAAGAAGCACAGTTAATATCTTGCTGAGTGGGATAATACATCTTATCTCCCTAACTGATTTAAAAATGAGTAAATGTCTCTTGTATGAGGGACTGTGGTCTAGTGGATGGGACACTGGCCTGGGAATCAGGAGACTTGGTTTCCGTTCCTGGCTCTGCCACTGACTTCCTTTGTGCGCCCTTGTGCAAGCCAGCTAATAACTCTCAATGCCTCAGATAGCCCATCTGTGAAATGTGAATAATAATACTTACCCACCTTTGTGAAGTCTTTGGCTGAAAAGTGCTATGTATGTGAGTGTTTCATACTATTATTTGTTTATTTAGTTATATTGTAAAGTATGTAAAGGAACAGAATATTAACCTGTTGGTTGTATTGTTAGGTCACAGTTTCACCAATAGGGGGCAGTATTAACATGTACGCCTCAGCTTCTTTTGTATATTTGATCTTTTTTTTATTTTTTCACAAGGATTTACCCTGGGTAAGGGGGAGAGCATATCATAATGCCTATCAGAGAACCCCCACACAATTAGAAACAAAACCCTGATCTTCAGCTCCAAATCAGTGGAGCTACGCCTATTTATAGCAGCTGAGGATCTTTCCATATATTGTTTTCCAGTTACCCAGTGGTACTGCTTGAACCAGAATATTGCAGTGCCTACGTATTGCAGCATGCTACTGTGATTGGTGCATTAGATATGCTACAGACACAAAGACAGAATGATCCATGCATCAGTCCCACTAACCTCCTACAGTTACTCCTTGACGGAGGATTAAGTTCTTTTAGCTGGCACCCATGGTCTGGATTAATTGGCAAATGAAAGCCTGCTTCATTAATAGGCTGAGCCTGTCTTCAGTCTCCCATTGTAAAAACAGACTAGAAAAAATAACAATTGTGGTCCAAGCATGAATGTGTGGCAGCTTTAAACTCTGCACCATATATCTTCATGTTTTCTCTTTCATCCAGATCTGCAAGTTCTCATATTTTATTTATTGAGAAAATTCTGAGCTGAGTAATGCTGGAGTCTGGAGCATGGTTCTTCCCTTCCTCTTCATTTTATTGGCACAATACCACAATGTAAGGTAGATTGCTGAACTCAAGTTTTTAAGGAAGGTGAAATGCTTCTGTTAAACTATAAAGTTTAAGGGCACAAACCCCACCCAGGAGGTGCCTGGGGTCCTACAAGTCCATAGGCATGTACAGGAACTGCTGCTGCTTCATGTGCTGCTCCTTATCACTGATTAGTTAAGCTGTGGGACAAGGAAGCAGAAGTTTAGGTGCAGAGCCAAGAATTGAACCTAGATATCCTGATTTCCACTCCAGTGGCCTAACCTGTTACGTATCGAAGGGGTAGCCGTGTTAGTCTGGATCTGTAAAAGCAGCAAAGAGTCCTGTGGCACCTTATAGACTAACAGACGTATTGGAGCATGAGCTTTCGTGGGTGAATACCCACTTCTTCGGATGCATGTGACGAAGTGGGTATTCACCCACGAAAGCTCATGCTCCAATACGTCTGTTAGTCTATAAGGTGCCACAGGACTCTTTGCTAACCTGTTACGCGTATCCTCCCGTCCCTCTCTCACCCCTTCCCACATATTGTGGAAAGTGCCAGCATCCAGTTATACAGGCAGTATTTGCTCCTCACTCGTTCATTCACAAAGGATCAGAATACTGATTATCTCTATGCTGCTTTGGACTCTGGGGGGCAAAGTGTTTCTAAACAAGAGATCCCCATCTGGTTAGCCCAAAAGGCCATATAGAGCTTGCTGATTACAGAAGCGTCTATTACCTTTTGAAACTTGAGATGGTAACTTATTTGTGTCTATCTATGTTCACCCACATTAACATTATAAACAACTCTCTTGTTTCTTTTTCTTATTTAATAACTCTTTAGATAGTTTATTATAGGATTGGCTACAAGCATTGTCTTTGGTGTGATATCTAAGGTGCAATTGACCTGGGGTAAGTGACTGGTCCTTTGGAATTGTCCATAACCTGAATATTGCTGTGATTCTTGGTGTAAGGGACCATCTATCACAAAGGTAGGCTTACCTGTGTGGCGAGATGGATAGGAGTACCCAGGGATTGTCCGTGACTCCATGTTTAGGCTGTTCTAGTTCGTGAGTTTATTCTTGATAACTGGCTGATGAAATCTAAGTACAGGACTCTCAACCAATTTGGAGTTTGTGCCCTGGTTCCTAGTTGTCTGCTCTGAGGTTGGTACTCGGTCTTGAGTCACTGCTGGCAGCATTACACCCTCTCTGCAGTGGCCATCACAGTAGAATCTGTTGAGTGCTCTATTATTTTTTTGTTATACGGGCTCTAGTAATGGCATTATTTTCCATAACATGGTCTAACAATTTACAATAGAGATTAACCCATAGTAATATAGTATGGATTTACTCTGATACTTTTCCTTGGGACACTACTTTTATGTTGTTATGCCAAGTCTCTATGTGTTATCATCGTTGTCTTCTTCCCAACTTCTCATCCCACTTTTTTCTGATTCATTCCTTTTAATGATCCCTTTGTTGTAATGCGTTCTTTCTTCCTCTGTACACTTAGACAACATGAATGTAGCCAGATTCTGTGAGGGAGCATGTTGCAACATAGAATTGAGCCTTCCTATCTGTCTGACATGTTGCTATATAATAGGGCCAAATCCTGCAGTCTACTGAAGGCCTGATCTTGGAGGTTGCTGAGCACTTGCAAATCCCATTTACTGCAAGGGGAATTCTGTTTGAGTAGGGACTGTAGAATTTGACCCATATATTGCAGGATTATGTGAAAGTTACTTGTATCACTACAGTAAATGCTTTTCTGTAACTTCTTACTGTTTATTATGGTGTTCTCTCTGTACTGCAGCCATCATATAATGTTATATTTTTCACTATTACCTCCGCTAACTGTCTCTACATATTACCATCTGAATGTTTTTACCCATCTGTATCCCATTATCCTGATATTGCATTGTCCTAGCACCTGTCTTTGATACTTATTTTTAGTGTAACGTCATTTTGGCAAAAGTGGAAAAGATATGAAACCCATGGATTCATTACTCAGTCATAACTGAAATGGACAGATACCTTCTATTAGAAAGAGACTGCAGATCTATCCAGTTCAGTGTGAAGTTGAATTGAGTACTGTACATGTATTTAAGTGAGAATAATGTGGATGCCTTCAAGGACGATGGCCAGTTTGCAGCAGATCAGTACTTGAGCTTAAAAAAACCAAGAGGGAGGAAGATATGTTTGCATTCACACTACCCATACATAAGAAGCTCATTTAGGGCTTGATCCTGCTCCCCCTGAAGTCAATGGAAAAACTCCTATTAGCTTGAATGCTGCAGGATCCACACCTTACTGAACCATGGCCAAGGCCAAATGTTTTGGTGTTAGTTCAGGTTTTGGTGTGGCTTTGATAGACACCTGAACTGCACAACAGAGGGACAGTGAGCTTGATTAACAACCATAAAATGACATCCAGAGCATTGGTTTAATCATCTAATCCTAAATAAAACATTTTATGATTTATGATTTGTAGCTATGTGCTTTCAAAAAAGCTGAATACAAATTTTCAAACTTCATGTTTTCAGAAGTAATAGGAAACCCACGTGAATTTCATTGGTTTAAAATTTACTCATGGAAGTGAACATTTTGAAAGATGCAGAATATATGGAACTTCGGTATCTGATGGCTTATAAAAGATGTATTTATTTACAATATGTGCACTTTTGAACATCGGATATTAGATTTTTCCAGGTCTTCTGAAATGTTGATGTTATTGCATCTGTGCCACTAGAAATTATCAAAGTATTGGGCATATTAGGGTACACCTTTCTTTTCGGAAGAACAAAAGTAATGCTGAATTTGTTATAGCAAAATGTCTCGGGAGCAGCAGTAACAGACTGGAGGTCTATTCTCTGAAGTCAAAAGGGATACAGTAGTGACACACAAAAGAGGGAATGTTTTGTGGGCGAGTGACAGGAGCAGAGGATGAGACAGTTTCCTTTGGAATATCGAAAGAGGATTAAGGGTAAATATAGTACCCTTTGAGTCCGGATTGCACAATGGGGTCCTAAACGGTATCCCTGGAGCAGTGCACCTTCAGACATTCATCTTGTTAGAGAATATGAGACTGAGGATTTTAACTTTGTGAAAAGTTTCTGAGTATCTAATTCATTACTTTTTTTTTCTCTAGTTACAAGAGAAAGTTAATCCTACTGTATGAATGTTAATGAGCCTGGTTAATAACACAAAAAAGCAAGTGTTCATTAAAATGCTTCATTACAGTAACAAAAGTACAAGAACCAGATCTGCTGTCTGTCACACCAGAATGACTCCATTGACTTAATGGAGTTATTCCAGAATTGTGTTGGGTAACAGAGCAGAATCTATACCTAGCTCTGCTACCAGGTTCAGAGAAAAACGAATCCAAACAAGTGTATGTTCTTTTTCTCTAATACAAACATTAATATTCCATACAACGGATACTAAGGTTCTGGTTCAGAGAAAAACCCATAATCACATAAATTTTTCATTAAGGGAAAAACTAAATAAACATTCCCTACCAAAGATATCTTTTTCCAAATTATTGTTACATTATTAATCAAAAACTCTTAAGTTCTAGCACTTCTGTAATTAAAGAAAATTCTGTACTTGCTCAAACATGTTTTGAAATTAGTTAGCAAATCCACTCCTTTTATCACCTTCTGTCAGAATAATTTACAGAAATAAAGTAATAATGAATTATCTTTTTATGAAAACTCAGTAGTGACATAAGAATTTCTCCAAGTCTAATTAATGTCTTAAAAGACATTTGTACATGATTTATGAACAAAATCTAAACTGTTTCCATTTTAAAATTGGCACATATACAATTTCTACTAATTAGAGGGTTGAATTTAGCAAATTACCTGCAAATTTTCACGGTGAGGAAACTCAGGGGGCAGGTCTTTTCATGTTGGTGAGGCATTCTTCCAGCATACAATGACTATGGGTCTGATTCACAGCCCACTGAAACCAATGGGATTCTTTCCGCTGATGTCACTGGGCTGTGGATCAGACCCTGTAGGTGAAATCCTGACCCCACTGAAGTAAACAGGAGCTTGCCATTGATTTCAATAGGGCCACAATTTCATCCCATAACTTTTTGTTGTTTTTACTTTGGAAAGGATTAGTGGGGGGAAACTGCAGGGTAAGAAGTTTCTAAGAGCTAGCCATTCTTCTAGACTGATAACAAGATGACCAAAAAAGGCAATCAGAAATATATTAAGTACTCATAAGAATAATAAATTATTAGAAACCCAGGTTTATTTCTGCACAAAACTGATAGCCTGTTGTCTGCGTCCAGCTGGTGGTTCTACTTATGTAAACAGCAGTATCTCTCAGCTCTCCCAGTGGCTAGCTGAGTTCTTTATCTGGGTGAAGAACAGCTAGCGAAAGTTGAACCTGAAAAAGCCGGAGATGATGATGATAGAAAGATGGAAGTATTTTAAAAGAACTCACCTCATTCAGAACATTGTAATCTGCTACATTGATTGAGTTTTCAGTCTTAAGGTCTCCTTGGACCCGTCACCCCAAAAAAGCTAAAAAAGGCTGTGAAATGTGCCCACTTTCATCTGCAGCTGGCCAGAAGACTGCACCCCATTGTATCAGACTGAGACCTGGCCAGGATCTCCACACACTTATGACTTCCATTCATGTCCGGAATTAAGTCAAATATTATCAAAAAGTTCCAGCTGGCCAGGAATGTAGCAGCCTGTCTGCAAAACAACACAGACTGCTGTAAAGCCCATCACCCTAGTGGTTCTCTATCTGACCCCACCACAAATGAAGATGGCAATGGTTTCGGTGAACATACACCATGCAGTCTAACTGATAGGTGACCCAGTACTGGTTTACTTATATGGGCATGGAGGAAGAAACATCATTTCAGATTATGGAAGTAGAGACAAGGAGCCAGGAATGTTGCTGAACCCTACACCCAAAGAGCCAGATTCTGATGTCAGTTCCAATGTTGTAAATCCAAAATAACTCAATGGAAGACACTGGAATTACAGTAGTGTAAATAGAGTTACCGAGCGCAATCTATAGTTCTAGATTCCATTGGACCATAGCTGCTGAACTTCTTAGGCTATATTCTAGATTGAAATCCATCAGTGGGATTTTCAAAGGCACCTATGAGATATGGACATCTCTGATTTGGATTCCCAAATCCAATGGGAACTGGGTGTCCAAATCCCTCAGGTGCCTTTGGTAGTCGTATCCTAAATATCTTATTTTCTATAGTTGAATGTTTGAATACTATTTTGAGTGATTTTATCAAATTCTAATTTAGTGGGGTAAAAATATTTATATATATTTTAAAAAAAGAATGTCGGTACAGTGTTTTATGGGGATGAAGACATGTAGGTCTGCTTAAGACACCTCTACCCCAATATAACGCGACCCAATATAACACGAATTCAGATATAACGCGGTAAAGCAGTGCTCCGGGGGGGGGGGGGGGACTACGCACTCCGGCGGATCAAAGCAAGTTCGATATAACGCGGTTTCACCTATAACGCGGTAAGATGTTTTGGCTCCCGAGGACAGCGTTATATCGGGGTAGAGGTGTATATGTAGTCAATGAATGCAGCAACCTAACTAATTTTTAAGGCAAATTGGGAGAAAAATCATCTGAAGCTACTACTTTTACAGCACTGTTTTAAAATTTGTATTTTGAATACATATGCGTAGGAAGGAATTTTCAGTGTAAGGCACAAAGAGTAAGAGTTCAAAAAAGTAAAAAGCATATTCTGATGATAAATAATGTTATCTGTTCTGATGTGAGGCGCTCTGAGGTTTCACGCCTTGACATTCATATTCCCATTCCAAAATGTTATTTTATTTTCTGATTTTACTCTTGCTGCTGCTTCAATTTTTGTCAATAGCATTCATTGATCTTGTTTAGCCTCCGGGGGCTTGTCTACACACTGGGGTGATGTGCACTACAGGGATGTGATTTCTAAAACTCATTAAAATGTTGAGCAGTAATTAATTGGCCTGTGTAGACCCTGCTGGTGTGCACTAAAAGTTTCCTATGCTAAAGCATACTAGGAATTTTTTAATATGCTTCAGCAGGGTCTATAAGGACCAATTAGTGTGCTTTGGAAATCATACCCCCCGCCATAGTGCGCATTACCCCACCACATAGGTTCTCTCACAGGCCGTAAGAGAGAACCTACAGAAGGACACAGCTGCCCTGCCCTTTATGCCTATGTCTGGGAGCATGAGAAAGGCAGCACATGGCATAGGCCTGGCCCTAATGGACACCGCTGTTCAAAAGATTCAAATCTTGCATGTGTAAGGTGCATGTGCACCTACAGTAGGATTCAGACAGATACATAGTCAAAGAACTGGTCTCTTTTGCTTTGTGCGCTCTGGACATGGTTGCACATTTGCATTTTTTACATCAACTTCCATCTTGCTGACATGTTCTTCAAATATTTCCAAAGCCCTTGCCAATTTCAGCCAGTCAGCCATAATAATCTCTGATTTTAAAGCTCATCATCGCAACTGAGTAGACATACAAGTTTTAATACTGTCTGGAAATTGTACGTCCATGGTATGTCATGTGACTTGTTCGCATACTATTCATTGATCCTTTCACCGGCCCCTTTTTTGGCCATCCTAAAAGTAAATCTGTCACATTAAGCTATTCAGCTTTGAACTAAATTGCTCTGGTAATGCAGCTTTGCACATTTCATGTTTTCATAGTAAGGCTGTTGATTAATCGCAGTTAACTCAGGCAATTAACTCAAAAAAATTAATTGTGATTAATCGCCATTTTAATCGCACAAATAGAATACCAATTGAAATGTATTAAATATTTTGGATGTTTTTCTACATTTTCATACATATTGTATTCTGTGTTGTAACTGAAATCGAAGTGTATACTATTTTTATTACAAATATTTGTACTGTAAAAATGATAAACAAAAGAAATAATATTTTTCAGTTCACCTCATACAAGTACTGTAGTGCAATCTTTGTCGTGAAAGTGCAATTTACAAATGTAGATTTTTTTTTGTTACATAACTATACTTGAAAACAAAACAATGTAAAACTTCAAAGCCTACCATGTCCACTCAGTCCTACTTCTTGTTCAAGCAATTGCTAAGACAAACAAGTTTGTTTACATTTACAGGAGATAATGTTGCCCTTTTCTTATTTACAATGTCACCAGAAAGTGAGACTAGGCATTTGCATGGCACTTTTGTAGCCGGCATTGCAAGGTATTTACATGCCAGATATGCTTAACATTTGTATGCCTCTTCATGCTTTGGCCACCATTCCATAGGACATGCTTCCATGCTCATGACGCTTGTTAAAAAAATAATGCGTTAATTAAATTTGTGACTGAACTCCTTGGGGGAGAATTGTATGTCCTCTGATCTGTTTTACTCACACTCTGCCATATATTTCATGTTATAGAAGTCTCTGATGATGACCCAGCACATGTTCGTTTTCAGAACACTTTCACTGCGGATTTGACAAAATGCAAAGAAGGTACCAATGTGAGATTTCTAAAGATAGCTACAGCACTCAACCCAAAGGTTTAAGGATCTGAAGTGCTTTCCAAAATCTGAGAGGGCCGAGATGTGCAGCATGCTTTCAGAAGTCTTAAAAGAGAAACACTCCAATGTGGAAACTACAGAATCTGAACCACCAAAAAAGAAAATCAACCTTCTGCTGGTGTCATCTGACTCAGATCATGAAATGAACACAGAATCATAGAACTGGAAGGGACCTTGAGAGGTTATCTAGTCCAGTCCCCTGCACTCAAGGCAGGACTAAGTATTATCTAGACCATCCCTGATGGGTGTTTGTCCAACATGCTCTTAAAAATCCCCAATGATGGAGATTCCACAACCTCCCTAGGCAACTTATTCCAGTGCTTAACCTCTCTGACAGTTAGGAAGTTTGTCCAACTTAAACTGCCCTTGCTGCAATTTAAGCCCATTGCTTCTTGTCCTAGCCTCAGAGATTAAGGAGAAGGTCTCAGTAACATATGTAAGGGCTCCACAACCTGGCCCTAAATATTAATCTTTGCAACAGTCCTATGTTGCTATTTCAGTTGATGAAATAATGAAGAGAACAGATTGGCCAATATATTAATGAATAAGCAGGCTCACTTGACTTTGCCGCTATTTGCAAATTCATATTATTTATCTGAATGACTGGCAGGCAATTGCAAGACCTCCTTATGACACCCGAGACACTCACAGATTTTTGCACGAATGACTATTCATCCAAAAATTTGAACCAGACTGTGTTAACCATGTTCTAGGAAAGAGTGGGGAGCAACCAAAACCCTAGGAGCAGTAGCCTGGCAACATCAAGCAAAGCATGAACCACACATCACCCACTCAATGTAGGGTGACCAGACAGCAAATGTGAAAAATCGGGACGGGGGTGGGGGGTAATAGGAGCCTATATAAGAAAAAGACTCAAAAATCGGGACTGTCCCTATAAAATCGGGACATCTGGTCACCCTAACTCAATGTCACCCTAACTCAATGTGACCATAAACAGGGGTGAATGATGGAGTATATTTATCTAATGGCCCTCCATTACAGTAGTATCTGAGCACTTCTCAATCTTTAAATGCATTTCTCCTCATAACACCTCTCTGAGGTAAGGACATGCAGATGGGGAACTGAGGCAAAGAGAGACTAATGACTTGCCCAAGATCACACAGGAGGTCTCTGGTAGAGCAGAGACTTGAACTTAGATCTCCTGGTTTCCAGGGTAATGCCCACAGCTGGTCAGAAAAATTGGATGGAACAATTTTCCATTGGAAAATGCAATTCCATGGAAATCTAAACAGTTTGTGGAAGTGGGTCAGTTTTGCTGGAATTTTATTATGGAGGAAAACTAAAAAAGGGGGAAGTTCTGTCAATGTCAGAATGTCTTATTTCAACATTTTCAGATGGAAATATTTCCATTTTTCAATTTGAAACTAGTTTTTGTTTCAAATGTTTTAATTTTTGGCTTATATTATATATAATAAAATAAAAAATAAATAAAAATGAAATGTTTCAATTTTGTCAAAATGAAATATTTCAGTTAATTTGAAACAAAAGTATTTTCTGAATTTTCTTTTGCAGAGAATGTTAAAAATTGTGTTTCATTCCAATTTGAAACAAAGCCAAATTTTTAAATCCTGCATAAAACAGAATTTCCATCCTCCGCACAGCTCTATTAGCGCTCTAATAAGCACTGTACCATCAGAGGATCCCATAATGGGGAGGAGAGGCAAGTGGAGAAAAGAATCTCAAAATGGCAGGAAGATGCAGACAAAAGGAGGTATCCTAGAATCCTGTCTCCTTGACCATAGACAGGATTTTTCCTTTATTGTGTTGTATATTTACTAATGTTTCGTGTCATCTAGAGTTTAGTTTTTTGTGCAAAGGGACTTCCCTCGGGAGATTATTCCACAGCATAAAATATCACTGTTGGTATTCAGCAAGCATATATTTTCCATTGTTTTCTTAATTTCGTTCCATTGTCTCATCACACCACCTTGTACCACACCAAATAATTCCTGTTTACGTCCTTTTGATTATTTGTACTTTGTTACATATATAACCTCCTGGATCACCACCTAACTAATCTCTCTCTCTCTCTCTCTCTCTCTCTTCACAAACCAGTCCTGCTAGGCTCCTAATCATTTTTGTTCTCTCTGCCTTCATATCTGTTTGAAGTGTTGTTGTAGCTGTTGTAGTCCCGGATGAGAGAGACAAAGAAGAATAGCTCTGTGGAGCTCGAAAGCTTGTCTCTTTCACCAACAGAAGTGGGTCCAATAAAAGATATTACCTCACCCACCCTGTCTATATATCTGTCTATCATGGTCATCACCATACTATCTTATTGTTTTTCTGGTAATGAGTTGCTCAGAGCTGAAAGCAATCTTACTGGTATGATTACCCTTGAATCATAGAGAAAGGGAATACTATAGTGATTGCCATTTAAAAGTCAGTGTTTGCCAACAGTGGCAAACCTTATTTGAGTGAACACATTTTTTCCTGTATCTAGCATAAGGAATAATTGTGAAGTCTCAGATACAGTGGTAACTGTGTGGTAGGTGTGGGTAACATTGACCTGGAACAGCATACATCAAACAGTGTGAAATTTGAGCCTATGTCATCACTGGCTCTCAGTCTTAAGAATGTAAGAATGGCTATTCCTGGACCAGGACCCCATTGTGATAGGTGCTGTACAAAACTAAAAGCTGGTCCCTTCCCTTAGAGCTTAAAATCTTAGTATAAGACAACTAACAGATGGATACAAACAGACACACTTGTTTTAAGGTAGTACTAGTTCTTATACTGGGCACTCGTACAACAGTAATGGGCACATAGTATAAAAACCTAAATTGAAAATAAGAAGAAAGCCTTTTTGGGGTCATTATCCACCTCTGTCAGGCTTGTTTCCCCTGCCCCACCTTCCTTTGTATGGTAAATTCCTTACCCAGCATCACATTCTACTTGCTGCTTCCTCCCCGCCCCCTGCACTGTGATTTTGAAAGCAATTATACTGTATTGTGTCCACACCACAGCATCCAGCTTTTCTTTTCAAAAGACCAAATAAAGGCTGACCCTGGTCACCTTACCATGAAGGCTACATACTACTGGGGACTGTGGCGGGCGGAGCAGGTTTGCGAGGTTTGGTTCCTAGGTCTCAGAGTCTTTGGACCAGCAGAGGCAGCACGCCTCTGGAGGCCAAGACAGTCTTGTGTTGTGCAGCATATCATGAGGCCAAGCCAGGAGCCATATAAAGAGATCTAGGCCAAGTGAAAACACAGTGATGTGAGTCCTGGACATGATGGGAAAGATTTCTGTTGAGGATAAAGTATATCTATCTGTTAACTTGTACTAATGCTACCCAGGAGCCATGGGGGCTATTTTAGAATATATTTTGGTCTATTGTATTTTGCTTCATCTTAGAATTCCATTAAATGGATGATGAACAGAGAATCTAGCTTTGAAATACTCTTATGTGTAGAGCTGGAATTGTAATTTAGTTTCTAGGTAGAATTCTTGAGAATCTCTGTTCACAAAACAAAACACACACAAGGGAACTGCAATTTTAGCTACCTGTGCATGTTTTAAAAACTGCAGAGGTAAAGCAATTCTCCTACTCCCTGTCTCCTACAGATTCTCCTACTCCCTGTCTTTAGAGAAATACTGTATTGAACTTTTACTTCTGTTGTCTGAGTCTCTGTCTTCAGAAAACTATTCAGTTGGTGTCCTAAGAACATTAACAATCACTTGTTTCTTTTGTATTTTTTAATTATTATGTTTGATAAAAGATACCTTACCTTTTCCCCCCCCTCCTCGGAATAGCACCTTTAGTTTCCCGTAATAGATCCTTCACATAAATCATTTAAATTAACCATTCTTCAAAAAGTCTTATTCAGTGTGACGCTTCCAAGAAAATGGATTAAAGATTAAAGACTAGATGATTCAGTCCATTCAGAACTGGGCAAAGCATAAAATTTAAAAATACAGCCACGCCAAAGGGTTGTCTTGCCTTATCTCTAAGAGTCACAGCTTTATTTTACAATAAAGAGTTGCTCTCTTAAGGCACGGGCAGTCACCTGCATTAATATCCACATGACGATGAGACTATATCTGAAAATGTTCCCAAGGAAATTTACTCTAGTATAAAGCTATTCCAGGTTGAGCTGTTTTGTAACCCTGATAAGTTTATAGTATACTAAAATCTCCACCCCAGCTCCCTAGCAAATAGTAGACTCACTTCTACCAAGGATACTCCAATTTCTGATCAGTAGTCCTGACTGAATTCTCCTAGTCAATGACTAAGCACATTTGACTGGCTCATACCTCTCTATTCATTCAACAAGTTATATTTTTGCTCTCAGGATTTATATCCTGAGAAGTTTTAGTATCTTTATTTCACTCAAGGCTGGGCTACACTTCTTTGGTTGATAGAAAGATGTTCCTTTTAGCTGGGAGAAATTGCTTATTACAATCCCATATATCTTTCACAGCATCATTCACACTCAAGTATCCGAGTACCACAGAGCCAATTAGTCTATCAAGCAGATACAATGTAACTACATAGGCCAGTGGTCCCTAACCTTTCTGTTGCAATAGCATATTCATATTCCCAGAAGAGTGTGGCGGGCACCGGACGACCAGCCACCGAAATGCTGCCGAGAAGCGGCATCATCGAGAAGCGGTGCTACCGAAATGCCGCCGAGAACCGTTTCTCGGTGGCATTTTGGCAGCTGGTTGTCTGGCAGCCGCGTTCCTCGGCGGCGGGTTGTCCGGCGGAAGTGCTCCCTTGTCAGTAGGCGGGCGCACATAAATACCCCCGCGGGCACCGCGTTGGGGACCACTGACATAGGCTATATAATATATCACAGTGGTAACATCTGTTGTAGGGAAAGCATGAAGAAAAGTAGAATGCCAAGACTGATTCAGTGTGGCGAAACTGGGAGGATCAGGCAACTGGATTTTCTTGTTTAATTATTATTCCAAAACAAACTATTTATTGAGTTACAGTTGCTGTTGTTAAGGGCAATTCAAAAGAAGTCATAGCATTAAAAAAACAAAAACAACCCACAAAACATAAAAACACCCTGGAAAAACAAGCTACAATGACATAAACAATTCTCACATCAACTTTAATACTCAATTCTCACACACTGAATGTTTAACAGAAATATTTTCAGTGACCAAATGCTATATAAATGTATTCACTTTATATGGTGGATGTTGATGCAGCAGAATGACAGATTCTCTTTGAACCATTATTAGATTTTTAGCATTTTAACTGGCTTATAAACAGACCAGTTCTGTCCTTCAGCCAGTGATAATTCATAAAAGTAGAGGGGCAGATGCTCAACTGGCATAAATTGCCATCGTTTCGTTAAGTCAATGGAGCTATGACAATTTATGCCATCAGAGGTTCTGTCCTACAATTTAATCTAGAAATCTGGTTGGTTGTTAGAGGATCCAAGAGGTGTAGCATAAACAAAGTGATAATCTTACAGAATTGGTAATGTCTACCTCAATTGTTCTAAACACATAAATGAGCCCTAAATGTCTAAATATTGCACTGAAACACACTTTGTTTAAATGATTTTTTATTTCAAAATCTCCTTTATGTAGTAACAACAATGTCACCTCAAATTAATTTTTATTACATTTTGAAATATTACAAATTATGGAGTCCTATGGAAAGGAATATAACATACAGAAAATTGATATTTTAGCATTTTAACAACATCCTGGTAGAATTGCCAGAAGGGCTATTGCATTTCTGCTTTGTAAAAAGTCACTCTCAGGACTTGCTTTTGCAAATGTATTATCCTGGCAGGTTTTCAATATCATTCTTAAAAGCAGTTAGTAAAGGTAATAACACTAAGAAGCTCTAGGTATCTCTATTGTTAGCCATATACATTATTCAAGTTCAGTTATATTGGTGATTATGTCCAAGAGATGTGAACATCAAATCCTCTGAGATTTACAACAGAATATCAGGATAGGAATGGCCTACCTCTTCATTAAACCAAAAATTTTAAGAGCATGTAAAACTAGACATGAGAATCTCGTTAGGTTTCTTCCCAGTGGAGGTTTGTTCATTTTGTAGATTTAAGCTTAGTACCGTACTCATAAAATAACTTAGCATAACATGTTATTTTATATTTTAATTTTACAGTGACTAGTACCAGCTTTACATTCCTGGAGAAGGAAATTCTCAATTCACAAAACAGGTGTGCATAGGCAGTGGTAGTCCAGGCTTTCTTGGACTGCTTGAGCAATTTGCCTACCCTCTAGGGCAGGGGTAGGCAACCTATGGCACGCGTGCTGAAGGCGGCACGTGAGCTGATTTTCAGTGGCACTCAGACTGCCCGGGTCCTGGCCACCAGTCCAGAGGGCTCTGCATTTTAATTTAATTTTAAATGAAGCTTCTTAAACATTTTAAAAACCTTATTTACTTTAAATACAACAATAGTTTAGTTATATATTATAGACTTATAGAAAGAGACCTTCTAAAAACATTAAAATGTATTACTGGCACACAAAACCTTAAATTAGAGTGAATAAATGAAGACTCGGCACACCGTTTCTGAAAGGTTGCCGACCCCTGCTCTAGGGTTAAACAGTGAGTTGCATGTCCATTCAAACTGTCATATCTATGCTGAGGCTCCCAGAAAGGGTTCCAGTCAATGCAAATTGTGATGATTGCTGTGTGCGATGTGGATATTGGTCAACTAGGAAGTGAAGTTAGATCTCCAATTCATTTAACTCAACAGCCAAATAGTTATACTGCCCATGTGTTCTAGTATATAACCAACAACCTGGTAGTTAAGCCTATAGGTATTCTATCCCATTATCAGCTACTGGATGGTAGAGAATATTTTGAATGTTGTATACACATTGTTCAGTCATCTGTGTGTCTAGTGCAGTTTGCTGCAAAGACTGGAGAACATAGTTCACACATGGAATAGGACATCTTATTAAACCTTTGTTTGCCCTCCCCGAGTCTCCTGGGACCTCACCCATCTTCAATGAGTTCTCAGATATAATTAATGGTTCTGGGGTTGCTGCAGCTAGTTCCTTAAGTACACTGGGATGAATTTAATCAGGTCCTACCAAATTGAATATATCTAACATATCTAAATATTATTTAACCTGTTCTTTCCCTCTTTTGACTCATGTTCCTTCTTCGTTGTTAATATTAATTGCGTTGAGTTTCTGGTCACCATTAACCTTTTTAGTGAAGACTGAACAAAATAGGCAATAAACACCTCAGCCTTCTTGATGTCATCAGTTATTAGCTATCTTTCCCTGCTAAGTAGAGGACCAACATTTTCCTCTGTCTTTATCTTGCTCCTAATGTATTTAAAGAACCGCATCTTATTCCCTTTTATGTCCCTTGCTTTTGTTCCTACATCTTTGTGCTATTCTTTTGTACTTCTTCTTAGCAATTCATCCATGTTTCTACTTTTTGTAGGATTCCTTTTTATTTTCGGGTCATTAAAAGAATTACTGATGTAGCCACGTTGGCCATTCTTCCTAACTTTCCTCCGCATCGGGATAGTTTGCAGTAGTTTTTTTAATATTGTCTACTATAGTTTCTCCATGAGAAACTGACAGCTCTCTTGAATTCTTTTTTCCCTTAAATTTTCTTCCCATGGGACTTTACTCCTACCAGTTCTTCATTAGTTGGCTTTTTTGAAGTCCATTGTCTTTTGCTACTCTCACTCCTTTCTTTCCTTAGAAGCTACTTCATGTTTTCTCCCAGTGGTGCAAATCTTTGTTTATTCCTTGAAATGCTTGAAAATGGCACCAGCCTCTTTTGAGATGTATATTTGGAAACATTTTGCAACTAAGTGCAAGGCACCTAATGTAATAACTTCCTAATATCATTGCTATGTAAATGGCAAGATGTTTTATGTACCAATATGAATTCCAATAGCCTTGCTATGACTGGTTACTAATACGAGAAGCCATCTGGAGTATAGAATATTGATACTAATTGGAGAATTAATTAGTTATCTGACAATGCTTAAACAACTCACTCACCCAACTCAGAAAGACAAAAGTCACCACTCCAACAATTGTTAAGAAGAAAAGACAATCAATTCTTTAATGACTAATCAAGTTTAACGAGACTCTAAGAATTAATTAAAGTTAAAAAGACTAGTCTGAGAACTGAAAGCTTTCATATCTAACATAAAGGTGTTTGGACTTCTTTGACACAAAATTTTAATTTCTATTAAACACTGATGGATCTGAAGGACTATCTCAGAAAATGGACTACATAAAAGAGAGTTAAAACTCTAACTTTAAAGATGTTCTGAGAATTTCCCACCACAAAGAACAAAGGCAATCCGAGGTATACTGAATATGTATTAAACAGATTACACATTAATGAGATTTACATGTCACTAAGACCAGCCCACAAAGACATTGAGACAATGAAAGGATAACAGCAGCTAAATTTTTAATCTCACCACACTCCTGAAAAGGTGTATTCCTCTTTCCATTATGTTATAGGAAACAGAATGGTATAAAGTCTCGGAATTGTGAAGCAAGCTCTCTCTGCTCACATTTCTCTTCTCCTTGCAAAATCCTCATCACAGCTTCTCATCTCTGCTCAGCAGGCTCTCTGAGCAAGACAGCTAAGCAGAAAACAGCTACAGAGTAGCATCACCTTTTAAAGTCTTCCCACAAATAACTATTCAAAGACACATTCACATTTATTTGTGGTTGTAACTTAATTTGTCACAGCTCAGTTGTACCTTCAGTCTTTCCATGGGCACTCCTTCCAACTGTCAGGCCTCTACCTCCACTTCTCCCAGACTGGAGCTCTGCAATTCATCCCAAGGCTAGAATACCTCTTATTCCCACCATCCAGCCAGGGAAGCAGTGCCTTAGTTCCCGTTGCAATCCCTCATGAGTGCACCCTTCAGTTGATAGGCTTCAGTCCCTTCACCTTTCTTGGTGGAACCCTATAGTTTTACCACTCTTACATGCAATCCTGGGGTGGCAGCCTCCCTGCTTCCAGCCATGTTAACCTGTTAGGCCCAACTGTATTTGGCACCTGTCGAAAACTTCCCTTCAGGAGCCTGTGACCAGCCATTGATTAACATAACTCAGAACATCTCCTTCCAAACAAACATTTTTACTCTTCACCCAAAGGTACATAGGGAGCAGAGACAAGGATTAACGCCACAAAAGGTGTGCACACTTGGGCCTTGCTTAAAGCTTATCTCTTCTCTGACAGGCTCAGGCAAACCTAGCTGTGTCAGACACATCCCGCAGGGCCTCTGTTTCAGTCCCAATCTCCAGGCTGCATTTTCTGCCTTTCTGTCAGTGTTTCACCTGAAGTAACTGCTGGTAACTCCTCCCCTTTCATTCTGAGGGGGTGCTTTTAAGTGTTTATGGTCCTTTTGATCTCTAGGCTCTGGCCTTGGCAAAACAGGGTGTAACTTTTAGTTGGCACCTTCAAAGAGCCTCTTCCCAATTAATGGCCCAGCCATTGCTACCTTTGAAGTTGTTTATCCAGAGATGTCTTATCTCTGACCATTGTTTTGTTTCCAGCTTACTCTTCCAAACAGCCCTTTTAATTCAGCTCTATAGTCAGACAGAATAATAACAAGCAGGTAAACTGAGGTACATATCATAGCCAAAAAGTTCCAACAGAACTATGATATGTTCCAACAGAACTTCTCACCAACACAAGTTGGTCCAATAAAAGATATTACCTCACCCATCTTGTCTCTTTGGTATCCTGGGACCGACACAGCTACAACAACACTAAATAAAGTTCCAAATAATTTCTGTAAATAATAAATTTGAGAAAATTTTAAGATGCTCACAGGCAGTTTGTGAGCAAAGAAGTGAAAGTTGTTGAATAAATGATTCACCAAATTATTTGTCCCTCTTTACTAATTGTTTACAAGAAATCCTTGCAGTCTCATATAATGGGTATTAGAAGGTTGCAAACAGGCAAGAGGAAAATTTGACAAGCACAATAATACCATAATTGCATTGAGAAGTTATTAAATGTACAATAGCCTAATATGTTCAACTGCTATTGTAAAGGCTCAGTTTCTTGTATTTACCTGTACCACATGGTGTAACAGTTTTTCATTGGTACTCCGAATGAATTACTGTCCTTTGCTCTTGAATAACCTCATCTGTCATCACAAAATAACCTTATATCAAATATCTCCCTTGGTGTTGCATATTTAAGTAAGCCTAGACTTTTGATGACTCTGGTACTTAATCAAACCTGGCACACAATTTACATCTACTAACTTTGCCATGAGACTATAGTCTGACTCAGTACTGTTGATATCCGCAACAGAATGCCACTACATGTGTAACTGAGCTGAATTTGGATTTTTGTTACAGAATCATTACATAGGTAGATTTTTTTCCTCTAATACTACCATGCAGTATTACTTAATCTTGTTCTCTTTGACTATGTTAAAAAGTAGACATTTTTTGTCTGTAAACGCTATTTTTGCATCTTAGATGCACCATGAGACTGCAGCTTTGCTGAAACGATCACCTTGACTGTTCCATTCCACTAAGAAAGTCTCTATATTGCTTAGAAACATAAGGAATAATTAGACAGGAGAAAAATTAAAATATTTTAACAGGGTACTGTGACAACTTCCACCCCTTAAAATGTGGATGTTGTCAGAAAAAAACTATGTAAAATGGTACCTTTTAGTCAACAGACAGTAAGTGTATTGGGGGCACAAGCTGATTATTTTAGTGACAAAAATAATTTTTTACTATTTTTCAGTCCTGCTAGTATTGCAGAACCAGCACAGGTCTGGGTCACTGAACTGGATTCTACTGTATCAGCAAGGTTGTTAAAGTAAGAGATTATAGTAATCAGTCACATTTCACTAGACCATGTATCTAATTACAGTCATACATTACTGTAGAGGATTACTCTTAGAAAATGTAATTTGAATGAGTAATCTTATTTTGTTAATGGTAAACAATAACTTAGGTTGTTTTTTACTTTGGCTTATTACCTCTACCAACCCCATCCCCTTCATTGTAAAAACTAAGAATCCACTGTCCAGATCTTTCTGAATAAAGCCTAGCATCTGGGTGTCAATAGCATACCAAAAGGGAGAGAGTTGGTTGTTTTTTCTCTCCAAAGAGGAAGAACAGACGTTGGAAGAAGACTGGCAGTAGAGGGAAATGATTGTGAAACAACTACTAGTAGCTCTTCCACTGCAGCTGCCCTTCTCTGCATGGCCTGTTCTAAAGAGGGCGCTGCCTACTCTAGTCGTGATTAGAGAAAAAAGCTCCAGTTCCCAACAGGATTCAGAGACCTTTATTGAGTGAAATCCTGGCCCCACTGAAGTCAATGGGAGTTTTGCCATTGAGGCCAGGATTTCATCCATTACGTCGAAGAGGGACCTCACTGCTGGTAAGGTTGCCAGGTGTCCGGTTTTCAGCCAGAATGCCTGGTCGAAAAGGGACCCTGGAGACTCCGGTCCACACTGCTGACCGGGCCATTAAAAGTCTGGTCGGCGGCGCAGCGGGGGCCCGGGGCTAAGGCAGGCTCCGTGTCTGCCCTAGCTCTGCGCGGCTCCTAGAAGCAGCTGCCAGGTCCCTGTAGCCCCTAGGTGCTGGGGTGGCCAGGGAAGCTCCGCATGCTGCCCTTGCCCTGAGTACTGGCTCCGCAGCTCCCACTGGCCGGGAACCGTGACAATGGGAGCTGCGGGGAGCAGTGCCTGTGGGCATGAAGGCAGCGCGCACCGCACAGAGACGCCTGGCCACCCATGTGCCTAGAGGCCGCAGGGACCTGGCAGCCACTTCCTCGGAGCCACAGTAAGCACCGCCGGGACCCCGCACCCTCCCCGGCACCCCAATCCCCTGGCCCAGCCCAGAGCCCCCTCCTGCACCCATAGGAGCTGGAACTAGTAGTGTGGGGGGTGCTGGAGCATCCCCTGGCTTGAAGTGGTTTCCATTATATTCAGGTTTACAGTTTGGTTCAATGGCTCTCAACACCCCCACTATACAAATTGTTCCAGCCCCCCCTCCCCCCCGCTTGCACCTCAAACCCCTCATCCCCGGCCTCACCACCACCACCCACATCCCAACCCCCTGCCCCAGCTCAGAGCCCCCTCCTGCACCCCAAGCCCCTCATCCCCGACCCCACCACCAGCTGGAGCCCTCACCTCCCTGCACCCCAACCCCTGGCGTAGCCCAGAGCCCACTCCTGCACCCCAAACCCCTCATCCCCAGAGCCTGCACCCCCAGCCCAGAACCCATACCCCCTGCTCCAGCCTGGTGAAAGTGAGTGAGGGTGGGGCAGAGTGAGCGACAGAGGGAGAGGGGATGGAGTGAGTGGGGGGCAGGAAAGGGGAGTTTGGTTTTGTGTGATTAGAAAGTTGGCAACCCTAACTGCTGGTGTCCTTTTTTCTTCATTGGCCTTTTCACCAGAGATATTTTTCTTAACTTTAAAAATATGTTGAAGGGGTAGGTACTGGCAGCTTCAATTGCCTATCCCCGAGGCAGAGCTAGGACTGGGAAATGTCGGACACAGGTCTGACGCTTCAGTATCAAATCTCTTTTCCAACTCCATTACTGCTATTGCCTGCCACTTTCCTGAAAAGAGCTGCAGTCCATCACTCTGGACTGGTGAATCTGAGAATGAAGAAACTATGCTTATTCTGCCTTCTACTCTGGCATTACATAATGTGGCTGCATTGTCCATATTTCAGAAGAAAATCTGAAACCTGAATCAGTAAGTGTTACATGTGTCACCCGCTCTCTAGAATTTTTGTCACTTCATGCAAGATTCAGAAGGAACTTGAAAAACTAAATCTTGTTTTAATGATCTGATATTTGATGCTAAATGCTTTCAAATTGTTGCAGTATCAGCCATAGTAATATTTTAATATTTGATTAACTAAATTAAATAAATTAGTAATGCAATTAAAATGCTATTCTCAGCCTCCGAAATTACTGAAAATTAGAAGAAAAATGTATCAGTTCATGGATATTACAGGAAGCATTGCAAAAATAACATTACCATCAGCCCCTGAAATAACAAGTCAGCTGATTTCAATAGGCTCTAACCTTTGGTAACTGGAGACTGTGTGTTGTGTGAATAGAAATCCGATCTCTTAATAGTGTTCTTACCTTGGAAATGTACAGGTGAATGTTGAGTCTGTTTAACCCTTAATTCCAAAGCTAAATAAGAATGCTGTTAAATGAGCTCAAAATTTATACAGCAATTGTTCTCAACTTTTACTATGCTGTGACCCCCTTTTCCATATAGGGACCCCTGTTCCTCCAATCTAGCCAAGAACCCCTCTAGCAGTATGGGAAGTGCAATCCCTTCACACCTCTCTGGGGCTCCGCGATGGGTCACGACCCCATGTAATCCTTGACATACAGTATATAATTTCTCGTTCCCAGTTATCCAATTACTGTCTAGTCTAGTTTAAAATTCATACTCAGTTGATTGTATAGCCAACTACTGGAGTGTGCTGCACTATTTGAAAGACCTCTTCTTTCAGTTTGACTTTCAAGTCCATTCAATTTTGCTGGTTATTAGGTGGAGTTATAAAATTCATGACAAATAAAATTCTAACAGTTAGAGCCAGCCACAAGACATCTAAGTACAAGTAATTCTTTTGCTCCCCTGCTAATTGGCCTGAAGAAGTTATTTAGACAACCAAGAATTGGCAGTGTTCCACCCAGCATGCACTTATAAAATTGCACATTGTCTGGAAATACATGTGAAAAAGTTATTTTCCCGAGAACAGGAGTGCACTGTTTGTAATGCCTTTAAATGATATAATGGAGACCAAATGATTCTTTTTTTTTTTTTTTTTTTTGCTTGTTATTCTGCAGAACACCAGGTTATCTTTTCAAGCCTGTATAACATATTGCCTCTGTACAATGTGATGTATCATTACTATAAGAATACATGAATCACAAGGAAAATAATCCAAATAATGTTCACTCTGTAAGAGCTATTGTAGTATGACAAGAACAGCAATATGAAATTAGCATGTGAGCGCCAGCCATTTGATCTGGACTCATATTTACATCACACAGTCCACAACAATATTTAAAAAAATGTAAACTCTTCTCTACTTACACTAAAACTACCAAAATACTTAATAATTGTATATTTTTAAAGTTATTTAGGCATTGACTTAAATGAAGCTAGGTCAAGCCTTTCATTGGGTAAGTGTGGAGGACAGACTGATGATAAGCCCAGACAAGTTTCAGCATGGTAAAAGTACACAAATTAACAAGGAAGGGTATTAGGAAGAAAGAAAAACACACAAATGAGAGTAATTTTTTTCCAGTGTAGAGGGAAAGGTGTTTCTCTGCACCTATTGCCGCCTTACAAAGATAGTCAGTATAAACAGTCTTACAAGAGTCTAAGTCTATTACAAACAGTAAGATGTAACAGAATATTTAGCATTTATGTAGTGCTTTGCATGTTCATAGTAACTAATAAATCTGCATAATATACCTGTGAGGAATGTAGGTAGAATTATCCTCATTTTACAAATAAGGCAAATTTTGACATTAAAAATGGCTTGTCCAAGGCCCCACAGCAATTCAGTAACAGAGCTGAGACTAAGCTCAGGGGCTGTGGATTCTGTGTTCCAAGCTCGTGGAAAAAGACTTGAAGGTGGGTCTGGAAGAAGATTGTAAAGGGGGTTGTGATGCTGACAGACCAGGCGTCAGCTCACGCCAAAGCCCTTGGGCCTCACTGAACACTGACAAATACATAGTTGGAAAACAATCTGGGTCATCTGTGTGTTAGTTTTGTTAAAATAGATATTAGAGTTATAAGAATATGTGTAGTGTTTAGACTTTATGAAATGCATGTAGGATGCTGTATGTATTAATCTTACGTATAATAGCTGTATCCCATGGTACAAGGTAATGTTTAAGTATTTGTTCTGTAACTATAAAAGTGTTTGAACATAAGAACGGCCATACTGGGTCAGACCAAAGGTCCATCTAGCCCAGTATCCCCCGTCTTCTGACAGTAGCCAATGCCAGATGCCCCAAAGGCAACGAGCAGAACAGATAATCAAGTGATCCATCCGCTGTTGCCCATTCCCAGCTTCAGGCAAAAAGGGACACCATCCCTATCCATCCTGGCTAATAGCCATTGATAGACATATCCTCCATGAACTTATCTATCTCTTTTTTGAACCCTGTTATAGTCTTGGCCTTTACAACATCATCTGGCAAGGAGTTCCACAGGCTGACTGTGTGTTGTGTGAAAAAATACTTCCTTTTGTTTGTTTTAAACCTGATGCCTATTAATTTCATTTGGTGACCCCTAGTTTTTGTGTTATGAGAAGGAGAAAATAACACTTTCTTATTTACTTTCTGCACACCAGTCATGATTTTATAGGCCTTGGCTACACTGGCAATTCACAGCGCTGCACTTGCTGCGCTCAGGGGTGTGAAAAAACACCCCCCATGCAAGCTATTCCCCTCGGAGAGGTGGAGTACTTGCAGCGCTGCGAGAGAGCTCTCGCAGCGCTGGCGGCGCGACTACACTCGCGCTTCACAGTGCTGCCGCGGCAGCGCTGTGAATCCGCGAGTGTAGCCAAGGCCATAGACCTCTATCATATCCTCCTTAGTCATCTCTTTTCCAAGCTGAAAAGTCCCAGTCTTATTAATTTCTCCTCATATGGCAGACGTTCCATACCCCTAATGATTTTTGTTGCCCTTTTCTGAACCTTTCCCAATTCCAATATATGTTTTTTGAGATGGGGCAACCACATTTGCATGCAGTATTCAAAATGTGGGTGTACCATGGATTTATATAGAGGCAAAATGATATTTTCTGTCTTATTCTCTCCCTTTCTTAATGATTCCCAACCTTCTGTTCGCCTTTTTGACTGCCGCTGCACATTGAGTGTATATTTTCAGAGAACTATCCACAATGACTCCAAGATCTCTTTCTTGAGTGGTAACAGCTAAAGTTTGGTAAAACTGTAAAACCCCACAGTCAGGAGAGATGCATTACTAAGTGTGAAATGCTAGTTTACCACAAGAGGTGTCATCTCCCCAACAAAAGAAGGCCTATAGACACCAAACATCGTGGAACATCAGTGGACAAGAGACTTTGTTGATTGCTTCCCCCACACCCATGAAGAGGAGGCATGCACAAACACTTGTCCCATCACAGCTTGAATGCTGGGGGAAGGGCATAAAAATCCATGTCAAGGAGAAATTATCACTATGCTGTTTGGAATTTGGAGAGGGAAATATTTCTAAACATAAGCAAGGGATACCCAAGCTGCTTGTCTTATCTTTGCCCTAAAGAACATATAGAGTTTACATATTACAGCAGATACTATTACCTTTTGGAACCTAAGATTGTGTCTCCTTTATGTGTGTGTATGTTTACCTGCTTTAACCTTGTAAATAATTCTTATTTCTTTTTCTTAGCTAAATAAATCTTTAGTTAGTATTATAGGATTAGCTAGAAGTGTTTTCTTTGGTTTGAGATCTGACGTACAGTTGCCCTGGGGTAAGTGTCTGGTACTTTGGGACTGGAAGTAACCTGAATATTATTGTGATTTTTTTGGTATGAGGGACCATCTATCACAAAGGCAGGCTTGTCTGGGTTGCAAGATAGACCAGAGTGCCCAAGGGGATTGTCTGTGACTCCTGTTACAGTGCTTTCGGAGTTCACACTTGTTACTTGGTTGGTGAAATCTAATTATAGAACATACAGCCAGTTTGGGGTTTGTGCCCTGTTCTTTGGCAGTCTGCCCTGAGGTTGTCAATCACAGTCATGAGTTACTCTAAACAGCTTGACAGGGGTAGTTAGGTTAGTTTCCTGGATTCAGTGATGTGGACATGGGGAAAGGGGAATAAAAGTAGAGGTAGAAGAGAACTAGATTGTAAACACTCTTGGTGAACTCTTTTATCTAGAGATTTCAAGTCATATTCCCCCTGCACAAGCCCTATAAGGGCAAATCAATTTTTAAAAATTTCTAGATAATGGAAAGCCTATGCTATGTTTTTGGATACAAGAACCTCTCTTTCCCCCCAAGCCTAGCTGGCAAAGTAAGTGATCTGACTGCTTCAGTAGCTGTTTTTACCCTATAATTTCTTTCTTCCTGATGCATGCTACTTTTTTTCACAGTCCCTCTCTGTTTTCCATTCTTCCCAGTCTCTGCTCCATTTGTGCCCTCCCTGCCTCAGCCTCATTTTTGGGGTGGTGTGTTTTTGTTTTGTTTTGTTTGGACTTTAAGTCTCTATCCTTTCTCTGTTCTTTTTCTTGGTTTCTCCTTAGAGGAATTGGAACACTAGAGTTGAACTTTTAACTACTGACGTTCAAATGAGTTCAACATGACCCAAAGGAGATCACCCGTTCCTCATATATACACATATAGAAATAACTTTTCCTCTGGTTTCTCAAAAAATGTAAATGTTTCAGTTGTCATATTTAGAACATTGCATCACAAACATGACCTACAAAGGAAAAACCTTGCGCTTTGCCTCTTATTCTTTATAAAGTATACAAAAAACATGACACATTTTGGTTTGCTTTAAATTCTGCTTGTTGTTTTACTTTAGAGATATCAGGAATATGAATTCTGGTCTTGTTTTTCTGGAGATCTCCTTGGAGAATCCAGAGGAGTGGTTTGTGATCTTTCACGGCTGCTTATTGATGAATCAGAAACACTGAAGGTTTAATATTTTTTCCAGGGCTCTGTAGTTAAATTGGTGTTAACTTAAATAACAACAAAAACAGTTTTAAACAGTCTAAATTAATACCATTTCCACTTTCAATTAGTCTGGTTTCACTTTCTTGGTATTCTACCTGCGATATTCTAATGCTCTTAGTTCTCCAGTTGCACATAGAGCCTTGCAGAAAAAAGACAGATGTTACCTGTGTGACGTTGCACTCTATATGATTTTATGAAAGTATGCTAATGAGTATGAATATAATGTAACTGGAATATGCTTCGTGCAAAAGGTATCTTGTAAGGTATCATTACAAAGCTTATAATCTACTGAGTGTGGTCATCCTATTTGTATAAATGTATCACTCTTGCATCTGAAACTAGAAATATAAAATATAACTCTGAGGGCCTATTGTAATTATGCAAAGTGTGGGCCATTGATGGTGGTTTGGAATCTTGATGGCTCCCATTAACCAGGACAATTGTCTGTAGATGGCTCTGTTTTACTTGAGTCTTCCTGTATGCTGTGTGCTGGCAAGTGGGTAATGAAGTCTTACAGTGACATGTGATCATGTCACCTGACCTGGAATCCATCTTTAACCTGGTGCTTTTCCATACACCTCATTTATGCATGAATATACCATTAGGAAGCAAAACAGGGCACAAACCCTTTTCTCCCTGTCACCCCTCTCTCCTGTCAGTGTGCAGACTGTCTTTAAAGTATCGAGTAAGCAGAAAGCTCTTTTCTCCAATTACATCATTTTAATTGTGGCTTCCCTCTGGCGTTCTAACAGGTGGTGTTTCAGTGATCAAGCATCTACATCCTCATATAGTGCACTAGACTATCACTGTACTGATCTAGGATTGCTGATCTACTGTCACCATCATTTTTAGGTGCCAAAAACAACCAAGTCTCTAGGCAACTGAACTTTTTAAAAAGAAATCTTTTCCTTTTTGTAAGCATCAGAGAGTGGTCAAATCCCACTTTCATCTCTTGTGGGAGATTTTGACAGTCTTTGCCATGATTTTCCCTCATCTTGCTCTCAAGAAGGTAACATTATAACACAGCCATATTGGAAATGATACCCTGAGGATCAGCTCAGATTTACCTTGCATATGACAAAACACCTAAGAATGTTTAGTCATCATTCAACAAGCTGAATATTGCAGTTGCTATTCATTCAAAGAGCTGTTGCTATCTGTACAGTAATACTGAATAGGAGTATTGTTTTAGTGTACAAGGAATTTTCTTTTTTTTTCTTTAGGTGGTTTATCATTGAAAAATATAGAATTTAGCTGGTTTTCAGTAATTATGTGTTAGTACATGGATCACAAAATAGCTTTTCGTATTATGTCATTACTAGAGCTGGACAAACTTTTTCAAAGCATTTTTTTTTTTTTAAGAAAAATGCAAATTCAGGTTGACCAAATTATTTGTGAATTTGTATCAAATTCCCCAAATTGTTTTGGTTGGAAAAAAATTCTAAATCTACTGAGTTGCTATTTTTGAAACTAAACACTTGGATTTTTCAATTCAAAATTACTTTGTTTTGAATTTTACTTCTATTTTATTTTTAAAAATTCAAAGGTAAAAAAAGCTCAATGTTTCATTTTGGGTCAGAATAAAATGTTTTTTGTGATCCAAAACAAACTGATATTTTTGGTTTGCTGAGAAATTTGAAAAATTTTAATTTCAGCGCAAAACATTTCCCCCCCGTTTTTGGGCCACTAAACCAAAAAGTGGGTTATTCAGCATTCTAATTATTACACTGTCATTTCAGGCAAAACTACTTATCTTTCCCTATTTGTTTTACTATCTGATCATGCAATGAAACATCATTTAACTTTTGGGGTGTGGGTGTGTCTCAGCCTACACCAGTGCAGGCCAATCATTATAATCAGACAGGGGGACAATAACTAGAAGTCACTTATTTCTGTGCCCACCAGACACATAGCTCTCTCTCCTCAATTTGTGAATTTTGAGAACTGTAAATTAACATGGATTAGAACAACATATAACAACTTTTAATTTTGTCTCATTGAAGGAAAGGTGTATGCATGAGTATAGCAGTCACTTGGTAAGAAATTATTTTTTCTGTGGCTCTCATTTATTGCCAGTACATACTGCTGAGATCTGACTGACAATTACCTAACAGGCTGAACACAGGAAGGGGAAAACAATGATACATTTAGAGAGAACCATTTCAATTATGAGTCTCCCCAATCTGTTGTCCTAGAGTCTAGGATCCAGATCATCACTAGATGACAGCTGCTCAACAAAATACAGAGGGATGAGATGAATATTGCACAAAGGAGGATTAGGGTACAATGGCTTGAAAGACTCACCAGCCAAACACCATACTCACTAAAGCCCACCTGAATATTGCACTTGAAGGCAGTGAAAGATGGTACCTACTTTTATGGAACCTCAGTGAGTCAGGCAAGAGACCTTTGTTAAAAACCCACTGTAGAAATTCAATGCAGAAGAGATCAACTTGTTTAGCTGATATCCATGGTATGGCACAGACCTAACTAAAGACAGATCTATGATACTGCATGTCAGTGAATTAAATTGTTTCCTAAAAGCTTATCGTAAGTAGCACTCTAACATGCACAACCTTTTCATGTGCTTCACTCATGACTCAGGCTCTGTGTTTGTCACGGAGGTCACGGAAATCACAGATTCTGTGACTTTCCATGACTTCTGCAGCGGCTGGTGTGCCTGGCCCGGGGGCCACCTGAGCAACTCGGGCAACCCCTGGGTCAGGCACACCGGCTGCTGCTGGGGCAATCTCGGGGCTCCCCCAGCAGCAGGAGTTTGGGTGTGGGGGAGGTTCAGGGCTGGGGTGCAGGGGCAGTGCTTACCTTGGGGGGGACTCCCCGGAAGGGCGACAGGAACTCCCCTCCCACAGCTCCTAGCTCCATGTGCTGCCTCTGCACCACCCCACAGCTCCCATTGGCCGCGGTTCCCAGCCAATGGGAGCTGCAGAACTGGGGCTTGGGGCGGAGCAGAGGCAGCACATGGAGCTAGTAGCCGGGGTTGCCGCTTCCCAGGAGACGGGTAGAGAGCCTGTCCCAGCCCCCCCAACTCCCTCCCAGCACCTGCGGCGCCCCCTGGGATGTGCCCCACTCCAGCACCCATGGTGGCGCCACCCAGGCCACCCCCCCAGCACCTGTGGTGCCCCCAGGGCCACCCTCCAAAGCCACCCCCCCCCCAAGTTTTAGTCGGGGTATATAGTAAAAGTCATGGACAGGTATTGGGCCATGAATTTTTGTTTACTGCCCAGGGCCTGTCCATGACTAAAACACCTTTTGACTAAAACGTAGCCTTATTCACGACCCAGATCAAAAGTCTGAGGAGTTGCACTTGCTGGTTGAAGCAAGGACTCTGGGGTCGTAGGTCATAACACAAAGGGTGCTAAGCTCATCCCAGAATCACTCTTCTTCCATTGTTTTCCATTCCACTGAAACTTTCAGTGTTCTCATGACTCCACAAAAATAATTCAGTGATTCAGGAAGTTGATTACCAAATTCTCTTATCACTTTATTTATTATGTACCTTGAACTGACCCATTGATCTGTATACAAGGTATTCAAATTTTCTAAGTATTTTCTAACCTGCTTTTTTCAATAACTATTTTATAAGGTCTTCATTACATTCTAATATTCATTTCTCTTGTTAAAGGCAGATTTTAAAAAATGAGTGTATTCAGTATGGCACCCTCCTCATTAATTAGTGGGACTCTTTCCCCTCTCTCTCTCTTTTTGCCCGATACATTTGTAAAAGCCTTTATCCACATATCATATCAGTAGACACTTCTGTAATATGTGAGCTCTCTACAAATCCTCTATTTGTTCATTACTCTTTCATCTTTGAGACTCCTCTTTGCAGTGCCCAGTCCAAATGATATAGTCTTGAACTAAAAACTGAAGAGATATGGTGAGGAGCGGGATAATATGTAATGACTTGAAGGCTTTAGTTAGAGAGGGATTTGCATGCTGTGTATCTATATCTACTTGTCAGTCTCCTTGACTAATGGCAACAAGGATGGATAGGAAAAACTGCAACCTGAAACTTTCGCAGCAAACATACTGATTTTAACAATTTTAAATCCAGTACCAAACACTGGGCTTGGATAGACCAGACTGCTAGAGATGGGTCCTTTAAACTGAGAACTGTGTAGATGATGTGTGGGACTTTAGACAATAAAGTTAGTAACAGCAATACTGTCACCTCCCAAAAATCCATAACTGACTTACTGATGCTCAAGTACCTTGGAGAGTTAGGACTGGAAACCTCTGATGTCATTGGTCTTCATGTGACAATCTGGAGATGAGGCTTTGTGACAGTACATGTGGGTCTGGGAACACTGCAAGCATGAAATTTAAGGACTGCAGTTGAAAGGAACAATTGCAACAGTGTTGTAAAATACTAAAAAATTAAACAGACTTATGTAAATTTGAGAGCACCGTTTTAATCTATAGTTTAAAGAAATATATGAAAAAGAAGAAAAATCTTCTCACCAAATTTTCTAGGGATAGTGTTTCTCTTTGCGTGTTCCCCTCCCACATTTTGCTACAGTTTTCAACCAGCAAACAATTCCTTAATTTTCCTAGTGTTCTCTGTTTCTCTGTGGAGGACTTTGCTGGTTCAGGCAATCTAGTAGGCTAGCTTGTTGAGCTATCTCTACAGTATGAGTTTTACACCTGGGTGCTCATCAATCATCCTAAGAACCATTCTGCACGAGCTATGTCATAGGAATGTGAATTAAAATTGCTTCTGCAGTGCCAGAGAACACAGAGAAAAATCCCCATGGGCTTCAAGGAAAATGCCAGCCAACCACTAAAAGGCCTGCAGGCCAGATTTTAAGAATTGTCCCACTAGAGGAAAGGCAATCTGGGGCTGAATTTTTAATTAAAAAAAAAAAATCAGTTCATAAAATTAACAGCAAGCAGCTCTCATAAATTATAAGATACTCTACATAATTTATTTACAATTATACTAAATGTTGAAGTTTAAGCTTTCCCTTTTTAAATTTTCCATTATTAACTATTTTGAGTCTGTGCTTATGTACCTGATATGTGCATCCCATAAGGACTGAAAATTTTCCAATATTGTGGATAGTTTAAAAACAATAAAATAAACTGTCAAGAAATTTTCATCTCTTCTGAAAAAAAGACAATTACAATTATGTTAATTTGGCAAACTATGTGATATAGCAGCCACTATAATAATTCCTATAAGTCCCACCATATCAAAACTACATGTAAATGTTCTGAGTGTGAATTAGAACTTCATCAGGGAAGACTCATTTATTCAATAACGTTTTATTAAAATCTTTAATTTTGTGTCTTGAATACTTTTTGGGGGGCTGGAGAATGCCTCTTTCTTAGCTGATGCTTTGAAGACAACAAATTAATTAAACTCATCAACTGGAAGAAGGCTATTATCAATAATAAAATCTGAGCATTTACTGTGGTTTAACATGGTCTAAAGATTGCATTAATGAGTCTAGTAGATACTACAGTACTATAAAATCTGAACTCTTACTGTTTTATGTGGTCTATTACTTGCATTAATAAGTTTATAGAAAACCTACAATGCAGCTTTTTTATAAAATGTATTAGATATGGTTAAGTCACAAGGGTCAACTTAAACTATTTCATTTATAATATAGTAGCCTTTAAATAGAGGCAAACAGAGGGTACTTAAGAGATTTAAGTTGAATGTTATTAAAATATATTATTAAATCGGAACAATTATCTTCTTTCACTGAGATCTGAGTTAAAACTTCCAGTTCTGACCTAATTAAGTGGTATTTCATGGCATGAATCCTGAAAAAGAAACTATATTTGTAAATTCACTTCTCATATTAGAAATCTTGGGAGTTCTCATTAACTGAAAATTACAGTAGTGCAGTCATGAACACTTTTGTCATCTACAGATGAAATAAGGTCTGTGTGAAGTTGTCAACTACCATTTCTGCAATTCTGCCTAAAACAAAAAGGGCCCAGTTTGAAGCCCTTACTCACGCTGGTGAGTACTTATTAACACAAGCACTGCCACTGAAGAAACTGGGACTACTCATGTGAGTAGTTGGTCACCAGTGTGAGAGAGAATTGCACCACTGCGCTCCAAATAACGTACTGATAAAAGCTGTGCGTAGGTATCGTAAGGCACAATTTGTTCCATTGACATATTTCTCACATAGTGTTGTATCTAAAGCTGACAACAGAAGTTGTGTGTACATAGGGGATGCAGTAGAATCCTAATTGGCACACCCAACTGGTAACAGAGACACACCAATTAGCAATTACCTCAATTATCAAAAGTTTATAGGAACATACTGAACTGCTGTAGAGTTGGGCTTGTTTCCTGAATTGCTAACCTCCCTGCCCCCACGCCCCTTCTATATCAAGGGGCAAATGATCCCCACATTACCCTGCAGGCCCACGCAGACCTAAATACAGCAGACACGGATTCTGCTGCACTGGGGGTGGGGGTTGATTCTGGTCCCAAGAAAGGGAAAAGGGCCAATTGGTCCATGACTAAATTCATTCACTGGGCATGACCCCTGAGAGGAGTGTTACTGGGCTGCATACTTAATGCTGAGGCTCATGCTTTGTGGTCTGGTATTACAATGTAATACACCTCAGTTAGTTCAAGTTAAAATAAAATGAGTTATCTTTACAGCCAATTTTCATTGAGCAACATTTCCTTTACTTCACAGAACTATTACTTGTCAGCAAAAACTGAGTTCAAAAGATGTCAAACCCACACGTGATATTTTCTCAAATTCTTCTTTATTTTATAAAATGAAGAAATAGGTTATACATTGATTCCTATCATCTTATCCCTAAATATCTGGTTAGTTGTTGTACCCCGGTCTACCACCCATTGCAAAGAAATGTCCAGTTCCATCCTGAATTGATGTGCATTATTTCTATCACTGAGTTTGGCTGCTTGTTTCATCTTCCCAGTAGTTTTTGCATAAATGGTATTCCACCAGGATGTATCAAATGCTAGTCTCTGCCTCAGCATCTGTACTTTATTAATACTGTTTGTTATGCTGTCTGGAGTGGCTCACAACCGAGAGCAGGGCCATCCTTACCCATACGCAAAGTATGCAGCTGCGTAGGGCACCAGAGAGTTGGGGGGGGGGGGCGGGCTGTGTAGGGCACCAAAATAGCTAGGGACGGCCCTGACTGAGAGTGCCAACCTCAAAAGCAGGGCGGACACCCCAAATTGGTAGTACGTTCTATCATTAGATTTCACCAATCCAGTAACAAATGTGAACTCCTGGATCACTGTAACAGTGTTACCGTGGAGTCACAGCCAGTTCCCTTGGGCACTCCAAGCTATCTGGCCACCAGCAAGCTGGACTTGGTGATAAATGGTCACTTATACCAAAAATCACAAAATATTTAGGTTGCTTCAGTCCCAAGAGATCACTTACTTTAGATCTCACACCAAAGACAATGCTAATGCTAGTAGCCAATCCTATATTAACAAGGACTTATTAACAGGGACAAAAAAATGAGAGAGTTATTTACAGGTTACAGCATGCTCCATATATACACAAATGAGTTCAGTCTACAGTTCCAAAGGTGATCGAGGTTTAGTAAAAACAGGTCACCGGCCTTCCATGAGGCCCGAGCACGGAAGGTGTTGAAGTACACCCCGCTGGCCGACACCCTGAGAGCCCAGGGCTACAAGGTCCAGATACATGCCCTGGGCTCATGGGACCCCCACAACGAGACGGTACTGAGAGCAGGCGGAGTTGGTTGACGCTACACCCAGCTCATGAGACAGCTTATGGTGTCCGACACCATCAGGTGGTCCAGAGACATCCATACGGAACACATCACGGGACACCGTCAATACCACGTTGAGTAATCGAGACCACCGACCAGGGAAATAACCCACTTCCTTCCCTGACGAACCAAGGGACGCACCCCACCCATGTAGTTATTAGCTATACTGATACTGACTTGGACCTTGGACTCTTAATACATTCCATGGGTGGCGTACCCGAGCCCACTTATCCTCTGATGCTTTAAAAACTCCCGCACCCCAATCTGGGTCTATGCTGATTATGTGATATGTATGTATCTCGGGATCCTTGTAACCAATACCTGTAACCCCTCATAACTCAAGCCTGACCCCAGATGTACAGTACCTTCCCTCTTAACTTGTGTATATTTAATTTTAAACATTAACTTTAATACAATTTTTAAATCTGTCAGCATTGAACCCTGGGGATCTCTGTTCTTTTGTTTCTTGACTCCAGCCCTTGTAAGAGTCCAAACAACAAAGAGAAGAAAAAATCTTCCTCAGATATCTTTATGTTCCTCTTATATAATTCAAGCTGATGGGAAGTGCTTTCTCACACATAGCACCTTCATGGGTGTAAGAGGGCCATTAAACCAAGCTTTGTGTTGTGATGTTCCACAATGGCCCATTTAGTCTTGATAGTTCTTGATGAGTGGGGGAATCACTTTTCGTACCTTGGTTCACAAGTTAAGAGCAAAAAGAACAGGAGTACTTGTGGCACCTTAGAGACTAACAAATTTATTAGAGCATAAGCTTTCGTGGAGCATATGCATCCGAAGAAGTGGGTTGTAGCCCACGAAAGCTTATGCTCTAATAAATTTGTTAGTCTCTAAGGTGCCACAAGTACTCCTGTTCTTTTTGCGGATACAGACTAACACGGCTGCTAAGTTAAGAGCAGGCATTTTTACAATTATAAAGCAAAACTTACATATTACCTTATATCATGGGATACAGATATTACAACTAAGATTAATGCATGCGGCAACTTAGAAGCATTTTATAGAGTCTAAACACTGAACATGTTTTTAAAAGTTCAACACCTGTCTTGAACAATATTAACAGAGGTGAGCTGATCTGGTTTCCATCTATGAATTTGTAGTGCTCAGCAGCTGATGTCTACAGCCTAGCCCTATAGTCCTGACCTGGAAAAAAAATCCTGTTAACTTCAGGGAGTCCTTTCCTAGCAGCAAGGGCTACATAATAAGGTCTGAAGTCTGGCTAATCATTAGTGCCTCTAAACACTAGAGGCATTTTGACTTGCTCTTCACTGCACTCTTCCAGGCCTTGGCCACACTTGCAGATGTACAGCGCTGTGAGTTAAACCTGTCTTCATACAGCTGAGTAGGGAAAGCGCTGCAGTCTGTCCACACTGACAGCTGCCCAGCGCACTGTCGTGGCCACATTTGCAGCATTTGCTGCGCCATTGGGAGCGGTGCATTATGGGCAGCTATCCCACAGAGCACCTCTTCCCATTCTGGCGCCGTGGGTTGTGGGAAGGAGGCGTGGGTGCGGGGCATTCTGGGTCCTGTCCCAACGCCCCGTGATGCATTGCTTCGCATCCCAGAAATCCCTTTGTTTTCATCCACCTTTGGCGCCATCTTTCAATGGTTTCTGTGCAGCGCGATCTGTCTGCGGGAAATGGAGCCCGAACTGCCGAGGCGTATGCTAACTTATCTCGCCAGCACGTCACATTTGGCTGTCGAACTATTCCTTAAGATCCAACGTGACAGTGAGAGTGAGGAGTCCGACGATGCTATCGAGCTGTGTAACGCGTACGACACGAAATTGCTTGTGGCATTCACGGACATGCTCAGCACCGTGGAACGCCGCTTTTGGGCTTGGGAAACAAGCACCGAGTGGTGGGATCACATCATCATGGAAGTCTGGGATGACGAGCAGTGGCTGCAGAACTTCCAGATGAGAAAAGCCACTTTCATGGGACTGTGTGAGGAGCTCACCCGCACCCTGCGGCGCAAGGACACGAGATTGAGAGCTGCCCTGCCAGTGGAGAAGCGGGTGACTATTGCAATCTGGAAGCTGGCAACTCCAGACAGCTACCGGTCGGTCGCAAACCAGTTTGGAGTGGGAAAGTCGACCGTTGGAATCGTGTTGATGCAAGTTTGCAGGGCCATTAATCGCATCCTACTCAGAAGAACCGTGACTCTGGGTAACGTGCAGCACATAGTGGATGGCTTTGCACAAATGGGGTTCCCTAACTGTGGAGGGGCGACAGATGGGACGCACATTCCTATTCTGGCAAGGATCCGAGTACGTTAATCGGAAGTGGTATTTCTCTATGGTTCTCCAGGCGCTTGTGGATCACCGTGGGCGTTTCATTGACATTAACACAGGCTGGCCCGGAAAGGTGCATGACGCACGCATCTTTCGGAACACTTGGCTGTTCAGGAAGATGCAGGCCGGGACTTTTTTCCCAGAGCGGACGATCACGGTAGGGGAAGTTGAAATGCCCATTGTGATCCTTGGAGATCCCGCTTACCCGTTAATGCCGTGGCTCATGAAACCCTACACAGGGAGCCTTGACAGCAGCAAGGAACGGTTCAACTACAGGCTGAGCCGGTGCCGAATGACTGTGGAGTGTGCCTTTGACAGTTTAAAGGGCCGCTGGCGATCTCTGTATGGGAAGCTGGACTTGGCCGAAAACAGCATCCCTGCAGTTATATCCGCGTGCTGTACCCTCCATAATATTTGTGAAGGGAAGGGTGAAAGCTTCACTCAGGCATGGACCTCCGAGGTTCAACACCTGGAGGCTGAATTTGCACAGCCAGAGAGCAGGGCTATTACAGGGGCCCAGCGCGGGGCTGCAAGGATTAGGGATGCCTGGAGGGAGCAATTTGAGGCTGAAAACCAGCAGTGATATCTGGTGCCCTGCACGGGAGTGAAGTGCAGTAGTTCCAATCTTTAGGAATCAGTGTTTGCTAAGCAGACAAGCAGACTTGCAGTGCCTGTTTATTTCCTGGGCTAAGGAGTCTTTTACTTTATGCAATAATAAAGAATGTTTTCAAAGTCAAAATATCCATTTATTGAAAAGAAACAAGGGGGTGGAGTGGGGAACGGTACAATCACAGATTCGCGTATATCCTGTCTGGTGTGCTGTGCAGTGAGTGCTGCACTTCAGGCTGGCTAAAATGCATGGTGATGGGGGTTGAGTGCAGAGGGTAAGGGTCATGGTTTTCAGGGCCGGGTGGTGAAGATACTGGTGTTGGAGGCAGCTGGTGGCGTGAAGAACACGGAAGTTGGGGAAAGTGGGTTGGAGGTGACAGTGGGGCACAATGGAAAGAGTTTTGGGACAAGGGCTGTGTGGGGGGGTGGCGTTTGCGTTTGCGGTACTGCTCCTTCTGCATGGCTATGAGCTCCTGGATAGCATCTGCTTGGCGCTCCAGGATGCTTATGAGCCTATCAGTGCTTTGCTGCCGGTGCTCCGTGCTTTGCCGCCGGTGCGCTGCGTTTTCCTGGCGGATCCTGCTTTCTCTCTCCCTCCAGTTCTGTGCTTTCTCATTCTCTTTAATAGATTGCTGCATCACTTCTTGCGGCATGTCGTCTTTGCTTTTTCGCGGTCTCTTCCTGAGTCTTTGCAGTCTCTGAGCAAGCGATAAGAGGGACGGCTGAGGTCTCAAGGTTGATGCAGCTGTATAGGCAAAATGCAACATTTAACAGAGGCAGCATTGTTTATACCAGACAGAGTAATGATTCCCCCCGCACTTAAGGAGTAGAAAACACACAGGGTCTACAAAATAGCATAATTTTCCCATCCGAAACAGAGCACACATATCCCACAGGAGCCTCAAAATGGTGAGTAAGGGGGACTGATTGTTTCAGGGCTGCACTGTCCTCTGGGTTTCTGTGCCTTGGGGAGAGCCAACAGCTTCAGGGGGCACCTACACTGAACACTGTCCCAACATTTTCCACAGGAGTTCGTCCTGGACGATATCTCGCTGCTGAGGGTGACCTTGGAAGCAAGGGAGGGTCTTCTACTGCAATGCGGCTTCCGCCCTGGCCCATATGCAGCTTGCCTGTGTGCAGCAATGGTTCCCCCGCCCCTCGCGGCACAGTGGCGCGGACACGTTAGCCTGGCTGGGACAAGGACCACGGTGGCTCTCCCGATAAACCTGCCCAAGCGCATTGCACACGTTCTGGATGAGACATTCGAAGAGATTACCGAGGCCAATTACCGCGATGTGATAAACCACATCAATGCACTATTCCGCATCTAGGCATGCATGCCTAACCCTCCTCTCCCAAAGAGCCCGCACTGAAAAAAAACCCGCTTACCGGGAACCTGCTCTTCTGTTTGTCCTCCACCAAGTATCGGCCGCTGCGACTGGCTACCTTCCTCCTGGTTCGAGAAGAGCTCCTGGCTGCATGGCTCCAGGGATTCCGGGGTGTCTCCATCCGGCCCACCACCCTCACTCCCGTTTTCCTCCTCCTCTTCCCCCCCCCCCCACACCGGCTCTGAAGTGTCCATGGTAGTGTTCGGAGTGGAGGTGGGGTTAACCCCAAGTATCGCATCCAGCTCTTTGTAGAATTGGCAGGTCGCGGGGGGAGCACCCGAGCGGCCGTTTGCGTCGCGGGCTCTGCGGTAGGCACTCTGCAGCTCCTTCACTTTAATCCTGCGCTGCAGGGCGTCCCGGTCATGCCCCTTTCCATCATGTAATTCCTACGGCTGGAGCACAGCTGGGACTGTACAGCTTCCTCCCCCCAAACACTGATGAGGTCCAGCAACTCGCCATTGCTCCATGCTGGGGCTCGCTTGGTGCGTGGAGGCATGGTCACCTGGAAAGATTCGCTGAGAGCACTCCACACCACGCCTGGCTGAGCAAACAGGAAGGGGATTTTTAGAATTCCTGGGGAATGTAAAGGGCGGGTCACATGGTTGGTTACCTGAGGCCAGGGCAGTAGAGTTTAAACTGATGACCAGAGTGGCTAGAACAGGCATTGTGGGATACTGCCGAATACTTCTGGAGGCCAGTCACAGCGCATTGGGCGGCCACACTGGCGCCGCAGCGCTGCAGCAGCAGCGCAATACATGCTATTCCTCTTGGGGAGGTGGAGTATATGCAGTGCTGCAACCACGGAGATACAGCGCTGCAAATGCCTTGCCAGTGTGGACAGGGAGTGAGGGCGCTGTAACTCGCAAGTGTAGCCAAGGCCCCAGTCTCACCAATCCTCCTATATACTCGTTCTAAGCTTTATTCTGTGCCTTTTCCTCTCAAATTACTCCCTCGTCCTTATTCAGTGTTATTTTTCTCCATCTTGCAATAATTCTATTATCACCCTTTGTTTTTTGTTCCGAAGTCTAGCATATGTTCATTGTCCAAAAGCAAAGTTTATCTATTTTCATAGAATCATAGAATATCAGGGTTGGAAGGGACCTCAGGAGGTCATCTAGTCCAACCCCCTGCTCAAAGCAGGACCAATCCCCAGACAGATTTTTTTGTGGAATCTATTGCTCTCCTGAAACTCTGACACATTAGGTGTACTATTTCACCCAATTTGCCAATGCAATCAAATAATTTAAGCAAATCTGTCATGCATGATGTACTTTTTATGAATCCATGTTGAGCATTCCTACCTAAATTATGCATTTACAGATGTTTCATAATTTCATCCCTTATAAATGTTTCTAATTTCTTCCCTCTGATTGAAAGTCAGAACTTGGAGGGGAAGCACTACAAAGAAAGCCCAGGATGTTGCAGGGAATAGTGTTGGTGACACCCTTCTCTCTGGCTCAGTTGTTAACTAACGTCTCAGTATTGTGAAAAGGGGGCAGTGGGCTGTCACAGGTGTATTCTTTCTGATGTAAAACTGAGGTCCTGACTACTTCGCATAATTATAAAGCTGATATAATCTTACAGTGACCAGGTAATAAAAAAACAATTTGTAATGCAAATTCTATAGTCCTTCATTAACTATTGAAATTCAAAAATAACGTAAACTCTAGGCCGCTGACTGACTGTTTCTGTGTAAAGCAAGATTAAAATTTATAAATTTAGCAAGTTTGTTTAGTACAAATCAGTGCTTTATCCAGCTTGTACTGCAGCCAGTTCACATCCATCTAATATGAATGTCATTAAGAAAACATTTTTTCCTTACCTGTCAGTTGCTTTTCTCTGAGATAGAGTGTCTGCTGATCCTTCACAGGTAGATTAGGTCCCCATCACAGAAGTGATTGGAAGCAGCAGAGCTGTCAGTCAGGCAGGCATAAACTGAGGCAGTATTTCTCAACAACCGGTCTGTGGACCAGCACCAGTCTGAGATTTCCCTGACACAGTTTACGAAGGCAACAAGTCAGTCCCTGGTGTAAAAAGGTTGAGAAACACTAAACTAAAGGACCCTCCCCATCAACATCCTGCTTTATCCTGGATACTTCCTAAGCCATGGTGCTAATAATGCAAGTTAAAATAGTAACAAAATGCTTATATAAACTTCTTTAACAGGGCAGGAAGTCTAAGCTGTTAACTCACTACGATAAGATCCCTCGCAACTCTTACAGCACACACTCTGATTAAAAAGAATGAAGTGACAAGTGGGGTGAGGGGGGGAGAATCTTCTCTCTCGCTAGTATCTGAATGGAAGACAAGGGAAGGACATAAGCCAGCAATGAAATAAAAGGGTGGAGAATGTGCTGCATCCAAGGAAGTCTCTACATGCAACTTGTAGTCAAGGTCGCTGGATATTTCTTCAGCCAATGCTGGGGATGTCTCTCATACGGGGTAGAAATCAAAGGGACAAGTGTTTGCGTGCCTTTAGGAACTTAATCTGATCATTTATAAGATTTATGCATGTATTTTTATCCACGGCCAATATCTGTCTGCCTTGTGTCTCCTAGTTGTCCAAGTGATGCCGTGGATGTACGAGACTTGGCTTCACTGACTGTAGCTCCAGGAGAATGATGCTTTTTCTCATTTGTTCAGTAGATAATGGCCCTTACACCAAATCATTTCCTAGTGATGCTACCCAACCCCTGCCAATGGTATCCCATGTGGCAGCTGAATACTGTCAAGAGTCCTGTCCTGTGACAGGATCTGATGGCCAAAATATTGATTTATTTGTGGAATTGCTTAAATAACTAACTTTTTCCAGCATTTCACAGAGAAATGGAGTGCTTACTTAAAAGACAAATCCCCTGAAGTTACCTATGGGGAATGATTTCTTTTCTTTTTTAAATAAAATATTTTAACAAAATAGAAGCATATTTTGCTTCCATAATGGAATAATCAGCATTCTCATAACATCAGATTCATATAATTAGAGCCCTGAGTGGATACGAATTTATATCCGTGGATGCGGATATCCGTGGATATAAATTGGTATCCGCGGAACCGCAGGGCTCTCCCAGCAACTGCAGTGATGAAAGGAGCAGAACATGGGGCCGCTGCTCCCAGAAGTCAGCGCCCTGTGACAGTAGCTCCTCCAGCACGGCTGTACCACCTGCAGTCTCGCCCCCATCCCTTCCGTGCAGCTGTCTGTGTCTCCTGTCTGGGGGCATGAGCACCACTTGAACACAAGAGTGTGACCAGAGTCAGCTGCCGGTGAGCCTGGTGCCTGCCCCAGTGGGTGGGACTGAGAGTGGTACAGCCGTGCCGGAGGAGCTGCCAGTGCGGGGTGCTAGCTCCTTGGAGCGGCGGCCCCACATTCTGCTCCTTTCACTGCTGCAGTTCCCGGGAGAGCCCTGCGGTTCCGTGGATACTGATTTAGATCTGTGAATATAAATTTGTATCCACGCAGGGCTCTATATATAATATTAACCAATATTGTGGATGTGACAATTTGGTCACCTCAAAAGTGAGACAGCCCTGGAACAGACTGCAGAGAACAGTCATAATAATCAATTAAGGAGCTTTGTCAAAGGCTTCAATTAAGAACAATAACTCAGACAATTATGACTTCCTTTCAAAATTGGTTTGTGACTAGGCATCTTTGTAAGTGACCTTGCATGGAAGGGGTACTGGAAAGTGAAAATAAATGCTCCCCTTCTTCCCTCAGGTGAATGAGGCAATACAGGAATGATGTTATCTTATTACCACTGATGTGATATTTTGAAATTCTTTCTGATTAGTGTGTTCTGCATTTAACTTCTTAGTGAACATGTAAATCGTTTTTGAAAAATCAACAAAGAACATTGTCTCCTGCTTTTAACATTTCATATCCCCTTTCCCATTTCACGAAAATGAATGTCAAGTTCCTAAAAGTTACTACTTCAATTTATTTTACGTATAAGAAATAATTGCCTTTAGCAAAATCAACCTCATACTTCTGTGTGATTTGTTTTCCACCTTTATCGGCCCTACTGTCTCCCTCTGTCACTTTCTTCTTTTATTTTTGGTAGAAAACACTGTCTAACTTTAAAAAGTACTTTGTTGTTTAAGTCAATGTGAACTGCATGTCTGCCTCCAAAGGAAGCATTTGGCTCTTATACTTTCTTCCAACTTCCCTTATGCATATTTTACACTTCCAAGTCTTAGCTGTTTATTGCTTCATCATCATCCTTCCCTGATACTTTAAATAGCCACTGAAACTGGATTTTTTAAAATTCCAATCACATTTCATAGTGTTGTTGACAGGCACATACTTTTTTCTTTTGTGCCTCATCCTATTAGAATGTATGTAATTAATATAATTTTACCTGTTACATCACTGTTGGCATTTCCTAAAGAGCAAAATTTGAATAAATAAGATAAATACTGAATAAATTCCATCACCATAACCCTCTAAATTATTATGCAATAACTATCTAATATGAACATGTGTTGCACAAATGTACTATACAAAGATAAAATATTTGTATTAAACAGTAGCTTAAAATAGTGTATAACTTGCACCTATCAATCCTAAAAAGCAGTGTAAATACAAAAGTTTCTGCCTTAATAGAAATGTAATGTTGAAGTCCTGGACCCACTGAAGTTGATGGAAAAACTCCCATTGATTTCAATGGGGCCAGGATTTCGTTCTACGTTTATTTTAAAAATAAAGAAGTGCCAGCTTAATAGTTTAGTGATGATGCTCTATATTTCCCTGTAGTGATCTGAGTTCAACACAATGCAGTGTTACCAGAAGAGAGAATGTCGTCATAAATCTATGAAGTCCATTGAAGAGACAAAGAAAATTTCTCTATCACTCTCTCTTAAGAGATTTGAAAGTGAATTTAATATTCATGAAGCTGAAGGACTAGCAGTACTGGCTTGAGAAATCTGGCAATCTGTCCCAGCAATGTCAAATCCTGACTTGCAACACCATTCCTTTAGATTTTTTTTAAGTCATTTTACATCAGTAGTATCATATAGTGCTGAGGAGGAAAAGAAAACAGACACGATCATCATTATTATTAGTAATTAGCTTAAGGACTTTACAAATACAGTGTATGGCAATCCAGCTGATAATCTAGCAACGCATCTTTGCTCACAAATGCATTGGCCTCTTCCTGAGCCCAATCATGAGCAAACATTCAGGACTTTACCAGACTATTATACTTAATGTTAATGTCACTATGAATCCGTGGAAGGAATAACGTAGCTTGAGAACTCTGCAAGGAATGGGAAACAATTTGAGGTAACCCTAAGAAAAAGGAATTCCAGTTAAAGTTGGCATTTAAAAAAATCTGATTGCTTTTTTTAATTTTCCCGAGGCACTTCAGCTACAGTGGTGGATGTGGTATAGATGGACTAGGATTACTAATGATTTATGATTAACCCAATTAACAGCCTCAAAAAGATCAACAATACCGACAGCATTCACACTATTTATCAATACATTGCATTCTAAAAAGATATCATTTAATGAGGCCCAAATAGTGGAGTTCAGTTATCTAAAGTAACCATGTTTCATCAATAGACATTTTTCTATTTGGCTATATATACTTCAGCGCAATTTCTAGCTTTTTAGTATTTCATGTTAAAACAGCTAATTTGCACACTTTTAATCTTCCCCTCCTACCCCTCTCATTCCACCTCCACCTGTATAAAACAGAATAATGCTGTATGGCACTTGAGAGACTGGCATCTTTGCAACTTATCTTCAACAATCTTGAATCTACACATCCCCCCCCCCCATCTCTTTTAATTGCTATTAATTTTGCTCACCTATTCAAAACATTCTTTATTGAGTACAGTCCTTCTTTGATGTTAAACAATCCAAATTTTCCTTTTTGAAGAATCTGATAATTAAATGGATACTTTGAACTGGCTAAGCTCAGCTTCTTCTTAATTTAAACCTCTCAAGAATGAAATACTTCTCTAGGATCATGTCTCTGAAATTTAATGTTTTTAATTTTTTCCCTGTTAACTTTTATTTTCACCTAAACCAGGCTGTAGTCATGACTTCCTAGATCATCCCCTAACCTGGTATTTATTTAAACATAACCTACCTCATATTTAATAAAAGCATGTATCCCTTTTTTGTCATTTGTTGCACTTGCTGTATTGCTCTAAAAAGCAATTCTGTACCAAATCCACAAAATAACATTAGTCTCATTTCCTCTATTTAATGTATTTCAGCCTATGCTTGGGTAGTAAAAATCTTCTATTACTTGCCTTTTAACATGCATAATTTTATTCAGTAATTTCACAGTTCAATAGTTTTTTGGAAGGGGGTTACATTACCATTAGTAGTTTACTCACTGAAACATCTCCAACTTCAATCTTGGCTCCAAGATCTCAAAATAGAGCAATATAATATGTATTTTGTTAAGTTGCATAAACTAAAAAGTATATCCTTCTATAACCTAACCTTCCACTCACAAGGCCCAAGGTTACGCAAAGAATATTTATATTCTTCCCTGTGTAATAATCAGAAGGATATTCTGCTCTACAGAGAGCTTTTTATCACCCAAACGGTTTATTGTGAAAGGTTTGGGTTTCTTAAATATATCTGATATCCTGCTTCTATAGCAGTATAATTGTCCCAATTAAACATAAAAATAACTCTCTAAGAGGTGTGAGAACATGAAATGAATAAAAAATACCAAATGTGCATTAAAAAATCCATTAAATTGTTTTCAGAAGGAAAAGGTCTACCTGGTGTGACAGGGTCTACTAGGCATTTGCTGTCCCCTGCCGGAGGCCCCATTACCTTGGCACGCCCTGTCCTAAGGTGTCCTGTTGGAAGGGAAAAGCAGTCTCCCAGGAGCAGCTCCAGGCAGAACCAGGGAGCGTTAGCTCTTCCAGGCGCTGGAGGCTTGGCAGCTGGTGGAGCAGCAATCTGAGCCAGATTTAACTAGCTAAAAAGAGCTGTCTGCTTCTATGAGAGGCTAGTTGTGAATGAAGGCTCATGCTTCCTGCCTTAACCCAAGTATCCTGGCCCGGCCAGAGGTCTTACCTTGACATTATTTGTGATTGAATCTCTATGAAGAACTAGTGTTTATATTATGCATTTTAACACCCAGGTGACTATTTTGAGTGCAGATTTAATTTGCTTTCTGTTACCCTCAGAAGACTAAGAACTGACCTGGCTGGAGGGCTAGGCTATGGAAGTGGCAAACCATTGCAGAATTAGGATACAAGGGAGTTGCTAGAGAGGAGTCTGCAGTGCTGCTCCCTGACACGAGGAGGTGCTTTGGTAGAGAGTGCACACCATAACATCTGGAAATGAGAAACTCTCAAGCTAGCCGCAGCCCCAAAAGGGAGGAGATTCCAGGAAGTGGCAAATACCCACTGAGATTCAGCCTGGCCTCTCCTTCCTCTATTTTTAGCATCTTTTCCCTTTTACTTCTCTGTGTGAGCAGTATAAGCCAAGAGCCTGAACTATGCTCTTTTTGGGAGGAAGACATTGTCCTTTTGGTACCTTATGTTGGTACCAAAACATATCCCCCATTCCACATAACTGAGCATCACAACCCGCAAAGTTAAGATAAAATTGTAATATTAAGTGTATGCCGTAAGAACAAGTTATTTGTGCACACAAAATTATAGAAACCTGATTGCAATTAATTAAATTTACTGATCAGATGCTCTAGGTGAATATTGTCTTGCCAACTGCTCAAGCTGGAAACAAAATAATTCCCTTAGGCCCCTTTAATTATTTTGACCAGTGGCTGAGATTTTCAAAGTGAATGGGACTTGTGCTCCTAAACCACTTAAGTGCTTTTTGAAAATCCCACCCTATGTGCCTAAAGTTAGGCACCTAATTCCATTGTTAAGCATTTAAATAGCCTGGTTTTCAGAGTGCAAAGCATCCTCCAAAACCATGAGGTCATTTGGAGCTGCAAGTGCTCAGCACCTCTGAATATCAGCCCATTTTATTTAGGTGCCTAATTTCAGGTAAATAAGTTTGAAAATGTGGTCTAATATTGCTGGATGTGCAAAAGTGGGGGAAAAAACACATTTTTTTTACAAGGTGAAAACCCTATAGTCTTATTTTAATTGCAGCCTCCAAAAACAAAAAAACAAACAAACAAAACCCAACAACAACCCTATGCTAGATTCAGATCTAAAGAAAATGTGAATAAAGACTAAACCCCTTTCTGGGACTCTGTATGTGGGATGTTCTGAAGAGGTTTCCCACACAGGCAAGGTGATAGATGTGGGACTGTGGAAGGAGACAGCAAGGTTCACTTTCACAGAGGGTCATTTTGAAGGCCTTTGTCATTATTTTGGCACATGGGAAAGAGGAAGAATGTATTTGCCAGTGGGAGATTTGCTATTTCCATTGTCACAAAACTTTGTGAAAAGTCTGCCTTTGCTGCAAACAAATTGGAAGCAAAATAGTGAATTTTGCACTACTCTAGAGAGTGTGGGGAAGCTGAAAAACTGCCATCTACGGAGCAAAACACTTTCTGTTTAGAAAAATAGAGCCATCCTGAGCTCAGCTAGCCTTTCTGCCTTGGCATTTTCTAAGAGGCAAAAAGAGATCCAGGCAATGCATACAGCCATCTGAATTGTAGATAATAGCTTAATGAATTAAACACAGAATGAAATAAAAACACATGCCACTAGTCTCATAAAAGATGCAAAATGCTTCTAGTCAGACCTTGTACTTCATTCATACGTGCATTCAAAATGAATGATATTGGCTCCATATGAGCTTTTGGTATTACCAACTATTTATAATACATATTCTGATGCATTAAGAAACAATACTTTATTAAAAAAAAACATTAAAACTTTGTCCAAGTCAGCTATAAAGAAATGCTGAAGGAGGCGCCATGTATAAGAATATATTGCTTTTATTTTCAGGCTACCATCGTCAGTAAATTTAACTGCTCAATATTGTACCAGCCATGAATAGTGAACCTGCCAGCAGAGATGATTTCCATTTCTTAACCACCACTGACTTTTTGACATAACTTTACTGGCAGAGACAAAAGATTATCCCTCTCCAAATAACTATCTTTATACCAAATTTGTTCACTTCAAATGAGCCCAATATCATAAATATTTTATTTTTTAAAAATATAAATGAATTAATCCAAATCCCCAATGCTGTGAAGTACTTTATCTTTGGAGAACACTGAACATAACAGACAAAAATAACCATCTTTTCTATATAATGCAAGCACATTTTCCTCTATCATACCCAATCTTATTTGATAAGTGCACCAGTTACTATATTAAGACCTCTACTCTGTTAGCAAATGTCCACTATTTCCCATTAAACTGAGTTCACTAATCCACAGTGGAATCTGAGTTCTCAGTCTGACAGGTGCACAGTAGTGTTGTGCAGAGGTTTGTATTAAAGTGGTGGGGGAGCCTACAACACAGTACTAGTTCAAAAGTCTGATGTAACAGAACTCAGACCAATAATTAAGGTTTTCTATTTAGTGACATGCTGCAATGTACAACATCTCCAAAAGAACAATAAAATTGTCAGACACTCCCATCAAAACAGCACCGTAGAGTTGCATTAAGATGATACTTCATTGTATAAAGAGGTATCGTAAGACAGATGAGGTGTGATAAACACCAGATAAAGTACTTTGCTATTGTGGAGTAGAAATAGTCTCAGTTTCCGTTGTGGAACCTCCGTAGCCACACACAGCCATCTTTGGTTCTTGCTTGCTGTCTAGGCCAGGTTGACGTGCCGATCCAAAGCCTAAACAATGTGGCCAACATTTGCAAATTTGGTTGCCTGCCATCAGGCACTTAGGATTTGATCCAAAGCCTACTAAAGTCAATGGGAGTCTTTCTACTGGGTTCAATGGACTTTAGATGAGACCACTAATCATTACTGAATCGTCTCAAGAATCAGCCTATTTTCAGAGGTGATCTTACAGAAGTAATTGGGAGCTGCTCAGTACCTCTGCAAATCTTCTTTTGGTGCCTAATTATAAATCTGCATAACTAACTGTAAACACCCACATTTGAAATGTTTGGCCTGTGAGTGTAATTCCTGTCACTTGTTGGCATTGACAGATTGTAAATTCCCTCCTCCCTTGTTCTACCCCCAAAACAAAATGATTTTATACAGCAATGCACTACACTGAACTCAAGTACAGTGACATTAGTTTCCACCTCTGGTGGTCCTGCAATATTGTGACATACTCATTTTAAGAGAGCCAGTCCCCATTTGGACCAGCAAGGCTTACAAAATGCTTCCAAACTCAAATTCTAAAATGCTCTCATCTTCTGCAAGTAGGCTGTATTTAGAACCAAAAGACAAATCGGGGCATGGTAGTGGAAAACTTCATCACGGGGGTGGCCCAGTTTGTTTTGCATGTGCTAGTTTTTGTCACAACCTTAATGTTCTTTTAAACTAGCTTTTGTGTGTTAATATTAATATCCAGAAAGTGTTACACTGCATGTAATGAAATTATAATGAAAAATTACAGGAATATTTTCCTAAGTGTCTTGACACATACATTTTTAAACAATAACAGGGGACTTACAACTTTTTGGAACATTAAATTTGGGTCAAGTAAAAAAACATTTCTTCTGTGTTCGAAATATCTGCTTTATAACTCATTTTTTCATCCACTATTATGACCCTCTCTGGGGTGTAGAGGCAAAAATGTAGATATAATTATGCAAACATGAGCAAATGCATAGTTCACTTTTCAAAAGTACTTTGCCTTTTTCATAACAAAAAAGATTCAAAATCTGGTTTTGTAAGCATTCTACTCCTGGGGAAAACAGTATTTCCAAAATTACTCTCAGCAGTTTCATCTCACAGCTATTCAACACATTACGATGCTCATATTTGGAGAATACCTATGAAAAGCCATCTGGAACTTTGCAAATGTTGCAGATATTCCAATTATAAACTTAACCCTATTAATGCTTAGGTTTCAAACACAGCGTGTAAAGTTCTATAAGTCTTTAAAATCACAAATGAGCAATGTTTCTATGCTTGAAAGAACAGTACTAGTGAAAATTATTATTTTTATGTGCCATTGTGAGATTCCATATTTAATGTGTCTCTATTCTATATAAGTTGTGCTCAGTGTACAAGTAAAAATGTATTTTTGGAGAGGTTACATGAACAGAGATGGCAGAAGGATGATATTTAATGCCAGAAATTTACCACCAGGATTCATTTAATCCCTACCATCCCCTCCAAAATAATAAAGGTGGAACATCTAATAAACCAGGGAAGCAATTCTAAAGGAAAAACAAAGGTGAAATTACTGAGCCAGATTCTTGGCTGGTGTAAATTCTCATTGGAACTACACCCATTCGCCAGTTGAGAATCTGATGTGAGATTGCCTCCTCAAGGTCTGTCCAGGCCCCAAGAAAAGAGCAGAGAAGCCTGCAAGGGAAGTACACCTCTACCTCGATATAACGCTGTCCTCGGGAGCCAAAATATCTTACCGTGTTATAGGTGAAACCGTGTTATATCGAACTTGCTTTGATCCACTGGAGTGTGCAGCCCCGTCCCCCGGAGCACTGCTTTACCGCGTTATATCCAAATTCATGTTATATTGGGTCGCGTTATATTGGGGTAGAGGTGTATTGAAGTTGTAGAAATGAAATGAAGAAAGATTTGAGTTTCCTTATTGAGACTGTGCTATGGAAGACGTCTGAGAAAGAACTGCAGAGCTGGAGCACCAACTGGGGGCATTGAAAAGAGAGAGAGAGGCAAATCCTCCAGTATGGTGTGGCCACTTTGTGCCACACTGTGGTGGATTCTGATTGAAGAATGCAAGGGATGTTATCCAGTGGCACAGAGGATATGGCCAGGAAAGACGGCATGGTTGGGATACGTATACTCCACACTGTTTGGCCCTTTTGCACCATTAGCATCCAGTCAGACAGGTTAGCAAAGACTGCTATAACCAGGGGACCAGTGCTTCGTAGTGATCTCTGATTGGGAGGATGCAAAGTAAAAGAGACAGGTATTCCCTGCTGTCCCTCTAATGATTGAGTTTGTCTACAAAATATACATTCTTCTCCACTTTTATGTCTCCTCCACTGACCTTTGTTCCTTGTCAACCTTTGTTTTCTTCTTTCTTTCGCTTTCCACTGACTAACAGCTGATTTAAGAATGGTTCTCTTTCTCTCTGGCATGGGAGATCATATCAGAGAATTAAAGGAAATAATGTGACCAACTTTTTGGTTTTAACAGCGCTCTTCTAATGGAAACTCTCAGTACTTAAAAAATAAAACCGATACCCTGGATTTATAAAACTGAATGATATGGTGTGTATAGGGCCGACGAGGGGGGGGGGGGAAGCCTGTACAAATTACTGGGGCCCGGCGGTCCAGAAGAAGACCCGGGAACCGCCTCAACGCCCTCCCTCCCCCCCCCCCGCTCATCACCTTACCAGGGCCCAGCGGTCCGGAAGGGGCCCGGGGCCCGGCTTCCGCCCCCCTCTTGTCAGCCCTGTTTAGCCGTTCCGCCCTTGCTGGGGGGCCCAAAATTTTTTTTTCACTGGGGCCCGAACCCGCTCTCGGTGGCCCTGGGTGTGTATAATTGACGCTACCTTATGAGAAGCTGCCAAAGCAGTATTTCAAGGGAGATTGCATGGCTTGTAACTTGTGTAAAAAAAAAAAAAAAAAAAGTGTAAAGATGCAGGAAATCAAAAGCAATACAGAGCACTTATAAATGTAAGGGAGAGCATAATATATATTGAATGAAAAGGCTGAGTGGCAAATAGAATTTGGGGGGGGGGAAGCAAAACCCCAGACCTTTTATGTAAAGGAAAACAAAATTGATAAAGTATTGGCTTATGTCTTTGGGAGAAGAACTAATAAAAAAGTATTTTGTCAAATAAAACTGAAACAAGCATGATAAGATACCCTAAAGCTATTGAATCTGTCTTTCAGAGTTTCTATAAATCTCAATATGCAAACTCTACAGACCAACTATAACAGTATTTTAAAACTGTAAAACAGCCAGATATATCAAAAGATGATGCTATTAGATTAGAGGAGCCAATATCTCGAGCAGAGATTGAAAGGGCAGTATATAGTTTAATGCTGGGGAAAACCCAGGATCAGGTGGCCCTACCGCAAAATTCTTTAAAACTTTTCGGCAAGAATGCATTCCCATATTAAGTCAAAATTAAATTAAAAGGATAATCTGACAATCATTCAGCAAGATACACAAGGAGAGCAAACACAGATGATTGTGGATCCTACTGACTGATTTTTCTTTTAAATATAGATATTAACATTTATACTAAAATATCGACAATAAAAATGGATCAAATAGTGATGCATAAATATCAAACGGGCTTTGTTCCCAGAAGGAAATTTTTGGACAATATACATTGAATTGTATCCACTAAGTCTGGTCAAAGAAACAGGGGCTTGCCTTTAATCTCTTAATGAAAAGGTGGTCTTTGACAGGGTTGAGTGGCTGTGGTGTCTTGAGCAACTTAGACTTGGTTTCAAACACAGAAAACAAATACATTCTTTACACTTAACCCCCTATTAGCTAGTATTCTGGTATATAAAAAAAATACACCTTAAAAAAGGAATAGCACAAGGATGTCTGTCACCACCACTGGTAGCTCTCACAATAGAGCCACTAATTAGAAAAATATTGTGCTAATATGTATATCCTGCAGACTGAAGATTGAAAGTTTAGAGCCAAAAACAACCATCTTAAAATGACATATTCTTGAATCTTATGCAAACTTTATCTGCCTACCTACATTTCTCCAAGATCTAGCTAGCTTTTAGCAGAATTTTGGATTATAAAGTAAATATCTGAAAATTAGTTATTGCCTACAGTAATAGAGCAAGAAACTATAGGAAATTTAAAACTTCATGCTGATTTTCCTGGGCCTTTAAAACACCAGTGTACTTAGTGTATATATAAATTGTACAGTTGACTCATTTTATAAGGATAGATTTCTTCTTTTTCAGCAAAAATTCCGAGAAGAAGCCAGAGTCTAAACTCTGCAATTTGGTTAGGTAAATGACATGATATATATATTACACACACAGATAAACTATGTTACGCAAACATGAATAAGACTGCAAAGTCAGGAACTCAGCATTAGGATATGCCACCATTAAGTTTGCTTGTAAAAGATCTTTGCCAGTGAGTTTCACAGATATTCGCTAACAGTAGCGAAACGGTGTGATTCAAGAATCTCAGGTTCCACTTCAGGCTGTGGAAGATAGTGGGCACGGGCTCTCTCCAATTTGTCTCTGTCGTAGTCTTTTCTCTTCCCTAGCCCTGGCTCATTATCCCCAGTAAGAAAGTGGCTGCCGGTACGGGCTGGTACACAGCCGATGTTAAAGCGCTGCTGCGGTAGCGCTTTAAGCACTGTACTGGCAGGGCCGCTGATGGGGGGTGAGGGGGATGGGGCAAAAGGGGCAGCTGCCCCGGGGCCTGGCGATTTAAAAGGGCCCAAGACTCCCGGCAGCAGCTGGAGCCCCAGGCCCTTTAAATCACCGTCACCACTACCCCAGGGCTCTGGCAGCAATTTAAAGGGCCTGGAACAGCGGGTAACGGCAGCGGCCAGAGCTCCGGGCCCTTTAAATCACCGCCAGAGCCATGGGCAATGTGGGCCAGGCAGCGCTGAAGGGCTGGCTGGGGGAGTCTGGCCCCAGCCCTGCCCCTTCTGCCCGAGGCCCTGCCCCTTCCAGGGGCCCAGAGCCGCCCCCCACCTTGCCCAGGACCCCAGCTGCCCTTCGTACTGGTAAGTCCTTTAAGTTACTTTCACCCCTGCTTATCCCAGTGTCATTTTTCCTCAACCACTCAATCTTCACTTTTTAGGCTTCTCATCTCAGTCACAGGCTTGTTGCCAAGAAAGTCCTAATCTCACCATTCTGGATTCCCTGTTTCAGTCTTCCTCATTCTCATCCCAGTTTCCTTGCCCAGCGAGTCCCAGTTCCCATCCTGGCTCCTTGTCCCTAGTCTTCTTGCCCTGTCAGTCTCAGTTCCCCCGTCCCAGCTCCTCATCTGATCTGTATCTCACCCCCCCACTGTCCTCCAGTCACTCCCCGTCCCTGGCACGTTACCAGTCCTCATTGGTTCCCAGTTCTACCAGCCTTGTCTATAATGAACGAACTGGCTGCCCCTTGTTTTTCACCCTTTTTTTTTCCTGCTCCCAATAAAAATTCTGAGTTTTCTTTGTTAGAGAAGACTGGTACTAACAATTATTTTTTATTACTTTCTAATGACAAAAATAGTAGGCTATTATAGTTACCTCTTAGAGACTGGAGAATTTACTACAATGAATAATGTTAAAAAAAATGCCTTAACATCCCTCTGTATTTCTATTTCCACTTTTGTTGTCTTTCCACAAAAATATATAGTAAAATAAATTACTCATGGAATAAATGTAGGAGATTCAGACAATTTATACCAATTGAGGATCTGGCCCTTTATTTCTAGCACACCGCTCCCTATTGAGCAATAGTCAATATTGACTATTGAGCAACTGTTGAGCAATAGTCAACATGGTTTCTGTAAAGGGAAATCGTGTCTTACTAATCTATTAGAATTCTTTGAAGGGTCAACAAACATGTGGACAAGGGGGATCCAGTGGACATAGTGTACTTAGATTTCCAGAAAGCCTTTGACAAGGTCCCTCACCTAAGGCTCTTATGTAAATTAAGCTGCCATGGGATAAAAGGGAAGGTTAAAAGACAGGGAACAAAGGGTAGGAATTAATGGTAAATTCTCAGAATGGAGAGGGGTAACTAGTGGTGTTCCCCAAGGGTCAGTCCTCGGACCGATCCTATTCAACTTATTCATAAATGATCTGGAGAAAGGGGTAAACAGTGAGGTGGCAAAGTTTGCAGATGATACTAAACTGCTAAAGATAGTTAAGTCCAAAGCAGACTGTGAAGAACTTCAAAAAGATCTCACAAAACTAAGTGATTGGGCAACAAAATGGCAAATGAAATTTAATGTGGATAAATGTAAAGTAATGCACATTGGAAAAAATAACCCCAACTATACATACAATATGATGGGGGCTAATTTAGCTACAACAAGTCAGGAAAAAGATCTTGGAGTCATCGTGGATAGTTCTCTGAAAATGTCCAAGCAGTGTGCAGAGGCGGCCAAAAAAGCAAACAGGATGTTAGGAATCATTAAAAAGGGGATAGAGAATAAGACTGAGAATATATTATTGCCCTTATATAAATCGATGGTACGCCCTCATCTCGAATACTGCGTACAGATGTGGTCTCCTCATCTCAAAAAAGATATACTGGCACTAGAAAAGGTTCAGAAAAGGGCAACTAAAATGATTAAGGGTTTGGAACGGGTCCCATATGAGGAGAGATTAAAGAGGCTAGGACTCTTCAGCTTGGAAAAGAGGAGACTAAGGGGGGATATGATAGAGGTATATAAAATCATGAGTGATGTGGAGAAAGTGGATAAGGAAAAGTTATTTACTTATTCCCATACTACAAGAACTAGGGGTCATCAAATGAAATTAATAGGCAGCAGGTTTAAAACAAATAAAAGGAAGTTCTTCTTCACGCAGCGCACAGTCAACTTGTGGAACTCCTTACCTGAGGAGGTTGTGAAGGCTAGGACTATAACAGAGTTTAAAAGAGAACTGGATAAATTCATGGTGGTTAAGTCAATTAATGGCTATTAGCCAGGACGGGTAAGGAATGGTGTCCCTAGCCTCTGTCTGTCAGAGGGTGGAGATGGATGGCAGGAGAGAGATCACTTGATCATTGCCTGTTAGGTTCACTCCCTCTGGGGCACCTGGCATTGGCCACTGTCGGTAGACAGGATACTGGGCTAGATGGACCTTTGGTCTGACCCGGTACGGCCTTTCTTATGTTCTTATGTTCTTATTGTGAGAGGCTGAAAGTCTGAGTTTCCCTCTCTCGAATCAGCGAGGTATTTAAGCATGTTAATAGTCTCATTTAAGTTACTAGGACTACTCACATACTTAACGTTAAGTAAGCAAAGTGGAAAAAGAGAGACAGGGACAGACCATTTAAACAGAAATTAGACTAATTTTAATTCAGTATTTTTGGAAGATCAAAAAAATAGTGAGTGCGTATCAGTGGAGTACAGTGGGGAATTATTCAACTATGTTTATTTCATAGTGTACAGTACTAAGTTGGGGTATTATATGGGATATGATTTTTTATTTAATTTCTTAATATCTCATTTTATTTTTATTCAGATTTATTTAATCTCTGTTTGAGAAGTATAGAATGGATGTTGTGAGAAAAGAAAAATTTGAAGTCCAAGGTTAATGTACAAAATGAATGTATACTGAAAGTGTTTGGTTTGATTTCCATAAGATGAATGGATATGAGGTAAATAAAAGACATCTATTCTTATTGTCATCCCTGAAAACTCTGCCTCCAATATACGAATCACGTTCTTTCTTTCACACTCATTATTACGAATAACAAAAACGGTTCTTTAGGCAAGATTAAGCGCTCAGTGACAATCTGTGGAAATCCCATTGTTTTCAATGCATTGAACAGGTATGGCTGGTTAATATTTATTAAATCAGTTGATGCATGAGAATGAATTGATTCCAGCTCCTTCTCTGTTGGCTGATTGGGCTTTGCAGGGCTAACAGGAGTAAAAAGTCTTAAAAATGTATCTTTGTCACTAAAATCAGCAGATAGGGCTGATAACATACAGAGACCTCATTGTGAGTAAGAAAATGCCATTTTTGCATAATCACTTTACAGAGCAGAATCACACTTTAAACTCAGAAGGCCAAAGTGTGGCATTTAACTACTGGACTATACTGGGGGGTGGTGTGGAGCAGCTCTGACCGGTTGGCCTTTGGGAAAGGATCTCAAGCAGCAGCATGCCTCCTTAGCTACCTAGTACGGGGTTGAGGGTGGGAGAGGGAAAGGGAGTGTGCAGGCTGCATATCCCACATGTCATAAATATGGACTAGGTAGTCCATGGGCCTGCCTCCTGCAAACCCCTCTTGACTTCTATGTCCCCTTTGAGGTGGGCTGTTCCTGTGGGAGCATACAGAAGAAGTAGTCCCTGCACTTCTCAAAGCATAGAGCAGGGGTCGGCAACCTTTCAGAAGTGGTGTGCCGAGTCTTCATTTATTCACTGTAATTTAAGGTTTCGTGTTCCAGTAATACATTTTAACATTTTTAGAAGGTCTCTTTCTATAAGTTTATAATATATAACTAAACTATTGTTGTATGTAAAGTAAATACGTTTTTTAAATGTTTAAGAAGCTTCATTTAAAATTAAATTAAAATGCAGAGCCCCCCGGACCAGTGGCCAGGACCCGGGCAGTGTGAGTGCCACTGAAAATCAGCTCACGTGCCGCGTTTGGCACTCATGCCATAGATTGTCTTCTCTGGGCATAGAGACTGCAACAGTGACCCGTGCATTTGCTTGAGGAACACAGGGCCCCATGCACTCTACCCTACTGCACACCCAAACCAAGGCCAGAGACAATGTATTCCAGAAAATGCAAAAAGACAATACCAAAACTAAATATTTGGGGAAATATTTTCAAATATTCTATAACTTTCCCAGGAGAAATGGCTATTAGCACTATTACTACACTTTCAATCAAAAAGAAACAATAAATATACTGGTTTGAAAACAATTAACTAAATTTGTAATTTAATTTCCCCCCCCAAAATGACATGTGCTGCCAAACTGAGGCTCTGGAGATTAAAGTACTGCAGGAAGCTGTCTGTCTTGTTCAGCTGTAATGGATGTTCACCCTTGCTGCCTTTACTTTCACTGTCCTCAGACACACATGAGTTTTGTTCAATTTATAAACTTCAAGATTGAAAAGGTCAGTCTCCTATGAGCGCGGCATAATATGAACTGGTGTGACTAACAAGGCCCATTGCCTAGAGGAGAGCAAGCAACACTGTTTACAGCTGATGATGATCTGGATGAGAATCCTCCTCTGTCTGACCCTATCTGCTGACTGCCAGTCATTCTCACTGCAAAGAATGCTTTGCAATGTCAGCCTGTCAGTACCATCAGTGTCGTCATTACTACAAATTTCCACTTTTTACTGCAGGTGTTCACTTTGGCTAAGACTCTCAAAACTCAATCTCGCAGTATAATTGAACACCTGCTTCCACAGTTCCACTCCTAGCCTGAAGAAGATGGGCAAAGCAACTTAATAGGTGTTGATGGCTACAGGTCCTCCTGTATTTTCACTTAACTATGAAGGCTGCTGTTTCTATTGTTTCCCCTCAACTGTGGCTTTAGGTTCACGAAGTGCAGCCTTCTAGCTGTATGCTACTTTTTTTTGCAAAAAACAGATCATGTCCCTCTATACTAAAAAAAAAAAAAAAATCTTGTTATTTTAATGTTTCATTGGGCCTGATTTTCTGCTTACCAACACTGGTGTAAACCAGAATCCATCAAATTCAGAATCCATTGGTGTAAATTTCTTATATTGCCAGAGGAGAATCAGATGCAATATTTCATGGAATTGTAGTAATATATCTCCTAACACATTTCTCAGGAGTTTGTAAAAAGTTTATTAAGATCCTACTGAATGCAGAGTTTTCCTCTCTTGAACATCCACTCTTTGTTACAGGAAGAAGAAACCAGCATTTTCAAACTTGGGTTCCATAAGTTAGGTACCTGAATCCATATTCTGGTAACTCTCTGTTTGGCAACTCATTGCCAGAGTTGCTAGAGCCCCCACTACTCCCATTGACCACTATTCTTGTACCATAACTAATAGCAATTAGCTAGCATGATTAAAATATTACCAAGGAAAACTCTCAATGCCAAAAATGAGTTTGAAATAAAAAGAGAGAATAATACACAGAAAAATACACATGTATAATACGTTATATAAAATTATATATATTATGAAAACGCTGGCTCTGGTAATTGTTAGGTAACCAATATTCTGTTGTGTTGTGGATGCAGCAGGAGTAACTCTTGTCCTGCTGCAAATTAACAGCAATCAGCTGGTCACAGGCCCCAGAGGAACTTGCTTGTAACTAGCTTCCTGACTGAGTGGCCTGTAGTTAAGCCAACCCCTTTATAAGGCCCATTGTAGTGAAACAGCTCCAGTCATTAAGTGTTTCAGATTTATTGACCCTATTTTCCAGTATATTGAGGATCTAGTTTTCTGAATAGACCCCCCTAAAATTTTGTCCTTAATGTTGTACTCTGAGATTTTACTCCCAACACCCACAGAGCCTCATTCCGTATGCAAGTGGAAACGCTGCCAATAACAGGCAAAATGCAGCATGAAAATAGAAATTATTCCTTGACCTGCAGCTCCTCCCTCTCCTTATGCATTGCACAAGGCTTTGTGTTCAGAGATGAGTTCTCATTTGTGAAAATCATTTTTCATTGAGAGCATAAACAAGGGACCCTGCACAAGCAATGCCAAAAAATGGGAAGGCATTCATTTTCTATTCAGTTAGCAGATTGTCTCATCTTAAGTGCCATTTCAAATACACCAACCAGAATATTTCACGTACTAAATAAAGCACAACATGTATGTGTTTAGTAAATAAAATGTATCAGATATATCAGAAGCCCTTTTTTCCTTTTTCCAATTGACATCAGTTGCAAACCAAGCAAATGTAGGTGTCAGGATGCACAGGTATTTCAGATGTTTGGATTCATTAGCAAGTGAATTAGCCCATTTAATCAGCAAGAAGTTTTGTATTGAATTTTATGGCTCATCAGAGGTTGGCCTGTTTGAATTTCATTTCACTCTAGGAGACATTTTTATGTTTCATTTTTTATTGAGTAATTTTACACATCTGACTTGTGCTCAAAATAGGTGCACCACGTCTTTCCTGCATAAGAACCACTGTACACAACAGTTTTATAGACTTTAGATATTCTTGAGATGTATATAGGAGAACCTTTGAGCAGCAGAGTACAAATACCACTCCAGCATAGTGTTTTTCATTGTATAATCAGGAACAAAATACACTGCTTCTTTGCTACATTGCCATAAATGATTTAAGAATAAAAATATTAGTTTGTGAACACAGTGTCTGTAATGTATCAATTTGTTAGACTTCCATATGGATATTAGTCTATTTTTATAATACTTTGATTACATTCAAGATTCAACTTAAAAGCCAGGCTCATCAGCACTGAGAGGAGGGTTAAAGTAGTAGATTCTTAATAGAGATTTCCGTAGAGATGTGAACAGACTTCCCTGGAGAGAAAGATGGAATTAAAAACTAATATCACTCTCTCTTCCTAGAATGCTAAGTAAATGAACAATTAAATCAGACAGACTGTCAATCACTAATGTATGTCTGTAGAAGTAAAAAAAGAAGGATGTTTATGGGATAAAATTTATCAAACTGTTGACTCAGTGAGGAACTGAATGATTCAGTTTGCACCAATGCTAAACTGTAAGAGTCTATTTTAGGTTGAATGCTTTAGAGTCCATTGGAAAACATATGAAGCAAGAGGAATGCATCGAGTAATTAATGCCTTAAAATTCATAGAAAGCAGCCTTACTACTTCAGAAATGGAGATCTAACCTCTGTACAGATGCAACTACCCAGAAGCTGCAGACAGGACCATAACCAGGGCAGGGCGAGCGGTGATGCTGCCCAGGGCATAAAGCCATGGGGGCGGCTCAGGCCAGTGACACCAGGTGGGTGGGGCTAGTCCTGCCTATGTGGGGCTGGCGGGGCCTGTGGAGCGAGCGCCACCTCCACACCCTGACTCATTTCAGCAGGCCACCCAGCCTGTCTGGGTTGGAGGCGAGGGCGCAACCAAAAAATCTGGGCAAGCACATGACCCCGCATGCCCCACCAATGCATCGCCTCTGGTAGGGGGCGCAAATATGCTTTAGCGGGTGCTAAATGCCTAGTTATGGCTCTGGCTGCAGATAAGGGAGACAGGCAATACCTGGAAACTGAGCTACACAAACCTAAAACATCTGTTAAATGTATGTCTTTTAATTTGAATTAAATATTTTCAATGTTTGGTATAGCAATTCTGGATAGATTTCTCAGCTGAGAACAAATATATATTCACTAGTGGCCTTAACTTGAATTTAAATGCTTAAAAAAGAAGCTGCAAGGGGCTCTGAAAGGTCTTTCATAGTTTTAGGTTGTTTAAAGACCAATTAAACTTCTTCCATGTTATGAAATAATGGATTGTTTTCAGTTAGCTTCTCACAAATATCCAAGCCAGTAAATAGAATCTATGAAGATACTCTTTAAAAATAATGTATCCCATAAGGCAGACTGTAATGGCAACATCCAAAAATCTTTTATTTTAAAAAAATCCTTTTCTACCTAAACTAATATATTGTTAGTAAAGACATTTATTTTTGATGTTGTGATCCAGGTACAACTACTGTGTGTCCAGTATATAACAATTTAGTTACACAGATGCAGCCTCTGAATTCTGTGGGTACACTATACTAAACACTAGTGTAATTGCAGTATGAAACAAAACAAAAAACACAAAATCAGAATTTTATTATTTAGTCATTATTTTAATAAATCTTATTATTGTTATGATACTCTACAACTATTAAGAACAAAATTAGGATGCATAATAATGCAATAAATGTTCTGTATTCATGGCTTTTATTTCTGATGTTATTTTATGTCATTTTAACAGCCTATTGGAACATTAGTCGTCATGGGTACATAGAGCGAGCTCATCCGTCAGTCTGTTCAAATCTATTATGTAAGATAGACCCAGCCCTACTGCATTCATAGCCAGGTGGTTCAACCTTTCCTGTGACATTGCTGAGCTGAGATAGGTCTTGATTCTGTTGACTGTGTAGAATGATCTCTCAGTGTTAGCTGAGTTCACTGGGAAGGTCATGGCCATCTTAAGTAAGTCTCATACTTCTGGGACTCCTCTATCAGTTCTTTGATCACTCATGACATTGTCAAAGATGATCTTGTAAGTAAGTATGTAGTGTGTGCAAGTTGGGGTTGTAGAAAATCAGTAGAAATCAGCATCAGCAGAAACCAGTAGCATCATCTCACTACAAATATATAGTGCAGATATAGCCAAGATGATGTCACGGTTGTTTGTAAATTTCTTGCTGAGTTCACTGATTGCTTTATCAATCACCTCAAACATGATTCCACAGCAGTATAACAGCACATCATCATTATGCACATCTTCTCATCTTCCTAGTGATTCAGCTATTACGTACGGTAGCTAGAATTTAGTTGATTTCAGACATTGGATACACATCCTCTGTTGTCCTGGTACTTCTACCCATACATTAGCCTTACCTGCCACATCAATAAAGCCAAAACTTACTAAACCCCTTCAGGTGATTGCAATTCCACCAGTTTCACCAGGACACCTTCCACATTCCATAGTGCTCTATCAAGAGTGATATCTTCCTTCTGCAGGCTCTCAGAGAGTGGTTGTGTTTCTTGCAAAATGCTTAACATGATCATCAGCAGTGCAACGGTATTAAAGGATGCTTCCTTCCTGTGGTTCTTCACATTCTCTTACATTTCTCAGGCTGTGTAGTAGTTCTTGAGGATGATCTACCACCTTCTTGCTTCCCAAAGAAATCAGGTATCTTCTTGGATGTGATTTTGCATTGTAATGTAGTACTGATGTGTTGTGTTATTAAAGCTTATGTGTTGCTATGTTAAAGCTTGTCTAAACTGTGCTGCTGTAATGTAATACTGTAGTGTAGATGCAGAGTACAGCTATGGCAGGGGCTTTCCCCCTTCCAGCCTATTGAAATAATTTATCAAAACAATGTATAATTGCTCATGTAACTTACACAAGGATCTTATGATGAGAACAAAGGTTTCAAAACTTTTCTATTACATAGCACAAGGCTAAACCTTAGCTACTCTCAATATAGTATGGCTCACAATGTTTTCTGAACCTACCTATAATATCTAAAAAAAAATGTATAAATTATGTAAAGCACAGGGCCCAGCCCTGCATTCCTTTCTTATAAGTTTCACTGCAGTCAATGGGAACTCTGTGTTTAGAAGGTCTGCAGGATCAGGCCATTCATCTGTTACATATTTCCAGTTACTGTACGCAATTTTTTAAACTGCTGATCCCTATCCTCCATTCCATAGCGCAGCAAAGTAGGGTGGAGAACTAGGGAGAAAGCTGTGGTGTGGAACCCTAGGAAGGAGGAAAGTGGCTATGAAAGACTCATCCTACTTTCCCCACCGGCCAAAATATCAGCACTGCCAATGAGCCATGCAGAAAAAATGCACGGGACAAAGGGCAGGCAGAGGGGCCAGGAAAAACCATACCCAGCTAATAGTCTTGTCATAGCTGGGCAGGAATGGGAGCTGTAAGGATGTGAGAAAGAAGAGTGTCTCTACTTGCCTGGCAAGGATACATGCATTTGGGGATCAAAATATACATGAATTCCGGACCTCTGTTTCATTCTTCACCCCCATCTCCAGACCAGTCCATGCTGCCATGAGTTTTTACTTAATTTGTTCCCTGACATCTGCTTTCCTGAAGAGTTGGCTTGAAAATATGAAAGGGAAGTTGAGGGCTGCTTTTAGATGAATAATGTAGATAATGTCCTTGACTTGGATTCAAAGGTCTTTTGGGGGCTGACCAGCAAAAATCAAATGCAGCCATCTACCAGCTGAGTAAGAGGAAAACACAGTGCACATCAGTGTGATGGAGAAAGCCTCCCCTAAATAATGTAACAGTACACCCTCCGTTCGCCATATGTGTGTGTGTGTGTGTGTGTGTGTATATATATATATATATGCAGGACATCTGAGCTACAGAAACAGATTTTTCTAAGTAACAGTCCAGACATCGTTCCAGTGGAATCAGTGCATCCCAAACAAGAGGTTTACTTCCAAATCATCCTTTATACATGCATCTGTTCAGCCCTTCTGATTTTAGAGTTATACATATTAATGATATACTGAGTGATCAGTTTTGCAGATGTTTTTACTTGTTAGTTCCAGGTCAGATGATCCTGAAATGGCTAAGAAAATTGAAAATAGATTTTGATGCAGGTCTTTTGTTGCACATTTTTAAAGAAATGAGAGGGAAAATACTACAATTAAAAATTAAACAAGTGAAGTTTGCTAACCTGTACAACTCAAAGTACACAGCCATTTTTTCCAGTTAAAGTATTTCTTATGGATTTTTACGGTTAGGTTTTTGGCAGACAGAAAACTTTTTGGAGCATGATATTTTATTTGCAGACAGGTTATCCACTGAGATATGCACTAGCAGCTGACCATAATTATAACTGATTCAAAGGATTTGGAAATACTTAAGGTGGGGATGGAGGTGAAAACAGTAGGTAGTTATTGATTCTAACATTAGTCAGGCTTGGTATTCACTGTTTTGGGACAGAAAAGACCATTATTAATACTTATCTGCATGATGCTAGCACCTAGAGGTCCCAATCATGATCAGGGTCACAGTGTGCTAGGCACTACATAAACATGGAGTAAGAGATGGTTCAGAAATATTATCTCCTAATCTTTTTTTATATTAGAAAAATTAACTTCATCCATTGTGAAGATATGTTTTGAGATTTTTACGGCTGTAATTTAATGGATTGAGTTTTACGGATTTTATGGATATAATATAATGGATTAAGTTTAGAAGTGTGATCAACAAGGGTGATGTCGTGGTGGGAGTCTGCTATAGACCACCAGACCAGAGGGATGAGGTGGACAAGGCTTTCTTCAGGCATCTTACAGAAGTTACTAGATTACAGGCTCTGGTTCTCATGGGGGACTTCAATCACCCCGATATCTATTGGGAAAGCAATACAGCAGTGCATAGACAATCCAGGAAGTTTTTGGAAAGTGTAGGGGACAATTTCCTGGTGCAAGTGCTGGAGGAACCAACTAGGGGCAGAGCTCTTCTTGACCTGCTGCTCACAAACACGGAAGAATTAGTAGGGGAAGCAAAAGTGGATGGGAACCTGGGAGGCAGTGACCATGAGATGGTCGAGTTCAGGATCCTGACACAAGGAAGAAAGGAGAGCAGCAGAATATGGACCCTGAACTTCAGAAAAGCAGACTTTGACTCCCTCAGGTAACTGATGGGCAGGATCCCCTGGGAGAATAACATGAGGGAGAAAGGAGTCCAGGAGAGCTGGCTGTATTTTAAAGAATCCTTATTGAGGTTGCAGGAACAAACCATCCCGATGTGTAGAAAGAATAGTAAACATGACAGGCGACCAGCTTGGCTTAACAGTGAAATCCTTGCTGATCTTAAACACAAAAAAGAAGCTTACAAGAAGTGGAAGATTGGACAAACGACCAAGGAAGAGTATAAAAATATTGCTCAGGCATGCAGGAGTGAAATCAGGAAGGCCAAATCAAACTTGGAGTTGCAGCTGGCAAGGGATGTTAAGAGTAACAAGAAGGGTTTCTACAGGTATGTTGGCAACAAGAAGAAGGTCAGGGAAAGTGGGGGCCCCTTACTGAATGGGGCAGGCAACCTAGTGACAGAAGATGTGGAAAAAGCTAATGTACTCAATGCTTTTTTTTGCCTCTGTCTTCACGAACAAGGTCAGCTCCCAGATTGCTGCACTGCAATGGGGAGGAGGTGACCAGCCCTCTGTGGAGAAATAAGTGGTTCAGGACTATTTAGAAAAGCTGGATGAGCAAAAGTCCATGGGGTCGGATGCGCTGCATCCGAGGATGCTGAAGGAGTTGGCAGATGTGATTGCAGAGCCGTTGGCCATTATCTTTGAAAACTCATGGCAATCGGGGGAGGTCCTGGATGCCTGGAAAAAGGCTAATTTAGTGCCCATCTTTAAAAAAGGGAAGGAGGATCCAGGGAACTATAGGCCAGTCAGCTTCACCTCAGTCCCTGGAAAAATCATGAAGCAGGTCCTCAAGGAATCCATTTTGAAGCACTTCGAGGAGAGGAAAGTGATCAGGAACAGTCAGCATGGATTCACCAAGGGCAAGTCATGCCTGACTAACCTAATTGCCTTTTATGATGAGATAACTGGCTCTATGGATGAGGGAAAAGCAGTGGACGTGTTATTCCTTGACTTTAGCAAAGCTTTTGATACGGTCTCCCACAGTATTCTTGCCAGCAAGTTAAAAAAGTATGGCCTGGATGAATGGACTACAAGGTGGATAGAAAGCTGGCTAGATCATCAGGCTCAACAGGTAGTGATCAATGGCTCCATGTCTAGTTGGCAGCCAGTATCAAGCGGAGTGCCCCAAGGGTCGGTCCTGGGGCCAGTTTTGTTCAATATCTTCATTAATGATCTGGAGGATGGTGTGGACTGCACTCTCAGCAAGTTTGCAGCTGACATTAAACTGGGAGGAGTGGTAGATACGCTGGAGGGTAGGGATAGGATACAGAGGGACCTAGACAGATTAGAGGATTGGGCCAAAAAAAATCTGATGAGGTTCAACAAGCACAAGTGCAGAGTCCTGCACTTAGGATGGAAGAATCCTATGCACTGCTACAGACTAGGGATCGAGTGGCTAGGCAGCAGTTCTGCAGAAAAGGACCTAGGGGTTACAGTGGACGAGAAGCTGGATATGAGTCAACAGTGTGCCCTTGTCACCAAGAAGGTTAATGGCATTTTGGGCTGTATAAGTAGGAGCATTGCCAGCAGATCGAGGGACGTGATCATTCCCCTCTATTCGGCACTGGTGAGGCCTCATCTGGAGTACTGTGTCCAGTTTTGGGCCCCACACTACAAGAAGGATGTGGAAAAATTGTAAAGAGTCCAGCAGAGGGCAACAAAAATGAATAGGGAGCTGGAGCATACGACTTATGAGGAGAGGCTGAGGGAACGGGGATTATTTAGTCTGCAGAAGAGAAGAATGAGGGGGGATTTGATAGCTACTTTCAACTACCTGAAAGGGGGTTCCAAAGAGGATGGATCTAGACTGTTCTCAGTGGAACCAGATGACAGAACAAGGAGTAATGGTCTCAAGTTGCAGTGGGGGAGGTTTAGGTTTGGATATTAGGAAAAACTTTTTCACTAGGAGGGTGGTGAAGCACTGAAATGGGTTACCTAGGGAGGTGGTGGAATCTCCTTCCTTAGAGGTTTTTAAGGTCAGGCTTGACAAAGCCCTGGCTGGGATGATTTAGTTGGGGATTGGTCCTGCTTCGAGTAAGAGGTTGGACTAGATGATCTCCTGAGGTCCCTTCCAATCCTGATATTCTATGATTCTATGAATGTAGCCTTTTCTATTCACAGATGGGACCCCCACACACACACAAATCCTTCTCTCTCACACACACACACACACACACACACACACACATCCTTCCATTCTCCAGCAATAAATAATGTATTAAGTGTTTTATTTTTTTTTAAATACTGCAGGGATAAAAACCTAAAGCTCCCACATATTTTGCCACAACTACCCAATGTGTAACTTATAACCAGCCTTTTTAAACTGTCTCCAGCTTCCCTTCCAAGATTATAAATTCAAGGTGAGGTTACTAACAAGTATAGCTAACAAGTATTTTCCACTAAGGTCCCTTGATCTCTCCTATCCTTTCTGTTTTAATGCCCTTATTCTTGAGGCCCCATCTTTCTGATCCTCATCTGTACCAGGGACCTCTTGACCACTATTAACTCTGCTGCTTAACTTATCCAGTGAAGTTGCTTTGGAGTGACATTGAGCACTTCTCTGTCAAAGGGGTGAGTGCAACTGCTTCTGCAATGTTCCCCACTGAGGAGTCAGCAAATAGAAGTAGGAATTGAACCAAAGTCTCCTATTTGGCACCAATATTTTTATGCTTGTCTTCTGTCATTGAATCTACAATAAAACAGTGGTGGCAGAAGGGCACTTATCTGAAATTGAAATAGCTTTGGCTAAGATGCAAAATTCAAAGTGAAAAATAATAGAACTGGAAGACCACTGATTTTGGAGAGAAATGATGTGAAAATAAATCCTAGGAGAGGGATTTTTGTTAGATATATACATTTCTTTAATGCAAGTGGGCTCAGAACCAAAGTCGATTGCTGAAAACGATGAATATATATTCAGTATAGGCGGTTCCTCTCTCTGTATCAAGGAAGTTCTTCTGTTAGGTTAAGAATGTCTAGAGCATAACATAATAGGTCACAGTACAGTGACCTTGTACAGTCTGAGAAAAATCAGTTCTTTAGAAAGCCCTTGATGAGGGTAGATGAATATCTATAAAATATTATGCTGCATATTAATATTAGATGCCCAGATTTTCAACAATTGCCTCAATTTTTGCAGATTTTTGTATTTGCAAAAAACCTGCAACTCCAACTTTGGTGCCTGTTGCAATAAGGGTCTGATACACAGGAGTTCTGGTAAGAAGTTGGACTTTATTTCTTGGCCCCCTACAGATGATATGGATCAGTTGCTGACTCCAGTGGCATCTGTTACACCTGTAATGAATTGTTGACACTGATAGTAGCTAGGCTTCTGAGTACCTGATATACAGGTAGGAACAGTAAGCCAGTAGCAGAACAGGTATGGTAGGAGACATGCTGCCCAGTAGGAGGGGCAGAAGAAGGCTCCTGCCTCTGAAGGACCAAGGGGCCTCATCCACTATGATCACCAGAGTGCCCCAAACCTTGTTAAAGGGGAATCAAGAACCATGTACGGTTTCCTTCTCCTTTGGCCCTTTCACATGCAAGAGAGGAGGCCATCCAGGTCACGTCATTAAAAGAATCTTGTAATATGTTCATTTTCTTTGAAAAGATCCCCATACTATTAAAGAGTTTTCACCAGACTAATATCACTCAAGTTATCCTTGCCATCATGGTCTACTGATGATTTGAGCTAACTCGGGGCTAGTCTACACTGGCAATGCTAAAGCGCTGCCGCGGCAGGGCTTTAACATGCCTTGTGTGGTCGCAGCGCAGCTGCCAGCGCTGGGAGCGCTGCTCCAAGTGCTGAGGCACTGTCTACACTGGCGCTTTACCTCGATGAAACTTGCTGTGCTCAGGGGGGTGTTTTTTCACACCCCTGAATGAGAAAGTTGCAGCGCTGTAAATTGCTAGTGTAGACAAGCCCTCAGTGTTCTGTCCTGACCATTATATTTTCAAACCACCATCATAATAGCAGGAGGATGAGGAGCTGCACATGGCTGTGTAGTTCTGTGGAAGCTGTCAGACTTGTATCGTGCATTAGGAGATAGTGACATCATCCTGCTTGTTTACTGTATCCTTTACCATTAAGGAAAAACTGCTTGCAAGTTTCCTGAAAATTAGCTTGTTACCTTATTGATTATATTGAGCAACTCCTCGCATGGAGTAGGGAGAGTAGGTGGGGCTGAGTTCATTGTAGATCAGCCTGACTGAAAGAGTAATTAGCAATGTTACTGCTGAGCAGGTCCTCTTGTTTCCACTTTTAAGAATTACGGCTTAATAGATATGAATTGTTTGCAGCACTATGTAACTTGTTTCAGATCTAAAGTAATTATCAGGAACTTTATATATAATTTAAGAGGTGTCCCAGATTCAGCAAATTGGCCATCAAGTTGCTGGCATTTGAAGGCCAGAATATTACAGCAGTGGATGTAACATCACATTTATACCTGCTGTGATAGAAGCCTTTCTTGGTTTTATGTCTAACTGCATCGATAATTTCATTTGAGAAAATACTCTAGGTTGTATTATTTTTTCCTATTCTGGCTGACCTAAATACTAAAATTGCCAGAGGTCTGAGACTGCCTCCCCCAGAAAGAACATATCAGATGGTATTTGTTTCAGGGTAATTGCACCAGTATTCTCTCTCTGATGTCCCTTGAGGGCACCAACTTGAGGTTTCCGGCTCCCAGCTGTCACCTCTCTTGGGCAGAGACCTGTGTTTCTCTTCCTCCTGACTTGTGTTTTAAGGCTGCCTTATACTGTGATATCCCCAGCAAGCCAATCTACCTAAATGCCAGTGCCTGGGCTTTGCTTTCTCTCCTAGGGCTATGAACAGTGTATTGCCAGCAGTTACAAGTTACCACACAGCTCCTTCTAAGCAAGCACCTTTATTCTTAAGGTAAAAGCATTGCAGAGAGAACATATACAAACAATAAAAGTTCTTAGATGCATCCTAAAAGCTTACCAGAGGCCACCCACCAGTCTTGTGGGGCCCTGGTAGAGCAAAGTCTTTCCAGCCCTTCCGCAAGGGTTGGGGCTCCCATTGGAGAGATGGCTCTATCTGTTTGCTGGATCAGTAAGAAGGCCCTGAGTCAGTTTAAGCTCAGCCTTTTTATATGCAAAGCACTTTCTTTGTCTGTTGGTTTCTTGAATAAACCCTTTGAACCAGTGTATGCAAGCCTCTCCGGGGGCAGTTAGTCTTTGGAGGTGTTTACAGTGTGAGTGCTTCCCCTTAATCATGACCCCTATTGTTTTAGCTCCTGAAAGAGCTGTGGTAACCCTCCTCCTTGGAGTAAAACACAGTCATGCATACAATCGTTGGCCCACAGTGATAAACTTAATACAATATGTTCCCCCAAAGATATGGCATGCAATTGCAACATCTGTCACAGAATCATCTGCACAGTCCACAAAGATGTAACCATGTAACAAAACTAGAACTATGCACAGGCCATTTGCAAACTTTGTAGTAAAATGTTAGTATAAGATACTTTTTGGAAGGGTTGCAAGAGGGACCAAAAGTTTTTAACAGCCCAAGACTGATGGGAAAATACATTTAACTGACAACAGTTGCTTGCTGGGCACCAATAATGCAAAAGTCTCATTATCAGCAGAATTGTTGGAATTCTATAGTGGTTGCCTTTATTTGTATTAATTCTGGGTCCTAAAAAAATCCTTTTATTTTATATCTAAAGGGCTTGAGTTGCCACTGCCATGCACCTTTTGTAGGCATTTACAAAATGAGTGGAAAATGGTGGCAAAATGCAGCAGAAAGAAAACAACAGATATTAGTGGCAGAACCAGAGGATTCACTATGATTCCTCCAGATCTCTCCCCTGTGGCTGGGCCACACTGAAGTAGTGAATGCTATCTATTTAGCCATCTACAGTCATTTCACAGCTGCTCTGCAGTCTAGAAGAGAAGATTCTTTCCTCCCCCAGCCTCAAGTAGATATTTAGCACATAGTCCATCTACTTGGGCTGTATCTTGGATCCCTGGATTTGGGCCTTAGCCTTCCATGCAAACATGGACTACCTGCTAAAAATGCCCCCAAACCGATTCCAAATAGACCACAAGACAAAGGAACAAATTCATGACTTGGAAATGGAATACCTGTTTAAAGTTATTTTTTCATTACACCGCAGTCCTTCCAACAAACACTGTATTACTTATTTTCATAACTTAATTCCAAACCTCTGAATTTAACCCCCAACGAGTATCAATGTTTTTACAAATAAATCTTCCCTGTCTTGTGTTTTATCTGTCTAGTTATTTATCTTTTGAAATGGACTGGAGAGAACAGTCCAGTCTGGCTACAAATAAACATCTTCAGGGACTTCTGTCGTGGTGTAGATTTTCCCCCTTTATACAGTTTCTTTCCGCTGTTTTTTGCCTTATGGCATGTGCATATTTGTGTTCTACTTATCCCTGAATTGGGACTACAATTTGGGAAACTCTTAGAATTTGCATAACTTTCAGTGACTTAAAACTTTAAAAATAAAAGGCCTAGTTTTCTTATGCAATGGACATAAAATTCCTATAATGCCCTGGCCATGTTTCAGTAAAAGAGTCAAGTAAGTTGAATTTTTATGAGACTGAGGGTAAATCTTTTATTGTTATTCATTGGGTTTGAGCCTTCTGTTTCTATTTCCTAAAAGTCCAAAGATACCTTTCTTGGCCTTTCACTTTCCTGACCTGTGATTCTGGAAATGGTTGATTTTTCTCTGAAGATGTGTGTTGTTGGGGTTTTTTTTTGTTTTTTTTAGCAGAATATTATGGTTCTTCCCCTCCTGTCTGTTTTTATATTTCAAATTTATATTGCACACTGTACAAAAACCAATGAGGCCCATATTTATAATGATGAGGATTTTCTCTCTCGTAAGACAGTAACATAGGGCTTGTCTATACTTACGCGCTAGTTTGGCGGCAGGCAATCGAACTTCTGGGTTCGATTTATCGCGTCTTGTCTGGATGCGATAAATCGAACCCAGAAGTGCTCGCCGTCAACTCCGGTAATCCTGCTCGGCGCGAGGAGTACGCGGAGTCGACGGGGGAGCCTGCCTTCCGCGTCTGGACCGCGGTAAGTTCGAACTAAGGTACGTCGACTTCAGCTACGTTATTCACATAGCTGAAGTTGCGTACCTTAGTTCGAATTGGGGGGTTAGTGTAGACCAGGCCATAGAAGCATCCTGAATAGATACAGGTGAGAGAGAGACACACCCTTAGGAGAGCACTAACAAAATAGGTGGGTTTTGTATATGAAAAAGTGTAAGAAGTATGAGAAAAAGGATTATGATTTGATTATAAGCACAGTCCTAAAATAAAATAGGAGCACTTTTTTTAAAGATTTATTTTGTTTTAATCAATTTGATGCCTGTCATGAATGATGAAAGATATTGTCAGCCTAAATGCCAGTGCTTCTGAAGAGTCACATAACCTTATCTCACCAATACACTCATATGAACACAAATATAGTTACATGATTTTGTTTGTTGCCTGAGATGCTGTCTGAGCCTTTGTAGGCTCATCAGGTATGTGTACCCTCATTCATTGGAGCAGGAACTGGAACCTGACACTCCCAAGGGAGTGTCCCACCCACCAGGTTATAGAGTCTTTCTCACACTCTCTCTGGCCCAATGAATATGTAATTATTTTATACAAAGTGGAACAGTTTCAACAGGAGAGATTGAAAGCAATCCACCCCAGAATCCCACCTGGGAGTGGAAGATCAGGGTTCAAGTCACTGTGCCACATCAGGCAGAGGAAGGATTTGAATCGGAGTCTCCTACATTCTGAGTGAGTGCTCTAATTACAGGGCTATGGGTATAAGGACGACAGCAGCAGCACCACCACCACCACTTTGTGCAGGGCCTGATTTGGTAGAGATGTTCTAAGGTGACCTCTGAGTACATCTACCAGCCTGGACCCCACAGGCAAGATAAGCAAGAGAACACCTAGTTTGTGAATCTTGCTGGGACTTAGGCAAGAGCTAAGCACTGGGTGTCAGGACTTAGATGGTTGTGTGCATGCCCACCAGTAGAAATTTAGGCAATTGGGGACTTTACTGGCAGACACTTCGGTGTGTAGGCAATGGCAGGATTAGGTGGGGGTTTTGAGGATCTAAATGTTGAACTTTGGTGCCAAAAGTGGCAGCTGGGTGCCTAAATCCCTTTGAGGATGTAGCTCTGTAGCTCTTTTGTTGCATTCTGTCAAAGGCTACTGTCATATATATGAAAGTACAATTTTCATAGACATTCACTTTGTTTTCTTGAAGATTTCTCATTTTTAGCAGTCCATTGCCAAAGGCAATTAGTTGGAGGGAAGCTTAGTTGTAATCTCAAGCATAATTTAAAAAAAAAAGTGAAAGTTAGAACTCTCATCTACCTCTATGGGTTCTTCCTTTACAAAAACTGCCAATTTTGTAAATTCGCTATGGATGGTGTTTAAACACAGACACCAACACCATATAGACACCCAAAAACAAGCTCATTCACCAAGTAAATTTTGCTAAAGCTCTCTCAGCTTTATACCATATAAATAAACACCTTTTATTAAAGCATGCACATGAGCAACTTGATAAGTGTTTATCCTGTAAGACACACAGTACATCCAGGGTAACAGACCAATTTTCCATGCCTTCCTTTATCGGTAATTTCTCATCATATTTTTATTTCGATCGCCTACTTGAACTAGAGCTTGAAAATAAAACAATTCTGGAAATGCAAAGACACCCAGTGATTTAGCCACAATCTCAGGATACCACTAATAGAACATAAGCTATAAATTTTGCACTTGTAATGAAATATCAAATTCCCAGTTGACATTAGAGATGTTTCAAGTGGCAGAGAAAGCTGTGGTTTGTGAACAGACTCATCTACTGTGAAACTAAGATCTGTGAAGAATTATGATATGCTAGGAAATATTTGCTTGTCCAAAGCAAACAATACGATGGTTTTACTTGGCAATACAAACTACAGATGCTGATTTAACCTATATCTAAAGGGTGGCTAGAAATAACTCATTAACTTGGGGCAGGGACCATCTTTTTATTCTGTGTTTGTACAGCGCCTAGTACAATGGGGTCCTGATTCCTGAATGGGGCTCCTAGGTGCTATGGCAATACAAATCATAAACAATAATCATTTAGATTGGAAGTGCTTAGGAGCAGGAACTGTCCTTGGTATGTTTGTACAGTGCCAAGCACAATGAGGCCATCGCTGCCAGGTGCTACCGTATTACAAATAAATAACATCATCATAATGGAATGGCACTAAAATGAAGTATGACTCTGTGATAGATGCTGCATTTTGCTAACAGTCCACTATTAAGTACAAATCTTAACACAGATATGAAGTTCAAAAAATCAATTAAATGTAAAAATATCTGTCTCCCAGAGTTTTTCTGCAGCACCGATCCCCACAGTATCAGATATTAATCATAGTAATAAACTGTTGTGATGTGTTCTATCCTGGATTTGCTATAATGGACTGATCTGAATAAAAGTATGAAGACTGGTAGAAAGTTAGTAATACCTTCCCCTGACTAGCAGTTGATTGCAGTGCACTCTGCTGTTACAATGCCTCATTAAAAGCTATTTACCAAAGATTCATATTTTGCATCACAGGTATGAGAACTCATATATCATGATACAAATTTGATGTTTTGATCTCTGGGAACATTTGACAACTTCTCCAATATTCATTAAAGTGAAAACATTAATTATTTTTGTGTCAAGAATTGCCAAGTGATATTCCATTACCTACTGACAAATTGCATATTAGAGGTGGGCCTGAGCAGGAAAAAAAAATTGGATCTGGATTTCAAATATCCCAGATTGCAGAAGGGTTCAGATCAAGGGGTTTGATTTTCCCCATTAGAAAAATAGGAGCTATCTGTGAAATTCAGCTCCAGTTCTGTGTTTGTTTTTCTAAATTTTCGCTAGCTGTCACCCTGGCAAAGTTCAGAGGTGTTTAAATCCAGACTTCTGCTTCAGGCCTATCTTTAATATAGAGGGATAAGTTCTACCTCTTAGAGCAGGACTGAGGAGGTAAGAGAGCACACTAGGGATCTAATACAGGGACAGAAAGAGAGTATCACAATAGATCGTTAAAACCTATCCTCCTTATCTGCCATCCACCATATTCACATAAAAGGCAATTGCCCTAGGCAGCAATATATTATGGGCAGCAAAATGTTCATTTTAGTGCCCACCAGGATTCAGTATAATTAAAAGGTTTTCCTACTGCTCCTGACCCTACATTTCCCTCTCACACTGAGCTTTCTTACCACTTCAGACAGAATACACAACAAGAAGCTCTGTCAGTCCTAACTACATCTCCTCCAGACCTTTCAAGGATTTTTTAAAATAATTGGTATTGCTGGTAGGGCCACCACTGTGGGGAGCATCCCTTCCTGTAAAAAATCCGTTTCACTGGACTTTTTCACTAGATGTCCCACCCCATGATTGGCAGCAAACAGGCCAGGCTATACGCAAAGCGGGTGGCAGTAAGAAGTTTCTCTAATGAAACGAAAATGGAGGAACTGACTGTGCCCAAGAGGCAAGAATGAGATTAAGAGAAAGAAAGAGACATCACCAAATAACACACACTCAGAAAAGCTGGGGGTGGAGGACAAACAAAATGTGAGAAAAAAGGAATTAATAGGAATAATACAAACAAACAATGATTAAAAAAACAGGAAAAAGCAAACACAAGCTAGAAAAAAACATTAGTGTAAACAGTGGCCAGCTCAGAAGAAAAGAAAACACCTTGGAAAAATCCCACGGTGATGTACATTTTGAGTGTAATTTTGGGCTGTGATGAGTGTATATTTTCCAGTGTGCCAAGGGAAGCAAAAACCCTTGTTAGCCTTGGTACTTTCCATGCTCCTTGTTCAGACTGAAAAGTTAAATTCGGGAGAGGGGGAGAAAATCCACACAGCTCGTATTTAAGTTATAAAGGAATTTCCAGATATTATATTGTTTTCTTTACAAAAATAATGTCCTTTATAGTAATCTTGAAGGCTTTGTGAAGTTATTTCAGTGTAGACTGGAAAAAAAGAAGGTGGTACAGTACATAATGAAAACAGGTACAGTAGCTAGTCTTTTTGTAATAGTGATATTTTTCCAGGCACAAAACCCAACATAAACAGCCAAAGTAAAACCATGTAAATGTAAGTAGCTATACAGGAATAGCTAAAAACCACACAAATATGAATGAGATGCATATAGGTTATCAAATAAAGGAGAACAACAGAAAAACGATCATAAAGAGGGCTTCTAGTTTTCAGTTAAAATGAAAAAGGCCACAAACTCAGCAGCTGTTTCAAGATGTTTCAAGAGCCAGCACTTCTAACCAAAGAGGTCATGAAGCATACCAAGTTTGAATAGTGCAAACAGAGAGCTCAGCAGAGTGACTTCCAGACCAGATATCTCCAAAAATAGAGGGTCTCTTTGGGAAAAGTTAGAAGTTAGAGAGGTTTCAAGTGTCAGGGAAATACCTCTATGAAATCTAACAAACTGAAAATGAAAATATTTAATAGTGCCTGTCAATGGAAATGGTTGAAATGCATGCAGGTCTGAAATCAGAGCTGAGGTTTTGCACACAACTTTATACGAAGAATACCAAATTGTCAGTCTTGTGTTTTCAAGGATGTAGAGTTCTAGTGAAGGTACAATTATCCTCTGAATTGTATCATATAAGAAGCTGAATGTCCTCCAGACTCAAAGAGAAATAATGAAAACTGTATAGCTGAGGATTTATAGGGACATATTTTTTTAAATGTTGAAATTTCATAGCTGAGCAGCTTTTTTCCAGATACAGTAGCCACTCAGTCCTGGAATAAAATGAATCAGATGCCACCTCTGACTCATTCTCTTAAACAGCTATGCTGAGGGGAACCCAGATACTGGGTAACAAATCTGAGTTAAAAAAAAAATCAGCTACCTGGGATTTTCAGAACTGTGAACAAGGGAAAACATTCAAGATATGTCTAATATGTCTACATATAGGATTTCTCTCCTATCATCTTATCTGTTCATTTCACCCCACAACCAGTGTATTAATTTTCTGCTCACCTAACCACACCCCTTACCTTTGAATCATTTATGAATGACATGATCTTGTCAGTTCACTGACATGTATCTACTATACCTTGTATACCATTGTGGTTCTGTTGCTGACATTATTAACATCATCCATCTTATCTTCTTATTTTGCACAGTGAGATGTGCCCTTTGAATACAATATGCAGCTCTACCCAGTTTGAGATAGATTTCAAACAACTCCCATTATTAACAGATATTGTGCATGCAGCTCCATAGCAACTGTAGTAAAAAAATTATACCTTCATATATATTTTTTCCCTTCTCAAGGAGAATACTTACTTCTTTTTGGACTAGATAGCTATGTTGTCTTGGCTATTGACAGCTCATATTATTCTGATTGATGGTCCTGTTGTACGTTACTTAAGAGACATTTTTAGACCCTTAGGTTCTGATTCTGCAGTTCTTTCCCCTGCAAAACTCCAACTTTAATAATTTTAGTTCTGGGTTAAAATATAATTCTCCAAACTGAGAAAAATCTTCCCAAGAAAAGCTAGCCATTTATATAGGTATTTTAATCAAGTCAGGAGCTATGAAATCAGTTTCATATGGAAACGGAGATTGCCTAACATGCTGGAAAGAGTGGTGATGCTGGACTTAATCAGCAGAGAATCAGAAAAGGATGTTTTCTAGTCCCCATTCTCAGGGTGCATATGATGGTACAATCACTGACCTATTGTAAGCAATTTCAAAGGAATTTCAAGCTGGCTACTGCTTTCTAAGTTATAGACCCAAACCTATTACAATGGATATGGGTGATGGCAAGGGAAAGCCTTGCATTAGTGGTTGCTGTTCCTTGTTCAAAATGCTAGGCTCTAATGAACCACTCATATGAACATTTACTTCAGAACCAGTGAACAGGGAAATTTGATTTGTGAGAGTGCTGTTAGGATTCACTTTACATCAGGAAATATTTTAATTAAAATAGGAAAATAATTAATAATTAATACTTCACACTTCAGTAACATTCTCTATCAGAAGATCTCCCTGTCTGGGAAAATAACACAGCGGGGCACAGACTATCCAACAAATTCTTGGACTGCATTGCAGACAACTTTTTATTTCAGAAGGTTGAAAAAGCTACTAGGGGGGAAGCTGTTCTAGACTTGATTTTAACAAATAGGGAGGAACTCGTTGAGAATTTGAAAGTAGAAGGCAGCTTGGGTGAAAGTGATCATGAAATCATAGAGTTTGCAATTCTAAGGAAGGGTAGAAGGGAGAACAGCAAAATAGAGACAATGGATTTCAGGAAGGCGGATTTTGGTAAGCTCAGAGAGCTGATAGGTAAGGTCCCATGGGAATCAAGACTGAGGGGAAAAACAACTGAGGAGAGTTGGCAGTTTTTCAAAGGGACACTATTAAGGGCCCAAAAGCAAGCTATTCCGCTGGTTAGGAAAGATAGAAAATGTGGCAAAAGACCACCTTGGCTTAACCACGAGATCTTGCATGATCTAAAAAATAAAAAGGAGTCATATAAAAAATGGAAACTAGGACAGATTACAAAGGATGAATATAGGCAAACAACACAGGAATGCAGGGGCAAGATTAGAAAGGCAAAGGCACAAAATGAGCTCAAACTAGCTACGGGAATAAAGGAGAACAAGAAGACTTTTTATCAATACATTAGAAGCAAGAGGAAGACCAAAGACAGGGTAGGCCCACTGCTTAGTGAAGAGGGAGAAACAGTAACAGGAAACTTGGAAATGGCAGAGATGCTTAATGACTTCTTTGTTTTGGTCTTCACCGAGAAGTCTGAAGGAATGCCTAACATAGTGAATGTTAATGGGAAGGGGGTAGGTTTAGCAGATAAAATAAAAAAAGAACAAGTTAAAAATCACTTAGAAAAGTTAGATGCCTGCAAGTCACCAGGGCCTGATGAAATGCATCCTAGAATACTCAAGGAGCTAATAGAGGAGGTATCTGAGCCTCTAGCTATTATCTTTGGAAAATCATGGGAGACGGGAGAGATTCCAGAAGACTGGAAAAGGGCAAATATAGTGCCCATCTATAAAAAGGGAAATAAAAACAACCCAGGAAACTACAGACCAGTTAGTTTAACTTCTGTGCCAGGGAAGATAATGGAGCAAGTAATTAAGGAAATCATCTGCAAACACTTGGAAGGTGGTAAGGTGATAGGGAACAGCCAGCATGGATTTGTAAAGAACAAATCATGTCAAACCAATCTGATAGCTTTCTTTGATAGGATAACGAGTCTTGTGGATAAGGGAGAAGCTGTGGATGTGGTATACCTAGACTTTAGTAAGGCATTTGATATGGTCTCGCATGATATTCTTATCGATAAACTAGGCAAATACAATTTAGATGGGGCTACTATAAGGTGGGTGCATAACTGGCTGGATAACCGGACTCAGAGAGTTGTTATTAATGGTTCCCAATCCTGCTGGAAAGGCATAACGAGTGGGGTTCTGCAGGGGTCTGTTTTGGGACCGGCTCTGTTCAATATCTTCATTAACGACTTAGATATTGGCATAGAAAGTACGCTTATTAAGTTTGCGGATGATACCAAACTGGGAGGGATTGCAACTGCTTTGGAGGACAGGGTCATAATTCAAAATGATCTGGACAAATTGGAGAAATGGTCTGAGTTAAACAGGATGAAGTTTAACAAAGACAAATGCAAAGTGCTCCACTTAGGAAGAAAAAATAAGTTTCACACATACAGAATGGGAAGAGACTGTCTAGGAAGGAGTACGGCAGAAAGGGATCTAGGGGTTATAGTGGACCACAAGCTAAATATGAGTCAACAGTGTGATGCTGTTGCCAAAAAAGCAAACGTGATTCTGGGATGTATTAACAGGTGTCATTCTTCCGCTCTACTCTGCTCTGGTTAGGCCTCAGCTGGAGTATTGTGTCCAGTTCTGGGCACCGCATTTCAAGAAAGATGTGGAGAAATTGGAAAGGGTCCAGAGAAGAGCAACAAGAATGATTAAAGGTCTTGAGAACATGACCTATGAAGGAAGGCTGAAAGAATTGGGTTTGTTTAGTTTGGAAAAGAGAAGACTGAGAGGGGACATGATAGCAGTTTTCAGGTATCTAAAAGGGTGTCATAAGGAGGAGGGAGAAAACTTGTTCACCTTAGCCTCTAAGGATAGAACAAGAAGCAATGGGCTTAAACTGCAGCAAGGAAGGTCTAGGTTGGACATTAGGAAAAAGTTCCTAACTGTCAGGGTGGTTAAACACTGGAATAAATTGCCTAGGGAGGTTGTGGAATCTCCATCTCTGGAGATATTTAAGAGTAGGTTAGATAAATGTCTATCAGGGATGGTCTAGACAGTATTTGGTCCTGCCATGCGGGCAGGGGACTGGACTCGATGACCTCTCGAGGTCCCTTCCAGTCCTAGAATCTATGAATCTATGAAATACTGGGCCCACTTCTGCCCAGGGAGAACGATGTGGTGGCAGACAGCAGGCAACTTCCCCTCAACTCAGTGTGAGGTGGGGGAGCTGTACAGGGCCAGTACAGGTGTGGAAGGGGATAAGGCCGGGACAGCCCCAGGGAAAGGCTGATTTATTGTATCATTTCAGCAGCTTCTGGTGTCAGAGCTTCCACAGAGCCCCAGCTGTAACCTAAAACTGCTTCCACTCAGTGGGAACCCCAAGTGAGGGTGGCAGTGAAAATGACAAGGGTGAGTGGCTGGTGCAGAGAAAGTGTATTTTACACCTCATGGTGCCAACTCAATTGAATCTAGCCCATTCATTTATTAAGTCTCTCAATACCAAATTTTATGCCATTGTCCACACCTCTTCATACTCTGCCCAGCTCCTGTCATAAAATTAGATAAAAGTATGTGACCATGCACTCTTCAGTGTACAAGAAAAACTATAGGACAGGTTCAAGTAGGGTGCAAAAAGTCCACAGAGTTTATTGAAGCAGTTTCTCTGTACCCCTCATTAGCAGGGTTTTCCTGCCACAGTCTTGGCAAGGCCCCTCAGGCTTCTCCCAGGCATCCCAGCCTGAGCCAACAGTCCTTTTATAAACAAGGAAAGAAAAGCAGTCCCAAAACAAACTTAATATCCCTGGGCCTGCCCCCCTTCCTCTGGTGGGGTTCTGGAAGTCTGCAATCTCTGCAGAGGTCCTGGGCTGGTCCTTTCCCTCAAGGACCAAAGGATAGGATGTCTGTGCACCTTCCTGGTCAGCCAGCAACTAAGCTGCCTTCCTTTCCTTTTAACTGCCCTTCCTTACCTGACAGAGAGTGCAAGTGTAGCAGGGCAGGGCTGAGTGGGTCCACAGTAGCTCATTAACCCTTGCTGGCTCGGTGTGGGGTTAGAACACCTCATGACAGGGTACGTGATTAGATCATTATAATTTACATTCAGCTGCCTCTGGTCCTGAAGGTTGTTGCCACAGCCAAGGATACCAGGATTGTAGCTTTGATTAGGCCTCCTCTTTCCCCAGCCATGCCCCAAGCAGAACCCCTATGCTGGGGGCAGCAGGGCCAGAGAATAGTAACCCACAGAAAACCCTATGCAAAGTGTATTCCCTGTGGCTGGATCCACCAAGTTAGTGGCCCCTTTACACCAGTAAAGCTGCCCAAAAGGTAATGGTTTGCGATGATGAAATGGGCTCTCTCTATTTTGAGTTTCTATCTATAAAATAACTGTTATAATATCCTGTTAATGTCCTAATGAATGTATAAAAAAAGTATAACCGTTCTATAAGCTTTGGGGACTACACTACAGAATTTCATAAAGATGTGACACTGGAGACCAAATGCACATAAACACAGAAGTCAACAGGGGTTTTGTGTATGAAATGAGTGCTGTCTAGAATGCTATAGGATGATTCAATAAAACCTATAGAAAGGAATGCATAGTCCTCTAAATATGCATTTTAGAATAATTTCTAGAGAACTATATTAAATGTATTGGTTTCATCCCTATTCTGTAAGATATTTATGTAAGAGTACCTGTCTCTCAGGAGTGTTTTGAGACAGTGTTTGTATAGTGCTTGGAAATCCTTGTATAAGTGCAAAGCACTATTCTATAATCAATTGTTAGGCTCTGTGTTTATTTATCAAGCACAATGGTCACAAAACTAAAGATAAAAATAAATATAAGAGTGATTGGTTTTGGGCTTGAAGTACATTACTGAAGATTAGAACAAAATGCCCTTAAAAATGAGACTCATTTACATTTAATTAAATATAATGGCAAATTTCTTAGTATTGTTCAAAGTGGAAAGAAAATGTTCCAGGAACTAACTGGGATTAGTATTGGCAGGGATATTCTATAGGGATGTTGCATCTGATCTGGTCTCTTCTTCATTAGTAAATTACAATCCAGTCTTCTAACTTCTCTCTACTGAACAATACACATTTTAAGGGACACTGGAGAAACTACTCTACCCCACCCCAAAATGAAATCAATAATGATATTTTTAAAAAAGCAATGGATGTTAACTGAAGCAATATTAAATCTTCATATAAATGTTTCTATTTCAGAGCCCAGTCCTATTACAAGGAATGTTACTATTGACTTCAACAGAAAGGAGAGACTATGGGTGTTGGTACACAGAGAGAATTTTGCTGCTGTAAGTCAGAAGTTTCAGTGTAGCTCTGGTCAGTATGACCACAAGTCATTATATTTTGAGTGGTTTTATTTCCCTATCACAAAACAAAGAGCCATAACTGACATACCTTTTGGCAGTTTTAGTCCTGAGCCTGCAAACACTTAGGCCCATACTTTTATGTGACTAATTCCATTGAAGGCAATAGGATAAATCATGTACAAACTTAAGCATATGCCTAAGTGTTTCCAGATCAGGGACTTAGTTAGTAAATAGGTCAAAAGCTGAATGGGCAGAGACAATAAATTAACAAAAAGGGATAAGCACATCGGCATAGCAGTATAGTTGGAGCTTGAACTGCTGCTGCTCATGCTGTTTCTGTTCTAGGGATAAGAAGGAGTTTATTTTCTAAAGATATAAAGTCAATACCTTTCACCGTCACCAAATTCAAGTGAAATAAAACTCTTCAAATCTTTAAAAGCACAATTTATTTCTAACACATTAAAACTAAAGCAAAGTTATTTTTAAAAGGTATGTAATGTGTCAAATTCCTATTTGAAAAATTGATAATTCTTTACCAGTTCGCTTACTCCCCTTATACCACACCTGTGGACGAGATATACTTCAGTTGTAAAAGGTCTATAAGTAAGCGAGGTGCACACAGTACCAGAACTGAGAAAAATGTCTTGCTCAGATTTAGGGCTAGATTCACCACAGAATCTATATCAGCTTTCGCCAGCACACAGCCTGACAGAGGGTCCAAGCAGTGGGAACAGCTCCCCTCAGCAGCTTCTGTCTGTGGAGCAACTAAAGAGCTCCAGGAAGAGTTCAATCTGCCCTCCTGATGGGAAAGGCAATGGCAGTAACACTGTCCTCTCTCTTTGGTTTAACTCCTCCCTGGGGTGCAAGGTCTTTGTTGAAAAGGGAAGCATCTCCCTGGGTGATAATTTACACACCTAACTAAGTTAATTTTGTAGATGACACTTGAAGATATTCATGGAGACAACCTAATTTTATAAAGTAGGCATGCACTTTCTCAGTGAGAGGTCATATGTGTTAGTTCTACTATAAAACAAAAGAAACGTGGAAATTGGCATATCTAGCTCTGACACATCTGGTCGGCATGGATGACACTTATTAAAATAAGTGTTCTGCTGATTGACATGACAAAGCCCTGAGCCAAAATACTTACCCTTAATGTCACTCAGCAACTATTTGCCACAAAAAAATGACATTTCATTAGAGCCATCAATGCTTGTCACTATTCTATAGAAAGAAAAATCAGAGTTTAGAATGGACCTCCTTCAGAAGAGTTCTATATATTGTGACTTGGTATTAGGAAGATTAGCTTTTTGCATAGTTATATTGTATCACTAATATCTTTAGCTTGATCAGACACACATTTCATACACAAAACTCCTTCTGACTTTTCTCTGAGTTTGTGCATTATGTCTCCAGTGTTACTTTTTTGTGTGCTTTTGGTGATCTAAAGTAAGACACTATTTGAATCCTTAAAATACGCAAAGGTAGGAAATATTGTGAGGAGAGAGAGAGCTGTTTTCCTTCCAAGTTCAAGATTCGATGTTAAAAAAAAATTCCCAGAGACCCGTACCTTTTATATAATAGTTGTCTCCAGAGTTGAATGTTTCTTCCCCACAAAAAGTGACTGAGTTATGTCAGTCCCCCCAAAATTGAGAAAAGTGTGTACAGTGGAAGGAATAGAAGTGCAGAAGGACGCGTAAACAGTATTCATATTCCACTGTACAAAACATTGGTTTGGTCAGGAGAGGAAAGAATGTGAAGTAGTTCCTTATGGTTTTCTCTTTTTCCTGTAGAAAGAACATCAATACTGGCTTCCCAGCCCTGCTTGTCCCATCCAAACCACACTTGAAAGAATTAAGTACACCATTCTTTTTACTTGATTTTCTCTTTTGCACTGAGTTATATTCTTTAGTTAGGTAAAGAGTGTGATAAAAGACACTCTTCTAGGAGAAGTAGGTTTTATTAATACCAAAACCAAAGTATATAAAAATGCTTTGAAATTGTGAAATCTTAAAGAATTAAATCTGAAGACAATGAGTTAAATGTCACTATGCTTACCCCATAACCATAAAAACAGGGCTTGTCTATGCTACCGCTTAAGTCAATGTAACTTACGTCACCCAGGGGTATGAAAAAACACTCCCCTGAGCGACATAAGTTATATTGACTTAAAGCAGTGTCTACACTGCACTATGTTGGCGGGAGATGCTCTCCCGCCGACATAGCTTCCGCATCTCTTTGAGGTGAAATAATGACATTGACGGGAGAGCACTCTCGCGTCAACATAGCGCGTCTTCACCAGATGCACAACATCAGCTCAGATGCATTGATGCAGCTGCGTCAATGTAGCGTGGTTGTGAAGGCAAGCCCTTACTTAACATAGGTTAACACAAATATTTTTCATTTGATCTTTGCCATCATCTCTCTATGCCTTTTCTTGTTAGACTCCAAGTTCTACTCTTCCCTTGATGTGTGTGCAAAACTCCCATTAACACTAATCAGCATTATGTACGCTGAATGGAGAAGAGACTCTCCCTCCCCCCATGATTATGTAAAAAAGATTAGTCAACGGTTTAATCATATGTAGTTTCTCTCCCTTTTCTGAAGCCATCATTTACTGAAAATAAGTGCCTGAGTGAGAGAGCTCAATAATGAGTAAGGAATGCCCTTTCGTCAGATAATTTAAAATCCCCTTAGAAAATTAAAATGCATGTAAGTGTTAATATTCACTAGGCCGACAATTTACATTTCTAACTGAAACGCATACAAAGTTTTTTCTGACATTGATCTCTCTCAATAGTTTCAGAATTACAGTACCAAGATTTAGTAGTGTAATTCTGGCAGAAAAAGAATAAATACTACATATGCAGAGCAATATTGGCTGAAATATTACAAAATGGCACAGATTGTTTTATGATGCACCTGTAGCCTGTAAGAAATTTAGGGGAAAGGGAAAACTACAACATTTTTGTGAGACTATGAAAGAAACAAAAGTGGTGAATATATAAAGAAAACAGTATTAACTATTTAAGAACTAAAGACCAGATCCTGCTTCCTTTGAAGTCAGTAGAAGTTTTGCCTTTTGACTTCAAAGGAAGCGGGATTAAGATTTTTGGTCCTGATCCAAACCCAGTTGAAGTCCCAGGGAGTATTTCCATTGAGTTCAATGGACTTTGGATCAGGCCCTTAATAAGTAACCTTTTGGGAAATCAGGACCCTGTAATTATATTCTCCTCACTATTGAATAGTTAGTCACTTTTGCAGATTTTTACCTTAGTTTACTTTTTATATATTTGTAAGGCCCTTTGGTTTTGTTATTTACAAACTTTATCCAAAATATTCCTGAATTCTGAAAAAAATTCAGTATTGGTTTTACCCACTTTCAACTGAATTTTGGCTTTTTTGGGCCCTGCAGATTTTTCACAGGGGAAGCAGATGGGGCCACGCTGAACAGCAAGAGTCAGGAGGGGAGCAGAAGGCTACAGCCCCTGAGTACCGGCCCCTATGCCAGACAGAGCTCCCTCCTGACCCTGGACCTTCATCGTGGTCCTGTCCACTTCTACGTAGGCTGTGTCCAACAGGGGAAGAGGATGGGGCTCTGTGCCCTGAACCTCCACCAAAGGGATTGGTCAGCAGAGGAGTGTAAGGCCATTCCCTATGGGTACTGGCCCCCTGACAGAGCCCCCTTCTGATACCACCCCTTCAGTGCTGAACAGCCTGATCGGGAGAGGGCTTTGTCTGGGAGAGAAGTGGATGGAGCTCTGTGCCCTGGGAAGTAAGACAGGCAGGGAGCCGGGTTCTGGCAGCTGAGACCACCTTCTGCCAGACAGAGACCCTCCTGACCCTGGCTCTTCAGCCCAGCCCTGTCCACTTCCTTTGTGCAGTAGGGGAGCAAGACCATCAGAGAGCTGGGTCCTAGCAGCCAAAACCATCCAGCCACTATACTGTGAGTACCTCCTCGCCATGGCCACCAACCACTGTGAGTACTGAGGACCCCTTCCAGCCTACCAGCCTTCATTTCCAGTTCTAACTGATTTTCACCCATAGCTTACATTTTCAAATAAAAACTGGTAAATGCCAAAGAAATTTAAAAAAGAATAAAAACTGAAAATGAAGGGCCTTATATATCTGTTAGTTTTGAATATGGTCACAATGCCTATGGTTCTATTTATTCCAAATGATCATTGTGTAAAACTTATTTATGTAACATAACAGCTAGTGACACACTGAAGAGTAACTCCAGAGAGCGATAGTTGACATTCTTCTCTGGAGGCAGTTGAGGTTATTACAATATTTCATTATCACAAGACGATATGTCTTCAAACACAGACAACAGTGGCTTTTAATATTCTCTACTACAATTATACCAGATTTTCTTTGCACTATCAATACTGGAAGTAATTAAATTGCTTTTTCCGTAACATCAGTATAACGTTTAACATAGTACATCTCATGAGTTTATTTAGCAAATTATTTTGTTACAATATATTTTATATTACTTAGTTATGCAGTTGGAAAATCTATTTGTTTACAAATATGTCACTGCATCTCATTGGAAAGCATCTTGGCTAATAATTTTTTCTAGTAGAAAAATGTATTTTCTAGTTGGAAGTCCTCTGTTCAGACACTCAGGAGTTCACCACCAAGTTTCTGTATCCCACAAATATCCCCTTTCGTTCATTTTGTCATTTTCCATAATTTCATACAAAAGAACAGATCAGACGCTATAAATCTTCATCTTTCTAGATAGTGAAGAGTGATCACATACCATAAATTCATAACAAGTGCTTAACTGCACTATATTATTATCTATCCACCACCTAGGAGAGGGAAGTAGACTAAATGCCAAATATAGTTAAGAATTATTACTTCATGTATATGATATACATAATATGCAGAGCATTAATGGTAATGCTGTCACAAAAGTTTGATGTGCTTTTTGTTTCTTTGTTGGCAACCATTAGAAACATTAAATTCTCTGACGAAAGGGCATTCCTTACTCATTATTGAGCTCTCTCACTCAGGCACTTCTTTTCAGTAAATGATGGCTTCAGAAAAAGGAGAGAAACTACATATGATTAGCAAAGAGTCCTGTGGTACCTTATAGACTAACAGACGTATTGGAGCATGAGCTTTCGTGGGTGAATACCCACTATGTCACATGCATCCGACGAAGTGGGTATTCACCAACGAAAGCTCATGCTCCAATACGTCTGTTAGTCTATAAGGTGCCACAGGACTCTTTGCTGCTTTTACAAATCCAGACTAACATGGCTACCCCTCTGATACTTGACTAGATATGATTAAACCATTGACTAATCTTTTTTACAGGGGCGTGCATGGGGGTGGAGGCAAGCAGGGGCACCCCAAATCAGTGGGGGCACAGAACGCCTCCAGGGCTGGATGGGGAGAGCGAACTCCTCTGACCCAGGCTGGGGCGGGAGATGACAGCTCTTCCGGTCCAGGGGCTGCAGTGTGGAGATCCAGCTCCTCTGGCTGCTGGCGGGAGAGCCAATTCCACCAGCCCCAGGGCTGTGGCAGGGAGAATCAGGTCCTCCAGCACCAGGCAGAGCCACTCCCCCCATGGGTGGGGCGGGGGGAGGGAGAGCCAGCTCCTCCAGCTGTGGGAGGGGGGTGGGAGAGAGAACAGAAAGTGCCCTTCCAAAAGTGGCCACATTTTTATTCCTGGGCATGCCCCTGCATCTACCAGAACAAAATAAGTACATACATAATGCATATTTAGAAGGCTTTTGAATCCAGAAAGAGATGGGGCTAAAGTTATGATCAACATTTCCATCACCATTATGAAGATACCGGCCAAGATTCTCTGGTGCATGGAGTTTCCACTCAGTGCAGCAGTGGCAGGCTGTTAGAAAGCCAGTTACAGCTCTCTGATGCTGTACTGCCATGAGCACCATCATAGATCTGACTCAGGTCAGCTGGCAACAGTCTCTAAGAGGCCACAAACCAGGTGAGCGCTCAACATACTTCAGCCATACCCATCCTCTCCCCCACCCACCTCCATGTTGAGGCTAGGGTTGCCAGGTGTCCAGTTTTCGACTGGAACACCCGATGGGTGTTAAAAGTCCGGTCAGCGGCGCAGCGGAGGCCTGGGGCCAAGGCAGGCTCCCTGCCTGCCCTAACTCTGTGTAGCTTCCGGAAGCAGCCACTGGGTCCCTGCAGCCCATAGGTGTATGGGCGGTCAGGGAGGCTCCACACACTGCCCGTGCCCCAAGTGCCGGCTAAACAGCTCCCATTGGCCGGGAACCGTGACCATTGGGAGCTGCGGGGGTGGTGCCTGCAGATGAGAGGGCAGCGCGTGGAGCCTCACTGGCCGCCCATGCGCCTAGGGGCTGCAGGTATCTGGTGGCCGTTTCCTGGGAGCTGTGGTAGGCACCGCTGGGACCCCACTCCCGTGCCCCAACCCCCTGTTCCAGCCCAGAGTCCCCTCCCACACCCCAACCCCCTGCTGGAGCCCGCACCCCACAACCCCAACCCCCTGCCCCAGCCCTGAGCCCCCTCCTGCAGCCCAAGCCCCTCATCTCCGGCCCCACCCAAGAGCCCACACCCCCAGCCTGGAGCCCTCTCCCGCACCCTGAACCCCTCATTTCTGGCCCCACCTGGAGCCCCATTCACATTGAGCAGACAAGAAATATAAAACTTGCTTGAGCCTGAAATGTGTAGAACTTGTATTTTTAAATGCTTTAGATAGCACAGCTAAAATACAAATATATACTGAATCTAAAATACAGCCCACAAAATTGTTTGCAGTGCAGTTGGAGCTGGTCTACTTGGGCTTGGGAAACTATGTAGATGTTATATTGGCATCCAACTGGAAAAGACTTTATCAAAGCATTAAATATGTCTTAGCACAAAAGCCTTCAAACAGGACTGAAAATAATTTTGAGTCTTCTATTCACGTAGTGCAAAATGCACAAGACTTTTTCAAATATGGCTTGACCTATTTGCTGATGTCAGAACTCTAGCTACAAGACACTCTAATAGTCAATTTATCTATGGTCAAACAAAAGTTTGAAGTAACTTGGCTGAGTAATCAAGCAGAAAATACAGACAGACTTTAGAAAAGACAGTAAAGCTTCCTGATCATACCAGGCTATTGGCATTCAAGTGACCACGTGTAATAAGACAGCACATGTTATATATACAATCTGATTTACCCAAAACCATCCCACCAAAAAGAAAGACACTTATGAAATGGCAAAATTCCTAAACCACTAGCATCCAATGTCATAACATTCCCATAGGCTTCCTTGAATTACGGTAAAAAGAGGGGTATTTTATTTATTTCAGAGAAATCAGAAAGAATTGTTCTCTACTCTTGTGTATAAAACATACTTCTGAATGGGACTGCTTTGTTTTAAAACCCAGGCAATTTAAATTAGACTACCAAAAGCTATATAGCATAGGTTCAGGATTTTGAGAATTTTACATAAATGCTGTAATACAGTGGTTTTCAACCTTTTTTCATTTGTGGACCCCTAACAAATTTCGAATGGAGGTGCGGACCCCTTTAGAAATCTTAAACATAGGCTTGCAGACCCCCAGAGGTCCACAGACCAGAGGTTGAAAATCACCACTGTAATATATATAAACCTATATTAATTGGCTAGTGTGAATGTACATCACTGCCTTCTATTGGATAGACTCAAAAGTGCTCAGCTATGTTTCATAGGCCTTCTACTGCTAACAGCTAAGAATCATTTCCTTTTAGCTCAAGTGACAAGGGCCTGAGCTTTTGGAGTATGAAAATCTGAGTTCCAAGTTCCAAATGGCGATAGTGAAGACACAGTACCAACCATGGAGTCTTAGGACACCGTGAATGTATTACTACAGCATAATATATTTTTTATAAAATTATGTACAGCCCAAATAGTATGGTTGCTCCTTGGCAGCAGCAGCTAGCCAATATTCACGGCATAACCAGTTTGCTTCCATTAGGGAGAGAAATTGATAATCAAGTCAGGTATTTCTTTGCTACGAACAAAGAATGTTTCCCTGAATACAGTAGGAATGAACAACAGGAAGCAGTTTCCAAGCCTGCTGTGCTCAAAAGAAGCTCTCTCTCTCTCTTGCTCTCAGCCTCCTCCCAGGGCCATGCTTACCAGTTCTTCTCTGGCTTTACACACACACACACACTCTCACTCTCCCCCCCCCCCCCCCGCCCCCCAACCAAGCTACCTTGTTTCAGGACTGAGCTTGATAAATTAATGGAGGGGATGGTATTACGAGACTCTCTACAATGGCATGTAGCCGATCTGCGACTGCTAGCAGCAAATATTTCCAATGGCTGGACCATAGATGGGGAGGGCTCTAAATTACTACAGCAAATTCTTTCCCAGGTGTCTGGCTGGTGAGTCTTGCCCACATGCTCAGGGTCTATCTGATCGCCATATTAGGGGTCGGGAAGGAATTTTCCCCTGGGTCAGATTGGCAGAGACTCTGGGGTTTTTTGCTTTTCTCTGCAGCAAGGGGCATGGGTCACCTGCAGGTTTAAACTAGTGTAAATGGTGGATTCTCAGTATCTTGAACTCTTTAAATCATGATTTAAGGACTTCAGTAACTCAGGTCTATTGCAGGAGTGGCTGGGTGGGGTTCTGTAGCCTGCAAAGTGCAGGCGATCAGACTAGATCAGTGGTTCTCAACCAGGGCTACGTGTACCCCTGGGGATAGGCAGAGGTCTTCCGGGGGTCCATCAACTCTTCTAGATACTTACCTAGTTTTGCAACAGGCTACATTAAAAAGCACTAGCGAAGTCCATACAAACTAAAATTTCATACAGACAATGACTTGTTTATACTGCTCTATATACTACACACTGAAATGTCAGTACAATAGTTATATTCCAATTGATTTACTTTTATAATTACACCTCTACCCCGATATAACGTGACCCGATATAACATGAATTCGGATATAACGCGGTAAAGCAGTGCTCCGGGGAGGGGCGGGGCTGCGCACTCCGGCGAATCAAAGCAAGTTCGATATAACGCGGTTTCACTTATAACGCGGTAAGATTTTTTGGCTCCCGAGGACAGCATTATATCGGGGTAGAGGCGTATATGGTAAAAACGAGAAAGTAAGTAATTTTTTCAGTAATAGTGTGCTGTGACACTTTGTATTTTTATGTCTGACTTTAATGACTGACGTTGATTTGGACCTTAACTACTCTATTCAAGTCAACATCTCCTTAGTAGGATCATTTTTCATGTACTTAATTTTGAATCTTGCAGCCAACCTTCAACCTGTGTCACTCTGCTTCTTGGCTTATCATTGAGTCAGTTCAGTAGCCAATTCAAGGCATCACATAACTGGCACTTTAGAACCATTTTAAGTGTACAGTCTAGATGAAAAGCACTATCTGGGGGTTAACAACAAACTCAAAGGCTGCTGTCAAACATTTTCAGGTAGAACTGATATGTTGTATTACCTTCAAAAAGTCTCTGAGATTTGAACAGTTTTCTTTCGTTAGCATTTTTTCTAGACGGATCTGATCTTCCAAAGCTTGAAAAAATAAAACTGAACAGTTTGTACAGTACAAGAACATAAATATACTAATGATTAGGGCTGCAGGTTTGTCACAGTGGTAAAAGTGTTATAGGTATGGTGATTTTTCTGTTTGTCTATGACTTTTCTTTGGTTCCAGAGTCCCGCTCTCAGCATTGCAAACTGATATAATGGGAGTTGTAATGCCACTCAGGTTTGGCCCAGCTGCCTCATTGTCTTGATGGGGGGAGGCCCCGCCCACTTTAAATGGCACTCTGATGACCTTACACACCATTTTCCCCTGAGCCTGTGGCTTTTCTACATTTACCATGACTGCTCCATGATTTTTTATTTTAAAAAAAATTCCATGACAAATCTGAAGCCTTGTTAATTATACTTGTATTAGGTGCCTAAAAGACCAAAAATCTGACTTAATTGAGAAGAAACTTATTTTTTTGTAAAAATGCTTCATACTTTTTCTAAATGGATATGTACTATTTTCTAGGTGACTGCATCAATGAGGCACACTGCTTGTATATCACCCACAGAAAAATACTCTCCTTCATTATAAGTATGTATAGCTCTCCTTGGGGGAGAAACTACTAACATTGTGCTGATGTAACACAGAAACATAGACTACAAATAGTGGGTTAATGATTATGGACATCTCAACAAAAAGAATATTATTGTTATAATTAGACATTAGGAGCCAAGCGCTGCCCTAGAATGGTAGCCTGTGTAAGTCAGATAAGCAGCATAAGTGATTTTGTTCAGTGTGTGTGCCTTTAGAATGTATTCTGCATGGATTTTGCTACTGTCCACTCATTCCCCTCATGAGATTTATCTGTCAACTATTACTCAAGAGGCATAGTCTTAAAGAGGACAATGCTCAAATACTACAGAGGAGTATTTATGCCCATCCATGACATCTGCAAATGCTACCATGCAGTAGTCCACAGTCTTGTATTCACTAACACACATTTGAATGCAAGCTTGAGTAGTTGGGCTAACTAACACATGACCATGATTTTGTATTAATTGCAGATAGGGACAAGTCGTATTCAACATCATGTCAGCTTGTTGCGGGTAGACCCTGTTCCCTAATTTTCTTGCAAAGACAAACTCCATGATAACTTCAAATATATCAGGAATAAAATATGAACCAAACCAAGTAGGATACAATTACTGCTTATTCTTTGTGTAAAGAGATTCTGGCAACATGTGTTATCAAATGGATGGAAAGATCAGCAAAACTGACTTTAGGCCACCAGTCTCTAAAAGCAAATCTCAGACTACAGATGTGCATGTTCTAAGGAAACATATATATGTTAATTCCAAAACAAAATTATCTGTAAATTGGGTTACAGTTGAAAATACGTCAAAGTCTGGAGCCTATGGCTGCAATTATCTAAAGCTGGATGCACAATAGTTTAAATACTGCATCATAGTGAGGTGTACGTAGCAGATCCTGAAGATGACCTACAGGAATGAGGTCTCTAAAGGGTTGAAAAGGTAAATTCTCTATTTATTTATTCTTTAGATTAACGAAATAATAAGAGGCACCCATCTGAACACTTTAGGTGCATCTGACAATACTCAAAATAATAAATCAAGGAAAGAAACAGTAACTTTCTAATATAAACTTTCTAATACCATAAGGTGGGTGCAAAACTGGTTGGAAAACCATACCCAGAGAGTAGTTATCAGTGGTTCACAATCATGCTGGAAGGACATAACGACTGGGGTCCCGCAGGGATCAGTTCTCGGTCCAGTTCTGTTCAATATCTTCATCAATGATTTAGATAATGGCATACAAAGTACACTTATAAAGTGTGTGGACGATACCAAGCTGGGAGGGGTTGCAAGTGCTTTGGAGCATAGGATTAAAATTCAAAATGATCTGGACAAACTGAAGAAATGGTCTGAAGTAAATAGGATTAAATTCAATGAGGACAAATGCAAAGTACTCCACTTAGGAAGGAACAATCAGTTGCACACATACAAAATGGGCAATGACTGCCTAGGAAGGAGTACTGTGGAAAGGGCTCTGGGGGTCATAGTGGACCACAAACTAAATATGAGTCAACAGTAACACTGTTGTAAATAAAGTGAACATAATTCTGGGATGTATTAGCAGGAGTGTTGTAAGCAAGACACGAGAAGTAAATCTTCTGCTCTGCTCTACTCTGTGCTGATTAGGCCTCAACTGGAGTACTGTGTCCAGTTCTGGGCACCACATTTCAGGAAGGATGTGGACAAATTGGAGAGAGTCCAGAGGAGAGCGACAAAAATGATTAAAGGTCTAGAAAACATGATCTACGAGAGAAGATTGAAATAATTGGGTTTGTTTAGTCTGAAAAAGAGAAGACTGAGAGGGGACATAACAGTTTTCAAGTATGTAAAACGTTGTTACAAGGAGGAGGGAGAAAAATTGTTTTTCTTAGCCTCTGAGGATAGGACAAGAAGCAATGGGCTTAAATTGCAGCAAGGGAGGTTTAGGTTGGACATTAGGAAAAGCTTCCTAACTGTCAGGGTGGTTAAGCACTGGAATAAATTGCTTAGGGAGGTTGTGGAATCTCCATCATTGGCGTTTTTAGGAACAGGTTAGACAAACACCTGTCAGGAATTGTCTGGATAGTACTTAGTCCTGCCATGAGTGCAGGGGACTGGACTAGATGACCTCTCAAGGTCCTTTCCAGGCCTTTGATTGTACTAGTAGTACAACAATAAAACATATTCCCCATTTTTCCCTAATCATCATCCTCAACAATATCTGCTTCTTCAGCAACCCTCCTAAGAAGTATGCCCTGAAGAGCAACAGATTTGGGCTATTTTTGACCAGGGCGTTTCACAGGAATGGAGAACACCCTGCCAGTGAGCCCTTCTCTTTTATATTGGGGAGCAGTCCAATTTGAGCATCTCTGCTGATCTCCCCTATGGTGGTATGTCATGGGGAGACTAGCAGCCTCTCTGGTAGGAAGATCCTAAACCATATAGGGCGTTGTAGGTCAATACCAATACCTAAACTCCATCCAAAAACCCATGGGAAGCCAGTGAAGATCATGGAGCACTGACTCTATGAACATGTTTGCAGTGGACACTCCAGTGGCTATTTATGATGCACAGACCTCTATTGAAAATGTGGGAAGGACTTTGTCCATTTCTTTGGTGTAGGTATGAAATGTAATATGTGAATGGAGGATGATTAATTAGGTGGTGTTTGGGACTGAGATTGTTTGTTTATTGAGTAGTGTGTGGGAAGAGTTAAGGTTATTTGCGTGATCGTAATTATGCATTTCCATACTTACAAATGTTTGATTTGATTACGTGTAACTTTAACTGCAGTCACTAAGAGGGCAAACTCTGTACCCCACTATTCCCATTCCCCCAATGCAATGATTTGGGAGAAACACTACGAGGGGCATCTTGTAGAGTTCTCCTTCCCCTCCACCACTAAACACAGACTTTATCGTGGGAGGGGGTCAAGATTGCTCTAAATTATTAATCCATGCACTTTCCTGAACTAGCCATAATCACTGGTGGTCTGGATTGTACCCTGGAATGTGACACACTCCATAATACTTTCTTTTTAAGATCTGACTAACTACAGATAATGTTAAAATTTTGCTCCCCTACTTAAATCTCCTGCTATGTAAAGTAAATATCAAATTTGAACATAAGAGAAATATTTTTTATTCTACTTTCCTTCTAATATACAAGATCCAACCCTAATTAGTAAGAGTATCCTTTAACAATTCAGGGCCTGATCCAGCAGGAAATATTTGCAGCCTTCTGGCTGGCACAACCCCCACAAAGCCACAGATGTTGCTGCTCAGCAGAGCTAGCTACTCACGCGAAAATGTGGCCACCTGCTGAAGGACTAAAGAAACAAAACAGCAGCCCTTCACATGCAGGAGCTGCAGAAGCACTCCGAGGGAGGCAAGCTCCTGCCTGTTATCTGCATCCGAACACCACGGGCTACGACTGTGTCAACTCTGATACTTGGATAGGGGACCACAAGGAAAAAACCTGTGTGTGGAAGAGATGGTGGTGATTTGATAGATAGTATTGTTCCCTCTTCTTTTCTGATTAAGCCAGTACCCAAACATGGTATAAGAGGCACGAAGAAAGATTTGTGGCTATTTAATAATGCCAGGCATTTTCTGCAAAGGCAGAAGTGATAACCTAGATGTCCTGGCCAAATTCCATAGGAATAATTAAATTCTGGCTACCTGAATTTCTCACATTATTTAAATTGTATATGGCACTTTTCAAAAGAGCTGTGTGTATAAATGAATATTTGGTTTGGTCAGATCCAAAATTGGAAACGTTCTACGTTGTTGTGTTGCTGTGCACTATAAAACCTTAGATGTGGCTGTATTTCAGTGTTGTGTGAAATTATGCCTGAATACAGAGTGTAATAGTGATTTTGAATGAAAACTGAAATGTAAGTGTTGAGTATAATAATAATTGTTATTAGCAGTGACCAATGGAAGCAGAGCTCGAGGACTGTAAATGAGATTCATAACGCATCATCACATATGGGCCCATTCAGTCTATCACAACTCCTAAAGCCCTAAGACTGGATTAACATGCCCCATATGCAGATCCAAGTCTCAGAGAGGCCAGTCATTTCTGTCCCTATCTGTCCTTCACTTCCAACTGGCTGAGCTGCAGAATATTGCTGTCAAAGACACATCTGAAGGCTGCGCTGCCCTTTGGAAATGTTTTCCTGGCTGGCAGAATATTAATTAGAGACAAGATGGGTGAGGTAATATCTCTTTTATTGGATCAACTTCGGTTGGTGAAAGAGACAAGCTCTCGAACTTACGCAGAGCTCTTCTTCAGATCTGGAAAACATATTCAGAGTGTGACAGCTAAATACAATATGGAAAAGAATGTTTAAAATAAATAGTTAACACATTTTAAGGGACCATTCAAGGTGAAGTAGCCTATTAAGACCCCTCTAGTCATAGTGGGGAAAGGAATGTGGGGAGGTTGTTAATGTTGTGGAGTTTGTGGAGGAAGTCCGTTGTGTCCTGGAGGAAGCTGGCCCTTTGTGTGGTGAGTGGTTTGAGGATGGTTTCTGAGAGTCCCGATATTCCTTCACTAAGGGAATGGCTACACTTGCAAGTTAGAGCGCATTAAACCAGCCCCAGGCGCCCTAACTCACGACGCGTCCACACTGGCAAGGCACATAGAGCGCCCTGACTCCGCGGCTGGAGCACTACTGGTAATCCACCTCCACAAGAGGCATAACGCTTGGTGCCCCCTGCTGGAGCGCCGCGGCGCCAGTGTGGATGCCCTAGTCTGTTAATGCGCTCTGATCCGCCTCCAAAAGTGTCCCACAATGCCTGTTCTAGCCACTCTGGTCATCATTTTGAACTCTATTGCCCTGCCCTCAAGTGACCAACCATCAGACCCGCCCTTTAAATTCTCTGGGAATTTTGAAAATCCCCTTCCTGTTTGCTCAGCCAGGCGTGGAGTGCTCTCAGCGCATCTTTCCAGGTGACCATGCCTCCATGCGCCAGGCGATCTCCAGTATGGAGCAATGGCAAGGTGCTGGACCTCATCAGTGTTTGGGGGAGGAAGCTGTCCAGTCCCAGCTATGCTCCAGCCGTAGGAATTACGATACCTTCGGGCAGATATCAAGGGACATGATGGAAAGGGGCCATGACCGGGACGCACTGCAGTGCAGGGTTAAAGTGAAGGAGCTGCGGAATACCTATGGCAAAGCCCGCGAGGCAAACCGCCGCTCTGGTGCTGCCCCCACAACCTGCCGTTTCTACAAAGAGCTGGATGCAATACTTGGGAGCGACCCCACCTCCACTTCGAGGACCACTATGGACACTTCAGAGCCCAGTTCAACAAGGCAGGAGGAGGAGGAGGCAGAGGAAAGCAGGAGCGAGGGTGCTGAGGAGGAGGAAGACACCCCAGCATGCCTAGATGCATGCAGCCAGGAGCTGTTCTCAAGCCAGGAGGAAGGTATCCAGTCTCAGCGGCAAGTGCTTGGGGAAGGACAAACACCAGAGGATGTGCCCGGTAAGCGGCTTTTATTTTGGGAAGGAAGTTATTCCGTGCAGGCTCTTGGGACCAGGAGGGTTAGGGCTGCATGCATGCCTAGATGCAGAATAGGGTGTTGATGTGCTCTCACATCGCGGTAATCAGCTCAGTGATCTCATGCAGAACTTGGGCAATGCGCTTGCGCAGGTTTCTTGGGAGCGCTACTGTGCTCCTTGTCCCAGAAAGGCTAAAATGTTTGCGCCACTGTGCCGTGAGGGGCGGGGGGACCTTTGCTACACACAGGCAAGCTTCATATGGGCCAGGGCAGAAGCTGCATTGTAGTAGAAGACCCTCCCTTGCTTTCCAGGTCACTCTCAGCAGCGAGGTATCTTCCAGGACGAACTCCTGTGGAAAATGTGAGGACAGTGTTCAGTATAGGGGCCTCCTGCAGCTGTTGGCTCTCCCCAACGCACAGAAACCCAAAGGACAGTACGGCAGTGATACAATCAGTCCCCCTCGACCCTGTGCTTACTCACCATTTTGGGGCTCCTGTGGGTTATGTGCGCTCGCTTTCGGACAGGCAAATCTTGCTATTGTTTAGACTGTGCTTGTCTTAAGTATGGGCGAATCATTGCTCTGTCTGGGGTGAACAATGCTGCCTCTGTTAAGTGTTGCATTTTGCCTTTACAGATGCAACCTTCAGATCTCAGCCGTCCGTGTTATCTCCGGCCGAAAGACTCCAAAGAATTAGGAAGAGGCCACATAGAAGCAAAGAAGACATGCTGCACGAAGTAATGCAGCAGTCCCTTCGTGAAAATCAAAAAGCGCAGGAGTGGACGGAGAGTGAAAGGAGGTTCCGCCAGCAGAATGCAGAGCGCTGGCACCAAAGTGTGGAGCACCGGCACCAAAGCACAGAGCGTCTGATAAGCATTACGGAGCGCCAAGCGAACTCAATCCAGGCGCTCGTAGCCATGCAGGCGGAGCACTACCCCCCCACCCCGCAGCGCTAGTCCGAAAACTCTTTCCCTTGTGCCCCCATGTCACCTCCAACCCACTTTCCCCAACATCTGGGTTCTTATCGCCACCAGCTGCCTCCAACACCTGTAGCTTCACCACCCAGCCCCGCAAACTACGACCCTTACCCACTGCACTCAACCCCCATCACCATGCATTTTAGCCAGCCTGAAGTGCAGCATTCATTGCACGGCACTCCAGACAGGAAGGCTGAGTATGAGAACAGGACATACGCAAATCTGTGATTGAACCGTTCCCCACCCCACCCCCTTGCCCTTTCTGTTTCCCAAGCAGTTGTGTTTCTTTTCAATAAATGAATTTTCTTTTACATAAATGGCTTTTATGGCTTTGAAAACATTCTTTATTATTGCATTAAGTAAAAGATACCTTAGCCCAGAAAAGCAACAGGCACTGCAAGTCAGTGTAGCAAACACAGATTCCTACTAACATTGGAACCACTGCACTTCACTCCCGTGCAGGGCACCAAACATTACTGCTGGTTTTCAGCCTCAAATTGCTCCCCCAAGGCATCCCTAATCCTTGCAGCCCCGCGCTGGGCCCCTCTAATAGCCCTGCTCTCTGGCTGTTCAAATTCAACCTCCAGGTGTTGAACCTCCGAATTCCATGCCTGAGTGAATCTTTCACCCTTCCCTTCACAAATGTTATGGAGGGTACAGCACGCGGATATAACCACGGGGATGTTGTCATCGGCCAGGTCCAGCTTCCCATACAGAGAGCGCCAGCAGCCCTTTAAATGGCCAAAAGCACACTCCACAGTCATTCTGCACCGGCTCAGCCTGTTGTTGAACCGCTCCTTGCTCTTGTTAAGGCTCCCTGTGTAGGGTTTCATGAGCCACGGCATTAAAGGATAAGCGGGGTCTCCAAGGATCACAATGGGCATTTCGACTTCGCCTACGGTGATCTTCTGGTCTGGGAAAAAAGTCCTGGCTTGCAGCTTCCTGAACAGGCCAGTGTTCCGAAAGATGCGTGCGTCATGCACCTTTCCGGGCCAGCCTGTGTTAATGTCAATGAAATGCCCATGGTGATCCACAAGCGCCTGGAGTACCATAGAGAAATGCCCCTTCCAATTAACGTACTCGGAGGCCAGGTGGGCTGGTGCCAGAATTGGAATATACGTCCCATCTATCACCCCTCCGCAGTTAGGGAAAACCATTTGTGCAAAGCCAGCCACAATGTCATGCACTTTACCCGTTCTTCTGAGCAGGATGCGATTAATGGCCCTGCAAACTTGCATCAACACGATTCCAACGGTCAACTTTCTGACTCCAAACTGGTTAACGACTGATTGGTAGCTGTCTGGAGTTGCCAGCTTCCAGATTTCAATAGCCACCCACTTCTCCACCGGCAGAGCAGCTCTCAATCTCGTGTCCTTGCGCCGAAGGGTGGGGGCAAGCTCAACACACAGCCCCATGAAAGTGGCTTTTCTCATCCGAAAGTTCTGCAGCCACTGCTTGTCATCCCAGACTTGCATGACAATGTGATCCCACCACTCAGTGCTTGTTTCCCGAGCCCAAAAGCGGCGTTCCACAATGGTAAGCATGTCTGTGAATGCCACAAGCAATCTTGTGTCATATGCATTACGCGAGTCGACATCATCGTCTGACTCCTCGCTGTCAGTTTGTAACTTAAGGAGTAACTCGACTGCCAAACGTGACATGCTGGCGAGAGCCATCAGCATATTCCTCAGCACTTCGGGATCCATTCCCGCAGAATAAAAGGGAAGACAGAGCGCACAGTACAAAAAAGTTGAAAGATGGCGCCAAATGTGGACGGAAGCACAGGGATTGCTGGGATACAAAGCAATGCATCACGGGGCATTGGGACAGGACCCAGAATGCCCCGCACCACCCGCCCCCTTCCCACAAGCCACAGTGCCAGAATGGGAAGAGGTGCTCTGTGGGATAGCTGTCCATAATGCACCACTCCCAATGCCACTGCAAGTGCTGCAAATGTGGCCATGCCAGTGCGCTTGCAGCTGACAGTGTGGACACACTCTAACGGTTTCCATACTGCGCTCTCCGAGGGCTGGTTTAACTCACAGCGCTCTACATCTGCAAGGGTAGCCATGCCCTAAGAATGCCAGTTATGAAGGGTCTGCCTGGGTTCCCTTGTTTGTGCATCTTGGAGTTTCTCTTGGATTTGTTTGGGGAAGGATTTGATGATGTTCTTAAGTTCCTGGATAAATTGTGGTGTAGGGTCCTCTTTGAGTTCTTTATAGTAGGTGGTGTCAGAGAGCTTTTGTTGGCCTCGTTAACATTGTCATCATGGCTGAAAACTACAGTGGTGCCCACTTTGTCTACCGGTTTGATCACTATCTAGTGGGACTTCAAACCACTCACCACACAAGGCCAGCTTCCTCCAAGACACAACAGACTTCCTCCACAAACTCCACAACATTAACAACCTCCCTTAGAACACCATCCTTGCTAACAGGGATGTCACTTCCATATACACCAACATCCCCCACAATGATGGCATAGCTGCCTGCCTTCAATATTTACAAGACAATGGACAACCATCAGATATTCACCCCAAACACATCGCCAAACTTATCCATTTCATCCTCACCCATAACAATTTTTCAGTCAACAACAAACACTTTGTCCAAACAATGGGAATGGCCACGGGTACTAGGATGGGTCCCCAATATGCCAATATCTTCATGGGCCACTTTGAAGAAGAATTTCTGGACAAATGTACCACAAAACTAATGATATATCTGAAATACATTGATAATATTTTCATCCTCTGGACAGATGACTTGAACTCCCTCGTGGATTTCCAACACAACTTCAACAACCACCACCCAGCTATTAAATTCTCTCTGGAAAACTCCCACACTCGCCTCAACTTCCTAGACACCACAATCAGCTTCAATAATGGAACTCTACAGACAACTATATACAAGAAACCCACGGATCACCACACTTTCCTTCATAGATCCAGTAACCACCCCAAACATATCAAGAAATCTGTTATCTAAAGCCCTGGCACTCAAATACCAATGAATATGCTCTTAGGAGAAAGGCCACAATATATACCTTCACACACTCATAACTGTCTTCCCCAAACAAGGACATTCCACCAGAGAAATAGATCACACCATGAAACGGGCCACCCAAATACCCCTTGAGAACCTTCTACAATACAGAAATAAAAACCCTTTTGACCACACACCCTTCTGGTCATCTCTGACCCTACACTGGAACCCATATGAGGTATCGTTAAACAACTACAACCCATAGTCAATGGGGACTCCATCCTGAAAGAAATCTTCCCTGTACCCCCTCTTCTGGCCTTCAGACAACTCCCCCACCTCTCCAACCTCATCATCAGAAGCAAGCTCCCCACAGACCAGGGCACATCAATCCAAAGTGGCACCAGACCTGCCAGAACAACAGATGCAAAACCTGCAGACATATCTTCACTGCTACAATGATCAACACTCCCCACAACACACCTTTCAACATCTATAGGTCCTACACATGCCTATCACAATACATGGTGCACCTTATCCAGTGCACTAAATGCCCTAGTAACAACTATGTGGGTGAAACCAGACAATCACTACATACTTGAATGAACTCACACAGGAAAATGATAAAAGACAAAAACACCTTATCACCTGTGGGTGAACATTTTTCACAAAGTGATTACTCTATTTCTGACCTATCAGTCCTCATTCTCAAAGGAAATCACACAACACTTTCAAAAGACAAGCATGGGAACTTAAATTCATAACTTTGCTAGACACTAAAAATAATGGACTGAATAGAGACAGTGGATTTATGGCTTATTACAAAAATCTATAACCCACTAATAACCCCCCCCCCCCGAGCTGCATTCTCCCCCAACTTCCTGCATTCCTTTCCCTCCCTCTATGACTGGAGGGGTGTTAATGGGACACTTCATCTTGAAATATGTTAAATATTTATGCTAAACAATCCTGTTCCACCTTGTATTTAGCTGTGACACTGAGTACATTTCCCAGCTCTGAAGAAGAGCTTTGTGCAAGCTCAAAAGCTTGTTACTCTCACCAACCGAAGAACGTCCAATAGACGGTATTACCTCACCTACCTTGTCTGTTTAATCTCCTGCGACCCACACTACATACAAGTATGTTAGTCACTGAGAGAAGAACCTGCCTGCCTCTGCCCATCTTCATCTGTTGGAAAATGAGTTTATCCTTAGCCTGTGGACCTGAATCTGCAGTCTCTGCTTAAGAGCAATCCTCATGGATGTCAATGGGAAATGCTTTATGAGGCCTGATTGAAGTCAATGGGAGGTGGATCAGCTTCCATGCAGCATTTGCTCCTTGGAGAGAAGCAGTTTTAGGCATCCATACTTACAGCGTAAAGCGGTGTTATGCACCTATCAGTATCTTTTGACACTTTGGAAACATTTGGAACAAGTTGACATATGAGTAAGTGGGGAAGATAAAAAGTCATTTTAGGATGTATTTTACACTTCTCTGTATCCAGGGCAGTCTGCAGAGCTTCCATGGACCAGAAGTTATGAACACTGCATTTGCTGGAGAGGATACAAGTCAGTGTTTTCAATGAAGTTCAAAAATGGAATTAGCTTTTTAAAAGATCAATGTACAGTTTGCATGATTTATACAACTGAAGGAAGGAGCAACATAAAGTACACCTCTACCCCAATGTAATGCGACCCGATATAACACGAATTCGGATATAACGCAGTAAAGCAGTGCTCCAGGGGGGCGGGGCTGCGCATTCCGGCAGATCAAAGCAAGTTCGATATAACGCGGTATCACCTATAATGTGTTAAGATTTTTTGGCTCCCGAGGACAGCATTATATCGGGGTAGAGGTGTATTTAAAATTCATTAGTTCTTTCTATAATTTTCTTACAAAGCTTTTTTTGTATTTTAACTAAATGTATATATAAATTTCTCATTTCTATACAGAATGCAAGTTGCTTTTCCTAGCTGCATCAAAATAAATCATTTTACTACTACACGTGGAAAATTACATCACCAATATTTTAGTACACTGCTTTACATCTTTATTTTGACAATTATTTGGGAAGCAGGTTGCAATGTGCTAGGATGATTAATCTTCCTTTCTATATTTCCTCTTTATATTATTTATTTATTAATAGTTCCCTGCAAAAATCACTGATGTACATACAGGCAAGGAAAATCTATGATTTTGTGTTGTTTTGATAATCTCCAATTGGTAAGATGTATTGGGAAAGGATGAACTTATTTTGCTTATTTCATAAATAGGAAATCTAAATAAAGCAAATCTAGTGTGGTTTAAGAAACTGCACTGTCATTCTGATATAGCTCTAGAAAGATCTGAACATTAATAAATCCATAATTAAGGAAAAAAGCATTGCTGAAAAAAGCATATAATTGATCAAATCATGATAATTTCTAGTGATTGATTGGGCGTTTTATTATAACAAAATCCACTTCCTAGTTCTTCTTTTTTATATATTAATGTGACATTAGATCTGGTGCATTTCCACAGAAATATAAATGAGTTAAAATGTTTCAATTTTTGTAAAATGTTTCATAATACCTATAATGAAAATGATCCAGTTAAATAAATTTAGGTGATGCAGTAAATTAGGACCTGATCCTGTAAATATTTACTCCTGTGAATAATTCCACTAAAGTAAATGAGACTTCTCACATGATTAAGGGTCTGTAGAACAGGATTCAGTCCATTAATAGACTATTCTTTCACAATCTGGATATCTAGATTAAAATCTAGTTTAGATACAAGAAAAAGTAGTTTGGTTGTTTCCACTTAATCCCTTGTCAAAAATAACATTTGTCCATATCTCAAACTACTAGAACCTTTGGCACCATCTGTCCGTAGGGGGCATGTACAGGTAGTTTGGGTTGGTATGAGGCAGACTGGAATAACTGAGTGGGACTGGGAGATCACGCATCATGACTATCTGCACTGTACCTGATTCTAGCTGCAGTGCTGCTACTACTGTTTTCTCTTTACTGGACACTCAAATTAGCCTAAAATATTTTAAATAAATTGACTTTGTCAAGTTAACTGATATTTTTGTAGTCATCTCTTCATACCAGTTTTTGAGTTCGCTAGATCCACCGAAAATCTATATGCTAAACGGGCAACTGAATTTAAATTGCATTTTATGTTCTGTAAATAAAAATATTTATCTACTAAATACGCAGTGCAGAGAATAATGTTGTATTAGTCATAAAAGATCTGAGGTGTAGAACTTACACTTAATATTTACTGTCCAGCCACAACACTGGACTTCATCTCTCAAGAGTGAGCAGAAATATAAACGCTTCGTGATAATATGGTTTACACTTGTTGTCCATTCTGCCATCTATCATATAATTTTGTAATTTTTTAAAAATGCTTCTCATGCATGGTGTCAAATTTCAGTAATTTAGTTAATTTATCAGATTACTTTGCAAGTTTTAGAGCACCAAATCAATACAGTATTGTTGTGGTTTTTTGACAGCTAGAAAAGTATCATAAACTTGGAATTAAGTATTCTTGATACGTCATACACATTTTAATACATAAAACAACTTCTTAACATGTTGAGCAGCATTTTAAGCACTCAGGATTATGGCTGAGGGATCTGCAGATAAAATAATAAAAATAATTCAAATTACATTTCCTATTGAAATGTAGCATATGATCAGCTATATTAGCCTTTTCAGATCAGTTATTTCAGACATTAGATTTGGGTCCAATCCTGCTTGATAAGACTCTCAATGACATCAATGGGTGCAGGATCAAGCCCATCATAAGAAAATATAGAAGTATACCAACGATTATTTAAAATAGTATGCAATCAAGATTTAATTAAGAAAATAATAAAATTAATCAAAGAACTTTTAAAGGTAAGTTAAAGAATATTTTAACAAATTAAGAATATTCAACACTGGTTTAAAACACTGCTGTTTTAAAGAGATGAAATGTTTGGTCTTATATCACAGAGTAATTCATGTTAAAGAGCAATGAAAAAGAGAAAATTATGTGTGGGAAAAAAACAGGATTTAGTCTTTGGAATTCTTTAGAAGTCTTAACAGCCACTGGCTTTATTTCTCCCCCTCCTGTTTGCTACATTAGAAGTTTTCTTTGAACTTACCATTTTTAGCCTTTTACAAAAGCATAAATTAGCCATCATAAATTTTTCTATTAATTTTTCTGTGCATATGAATTTTCCATTCAAATGGTCTGAGTTAATGTTTACATAATCTCTAATTTAAAAAGTGTTTTAATGACTGTCATCAGGTCAAGGTCAGGATACTTGTAATAAGGATTTCCGCTACTAAGGTCTCTAGTAATTTACTGTTCTCTAAAGAGGTCCATGGTGCATGCTTGCTGAAACACACCTTTCACGCACTACCTATTTTTCCATCCATAGTATGACAACATGGAGCAGCTTTTATACTTTCCATTTTTATTACTTATGTTTCAATTACCCTTAAAAGAATGAGTCAATGCTAACTGAATTAGTAAAACCATTTTTTAAAAGTTAAAAACACTATTCAATGTCTTCTCTGGTCAATTTTACTGAGGGAAACTGATTCAAACTCAGCCAACCAGCAATGCCCATCTGCAGAAAAAGCAAGCTCATTTAAGATCTTTCTACAGAAAATAAAATCCAGTACCCTGTTGGGATGGTTACAGAAACAGAAGGTTAAAACCATTCCGTTAATTGGCAATCTGGCTTTTTTAGCAGTTACCCTGCATCATTCTTTGAAAGGTGATAGTTCCTCTCATAGAAAACAGTTGGGAAGTCAACAGTGGAGGCTGGCAAATGGCTATACATCCTGTTGAAGGAGCTGACAGTTCACAGAGGAAAGCCTTTGGATGTCTAAACTCCCTCTGCCTCGCACACAAAAGAAAAGCCCTTTCTTTCCCCGTTGCAACACAGTTTATTGTAGTTACCGAAAACTGGGAAACGTGTCCACTAAACCAAACCCTGAGATTCACGCTGTGTCTTTGGAGCTGCTTCAGGAGGAGCACTGAATGAGTTTGGATGGTGGCAGTTCATCATCTCCAAATCCAAAGCCATGTGAAGCTCAACAGCAGCAAGGAAAGTACAGAGGGGAACTGCTGAGCTTGTAGGGCTTTAGGTCTACACTATAAAATATAATAAACAGTCCTCTCTCCCCCCCCCCCCCCCGGGCATTTTTTCACTAACAGCCCTCCGTTTTCTCACTTTACTGGTAACTATTGCCTCCTCTCCAGCAATACTGGTGACATGACTGTGCCTCTCTGGAGTCTGCCTTCCCTTGGAAGGACCACGCTAACACTTCCCATTGTCATTATGGCAATAAAGTTCACTTTGCTCGGCTTTGCTTTTATCTTTATAGAGACACCGCGGACTTTTGCACTCGTCTGAGCCTCTCAGCAAGACACGCTCGTTTCCAGCAATCCCTGTGGTTCCTGAAGGGCACCCGGGCAAGGATAGCTAGAGAGGTAGGTACCTCGCTTGCGAAGCGTGGATCCTAACGCGCACGCATGCAATCTCCTGCCTGTCAAAGTCGATGGCAGCGGCAGCAGCCGCCAGCCGATTCCCTGTGTCCCAGACATCTTGCCCACACACAGCGCTTCCCCTTGCTGCTACGCTGCCCTGCATTGCCTCCAGCCCCTCCAACAAAAGGCGCTCTGGATACACAGTCATGCATGGACGCACAGAGCGAGGCAGAGGCATCCACCTCCCCCGTGGCTGGACCTTACCAGCTGGCTTTGCTGTCTTCACCTGGCTGGCGGCACGGAGGGTTCAGCTGGGCTCCCACGGCTGGTCCTGGTCCTGCCGCTGCTGCCGCCCGGGTCCCGGCAGCCAGCATCACTTCTCCATCACCAGCAGCCGGCCAGCTCCCCGCAGCCGCCGCGGCAGCAGCAGCAGCCAAGCCCGGCTCGCGGAGCGAGGCGATCCCGCAATGGAACTTGGCCTTTCCGACTGACAGGCCCGGGCAGCCAATCGCCGCCTCCCCCCGCTCGGAGCCGGGGGGGAGAGCGCGAGCGGCGGAGACCAATCAGAGAGGAAGGTCCCGACGTTCGCCGCCTCCCTTCCTCAGCAGGCTCGTTTCCGCGAGAGCGGCGAGCCCCTGCGAGCGGGGAGCGCTGTGCCTCGAGAGCGCCGCGGGGGGATGCGCGGCGGGGACGGGGCTCGCGAAGGGCGCGGGGTCCGGGACTGGAAAGCGTTCCGGGCACCGCATGGCTGCGCTTGTCCCTCGCTATCAACGCCTCGCAGCTCGCGGTGCAGCCAAGTGCATTGGCCCCGGGGCCAACCCCCGCTCTCCCTTGGTTGCACCCGCGGATTGCTGTAATCGCTCCCTTGAAATCAGTTGATTAGTCTTACTCCTTCCTTGTGTTCTGGTACCACTCCAGGCCCTCGCTAGGATGGGCCCGATTGCGCCAGGTGCTGTGCAGGCTGCACGTGAGAGAGGAGCCGGGGTGCTGGAACAATTTGTGTGTGTGGGGGGGGGGGGTGCTGAGAGCCACTGAACCCTGTAAATGATGGAAACCACTTCAAGACAGGGGGTGTGGCAACAGCCCCACCAGCACCCCTAGTTCCAGCACCTATGCAGAGGAGTTTACAATCCAATCTTATCAACAGACAACGTATAGCCATAATGGTAAAGATCCATTCCCTTGCGCATGGCTCACTGGCTGGGGAAAAGGGAGAAATGCTCAGTTCTTCATAGGCCAGTAGGGCGAAAACATCTACATCTCAGGGCTTGCTCTTGATCCCTCCACTTAACTTCTACTGTTTAATCCTCTCCATTTAGCTGGGGGAGGGAGACTGGTGGAAATATGATTGGTGTAAATCCAGAATAAATGAGGATAGAATTTGGCTCATTGTGGCAAAGGGTTTAAATACTCAGAAGCCATGTAATAAACAGCAGGCACTGTTTAATATAAACACTATGTGGTTTTAAGGGATGATATTGTCCCGTGTGCAAGTGTCTCTTAGCACCTTCTTTGGTTAATACCTTTGACATTGGCTGCCCATCGCTGACTGGCAGTCCTTCCCCTTCCTCAGTCTTGTGCTGCATTGATTCTGCATTGATTTTGAAAACACCTGATATGGACACCTTACTGCTGGATTATTTTAATTATCCACAGGTACTTCATTACTGTCATTTTACTATTTCGCGTACAGGAATGTTTGCCCTAGTGCTAAAGCCTCTTTCCTTAGTCAACCCACAAACAGAAAACTGGGCTGAGTTGAAACTACGGTAAATGCCATGAGAACATCTGGAAGGCTTGGGAAGGATCCTATTTATATATCTTTCCAGATTGTCTCACTCTTACAATAGAATATGTGTTTTATTTCGTGGCATCATAGGCGACGACTTCCTGAGTTCCTGGGGGGTGCTCGACACCTGCTCTGCCCCAAGCCCCGCCCCCACTCCACCCCTTGCCCCAAGACCCCGCCCCACCTCTTCCCACTTCTGCTCCTCCCTTCAAACCCTTCCTGCCCCATTCCACCCCCTCTCCTCACCTATTCCTGCCCCCGCTCTTCCCCTTCTCCCCCCCCCAGCGCCTCCTGTATGCTGCTGTACAGCTAATCGTGGTGGGTGGGAGGTGCTGGGAGGGAGGGGGAAAAGCTGATCTATGGCGCTTCCGGTGGGTGCTGAGCACCCACTATTTTTTTCCATGGGTGCTCCAGCCCCGGAACACCCACGGAGTCAGCGCCCATGGGTAGCATGTCTTTAGGGCCAATCCTATATGGTGGGTGTGCCTGCTACAGGTTCCCATTGACTTCCCAAGGTGCTCAGCGTCTTGTAGAATTGCGTCCACAAAGTAGTAACTATTTCTGGTGAAAATGGTGGTGTGTGAATAGCTATTGTGCCAATGGACAAATATGTTATTTATGCTACAATGGGACTATACTGTTTTGAAGGGGAGTGGAAATCTGAGCAGCACAATCATTTCATGATTTATTTCTAGATTCCAATATCCTTACATTGACTTCATTGCTACTACTCTGGAGTTAAATGCTACTCAATGAGAGTAAGTGTTACATATTTTGGCCCTTTACTTGCAAAGCACATCAGTGTACTCAAATTTTCTTCTGGTTAGACTGGTCCACTAAGATAGTAGATTTATTTTACTCCCATCCTTGAACTGGTTATCTTTTTTTAGATGGCAGCAGTGATACATGTGGGTCCAGCATAACTACCTGTATTAAATCTGAACACTGGGTACACTCACATTTTTTTAGAGGAAATATTCAAAACTATTCTTGCATTTAAGATTTTACATACAGTGTATTACTGAAGTAAAAATGACAGCTCTGTTTTTCAGCTAGAAAATTATCCAGTAGTTCAGAAGCCATCTCAAGTACTGAAAAAGGTGTTTTTTAAAAATTTAATTTTTAAAACTACCCCATAGTGCAATTTTTTTAACATTTGATGTCAGAGAGCCAGATCATATTTTACAAAACCATATTTTATTTACAGTTCAGATTTTTACAGATATCGCAGAACTAACAAAAGCATTTTACAGTTAGGATTTTATAACTCCTGATCTTAGATTATGTATTAATTATATTGATTACTTAAGAATCCCCAATTATCACTTTGAGGGTTGACAGGTTCTTGCCCCGAGGTCAGGCCCAGTATTATTTAAATTATTATAAAGTTGGGAACCCTGATGTGCACAGTTGCAACACTCACAATATAGGAACTCTTATATTTACAAATGTAGTTTATTAATACATTTAGCACAGTCACAAACACCCCAGCTTAGTAAGGTAGATAGAGATACTACAGAATATACATCTGCACATCCATATACTCACACCATCCCTTGTAGAACAACCTGAAATGTTAGCCATCATCTTCCTCATCACCATCACCTTCCCCATCATCACCAGTGGCCATCATTCTGGCACCTCCCAAGGACTACATCTCTCTCTCCTACCGACCCTAGGCCAGGATGCCACTTTTATAATATGTTACGCTGATGCTGTTATGTTCGATGCATATTCAGTAAGGGATTTTTCCCTTCTCTTATTTGTATTTCCTCACCTCACTAATGTTGGAGTGTCTTTTTCCTATAGGTTAGTATATCAATGATCTCAACTTATTATATACGTCAATTCGTTACCATAGCCCTTTTGTGGTTAGATATCACATTTGTTATTTCGCTCCTAACTGGTTATTTCGGTTCTTTCCAAGTTCTAAGTTGTGGTGTACCTGTTAAGTTTAAAAGGATATGAACTTAGGAAAGCCCTTATGCCAACCTGCTTTAACGCATCCTCTATGTCAAAGGTCGCATTCTTACATGGACCTTATGCATTAGCTCCATTTATGTAGGTGAAAGGTCCCAGACATATGTGTGCTAACTTTGCCTAAGCTCACCGTACAGAATGTGGCCTGCAGGTCTCTTGTGTTACAGCCAAAATATACCCTAATATAAACCTATTATAATAAAACAAATAATCACACCTATAAGGAAATAAGAAACGTAGAAGAAAAGATATATATATATAGGCAAGCAAGCAGGCTAGCCTTAAATGTATCTCATGTACCTGTTATGTATGTCAGTTCGTTGCCAGGACACTTCTGTGGGTGAATTATTTACCTGTGGTCAGAACTTCCCCTTAAACTCCATTTTCAGCTCCCCAGATACTTGGGGTTTTTCCGTTGAGCCGTTTATCTGTTCAAAGATCATAGGTCTCAAACCTTATGCTAACTTGCTGAAGCTAATGTCTTACAGGATACAGCCTGTAGGTTTCTTGCATTACTGCTGAATATAATGCAAAGCAATTCAAAAGCCAGGGGTATAAGAAAAATAATTATTATATGTTCAGATCTTTCTCAGTAACTAGCAAATAAATTTTTAAATATAAAAAATATAATGAAAGTTTATCTTAAAATTTAAACAAAAACACTCAGCAATTCTGTCTGTACAATATTTTCATCTCATAAAAATACCCTCCATGTTTCAACATTCCACAGCAGCTCCTCCTGAGCATATCAACAGCTCCAGTGTGTATGGTAGCTAAATCACTGCTTGTCAGAAAAGCCAGCACTTAAACTACAAATATCAGTAATACAACTAACCCAATTTATCAAAAGTGTTGAAGATCACTAAATAGCAACTTGGTCCAAATACTAAAGCAATATATCACATCATAACAGCTAAATATGTTGTAGATCAGACCAAACCTGCCCAGTCAAAGACTTGCTGACGAAGGTGGGAAATATAAAACCATTCAAAACAGCGAAGATGTAAAAATGAGAAAATAGCACACCTAAAATCTGGGCCCAGTTCAGCAAAGCACATAAGCACATGCTTAAATCCTTATTGTTCATCAAAGCTCTAAAGTTTATGTTTAAATGCTTTTGCTGAATTAGGGTCAATATTCAAACATATTGCATACGTAGGCTAAGTTCCTTCTTAAGACCTGATCTTTCAGTCTCCTCAGAAGGGACAGCTTGCTGATTCTTTCTAAAAATGAATTTAGTGCAAGAGGGACACACTAGCAGCTGATTTTCTCTTTTTATTCACAGCACAAGCTGTGCAAGTAATATCCCTGTGCAGCTCTGTAGGTACAACTCCATTCTGTTCTGGATCAACAACCTTCAGAGGATATAGAATAATTTAGGAATCATGCCCATTAAATCTTCATCTTTACTGTTGAGACTGCCAACAAGGTTGAAGGTGGTATTTGTGTTGGTACACCTCTACCCCGATATAACGCGACCTGATATAACACGAATTTGGATATAACGCGGTAAAGCAGTGCTCCGGTGAGGGGAAGGGAGGGGGCTGCGCACTCCGGTGGATCAAAGCAAGTTCGATATAACGAGGTTTCACCTATAACGCGGTAAGATTTTTTGGCTCCCGAGGACAGCATTATATCGAGGTAGATGTGTATTTGCTGTACTGCGAACTGTACTGAGAGCCAACTATACTGAGCAACTGGCATATGTCTTATGGGCCTGATCCCATGTGATGGCCTAGAGGGGAAATGATCTGTATCCCATTGCTAATTCTCATGGTCTGAAGAACTACTCCATCTAAATATCAAGAAATTCTCCTGTGTGGCGATAGGGGATGAACTAGAAAGGTTGCCCACTTAAAAATAAAGGTAAACTAATGGTCTCCTACCAAAAAGAATTTTCCCACTGGAATCCCAGTAGGCACTCGATTCTTTCAGCTCTTCATTTTTATCTTGTTTTTACCAAACAAAAAAATTGTCGGTGGAGAGATTTTAAAGGACAATCTTAAAGACAGCTAATAAATCAATACAGTGGAAGACACTCGCAAAATTTGCTAATGCAGACATCATGTGACTGGGGTCTCAGGTGTTTTCTCTGAAATTAACCTCTGATCCAGTCAGGGACTCATTATACTAAACAAGGGATAGAACCACCAAATCTTGTCCTCATACCTCCCTCCTAGTCCATCCTCCACAGACAAACTCTTGACTCCATATCCCTTGATGGACTATTGCCTTTCTTCCACTCTTGAGTCCTTGATCTTTCCTACTAGTGATGCAGCACAACCTGCTCAAGGAGGCCACTACCCATAGTCACATGCATGCTGCATAGTTACCTGCTGCTCACCGGGCAGCAGGTAACCTTGACTACCAGGCCAATGCTCCAAAGACTATAAGTAAATCTGCCCCACATCCAGTTTCGAAAGGAAATACCTGCCATATTGGTTTTAGGACCTGAGAGAATTCAATAAAATATTAAACCTTTTCCCAGATGTACAGCCGGTTAGATTAGATTACACACGAGGGCGCCAAGTACTAAAACATCATGGACAACTCTTCACTGCTATCTATAAGTCACCTACCCAATTGTGCAATGATGTACATGATGGAAAATTCCTTCTTATCTCTGTAACCAGTGACAGATCAACATTTTCCATAGCACTGGGGTGAGACTAATAATGTTGTTCCTTGACCTGCACTTAAAAACTGAAATTAAAAAAGTATCCCCATCTCCTTCTGGGGTGCCTGTCCTAAATTCTCTGAATGCTGGGATTAAATATGGCAAACAGGCTAACCTCCAAGTGGGGGCATAATGAAACACATGACACTCTCCAATCAAACTGTAAATTCAACATTTTTATTCATAACTGTATATGTATCCATTTTCTCTCATTTCTGGTAGCTTGCTGTTTGATCCATACATAAATACAGCATTTCCGGTAACAATCAGTTTGAAGAATATTTGATTAACCATATTTTAACAAAATAAAACTATGTGTTCTTATAATTAGCCATAAGATTACTCAGCCCCCTTTGAAATCCTTCTATGCTATTTATTATTATAATATGTATTTTATATATATTTAGTTATAGAGCATCATCAGCATGCTAGGCACTATGCAGACAAAGAACACAAGGTCTTTGCCCCCAAAGCATTTGACTCTATTACCTCTTGTGTAAATGAATTCCAAGGGCTGATTTCATGCTGTGTGAAGAAATATTTCCTTCTATTATTTTAAGATTTATCTACCATATATTATGTCAGCTAAATAACTACCTCCACATAAACACAGCAAGAAAACTCTGTTAGCATGCTCAGTCAATCCTTTGAGACAGTTGTTTATCTGAAATGTTAAGTAGCAAAACCGACTTATATTTATATACAGTAGCGTCATTCACAGCAATGTCACTGGTCCTTATACACAGAACATAACAACAGTACTTATGAACAGTTAAAAGATACATTTATTATGAATTACCTTAAACAATGAGGCTAGCTAGGCCTTTTGGGTTGGAAAAGGGATGGATGGGGGAATCTGATTTCTGACCCAAGCAATGCTACTCAGATAGCATTACGGGTGGGCAACATGGGCGACCACATAGGGCACCATGGTTGGTGGGGGAAAGGGGTGCCATAGTTGAGAGGCAAGGAGCGGGGCGAGCCTGGGGTGTGAAGCTGCGGAAGGGAGCTTGGAGCAGTGGGGGGGACAGTGGGGCCCCGGTGCGATTGGGGGAGGGGGGAGCCAAGGGAGGCAGCCGGGCCAGGGACACCAAAATACAAGTTCATCCAGTGCGCCATTTTCCCTAAGCAAACTAGCCCACTGGGCTACAAAAGCCATAGAACAACCCTTAAAACAAATTATTACATTGGTCTAGTCAGGCTAAGGATTAAGGTGAGTCTTTGTAAGTTAGTGTCTGTGGTGTTCCCTTCCTTTCCATTTTCAGGCAGACCATCTGTTTCAACAAACATTTATGCTATTGCAAAAGAAATTAATTTAAAAAAATTAATCCAGCTCTGAACTGGATTAACCAAGAGACAGTTCCTTCTGATCACAGTTGGGTGGCTGAATCCAGCTGGCAAAAATCAATGTAATTCTGTTTAATCATGATTAATGCTTCATTTTATTTATACTTTTGCATGTAATTTCCTTTTTAAGGCTCTCCCAGAATAATCCGGAAATTGCTGTTAATAAGGCTGAGATTGCCTAGGTCCCCATCAACCAATACAGATGCCATTTGACTCACTAAACAACAGTTAGCCAGTAAGAGGTGTGTGGCTCGATCATAGACAGCTTCTTTGGGAAGATGGGAAATGCTACCAAAAGTCAAAGGGTTTGAGTTCCCTGGTGCTAGTGCCACAAGAGTTTGGGAGCTAGAATCATCATTATTATTATGTTATGAATTATTTATTTACTGAGTACCTGATTCTGTCATCCTGACTTATGTACCTTGAGTAGTATCTTACTGTGCAGTCAACATCAGTGGAACTACTTGCCAAATAAAGTTCCAGTTCTTGAATGGCATTCATGTGGGCACAGGTGTTCACCCATGTGGATGTCATTGTAGGTTCAGGGTCTAAGTTGTTAATTGGTTTAAGTAAGGGTAGCAGAATTGGATCCTACGCACCCAACAGTGTGCTACTCCCCATCCAGAAGAATAAGATGCATGTGGCCCCTGCACTAAAGAGCTTACAATGTAAGTAGAGCTACCACAAGATGGAAAAAGAGAAGATAGAGGGAGTAGACAGGGGAAATGAACACTAAAGTTTACAAATGCAAGATCATTAATCAGTTTAGTGGCACTGCACTAATCTTGATAGTTCTCTCTTTATATACATCTATGTTACAATAATTTATTGATTATTGTGCTCATATCTTGGTTCTGTTTGTGTGTGTATGAACATCTGTCTATTTGTACACAAATTACATACATTTAAAGAATGTTAGGTTGCAAAGTTAAACCCTCTAAAGTTAGGAAATGCCAGAATTAAAGTTATCTGTGCAACATTAGTTCGTCCCTGCTGTGTCCATGCATGACGATACAGTCTTTGATTACACAGATCCCATACATTCTTCCACAGGACCCCTCCCTCATTCAGTGTACAGGAAACGTAATGAGCATCTGATCAATATTTTGTTTTCAGTGTGCAGCCTCATTCCTTATTTACTACACACTATTTAAACCTTGCTCTGAAGACAGAATTATTACTTTCTGCATGGGCAAATGTTACTGAATTTATTTTCACAATACCCTGGTGAGGTGAGGTGGTATTGTTATTCCCATGTTGCATGTGGGGGACTGAGCCATAGGGAGATCAAGGTCAGATATCCACTAATTTTGGTGCCCAATTTGATATGCTTCATATCAATATAAATATTTTTATGAATAGTTTGCAAATGCCCATATCATGATGCCTCCAAGAACATTTCAGAAGTATCCTATGTGATTGCAATAATACATGCTGTGATGGGGTGCTCACCCCCCAGAAAGGGCTAATGAGGCTCAGAAGATTAACCTGAGAGGCCAGACCTGAAGGAGGCTTAGGCTTGATAAGCAGGGAAGGTAGAAGAAGGCTGAAGGTACTCTCTGGGTACAGAGAGGTGGGTAGGAATAAACCCTGTAGGAATCAAAAGCACCGGGATCCTATCCCTGCTAGAAAGGGCCACCCCAGAGGAGTTGTGGAGAAAGAAAGCCTGAGAAGATAGGGTAGGAAGAAGCCTGAGGAAACTGTGTAGTCCTTGGTTGCTTGTTATAGAGTCCCTGGGCTGGAACCCAGCATAGTGGGTGGGTCTGGGTCCTCAGCCAAGAGGAAGTGGCACAGGATTGCTGGAGACACCAACTGGACTGCTGGTCCAGAGGGACTTGACTGCCCTTGAATGGAAAAAGTATAGTGAGCTGGCCTGAGGGCCAAGCCATGAAGAGGGAGCACCCCGACTTGCAAAGAGCAAGCACCGCAACTCCTGGAGCATGAGAGGGGCTGCAGCATGAGCAAGGGACATAAGGAGATATCAGACCAGGTGCAGTTATTCCCCCAGACGTAGCCCGAAGGGGTCCTCAGCAGTGAGTGTACCCCATTGCACATGCTTTTGAAAAAGAAGTTCCCAGGTTTTTTTTATTTCCCCCCCAGACCCATAAAAGCCACTACCCACCTGGGACAACATATTCCCCATGCCCATGTCACCAAGACTCAGATTGTATTCTTCAAAACAAAAGCACCATTCCAACAAATTGGAACAGCAGCTCACAGAGAAAAGCTGATGGGGAAAATAAAGAAAAAAGTACTGCAAACATGCAATTCATTAGTGTGTATACGTGATATTTCCCTTCTAATCTTGCTTCACTGAAGGCTGTAACAAAGCCTTCTCAGATTGAAACTGCAAATATATACTATGTGTGCAACTGCACTTATTGAATTTATAGCCTGCCATTTCTTTCCCTATATCTAATATCAGAGGAAAAATTGAGTTGAAAGCACATTTTAAAATGTAAGGAACCATTATTTATAGATTGGCTGTTAATTCATTACACTGGAAGCAGCAGTGATTACAGTACTATAGTTAAAGCAGATTGAGTTAGATTATGCAGTCCACCTATCTAGCTAGGTACTTGCAGATAGCGCCCTCGCTATCATATCTGTGGTGTTTCCATTGTACTCCTCTTTCAATCACCCATATCTTTCTAAGGCCTTGGCTACACTCGCAGATTCACAGCGCTGCCGCGGCAGCGTTGCCGTGGCAGCGCTGTGAAGCGCGAGTGTAGTCGCGCCGCCAACGCTGCGAGAGCTCTCTCGCAGCGCTGCAAGTACTCCACCTCTCCGAGGGGAATAGCTTGCAGCGCTGCGAGGGAGCGTGCAGCGCTGCAGGCGCTGATTACACTGGCGCTTTACAGCGCTGCACTCGCTGCGCTCAGGGGGGGGTGTTTTTTCACACCCCTGAGCGCAGCAAGTGCAGCGCTGTGAATTGCCAGTGTAGCCAAGGCCTAAACGTTTCCCCTTTGGGGCTGAAATTTTCCCTTTCAGTCTCTGCCCAAAACTGATTTTTTTTTTTTTAAAGTCTGAAGGGGAAAAAAGTTCAGTCATTTTTGAGTACACCTCTAACCCGATATAATGCTGTCCTCGGGAGCCAAAAAATCTTACCGCATTATAGGTGAAACCGGGTTATATTGAACTTGCTTTGATCCACCGGAGTGCGCAGCCCCGTCCCCCCGGAGCACTGCTTTACCGCGTTATATCCGAATCCATGTTATATCGGGTCACATTATATCGGGGTAGAGGTATATAAGGGAGACTGGAAAAATTACGTTTCTGATGGTTGCATTGTTAGCTCCTTGGGGCTGGGATCATCTTATTAACAGGTGTGTATAGCGCCTACACAATAAGACATGTTCCCTGTCTGCATCTTTGGGCATTGCTGCAGTACAAATAATAATCCTCATTCTAAACAAAAAATAAAAATCCAGACTTTTTTTTTAAACAGGTTTAATATTGAAACAGTCAAAAGCAGAAAGTTGAAGTTTGGTGCAGAAATAGCCCTTGTTGAAGAGACGTGCCTTTGAGTGTGCCAAAGAATATTGGTTTTGACTTGCCCAAGTTATGAGTCTTTGACAATCACATTTTAAATGTAGAATAGATTTTGCGTGTCTATTTGTGATTACATTTGTAAAGTGCACAGCTATTGAAAGGCACGTTAATTGTATGTCACTATATGATTAAAGATTTAATCATAAATGGATGCAGATAATGAGACAGAGATAAGGTTGCACTTGTAACCTTTAATTTTGGCATTTCTTGAATTTTGAGTACTCAAATGTGGAAACTTAGGGCTTAGTTGTGTTGTTTTGGCACTGCTCCTAGGGAAACCTGGAAGAAATTTTACACCTGAGGAAAAGTTCCCTTTTGTACAGACAGAGTATGCCCACTGCTACATACTTGTAAGCAGAGGCAGCTTATTGCCTCACAGCATCCTGCTCTTCCCTTCCCTCTCCCTTTGGGGCATTTCCAGAGGGAGCTGTCCATGGGCTCTGCCAACCACAGGTCCTTAATGGAGGGGGAAGGCTCCTTTCATCTTCTCCCCCAGTGCATGCATGCATGAGGACCAGGCACAATCTGCTGCTGTTTCACTTTAAGTCATTTGCTGTATGTATTGTAAGGCATATACTGAAAAACCACTCACTTTTACTATCTTTATTCTTGTCTGTCTAATCTGATTTTTTTGGAAAGTCAATGTCCTTTTGGCTGTCTTCCTAATTACTTTTTTACCCAAATCCTTCCTAAAATTTGTAAAGATCTATAGAATACACTTTCCACCTTTCTCAGTCAAAATCAGGAAAGGAGACTCTTTGTCTTTAAGGGTTATATGCACTTACAGGGTGAAATCCTGCCTTTACTAAAGTCAGTGAAGGGGAGAGAGGTCAAAGAATTTCACCCACATTATTTAATTCGGGTGCCCCATAATCGGTGCATTAGTAAAGAAAATGTCCATAAATATGCAACATAGTTTCTTTCATCTGTCTCTTTTGATTTGATGCTTTGCTATTTGTTGTATATGCCCACAGGGTTGTTAATGTGTTTGTAATTATACTCACCAGTTGGAGGTGTACTTGACTCAAGTGACCCAAATCTTATATAAGTAATTCTGATAATTATCCCGCACTTTGAAAATGAGGCCTTAACTATAAATATTTATAGCAGGCATACTGCAAAAAGTGTTTGTATGGCATTAGATAAGGCAGATCACCAGCATGATATGTTTTTAATGTCCATACTATGTGCTAGGTCTTTTAAGATGCTAGATAGATGTGCCTGTTAATATGTCTGAGGAAGAAAAATCATGAACAGAAAACACACCCCATACCTATACTTTGGCAGTAATCAAGCATTTGTCTTTATCTGGCCCTTCACTCAAGAGTAGCAGTCCATCTCAGCAATATAGTAGCAATGTTCTTTAAGTCCCTTTATAGCTTTGAGGGGACTCCAAGGGGAACAGCAGGTAGTCAACACCTATAAAAACGATTTAAGTAGCTGCAAATATGTCTTGGTGTCAATTATGTTAATGAAGCTGCAAAGGGACTGCACATTTAGATGTCCCATAATGTCCAGCACTGATTTAGCAATGCAGAAGTCCCTTAAGAGCACATTAAATCAGACTCTTTAATCTATCTAATTAGTGCCTTTTCATCTTAGAAGAAAATGTAACCCCTGCTGTGGACCTTGGGATCCAAAAGCAGCAGATCAACTATTTGAGCTAAAGGAATACCTTCCACCAGTTGGCCTGGTAGTAATACTAGAAAAGATACACCTGTAGACTTGCAGACTTCTGTTAGTAACATAAGTCTAAGTCTATGGGTACGTCTATACTTACCTCCAGGTCCGGCGGTAAGCAATTGATCTTCTGGGATCGATTTATCGCGTCTTGTCTAGACGCGATAAATCGATCCCGGATCGATCCCGGAAGTGCTCGCCGTCGACGCCGGTACTCCTGCTCCGCGAGAGGAGTACGTGGAGTCGACGGGGGAGCCTGCCTGCTGCGTGTGGACCCACGGTAAGTTCGAACTAAGATAGTTCGACTTCAGCTACGTGAATAACGTAGCTGAAGTTGCGTATCTTAGTTCGAAGTGGGGGGTTAGTGTGGACCAGCCCTATGTCTACACCACGTACCTTATAGCAGCACAGCTGTGTTGCTATAAGGTCTCCCGTTTAGCCGCTCTCTTCTTGGCAAAATAAAACCACCCCTAACAAGCGGCGGAAGCTCTGTTGGGGGGAGAGCGTCTCCTGCCGTCAAAATGCTGTCCACACTGGCGTTTTTTGTCGGTAAAACTTTTGTCGGTTGGGGTGTGTTTTTTCACACCCTGACCGACAAAAGTTTTACCGACAAAAGTGCAGTGTACATATCGCCTAAGCAACACAATATAAGTCCACTAAAATTTTCTTTTCAGTGCTGCTTTGCTATTAAGCACAGCCCAGCAGCAGCTCTTCACCAAGCCCAGAGCTGATCATGTTCTGATAGCAATTTAGCAAGTCTTTGTCAGCTTCTTCATGGTCCAACATATTTAAATCAGGCCCCTGGAAGTCCTAGGGACTGGCTGATTTTGCTGAACCTTTGAAGTTTAATCATATAACACCTTTGTCTGTGTTTCAGTGTTCATTGACTACACTGCCTGCCCCTTTCTGGAATTAGGAAGTGCTCTTGTGACTTGCTCAGGCTATAGCAAGTACTCTGAGTTGCAACTGTGCAGTTGTTGGAAATGAGAAACACGAGAGAACATGTTATAATACGAGAAAAAGACAGGCTAAGAGCCCTTCCAAATGCAGTATGTTTTTGAAAAGTACACTAATTTCTGCCAGACTCTTACTAGATCCCCAGGGGTACCAGAGTTTTAAGCCACTTTTTCATCCCCAAAACTGGCCACAGCACATATCAGAGCAGCCTGACACCTCCAGACCAAGACAAATATGTGCCTAGCCCACCCTGCAACAGGGCTGGCTCCAGGCACCAGCAGAGCAAGCTCGTGCTTGGGGCGGCAGATTCTACGGGGCGGCATTCCGCCAAATCCTAGGGCGGCACGGCCGCTTTTTTTTGGTTTTGGTTTGTTCGCCGATCCGGCCGCTCTGTAGGGGGCGGCAGCGTGGAGGAGGGGAGCGCTCTGCTGGGAGCGGGCTGCGCGCTCAGTCTGCCCCAGCCAATGCCAGGTCTGTAGCAAGCCTGGCAGGGCAGGCCGCGTCCTTCCCTTCCCGCTGACCGGAGCGGCGCGGAGTCCTCCCGGCAGGCGGTGCAGTGGTCGGGGCCGCATGGCGAATGCCCCGCTGAAGCCCTGGCCGCCCCTCTTCTCTCTCTCTCCCCCCGCTCCCTCCCCCTCCCCCCCGCTAGCCGGGGCACGTCTGCAGTGCAGGGAGTCCCCCTGCACCCTGGCTCTGGCCGCCCCGCAGGTTGTTTTTTTCCCCGCTTTGCCGCTCCGTTTTTGTTTTTTGTTTTTTTTGCTTGGGGCGGTAAAAAAGCCAGAGCCGGCCCTGCCCTGCAATGCCCCCTATGCTTGTAAGGGAAAGAGGTGGGTGGTGTAGGACTGCCAGTCCTGCGCCTGCTGAGCCTTCCCCTCTGACAGAGACAAGTAGTCACTTATTTCCCCCGCAGGATAACCCCAGCAGGGACACACAATTTGTGTGAGGCAGGACTCTATCCCTCGCACCTCCCAGAAGCCGGTGGGTATGTCCGGCTGGAGCCAGGAGCATCATGTGGAGTCTGGGGAAGCCAGGTGGGAGCAGAGTATAGCACTGAGTCAGGGAAGACTGTGGAGGAAGGCCAATGAGAGCTTGTTTACGGAGAAGGGTAAGAGAGCTTTGTGGGGGTTTGTTGAGGACCGGGCACAGCCTGAAGCAGCTTTCACCATCCTGATCCTTCTTCCCATTAATCACCCCTATGTCTTCCCCAGTCCAGTTGCACAGCCTGTTCCCCTTCTCCTCCTAACCCCTAGCCTGTCTTCCCTCAGCTTCTATGCCTCCATCCTGCCCCTGAATTGCAGCCATCTTGCTTCTGCTCCCCAGCCCCCTTCACCACCACCAATGAATCACTAATTAGTGCAAGTGGCTGTGCTAGGTATACTTAGTGCAGGGGGAGGGACTAGATGATCTCTCAAGCTCCCTGTTTGCTGGCTGTGTGAGTGTCACCTTCTGCAGTGCAATCCAGACCAGTGAGGGGCTGTGTCACACTTCTCCTGCAATCTTGACTGCCTCACAATGCTGCTGGTCCCAACCTGGTCCACTCACAAACAGCCAAATAATATGCAGTTCACATCCTGTGTGTCTGTGTATAGCTACAGCCCAGTAACTCTGACCCCAGCAGCCTGTCAGCAACACACCAGCCACACTCTGGCTTCCAGCTGCCTGGGTTACTACCTGCAAGGTGACCCGGACACCCTCCCACTCCCAGTTTTACCCCAAAACACGTGTTCTGCACTATCCAGCCCTCTCTGGGCAGTTCAGATGATATAGGTCCATTACCCCTGTAAGGGCTCGAATCCAACAGCCTGCTAAATGGGGTTACCAAACAGCTCAATTTAAACACAAAACTGGATTCATTATGATTAATAATAAAATATGAAAATATAAAACAAGTTTATTTAATTACAAAGAGAGCTGTTAAGTGAGTACAAGTATAAGGCATTAAAGTCAGAAATGTTTGCAAGACAAATAAAGATAAAATGCTTTCTGGCAGCGAAACTTAACAAACTAGATTTGGTTCACGGTAAAATCCTTACGGGATGTTCCCAGCAACAGGGCTGACCAAATTCTCAGGTCAGAACCTGTCCAGAACTCCAAAGGCTGGTTCCTTTGTCTTTTTAGGTGGAAGAGAGAGAGGGGGAAACACAGAGAGAGTACCTGGAGAGTTTTTACCCCCTGCTTTTATAGTCCAGTCACCCTTTAAATGCATTTTCCTGAGGGTTACCCCTAGATAGAGTTCCTTCCCCTTGTGAATATGGAAACATGAAGTCTTCTGGTGAAAGAGGTTCCATGTTTGCTAAAATGCAGATCTACCTGTTCCTGCTCCACCCCTTCATTGCCAAAGAATGGCCACTTGACAGGTGATTGCCAATCAACTTTGATGACACCTGGCTAGAGTATTAGCTTGTCCTTAGTCTTTGAGGAACAGGTTCATCCCCTTCCCAGACTTGTCTGGTAAACATATTTCAGTCATAATTTCATCTTATGTTTATAACCGTACACATAATGTTGCTCCATCCATTTCACCATGATATTATTGACCAGTGAGTTGTTAGTTTTCAGCTGGTACCTCACAAGGCATATTTTGTAAAAAGACTATTACAATAATCTGTAGGATGTGAATACAGGGGTGCATTTAGTCACCAAGAAATCCCAGCAGGGCTGCCAAATGTGTGACTATTTTGCCCAATGCATTGTGTGACATGGCACAGTTCCTACACGACTGTTGCTACAGCATTGCCAACCCGAAATATTCAAAAATCATGAGTCAGACCCCCCAAAAGCGTGAGGTTAGCTTAAAAACCACGAAATTTTCAAAAGTGGTATATTTTAGGTCGTTTTCATTTATCTTCTGGTTTTTGCGTCTTTAGGATACTTTGGGAATCACATTTTCAAGTTTTTCACGGCAACCATGACTCCAAGAGCTGGAGCTTTAAAGAAAACAAGTTATCATGGCACTTGTGACATCAGAAGAGCTGAAGCAATGGTGGGAGAATTTCAGACAGTACTCAGTGGTAACAAACCCCCACTCACTGCTAGCAAGAACTCGACTCCATCTCCTGTCCTGCTCCTTCTTGTGCACTGCGTAAGCAGCTGGTGAAGGAGAGCACAGGGGGGTCATCTGCAACAGCTCCCACCATCACACAGCAAGCGCTGGAACACTCAAGTTGGCTGAACATTTGAAATAGCAGAGATGACCAGCATTTTGGGGTCGGTTACTAAACATTTTTTCCCCTTTTTCTCCCCTCATGTAACCAAGATTCTGCCCAAGTAACCATACAGGGTTGTTTTAAGGATTTTGAGGAAGTTTGTGAGACTTTGGGAGATATGCAAGCTTAATGGACTTATTTGACATACAAAAGTAGAATGTGTGTGTTTGTGTGAGTAACTTTGATCCTCTCTCCCATCATTCTCTTGCTGCAGAATTGGAGCCCAGCTTCTTGTTCCTTTTAGTCTTAGCAATTGGGTTTGGTTTATATTGGTTTACAATTGCCAGAATACCTTTCATAAGCTTACATAAGCCATGTCCAGCTCATCAGTGTTTACCAGTCTCTTGCTGTAAACCTGTCTCTCGTTATTTAAGTGCTGTTTTTACTGTTTTATAACAATTCCTTGAAAAATTAGAACAAACCTTCATTGAGCTTTGATTCTGCAAAACACTGAAGCACATGCTTAATTTTAAGCACCTGCTTATGTCCAATTTATTGCTGTAGAATTACTCACATGCTTAAATTTACACATGCGTATGTACTTTGCTGAACAGGGATGGGATTTCACATATGCTTAAAATTAAGCATGTGGATAAGTGCTTTGCTGAATCAGGGCGTCAACCGTTCCTGTTCCATAAAAAACAAAACCAATTAGACCCTTCCAAATAGCCTAGAGAAATCTTAACTATCATCTTCTACAGAGAGTGCCATAAAACGCAGAGACTCACAAAAAAACAAATTACATTTTAAAATTACTATAATTACAATACAGTAGAATTTCACCTAAATAGAATGTACCAACCTCTTGCCCTTTTCTTCAGTCATAGCCAAAAATACTCTGATTAGATAGCAATTCAGTCAATCCAGCTGCAGAGGAAAAACATTTTTTCTTCCATCTCTTCTGAACTTTCATCTGTTGCTGCACTCACACCAGCTCCAACCACAAGAAATGCCTCTTTGCCTACCACCCCATGAGAATGGAAACAAACCCTAAAACACAATGTAACCATCTGCTTCCCAAATTAATTCAACGAGGCCCAAACCTAGCATGTTTACAAATTAAAGTATTTTAAAGGGTGTTGCCGTATTTGACTCAATTCACTTAAACTATTATAATACTGCTGAACATACCAGGTTTCTGATATTTCACCTTTGAAGTGCTGGTATTCCAGAGAATGCTGCCACCTTACACACAAAGGTCTAGCAAGAATCAGTCGTAGAAGTGCTAAAGTCTTTTCTCTTTAGCCTGATGTTCAAAGCATTCATAGTCCACGCTGTATGAATGGTAATGCTCTGCTCCTCTTACTCCCTCATTTTTTGGATGTTAAGAACTGTTGCTCTCTTGCTAGTTTCACTTTGTTCTGGATAAGATTTTCTTTATTTTGTTCACTTTTATTTATTGAAATTGGTGAGGTTTTAGAAAAGTGACCCATGTTTCTTGATTTTTGTATGAATGAAGTTGTCCTATTGTCTCATTCTGCAATAGTTTAGAATATTGGAATTGCTATGGGAAAATACAAATAAACCCTATGAGATTTGCAGTGAATGCTTTAGAACTGGCCTGATTGTCAGAATATTCATCAGTCACTTTGATGACTGTTCATAACACTCCCTTTATTTAAATGAGGGGGAGAATGAATGCGTACAACAAAGGTCATTCAGAGCTACTGTGTAAGGCTATGTATGCACAGACACAGAGATTGGTACAGATGAATCAGAATAAGAGCAAAGCTTGAGTGATTTGTGATCAGAAGCTCTCAGATTTTTTTTACAGCCTTACTCAGTTTTCTTGTGTTTTGTACATTATGAACAGTAATGTGCATCTTTAAGAAAACATGTTTCTAAACACCATATTAAAAATGCCCTCTGTTGCTCAACATACTTATATTTTATAAGATTCTTTTTTGTGACAAAACATAGGAAATAGGAGAAACATTTTCAACTGGGAAAAAAATGTAGTCTGATTTCAAACCAGCCAAGACTAGACTTTCTCCAACTATTAGACATGAAATACCCTTCTCCAGCTGTCTCAGTGAGATAGACACTTCTCACCATTTGCTATTCTTTAAGGGCCAGATCCACAGGCTGTTGAAGTCAATGAGAGACTTTCCATTGACTTCTTTGAGCTTTGAATCAGGCCCTAGAAGAACTGTGAGGATCTGCAAATCCTTTAGAATTATACACAGATTAGTATCAATGGTATCTTTCCCAGAATTATATCAATTCTTAGATAATCTGTTTCTACAATCAGTCCAAGATGGTGTAGCCAGATGGAAGGTCCTGATTTTTTTTCTATGGGGAAGGGTTATCTCCCTTAAATTGATTATAACCCCCATAATCATTTATCTTTCAGTGTGATTCTTCTTTAGATCTCAGAAACCATCTTCAAGTTCTTTGATCAAGTATTTAAAATTTTGTTGTGAGATAGGAAAAAGTCAAGAAGAACTTTATTGAAACTGCAGATACATGTCACCAAGGGAGGAAGTGCTGATTGCTAACTCTATATCAAACTAGACCTTCCTATTGATGAAATAATGAATAGGATAAAAGTGAAAGCTCTTGAGGGAGCACCTGCAAATCCAAAATCTATCCTGACCACTTCAGTAACCAATACATCTAAGAGCAGCCCAACAATCCATACAATCTGAATGACAGGAATGGAGGAAACCTGTGTCCTTCTCTTTCCATTCCCCCAGCCTGACCTCCCTTTCTGCTCTTTTCCACATTCCTTTCTCAAATCAGAACCCTCCTTTCTTCCCTCAGGCTAAAATAAACCCTGGATGAATCTTCCACTATTCCCAGGAGATATAAGACTCATGCTCCATGCCAGATAGTTCTTCGCATGGAACCAGTTTTGCTTTCATGCCAGGAAAATCCCATCCCAGGTACTGCTGTTAGTCAGAGAATCCTTGTCCTTTTTACTTTCTTTCCTGAAGTGGGGAATGAAACCTGGTAGCTGTTGCAGGCAGAGCAGGACGTCTGGCCAGGGGAGTGGGTGTTTCCACACAGAAAGTGTTTCAGAACCAAGCTCAACTTCTCAGCAGCCTCAGAATCTCTCCTCCACCAAGCAAAGTGTTCCCTACTGGCTCCTCCTTAACTCAGGAAATTAGCCAGTCCTGAAACTGTAAAACATCTCAGGAGCGGTCAGCCTCTTAAGAGTTAATGGCAATTTGGGAGAAGACATCTAAGCTTATGCAGACAGTTTTCCCTGGTTCTCCCAAGGTCAAATGTGTGAGTTTTATGGATGATCGTTATTTCAAAACACTCAAAGCCAGCTCCTCAGCTGGTATAAATCAATGTTGCTCCACTAAAGTTAATGGAGTTATAATGCTTTTTACCAGCTCAGGACCTGGTCATTTAATTTAAAGAAAACATTTAATTAAAGTAAACATTTAATTTAAAGAAAATGTGTAATGCACATGACCACATCTTGCAGCCCCATCTCACCTTTCTGTAGCTCCTATGTGCAGGACAGGAGAGCTCCCACATGCAAATTCATTCACATGATTTTGCACATATCCCAACAAACAGACACTTATTCACTGAGTTTCAGCCTCATTTGTCTCTGATTACTCATGCTTCAAGCTCTTGGACAAAGTATCAGAGAGCTCTTAGTCCCAGCTTCATTTCCTCCCATCACTTACATTTTTTTTTTGCAATTATTGACTAGCTACCACTATTACCTCTCTCCTTTCTGAAGCATGTTTGCTATGGCCACCCATATGATTTGCATAAGGACAGCACGATGCTAGAAGTAAAAATTTGGTCTGGCTTTGGCCCTGGTAGTATTTGATTTACAATAGCTCTTCTCTTTCTCACTTTATTTCTCTTACAACAGGAATGGACAATCCCTGGGGTCTGTATCTTCTCTCCAACCTTGTTATGCTCTTTGAGTCTTCTCTTCCTGTAAGTTAATTTCCTTGTTAGAGGAAAAGCTTATTTTTCCGTTGAACTTTTGTTGTTGTTACTTCATAAGATACTTTTCTGACAGAAATATTAACTTTTCAGTGAAAGTAAACTGGTTGCACAGGTATATATTGACATAAGTTACATCTGCCACTCTTGTATCCTGAAGTTCCCCAGAGAGTAGTTATCAGCGATTCACAGTCATGCTGGAAGGGCATAACGAGTGGGGTCCTGCAGAGATCGGTTCTGGGTCCGGTTCTGTTCAATATCTTCAACAATGATTTAGATAATGGCATAGAGTGTACACTTATAAAGTTTGTAGACGATACCAAGCTGGGAGGGGTTACAAATGCTTTGGAAGATAGGCTTAAAATTCAAAATGATCTGGACAAACTGGAGAAATGGTCTGAAGTAAATAGGATGAAATTCAATAAGGACAAATGCAAAGTACTCCACTTAGGAAGGAACAATCAGTTGCACACATACAAAATGGGAAATGATTGTCTAGGAAGGAGTACTGCGGAAAGGGAACTGGGGTTCATAGTTGATTACAAGCTAAATATGAGTCAACAGTGTAATGCTGTTGCAAAAAAAGCAAACATCATTCTGGGATGTATTAGCAGGAGTACTGTAAGCAAGACATGAGAAGTAATTCTTCCGCTCTACTCCGCACTGATTAGGCCTCAACTGGAATATTGTGTCCAGTTCTGGGCCCCACATTTCAGGAAAGAGGTGGACAAATTGGAGAAAGTCCAGAGAAGAGCAACACAAATGATTAAAGATCTAGAAAACATGACCTATGAGGGAAGATTGAAAAAATTGGGTTTGTTTAGTCTGGAGAAGAGAAGACTGAGAGGAGATATGATAACAGTTTTCAAGTACATAAAAGGTTGTTACAAGGAGGAGGGAGAAAAATTGTTTTTCTTACCCTCTGAGGATAGGACAAGAAGCAATGGGCTTAAATTGCAGCAAGGGCGGTTTAGGTTTGACATTAGGAAAAACTTCCTGTCAAAGTGGTTAAGCACTGGAATAAATTGCCTAGGGAGGTCGTGGAATCTCCATCATTGGAGATTTTTAAGAGCAGGTTTGACAAACACCTGTCAGGAATGGTAGACAATACTTAGTCCTGCCTTGAGTGCAGGGAACTGGACTAGATGACCTCTTGAGGTCCCTTCCAGTTCTATGATTCTAAGTAACTGATCAGAACATGCAGGAGAATGAAACACAGGCACAAGGATGGATTTTAAAGCAGAAGGCTGAAATGTTATTAACCTTTTTTAACTTTAATCTCTCCCCAATTCACCCCAAAACAAAACATGTATTTGGGTCCAGTGCAGTGTTAAATGGCCTCATGCCAAATAACCAATATTCAGGGTTGGCCTCTTCAGACTAACTAGGATTCAATTCACCTCTGAATATACTCATTTTCTCACTGCAAAGTGTAATGTGGGCATTAATGAAAGGAACCTTAATCTATGAATACTAAATGTCTCCCCTTCTTGCTCCATGGTCCCCAGGACATTTCCTGGGTCTCTCAGTCATGTCTACCTCTGGGAATCATCCTCTGAGAGCCTCTCATCTGCACAGGACACCAGCTGCAAGTGGTGACTAAATTATGAACTCCACTTATAAACTTACAACTTTTAAACACTGTTCTTATGCCTTATTAACCTTAAACCAGGCCTCTGGGATGCTGCAAGAGAGGTGGAAAAACCTAACAAACACCTCATCAGTCTTTCTGGGGGAGGGAAGGGGGAAATTCCTTCCTGATTCCCAAAACTAGTGATTGCACAGACCCACAACATCATAGTTCAAACTATACCTCCATTATAGGGCAGAGGGCAGAGCAGCTAATGTGGCAGAATGGCTGCTACTTACTCTGAGGGTGTCACATACTGCAAGGCACGAGGGGAAGAGCACAAGAGAATAAACTCTCCCTTGTCCACCAGAGACTAGGCAATAGCAGAAGGGAGAGGTAGAATCTCTCTTCTCTTCCCTTGCTCCACTTCTCACCTAGGCACAATCTCAATGTGCATTCTGGACAGGGGAAGAGTAGGGCCCAAAACAACTGAACTTGACCCTCTAATTCCCCCCGCTCCTCTCAGGACTCCATGGGTTGTCTTTCCCCTTTTGGTCTGATCAAACATTGCCCACCTCACTGAGACAGGGGACCTTTCAGGAAAGTGTATTTAAATTGTTTGTACAAAATCATTAGTTTTGCAGAAGACAAATTTACAAATATTTTATTTTTTATAGGTTACCATAATCACAACAGAATTTCAAAATATTCTGCTAAAGGCATTTGAAAATTTGACATGGCTAAATCCTTATTCAGTTTTTTCTCAAGCAAACTTTAATGAAATTGACTCTACAAGAGTTTGCCTGAATAGAAACTGAGTTAGAAACTCAGGAGATGGCCCACAGGTAGTAAAAGTGTATTAAGAAGATTTTGGGAATAGGAGAAATAAACAAATTGCATGGCTTATATATTCCCTCCCATGGAAAAACATCTGGAAGGTGAAAATTTACTTGGAAAGAGCTGTGAAAAGACGTAGGTAGCACCACATCATCCTCTCAATTACGTGCATTGGGCTGCCTGTTGAAGAGCAGTAGATATGACTTTGTAGGCTGAGATTCAACCTGTAATGTCTGAAGCCATCTTCTAAATCACAGGGTGTCCACAGCAGCTCTATGCTTCCCACCTCCGGAGGAAATCCAGGCTCCATTGAAGTCAATGGGAGTTTTGTCATTGACTTGAATGGAACCAGGATTTCACCTCAGATGTATGGTTTGCTCCCTTACTGTGTTGCTATAGTTCCCTATCAGTGGTTTGGCCCTTCAGCATGGTCCACAGGCTACTTCCATCTATCAAAGTTCTTATAAGGCCACGTATCATCATAGTACCTGCCTTTCGTGCAGCAATCTAATTACACTTGAAAAGGATTTCTTACATTTCATGAGCATAGTTTGGGGTAGTGAAAAAGATATATGGTCTACAACTTTGGATGGGAGACTCCTCCAAACTACACACAATCACAGCCCCACGTTTGGGCGATGTGCTGTACTCCTGGAGATATCCTGTGCTGCTACTCCTGCACGATAGTTTCGTGGTGGGAGTATGCTGCTTAAACATTGGTAATTATTGCAGGAAACTGGCTACCTGTTCTCCTTGTAAATTACTCCAAGTGATCCCCACTGTTGCATAGCAGAGGGGAACGTGTGGATCAGTGCTTGCAGAAATAGATAGTTTTGAACACCGTATTTTGGTTTCCCTACACAGAGATTTTTGCACATTCACTGTGACAAATATCTGCCTAAACTAAAATGATTACAGTCTGAATATTTCAAAATTGTTTTAGAAAAAGTAGATGTAAAAAACAGTCAAAAGATAGATTTTATAAAGTGCTTTTTTATTATGCATTGTCAACAGTTAAATGATGTGTTGCTGTTTCATGCAAGCTAGAATAATGGTAAGATAGCAAAAACATACTATGCCATAAAAGTGTTAAGGATAAAAAGTGCTAAATCTGAAGAAGATTGTACAGTTTTAAATCTAAAACTGAGAAGCTGGTTTATCTAAAATTATTTTTGAAAAAAAAAAAAAAAAAAAAAAAAAGTAAAATAACCTCTGTTTTACTCCTGTTTTCCTGCATCTTGAATATTGTCCCAATTCTACATGTGATGTTCTTCTTCATGTCATTTCCTACATTTTTACACACCTTACTTTTTGCTGTCATGCAACATAATGCACAGTAAACATCTCAGTGCTCCAAAGGGACATGACAATTTCAGGGAGACAGCAAAATGATATAATTTCCATTATTATTTGCCCACTGGTTGTAGCCCCTATTTTATTATTATTCCATTTCAAACCAAGTATTTCATGATGTTGCTAGGAACATACTTTTCTAATAAAAGCTAACAAGAAAAATATACATCATTTATCATGGAGAAACAGCTTATTTACTTATAGAAATAGCAATACATGAAAAAAAATTGTAGAAATATTTTTCCTTATTCTTCTGCACACCAGGTGCATTACTTCTTAGTTCATTACAAATGATAAAGAACAATGTTGAATTAATGCATGTATCAGCAGGATAGCCATATTTTAAAATATTGCCTGCAGCATAAAGAATTGTAGAAATACAAATCATTTGCATCCTGAACTGAAAAAAACCCATCATATTTTTGCCTCTCCATTGACTGAAAGATAATGTAAGCAAAAATAAAATATGAATAATTGGTGATATATAATACAAATACACATTCATATATAATCTCTGTATATTAAGTTCCTTAAGAAGTGCCATAGAATAACTGGATTACAGAAATGCCTAACCCACTAATTGTAGACATAAATAATATTTTACCACATACTTTGTGAGTGACAATTTTAGCTGGTCATTTGTTTTATTCATAATCATTATAGCATCTATTTCTTTTGATTTGCTCTTCTACAGTGAGATAATCAGACTGGACTTTATCTCCTTGAGATGCTGGAACAGCTATATATCTTGAGCTCAGTAAATCTAAACTTGTGCTTGTGCCATTTGCTGACACTTCCATTATTTCATCTTCTTGACAGATATTGATATCATGTAGTTCCATATCAGAATTCCCATGTTCTTTTGAATATGGACTGGAAGCATTTTTAGTTATGTCTACAGAATCTAACAGACCTAAGTCTAAGAACATGTCATCTTTTTCAGGAAAGGAAGGTGTTTTCACATTATCACATAAAGTAGTATTTAAGCTATTGTCATTTTTTGATTTTTCCCCAATGTTTAGCAACTTGGTATCAAAAGGGAATGCTGTATTAGTGGTTTCCTTTAAAACTAATACGTTGCTGGTACAAGATTTTTGACAAGTGGCATTTGTATTAATTTGAACAAGACTATATGAGGTAACTTTATCTTTGGAGTTTTGTTTCTCAAGTGCAATGTTTACAACATCTCTAGAAGAGCTCTCTTGAAATTCAGGTATACCAATTAGTTCTGCATTTCTTGGTTGATTTTCTAGCTTTTCAAAAGCATATTCAAACATGGTGTGATTTGCATGGCTTAATTTTGTTACTGGATTAGGTATAACTGAGAGAGAGGTTTCCTGTCTACAAATGTTCAAGTGTGAAAAAGTTGTATAATTATTATTATTATTGTTACTCATATTAAACTCTTTATGATTATCTTGTACTGTCTCCTTATCAATGTTAGTAACCTGTAAAGCTTCTACACCATCAGATTCATTAATTTTTTCATCTCGCTCCTTCTCAGCACTCTGCACAACTACATTATGTTCCTTTCCACTATCCTCTGTATTCTCTGATCCTTCTGTTTCATTCATCTTATCTTCCACATTCTCATTTTTTTCATCTATTTCCTTACTGCCTACTTCAGTTATCTTTGCTACATTGAAATTTATAACTTCTTCTCTCTCAGACATAGAACTAAAAGATGACTGTTGATTTTGTTGTGAGTCAACAATGTCATCTTTCTTTTGTTCTTCTTTCTCTCTGAGATCACTATGGGTATTTTCTAGCTGAGGTTCATTTTTGTTGCCCAGAGGTGTATTTGTGTATGTTCTGGACGCTTCTTGTGCAAAACCTTCTGGGGGCCACTTTGGCTTATTCATTTTAACCTCCTCTTCAACAGAAAATGTTTTTTGGGGGAACATAACATGATCTGTAGAAGGAGGCCATGTAATCTTTAATTTGCCTCTTTCTGTAGATCTTTTCAAATTGTCATCCACAGTTTCAGAATGCACATATTGAATATCTGAATGCAAGTCTGGTTCAATTTCTGTATTAAGCTTAGATATGATAGTTGTCTCATTACTTGGATTTACCTCTTCAGCATGAACATTGCCAACTGAGCTTGTTTGGTCTTTGGAACTCCATAATTCTTTGTGTTGCTTGTGTCCAAAACCTTCATCATAATTTCCTTTAGACTTGAAAAGTTGTTTAAAATGGGGTTTACAGTATGATTGTCCATGGAGAGATGCATAATTTCCCAAGCTGTCAAATGGAAGAAAATTTGTTTGATAGCATCTATAGATCTACCAAGAATAAATACACCAAGAATATTCAATTTTAGTTGACCTGATAAGTACTCAAAAATTACAGTATCTATAGATATCTTTATGTATATTTTAGCAAAGAAACAATAACATTTATTTTTAATTTTAATGCATGGGTCTCACCAGAAAAAGGATCTTAAGTATTTGAAACTTTATGTATTGTAAATTCCTATAAAAACTAAAAATTTTGGTAGCAAGAACCTCACTTTTATATCATAATGATAATAATTAAAATATATAAATGGATGATTATTTCCTACAGCTATAGAAACACTTTACAGTAAATGGACTAAACTTAATGAAAGTATAGGCTGCCAAGAGGAATGATCCCTAGCACTTTATGTTTATGCTTTTTTAAAGTTCATGACAGTTGCTAGTGTGTATGACAACCACTGAAGTCCTCTTTATTTTCCTACAGAAGAGGTGGAAAACATGCAGTACCGTCCAAGCTTCTCTACACTTCTCTATTAGCACACCTCAGTCCTTTTCTTGGATGACAGGATTTATTCATATGCATGTTTACTTAGGCTTGGATCCTGCTCCCAATGAAGTAAAGGGAAAAATTCCTATTGACTTTAGAAGTATAGGATCAGATCTATAATCCTTGCCTGGAAGACCTCCCAGGTCTCTTGACTACTGATCCAAAGCTCTATCTGCTGGTTAGCATTGATAGGAACACGGTTGCCAGTTACAGCGGTACTTGCACCTCAGAAGCAGATTTTCTGTGAATGAATTGGTAGTTCCTCCTTACCTTAACTTACTGCCGCAGTGGTGACATCGGAAACATGATTTATGAAAGATTTGCTTGTCGACAACTAGACATTCCATTGGATAAACTTTCTTTTGACAAAGTATGCATGTTTCCTTTTCCTGAAGTTGCAGTTTCTAGAAACAATATTTTATAAAGGTCATATATCGGTCCTCAGCCATGTGTTAGAATTTATTTCTAAAAGATGTCACTTTATCAGTCCATGCACAAAATGAGTGGTTTATATGGAAAGCTGCAATGCTGATTTTTGTCAGTTCATCCCCGAATTGATAAGTAATCTACAAATTTTAGGGATAAACTGTAATTCAACTAATTGTAATACTTTGAAAGCAAAAACCTGTTCATTTTTTCAGGTGAGTAGTTTCATGAATTTTAATAAGACTTCACTTCAGGAAGCCAAGCAGAATTTTGCCCTTTGTATGTAATAAACATTTTTTTCTTAAAGTGAGATGGTATCATAAAAAGGAATGTTAAGTTGGATTGAGTATGTTTATATAGAACCCACCTCTTTGAATCTGCAATGTCATTTAGAGATATATACGCAGAGGGTGAATGTTTGAAACTGTGATTAGAAAGCTTTGCTTAATTATGCCAGAAGCACATCAAGGAACTCCATTACTGCATTAACCTGAAAACTACATGCACATATGTTGCAAATATGATAGGGATATAATTATTTGAGCTTTTTACAGTTTTCATTTTCATGGCTGGTATTTTGTTCAGTTAATTTGCAAGAGAGAATTAGCTACAATACAGATATTAGCTAATTATAACAAATCCCTTCTTTTATGAAGCATAATTGATTGTAAAGGAAACGAGCTATACTCCAAAGTACAAAGCACCAGTAGAAAGTTTATTTCAGGAAGGTGAGGGGCAGGAAGAGAGGAAGATAACAGACAATCTGCTGGGCTTGAGAAAGCTACACTGCTATTCTGTCTTGATTTATGAATTGCTATAACATGCATGAAATCCATGTTAACAGGCAAATACAAATAATACAGCATTAGAGTGGGCTAAATTCTCTGCTGATGTAAATGGTGCTGCTACATTATCATCCGAGTTCTGCACCCATTTACACCAGCAGAGAATGTGGCCCGCTCTAATGTTATATTATTTGTATTTGCCTGCTAGTACTGATTTTATAGCAATTCATAAATCAAGACAGAACAGCAGTGTAGACTATACAACTGTGCCTATATCTCCTAGAGCTGTGCAAAACATCCAAGGAGAAATTAAAAATCTTCAAAATTTGCTTAGAAATTACCTGAATGCAAAATTTTCCCCATAAGTGAATAGACTAATCAAAGTTGATTGTGAAGTTCTCTTTGTACTCATGCCCCTGAAAATTTCAAGGCACTCTTTGTAGTACAGTCTGGATTTAGTTTCCTGTTGTTAGCCTGAGGGGAAGGCAGATGGTTGAACTCACACAGTATTTTGACAGGTTCCCTGACTGTCTGAGGGATGTACACACGTGGAGCTGGGGTGTGCAATTCCCAGCTCAGGAGACATTCCCATGCTAGCTCTGAGCTAGCAGGTTAAAAATAGAGCTTAGCCATGACAGCATGAGTGGTGGGAGGGGCTATCTGCCCCAAGTATGTATTGGTCCAAGATGCTAGGTATGTACTTAGAGTGGCTCGCCCCTCTCACCACTCACACTGCTGTAGCTATACTCTGTTTTCAGCACACTAGCTTGATCAGAGCTAGCCTGGGTATGCCTCCTCGAGCTGGGAATCACACCAAGTGTAGATATACCCTATGCCTTAGAAATATATACCTAAGCTAGAGACAGTGAGTGTACTAAGGCTATGTCTTCATTGTGCAGTTAACCCAGGAGGCAGGTATCCTGTCTGAGCACCGTGGTTAGCCTAGCATGGGTGTGAGCAACTACACTGCAATATAATATAATTAACTTAAAGCAGCTCCAAATTTGGGTCAGCGGTTTTTCTGTGTGGGTGGTAGAGAAGGTTGGGCTAAAATACAAGTAAGACCCAAATTAACTGTGCAGTGAAGACATTTTTGATTCATTTTCCCAGGCCTGGATGGAGCACTGAAGCCATGGGGAGCCAGGCCTCTGTGGGAGAAGAAAGTGTCTCACAGTGGCAGGGCCCTTAGAGAGGAGAGGAAGGGGATATTTCCCTCAGAACAATGGACAGTAGTGTGAAAGTGACATTTTGCATTTTTGTATATTTCAATGCAAGATAAAATTTCAGAGTATGAATTCGCCCAACATAAAATGGCAAAAGTTTTCACATTAAATTTTGTAAACAACTTCTTTACTTTTGCACACATTTAATTAAAACCTACCCTAAACAAAACTCATTTTGTTCAAATTCAAGTTTTGTGATTTAGCAAACTTAGAGCAGATGCATATAAAACATGCAGATTGTTATACCATTATTGCTATGTTGGAGTGCATGCAAACACAGCAGTCACTTAACTATTTATCTCAGTTAAAAGCACAATGCCAGCTATTTGCCGCTGTAAGAAATGAAATGCGTTCTATACGTATTTTTGTTCCAATACTAATTCAAATGCAATATTTACCTTGGCAAGAAAGTCCTCAAAACTCAACATATAAGTATTTGTTAGTCACACACTCAGCACATCACTTAAAGCGTTTGGAAAGGGAAAATGATTAAAGATTGCTGAGAGAAAGAGAGAGAGAGCAAAAGTGAGGAAAAGTTTGTTAGTTTTATGTTACTTTGTTCTTTGATTATCAACACACTTTTCATTAATTGCACAATATACTGAGGTTGAATCATTTTTTTTTAACAGTTGTTAAGGTTTCTTCACACTTTGCATGCTTATTTACCACTGATAAATGCTGATTCCTGGTGGAAGCTACTTCTCACTTCAGCTTCAGAAGTATCTGAGACCGTGTAGCCAAGACTATTAAATACTCTTTCACTTTCCTGCCACGTCTTCTGAAAATTCCTTAGTAGTTCTTCTGGTGAATCAGTAGCAGAAATATCCAAAATGTGTCCTGAGATTACATCTTCATATGTTGGAGGTGCATGCTTGAAGCCAAATCCTGACTGCCTACCATCAGCACTTTGTGATGTTGATTCAGTGACCGTGTTGGCAAATCTATCCAGACCAGAAGCGTGGCCGGTATGATACTTTGCTTCCAAGCAAACCAGGGGTTCAAATGAGTGCTCTTTATCTTCACATTGCTTTTGTTTATAAGATATACCTTCCTTTGGGTCTCTTGGCTGCCTATAAGGAGAGTTTCTAAAGGTATCTTTTCGCTTTTGATTCTCCAGAGATGTCAGTACAAATTCATCCTTGCTAAATGTGTGTCTGTCTTGTTTTATTTTGCTATTCATTCCACCCCTTTCAAAAACTCTTTTCTTTGATTTCACATCAAATCCTGGATTGTCCTCTGATTTCCCTAATAACATATCCATTTCATCTACACTCTCATAGTCTACTCTTTCAACTACTGTGACTGGTTCCTTTTTTGTATGTCTTATTTGCTCAGATGCTTCAAACCTACAAGTAAGCCCTGACTGGTCAATCTTAGGGACCTTAAAACTTACTGCATGTGGCTTTAAGCATTCTGGAATGTTTACTGGATCTTGGTGCGCGTCGTTGTTTTTCTCTGCTTTTCTATTTTCTTCACGTGTTTCTTTTATGTCCTTTACTGTACCAGCAGTTACCTGAGATTCATTTATAGTTGCTGAGGATGAAGGCTCCATCATAGCATGTGTTTCAATTTTAATTTGTCTACGAAGAGTTGCAGGAGATTTAACAATCTCTGATCTTTTTTCTACAACTGGAACTGATGTTACTGACCAGTGCTGTGTTACTCCTTGAGATAGCTTTGCTGTGGTGCCTTTCAATTTGGCCAGTTGTTCAGAACGGCTCCTTGGAGGAGAGGGGGAAGAGGCTGGCCTTCGAATTGTAGATGTTGGTGTTGCAGATCTGCGTGGTGGGGGAGGAATAGGAGTACTTTTTCTTTGGATGGCAGATGAATAGAGTGCTTCCTTCAGAGGAGATTCTGTCCGTTTAGATTCAATTGTTATATAAGTAGGTGATGGCGATCGCATTCTTAATGCTGGAGAAGAAGTTCTGAATTCTGTTTGTTTGATTTCACTGGATTGCTGTATAATTTCACGGTGCACTGATTTTTCCTTTATAACCTCTTTCGTTTGGTGTGAATCTCTTCTGTTGGAGCCAGTGCTGATTTTTGATATTTTCTGTGACAAGCCTCCAGAACTAACAGAGTCATTTCTGGATTTTACTGTTTTTGTGGACATCATAGCTGTCTGGATCGTGTCTTCACATGAGGCTAGTATTTTGACTGCTTGATCTTTAATATCTGATAGCTCTTCTTTCATCCTTTCTAAATTATTTTCTGTTGCAATATGAACTATATTTTTCTTTCTTTCTTGGTCTATAAGCCATACTGGGATATTATTTAAAAATGTCTGAAATGCTTTCATACCATTTTTATTTGGCTCAGCTTCAAACTGTTTCACTCTAGACAAAACTTGCTGCAGTTCCTCCCGTTTCCTTAAGAATTCTAATATATCGACTGCAAATTTTTCATCGTTCAGCTGTGATCCTTTTGATGGAGGAGAAAATAAAGGTTTGTTCTGTGTAATCTCTTGTTTTGGATCTGTTTTCTTCGGATGTACTTGTTTTAGTTGTATGCCCTTGTCTTTGGCACATTTGCTTTCTTGCAATCTATTATATTGCTGGGATAACTTTTTATTTTGAACTTTATTTTCAGAAACACACACATTCTTTTGCTCAACAATTTGAGTCTGAGAGTCATGACGTGTATCAATTACCTTTTGCCTGACTACTTTCTCTGTTGATTTATTCTTAAACTGACCTTGTTTTTCTGGAATTGTTACTTTTTCTTCTTTTGGACAAACTAATACCTGGCCCTGACTTACTACTTTAGCCACTGAGACTTTCTCATGCTTGAATTCTCCTTTTTCTGTTTCTTTCTCATTAACTAATTTTTGTTTCACTTGACTGGCATCTTTTTGGCTTACTTCTTGCATATTCTCTATGTGTTCTAAAGGTGTTTTTTCTCTCAGCACCTTTCCATCAACATGCTTCTGGTAATATTCTTTTGCAACACTTTGTTTTTTCCTAGCGTTAGTACTTATGTCTTCTCCCTGTTTTTCCTGATTTTGTTGTTTGACAACATTTTGAACATTAGTTCCCTTTTGTTTTTTGTGTGTCTCAGAATCTTTGTGTGTTTCATGTAAGCTTTGATCTACAATTGGAAGCTTGATAGTTTTAACTTTGAAATGAGGGGAGATAATTTTATTTTTGGACACGTGCAACTGCTCCACATTCTTCAGCTGCTCTGCCTTATGCAAAGTATGTTCTTGATGGATTTGTTCCATTTGACAAGATAAATTATGTTTTGTAAGATCCTTTGAACCTTGCAGTACTTTTTTTCTAATGTGATCTTCTGCTGAGCTTTCTAAAATGTTTTGAAGCTGCTCAGTAGCTGATGATACTACTAATGATGCAGACAGTTGTTTACCTCGAGATCCTGTTGCTTGTAAACTGACTTGAAAGTCAGAATCAGAGGGTGTTGTTTTTTGTGGAGTTACAGAGGGAACTGAACCTTGTAAAGGAGTTTGATCCTGCTTGCTTGATTTTTTAAATGGTACACAATTTTCTGACTCTGTTTGAACTGGACTTCCCCGAGTCTCGCTGTTTGTTCTGACAGTCTCATGACAAAAACTTTTGACTTGCACTTTCTCCATCTCCTCCCTTTGCTGTCTGTATTTTTCTTCAGCAATCATTAAAGGGGTTTTAAATTTTCTGACATAAGGTTTAGGTTTTATTTGTGTTGGCTCTGCTGGAAGGGAAGGAGATCTTTTAAGAGGAAAGTCCACTCTTTTCTTGGCCAGTGGTGTCTCTTGCAGAGCTTTGGGTGGAGGATTAATCACTTCTGAAACAGATGATGGCCTTTTTATCCCTTCTGTTTTTGTATGAGTTGTCTCCTGTTTCTTTTCATGGCTAACCACATTCACAAGAGCTGTGGAATTTTTGCTTTCTCCCGCTGCTGTGGTAATATCCATTTCTCTGTGTGTCTGAAGTACAGTTGGTTCAATTTTTGGAGGCGTTTTAGACTTGTTAATGTCTAGCCCCTTAGAAGGTTCCATTTTGAGGAATTTCTTTGAAGATGGAACTCCAGCTGGTTTACCTGATAATGTTTTAGCCCTGGCATTAAATTGCAGTGGCTCAGGCACAGACTGTTCTGGATATTTTGGAAAATGTTCTTTCTTTTGCTTTGGCTGAGAAGTTGGAAAAATCACCAGGGGAGGTGGTGGGGGTGGTAGAGGGAGAGCAGGCAGAAACTCACTTTCAGATTTGTCATCTATTGGTGGTGGGGGAGGAGGAAAATGATCAAACTCAGCTTTGGTCTTGTGGATAGGTGATGGAGGTGAAGGAAACGTATGTCTATCAGATGGCATCATTAATGGAGGTGGGGGAGGCGGCAGAGGAAATTCAATTTCAGATGATGCTACTGATGGTGGTGGAGGAGGAGGAGGGGGTGATGGTGGTGGAGTAGATGAGGAATCTATTTCTGGCTTATCTTTCCCCACAGCATTCTTTGCTGGATTTAGAGTATTTTTCACTGCAAATTGGAAGTCTGACTTAGCAGGTTCCACTTTAGTCTTTCCTATAAACTGTCCTACAGATTTCTTATTTTGCTGATGAACATCTCTCTTTTGCTTCCTTTCAGTTTCTTTAAATTTATTGAGTGCTTCCTGTGTGACTTTTACTTCTTGTTTGTTGTTTATATTCTGTTCTGCTGTCATGGAAACTACAGCTTGCCCCAGCTGAACGTTTATTTCATTCTCTGCAAAAACCTCTCTAGAATGCTGAGCTTGTTTTGTTTCTTGCTTTATCACTTGCTTTTGAAAATGGCCAGTCGCCTTAGAAATCCCACTAGCCGGCATTTTAATTGGTTGTCGTGTAGTTCTGGATTTGGAGCTATCAACATCAGTTGACATTTTTGCCTTTTGTCTGGTCTCCGTCTGACAGCTTAGGTTGGAATATTCATTGTCTTTATGCTCATGAAGTAGATTCTGTTTCTTTTCAGCTATTTTTTCTATGGACTGCACACTGCTGGTGGTGCTATCCTTTTTCAGAGCTCTACATGTCTCTGATTTCTCTGTTCTCACATCTCTCTTAACTTTACCACGGAAAGAAGACTGGCTGGTCACATGTTTTGCTTCTTTTTTTACATTGCCCTGGACTCTGCTTTTATCCATTGATTCATCCACTTTTTTGATGACCATATGTTGAGAATTAGATAAGTTCTTTATATGTTTTTTATCTACATCAAGAGACTCAGTGCTCTGTTCTTGTTCTAAATGGATCTTTTTGGTACCTTGTCCACCTTCTTTGAGGAAAGTCTCATTTTCAGCATGTTTCTCCTCATGATGTTCATGGACAGATTTAACATTCTTCTGCAGATTATGTGACCTGTTACTTTGGAGCGGGGCTATATGCTGTGTCTGGATGGTGCTTTTTATATCTCCATGACCACTTACTTCATGTTGTACCATTTTCTTTTCCGCAGAGGCTTCTAGGATGTTTTGTCCAGCAGTCTGAATATCTCCTCTGATTACATCTTCTGTATCTACATTCTTGAAAGACTGCTGAGCTTCTTTTAAAGATCTTAATGTTGATTCAAGGTCACCTCGAACAACCTCTTCTTTCAGAACTTCAATTTTTGTAGTTATTTCTTTTTCAAGGGAATCAATGGCCTGCTTAATATCACCAGGTATGACATCAGGCTTCTCTGTTTCTTTCAGTTGATGGGCTGATTCTTTAAGAGACTTCAGTATTGTGAGAATGTCGGCTTTTATAATTTCTTCCTTTTCTATAACTGTTCTCTGATTTATGGCCTGACTGAGGGAATTTAAAGTTGCTTTCAAATCACCTTTTATAATATCTTGTTTATTTACATTACAAGATGTATTTTTTGGCTCTGTCATAAAAATTTTAACTGCATTAGCCACATCTCCAGGGATGATGTCAGTTTCGTTAACTGTACGTTGAATCTGAAACTTCTGTTTCTTTAGTAACAGCTTTGTGCCTTCTACATCACCACCAATTATTTCCTCCTCCTCCTCCTCCTCCTGTTTCCTTGTTGTAATTGTTTCAGTTGACCCTGTCTGGAGTAGTTTCAGATAATCCAAAGCTCCGGATTCTATGCATGTTGTGAAAAACTGAACGTTTCCTCTCTCTGAATCATCTATTTTAGCTCTTTGGGATATTTCATTATTCACTGTGGAAGACAGAAGGTTGTGAATAGTATGTTTCACATCACCACCTATCACTTCATCACGCTGGATTTTATTGTCAGCCCTTTTGTGAAGGAGAGAATAGAGTGTCATGTTAATATCACCTCTCTCATTTTCCTGAATTAAAATTCCTCGTTTTACAGAACTATCCTGACTAAACAGGTTTTTTATAGCTTGCTGTATATCACCTCTCACTATCTCTTCTTTTTCAACACGAACATCTGTTGATCTGTTCAATAATTGAGCTTTGGTCAAATCGACATTGCCCTTTTCGTCTTCATTTACCATAATTTCTCTTTTGGTAATGCTTCTTCTGGACAACAGGTTCATCATTATGTTTTCTAGATCCCCTCTAATAATCTCTTCCTTTTGTATTTCAGGAGTCTCTTGATTCATTAGTTTATATTTTGCCATTCTGACATCTCCAATTTCATCTGCCTCAAGGATAATTCCATGATACTCAATGACTTTGTGAGAGTAAAGTTCTTTTAAAGTTTCTTTGATACTTTTCCCTATAATTTCTTGCTTTTCAACCTTATTTTCATTAAATTCAGGGAAAGGTGTCGTTTCAAAAAGCCATGTTGTTGTCCTTACATCTGACTGAGGAATTTCTTCCCTGGTTATTTTTATTTCACTTTCATCAGTTTCCTTAATGGAATCTAAAGGCTGGTTTTCAAAAAGCCACACAGCATGCTGAACATCACCTTCTTGCACATCTTCCTTCGTGACTGTCTTGATATCTTTATACTCTGACCCCTCTCCTCTAATCTCATCTAGAGTGTGTGTTTCAAATAACCAAGTGGAAGTTTTAACATTGCCCCATTGGATTTCACTGACACTTACTGTTCTTACATACATGCCTTTATTGAATCCTTCAGACTCAAATAATTGTTTGTTGGCCTTTACATCACCACCCTGGACACTGTCAATAGTTGGCACAATTAATTTTTCATCATCTGAAATTCTGTCCAGTGGTCGTGTTTCAAATCTGTATCTGACAGAGCTCACATCTCCTTTCTGAATATCTTCCTGGGTGACAGCTCTAATAACATACACATTATCTGATTCATTAATAGATCCTAAAGGTTTTGTTTCAAACAGCCACCTAGTCCCACGTACATCTCCATGAATCACTTCTTCCTTCTTAACTGTTGTCACTTCATGATAATACCCTTCTTTGTCTTGAATTGCATAAAGTGGCTGGGTTTCAAACAGCATTCTGTAGTTTTTCACATCTCCCTTTGTTATTTCTTCACTAACAGTTTTCTTGGTGGTGGTATCTGCAGTTCCATCTTTAATCTGGTCTAAAGAAAATGTCTCAAATATAAAGCAGCCTTTTCTTACATTCCCACCATGTATATCTTTAACAGTTCTGACTAATGTAGCACCTTCTTGGTTTTCTTTTATTGCATCAATAGAATGGTTTTCAAAAAGCCATCGGCAATGTAGAACATTTCCTTTCTGTATATCTTCACTTTGCACAGTTTTAATTTTTTCCAAAACTTCCTCTGAACTAAAATGTATGGAATCTAGTGACTGGTTTTCAAATTTATATTTCATGGTGGAAACATCCCCAGGCTGGATATCAATTTCCACTACTCGTCTGAATTCCTTTTCTTCTTCTCCTTGTATATTTTCTAGATTTTCTGTCTCAAAAAGGAAACATGCTGTGCGGACATCACTTCCTTGAATATCCTCCTGATTCACAGTGTGTAATTTCACTCTTGTTTCCGATTCATCTTTTATTGCATCAAGCGGCTGGGTTTCAAAGAGCCAAGTACAGGTTTTGACATCTCCTTTATGTACTTCTTCACTGTCAGTCACTATCTCAACCTTGTCATACAGTGATTCCATTGGCTGAGTTTCAAACAGCCATCTACACATTTTCACATCTCCTTTAATAATGTCTGTAGTCTGTTCTGTTTTACTTTCTTCACTTTCCATATTGCTAAAATATTTAATAGAGTCAAGAGGCTGAGTTTCAAACAACCATTTAGCTGTTTTCACGTCACCTGATTCTACTTCTTGTGAAGATATTCCTTTGATAATCTGGATTTTTTTAATGCTCTCATCAAATTGGTCAACAGGCCTTGTTTCAAACAGCCATCTGCAGCTTCTTACATCACCTCTTAAAACTTCTTCTTGTCGAATTGTTTTAACTTCATGATATTTCCCAAGACTATCTTGAATTGCATATAATGGAGTTGTTTCAAAAAGAGCTTTATTCAACTCTACAGTTCCTCTCTTTATTTCTTCCACATGGATTTTATGTGATTCATCATATTTACTTAAATTGCTTGATTCAAATATATGTTTGCAGCTACTCACATCTCCTCTGTCAATTTCTTCAAGTTTCACTGTTGTTATAAATTCCTTTCTTTCTTCTCTAATCTGTTCAAGAGGTTTAGTCTCAAAAATCCATTTTTGATGTCTCACATCACCTTTTTCTTCCTCTGTGGCAACCACCTTTTGAAGCTTACCAACATCTGGGCTATCCTTTAAAGCATCCATTGGTAGTGTTTCAAATAAATGTTTAGTAGTGCTTACATCACCTCCTATTATTTCTTCAGGTGGCAGATGAGTTGTGTCATCATTATCTTTTAGGGTATCAAGAGGTTGAGTCTCAAAAATCCAGCATTTTCTACAGACATCAGCCCCTAGAATAGCTTCCTTCTCAGTGACAGGTACTTCTGAGTCCTCCTTGATAGTATCCAAAGGTTGTGTTTCAAACACCCACTTTGCCTTGCGCACACCACCTTTGATGCTTTCCTCCATAGAGATTCCACGAACAACATTAATTTCCAAAGAATCTTTGTTAATCATATCTAGGGGCCGCGTTTCAAACATCCAACGTGCTGTTCTAACATCTCCTTTTTCAATGTCTTCTCGGTGAACAGTTTTAATCTCCAATATTTGACCTAAGCTGTCTTTAATAACATACATTGGTTGAGTTTCAAAATGCTTTATGCTTCTCTTCACATCTCCTTTAATCTCTTTAAGCTCAGATTTGAGTTGCAGCAAGTTAACTTCATCCACTGAATATAGCTGCCCAAGTTTATCCAGATGCTGGGTTTCAAACATGTACCTCACAGTTTTGACATCACCTCCGGTAATTTCTTTAATGAAAGTTTCATCTTGTTCATTGTCATGATGAATTTTATTCATTGAATCTAATGGTTGGGTTTCAAACATCCACGTGGCTGTGCGGACATCTCCTCTAGCTAAATCTGGAATTTTGTCTGTATTTTCTGCAGAGTTTGAAGAATGTGTACCCAGTGCATCGATAGGTTGTGTTTCAAACATCCAGGTAGTATATTTTACGTCTCCACCTGCAATGATTTCTTGATCTGCAATGCTTTTAATGTTGCTCAGTTCAGGAGATTCATCTTTGATTGAATCCAAAGGCTGGTTCTCAAAGACCCATCTCATAGACTGAACCTCTCCTTTTAGGATTTCATCCCATTCTAGGTATTCTCTCTCAGGGCTTATACACTTCTGAGAGCTATTACCAGTGTTTTCAAAGACATATCTAGTTTGCTGTACATCTCCTGACACAGAGCTGCCTATTTCAACCTTACTAGATACAACATCAGAAACTTCATTAAAATATTCTTTTTCTAAATTCTTTCTTAATTCTGGGTGAATATGTTTGTATAAACGTTTTAATTCATATAAATTTCTTTGCTTTGAATATAAATCTTTGGGGATTGTGGGCTTTGCTGGAGAGGTGGATGGTTCAGGGGACTGGGAAAACTCTTTCATTTCTGATGGCGCTTGTAGTATGTTTGGTGGTGGAGGAGGGGAAAACTCTTCTGTGCTTCCATATTTAGGGGAGTTGGTGTAAGCTGTAACAGCAGCAGCAGTTCCATATTCTGTTTTTCGTGTCCCAAGAGTTTCATGTACTCTACTTTCTGAAGCAGTGGCAGCAGAAGAGAAGCTCACTGCAGAAGGCCATACAATTTCTTGGAACTCATTTTCAATCTTTAGGGGACAAAATTAGTATTTTTAAGAAATCATTTCTAAGTTCACAGCTTTTATTCATTCTATTCAAAGGGCTTAGTCCTGCAAGATGCTGAGAAATGGGATTGCAATGGGAGCTGAAGGGGCCCAGCACCTCCAGGAGTTGCTCAGAGCCTTGTAGAATTGAGCCTAAAGGGAACATGCTGTTTTAACACAGCCTGCATAAGGAAGGTAATGTACTTCTTTCAAAGAGGTGCACAGTGATTTTGCAGCTTTGCTTTCTCTGCTGCAACCAATGCACATTGTATCATTTATCAGCAGATTATATTTGTTTCATTCATTGATGAAATTGATATTCTCTGCATTTACCTCTGATGAACCAATGTGTCTACCAAAAATTTTGAAGAAAAATAATAATTTTTTTTACATGAGTCAAAGGAGAGAGAGAGAAGATTGCATGCAGCAGAGGAAGACAATGGAAAAACAAAGATTTCTTGCAAAAGCTTTACTTTATCATATAATATAAATATATTTGCTAGATTTACTTAATATAATTTTCATTACATCTTACTTAACGTGTAAACAGTTTCCAAACCCACCCATGCTCCCACCATTTCCGCAATGTTATATTTATTTTAAAAATCAACTAAAGGATCAAAATATGACTATGCTGAGATTTGAGCAATTGCACAAAGGGCAATGTTTCAACATTCTGGCTAACCTGAACACTGCTAGTCTGCATATACCGAAATCCCACTTATTAAAAGCACAGACCTTAGTATGCTTTGCAGGTGTCGCAGACTCCCTGTCTGAGAGAAGAGCCTTTTCCTGGGCTGTCTTTTCAAAGTGCTGTTTTAAAAACTGTGTTGAAATCTTTGGGATCTCTTCAGTCATAGTTTCATTGACTACTGCAATAAGAGAAGAAGAACAAAAGGGTTTTTCTAAGCCTAGTATTTTATTATAATTGTCTAACCGTGAGTTATTTTAAAAAAAGAGTTATTAAACTAAACCAATTGCACTCAACCTTGCAGAACTGTAGAATCACTCAGATGAAGACACCATAGAATAATTGCAGAGTAACATATCACATATTGTTTTGCAATGTGTAACTTGTGTTAATGTCAGGACTAGAGCTGGTTGAATACTGAAAAATCAGCTTTCATGAACATTCATATTGTGCAGAGCTGTTATTTCAACCATAATTTTACCCATTATTATTCACTATTTACAAAAATTTGCATAAATGGGTTTTTGTTTTAACAAATGTTAGGAGAATGGATTTTCTACATGGCCCCAAGTCAGTAGATCTTTTAACATGTGCTTAAAGTCCACCTCATTTACAAAGCGCTTCAGCAGGTACTTAAATTAGCATGTGCTCCTTAAATCCCATCAAAGTCAATGGGTGTGTTTTGCTGAATAGAAATGGAATACTGGGCCCATATTCACCTGTGAACAATGGTATTTTTGTGCGAACAAGTGTATATGCTGTTTGTCATTTCTTAGTCTTTATTCTCCTGCTTAAAATCTTCCTGATTTTCTTACCTGTTTCATCAATATGTTGAGTGAAATTAGAAGCCTTGCTTGTCTGATGGGTAGATTGTTCAACATGAGAAACCTGTGGACAAAATTTTTATTTTAATATAGGATTTAGTGTAATATGTCTAAGTTTTCTATTTGCATGCAGACACACAGAACAAATGCTTTATGAAGGTAAAGTCTGAATGAAAACCCAACTAATTAACACATTGAAGCAACACTTATAAAACACCTATTTTTAAATGATTGCCTACCACAAAATCAGGGAAGTTTCCACTAGCACATCAAGATCTTGTTATACTAAGTGGTAACAGAGTTAAAAAGCAAAGCAAATATGTAGTCTCCATATCACATCTCTGTACAGTGGCCTGGTGACATAATTATTAATTGATACACTTAACCTCTTCTGTTTGAAAGGCTTCCAACTGAGTTCCTTTGGAGGTCACTTCATTCTGTTCAGCTTCTCTGCTGCTGCTTGATACCGTGAGCTGACTACTACGTGTCACCTCCTAAAGACAAATAAAAGTAATTACACATTAACAGTTTAATGATAAATTGAAAAACTTAGTGTTTGCCTATGAATGGCTTTTCACTAATGTTATCACTTAAACAGCATGGTTTGAAAAATATATTTTTTAGCAGGTTATCATTATTAATGCAGTTCGTCTGGATAAGAACTATAAACAACCAAAGACAGGCCTTGTTATATAATAGAACATATGTTGTAATTTCATTACTGCAGTCTGAGTTTGAGCTGCAGGTACTGAAGTTCCATGGATAAGCATAAGGTGCAAAGTGACGAGCAGAAGAGCATGGGAAGCTGAACCTGCTTTAATGAAGGTGACTCTACACAGCTGCTCAGTTACTCCTTATTAGTAGGAATCAGGCCAAAGACACTTTACAGTAAATTCTATAATTTTTTTGCATAAGAGATAGTGTACAAAGATGTGTGCACATGTAAATGCATTTGCACGTTTGTATGTGCACAAATGGAGGGTGTATAGGAACTTTCAGACTCATACTGCCTTCTGTCTTAACAGAAGATCCAATGTAATATATGTGCTGCTTTTATATTTGAAAAGAAAGGCAATTGTGTTCTAATAGACTGAGCAAAGGGCTGAAAGTTTTGAGATATAGTTTTATATCTGTGTAAACTAAATTAATGTCTATGATGCCTATCATGGTGACAGTTACATTCAGTTTCATCCCAGATTCTGCCACTGACTTGCTTTCTGACCTAGTGCAAGTCACTTAACTTCTCTTTGCCTCATTTACCCATCTGGTAAACATTATTCTTTCCATTTTACAATCTTCATAAAGTGCTTTGAGACGTCCTGATGAAAAGCATTTTATAAGTACAAACTATTATTATTTATATCCATTTGCACAAGTTTTTCGAATATTTTGCGATCTATGCTTGACAAATCAACTCACCTATTTGTCTATATCGATTAGGAAACTGCTTCGTAAAAGAGGGACTCGCCCATTAGTTTCTGCTGAATCTAAGCTCCCAATTTAAAGGGAAAAAAAGGTATCTAGTCCTTCTTCAGAGGAAACTCCCAAATGCCCAGTGAGAATACAAATCGAGACCGTGTTGTGTAACTGAGGCTGCAGATATGCAATCTGAAGAATAGAGAGCTATTGACTTCCTAAATCTCCAACCTTTGCACCTGCTTTCAGCCAAATAAGCCATGAGTGTAACAATTCCCTCCCCCGCCCCATGCACTCAGTCACTTTATGGCAATAGAGTCATTCCATGGCTATTACTCCTGCCTCGGGACCAAGGCACCTCCATGGAGCTGGCACCTACACGAGGGCATGTCGGGGGAATCTATGTAGTGGAAAATCCACTGATTGGCCCCCAAATCCCTGCTGCACAGTGGGCTGCCAGAAAACTTAGGCTCCATGGCAGAAAGGCTTCATGGATCCTCATTGTAGGCTTTATGACCTCCATCCACCAGGCAGTAACATTCTCTGATTAGGCTAAAAGAGGAATTAAAATATTGGTACAGGTAGAATAAATCTTCTGGCTAGTGACCCACTGGATGATTTAGTTGGTCACTAATCACATTTATCTTAGTCACTGCCATGCTTGCATTGTAAAAGTGCATGTAGGGTTTGGGTTGGGCAAGATGGGGACGTGATTGACATTACAGACAGAAGTGGGGCGGCTCCCCCACTCCAGTGGAAAAAGGGTTAAAGTCAGCCCTGGGAGAAGGTTGTGGCTGAGAGCTGCTAAGCTGGGCTGCTTGGGGAAGCTGCCACAGCTGGGCCACGCCCCAACCAGGCCACAGCTGGCCTGTATAAAAAGGCTGTGAGCCAGAGGCCCAAGAGAAGTCTCTCTCTCCAGGCTGGGAGAGAGCAGGGTCTGGCTGCCTGCAGAAAGGGTACTGGGAGTAAAGCAGGGCTGGGGAGAACCAGAGGAGCAGGGGAGCTCCAGGCTGGCAACTCCCCAGGCTGCAGGGCCTGGTTCAAGGCCCACAGAGGTACTGGGAGGCAAAGGAAGGCAGCAGGTCCGAACCCCCTTGCCTCAGTCTGGGCTACTGCCAGTCATCACTAAGCCCCTGCTCCCTGGGGCAGACTGCAGTGTAAAAGCCACTCATAGAATCATAGAATATCAGGGTTGGAAGGGACCTCAGGAGGTCATCTAGTCCAACCCCCTGCTCAAAGCAGTACCAATTCCCAACTAAATCATCCCAGCCAGGGCTTTGTCAAGCCGGGCCTTAAAAACCTCCAAGGAAGGAGACTCCACCACCTCCCTAGGTAATGCATTCCAGTGCTTCACCACCCTCCTAGTGAAATAGTGTTTCCTAATATCCAACCTAGACCTCCCCCACTGCAACTTGAGACCATTGCTCCTTGTTCTGTCATCTGCCACCACTGAGAACAGCCGAGCTCCATCCTCTTTGGAACCCCCCTTCAGGTAGTTGAAAGCAGCTATCAAATCCCCCCTCATTCTTCTCTTCTGGAGACTAAACAATCCCAGTTCCCTCAGCCTCTCCTCATAAGTCATGTGCTCCAGACCCCTAATCATTTTTGTTGCCCTCCGCTGGACTCTTTCCAATTTTTCCACATCCTTCTTGTAGTGTGGGGCCCAAAACTGGACACAGTACTCCAGATGAGGCCTCACCAATGTCGAATAAAGGGGAACAATCACGTTCCTCGATCTGCTGGCAATGCCCCTACTTATACAGCCCAAAATGCCGTTAGCCTTCTTGGCAACAAGAGCACACTGTTGACTCATATCCAGCTTCTCGTCCACTGTGACCCCTAGGTCCTTTTCTGCAGAACTGCTACCTAGCCATTCGGTCCCTAGTCTGTAGTAGTGCATGGAATTCTTCCGTCCTAAGTGCAGGACTCTGCACTTGTCCTTGTTGAACCTCATCAGGTTTTTTTTGGCCCAATCCTCTAATTTGTCTAGATCCCTCTGTATCCAATCCCTACCCTCTAGTGTATCTACCACGCCTCCCAGTTTAGTGTCATCTGCAAACTTGCTGAGAATGCAGTCCACACCATCCTCCAGATCATTAATAAAAATATTAAACAAAACCGGCCCCAGGACCGACCCTTGGGGCACTCCGCTTGAAACCGGCTGCCAACTAGACATGGAGCCATTGATCACTACCCGTTGAGCCCGACGATCTAGCCAGCTTTCTATCCACCTTACAGTCCATTCATCCAGCCCATACTTCTTTAACTTGTCGGCAAGAATACTGTGGGAGACCGTATCAAAAGCTTTGCTAAAGTCAAGGAATAACACATCCACTGCTTTCCCCTCATCCACAGAGCCAGTTATCTCATCATAGAAGGCAACTAGGTTAGTCAGGCACGACTTCCCCTTGGTGAATCCATGCTGACTGTTCCTGATCACTTTCCTCTCCTCTAAGTGTTTCATAATTGATTCCTTGAGGACCTGCTCCATGATTTTTCCAGGGACTGAGGTGAGGCTGACAGTCATCATACAGCAGTTTTGAGAGTTAGCTCCCCAGAAAGCCAAAAAGGCTTCAGCGTTAGCTCCCCACAAAGCTGAAGGGAGGCAACTTGCAAAGATTTAGGGATCGATCCTACCGTCCACTCAAATAGTTATATTTTACATATATGTATGTATTCACACTTAGACATGGGTGTTTTAGATCTGTAAGTCAAGATCTCATTATTGAAAAAACTCATCATAAGATGCAAAATATGTTGATGTTTGTCATTATATGTTGTTTGAATTGTATAAAGGTATTAAAAAGGAATATAATTAAGCTTAATGTAGTCAGAAACCAAACCTAATCACAGAATCATTGCTGCAACTTTTATATCTGTTTATGAAGTAGCTACTATGTTGCTAAAAGTCACAATGGCATAAAATAATAGTCATAGCTATCTAAAGCTATAATTAACAGTACCTTAGTCAGCCTAAACATTAAGGACCAAATTTTGACCCTGTACTTACATGGCTATGGGTGGTGGAAGAGGAGGAGGGGCCTTCCTACCTTTATATGGCTTGCTTAAAAGCTGGTTGAAATTCCACTTGGGGAAGCATATGGGCTGCTACAGAGATGCTGCTCCTCAGAACAATCAGTCAAAAGGAGCAGGGAACAGATAGACCCCTGGTTCCACTCACCCCTCTGTATTGGCCACCAATATGTTGCCAGGGAGAGTATAATTCACCCCTTAAGGGGCTGTGCTCCACACACAAACACACTGGGAAGCATTCTACAGAATGCCATTCAGTGCTCCCCACTGTCCCCAGTGCACAGCTGCAGCTAAATCTAGTCCTAATATTAACACTGTCCCATTAGCCTGATTAGAGTTATGCCTGCAAAGAGAAGATGACTTCTTTGTCTGTCTTTCTGTGATGTACATTATTAAAATAATATTTTATTCACAGTGGCTAATCAGGGGTGGGCAAACTACGGCCCGCGGGCTGGATTCGGCCCGTCAGGGCTTTGGATCCGGCCCGCAGGATTGCCCCCCGTGGTGCCGTGGGCCCCGCTCTGCTCTCAAAAGAGGCTGGCACCATGTCCCTGTGGCCTCCGGGCGGGGAGGCAGAGGGCTCGGTGCGTTGCCCTTGCCTCCAGGCCCCGCCTCCCGCAGCTCCCATTGGCTGGGAACAGGGAACCGCAGCCAATGGGAGCTTCGGGGGAGGTACCTGGAGGCGCGGCAAGGGCCGCGCACGCGGAGCCCTCCGCCCCCTACAGGGGCTGCAGCGCTTCCTGGAGCGGGGCCGGGGACAGGGCAGGCAGGCAGGGAGCCTGCCCTGGCCCTGGTGCGTGCCACTGCCACCCCGGAGCCCCTTTAGATAAGCGGCGCCAGGCTGGACCCCAAACCCCTTCTGCCCCCCGCCCCCTAACTCCCTGCCCTAAGCCCCCTGCCTGCACCTCGCACCCCTCCTGCACCCCAACTCCCTGCCCTGAGCCCCCCTGTGCACCCCTACCCCCTACCCTGAGCCCCCTCGTACACCCCACACCCCTCCTGCATCCCAACCCCCTGCCCTGAGCCCCCTCATACTCCCTGCACCCCTCCTCTGCCCCAATCTCTTGCCCTGAGCCCCTTCCTGCACACCACACCCCCTCCCACACCCCGCATTCTCTCCCACACCCCAACCCCCTGCCCTGGCCCTGCATACAATTTCCCCACCCAGATGTGGCCCTCGGACCAAAAAGTTTGCCCACCCCTGGGCTAAATACTTCCTAATTTCAAGGATGCAATAATTTGAATTGCATAGCACAGGATCAATAGTCTGTGTATGTAAACAATTCATGACTGTGGGATGTTCACAACTCATTTTGACTTTGGGAACTCACACCTGGTGAATGGTGTGAAGGTTTGTGATTCTTTATGCATGAATGTGCTATGTGCACTTAACTTCCAAAATTCAAATTTCAGCCAGGCCTACACTGCTGATCAGGGGTAAAACTTGTGGCATGAGTAAAATTAGAGTAGATGAGAAAATGGTTATCTTTTTCTTTGCCTTATAGGGTACAATAATATTGTCTAAAATATATAACTGATATGACATCTAAGAACACTCAAAGAAGCTGAAAAGCACTAGAGATCAATAATATGCATTGAAAGCAGCTGGTAGAGAAAGTCATAGAACGTTAATGACATTATGATACCAAATTCATCCAATATTGAGACAAAGGAATAACACAAGTAACTGTGATTCACCCATACACATCTCCACAAGAATATTAGAACTCTTTAAGGATTTGTGAAATGGGGCACTACAGCAAGAGGAAGAATGCTGTGGCCAAGATGCTGAAAGTTTTACAAAGATGGCGGGTGCCCGTCAGAGCATGTATAATTCTATCAGGAGAGAACAGTTGCAGGTATCCATCTGTGCAGGGATACAGAAGACAACAGTAGAGAAAAATGTCAGTATTTTTTGAGCTAGGTGTGAAGACACCTTCTACTATGATGATTTTCCCTGTGATCTGGGGCCCTCTTTAACACACTGCCAACTAGACAATGGTTAGTCATGTGGCAAGTTGGGACAGCTGTTCATTATGCACAATGTGCACTTCACTGTTACTTCATCCTCTTATTCTCCTCCACCCTTCTCTTTTGTTGGTTCCTTCCACCTGTTAAATCTTATCATTATCATAGACTGTGGGCTGTATGGGGCAGGTACTGTGTTATTTAAGTGTATGTAAAACATCTACCACAATGCGACCTAGATCAGAATCTCTAGAGACTCTTGTTGTATAAATATTAAAAATTGTTTAAAAATTAAAATAATCTTTAGAAAGGAGGAAGCAAACATGGGCATAAGTCTGTATATATTTGCATTAGGGGACTGAATTTTTATTCAGGCGTTCAGATGCTATTACTGAATAGAACTGTAATTGCTACACTAGTTTTATATGTTAGTGGCGAATGCATCAATTTTAGGGCCCCTGGGCTGCAATAACTTACACAGAATCCTGTTGTAAAATGTTCCAAGATTTGTTTTTCAGTAATTGCCTGTATTGTACACTTTGGACCTAGGTTTGCCTTTTCCTTTTATCTGACATTTTTTGGAGTTTCCCATCTCTGTGTTGTGGCAGAAAAGGAAAGAGGATTACTTTATAGAGTAAAATTATTTGTATGGAGAAACAGAAAATCTGTCAAAAGAAAATAGGACTAGATAGCTTGATGATCCAAACTAGGAAATATAGCCTTTCACCAATTCCTATTTGAATCATGTTGGTATTTATCTTAATTTGTATGTTGTGTCCACCACTCAGTCTCTGTTCAGGTACCTAAATCAGCATTTTATACATATCTTATTAAAATAAAAACGTATTCCAGGATACAGCTCTGTACAAATCTATTGCCCCGTACAGGTAAAAGCATAAGTAAATTCATGAGACTTAAGATTTAGTTACCTAAATTTGTAACCATATGATGACTGCTCAGTAGCCTATTTGGAATGAGTCTCAATCTGATATGATCTTTCAGTTTATCTTTCTTTATAACACATCCAGTGCACCTTTCACAGTATTTATCTAAGTGCCAAATACAGAAGATTTACACAGAGATTTCCTAGTGGACTCCACAGTATATTCTTCTCTTCACAGCTCCCAGGTTTGGTAGTTTTGCTTATATTGTTAGTCTGTCTGTGCAATTTTGGATTCATCTATACTTTGAGATCTGTATCCAAATTGAAAAAATTTGTCCCAGGTTTGATTCAGTGATCTTGAGTAAGCTTTCTGCTACTAAAGTATATAATCACGTTTTCCATGAAAGTGCAGTTCCATTAAGAATAAATAGGATTTTATGGTCTTGCACTAATTATTTAATCTAAATTTAAAGACTATTCCACATAGTCTGAGTGATTTTATTTCCTGTGAATTTGACTATTTCTGCTGATTATCTGAGAGAGAATCCTCATCAGGGTATAAAGGGCAAAAATGCTAAGGCTGATATGCTAAGAAATGCCACCTTTATCAAAGATAAAAGGGAGCCATCTGAGTGGCTTGGTAGAGAACTAGATTTAAAAACTACTCAACCTTAGGCCAGGCAAAACCAGACTTACCATAGAAACATCATTGTTCAACTCTGGAGGAGAGAACCGATCACATTACAGTAACTCCTCACTTAAAGTCGTCCCGGTTAACGTTGTATCGTTGCTGATCAATTAGGGAACATGCTCGTTTGAAGTTGCGCAATGCTCCCTTATAACGTTGTTTGGCAGCTGCCTGCTTTGACTACTGCTTGCAGAAAGAGCAGCCCGTTGGAGCTAGCTGGGGGGGAGGGGCTTGGAACCTGGGTGGACTGACAGCCCCCCTATCAGCTCCCCTAAATTCCCTGTATGGCAGTCGCCCAGCAGGCTATCAATTGTCGGGCAGTTCAGCTGTCCCTCCCCCCACTGCCATGTGTTGCTCCTGCCCTCTACCTTGGAGCTGCTCCCGGGAGCCTCCTGCTTGCTGTGCCAGGGGGAGGGGCAAGGAGTGCTAATGTCAGGGTGTCCCCCTCCCTTCCCGCTCCTTTACCCCACCCACAGAGCGGGGGTAGGAGGGACACGACAAGGCTCAGGACGGAGGGAGCTTACTAGCAGCAACTGCTGTCTCTACTTGCTGATCTACTTAAAACGGCAGTGTACTTAGAGTGGGGTCAGCGTACTTAAAGGGGCAATGAACGTCTCTCTCTCTCACACACAAAATGTGTGTCGCTGTCTCTCTCTACCATGCTGTCTCCCCTCCCTCCATTCATGCTGCCTTGTAGAGTGTGAAGCTACATTAACAACAATGTGTTAACCCTTGAGGGCTCAGCCGAGTACTAGTTCATCATTTAGCAGTAAGGCATTCCCTGGGAAATATCCCTCCCTCTTCCACCCTCTGACTTCACCACCTCAACCAAGCTTCACAATCATCATTGCTGTGTACAGTATTAAATTGTTTAAAACTTATACTGTGTATATATGTGTGTGTATATATATAATATAGTCTTTTATCTGGTGAAAAAAATTTCCATGGAACCTAACCCCCACATTTACATTAATTTTTACGGGGAAATTGGATTCACTTAGCATCGTTTCGCTTAAAGTAGCATTTTTCAGGAACATAACTACATCGTTAAGCGAGGAGTTACTATATTTCTTGGCATAGCCTACCTCATTGCCCCTTGCAGATAAATGGCAGCAAAAGATAGCCCTTGTCAGCCTAAAAATGGGGGCAAGAGGTGACCTTAAGTGACATGAGTAAAACAGCTGCAGAGGGAAAAGGCTGAGTGAAACACCGAATACACAAAAAATGAAGCCTCACTTTTCATATATATTTTTCTAATTTGGATCTAAATCCTCCCTGGCTCCTTATGCAGTGAAGTCAATGAATAAGTTGGGCAGATTTTTGCCCTATTCAATGGTAATATAGAGCTCCTATATTGTATAGTGCTTTTGATCTGTAGATCTGACAGCACTTCACAAAAGAAGGAAAGTATCATTAGCCCCATATTAAAGATAAGGAACCTGGCATAGCAAGATTGAGTGATTTACTCAGGGTGACACAGCAAGTCAGTGGTAGAGCTGGGAATAAAACCCAAGTCTCCTGACTCCCAATCCAATGCTCAATCTTACTGGACCACACTCCCTCTCTCCTTTTGGAGTAAAGGGTGCTTGGCATTTCTAAAACCCATACTAGTTTTATTTATGTGCCTAACTCTAGGCACTCAAGTTTGAAAATGTTACCCTAAAGTTTTGTCTTAGCTCTAAACCATTTCTCTATTCAGTCCATAAAACTTGAACTAGATTATCTGGTTTCTCCCTTTTCCCAAAAAGGATCTCATTGTCCTGAGGATCATCTAGGTTCCATAGGGTCCCTAGCTCACCTCCCTTAGGCCCTCTGATTCTCAATGCCCTGTTGGTACCAAGCTCCCTGACTATTCATCACAGATCTCATTGTCTTGTGGAGCTGCTAAGTTTTCTGACTCATCTTCCCCCTCTCCCACCCCAGCTCTCATTGCTCTGTGAAGGACTTTTGGGTTCATTGACTCATCCTTTATAATGCTGTGCAGAGCTCCTAGCCTCGGGCTTTGCTAGACTCTTGCCTTCTTAGGTATTACCAGCACTGTAATCTACTTATAGTAAAAAAAAATATGAGTTTATTAACAAAGGTTAAAATTTAAGAGCTAGTGAGCAAATATAATAAGAACTGGTTACAAGTAAAACAAAAGGTATAACATGCTTCTTATAGACTAAACTTAACTTTAACAGGCTAAGGCCTTGTCTAAAGGTGTCTCTTACCCAGATATCCTTTACAGTGCTTTTCAACCAAACCCTGGTTGAGATCCAACTTTAATTAATGTAATCACACTGCCCAATTATTCCCTCGGTGCAGGATCAAACAGGGGTCCTTTTGTTTTCCTCTGATACCCCAAAGTTCATAATCTTTCCACTCCCCCCTCCCCCAAAGGCAGGACAACACTGTGGGTTTTAGTTTCCAGTGTCTTCCCATGTTGACTTCACATCCCCACATTGACTTGGAATGCAAATATAGCTCCCATTGTGTTTGCTTTACAATGCTTAATTTACATCAGAGACTGGGATAGGTGAATAGACATGCTTTGTCTGACAGAAACCCTGTTTGTCACCAATGACTGGTTACATAGTTTAAAACATATTTTTAGCAGGTACATATCTGCATCACAAACAGGAACGAGGAGAAATATTTAGATGAGAACGATGGGGAAAATATTGGCAGGCTGGTCAACATACAACACTGACACCACCTTAGTTTCAAATAAAGATGCAAATGCACCTTGTCCATGCAGGATTTATTGTATGGTGAATCAAATGTGAAAGCATGGAATTTATCTGACAAGCTGAAGTGAGTGCACACCACCTAAGATGCAATCTTCAGTGTAATAAGAATCTTGAGCTTGCAAAATCTAAAGGCTGAAAAGAGGCTTTCATCCAATTAGCAATATCCCAAGAATTATACTTCTTAATTGGATTTTCAAATACATCATATCCCTAATAAAGACTAAGCAGAAATCAGCTTACCTTCTACAGGTTTGTGAAAAGCTGAAAATACAGTTAAGAAGACTTTTAGGCATCTATTCTCTCATCTTTGTGTGTGGAGCTTACACAATAAATCCTATTAACACTAATGTAAGTTACAGGCATAAATCCTCTGTACATCAGTGGAGAGAATAGATCCCTTGCTGTTAAAAAAGATCAGACTGTGATCAACAGAGAAGACATTAAAGCAGATTTTATGTGAGGTAGGTGAAAGTATCTGTTTGGTGCTGGATTTATGGCACAGTAGTCAGACGGCCTACTTAACTAAACCTTTTAATAGCCTATCTGTAAACTTTGGTAGCCAGCATAATTATCAGTGAAAAATGTTTGTGGGAAGGCATTGATAGATTCACTGCACCATCCCTTCCCAATTGTTCCTCCACACACAGCTCTTTCCTTCCTTGTTTTTCTGTATATTTGTGTCTCCTCTTTCTATCTCTCCTCTAGTCTATCTCATCGTTTTGTTTGTCTTATTGCTTTCTCTTCCTTTATGGAAGCATCTCCAAAATTTTGAAAGCTGAGCCCCACCACTTCCAGGAAAAATTAATCCAACAGTGTCACGTTAAAGGCATAGCCATATTTTAGAATTTAAATTTAATACGATTAAATAGTATTTTTAAATGCTTCCTTTGTAGGCCTTCATAATGTGATACTTTCACTTCCTTCTTATAAGCTTTGAAGAGCAGTGACATAGTTAATAATTACACTCGATAAGATTATTTGGTGAAAAAATGTTTTGGGGGAAAATTTCTTATTTGTCGGAACCAAAACTCTTTTTTTGAAATAGGGCTGGTTTTGGCGAATCTCCTGACTCAAAAAAGTTTTGGAAACAAACAAACAAAAAGCTTTTGAAAAGGAAAGTTTGTTTTTGGAGTTGAAATGACTTTGTTTTAAAATTTTAGTAAATTTAGACAAAGGTTTTAAAAAGTCAAAATCAAAACAAATGTATAGATGTTACTGAAACAAAACCGATTGACCCAAACCGATTTATATTTATTTACTATTTTTATTTAGTGAAAAATTAAGATTCTGACTTTTTGTGTCAATTTGAGATGGGGAAAATTTTTTGGTATCAATTTTTTACGGGACAGGAAAAATCACTTCCCGCCCAGCTCTATTAATGATGTTGACATTTAGCATATCACATTGACATCTGAGTTAGCATCCTTTTGAAATAAAGGGAGTGGTTCACATTTGAGATTAATAGCTTGAGATTCACTGAAACTCAGGTAGACACCACTGCATACATTACACTTGATTCATATTTGGTGTTCTTCACAACCATAATATTTGTTTAAAGTGAAAACTGGTATCCAAGGTATAGCTATCACCACGTAGCATAACAGTCCCTAGGGTGGTATTATAAACCAGTACAACTTGAAGGAACCTAGAAGTTGTTCTAAATTGTGTTAGGGACTGAACTGGCCTTCGCCAGACCCAGGATCAGTGACAAGCAAAAAAGGAGATGTAAATCGCTAGTTTGGTGCACTTGGGGACTCAACCCTGTATCAATAAAAATGTTTAAAGCTCTATAAAACTGTGGTATAAAGATTTTATTGGTTGGGATGACTTCCATAATTCACTCTCAGCTTTGCCACTCATGAGTAATGTGGCCATCCTAAATTCATTCTGATAAAACCTTTGTACCGCACCATTTTGTATTTTCTACATAGTATATCATGTCATTTGTGGTGATTTCTTTTGTGATATTAGAGAGCTGTTTTCAGAGGAAAATGCAGATAGCTTCCCTTTAAATACATCCTGCAAATATTTCCTTTAAAAATTACTTACATCGATTTTTAAATGCTGAAGGCTCCAAATAGCAAGGGTGAGAAGATAATTCACCTAATAATTTACTTATTAATTTTATGTATTAGCCCATAGATTCTAACGATAGCTAGGAAAAATCTAGGATAGATGGATCATTCCTAATATTGGTGTGTGTGGAATTGTACTTGAAGGAAGAAGATGACAAGGATTTCCCCGAGGATTTTCCAATCTAGGGATTGCTCCTTCTAGACCAAGTGCATAGTAAGCACTGTGCTCTTCCAGGCCCAGCCATAGTATGTCATAGTTCAGCTTTTTGTCCCAGTGCAACCAGCTAGCTCTGCTGGCTTATGTGTTGGTGCATCCCTCTCTGCCCCTTTCAGGGCACTGTGCTCCTGGGGAAGTAGGGACAGAATAACCCCGGCATCCCCCACATAGCAGGAGCTGCAAACCTCCCTAACGCTTATGCAGGCAGTGCTAAAGTGGGGAAAGTCTTCTTATTACTTACCCTATGACACACCCATGCACCTACATCAAGGGCCAGGCAGAGTCCAGCCCTTTATATGATTGACAATATTCTATGAGTGGGAAAGGTTGAGGGATATATGAGAATGAAAGGAAAACTGCCCTTTCAAGTCCATCACATTGTCTGCTGGCACTACAACCACCCCATGCGAGGGTGCACATCATGCTGTACTAAGGAATCCAAGTGAAGATGGACCATAGGGAGTTATATATGTGGCAATTATTTTAGTATAATAGGATTTATTTCAACATTTTCTATCAATAAAATTTTTTTTGAATTAAATAAAAAAACCAATGAAAACCCTGTACAGTACTCCACTGATCTGATTCTATATGGTTCAGCTCCATGCTCTGGGAGGATGTGGGGGGAGGTTGGTAGCTTTGATGTCAATAGCATGGTGCATGCAGAGATGTCTCAGTAGAATGAGAGCCACCAATCTGCAATTTCAGGGAACTAAAATGAAAAAAAAACATAATTATCCCTCTTATCCTTGTTATTTGGGGCATTCAGCTCATAAAATACATATTTTAGTTCCTTTTCCAAAACAAGTCTTTAAAAAGAATGAACACATTGGAGCCAGATTATATCTGTCAGAAGCTATCAAAATAATTTTTTTATTGTACCAAATCCACATAATCTTCCTGAGTGCTAACATTTGCATTGGGATCTTTACGGAAGTAGATATATGTATTAAAAACAAGTACTGCCAGAGTTCCCTATTGGCTCCACATCTGAGATGGCTGCAGAAAGTTATTCTAACAAAGGTCAGGAACAACTAATGCTTCTGACACAAAAATCAGTTAAGCAATTTATCATGTGATACAGCTTGAAAAAGTGGGGAATTCTACAGACAATTCCCCCTTTTCCAAACCTCTCTCTCTTGTAGCTCCATCTACCATTTTATATATTTCCCACTCAGTTTTTATTCTCTTCTTTAAAAATAAATAACTAAAAAGTAATTCTGCTCTAAATATAGGAAAGCATGTGAAGGCCTTGTTAGGATGGAAAGTAACTCTCAGGGGAAAAAGCTAATTTTTTAAAAAGTGTGAACCCCTGAACGTCAAACAGCTGTGATGATGAGATTGTAAGAGATGTGATGAGTTGTTGTGTCCCAATACTACAGGGATCCCAAAGGTGTACTCTTTTCCCTCCCACTTGTAATCTTTAAGAGCAAGATTATTCCTCTTCCCAAGTACACACAGAATAGTAAAGGAATTTCAGTCCCCTCTTTACTCCCGGTGCAAGCTCCCTGCATCGTGGGTCACAGCACAATGGGGAGAGCAGCCTCCACAGGGCCACTACTCTCCATCCCATGCAGCTGGGTAAGGAGTGGGGCAGATGGGGAATAATCAGAACTAAGCAACATGCTGACATGACCCTTAGTGGGGAAGAAACCTGTAACTGGCATGGATGTTGAGCAAATTACTTCCCCTCTGGAGCAAGAGGGAAGGAGAGCATGAAATAAACTGTGATTCTCAGTGTGACTCCCCTGGTACAAAATACAGCTCCCCCTCAGTACAGCTATGTGCTCCCCTTATTTAGGGCAGGTTTTTATGTTACAGTCTAGCCCTAAGAGAGTGGAACTGATGATTGTTGACTCAGTAAGGGCCAGATTCTGATACCCTACTGCTTTTGGAGTAAGGAACTATTCCTGAACAAGGGTATCAAAACATGGCCTTAAGTCTGGACCAATTAGATTGGTAGAATAAGAATAGGCCTGACCCTCCCCCTGACTTGAATTTAACCCAGAACTTAATTTTATTTTACTTTTAAAGGTTCAGTTCACTTTCAAAGTGTGCATATGATTTTCTCTTGCCTTGGCACTTCTCATTTCATACTGAAACTAGAAGTGGAAATAGTGAGATACTGTGAGAGACTTTCTGTGGTATTTCTAGGCTGACTGGAAACAAAAATGTTCATTCTCTTGAGATTTCCACCCCAGTTTTTCAGACTCAGGAGGTTGGATAGTTCAGGTAATCCAGACTTTTGGGATCGCCTGTGAACTGAACTGTACTTCTAAACCTGTTGAAGCTGATAGAGAAAATAATAAAAGTGGCAAAGAAAAGTGATATGTTCAGTAGAAGAAATTAGCAATATAAGAGGAATTACATTGAAAAAAAACATGTTAAAAGAATGTTTCTAGGCTACAAAGCCAACCACTCAAAAGTTAGAAAACCAGAATGTAGACCAGGGGTGGGCAAACTATGGCCTGCAGGCCACATCCGGTCCATCAGAGCATTTAATCTGACTCTCAGCTCCTGCTAGGGAACGGGGTTGGGGGTTTGCCCCCCTCTGGTGTTCCAGACAGGGAGTGGGGCTGGGGGCTTGCCCCGCTCCGAGTGGGTCCCAGGAAGCAGCTGACATGACCCCCCTCTGGCTCCTATGTAGTATGCGGAGGTGTGGCCAGGCGGCTCTACGCGTTGCCCCGTCCACAGGCTCCGCCCCCGCAGCTCCCATTGACCGGGAACCACAGCCAATGGGAGCTACAGGAGTGGCACCTGTGGACGGGGTAGCGCGCAGAGCCACCTTGCCGCACCTCAGAGCCGGAGGGAGGACATGCTTCTGGGAGCTGCTTGCGCTAATCACTGCCCAGAGCCTGCACCCTTGAGCACACACACCCCCCGCGCCCCAACCCCCTGCCACATCCCTGATCCCCCTCCCACCCCCTGAACCCCTCGATCCCAGCCCAGAGCCCCCTCTTGTACCCCAAGCCTCTCATCCCCAGCCACACCCCCAACCAGAGCCCTCCCCCCCACCCCTGTACCCCAACCCTCTGTCCCAGCCCTGATCCCCCTCCCGCCCTCTGAACCCATTGGTCCCAACCCAGAGCACCCTCCTGCACCCCAGAGCCCTCACACCCCCTCATCCCAACCCCGAGTCCCCTCTCACACCCTGAACTCCTCATTTCTGGCCCCACCCCGGATCCTGCACCCCCAGCCGGAGTCCTCACCCCCTCCTGCATCCCTACCCCCAATTTCGTGAGCTTTCATGGCCCACCATACAATTTCCATACCCCAATGTGGCCCTCAGGCCAAAAAGTTTGCCCACCCCTGCAGACTGCCTATGCATACTTAATTCTGCCCCCTTATGCATGAGCATTAGATAAGTAAATTTAGGAGCCTAAATCTCACTGAAAGTCAGTGGGATTCAGGTTCTGAAGTCAGATAATTTGGAAATTTTAATCACAATTCAGTTACATGATCACATACTATTTTTGCCATAGGACCCTGCCCCATTCAGTGGAGAGGATGGACAGTGCTTAGGGAATGAGGCAGATGTTCAATATTTTTATCTTCATTCAGCTAGTGACCCCTGCCTTATTTACTGAGTACTGTGCAATGAATGCAGAATTATTCATGTCCTCATAGTGTTTTCCAGGGCGATCCTCACTATAATATCCCCATGCCTCAAAATTAATGAATTTATCTTTTACTGAAAGATGAGAGATTTATTATTCTAATTTTACAGATGGGGAATCTGAAACAAAAAGACTTGCCTGAGGCCACACAGTAAAAAAGTGACAAAGCTGGGATTAGAATTCAGGAATACCTGACTCCCAACCCAGTGTTCATTCCTCCAGACCACTGCTAGAGATGCTGAGAGCAGCTACAGTTCCCGTGAGACAGGGGTTCTGTGGGGAAAAAATAGTATCTGATTGTATAAATAAAGGCGGTATCATAATATTTACACACAAGGGGGCTGAATTAAGATTTCACAGGCAATTGTAGAGCTGGCATTTCCTAACTTTTGAGTGCTTGACCTTCCAACCTTAACATTATTTTAGCATTTTTTTAATGTAATGTCCTAGATTTTTTATTTTTATTTTAATGGAAAAAGGTACAAACAAATTCTATCACGGGTAACTGTAACTCCCCCACCCCCACCCCCAATCAGGTTTGGCTGCATTATAAACTTTTGAAATTCCTTCCATACGTATGATTTCCATTTCTATGATCATGCATCATCAACGTGGTTTGAGCCCTGACTCTTCAGCAGTGCAGTAGTGCTTGAGCTAACTACATTGGTTATCAGCATGATAAGACTGATACTCAGGGGCAGGGAGCGAGTGAGTGTGTGGACTGCTCGGGTTATTTTGCTGGGTCTGGGAGGCTGTCTGTTTCCCTGGTTTCCGCTGCATTGTGGGCTGCTGCTGCTGCTTTGGTGGTGATGTGGATGCAGCCTTTTAGAACGTTTATGTTCAGCTATTATTTTGGCAGGCTGCCAAAATTTACCTGAGGAACACAAGTAAGAGATGGGAAATAACAATTTACGAATTTTATAACTCAGCAAAACCTAGAGAGAATGTCATGGGACAAAGAAAAGGCATGTCTATGGTCTTATGGATTTCTCTTTGATGACTTGAAAAGCCCTGCTGCAAATATTAGAAATGCTGGAGCACCTAAAAAAAGTTGCAAGAATCTGTAATCGGGAGTGTTAAGCAATTGAAATATATGGGTAATTACTAGCTCCCCTATAATAAAATGGATTTGGTGCTTTCCTAAAGGTTAAGAAGTGTATCTCTTTGCATTCCTCCTCCCTGTTGCTTTTCAATCAGTGTTTTTCAACAGCAGTATTAAGTTTGGAAAGTAGTCTAATGATTGGTCATTGGAAGGTAACTGCACATTCAAAAAAACAACAACAAGGAGTCCTTGTGGCACCTTAGAGACTGACCTCACACTTGGTAAGGCAACTCCCATCTTTTCATGTATTTATACCTGCTCCTGTATTTTCCACTCCATGCATCTGATGAAGTGGGTTCTAGCCCATTGAAGCTTATGCCCAAATAAATGTGCTTATGGCAGGAGGAGCCTGAAGTCTTTGTGGACTGAGGTTCTCCTGCCATCCCAGCTTTGTGGCCTTTTTTACTCCATCCCCACTTACTCAGGGAAGGGAAGAGGTTTCACAACTGAGCTGAGTCTGTGGGGTAGCTCAGGGAGGCCCTACCCCAAATTACTGTTTGGTTTGCGGTTAAATCTCTGTAACCTGGACTGGAACCAGTCAAATGCCTGGCATGTGAGAGCAGAAGGCAGGCAGTGTAGTGCTCCTCCCCAAGGAATAATTAATAAAACTGCGGTCTGCCATGTAAAGCCATCCCGGGAGTGTCAATAAGAGTGTCTGTGTGGGAAGGGAGAGTAAATGTGACACTGTGAGAGGGAGAGAATGGGTGAGTTATCTAGGTAGGTCTAGTTGTTGGTGACAGGTTCACATATGTCCCAGCAACAACAGCCTATTTCATAGGATGCCACCCTCAGACATCACAGAAATGAAAAAGTAACAGTTCTCCCTAAACCTTACGCAAACACATTCAAATGCATTTTAAAGCATTAAATAGGCCATACAAGAAGACTACAAATAAGAAAAGCTTCAGTAGACACCTAGATAATCATAGTGTCCGATAAGATATTTTAATTATTTTTTAAAGAATCACAATTTCAATTTAAAGACATCGGAGATAATAAATTCTTTATTTTACCACATTCTCCCCATAAAAAATGTAAATGCCTTTTCATATTTCTGCATTTGCAAATCCATGATTTCCACTGAAATGTACCTCCAGCCTTAGACATAACCCACCATTTACTCTTACTTATATTTCATTTATTTAATCTTCAGATTCTGCCTTTGAATACACAAGTTTCCCATTGACTTCAATGGGAACTGCACAAGCATACCCCCAAGGTAGAATTTGGCTTACTATGTGTAAATGCTGTGGGTTCTAACGTTCATGAGTAATAAAATGATAAACAGTGGCCTTTTGTAAAGTTGTCCTAATTTAACACACTAAGTATGAGTACGTTCAAACTGCTTTATCTTGTGGTACAAAGTTTTACACTTACATTATTTAAATATCTCTCAAACAAACTCAGTTAATGCTGCTGTTCACTATCCATTGCTATTTTTCAGAGTGCACAGTATAGATGTGTAATAAAATTCATTGCACTAAGCCTTCATATATTCCAAAATCATTATCTTCAGCAACCATTTTTCATGATATATGATAATGAAGTAATAAAATGCAAAAACCCTTTATCTAAAACACTTGGAATGTGGTTTTATGTAGCATCTGGGTTCTTCCATGCAATTTTTGATCTGTTTAGAGAAGCTGATTAAATTTAAACACGAAGGAAACAGCAAACTCCTTCTCAAGTGAAATGGCTTAACAACGCTTCAAGTAAAATATATGCCAAGTAATAGCAGATACTTTTATAATGAATTACAACCCCAAAGACAAGGTTCTTACAATACTTATCTATTTTCTTGTAGATCAGCTATAAGTCTAGATCTCTTTTCCACATTGAGGGATTATCTTCCTAAAGAGTATATGATTACAGTAGCAAATATCAAAGAGAAAACTACACTCTCTACGTACATTACAAAAACATTGTCTGTCAGTGATCATGAAATTAATCAGCACATTCAGCATGCCAAGTAACAGTATTTCCCCTCAAAGTTATCTAGTAGGTCATAACTCTTATACTACTATTATTACCTGTACAGATTTGTGCTCATACTGGTGTTGACCAGTTTCCCATTTCTCAAATTGTTTCTTCACACTTGCTAAGCCACCAGGTACTGTACAGGTGTCTGATTCCTCTATAGCCTAGTGTAATAGATAAAATAGGTGTTATTTACCTGATACAGTAAGAACAGATGTTCATGGAAATAATTTTTTTCATTAGGGAATAGAAATAATTTGTGTATTTACCACTTAAATAACCACTGATTTCCATAATTTATGTAGCCACTTAGTGACAACTTCCATCAGCATATTCTACAAGCTCTGCTACCTTATTGTATGGTAGATTCTATATTTAACTAGTTCATACAAAATTTTGATTTTTTTTCTTGCTTCTCTGTAAGATACATTTTGATATTTGATATCTCACTATTGTTAGAACATATTGCAACTGTAGCTAGCACACAAACCCATGAATATTAGTATATGTCATAATAATAATAATAATAATAAATAGTATATTTCATAATAAAACAAACCCAAAATAAGGCTGTCAAAAATACTAAACATATAAACATTTAAGACTAGTTGTTAAAACATCACTGAGTCCCTGTGGGATTACTATCTCATTGATGTATAGAGAATAAAAACACACAAATAATAGACAGTCTATGGAATTCCCTTATCCAGAGCTTCTTCAACACCATTAACTGGTGGTGTAGAAGAGGTGCTGAGAGACAAGCAATAGATCCTGTTATATCTATAAATCCTCTCTTCCAAAACTGATATCCAAGGTCCCAAAGGCCCCTGCATAATGCTAAGGATTAGTCATGTGTATCCAGCAATGTATAATACTGTTTGTATTTGCAAGGACTACTCAGGCATCAACACAGACAGGCTCAAACCTGCAGGAGGTGATAAACTTGGAGAACGGAGCAGTCATAAATTGAGATGCTGGTAGAACTAGAGGGCTACTTATTAAAAAACAAACACTTTGGCTTGCCCTGGAACAGTGCAGACAATGGGTTCCACCTCCTCACTCACTCTGACCGATAGGATGATGACCAATTACCATCCAGGTTTTTCCAGCTGTCCAGGGGGAATGTAAGCCTAGGGTTCAAACTACGGGTCAAGCCTAACCAAAACAAAACAAAAAACGCTCCGCCTCTGCAGAATGGACCGAATGTTTATGATATTTATTTTGTAAAAACTCCTTAATTTTTCTTACAGGTAGATAAAAAAGAGCAAATTCACATGGTAAGGTGAAAGAGTAATTGCCGAATAATTTAATTAATACCTTTTACATGTAAAATTACCTTTTTAATCTTATGGATTCATTTATTATGTAATATTAAATATGATGTTTTTTGTATTATTTAATGTACAAATACAAAATAAGCCTTGAAAAATTGTTGGCGCCCGCCACACTCTTCTGAAAACATGAATGTGCTACTGGCCACAAAAAGGTTGGGGACCACTGATTGTGATCCTCTAGTCTGACCTCCTGTATAACACAGGCCATAGGAATTCTCCAAAATAATTCCTAGAGCAGATCTTTTAGAAAAAACATCCAAGCTTGATTTTAAAATTGTCAGTGATGGAGAACCCACCATAATCCTTCATAAATTATTCCAATGATTAATTTTCCCACCATTATAAGTGTATGCCTTATTTTGTAGCAATGGGATTCACTCATCCAAAGTTCTCCCTCAATTTCACAAGGTGCTGAGATAATTGTGTGACATTGTATATACAGATTAGTGCTGCGACATGACAGGTCAGCAGAACATAGGACAAATTTATGTCTAGACTAGTTTGTGACACCACTGTAATTTGGGTTACATGACTGCCAATTAATTTGAGTTAACTCACACCTTTTCCAATACTCATCTAGACACTCCACAAGCATTTGTTCTAGGACTCCATGAGCCTTGTATAAACCACAAATATTTGTGTCCTATCAACTCTTTTAATGTTAGCATACTCTTCTGGATCTGGTTGTTACATCAGTGAGACCTCTGTAAAGTGTTTAAGTGAACTTCTCAGGAAGGCTGGCAAGATAAAAATGGTAAAAAGAAGTTTGCCATTTTCTCTGGTTTTTAGTAGGAGGAAATCATTTAGGAAACTTAAAAAAAATACTCAGAGCTGTTAATTCCTTCCAGATATTTTTAAGGATCATGCAAATAGAGTGCAATATTTAGCATCTCAAGTCCAAAGTATCACAATTCACTTCTATTAAGTAGTTTTTTGATCATCTTTCTGTCTGTGCCCTTCTGCAAGGTTTCTGAGGTATTAATGATAAAGGAACAGGCCACTGAACCAAACATCATATGCCTGAGCTCCCACCAGCCTCATGTTTCAATTCTCTGTTGTTTCTCTTTCTGCAGTCCAGCATTTTACTACATTTTATAAATATATATAAATTGAAGTGTGTGTATGCACTAGTTCTCCTGTTCAAGGACAGGCTAGGTATACTTGGTCCTGCCTCAGCGCAAGGGGCTGGACTAGATGACGTCTCAAGGTCTCTCCCAGTCCTACTTTTTATGATTCTGTATCATTGTCCAGTTTAACACTGCAGTAATTTCAAATTCCATAGTTTGAGCAGCCAGAGTTAAGCATTGTTTTGAATACAATTTTATTACCTGCTGACTATAAAAATTGATAATAGTACAGAAACCTGTATTCTTCTATAATCATAATTGGTTTAGCAGAGTGGCTATTTTGCTAATCTCTCCTTTCTATGTTGATTTAAATATTCCTAATAGATTTAGTGCATACAAGAGCAAAAAGAAAAACTGTACAACCAGTGAATTAAAATGAGCCTTCCAAAAGATCAGTGGTATGCAAACTCTTATTCATAAGAGACTGAAATGAATTGGTAACTTTGCTGTGTAGGTGTTCGTAATTCAGGTTTTTAATTTTGTCCTACATAAAGATAATGTGGGCAAAATAGTGCGACCGCTTTTGTGAATAAGCGAGCAGAATATGGCCCTGTGTAAACAGAAATAGCAAATTATGAAGACAATTATGAAGATAATTGTGATGTTAAATAGAAGGCAATATCTTACATTAGCACAGGAGCTGCTGCGCTCTACTTTGGACACAGCTGCTTGATACATAGCCATTCTTTCCTTCAATGAGACAGAATCTTGGAAATCCAATGGCACACTATCACTCCAGTTCGTGTTTTCTTCTGAAAATCCACTTACAGGCTTGTGACAGCCAGCAATAGCTAAAAGCAAACATAATATTTCATATTAGGAGGTTTATTTTTATTATTAAATACCTGCTTTTAGGGCTGAAAGAAAAGAAAAACTGTCTTCAAAAACAGATCGCAAGAGTTAACAATGGTATCCAATATCTATGGCAATATTACATCAATTCCAACTTATAATGTACGAACTGCAGATAGTAAATTACGGCTCTGGATCAGGTCCAAAGTGCTCAAGCCTTCTCCCAGTGAAGTCAACAGGCATTTCAATGGAAACAATGATGTTTCTTATTGAAATAAATATCACTTTTTTAAAAACTCTACTAAAATAAAGACTTTTCAACAAAAAACATTTTTCTTGATAACCTAGCAAAAATATGTGGTCACCAGAAAACTTGAATATATATCCTTTTACACTATAAGCAAAACCACTATAAGGCAATACATAAGTTATAATGGGGCAAATTCTATTTTAATCAATTGGGTTGCAAGGGAGTAACTCAGAGCAGAATTTGTCTCCAGTTTATTCATTTACTATTAATTATTTTGTCTGCACTAGAGTATTAAAACCTCACTGATAATTAACTACTTTGACCTCACTCATAATGAATACAAAACCAAGTGAGTGTACAGCAGCTGAGCATTGCAGAGGTTTTCACTTAGACTATTACTTTTACTCTGAAAAACTGCGTATAAAATGCAACACCTAAATTGCTGTGACTTCCTCAGTTTACATTGCACCCACAAAGTTGACTCATTTCCATTAAAAATGTGAATTGTCTCATCATAGCCTACTTATTAGCTCTTTCAAGATCTTCACTTGATATTTCGTCCATATTATCTAAATCTCTACATTAGGTGAAGAAGATTTATTCCCTTCAGTAGAAGACAGCTTACTTTGAAATTTTCACCTTAATAATTTTGCAGCTGACCAAAAAAGTTACTTTGATATCTTCATATATTAGCAAAAAGAACAGGAGTACTTGTGGCACCTTAGAGACTAACAAATTTATTAGAGCATAAGCTTTCGTGGGCTACAGCCCACTTCTTCGGATGCATATAGAGTGAAACATATATTGAGGAGATATATATACACACCATATATTAATTAATTATATTTATTATATTATATTATATTATATTATATATTAGAACACCCTACAGTAACTGGTTCTTCAAGATGATGTCATCAGTGGCCTCATCTTCGCTGGTTAAAAAAGGTGCATTCTTTACCTTAGGGGTAACTAATGTGTCTGAGCTATCCCGAGGTAAAAACACAGTAAAGACAAGGCACTTTCATTTTACCATGAGGTAAACTAGGCAAAATCAGCACTGTATGTACACCTCCACCTGGGCTGACCTCACCTAGTTTCCCTTGCAGTAAAACTAAAGTGCCTTTGTCTTCACTGCACTTTTACCTTGGGGTAGCTCATGCTTGTTAGCTACCCTAAGATAAAGAGTGCTCCTTTTTTAGTAGTGAAGACAAGGCCAGTGTGGATCACACTGTAGATAAGCGAGCAGTGAGTCATTTGTGTGATAGAACGACATTGATCAAAACTAAAAGCTAAAAACAATAAGGGCCCGTGCCTGTTAGAAGTTTCTACTTTCTGTCTATTCAGTATGCGTCTCTTAGTATTTAAAATGGTTGGATATAGACAAAGGTTTTACAGCTTCTCTTCAACTTTATCAGGAATTTGTGCCTGCAGTATCTTACTGACTCTCATTTCTTCCTGTAGTATATCACCAGGGAAGATCTCATGTTCAAAGCAAAATTCCAGGATGTAGAGAATACTGCTTGATAGCACATAGTGCTGCTTTGCTATTGCTTCTGTGAACATACTGCAACGTGACTGCATAAAATAAGCCGAATGGTTCATGTTTCATTTCTCTGGCACTTGTAAAGTAGTCATATTTTTCTCAGTGTAAAATCATTGCAATCCTCCCTAGAAACTGTCATGTCATATTGGCAGGTGAAATGTAGAGAACAATTAATTTAATTCAAGAGCAAGTACCAGTACATCTATCTCTTTTATTATTTCTAATTCCACATTTCCATTATACAAAAACTGCTTTTTGAGAGTCTGTACAAATTAATAGTAAGAGACTCGTTTTAATAATAAATAGGCTTCTTAACATGCTAGCTGCAAATGGCAGTGCCTTTGTGCAAGCCAGCACATCAAAATCCAAAATTGTAACTAGTTTAAAAACTATAGTTAAATTAGTCCATGCAGATTTCTGCTCATGTTCTGAAATTTCAAAACCCCATGAGGGTCAAATTTGGTATCAGATACATTACCATAGATTAGTGGGAACTGCATGTGTGAATATTAGGGCAGAATTTGCCCTTGAATTTTTTAAGATAATTTTTAAGCAAAAATATTGAAGAAGAGTAGCCTCTAAGCTTGTGAAATATCCAACCTAAATTTAGGTGAAATAAATGGTTAAATGAGCTTAGTGAGTCAAGTCAATTTTTTCCAAAAAAATAAATCTACTTAATTTTTCTTTTTGTTTTTAAATATAAAAATACCATTTGAAAACTAGACATAGTATCTAGATTTGGTTATGACACAATACCTTAATGAAGGTAGAATATTCCTGTAAATGGCAAATAAAACTGAAAGTTACGGTGGAACAAAGTTTTGCTTTTACAATGCAGCTCAGGTACTGAATGTCAAGTCAGAGACAGATAATATGATTAATTGAAATGAGATTTGCACTCATAATGAAATTTAGGAAATCTAGCCACAGCAGCAGCAGCAAAACAGCTGCAGAAATGGGCTTACAGTAGAGAGAGAGAGAGAGAGAGAGAGAGCGCATATGGCTTTGTTTACTTTTATCTGGATGAAGGTGCAGTTCAAGGAAAATCTGGGAAGGTGAAGACCTTTGTATATGAACATGGAGCATGTACGATACTTTCTAAAGCGAGACAAGAGGATAAAGGACTTGTAGGAAGCTTTGCTTTGCCACTTAATACTCTCATTTCACTTCCTGCAATTATTTTCATTTAATAAAATCATTTGATGTGCTGTTTATGGGATTTTTTTACTGTCTGAATGTAATAATGGTTTTGTTTTTTCTAAATGATATTGGAATACTAAAACCCAAGTGCCAATCACGGAGATAATCCACAAATTAGCGCTATATAGTCATGGTGATTTCCCTATTTGTCATCCCATTTACCTAGAAGTAGGGCAGAACCCTAAACAAACAAGCCCTGTGACATGTATAGTTGCTTTGGAGATGCTCACTGTAAAGGAAAATATTTCACATTTTCATATTCTGCAAAAGATGAAAATAGCGTTAGGGCATATGATTCTAAAGAAAGAACCTAGTCCTTGAAATGCAATTAATCTGCAGTTTTGAGCAGGACAAGAAGTCTCCCTTGTTACGAAGGATTTGTCCTTGGTTTTTCAAAAGGTGTATGAATGCAATCTAGTCCCTTAATTGCTGAAGGAGAAGCAATTTTATGTTATATAGAGGAGAAATGTGTATATGTGAATAGCTTATTCTGTATGGCACACAATAGGAAACATGTCCTCCTTCTAGTGAACTCTTGGGGAAACACACCAGCCTGAGGAGACTTTTCTATACCTATCAGAGCAAGAGTCTGTTTAAATGGACATTTCCTATGCAATTACATTTTCTGGGATTTCCTTTTATTAATTGAAAGTTACCGACACACTTCTTCAGTTATTAAGGAGAGAGGGATTCCTTTCTGCTAGTCTTTTTAGTATTTATCAGAATATAGTAGAAGAAACACACCTGACATACACATTTACACAAAGGGCCTTCCTTCTAAAATTAAAGCATTGTTTCAGTCCACAAAAGCAAGAACATCTGCTGGACATGGTTATTTTATTATGATTATTTAAGCCCTATGTTATCTCACTGGCAGCTAGGCATGGTCACAATTATTTTTTTTAAATGCATACAAATACAGAAAGCCATTCTCAAAGGTAACCTAAAAACTACTGCTACTACTGTGGCAAGGAATGCACCTGAAACTGGAATGTGTAATCCAGGGCCATGAAAGTTAAACCAAAAACTTAAACAAAATAAATATACCTTATATTGTGCCCTGAAGACCAGAAAAGCCAGGGCCTGATGGGACCTCTTTAGGGGTGGAGTCTTAAAAAGACCCTTCACTTAGAAAGTTCTGACACTATTCCTACAACATTCACTCCTAGGAACTGACAAGACAAATAATGTTAAAGACCATGGGCTGAATCCTGAAGTCCTTACTCTGTTCTGACTCAGGCAAAATTCCCATTGAAGTCAGTGGAAGTTTTACCTCAATAATAACTTAAGAATTGGGCCATATGTTCTTAAGCAAAACCAATTATTCTGTATAGCGCTAGTGTTTGAATTTGTACTCCTGCAAATAAAGCAGACATGAATACACAACAGGCAAGAAAAAGTAATACTTACCACATATATAGCACTTTACAATTTCAAAGCGCTGTACAAACATTAATCTAATATATGAGAAAAGTAGTATATTGTCATGTGTTAACCATAACAATATGGTTGTAGTATGAGTTTATTGCTCACATAATGCTGACTGTCTCAGTTTCTGCATGGGTTGTCCGCTATTACTCAAGTGAAAGCATCTGTCTTTTTCAAAATACAGGACCTAGTAATCTTCCTCATTTGTTCTACTTCTACATGTTTTACATCTTCCTTCCAGATTTTCCATCTAACCTTCACTGAATACCTGAGTTATATGAACACCAATTTTATGTCAGAAATTTAAAAATGGGACGTTGAGCAATTTGTGTAATTTTCATGAAGTCTGGCCTTGCATTGGTTATCATTCTGTGTGGATACCGCTCTGAATGTGGTAGCTCATGTTAACCTATGCTCAGGGATTCATAAGTCATCCATAGGGATGTGCTGGGGGTGGGATTTAGCCCCAAAAGTATTTCACTCGAGTTGGCATATGAAGCGAATGCATGTTCCTTGCTCCATTGCCCGCATATATGTAACTCAGTAACAGAGAGTGTGGAAGCAGGAGTTTGGAGCACCTCGGAAAAAGCAGCATAAGCGTATTAGCACCAAAAATACTTTTGTTGACGTTTTTCCTGTTCCCATCAGTTCATTAAAGGAATTGCATTTACCTGACAAGATGCCTTAAAAATGCATCTTCATGACAGTTTTCCTTCTTGTAGATAAAGATGAAGAAAATATGATGTGAGCACCTATATTTAACAGTTCAGATCTAATACAATCTCAGTGCCTGGACATTTCACTGGTTCTGCTAGGGTTTTTCTGCACTGCACTGGAAAATTTGATTGAATAATGTTGAGTCCCTATAAATAGGGCACTCCATTCCTTCAGGAAAGGGAGAATTGTAAGGGTCCAAGAATATAAATATATATATATATATATATATATATATTTAGTAAAGTCACTGGAATCTAGCTATTAATCCCGATACTTGTACTGCACATAATATCAGAGCATCCCTGAATCCCTCCATGTCTCCTTTTCCCTGGATAATGTAAGAGAGGGTATATGTACATCAAACCTGCCTTACTTTAAGAAATGCATTGTCTGAGGTTACAGAAACAGGTTTCAGGTGAGATAAATTTGGGTCCAAAGTGATGCTCAGTGGCCAGAGACAAGAAGCTGTGTTTTTAAAATTCCCTTGTATTTCTTTTGAACTTCTCAAAGATGGCGAGGTGATTGACTTGAACAAATGTCTTTCCCTTTTCTGGGTCTCTGCAGAATTTACTTAGAAAACTTTAGTAGAGTACAAGAAAAGTTTGTCCCTGAGAAAAAAGTAAACATACACATAAATTACCTCAGAAAAGATTACAGTGGCATAAAAGCCTTTAGAACAGATTCCCATAACAATATGCTGTCTGAAATGGTACAAAGCTTCCTTTTCATTGATTTGAACTATAATGGACTTGTTTAGGGTTTCGGTTACTATATCTCAAGGATGTGAAAAGGTGGTACTGTAAATGTTTAGAGTCTTCATCATCAATGTATAACCAATATGCTTAAAATCTTCACCAAAAGAAACTGTATGTTGAGTGCGATGCTGGTAAGTCAAGCAGGTGCTAAAAATTATTTTAGTACTTCTCATCCTTATCACCACTAGTTTGACCAAAATACCTCTTCATCTGAAACATACTGCACCCTTACATAGCTAAGAGAAGTGATAATCATAACAATAAATTGAAATTAGGAGCAGAATACACAGATTATTCTCTCCTGTAATAATCAGCCAACTTTATCTAGGGTTGATCTAGTTTTTTTAAAGCTGGTGTTATAATTTCCTCCTTTTCTTTCATTCTCATAAATTAACCCTGCAAGAGTAACATAATCAGACAGAGGAACTACAGGGCAAGAATTTATACTGGTTGAAGCACTCACATTACAAATAGAGAGGGGACAGATTGAAGTATTCAACCCAGGATTAATCCAATCCAAAAGGTATCAGAACCTAATACCATAAAATGCAATACAAGGTGGGAGAGAGAGAAAAGAAAGGGCAGTGTGCATTCTGCTAGCTATTAAAACTTACTAGTCCAGTCATATACTCTTACACTGCTCACATCCTGTCTTACTCATTGTGAGCATGCTTTGCCGCTCAACTTCGCTGTATCAGAACATTTTCTCAGCTATTTCGCCTTCTAAGGGCTTAAGGGAGAAGACAACCTTGCATAAATCTCTGGAAGTACAAATAACAATACATAAGAACTTTCCATGTACTTTGGGATGGATGAAATTAGGTGATATATCGTTCCATCAATTTTTAAGCAAAGCTGCCTATTCATTTCTATTTATCTCAGAACTGTCGGAATGACACAGTCCATGAAATGACTATAACTTAGGGTACTTATATGGCTCCCTTTACCATATTATACGAGCAGCTGACGATTTCTTAATGTATTTATCCTCATAACACCCCTGTCAGGTAGGGAAGTACTATTATTCCCATTTCTACAGCTGAGGAATCGAGGCACAGAGATGGGGTGTGATTACAGTTCATGCAGACATACCCAGGCTAGCTTTAATCTAGCAAGCTAACTACCGGAGCAATGAAGCTGTGGTATCACAAGCTGTACAAGTCAGCCCCAAACCAGGGGTAATTACACAGGTTGTTAGTCCATGTTGAAGCTCATGCTACCATGGCTTCACTGCTCTAGTATCTGAGCTAGCTAGATTAAAGCTAGCTTGGGTATTTCTATGTGAGTTGTAATCACACCAAGTAAATGCATATAGACATACCTTGAGTGACTTGCCTACAGTCACACAGCAGCCTGTGGCAGATCAGTGAACTCAACCCATGTCTCCCAAGTCCCAGGCAAATGCCCTAATCACTGGACCAACCTTCCACCATCTCCATACATGTATGTACACTCAATCACATTTTCCATCTCCTCCTGTGATGTGCAAATAGAGGAGAGACTTTTACATTCAGATTTTCAAATCTTATCATGCAACTTTGGTAAAACGAGTTCCAGTTAGTGGGGCAGAGTTGAAAAGCGGTACCCAGACTCTGACCTCATTAGGGTGCCCCGACTGCCTCCTGGGAGAACAGCAAAAACACATGTGCTGTAGATAGAGCAGTATTATCAGATACTGAAAGACCAAGAAACCTGCAGCCAGGTCATCCTTACATTCCAGCCCAACATGTTTACAGTATACAAACAGCACATATGTGGGAGTGCAAATGTGATGACCTTTGAACATTTATTCTGACTACTGTTGGAATTAGAGCATATTACTGTGCCCATTTACATATCAATGCATACATGACACTTGTTTCTGTGTTTGTATTTAGCATATTTAAAAATAGGGGAAACCAAGTTTCAAAGACGTGACTCAAGTAATTATAACAGCAGTAGTCAGAAAGTTTGGGAATAAAACTCCCATGACAGAATAAAAATAGAAGACAAGCTTTGAACCTGTGAGCCTCCCACAATGCAATCAAGTGCATTGCCAAAAGCCTCAGAAAGACACCACATGAGCAGGTGAAAATTAAAACTGCAAAACTGTTTGCATGAAAAGCAAAACAAGCACATTTTGGGCTTTTGGCCAGTTCTGCTTTCTGCCAGAAATGGTTCCATTACTGCAGAGCACTGAAAAGCAGTATTTGTGGATGAAAACCAAATTTTCCCAACTGTAAATAGTGTTTTCTGCCTGGAGACAAACCATACAACACTTGAGCCTTATAGGCCTCAAAATAAAGTAAAATCCTTGGCAGTGGAGCTTCGTGGAACATCTCCTCTGATTCTACTTTGCGGTTCACAGCTTCCTAATGGGATTGTCGATTATCCACTGGACTCCAGAAGTGGAATTGGATCATATTATGCTACTACATCTTCAGCCACCAGCCTCAGCCTCTTTATTTAATAAGTTAAATCCTTACGACTCTTCTGAGGTAAGAGAGTGCTCTTCTCTGTTATACAGATGGCGAAGAGATGACAGAGGTGATGAGTGATTGTTCAAAGCCTTCTCTGAACACTGAAGCTGACTCTAAGTTGAGGCCACTAGACATATTTGTGAGCTGGTGGCTTGTCCAGCAATGTGTTCTCAGCCAGTGAGCTTAACAGCAGTGATTACTACAGCCATCAGCTACTATTGCTACGCACTTAGTAAACTTGTAATTCTGATGACAGTTATAATGCACTACAATTGTGTCTCAGGCAACCCAGTGGCTGGAAGCAATGTTGCCAACTCTCATGATATTTGGTGTTTTCCTGATAGCTCCTGTTCCTTCTTCTTATTCTCCTCCATGTGTTCCTTCCACCACAATCATAGGTTTTTCCAGTGTTGGGCACATGATATGGCCCAGTCTGTAGCCCTGGCAAGATCTTCCTCGGTTCATGGCTCCTCTACGAGCCAGCAGACCGACAGATTTTCCATGTTGTGTTTCACCATAGTCACATGTATCTGGGTTGTTGCAATAGCCCCACTTCTGCATATTGACTTTTGATCTGCCAACTCTTGCTCAGAGGGGATTTAAACTTCTCCAGCTGGACCAATCCTGTTCTGCGCCTGTGGGAAGGCATTCCGCAATGTCAATGTGCAATTTGATGTCCTTGTCAAGTATTTTAAGCCATGTGCATCACGTTTACAGTCATGTAGCCATTGATGACACAGTTGCCAACTTTCACGTGGTAAATAAGTACCCCGACTTTCACAATAAGCCAAAAATCAAGCTAATCCCATGTCAAAACAAGCCAATCCCTAAGAACCCAACACTCTATGTGACTAGATCCCCCCTGGCATGCAGTCTGGGACTGTGGTGGGACCCCTGTGCATCCCTGACTCTCTCACCCCTTTGCCCCTGCTTGCCAGGAGCCGATCAAAAAAAGAAGCAACAAGCTACAAGCCAAAAAACTAGCCAACAAGCTACTCACAAGCCAATTAAGCCAAAAACAAGCCCAATTTCTGCATTTTTTCCGCAGGTTTGGCATGTCTGATTGGTGATTTTTTTAAGCGGTTCTATTGAGTTAGGAAGCTTTTCTGCAATTCAGGTGGCCAACTTCCACTGTGTGGCCATGTAGCAGATGTGTGGTATCTTCACCCTGTCATAATTAAGGCTACGATTTAGTAACAGGTATTTTTAGTAAACGTCATGGACAGGTCACGGGCAATAAACAAAAATTCACAGTCCGTGACCTGTCCATGACTTTTAATTACAGGTATTTTTAATATAAGTCATGGACAGGTCACGGGCCATGAATTTTTGTTTATTGCCCGTGACCTGTCCATGACTTACATTAAAAATACCTGTAATTAAATGTTGGGGAGGGGGGAAGCCCACCTGGGATGTTGCTGGGGGGTCATTTGGGGCGCTGCTGCTGTGGGGGGGGGGCGCCCGTGGCCAGCGGCACCAGCTGCCCCAGGGCTGCCGGAGCAGGGGCTGCTCCAGCCAGCCGGGGGCTGCTGCACAGGAGAAGTGGTTGGTGTAGCTGTCCCGGGGGTCACCTGAGCAGCTGGCCCCGGAGCCTGCTGCTGCAGAAGTCACGGAGGTCGCAGAAAGTCCCGGAATCCATGACTTCTGCGACCTTCGTGACAGATATGAAGCCCTAGTCATAATTATTCCACTTTGCTTGAGACCACTCTCCTGATATCCAGTGGAGCCATTCCAGCAAGCACATAAAGGCTGTTCATGTTTGTTGGTTTTAGACATCCTGCAATCAGTGGCAGCTGTTACTCAGCACAGGGTCCGGCTTCTTTGCATGAGCCAAACTTTCCCACATCAGACATGCATATTCGGCCCTCGAAGTGCTTGTGTGGGGGCTCTTAGTATTGCTGGGATGGTTTCCCATTTTGAATTTGCAAGCTTCCTAAGCATGTTGCTCTGGGTGCTACCTTTGCCTCTTGTCTTCTCCACGTGTGCTCTGAAGGAGAGTGTGTGGCCTAGCATTACTCCAAGGCAGACAGGATTACAGCAGTGGGCAAGTGATACTCCATTCCAAATTATGTTAAGTTGTCTATTGGCCTCACAATTCTGAAGATGGAAGAGACTCACTTGTGTTTCGGCTGGGTTAGGGCACAACTGGTTCTTGATGTAACAGACTGAGAGCCCAGACAGCACCAATGTTAGTGTAGCTTCGATCTGGGCGATATCCTTGGCTTGGGCAGAAATGCATGGGTCATCGAAATAGACCAAACTTCTTGAGCTGATATGGATCAGTTGATCATTCGTGTAGATGTTGAAGAATATTGGCAAGAGTACGTTCTCCTGTGGTAGGCCATTTTTCTGTTGCTGCCATCGGCTCCGCCTCCCACTACAATATAGCCCCAGTTCCTTCAGTTATGTGACTAAGTGAAAAGGCCCGGGTTGGGAGCAGTGGAGAGGGAGGTAGGCAGCTGCATGACATAGGAGTTGCTTTGGGAGGCATTGTGTGATTTACAGCATCTCCTGGATCTCCCCAACACACAGAGAGAATGGGGATGCTAGCAGAGATTGGTCCTTGCACTCAGATAAGGCCAGACACCAGGATGCAGCTGGTCCCTGCACAAGACAGTGTGAGTAGACAAATGGTTCCTTCTACCTTCCTCCAGTCTGGCCCTCAACATTTGATTAGCAGAGATCTTTAAGCAAGTGAACCTTTATAATTTACATGCTGTTCAGGGGTAACTACAGTGACACAAGAGGTGTGTTGAAGTGCACCAACTATAGGCCAAATCCAGCTCACCTTAATACATGATTCAACCCACTCACTCATTCAATGGGATGAAATTTATGAGTCAGATGAGCAGGATAAGGCCAATAAAGCTAATGTAGTGAGAGACAGAAGAGGCACATAAATAGATTGGAAAGGGCTTTTTTAAACATTAGTAATAGCCTCATCCTCTAGTCTTCACTTAGGATCTATGGGCTCATGTCCTAGGCTACATCTACACTGCATCTGGGAGTGAGCCTCCCAACCCAGGTCCACTGAATTGTATTAACAGGGGTTGAGCTAATGCACTAAAAATAGCTGTGTAGACATTGTGGCTCAAGCTTTCACACCTAGAGTGGTAGGGTGGGTTTGAGAGCCCAAACTGCAGTGTCGACTACCAGTTACTTTTAGTGCACTAGCGTGAGTAGGGCCCTGCCAAATTCACAGTCCATTTTGGTCAATTTCACAGTCACAGGATTTTAAAAACTGTAAATTTCATGATTTCAGCTATCTAAATGTGACATTTCCCAGTGTTGTAATTGTAGGGGTCCTGACCCAAAAAGGAGTTGTGGGACGGGTTGCAAGGTTATTGTGTGTATGTGGGGGGGGGAGGGTTTGTGGTACTGCTATCTTTACTTCTGTGCAGTGCTGCCTTCAAGACAGTTCAGCTGGAGAGTGGCAGCTGCTGGCCGGGAGCCCAGCTCTGAAGGCAGAGTTGCCACCAGTAGCAGTGCAGAAGTAAGGATGGAATGGTATGGTATTGCCACCCTTACTTCTGTGCTGCTGCTGGCGGCAGCTCTGACTTCAGAGCTGGGCACCAGGCCAACATCCGCTCCTCTCTGACCACTCAGCTCTGAAAGCAGCGCAGAACTAAAGGGGGCAATACTGCAGCCCACCTAAAACAACACTGTGATCCCCCTGCAACTTCCTTTTGGATCAGGATCCGCAATTTGAGAAACGTTGGTCTCCTCCATGAAATCTGTATAGATTAGAGAAAATCACAAAAAAGACTAGACTTCACCAGGGGGGAGAAGGGGGACAAGGAGCAGATTGCATGGTGTGTGACGCATTTTTCATGACCATGAATTTGGTAGGGCCCTAAGCATGAGCTCTGCCGCCACAAGTCTGTTTACCCAGCCTGGGAGGCTCACTACCAGATGCACAGTAAACAATGCCCTAGAGCAGGGGTAGGCAACCTATGGCACGCGTGCCAAAGGCGGCACGCGAGCTGATTTTCAGTGGCACTCACGCCCAGGGTACTGGCCACCGGTCTGGGGTGCTCTGCATTTTAATTTAATTTTAAATGAAGCTTCTTAAACATTTTAAAAACCTTATTTATTTTACCTACAACAATAGTTTAGTTATATATTATAGACTTATAGAAAGAGACCTTCTAAAAACGTTAAAATGTATGACTGGCACGCGAAACCTTAAATCAGAGTGAATAAATGAAGACTCGGCACACCACTTCTGAAAGGTTGCCGACCCCTGCCCTAGAGGCTTACTGATGACAAGGGCTGAGCACTCACAAGTGCATCTGCAGTCAATAGGAATTGTTGGTGCTCTAGAACTCCCAGAATCAAACTTATTTTCTCACTTTATGTCCCACCCCATTTTGTCTTGTTGGATTTGTGTGCATTAGGTTTAAAAAGCAATCTCAACAATACAGTGACATGTAAAACAAGATGATCCCCTACATTTGGAGGCAGCTGAACTTTCCTGAGTCAGTTTGGTCTATCTCCAATTACAACATCTGTATTTAAAGCTAGGACTCTCATGCTGTTTATCCTTCTTAAACATGTAACTACCAATTTTAGATCAATCCTCACAGACAGCCTGAGCATGTGCATAATCCTATCATGGCGATGCCACCACGTCTGTGACTAGCACAGCAGTCTCCAAAAATAGCCCCTTTAAGGATTATTTTTATTGCAGGTCACATTTTCACCTTGAGCAGTTTGGTATTTTTTTTTTAATGTTTGAGCAATTTGACATATCTGAGCTTGTGATTCAACAGGCAATTGCAATAGTTCCTGCATAAAATTAGCAAAAAACTTGTCACCAGGATCCTTTAAGCTACTTCCAAAAACATTTCAGTTAAAATTATATCTATCCAGTGACAAGACATTGTAAAAGAAGAGCTCGAGTAACATGGAAGATGAACAGATAGCAGTGCCTAGCAGAGTTAAAAAATAAGTCCCCCCTTTTATTTCGAGATTTAATTATTTCCTTTTCTCTGAACAGTTCTATTTTTAAAAGCTGTGAAAAACAAAATAAAAAAAAAAAGGTTTTTTTGCGGGGGGGGGGGGGGGGGGAGGGGTTAGAGGGGAGCAGTTATTTCTGTAGAGATAAACAACGGCCTATAGGAAGGTGACTCTGTGAAAGCCCTGCAGTGATATTTGGTTGTTTTATTCCAGTGGTTTTCAACTTGTGGTCCATGGATCCCTAGGGGTCCACACCTCCATTTGAAATTTTGTAGGGGTCTGTAAATGAAAAAAAGTTTGAGTACCACTGTTCTATTCCAAATGTAAAGATAAGAACAAAATTAAGTGCTTTTCCTATACTGTATTTAGTGGAGTGCAGTTACTGACATTACCACGTGACCTCTGACAGTGAGACTGCTTCAGGCTGCATATTCTTATTCACACAAGTAATCCTTGCTCTAACGCCAATCCATAGTTTTCCCACTAGGTACTGAAATAAAGCAATATTTTTCTTTGTCGTCTTATTTTTGTTTCCTCCAAATTTCTGGAAGTTATTCAATCTAATTTACTGACCAGTCTTAGCTTTTTCAGAGGTGTATTCATATAGCGTCCCGGTTTATGTTTAATTTAATTGGCTGTGGAGAGGTATTAGGAAAGCAAATAGCATAACTTATTAACCAATTCAGTGTCAGATGTTACATGCAGATGGGTTAAATGGCACCACTGATTTGGAAGAAATGTGAAAACATACAGCCTTAAACATTCTGACCTGGATGCCTAAAGTTAGGCTCCCCAGCCCAGGTTTAAACAGCTGAATAAGTGACCTGATTTTTATAGGTGCTGAGCATCCCAGCTCCCATTGATGTAAGCAACCAAGTTTATAAAATTTTGGTCCCAGTGTAAAGGCATTCAGTACATCTTGAGGGCATTGAAGGAGTTAAGTGAGTATTAAAAATAAATTCCTGGATTAGCTTTATAAGGGCAAAATGCAATTATTTACTCTGGAATTCTGCTGAGAAATTATTTGCTTCGGGTCTAGGAGAAGACAAATTACAATTTAATTAAACTTCAAAGTACAACTTGAATGCTCTCATGAGGAAAAGAAAAAACAAAAAAGAAAAGCAACACAGTCACAATTAAGTTCTGTTCCCCTGCAGATTGTTCAGTCTTAAATCACAGCACAATACTATTAATAAATACCCTCCTAGTCTATATAAATTATATCTGAACATACGTCTTAACTATCAGCATGTCTATTTTTACACACAGACAGCCATGGTAATGCTCTTTAAATACTTGATGTAGTAAAGCACCTGCATGTGTGCATGTCACTTTTGAATGCCCCTGCGGAGTCTATTACTCAATGCAGCACGATTAGGGGCAATGATCTAACTGAAATAGCAAGTCCTGACTAATATGAACAGCTCTTCACCTTAGAATGATGTAAATAAACTGTTAGAAGAAAACAGCTACTTAATATGAAAGACTAAGGAAAAATATAAACCCAGATATGCCACAGTGAAAAAGGGATTAGTTTCAATATTTGATATCAATTATGTTGAAACAAAATGTTTTAAAAAGTTGTTATAATAATTATGATGCACAAAGTATTACACATGTGCTATTTAAGCACTGATATTTTAATCCTAACTAAATCACATTGGCCCTCTGAAAAGTATTAAGCAATACTTGGAAAAGTTATTGATTTTATATTCAAATTTGCATGCCAAAACCCATTGTAATGTTTCGATTGTCTCATGCTTGGTGATGGTTTCAAACACATATATTGTATGTACACTTTGTCACTTAGCAAATGCAATATTAGCAAAGAAAATATTTTTTCATTCAACCTTGCAAAATAAATTGTGTGTTCCCATTGTGTGATTTTAAAGTAATGAATCATGACTCATTTTATTTTTGTTTGCACTGTTGGTCCTAGGAATATTAGAGAGACAAGGTGGCTTGAAGAAGAGCTCTGTGTAGCATGAAAGCTTGTTTCTTTCACCAACAGAAGTTGGTCCAATATAAAATATTACTTCACTCACCTTGTTTCTCTCACTTTATATTTGTGACTTAAGCATTCCAGTTATAAATCTTAAAACATTCTAACCTCCAGTATCTAAATACCCAGATCATAGCTGTCCTTAATTAAATGATATGCCAACATCTCAGAAGATTTGTTTTACAAACATATATATAAAATAGTAAATTATATCTATAAATGTAAATCTATTCTTTTAGATAAAAGAATATGTCCCCATTTTTAAAGTTATTACAGTTGCTATAGTTAGACCTAACATAGCCAACTGACAACAATTATCTTAGAGTGTTAAACATATATCTTTGAACAACTTGATCCCACCACATTTTAGCTATTTATTCAAGATATAGCTATTCTTTATGTGCTTCTAGCTATGAAATCAAATTTTATTTGTTATATAAGTAATACAATACATTTACATGCAAAATACATGAAATCCAGGTCCTGAAACACACTTTTGCTTGTCCCCATAGGGACGTACCATACACTCTAACACAAGTGTTAGGACCTGAATTGCTTTCATTGTGCTGTGCATTTCTCATTCAAAATAAACTTTATTTATAAGTTATAGACTTACTGTATTTTAGGTACGTGTTAGAGAGCAGCAATGAATCAGATCACATTTTGCGTGCAATTCATTTGTGCTTTTTCATCCTTTGCTAATGAAATATACCCAGTTTGCTATCATTATCCTGAGAAATCAGCTGTTTCTTTTCACTGGTTACATGGGGTTGAAGTTATATCACACTATACATATAATACTATCTACATACTAGACTGCACTTACCTTTGCTACCATCCAGAGCGTATCAGCATGATTTACAGAGCTGCAGTTCTCTTTATAAAGGAAGTCTTTACTCTCCTAGACAATTTTTTTGTCTTGATTTTTGTAAGACAAAGTTCCCAGTCCCCTGAAATATACAGTCTGGTGGAGACCAGCTCCACTGAAGCACACACCTCTCCGTTCTGTCAAGCAAGTAGGTGGGGACAGCTGATTTTATTTTAGCCCCACATGTAAAAGATGGAACTTGGTGCCTATTTTTAGGGGCTGAGGCCTGTAGAGCCTGTGCCTGAGTCAACTACTTGTTGTAGAAACCTGTTTGTAAAGGCCCTATTACAGTGTGCTTTTGTCATATGTATGGACAGAGTAAACACTTGTTCAATCAATCAAACTTTCTCCTACCTAAGTTACCATCACAGGCTAACTTCTGATTCTTGAGTTGTTTTCAATAAGACACTGGATGCCCTTGGTAGCTTTAGACTGCAAGTGCTGTTTATAAGCTCTTTGTATAGCATAACTTGAAACTCTTGGTGTTATTTTAAGATCTTAAATGCTGTAACTTTGTTTGCCCCTTTCTTTCAATCACAAACTGTATTTGTAGAGAAAAGAAACATTGCTCGCCAGATAGTAGCTGCTGATTCTTTCAGGATTAATTGTATATTTCTTCAGCAATATTTTGTCAGAAAAGCCTAGACATGTATCAACTGAAGCGTGCTACTTCTGCCAGGAAGAAGCTGTGAAATCTTTGCTCTTTCCAGTGTGATTTACATGGGGCCCACATAATGAAATACTGCATATGTCTTATGCATCTTATTTTTACACAGGCCTTAGTGGCCCTCTCAGAGAATTCATTATTTTCTTGTTAATCAGAACTATATACTGTAAACTGTACAGAATAGACAGAGGTTGGCAAAGTGTATCACACATAAAAGGGGAGTGGAGAATTCTGGCTTTCTCCCATTTTTCCAAAGAACTAACTAAATTAGTTACTGCTAATTAAGATCCACATGTTTTCATTACAGGCCACATGAGCATCAGTTCAACTGCTGCTCACTGACAACAATGACAGCTGAAAATGCCCAGCTATCAATTGTTTGTAAATGTTTCATCAACACTTTTTTCTCTTAGGGGGAATTTTTTTTTCAAATCAGATATATGAAGTGCAGAAAATTTACAATGGAATCTGAAGACATCCCGGAAAAAAAAATCCAGGGCTGGCAGGAGTAAGAAAAAAAGAGTTTCATTGTTTCCCCCCCCCCCCCCCCCCCCCCCGCCCCCCTCAGTGCATTAGGAACAAAAGAAATCCTAGCAACAGCATAAACTCATTATTAGATGGAAATGGTAAAATTGTTCATAATGATGCAGAAGTGTAGTGTTCAATCTGTATTTGGAAAGAAGCAGGATGATGTACTAATTTCATCAGGATGATGAAGTACTTACAGTCTATTATTAATTAAGGAGTATGTTAGACAACTTCTATGAGGGATAAACATTTTAAAATAAGCTGCACCCAAGAGTCCTAACAGAGTTGGCTAAGGAGATCTTGGTCTCAACCATCTGTTACAGTGCACACTCACCACTCGATAACACCCCTTCATCAGAGCATGACAGACCTTGCAGAGGTCTCCAGCATCCCCTGTAAACTTTCTGCCTCTGTTCACAATTCAGCCCTCTGGCTGAGAAGTGTCTGGCTCAGATCCCTTTTAGTATAACTAACGGTCAAACTAATATTCAACGCATCTAAACAAATCAGCTCTTCCTCTAAGCTCTGTCTTCAATCTTCTTTCTCAGCTACTCTGGACTCTTCTCCCTCAGCTCACCTCAGACTGAGACATCTGTTCTCCTACAGATTCTTGGTCAGGTCCCTTCACAGGAATCTCTCTGCTCCCCGTGGTTCCTCTGTTCAGGATGAGCTCTCTCCATTTTATGAAGCCAATGGTTTCATTAAGTTACCACCTGATGCCTCTTAGCCCTGCTCCTCCGTGAAGCAGCTAATTATGACACAAGTGTAATGGATGTAAGAAAATGACTCTTAACACTTTCTATCCTGTGATGGGGGTCTCATTCAATCTCGCCATCCTGAAAGAATTGCCAAAACTGATTTATGGCATGCTGATTTTAATTTTTAATAAATCTTGCAATATCAAGGAAATTCCGGAACCCTGGAAGAATGCCAATAATGCACCAATGTTCAAAAAGGGCAAGCAAGATGACCCAAATAATTATAGGCCAGTTAGTCTATATCCATCCCAGGAAAAATAATGAAAAACTGATTCAATTAATAAAAAATTATAGAATAGGAATATGATTAATCGCAGTCTACATGGTTTTATGGAAATAGGTTTTATCAAACAAGCATGATTTCACTCTTTGAGATAACAAGTTTGGGTGCTAAAGGCAATTGTGTAGATGTAATAAACTTAGATTTTTATAATGCATGTGACTTAATACCATACAACATTCTGCTTAAAAAACAGCTTTATACAATATCAATAAAGCACTCATTAAATGGATTAAGAACTGACTACATGACAGATCTGAAAAATAGTTGTTAATGGGGACTCACTGAATGGGGGGTGTTTTCTAGTGGGGCTCTATAGGGATTGGTACTATGCCTATTCCTAATCAACATTTTCATTAGAGATCTGGAAGTAAATGTAAATTCACTGCTAATAAAATCTGTAGAGGACACAAAGATTGGCAGAGTGATAAATAATTATGAGGACAGGGCAGTAGTATAGAGCTTAGTAAGCTGGGCCCATTCAAACAAAATACATTTTGTCATCTTACTAAGCTGGTCCAATTAAAAACAAACATTTAAATTCAGCCAAATACAAAGTTATACAGCTAAAAATAAGGAACGCAGGCCATAGCCCCCGAATGGGGAACTGTGTCCTGGGAAGCAGTGACTCTGAAAAGGATTTAGGGGTCATGGTGGAAAAGTAACTGAACATGAGCTCCCAGTGCGATGCTGTGGCCAAAAGAGCCAAAGAGATGCTTGCCTATATAAACAGGGAAGTAATGACTAGAAGTAAGGAGATGATTTACTACATCCAATTCTGATGTCCACATTTTAAAAAGGATGTTGAAAAATTGGAGAGGGCTTGAGAAAATTCCAGGGCTAGAGAAAACGATTTGCACGAAAGACTTTAACAGCTCAATCTGTTTATCTTATTGAAAAGAAGATGGGAACTCTGGGACTTGGAGTCAAACTAAAAAACTTCTCATGATTCCTCTCCTTTATCCCATCATTCATTTTGCTTTTGCAATCTAGTGCCATTTTGAAAGCACTCTCAGGCAACATGGAGGAAACTGGGAAAGGCTGTGATCCTCACGGTGATGAACATAAACAGACTGCTGCAAGCATATCTAAAGTCATGCAGTGACTTCAGAACCAGAGTAATAAAAGCACCTGAGAAAGAGGAGGCTGAAACTCCTAGATCTTTTCCTGAAGCAGCTTTATCAAGTGGACTGCCATTTAGGGGCTCAGCCAACTAGCAGTGACAGGTGGGACAGTATAGTGCTGCAGACCTGGATTTCAGCACAGGGCCATGCTGAAGCACAGGCATGTCTGCTTAATAATGAGGAGTATCACACAGGATGTGAACTTCCCATGAATCGCAAAGGACAACACCTGACTGCACACCAGCATTTAAACGAGGAGGTATCATCCAGGCAGGATAATCCTGAAGAAGTAGAGGGAACACAAGTAAACAAACAGGCTGACTCTGGTACAAGCAAAATAGTGCCAATAGGAGGATTTGGCAGGCGCACAACAGTATTTTGAGATGGAGATGCATCCACACCTATTTTGATGCAGGTAAACGTATCCCGTATCTCAGTAAACCCACTTCCAATGTGTGTTTAATAAACATTAAAGCGTCAGATGATTCACAAAAAAAAGTTTTCTTTGTACATGCAATAACTCACGTTAACTCACAACAAATTTCAAGAGTCTCTAGATTTGAGGGGTTTATCTGTACTGAACATACAAATCTTTGGAGGCCCACTCATCATTGGAAATGAGACTGCCACATTTCCAAAGGAACTTCTGAATCGTTCCTGCAAAATTTACAAGTGCAACTGATTTCACACACGGGGTGCTAATTTTCATGTACAAATGTGGGTGCTTGCACGCACAAATTAGCACTTGTACATTTTGTGTGTGCAATATACACTAGTTAATTTCACATGAACAATTCAGGAAGATCTCAAAAAACAAGAAAAGATGACATCTACATGAGTCTGAGAGGAAGAGATAAAGATATTGAGTAAAGTCAGCAAATTACAGATTGTCATAGATCTCTGATAGGGGACAGACCACAGGCCTCAGCCTCGCATCATTTTTCTCAAGAAAGTTCACACCAAGCAGTAGACTGCAGCACAGTATGAAGAAACAGAACAAAGTCAGACAAACAGAAGAAGCTTTAGTGATAAATTTATCAAATGTAGAACTTAAGCTTGGCAAGATAAAAGTACTAAAGGATACTCCTATCTCCTGTAAAAATAAATATCAGACAGGATTAATTTAAATATAATTCTGAGTTTACTTGTAAACATGACAACAAGCAGGTACTGACTCCATTTCTCTTACTTAATTGGCCTCTCAGAGTTGGTAAGACAACTCCCACCTGTTCATGCTCTCTGTATGTGTGTATATATATCTCCTCAATATATGTTCCATTCTATGCATCAGAAGAAGTGGGCTGTAGCCCACGAAAGCTTATGCTCCAATAAATTTGTTAGTCTCTAAGGTGCCACAAGTACTCCTGTTCTTTTTGCGGATACAGACTAACACGGCTGCTACTCTGACTTCATTCTGACATCAACTCTCCAAATGCTTGTCAGATTAAAATACGGACAGTTTACAATGTATCCCTATGTACTGAACTCAAATATCCCAAATATGTACAGATATTAAGCCTGATTCTTCTCTCACTTACACCTGTATAAATCAGGAACAACTCTACTGAAATTAAATGGTATGAAACCAGCATAAGTGAGATGAGGATCAGGCCCATTGACAATAAAACTACATTCATCAAATTATTTTAACCCAAAAGATTACAACACTGTAAACAAATCTGTCAGACAAAGGATCATATTCTTTATTAAATAGCAAAACTTAGCCCTATCTCTTCCTTTCTTGCAGACCATCAGGCTATTTTGCTTATCATTTTAAGTCATTTTAAAGGTTCTGAATCAGTTTGCTATTTATCCTGTTGCAAAACAAGTCCTCCTCACACAGATACAGCCCTCTGGTTAACAATTAACCAAGTTTGTTTCAACTAATTAACAATTCTCAATAACATTTAAGTTGTCTGAATCAGTGTGTATTATGAGCCATTTGAAATGCAAATCACTGATGCAAAACCCTGCAAACCTGGAGACTGTCCAGACTACCTGCAAGGAAAGTGAGCATTTTCCTTTCTGAGCTTTTCAGGGCCAGATTTTCAAACAGGCCAATTTTAATACATGTGCAACTGTGTACACCTCTTTTAAATAATCAAAAACCATTATTGCACGCACAAATCAAAAAGAAAACTTACATTACTATGAACTTCATAAGTATGGTTCACTAACAAGCTGCAACATAATTACAGGTTGCATTCTTATGCCATCTCCTTATGTTCAATGCTCATCTAACATTTGGGAGTAGCAGAAATGTAAACTCGGAATCTTGTTTAGCATTGTTTTGTCATACCAACTGGTTTAGTATACATGCTTTAAGCTCTACAGTGACACCCAATAAAAACAGTGTTCTTACCAAGCACTGCAGTGGTGGCATGACAACCTACTTTAATTAATTTAATGCATTCTACTTCTAATTACTTAAGGAAAACACTTAGTGTTATTTTACTTGTTTCTTTTATTAATTTTCCTTAATGCAAAAACCCACTTCAATTCACATTGTACTAAATGTTTTCCATTTTCTGTGAGGTAGAAAATAAATGGAACACGTAGGTTTCTTTCAGTGACATAGTAAGAAAACACCCTTTTGTTGTGGGTTCTGCAGAGTATTGTTGTATTATCTGATATACAACCTGATCCTGAAGTCTTTACACAGTCAAAACTAATCCCTAGAGTTAGTTCAATGGGAGTGTGGGCTGCATTTAGACTGCACAATTAGACCCGAAGTATAGGGTAGTATATGATGCTACATTTATTCTATTCATAACTGGTCAAATCTTATCACACTGTTAAACAATATAATACCAATTTAAATTTATTAAATATTTTTCGATGTTTTTCTACATTTTTAAATATAATGATTTCAATTACAACACAGTCTACAAAGTGTACAGTGCTCGCTTTATGTTTATTTTTTATTACAAATATTTGCACTGTAAAAAACAAAAGAAATAGTATTTTTCAATTAACCTAATACAAGTACTGTAGTGCAATCTCTTTATCATGAAAGTTGAACTTACACATATAGATTTATGTACAAAAAAACCTTCATTCAAAAATAAAACAATGTAAAATTTTAGAGCCTGCAAGTCCACTCAGTCCTACTTCTTGTTCAGCCAATTGCTCAGACAGACAAACAAGTTTGTTTACATTCGCAGAAAATAATGCTGCCTGCTTCTTGTTTACACTTTGTTTACACCTTCAACCACCATTCCAGAGCACATGCGTTCATGCTGATGAAAAGGTTCTGCTCAATAACGATCCAAAGCAGAGCAGACCGACGCATGTTCATTTTCATCATCTGAGTCAGAAGCCACCAGCAGAAGGTTGATTTTCTTTTTTGGTGGTTTGGGTTCTGTAGTTTCTGCATCAGAGTGTTGCTCTTTTAAGACTTCTGAAAGCATGTTCCACACCTTGTCCCTCTCAGATTTTGGAAGGCATTTCAGATTCTTAAATCTTGGGTCGAGTGCTGTAGCTATCTTTACAAATTTCACATTGGTATCTTTGCATTTTTGCAGTGAAAGTGTTCTTAAAATGAACATGTGCTGGGTCATCATCCGAGACTGCGATAACATGAAACATATGGCAAATGCAGGTAAAACACAGAGCAGGAGACATACAATTCTCCCACAAGGAGTTCAGTCACAAATTTAATTAACGCATTATTTTTTTAACAAGTGTCATCAGCATGAAAGCATGTCCTCAGCACCAATGGCTGAAGCATGAAGAGGCATATGAATCTTTAGCGCATCTGGCTATCTGGCACTGGCATCTGGCACATAAGTATCTTGCAACACTAGCTACTACAGTGCCATGCGAATGCCTGTTCTCAGTTTCAGGTGACACTGTAATTAAGAAATGGGCAGCATTATCTCCCGTAAATATAAACAAACTTGTTTCTCTTAGCGATTGACTGAACAAGAAGTAGGACTGAGCAGACTTGTAGGCTCTGAAGTTTTACATTGTTTTGTTTTTGACTGCAGTTATGTAGGGTTACCATACGTCTGGATTTTCCCGGACATGTCCGGCTTTTTGGTTCTCAAATCCCCGTCCGGGGGGAATTACCAAAAAGCCGAACATGTCCGGGAAAATGCCGGCATCCCTGCCCCAGTCCCCTGCTTACCTGAGCGGCTCCGGCAGGCTGCGAGCTGCAGGCGGATTCCCCGCTGTGGCGGTGGCTGCTGCTGCTCCCCCCAGACACCTCAGCTCTGTGCAGCTGAAGAGCGGAGCTGCCCAAGCACTACCGGCCGGGCGCGCAGCGAGTCTGGAGGTCTGGGGGCTGCCCGGCAAACCGTGAAGCCGGTAGCGCTCGGGCAGCTGTTTCGCGTGGCTGGGAGGGAAGAGGGGGAATGCGGGGCGCTCAGGGGAGGGGGCGGAGTTGGGGCGGGGACTTTGGGGAAGGGGCTGAGTTGGGGAGGGGGCGGGGAAGGGGCGGGGCCAGGGCCCCGTGGAGTGTCCTCTTTTTAAAAACCTTAAATATGGTAACCCTAAGTTATGTAACAAAATAAACAACATTTGTAAGTTGCACTTTCATGATAGAGATTGCACTACAGTACTTGTATGAGGTGAACTGAAAAATATTTTTTTTATCATTTTTACAGTGCAAATATTTGTAATAAAAATAATATAAAGTGAGCACTGTACACTTTGTATTCTGTTGTAATTGAAATCACTATATTTGAAAACGTAGAAAACATCCAAAAATATTTACATAAATGGTATTCTATTATTAACAGTGCAATTAATCGCGATTAATTTTTTTAATTGCGCAATTAATCACGATTTTTTTTAATCACTTGACAGCCATAATTATAAGTAATGATGGCCAACAAATAAAAAAATCTTGACACTCAACCCAGGCTAAATTTGCAAGACTTACCACTAAAGAAAATAGCTTCCATTTGTTAAACAAACTACAAATGGAGCAAACTTGTTTTGGAATCACTGAGAGACAGTGAATATGGAATTTCACTATACTGTGTTTACAGTGCCATTTTTCAGAATCGACCTCACTTTAAGGTATTGGCTTTACCTTATAAAGCCGTAAATGGCTTGAGTCCTGATTATCGGAGGGTATGTCTTCACTACCAACGTTAAACTACTAAACGTTTAATGTAGCTGTGTAGTCGTGGCACCAACCCACCCCCACGAGGGGAGTAGCTACCCACCCCCACGAGAGGAGTAACTCCCAGCGCTGGTGCACTGTCTACACTGCCACTTTACAGTGCTGAAACTTGCGTCGCTCAGGGGGAGCTGTAAAGTGCCAGTGTAGACAAGGCCTGAGAGACTGCGGCTGTGTCTATACTGCCACTTTCAGTGCTAAAATTTTAGTCATTCAGGGGTGTGAAAAAACACCCCCCTGAGCGACAAAAGTTTTAGCGTTGAAAAGCGCCAGTATAGACAGTACTTTATCGCCGGGAGCCGCAATCCCGGCGATAAAGCTACCATCGTTTGGGTTTGGGTTGGTTATTTTTTATCGCCGGGAGAGCTCTCCCCGGGTGATAAAGCGTGACTACACTGCCACGGCAGTGCTGTAACGTGGGCAGTGTAGGCATACCCTGCTGTCTCAGAGATACCACTGCAGTTGCAGTCAGCAGAGGCATTTGAGCAAGCACCTCAATATTTTAAAGCAGGAGTGGGCAAACTACGGCCCGGAGGCCGCATCCGGCCCTTCAAACATCTTAATCCGGCCCTCGAGCTCCTGCTGGGGAGCGGGGTCTAGGGCTTGCCCTGCTCCGCACGGCTCCCGGAAGCAGCAGCATGTCCCCCTTCCGGCTCCTACATGTAGGGGCAGCCAGGGGGCTCCGCACGCTGCCCCCGCCCCAAGAGCCGCCCCCATAACTCCGATTGGCCACGCCTCCGCATAGAAGCCGGAGGGGGGATATGCCACCGCTTCTGGGAGCTGCTTGAGGTAAGCACCATCCGGAGCCTGCACCCCTGCCCCTTCCAGGGTCCCAACCCCCTCTCCCAGCACTGATCCCCCTCCCACCCTCCAAACCCCTCAGTCTCACCCTCCTGCACCCCAGAGCCCGCCCCACCAGCTGCAGCCCTCACCCCCCCACCTGCACCCCAATCCCCTGCCCCAGCCTGGAGCCCCCTCCTGCACCCTGAACTCATTTCTGGCCCCACCCCAGAGCCCACACCCCCAGCCGAAGCCCTCACCCACTCCTGCACCCTAACCCTCAATTTTGGGAGCATTCATGACCTGCCATACAATTTCCATACCCAGATATGGCCCTCAGGCCAAAAAGTTTGCCCACCGCTGGTTTAAAAAGTAAGCAGTTGATGGTAGGGTGTTTCCAGAAGAAAGTCCTCACCCCTGGAAATCACTCTTCTCTGTGGTTTGCCAGAGTCAAATCTATAAATCTTCTGGGCACACTAGGAAGCTCATCTGGGGATTTTGGGAAGGGAGTGGGTTTAATGCTAGAGAGTTGTGAAAAATATCATGGTTTTAATTGTGATGGTTGGCAAGCATTTTTATGCTGTTCAATGGCTAGACAACTCATTATATATGTAAGGTGAAATTCTGAATACACTAAAGTCAAATAGGAGCTTTGCCACAGACTTCAGTGGACCCAGAATTTCATCCCTTGTGTCTTGTCTGAATTCTGTTTTCATGTTCTACAATCTAAATTTGTAAAAGCACCTGGAAGACTGACAAATTGAATCAAAAGAAAGAAATAGGTCCACAGTGAGGATTTAATACATCAAAGGTGTCATTAAAAAAAAATCAATCCTTTCTTCTTAACTATAACATGGAGAACAAAACTATATGAAACTAAGTAAATGGATTCTTTTGAGTCACTAAAACTAAAAAAGTCAATTATTTTTTTAACAGAAAAAAAGTTTTAGCTTTATGATATAATGGCTGGGTAATAAATTCCTGAAATATAGGCATAAAATGTCATAACACTCTTAACGATATGATTTAAATGTTCAAGTCCATCTAAGACCAAGTGAAAAAATTGATTTTTAGCAGGTAGCGTCTCATCTTTTATATTATCCTATGATGTCATTTTATTTAATAATCTGCATTACAACTTAACTGGGCTCAAACTGGGTTAACAAACTAACTATTATAAATGTTAGGGTACCGCTTACATCATTCCAGGGTGCAGATTTATGAGCTGCCTTGGGGAAAACATAATGAGTAGCCCTTTAATAGCATATTTCTCAGAATAGTAATCTTCCGTCAGCTAGAGATTCCAGCTAGCCTCCAAATAAAGCTTTGGAATCTGCTCTGAGTCAGTGACTATAACGGTTAGTTGATGTGCACATAGGCTCAAGTTCACACAAGTATCAGATTTTGTTCCTTTTGTTCTTAATTCAAGATGCTTCGTTTCATCATGATTTGCTTAAATATAGCTCTTCTCTTAAGGGAAATTGATCAAAATTGATCTCACCTTTGGATATTTAATTGAGGGAATACATAGAACCAGCCACATGAACTCCAGTTCATCTCTCCTTTTGTATTTTCAGTACTACTGACAATGCTTTTGGTAGAATTCTTCTTTCATTCCTGAGGCTGGTTCCAGTTGTTTGTTTAAACATCACATTCAACTGCACTATTAGAGTTCTACAATAATAATATAAAGCACTCAAACAGTACTATTCACCCACAGTGTCACAGGTCAGGGCAACTGCAACTGAATTTCCTGTTTATGGTCCAGCAAGGGCATCCATTCTTATGTCTCCAGCTCTCCAGCCATCGTCTCTTTTGGACAGAGACAAATGTCTCTCTCCCTCCTTACCTGAGTTTTTCCAGGCTGCACAGCTCCCTGTCTACTCTGTGAATTTCCCAGCAAAGTCAGATTGCTTGAGCAGGCCTACTTTTTCTCCTCAGTGTAACTGCTACAGTTAAGTTATCACACAGATCTTTCTCAGCAAGCACATTTATACTTAAGGTGAAAGCATTACAGAGAAAACATATTAAAACAATAAAAGAACCTACACACATGCTAATAAGCTTACCAGACATCACCCCAACTCCACTAAGGGCTCTGGCTGGTTAACAGTCCTTCACACCCTCAATAAGGGGTTTTTCTGTGGTTACCAGTTTAGAACTGCTTCGACTCCGAACAAGCACCCTCATGAATCTGAGTCACTCCTTTATCCAGCTTGGGTCTTTGAAGACATGGTAAATAAGTAATCAGCCAGACAATGGGTCTCTCTCTGAGGATGAATCCAGAGATGGGTAATTTGCATTCTCCTCCTCCCAAGTATTTCTAGGAATCCCACTTAATTTTCTTTGTCTGGCACATTGTCTCAAAGAGTCCTTTAACGCTCATAACTCCTGCCAGGGTTTACATTAGCCATGCCTTCTCCTTAAAAAAGTTATATACCATTCCACAAGAATACATAAACATTTGCATTCTTTGTACAATCAACTCCTCAAATACATAAACGTAATTCAGTATGGTTTATTGCAGAAAATTGCCATATCTGTCACACAAAGATCACGGTATTTTAGGGTGAGTATGGATTCCTATTCCCACTTTACTGAAGTGGAAACTGAGGAAGAGAGGTTAAGGGACTTGCCCAAGATCACACAGCAAGTCAATGGCAAATCTCCTAATTCACTGAACCACACTGCAGACTGTATTTAGGAAAATCAGATCGACAATGACGATGTTAGGACATTAGTTAATTGACAGAACAGAGGAAAATGATATGGCCACACTACAGTGTGCAAATACCTCTAGCATGGATTAACAAGAACTGGTTGAGAGATAAAAAGGTGTTGTCACAACCTCCACCTATTTAACAACTCTTAACATTCCCTTCTTCATTACAGAGGCTGAAGCTAATTTTATTTGTGCTGACATTTAAGGTGCTTTGTTCTTCATCCACCCACATGCATTATAATGTGGGTAGTTGCTCAGGGTGACACTGGCTTAAATGCTTCAGTGTTTCTGTAAGTGGAGATGGCCCCCAGTTGTCTGATTATCAAAAGGAACGTATACTGTTCAAAAAGATTCAGCTCAAGTTTACACCAGCCTTTGCCTCTGTACGCTTTGTGTACACAGGCCTCTAGTGGCAGAAAACCTACCAGGAGTAGGTTTTCCTAACCAAGATCCTGGATTTGACCCTCCTCAAGAACAAATTTTGAAACATTTCAGATCCAAATCCAGATCCAAGCTTCCCAGCTCTGGTTTATCTCTATCATGAACCCAAACCAAAATCTGAGTATGAACTACCCTGAATTTGGGAAAAGTTTGAATACGAATCTTGATCTCAATCCAGTTTTAACACCTCAGGCCCATCTCCATTTTAAATTATATAGAAGTATTTTATGCTCATGATAGTAAGGAATTAATAGCAGCAGTGTAATATAACTATGACCTGCAAGTCACAACAACTTTGCTGTTCTAGTACTGGACCTCTCTCTTTAGCAAACATTAGGCCAAATTGTGTAGTATTGTCATGATATCATGTGAAAATCTGGGGATGAGATTGAGACCATCAAAGTAATTTTCAGATGCGTTCTGAACCAGGATTTGCCCTGAACTCTCCAGAACTGATGCATTAACATACTTTATCATCTAATTCCTGATCCAAAGGTTCTTATCCCATTTGATAGTCGCTCTGATTGTCTCATTATTATTGTATGTGTGGAACAGAGAGCTGAATTTGGTTCCTGGGTGTCATGTGGAATTGGTCTCTTCTGTACTGAATAAGTATTACACTAAACTGTGGTTAAAGATGTATCATTGCAGGGAGCGAGGAGATGGGATATATTGTTTTTCTTCATTTCTAATTTTTTAAAATTTCTTTATTGTTAGGGTCAACTTGAGTAGCAAGCTGAAGGTGTGGGCAATTTACACACAGAGAGAAGTGCAATGGGGCTTAATTATTATTATCATTATTAAGCATTATTTTTAACAAACACACTGCTAAATCCAAATTACCAAAATGTACAATCCAGTTATTGCCTCTTCAGAAATGATTAATTGTGTCTGTATTTTTAACAAAGTACTGTATTTTGTGGCGATATAATTATTGAAAATTATGGTAACAGTGCAATCTCAGGCATATGAGCTATTAACATTTGAATGACATTTACAAAACATTAATAAATCAAAATTATATAACATATTCCTAAAAATTGACATGATTCTGTCATATTTTATCCTAAAATCATTAAACACATTTAGGGTAATCATCTGAAAAAGAAAAGATGGAAAGCCTCTTTTTTTTTTTTTTTTTTTTTTTGCAGTTGATAAAAACATCCAATTCTTTTCTTATGTGCAGCTTTGATTATACAACTATGATTCTCCTTTGTCCACTTTGATGATCAAGTGCATTGTTCTAAAAATGTCTGTACTTTTTGCATGAAGAAATTAATGCACTGTTTTTTCTATTGTAACAGCACTATCTTTGGGGGGAAAACAGAGATAGTTATGTGTGTTGAGGTTTTTTTTGCAATAGTGCCAATAACCTCATATTGCGCACAGCTACTTTACAAATAAAATCCCAACTTGAAAAATGTAGATGTCAACTAAATTTATGTTTTAGTGCACCCTATGCCGTTTTCTTAAAAACAGAACCATATACTGTATCATCAGTTTTGTTTTACTTTTAAAACACACACATACACACACACACACACACATTCTTTATCTTACTTGTTCTGTACAAGATACAAAAGCAAGAAATCAGATCAAAGTGTTATGCTAACCTTCAGAGCTGTTGTTCTGACCATTTTCAGATGACATCTTGTCAAAAAATGTTTTCCCACCTTTCGCGTCTGAATCTTTCACAGAAATGATGGAATGGCTCCCAGGCTGATTCTTAAATGTTGGTGAATACAAACTTCTCTCAATTTCTACTTCCTGTTAGAAGACATTACCGCGATGTGTGTTAAAAGCTATCAGTAGGAAACAGATGTGGTTTTCTGGGGGAGGAGGGTGTGAGGAGGCGGGGGGGGGGGCGGCAAGGGGATTCCATTACATGAGTGATGTTTTCCAATATGCTACAGGGTAAATCTCTTATAACTTTGCAGAGAGCTACAAATGCATGGCTGCTGCTTAGTTTACATTTCAACGATGATGCCTGGCAATAGCTTGCTGTTCTCATTTGGCATTTCTTTCATGGTTCCTCCACATCCCCTCCTCCCCAAGAAAGAGAAACTGCGGTTATAAGTGTCACAATAAAAGACACCACTTGCTCACATAAGATGTATATTTGTTCAAAGTAAAGTGGACAAAGGGAATTTCATTAACTGGTATATAACATATATAAACATTAAAAGATGGGTCAGAGCAGACGTATAGAGTGTGTGTATTAGTCAACAATTTGATTTTTAATATAATGTTAACCGTTATGATATTTCAACTGGATTTTATTAATCACAATGGACCTCAGTTCCATCTTTGTAATTATTACAGTTATCACCACAAAAAATGTCTACAGTGCTTTGAAACAAAATGAGTAAACAGTTTCTAAACCAAAGCTACAGTGTCACCAGATTGGATGCTTTGGCATGCTGTTTGTTCCCCCACATGATGTGCCACTTAGTACAAACCTGTTCACCATCTTGGACACATTGGATCTAAAGCTTTGGACAAAGCCTTTAAATTAAGTAAGTGAGTAAAAATTTACTTTATATTTCAATGGAATAGGCTGAAAGATCCCTGTAAGCTGAGAGCATTTTCCTAGTCTGTGTATAAAGAGGGTACATTTTCCAAACAACTATAAAGCAGAGACATGACAAACAAGTCACTTGTGACATTTATTGCTTTTTAAATATACTGTAACTAGAGCTATGTGAAAATGGAATATAACAGCTCATAGCTTTTCAAACACACTTATTACAGTATATAACTTTTCCATATTATATTTTCTCATATCTGTCATCTTAAAAGACAAAGCTCTTTTGATAAACGGCTATTTGGCAAATTTTGTGAAGAGAATGTAAATTAGAGCAAGAATTACTCAACACTTTTTCAGTGTTGTGAAATATTTGAATATACTTAATCACAACATTTAAAGAAATAAAATTTGTTTTTGGTACCTTCCACTCTTTGTAGTATTACTTTATTATCTAAGAGTGTTTACAGAATACTAAATGACAAATTACAGGGTGAAACATACACACATATAAAACCTTGTATATTGCAAAGCACTGTTCAAAAGATGTGGTGCCTGATTTTCAGACAGAGCCTCCATTTTTGTATCCATAATGAACTCTAGGTACAAAATTACAATTACAGTTGTCAACAGAAACAAAATTGCTCCTCTAAAAATGCAGGCCTGGTTGAGACCTATCGTAGAACCAACCCATTAAGACCTAATAAAGTGGAAATTTGGAGGAGGGGAAGAGTAGGGTGGCCAGATGTCCCGATGTTATAGGGACAGTCCCAATATTCGGGGCTTTGTCTTATATAGGCGCCTATTACCCCCCATCCCGATTTTTCACACTTGCTATCTGGTTACCCTGGGGGATGAGAAGCACTTCACAACAATCATATGCATTTTTGCATCTATAAGGGTCATGCTAACTAATCTGATAGGAGGGTGAGTAGCAATGGAGCAGGAACTCTAGTAACCGAGTTCACATAAGAATTTTGAGCTTACCCATACAATTATTTTCTAAGCAAAAAGCCAAGTTCATGAAGAATCCATCCACTGGTGGTATTTAGGTCCTTAGCAAACTCCTGTTGGTAGCTTTGGAAGTCCTAGTGGTTTTATCAAGTCAGGTTAGTCTATCAATATGTCTTGCTGTCCCTTGTTCTTTTAGGGCCTGATTCTCAAGTATGCTAAGACTGCTTCACAACCCTTCAGCAATGCAAAGGAGACTTAAAATGGGTGTAAATTATATTTACACACAACTTAAGGACCTCTTACATTGCCAAAGTGAGGTACTGTGGCATTAGTATAAATGAGAATCAGGCCCTTAGACTCTATTTTCATTTGATTCACCTTTGAACCTAAAAGAGTACTGGAGTTGATTGATCTGAAAACCTACAATGTAATCCCTGATGAGATGAAGGTACTTACTGCTACTGTATGTCGTACATTTGCACAGTTGATTTTCCTTATTTGGAAAGAAAATACTGTACATCTTTCAAGCACAGAATAAGATCCTGTAATTTGCTAAATACTTTTTAATTTTCTTCAACAGGGCCCTGAAGTATTTCATTGTTATATTATTAGTAGCAGACTAAATCCACTCTTAAAACAATTGTAATGAAAAGAAGACTTGTATTAAAATATTTCAACCAGTTTGAATTGACCCTATAAGTAGCAAAGGAGAATCTCTAATGGCCAAACCTTTTAAAACTAATCTGTACTAGCATATTTTAAACTGATGCGTTAATGAGCTTAAGGTGTTGCCTTGCAAAGGATTTTTTTTTTGTACTCTAGACAACTTTTGTCTTTATTTTTATGCAAATAAGGCAACTGTGAGCTCTCAGAATCATGGCTAAATAGGACATGTTTTAGAACCAAAACCAGCTGACAAGGCCACAAGGAAAAAGACAAATTAAAATTTAAAAACAGGTGTGTGTGTATGTGTGGAGATATATATATATATATATATATGTATATACACACACACACACACATATATATAATTTGATTTCATATATATTTCAGGTAAATCAGTGATGGGCTTTTAAAAGTCTTTAATCTGAATCAGATGGGAGTACATAATAGTGATATTCTATCATCATCTTTAGGTACCAGGAGGATTTAAAACCCTCGGAAAACTCAAAGTATGATTTTTTTTAAGTGACCCATGGCCTGGAGGCAGAGTTCAGGCAATGACCACTCCCATACCGGCATTGTTATCCCAAAACAAAATATCTGGTATGGAGGTAAATTATACAGTGTAAAAACTAGCTGAGTAGCGGGGAAAGATAGCATCATATAAACAGATAGGGAATCAAGGGGGTCTGCTTTTTTTAAAAAAAACCAAAACATAAATTACACATTCTTTAAGCATATCAAAACGAGTGGTGACTGGGCAAGATTTCAGGGCACCCAAATGAGAACCATATATAGATCTAGGTCTTTTTCTTGCTTTAATAGTATCATGGTGTGACATTCTATACCTTGGGGGAGCATCCTGTAACCCCATATTCCTCATTTTTATATAATTGTGATCTTACATATAAAGCATGCCTTGTAAGGTATCAGGGGAAAGGTTATGATCTGCTGAATGTCATTTCTCTATCCATATATGTATAACATTAATGCATACGAAGTTATGAGAATTGTGTTGTATGGTCGTCACTAAAACATGCTGTAAGTTGGGGAATTAGCCAGATATTAGCTCCACACAGGCAACAGCAAGGAAAGTAACCAACACCTGGGTGGGGTGTTAAACAACCCATCAACAACCATTGTTCAGCAAGGGAGCTACAATTCAATGACTCACCTGTATGAGGTGGAATTGCTCAACCTTGCCTGGAGACTCAGCAATGCCCACCCAGACATGCCTGGACTTATGTTTTCCAAGCACAAGGACTGAGGGTATAAAACCGAACACAGGGGGCCCATGCTTGGCCTTCCTCCTTCACCCACCTATGCTGCAAGCAACAAGGACACTCTGAAGATTCCAGCTGAGGGGACTGGCCCAGATTTCAAGGGTGAAATCTGTGTACTATGAACAGCAATATCCAGTGGGGTGAGAAAAATTGCTTGATCTAGATGTTGCCCAGTCTAATAGGGTTGAGAATTTAGACTGCATGCTTATATTTTATATTATTTTATTTTATTTTGGTAACTAACTCTGACATGTTGCCTATCACTTAATATCACTTAAAAATCTATCTTTTGTAGTCAATAAATGTGTTTTATCTTTACCAGTGAGTTTGTATGAAGTGTGTGGCAAATCTGCTCAGATTTTGCAAAGGCTGGTGTATATCGACTTTCCATTGATGAAGTGGTGAACCAATTAATAAATTTGCACTACTCATCTTGGGCAATGCAAGACGGTATATTACTAAGATACAGGGCTGGGAGCTGGGGTTTTTTGGCTATGGTGCCTTTCTCTGTGTGATTCATGAGTGGCTCTGGGAGCATTCATGCAGTATAGCTGGGTGTGGGGCTCCACATGCTGTTGTGCAGAGTGGTAACAGCGCCTGGAGGGGTTTGCTGCTGGTCACTAGCAAGGCATTGTGAGAAACAGCCCAGGCTGGAGAGAGAAAGGAGCATACTGGTCCCACAGTCCCAGGCTGCACCCCCAGGATCCCATCACACTTAAAATGCTCATCAATATTGCTCTGTCAGCTAGGGTCAGATTTTCATAAGAGCTAAGGACCGACAATTGGGGCCAGATTTTCAAAATAGTTTAGCTGCCATTTAGGCACCTAAACAAGTGACCAGACTTTCAGAAGACCTCAGCAGACAGGGTTCTCAACATTTTTTAAAATCTGGCCATTAGTGTCACACTCAGTGTTCCCTCTAATTTTTCCCACACATGTGCGGAATGAATTTTGTTATGTGCACCAATACGGAGGTGATGTGTGACACATCACCTCCGTATTGGTGCACATAACAAAATTAATGTGGCGGGGGTGGGGCCGAAGGGTTTGGAGTGGGAGAGGGGACTCAGGGCTGGGGCAGAGGGTTGTGGTGCATGGGGGTTGAGCACTCCGGCTAGGGGTGCGGGCTCTGGGGTGGGGTCAGGGATGACGGGTTTGAGGTGCAGGCTGCCCCAGGGCTACGGCCGGGAGAGAGGACTCCCCGCAGCTCTCTCTTCTCACAGCAGCACCTGGACTGGTGGGGAGAGGCACCTCTCCCCACTGCAGCAGCTCCAGGGCTGGGGCTGCAGGATAGATGCCTCTCCCCTGGCCATGTCCGAGTCCAGTCCGGGTCAGGGTTAGGTTGGGGCCAGGGAAGGGGTGCCTCTCCACCGGCCGTGGCAGGTCTGGGTTGGGGCCTGTGAGAGGCGCCTTGTCCGGGGCTGGGTTGGGACCAGGGGAGGAGCGCCTCTCTCCCAGTCGTGGCAGGGCCAGGCCGGCGCAGCGGGCCTGGGGCTGGGCTGGGGCCAGCAGGGAGAGGAATTTCTCCCCGCTGCAGCCTGAGAGCCTGCGCGGCGCTTAATAGACTGCTGCGTGGCCGTACAGCTTAGAGTGAACTTAGGTCACAATGGGAGCTTCTGGGTTCTGAGTAATTTTGAACCTCTGGTCCCTGGTGTTTGTGGGTGTGGAGCTCTTGAAAATCTGGCCGTGTGCGCTTTTGGACATCAGGCTTTTAATGTCAAATAAGAATCTGTGGTTTTAAGGGAATGATGAAGTTCCAAGTTTCTAAGACTTACTTTAAAAAAGAAAAAACTGTACATTTTCTTTGTGTGTCATCTGCAAGTGGTACATACATTTGTTATAATTCATTCTGTTTTGTACCATCCTGAACTTAGTCTGTTTTTTGCTTTATTGTAAGAAAAGGAAACCAAGAAGTAGTGAGCCAAAGGCACAGCTTATTTGACACACAATAAAGTTTGGAGCAGGGGCCGGTGAAACTAAGCCCCATCAAAAATGTCACAACTGCATAGCGTGGCTGGTTACCTGCAGAGTCCAGGTACCACCTGTCATTGAGGGACTCCTGGCCCTGCAGCACATGGACTGTAAGCAGCAAAGAGCAAACGGGGACAAAGGCTTCGATGGGATTAGCTCTAGTGAGGCATAGGGCAATTGGCACATGCTCCCTCAAGTACAAGGATGAGAGGCAAAGGGATGGCAAGGCATACAGGATTTTGTGGAGCTGTTTCAGATCACATGCATCTGCTGCCTCTGCTCCTGCTTTTCCATACACAGCAACAAACAGGAAGCTTTCTGAACTAAGTTCTCTGCTTAGAGGTGCATATCAGGTAGGAGGGGCAAAGTTCACAGCCTGGAGGACTGTGTGTGTGTGTGTGTATGGAAGAGGAGTATTCTGAGCCTGGAGTATCTGGTGGGAGAGGAGTCAGAGCTGAGGAAAATGGCTCTGAGTTCTTGGGCGGTAAAGAGAAAAAGAAAGGTCTATTAATAGGGTTTCCAACCCTCTAGAATTGGCCTGGAGTCTCCAGGAATTAAAGATTAATCTTTAATTAAAGATTATGTCATGTGATGAAATCTCCAGGAATACATCCAACCAACATTGGCAACCCTAGCTGTTAACCTGGGAGATAAGTTTTATTTGTTCCTAAGTGGGAGCTCGGTTGAGTGCACCAAGGAATGGAGTTAACTAATAATGGAAGGTGCGGGTAAACTGATAATGTGTGAGTGTGTGTGAGTGGTGGAGACATGGTAGAGGCGGATGGTAGGATAAGAGCTAGATTAGAGGGGAAGAGGTTGGAACTAGGAGAAAACAACAAATGGATCACTGAGGGATACATGATGATTTCTCCTACCTGGCCCTGTGCTGTCAAGTATTCCACTTTCCCATTATGAAATGGGTAGGAGGAGGAGAAGGGGAGAGGGACCCCTTCTTTCTTCCCACTTCCTTACCAATTTTATGTATTTCCTACCAAAACACTTCTCTGCCTCAGCCCCCACCTTCTCTGAAGCACAGTGTCCCAGTTTTTCATTTTGTAAATATGATCACCCTGCCATGGGAAGCAGGACAGTTTGCAAATTGCTACCAGCTAATCCGTTTGGGCTAGCCACCACTTCTTTGGAAAGATCAAATACACCCTTGCTTGTAACACATTCTGACTGTCTCTTGTACACATATTTTAAAGAAGGAATTGCATATATCAGGGAAGTGGGCTGATGCACATATATTGGGGCATTCCTGATGAAAGCAGTGGAAAAGGTCTTAGCATCAGCAATGGCACCTGGATGTAGACTCCAAGATAATGAGACAGTTAAAGAGCAGAGGGGCTGCAAATGTGGTGGATTCACTGTTTCCCTTCAGAAGGTATAAAATATTTGACTAGTAATGAAAATTTCAGTACAATATGAAGATAAAAACAGAATCCCCAAGGAACCAATCTTCCTGGCAAAACACAGAAACAATGATAGCTTGCTGTGTGGATCAAGGGGAGCATCAAGACCTTAGACTAGTACTTCAATTGACCAAAGCCAAGGAAAGTACATGCTGTAGTTTCTCACTAGGAATAATCCAAAGAAGTAACATGGCAGCTCAGTGGAGGGGTAAAAGTCAAACTACCTCTTTATCAGCCTAAAACCCACCCTTAATTCTGCCCCTTCAGGCCATCTATCAGGCATATGAGCAAGGGTATTTCTGAAGAAAGGCCAACTTTCAGTCAAAATGCATAAAGGTTCTTTATGATATCAAAAGTGAAACACAGTCTAGGTCATTTAGTGAATCCAGTTGCCAAAGTAGGACAGCTTCTCAGAGTACATTTTTGAGTTTTTTTCTCCAGTCTAATTTTAAAAGTCTCAAATAATAAAGATGCTAAAGATGCTACCATTTCCTGAGGGAGACTTCTACAACTGATCATTGCCTGTTCAGCCTTATTAAACAGCATTTTGAATTACAACAACAAACGAACATATATATATATACTGTATATATATATACAGTATATATATATATACTGACTTACCAGAACTATCTTGTAACTTTATTTAGTTCTTATGATAAAGTTGGCTGACATCTTGAAGGGAAAATTCCACAGGAACTGTAGTACCAATTAGCACCATATTATTATATACAAAAGCCTTCCCATGACTTAAATGTCCTGTGTTCTTTTACAACCAAATTGCAAATTATTATACAAAACACTCTAAGGCAAGTAAATTAGTGAAATGCTGAGATTCAGTTATGTTAAATAAAAATGCAGCTAAGTTTCTATATATTGTCTTATTTTGCTCATGAAACCAAATAGCAGTAAATGATTTAAAAAAATAAGAATAATGTATATTAAAATAAAAGACACAGAAACAACATTAAGATTCTAATCTAAATCAACAAAAGCAATGAACTTCCGCATAAAGGTGATTTCTAAAATAGTCATTGTACTTAATAGACTTTTTACAGTGGTCACCAAGACTCTGATCCAGCAAAGCAATTAAGCTTACTAGCTGTGATAAATGAAGGGGAGGGGGATAGCTCCCTTTTATGGACAGCCAGCCAGCCAGCCAGCCAGTTAGCTATAAAATCCCTCTTAGTAGCTATTCTCTAATTGCTCTACCTATAAAGGGTTAAAAAGTCTCACTGCTAAGCATAGGTAAAGGAAGTCATGGGCACCTGGCCAAAAAAGCCAATGGGAAGGCTAGAACTTTTTTAAAATTGAAAAACAACTTCCCTTTTGTCTGTCTGTCTGTTGTTCTCCCAGAGGGAGGCGGACAGAGCAGCTATGCTGTAAGAAGCTTTGGCCAGGTATGAAAAAATCATCAATATAATACCTACAAACTACTCATTTAAAACCCCAGATATGTAAGTAGATCAGGAAATGTCTAGGAAGACGAGATTAAGTTTATCCCTTTTATTTCTTTATGGCTTGTGGATTCCTCTGTGCTAATCCCAGGCGTTTTTGTTTTGCTTGTAACCTTTAAGCTGCACCTCAAGAAAGCTATTCTTGGTGCTTAATCCTTGTATTTGCTCTTTTAATATCTAGCAATAGCCTGAGTTCCCAGATGTATTTTCTTTTACCTTTTTTAAGAACAGAATTGGATTTTTGTGTCTTAAGAAGTTTGTGCACTTTTTTTTTTATTTAGCTGATGGCAACAGCTAATTTCTTTTTTCTTTCTTTCTCAGCTCTTCCCCGGAGGGGTGTGTGTGAAAGGGCTTAAGGGTACCCCACAGTAAGGAATTCCCAAGTGAGCCTTCCTAGGCTCTCAAAGGGGTTCTGCACTTGGGTGGTAGCAGCATCTACCCATCCAAGGTCAGAGAAAAGCTGTAACCTTGGGAGTTTAATACAAACCTGGAGTGGCACGTATTAATTGTTAGAATCCTTGCAGACCCCGACCTTCTGCACTCGAAGTGCCAGAGTGGGGAATCAGCCTTGACACTAGCAATGTTGGATTGGGGCCCATTTATATCTTCCCGTGTGTGACCTCAACCCCCCCGTTGACTTTTCTCTTTTTATGGCCTTAATTTTAGGTGCATATGCTAATTTGTTTTGTGCCCAATGGATTTTTGTGTGATAGGCTTATGAAATATAAACAACCAGTAAACATTTTCAATTCTTGTATGAAGTTAAGTACGTTACTACAGGAATCTATTCATTTACTTTCAATTTTGACCTCCCTTTTCTGCTAGCTTCTAGCAGGAACTAAACATAATCAATAACAAAGAAATCAAACAAGAAAATAAACTCTCACAGAGAAAAGAAAGAATGGAAAAGGAATCGTATACTATATCAAAATACTATTTTTCTAATTACATGGCTTGTAACCCAGTTTTAATTACTGTGTATTATCCAACTGGAAAACAAAGGGCATGTTTAAGCATTCCAGATATAAAGAAAATCTCCCAATCTGTCTTTGTTCTGTATCTTACCAAGTTCTTTGGAGAAAGGACTCCAGTACTACAGTACTTCATAAATCTATAGCACTACAGTACACAAGTAAAACGTGAACAGCATTAACCTGAGATGGCCAAACCCTGCAGTCTTTATTGCAAGTTATCACAAGCCCATTTACTGATAACACACACACACACACACACACACACACACACACACACACACACACACAAAACCACCCACTTGTTGGGTGGGCTTTTTTTGTTTTTTGCAAATTTGCAATTTGCAACTATCATAACTGCTTCTCTCCCAATTAGGACTAAATCCTTTTAAAATCGATGAAATATTAGATGGTTAAATTGGTTTAAGATGCAGTAGTTGAACTTTCAAATGTATTGCATTCATTATATTATTTTTTCTTTTCTCTTGCTCAAATACAGGACATCTTTTTGCTATCTTACTTAGTATTACCTTAATGTGTGAGCAGTCCTATTCTACACATAGTGAGTACATTTATAAAGTTTGCGAACAATAGCCATCTGGGTAGGGTTGCAAGTGCTTTGGAGGATAGGATTATAATTCAAAATGATCTGAAGTAAACAGGATAAAATTAAATAAGGACAAATGCAAAGTATTCCACTTAGGAAGGAACAATCAATTGCACACATACAAAATGGGAAATGACTGCCTAGGAAGGCAGTATTCTGGAAAGGAACCTGGGGGTCATAGTGGACCACAAGCTAAATATGAGTCAGCAGTGTAACACTGTTGCAAAAAACCTAACATAATTCTGGGATGTATTGGCAGGAGTGTTGTAAGCAAGACATGAGAATTAATTCTTCTGGTCTACTCCACTCTGATTAGGCCTCAGCTGGAGTATTGTGTCCAGTTCTGGGCGCCACATTTCAGGAAAGATGTGGACACATTGGAGAAAGTCCAGAGAAGAGCTACAAAATGATTAAAGGTCTAGAAAACATGACCTATGAAGAAAGATTGAAAGAAAATGGGTTTGTTTATTCTGGAAAAGAGAAGACTGAGAGGGGACATGACAACAGTTTTCAAGTACATAAAAAGTTGTTACAAGGAGGAGGGAGAAAAATTGTTCTTCTTCATCTCTGAGGATAGGACAAGAAGCAATGGGCTTAAATTGCAGCAAGGGCGGTTTAGGTTGGACATTAGGAAAAACTTCCTGTCATGGTGGTTAAGCTCTGGAATAAATTGCTTAGAGGGGTTGTGGGATCTCCACCACTGGAGATTTTAAAGAGTAGGTTAGACAAACACCTGTCAGGGATGATCTAGATAATACTTAGTCCTGCCATAAGTGCAGGGGACCTGGACTAGATGACCTCTCAAGGTCCCTTCCAGTCCTATGATTCTATATGATTCAAATCAACGGAACTCTACAGATAAGCTCCTCGCTGTGAGTAAGAAGTGACATAATCTGGCCCATGGTGATTAACCCTAATTAGAAAGTATTTTCTGGGAAAGGTTTTTGTCTTTTTTGTTTAAGGAAAAAATTAACATATTTTGCAATGCAACACAACACAATTTACCTTCAGTTTTAAAAGTCATTTTCAGAGTAAGAACATATAATAAATTCATATAATATTCACCGTGAATTTTGACAAACTATGTGGGGAAACATTGAATGTATATTCTTAAAGCTTGTAAACCGTTAGAAAGCAACAATAATTGTGCCATTGTTCATCTTTAATAAAATGCTTCTTCCCTCCCAATACGCCAGCAAGCATTATCCTAAATATGAGTCTTGTCCTTTATTTCTTGATACATCTTGCTTTTTTGCATTCTATATTTGAGTGTTCTTCCCTGTACATAACAGTCAATGCTTTCTGGAAATTCATTCTTGTATAACAATTTGTCCAACTTTCTAAATTATGGTAGTATTTGCTTGAAGAGTATCTGAAGGATTTCTAGCATGGTGTGTCAGCATTAAAATAAAATGACTGATTAGATTGTAGAGGCTATCGATGTCCTGTTACTATGGGTATCTGATAAATCTCTTCAGGAAAAAAAACCCCCTAATCATCAGATGTATTTTCACATTAGTGACTAGAAAAAGAGTGCTGCCTTTATTATCCAACAGAAGTGAACTTGATAGGAAATCTTGGATATAGTGCACGTTAATTTTAGCAGATGGACAGTTTGTGAAGAAACATACAATTAGGAAAATATTCATTTTTCTTTTTCTTTTTCTTTTTCTTTTCCTTTTCTTTTTTTGTTGAACAATCAAAACATACAGAACCAGGTTCTCATCTGGTGTAAATTCCACTGAATTCAATGGAAGCTACACTGGTTTAAGCAAGTTGAGGATTTGGCCATTATATCTGAAGTGTGATATTGACACGTTTTGAATGCAGACATGGGGAAGGGGGAGGAGGGTAACAAACGAAGAAATACCCCAGGTTGTGCTCTGTGCAAGACCAGGGGAGAAATGAGGGCCAGAGAGTTCCTGGCATAAATTAGAGCAGACTCAGGGTCAGACTGCCACAGAATTATCCTTTCAGCAATCATTAGGCTAACAGAGGTCCCATCGAATGATGCTTTAGGCATTCCTTTAATTCATTTAATTTTAGTACAAACCAAAAGTTGAAAACATAATGAGTTTTCAATTATTATTGTTGACACTTCTGAGACCAAAATGAATTAATCCTTTTGCATTCCCAGTACATTTGTTTGTAGTTACCAATAACATCTAAGCAATTACAACATTTATTGTTATTTCTTACTCTTGCTTGTATGTGTCTGTGCAACATAAACTATGTAAGATTTTGATTTGCATTTGCTTTAACACTCATTAACTTATAAAGTAGCTCTTCTCCAAGAATTTGTTCCAGTTTTCATGTGTGTGCTAGAAATTATTTTTGCCACATAAACTTTATGTAAATGGCTATTTTGAAAGTTTGGTGTAATAGGACGTTAGACATCAAGCTTCAAAGATGTATTGTCTTTTTGCCTGTTTTGTTGTTGTTGTTGCTTTTTTTTAATATTGATTCTGGGGAAGTCTTCTGTATTTCAGTGAGATTTGTCGCCAAAATCGATTATAGACAGTCTTTAAGAGCAGACAATGCCAGTCAACATTATTATCTAATTTTGTTTTGTTGTTCCTAAATGTTCAGAAAAGCACCTTTGTCAAATAAGGCTGAAAATCTGAGGTTTCTACCTAGAATCCATTTATCCTATTGTAACATTTGCTTGTTGAGTTTCCCCATGTGTAAGCTTCTTTGAATCTCAGACTTTGCTTTGCAGTGAGCTACAGTCCTTATTTTTCAAGATTGCAATATTCTTGGATTCAGTGTTTTTGACTTTTAAAGACTTCAATAACTAGTCCCCTGTATTAATAGTTTTAGTACTATTCTTTTCCTATTTTATACTATGACAGGAATTTGTTATCCTAGCTCCACAGAGTATTTAGTTATGGCAGATTGAATGCAATTTACTTCAATTTCAACGTAAGTAGTTTGAGACCTGTGTTTACTGTTGCAAATTGTTTTGTTAATTTCAATCTTGTGATTTGTGTGTGTGTGTAGGGAGCAGGGAATGTTGCCGAATAAATGCAGATATGTTTTCTCTATTGTTGCACAGACATTTTTGGGGATTATTAATGGAACTGTTTGTAAAATATAATTAAACTGTGGTGCAGTATTATTTCTCCATCAGATGTTCAAACTGACTTCTCCTCATCTTCATAGTTGATTTTATATTTTTGTCATTACATTGCACAATTAATTATCCACAGCCATATTTTCTGTAAGGCCCTTACCAGGCAAATCAAGCTCCCACCTCTTCCTCAATGGAGGGACACTGTGCAGTGAAATTGGTATGATTCCAGTGTACAGTGAGGACCAGATTTGAGGCAGAGGAAGTGCATACTCAGCATAGCCATAGAGCTCTGCTTTAGAGAAGCCTCTTATGTAGCAGTATCCCAGTTATCTGACAATGCCAACGCCTCTTATTCCCTCTACCTTCCACAGAGAGGCCACATAAGGGCACTCTCTAGGCTACTTAAGTCCAATGTCTCAAGTTGCCTCTGTGGAACAGCTGCAGTGCCGCTTCTTAGCTGGGATGGATTCCTCCCCCTTCCCCATTGCACATTTCTCCAGAAGGTAGCTGAGGTGCTGGAACCTGGCTCAGACCCTCGGAGAATACATTATTTACTGTTGTGTGGAAAGTTACTGAAATATATTACAGTTACCATAAACTCCTTTTAATCGGGACAACCTTAACCAGGAGGGCTGCTTTATTGGGATGTCTCCCCAGATAACTCCTTAGCCTAATGATAGTGACTAGTAAAGACAGCTGCTTAATTAGGATAGAATTAGCATAAATTCCCCTTAATGAGAGAGCACTGGGCTAGTGCCAAGTGGTGCTTAATTAAGTGCTAAATAGGTATGTAATTCTTACAAAAGTTCCCAAGTAAAAATTAAAAGTGAAAGAAATAAAGATAAAATTCAGGGAGTATCATTTTTTATTCTTTATTATTTAGTGCCTTGCTTTATTTCATGTTAAGCTCATTGTGATTCTGTGTATGTGTCTGTGCAAAATGTTATCTTTTAATGGGGACAGCTGCTTACATGGAACAATGACTGTGCAAATAAGCTGACTCTGTTCCACTTTTTGGACCACAATTTATTGAGAGCTAGCTCGCTAGCTAGGACAGAACACCTAGGTGCAGATGTACAGAGCAGCCATGATATCACATACATGATTAGGACAGTTAGTTTCTGATAACTAGACTTGGCAGAATTTGATTTTTTTTTTAAATAATTTTGATGGATAATATCAGTGTTAATTTTTAAGCATTTTTTTCAATTTTCACTGATTTAGATTTTCACAGTTGTGGGAAATTATGTGTGACCCTCTCCAATAATTATTTAATGACAGTAGATATTGAGAGCAAAAAGTTAAAAGTACCTCAATGGAGCTCCTGCTCCAGCTCCACTAACACCAGCATTACAAACCCTTTCATATACATTATGGTGGGACTCTAATAAATTCTCAAGCAGCATTTTTCTTACTTTGCCTATCTGTAAATTTTGGATTATTATTGATGGAAATACTTTTAGTCAGTTAGTGTGTGTATAGTGAAATAAATGTTTACCAGCATTTACCAATTAATAATCTAATCCTTCCAAGGCTACTGCTAACATATATTCAGTATCCTCTGGATGCTTTAAAGAATAAAGCATATGAATGCCAAATTTCAAAGATATATAGTCATCACATTCCGAATATGCCAAAATAAAGATTCCCATTTTATTAGCCTACTCAGTGACTACGCTTTCATTTATATAGTGCATTTTTTGTTGACTATCTAGTCTTGTGCTAATCTAAAGGTCAGTAAGCCAGAATACAAGAAGCTTTAAATAGAACAGAACTATTTACCAAATTACTACTGTCTTTCCTGAATACACTGAATTATCTTAGATCAGGAGAGAAGGGAAGACCTGGTGTCACCATATTGATTAGACTGTAAGCAACAGTTCTTAATGTACAAAACATTTAATCTTTTTAATTGCCTTTGAAGATACAGTTGAAGATACTTCTGAAAAAGTCTACAGACCTACCGTACTGCACTCAGGATTTAGAGCTTAAACCAAAAAGACATTTCCAGAGATGACCATCAGCAGTGATACTAATAGAAGCATTAGAGGCCTTTCCAACACAAATAAATATGTAAACTTAAAAAAAAATCCTAGTTAGATATGCCTTATCCTGTTTTTATAGTACCTCAGAAAGTACAAGCCAAAGAGTCATATTTTTCTACACATCTAGAGACTATACTGGTGAAACACCACACTCTTTTATCTCTCTTCCTGTTTTCCTATGCATTCTGTTCCATTACATGGTGATTCAGGCCAATGCTCTGTATAGGAAGACCATTACTTTGAGTTGCATTGTAGCACTGGAGTGGTTACAGGCTCACAAAAGGGTTTCTGTAAAACTTTTGAAATGAAAAATGTGGGGATTGCATTCTAAATACAACAATTAAGAAAGCCTACTGTAGTTTATATAATGCTCAAAGCACACGACTGTGTCATGGTACCCTTCATTTACAGCTACAAAATCCAAGAACTTTTCGCTATGTAGCTTCTTCACTGTAACAATAAAGAACCTCACTCCCTTGACACCCTTGTGCAGGAACAATGAACAACTATAATGCGTGTACTCCCTGAGTGTTAATAATTGCTCCTGCCTAACACTTTGGTAATACTTGGATCCTGTGGTGGGAAGACCATGGCACACCCCACCATGCTGCCCTCTTCCCAAAAATGATACATTGGGATATATAATTGGCTGTCCCCAGTATTGCCCACCCCAAGCATTCAAAAATCAGGAGTCTGGCCCCCCCAAAATCATGACACTGACTTGAAAATCATGGGATTTAAAAATAATAAATGTGGCGTTCTTTTTATTTGCTTTCTGGTGTTGGAATTTTTAGGGTTCACATTTTCAGGCTTTTCTCCATAGCCACAAGGCTAGAAATGTTTTTTTTGTTTTGTTTTGTTTTTAAAGAAAGGTGAGATTCTCAGGTACTAAATGGATTCCAGCAGCTGGTGCTATAAGAAAAACATCAAATGTCCACAAAGTTTGCAACACTGTCTCCCGGCCCTGCAGGAGTTCTTGTGCTTCCATGAAACTTAATAGCTTCTGGAGTTCCCATTCTGGAGATTGGATTGCTTCCACTCCCACAGTGAGGTGTGGCTTAATGTGTCAATAAGAGTATGTGTGAGCATATATTCAATGAGAGAGAAAAAAAGACTAATCAAAAAGGGGGAATAATAGATGGATAAATGAGGAAGGAAGGAGATGCAAAAACAAGAAGGAGACAGTATGGTTGAATGTTTGAAAATCTGATTGGTTGCTTAAACAAATATGCAAGCTTGATCCAGCAAGCTCTTAATTGTCTGTGTAATTTTAAGCACACAAGGAGTATTACTGAAGTGAATGTGATGTGAACATACTTAGTTATGTACATGCTTAAAGTACTTTTCTGGACTGTTACCTCCTAAATTCACTAATATCACACATGTTAAGTCCATTTTAAGAAATCTAGATGAGAAATCCCTTTCTCTACCTACACTAATTAAGTGTATACATTGAACTATATAATAGGCTTTCAAATATCCCTGGGGGTAGAAATAGGACCATAACATAGAGTGAAAGTTTTCCTGGTCGTAACATTTCACTGCCTCACTCTTTATTTACAAGATATTTTCAGTACATTCTTAACCTTGCTTCAGTTATGACACTGCCTCTTCTTGTCCTTCTGTCATCCTTCTGGATGTTTAGATAAGGATTGATGGGTCTCTATATATTTGGGGCACGTCAGGTTAAGAGTTGGGTTTATGTCATACCTTTACAGAATGCTTTCTATTAGCAAAACCTAGTCATTTCATTTTTGAGTAAGGAGGGCTTTCTACAACCACCACTGATCAGGCTGGCTCTGGCACTTCACATTTTAATTCAGAGGGTACGTCTACACTTACCTCGGGGTCCGGCAGCAGGCAATCGATGTTCTGGGATCGATTTATCGCGTCTTGTCTAGACGCGATAAATCAATCCCAGATTGATCCCGGAAGTGCTCGCCGTCGACGCCGGTACTCCAGCTCGGCGAGAGGAGTACGCGGCATCGACGGGGGAGCCTGCCTGCAGCGTCTGTACCCGCGGTAAGTTCGGACTAAGGTACTTCGAATTCAGCTACGTTATTAACGTAGCTGAATTTGCGTACCTTAGTCCGAAGTGGGGGGTTAGTGTGGACCAGGCCAAAGCAACAGAATGCTGAATTGAAGAATGTGTAAGAGTGATTTGAAGTTAACTCTGGAGCTGGACAACCTGAAAATATCACCAACCTTAGTGAAATGTGTAAAAACAAAACAAAAAACCAGTAGAAAGACATTAACACTGGCCTGTTTGAAAAAACCCTGTTTGAAAAAACACATCAGAAGCCTGGAAATGTCAACATGATAAAAGCCGGCTTCTGATGTGTTTCACGTTTGTTAATTAAAATATGATGGAAACTCATCCCAGCGCAATTTATAAAGCAGTGACTGCAGAGAATCATGTCAACCATCTGCTGGAAAGCTGAGGGCATTATTAAGACTGACTGCAAGCCCCCTAAATGGTCTATTACAGAGGAGTGCTAATAACACCTGCTGCATAAACTCTTTGAATCTAGTAAGGAAAAACACTGAGGCAAACCCCAGCATTCTCAGTTGATTCTCTGCAATGCACCATTTCACTGAGCCAAAATTGCTCAGGAGGCTTTTTTAAAACACAGTGGCTTCTTGGAGCTTGTCCCCAGACCTGGTTCCCAGAGACATCTACCTTTTCAGCAATTAATGATTGCCTATATGGTAATTTAGAGGTTGTGAGAAGTTGATGGATGCAGACAGCAGCAGTCTGGGGCCCCTGAAAAATATCATCCGAATTAGACTAGAGTCACTTTGACAAAAATGAGAGCAATTGCCAAGTCAGAATGGGGCTGTTCATTGTAAAGACACATTGGGGCCAAATTCTGCTTTCAAATGCACACTAAACCTATTGATTTCAATGCAACTCAGGCAGGTACCTGCCCTTAATTGGCAAAACCCCCATTTATTTACCATACCCCATTGACAAATGGAACTTCACTGTGACATTAAGGATGGGCCCCAGGTCCTGCTGTTTCAAATGCAAAGACCCCAACTACCTGAGCTAAAGGAGAATTCTCCTTTGTTAGCAGTATGGGGCCTATGACATAGTTGGGCAATTTAGATTCCATTCAGTATAATGCATAACCTCTGTAGCCAGCTGATTACAACATGCTAATCTCCAACAGCACAGCAGTTAGATGCTGTTGGATAATGAGTTTTGTGCTGCTGCTGGATCAACAACTTTGGACAGTGCATTCCTCTTTTTATACACAAAACATGTAGCACATGCAGCATCAGTGCAAACTCCTCACATTACATGGAAATGAGCCTAAACCATGACCTGGAGGGATCATCTCTAGGGATAAGTTTTGATGGGCAAAAAGAATGTGTTGTTCAATCATATTGGAGAGAAGCCAAGCTACAGTACAACTAAGGCCTTGTCTACACTACAAAGTTTTGTCAACAAAAATTATGTTGAGACGCAAAAAGTGCTATAATAAAAATCGATATTGCATGTTCACACTCACTCCCTCTGTCAGCAGAGTGTGTCCACACTTGGGGCACTAGCATCGACAGTGTGAGCAGTGCACTGTGAGTACCTATCGCACAGTCCAGCTCGACACCTTCTGCTGCTAGGTCTTGTGGGAAGGCAGAGCGGATCACGGCGCATCTTGGGACAGGGTTCAATGTTCCATGATGCATTGCTTTCTGTCCCAGCATTCCATGGGCTTCCGGCTTTCTTTCATGGCATTTTTCAATGTCCCTTGATTGCTGTGCACCCCGGTATCTTTGTGAGAAGGGATGGATCCTGCACTGCTCTCCTATGCTCTGATAACTGTCATGAAGACATCATGGATGGCAGTGCAGTTCATTGCGAAGTTCCTAACTGAAGAAGCCTCCCAGTTGCTTGACATGCTGTGTGATATGATAGGAGCCAACTTTAGATTGATTTTGGCATTCACAGAACAGCTGCTGAGGGTGGGACCGTCGTTTTTTGGCTCGGGAAACAAGCACTGAATGGTGGGATCATATTGTCATGCAGGTGTGAGTTGACGAGCAGTGGCTACAGAACTTTTGGATGCGGAAAGCCAGCTTCCTGGAACTGTGTGCGGAGCTCGCTCCAGCACTGTGGCACAAGGACATCAGAATGAGAGCTGCCCTATCAGTAGTGTGGAAGCTGGCGACTCCATACTGCTACTGGTCGGTCAGGAATCAATTTGGAGTCGGGAAGTCAACCACTGCGGCTGCATTAATGCAAGTGTGCAGGGCAATTAATCACATCCTGCTACGAAGGACCGTGACTCTGGGAAATGTGCATGAAGTAGTGGACGGCTTTGCAGAAATGAGTTTCCCTAACTGTGGAGGGGCAATAGATGGCACACATATTCCAATTTTGGCACCGGACCACCGTGATGGAGTACAACAATAGGAAGGGGTACTTCTCCATGGTGTTGCAGTCGCTTGTGGATCACCATGGGCGTTTCACGCACATCAATGCGGGGTGGTCTGGGAAGGTGCATGACACATGCATCTTCAGGTACATTGGCTTGTATAGAAAGCTACAAGTCGTGACTTCCTTTCCAGACCAGAAGATTACAGTGGGGGATGTTGAAATGCCCATAGTGACCCTAGGAGACCCGGTTTACCCCTTACAGCCGTGGCTCGTGAAACCTTACACAGGAAACTTGGACAGCAGTAAGGAGAGGTTCAACAGGCTCTGTAGGTGCCAGATGACAGTGGAATGTGCCTTTGGCAGATTAAAGGTGCACTGGTGATTTATTGCAGGTTAGACCTCAGTGAGGATAATATTCCCATTATGTACATTGCATAATCTTTGTGAAGCTAAGGGTGAAAGATTTGCTCAGGGCTGGAGTGTTGAGGCAGACCGCTTGGCTGCTGATTTTGAGCAGCCAGATACCAGGGCTATCAGAGGGGCTCAGAGGGGGCCAATTCAAATCAGGGAGGCTTTGAGGCAACACTTTGAAAATGAGAACCAGTAATGTATATTTCTGTGATTGGTGCTGCAATGTTACATTACGTGTAGTTTTCCAAGGAAGCAATGGTGAGATTTGGGGCCTTACATTCCAGTAAGCAAATGATTAAACTGCCTGTGTATGTATTGGTAGTTCCTGCTATCTCAATTTGTAGGAAACAAATAAAGATGAGTTACTATTCAAAAACGTTGCTTTTATTGCACAAGAAACAACATACGCGCGCACACACACACACACACACACCAAGATGCTGGGTGGGAAAGGCGGTACCAGGAAGGGCAGACTTTCAGAGCTGTGTGTAGGTCCAGCTATCATTCTGAAAGTTGTCTGAGGGGGTGGAGTGAAGGGGAAACAGAGAAATCCCAGAAAGCGGAAAGGACTGTGCGGTCAGTTTGGGGGCATGGAAAAGAGTTCTGAATGTGCTGCAGGGGAGGGCGTGCACTGATCTGCTCAGTCTGCAGCATTATTAAGGACTTCAGCATCTGTGTTTGCTTCTCCATGACTTTAATCATCCGCTCAATAGCGTCCTTAACAAACTCCTGATTTTCTTTTCTGTCCTGCCTTTCAGCTTCCCTCTACTCCTTACGTTCCCTTTTCTCTGCATTGGAGAAGTGCAATACCTCCCGGAACCTGTCTTCTTTCCTCCGTCTTGGGCACTTTCTTATTTGGCACAGATGCTTGGCCAGTGTGTGGGGGGTGTTCCTGAAGGCCACATCTGCCGAAGCAGAAGGAATCATGCACAGAAGCATGATTGTTAAGTTCATGCACAGCATTGAAACATTTCAGTAAAATACAGCTTTTGTAACATAACCATCACTTTTTCACTGATGATTGGCAAGCACACATCTCTGCGAACACCCACAGCATGATGAGTGTTGGCATCTCCTCTCCTGCTTCTTGATCGCCGGAGAGCAACTGCTGAGACTGGCTCGACACCTCCGGAGTGGTGAACAGTTCCTGGCTGCCTGCCCCCCCGCGCGACCCAGCCAGGAGCTCCACATCGTCATCTAACTGCACCTCTTCATCAATGACTTTGCCCTCCGGGTTAGGTCCTCTTTCCACTACCTCCAGGCCTGCCGAAGTATCCACAGGGCTCTTGGCGGTGGGTGGGGTCACCACTGAGGGTAGCATCCAGCTCCTTATAGAACCGGCAGGTCTTAAGTGCAGCACCGGAGCGACAGTTTGCCTCCCTTGCCTTATGGTATGCCAGCCTCAGCTTCTTTATCTTCGCTCTGCACTGCAGCGTGTCCCGATCATAGCCCTGTTCGCACAAGCCTCGAGAAATCTGCCCATAGGTATCAAAATTCCTACGGCTGAAGTGCAGCTGGGACTGCACAGCCTCTTCTCCCCCATATACTGAGCAGCTCCAACAGCTCCACAGTGGTCCAAGCAGGAGAGTGTTTGCTGTGATAACCTGCCATGGTCTCCTGGGTAGATGTGATGAGACCTCTCCATGCCGAGCAAACAGGAAATGGAATTTCAAAAATTCCCAGGGCTTCTCAGGGGGAGGGGCGGATGGTTGTTTACCTGGCTGCAGGGCAGTGGAGTTCAAAGTGCTGACCAGAAGGGTCAGGATGGGCATTGTGGGACACCTCCTGGAGGCCAATTAAAGCGATAAAATCAAGCGTGGTGACTACACTGGACTTTGTTGACAAAAAATTTTGTGCAAAAAGCCTTATGTCTCTCATCAGGGTGGTTTTATTTTATCGTCAAAACAAGGTATTTTTGCCACCAAAAGTCGCAACGCAGTGTGTATGCATCCACTGTTTTGTTGACAAAATCTGCCTTTTGTTGACAAAACTTTGCAGTATAGACAATGCCCAACTCACCCAGCTTCAGAGGTGTTAGCATGTGTCTTAACAAGGTTTTTCAATCACGTGAAGCTAACTCGAGTGAGCTAACATAATTGAAAAACAGGGCCTAAGGATGGGAAAGTTGGTCTTTTTTTTTTTTTAATTGAACCACCTCATCAACTATAATGCCCAGTTAAGATAAAATTTAAATGGCATCCCAAAATGGAAGAATCTCTAGAAGTAAATACTACTCCACTGTTTTAAATCAAATATAAACCAAACAATATATAATTCTAACAAAATTCATATTAAGTCAGTATTAAAAGTCCAAATAAATCATGGCTAAAGCTCTGCCAGTATGTAACAGCAGAAACTTTCAACAAAAGTCCAAAGTAGAAACAGCTATACTCTCAGCTCTGGTCTATACTACAAACTTATGTTGGTATAACTGTCACTCGGGGGTGTGGAAAATGCACACCCCGGAGCAATGTAATTACACCAACCAACCATAGACAGTGCTATGTCAAAGGAAGGAGCAGCTCTCCCATCAGCACAGCTAGTGTCTTCACTAAGCACTACAGCAGCACAGCTGCACCGGTGTACCCAGTGCAGCACTATAACAAAAAAAGGTGTATTTGAACTTTCGGGACCAGTTCCAGAAGTAGTGGAAATGGTAGAAACCAGTGCGTCTGGTAGCGCAGAATAATGTCAGACACTCTTTCCAAAATCACAGCCTAAGGCAGTGTGAAAAGCATTGAATGGCAGAATAAAGGCTTTGAAATATGATGACAATCACCAGGAGTATCAGTGACCATTTTCTTTTTTTCTTGTTTCTTTTATTCATAGATAATATGCCTGACATTTCAGCCAAACAAGTTTTATCATCTTTTCTTTTTACATTTTAATGTTAATAAATTAATAAACATTTTCACTACAAAGATTTAAACAGCACTATTGCAAATATACTGCCCTGTTCTAGCACTATGCAGTGTTGTTGTAGCCATGTTGGTCCCAGGATATTAGAGAGACATTTTAAGGATATAATTTTACAATCCACACTTTCACCTTTACAGTGGAAATTTAAGGACTGTTATTTTACTGTCTGTGCTGTTTACAAATAACAGTGTTATTGTTAATTGCTGGTACTGGGTTGAAAAAAAGTTGCTAGTTTGTATTTTTTTTTTAACTGTAAATTCACGGACATTTCTAGCAGCATATGTATTTCTCTGCGCACTCTGGCTAAAAAAATTTTCAATGCAGAGGCCCTCTGAACCACTTAAGGCACTTTTAAGACCTTAAAATGTATTGGCCTCTCCCTCCTGTTATTTTTCCAATGTCGTCCATTGTCTATATCCATAATTATGGAGTTTTTTGAAGGTATTTGCATTCTTGCTTTTTTATTGTATTATAACATTTTTATCCTCTCTAAAATATGTTTTGGAGTAAAGTTACCCAAGCACATTGGCAGAGAATGGGTGGGACAGATTGTTAAGCATGTAGAAGACCTCTTAAAATGAGGTGGGCTATGAACACCTCTGCAGTCTTAGGCCAGTGGAGGGTTAGTAGTCCTACCACTGCAGAGGTGTTAACTGCCCACTTCATTTTAAGTGGTCACCTACAACTTGTGTTGAATCCCTCATACAAGTTTGTCCAACAAAATATATTACCTCACTCCCCTGTGACTTCCATATCTTGGGACCAAGATGGCTACAACAACACTCCAAACAATCATTTTCCAGTATCCTTTTACTCTTTTTCTCTTTCTTTACTTTTTCTCTCTCAGAAGATGTTAGGGTAGGATTTGACCCACAAATAACAGTTTCGCATTCTCTTAGATACCTATCTTAATATACAGTTTATCTGGGCTAGGCCAATTCTCTCAGGCATGCTATTTCTTTATCTATCCATCATCACACAAACAATGACCTGTTCTATGAAAGCTTTTTTTTAAGAAGCTCATTTTACAGTATTGCTAACTGTGAAAACTAATACAATTGCATGTCATCACTTTTCTTCTCATTTTAAAACTATAAGCTTTTGCTTAACTCAAAAAATATGTCCTGTACTTCCAAAAAGAATAATTGAGACATTCTGCAACAGATTATTATTAATGAGAATTTTTAAAAAGAAGAGCATTATGGATTTAAGTGCACACATACAGGGAAGATGGGAAATGTGTAGGATGAGCTAAAACATATACTAAATTATGGAAAACGTGAGCCAGTGGGCATATCTGGGATGATTCTCAAAACTGAAATTAATAGGATGATTCTCACACCTGAAAAGTCAGTAATGGTGTATAACATCTGTTGAGAGCTCCATGTAAATAGCAGCACACAGGAACCATTTGAAGAGCACATATTTTATTAGTCCCACAAAAGCCTGGAACTATGCTACATAATCCTGAGCATCATATCCATTAACTAACTGCTATTATCTATAGACATAGAGCATTCCTGTAACAAGATCCATACTAGAGAGAGAGACAGAGAGCAGTTGAAGGTGTCACAGTTGTTTTTATTTAAGTGCCAACCGTACACTCAGCTCTTTATAAGACATAATAAGGTATGATTTTTATCCATAGAATATTATAAACTAAACAGAAAACACAGAGAAGGTGGTCCCTCTTTAGAACATTTGCTTTCTGAATGGGTGGGTGTCAACATTAACACTGGCTAGTTTTTGAGGGCTTTGCAGAAGAAACGAGTTTTGAAATTTTGTGAAGAAGGACTCGGAAGGATAAGGCAACTCCCTAGCTGTGCAGTGAAGCTATGAGCCGGGATGATGGGGAGGATTTGTGATCATGTCAATAACAGGAAGAGGAGAGGAATTAGGGGGAAAGGTGAGGAGACAGTTTTTCTGAGTGAAGTTTGAGGCAATGATGGGATCTCCATGATGGCCATTAATTACTGTGAGAGTTTGTTTTTGTTTTTCAAATGGAGTGGAACCTCCAAAGGAAGCAGTGGAAGGGAAGGATAAAATGAGGAAGCCAGGGGATATGGAGATCAAGAGAATGAAAATGGAGGAGAGGGTCAGCATGGGTTAAGAGCAATGTTGCCAGAGATAAAGAGGAGTCATCAGAGGAAAAGGCCAAGTTGAGGTAAGTATATATGTAGGTAGGTAGAAGTGGGGCTAAAGGGGATAGAAAGAAACATGTTTCTGCTAGAGCTCATGCTTGCAGAAGGGAGTATGGATTCATAGCATGAGTAGCAACGTCAAGGTGAAAAACAGAGGGAGGAGTGGAGAAGATAAAATGTAAGAAGTTAGAGGTGCTAAGAATGAGGGGGAAACGGGAGTTTGAAGAAGGACTGATTGATAGTAAGGAAGGCAAGTGCAGAACAGCAAATTGGTATAATGGCAAGTAAACACTTAATGCTGAAAATTAATATGGTGGTAACTAACCAGTCAATAATTAATATGGTGGTAACTAACCAGTCAAAAATAACAAGCTGTGTGGCTGTGATGGGGTGAATATCCCCTGCCCATTCTCAACTGAACTATGAAAGGGCAAACCCCTTCGCTGAATGGAGAACAACCCATCCCATTGTCACTACTTCTGGTGTCAGGCCTGGAGAGAAGGGCTGACAGCTGTGGCCCTTTAAGGAGCTGAAGTGTGGAGCTGACAGCTAAGACTCATGAAAAAGTTAGCCATAAAAAGGTAGGGCTTACAATGAGATGAGGAGGAGCTCTTAGGACGGAGGAGAGGTGCAGAATGGAAAAGAGTCTTTATTCCTTCTATCCCTCAACAGCAAGGACTGAGTTTATTTGGCCACCCTGCCAAGAGGGAAATCTTTCTTTTTTGGTTGGTTGTTGTAGCTAGGCCAAGCTAATCAAAAGGGATCTATGAAAGACTAATTGTCTTCTAGAAAGAAGGAAGGGCATAGTTTGCTTTTCTACTCTTCTTTTAAAGGCGTGGTGACCTAAATCCAGCTTGGGCAGAGACCCTAATATCCGCTCTATGTTGTGATATATACAAATGCATAGTATTTACTGGTGACAAATAATTAAACAATGAAGAAAGTTATAGCAAAATATTTTGGGTAAGGCTCCAAGTAATGAAAACCAACGGAGAAACTATAAGGGTTAGTTGCCAAGAAACCCATGTCTACAGACCAGGTGACAGTGAGAATGAAAAGTTTGTGAGTTAACTATTCAGAAATGTAAAACCGATGGATACTGTATTCCAAAAAAGTTTTAACTACCCAGACAACTGCTGGATACAGCAAAACAAAGGTCACATAAATGATTCTTAAGTTTTGTAGGAAAGAAAGTCCTGATGTATACAGGACAGAATGAAATGAGAGAATCCATCTTGATAGACTTCTGATCAGTGAGGAGGAATTGATTTAAAGCATGCAAAAACTGTGAAACAAATTCTTAGAATTTAGAAGTAATCTAATGACACCCAAGGGCCCACTTCTCTTCCTGCATGTTATAAGTAACTCCTATCATGTGTTACCAATAACACACAGAAGAAAAATAGGGCCTCTGTAGTGTGCATCTATAACCAGAACATCCTTACAATGGGCTCTTATAACTTATGCGAGCCATGCCAATCTCCTGCTCAATAAATTCCTTCCAAAGAAGACTTGTTCAGGAGACATAAGTGGTTTATATTTATTAAAATATTCAATGTATCATTTGACTAATATAATGCTAGTGCATTTGGAAGGTTAAAATATGTAAGTAAAAGACAAACAACGATCTAATTAAAGTGTATATGTTTATCTTATAAAATGTTTGATGTAAAGAATATATTGACAAATGGTAAATAATTTAGTTCTGCCCTAATCATGAGTTGATGCATTTTCCTAGGAATTTACAAAATTTAAAGCCAATTTTGGTAATGACAAAACCCTCCAATAATCCACTTCTGCAGAGATTGTCTAGTTCTACAGTGTACATGAAACCATGTAGGATTTCTACATGTGATATTCTTAGAATATTGTAGGAGAGAAATAGAGTGTCAATGAAAAGAAGTCACAGATTTTCTTTGTTCATATCATGCATTCCAAAAAAAGAAAAAACCCACTGGTAAGCAAAATTATTCAAATGTTTTTTAAGATTGTGATTGTAAGATTTGTTGGCCAAAAAGTCTAAATGGGTTTCAGAACTTGGATTTCTGGGCTACTTTTAGCTTACTGCCATAGAAGAAATAAGAAGTTTGAAGTTTTTATCATTGTGCTACAAATAGAAGCACTCAGACTTACTGTGAAAATGACTGCTATAACACATATCTGTGTTTTTAATGCATTCATAAAATGTGGTATTCTTTCTAGATGCAGAGCAAGTAATATACTTTAGAAATTCACAGTCCATGAAATATGTAATTCATTTCCAGATATTTTTGTCCTGTGTGTCATTAAGAACTCTTGAGGTTATGAACATCTTTATATAGCTTAACTCTTTTTCTACCAATGGAAAATCCCTTACTTTCTTTATATAACAACATTCTTTCTATCCATGTCATGTTATGATATCTTAGTTGCTGAAACCCCATGACCAAATTCAAGTCATCTAACAATGCATGAGAAAATCGTGCAAAATAGAGAGAGTACTGTCTCAAATCTATTTGTATTTTAAGTGCTTGCCACTTTTACTCATGATGACCATATTTCACCAGCACTCGTGCCCCCTGACAGACCACTGGTTAACTCTTTCATGTTATCATCTAGTATGAAGTAAATGCTGAGTGGACTAAATGTCTCAAAGCACTCGTACTGGAAACCTATTTATGGAGATATAATAGTCTCTCCATAGTTACTGCAAAGATGAAATGAAGGTCCATTGTAATCCTTTATGTTAACCCTCCCGCTCCCATATCACTGAAGTGTTAACAACTCCCATGATTTGAGTCTCATGTTTGGTGTGGAATCCTGGCCCCATTGAAGTCTCTGGGGTTGTGTGATAACATGAGATTCTCGGCTCTCTCTTTTTTGTCTCTTGGCCCTGGTGGTTATGGAAGAAAGCTTAAAAATATGAAAACAACAGACTCAAAAACAAAAGAATCAAATAAAAGAACACAAAACACATATTTTTAAAATCACACATTTTTAAGCCAATCCCATGATTTTTTGAATAGTTCGGATTGGCAATACCATCTTTGGCTAGCAAAACTAAGTTGATCCGAAGTCTAAAGAGGCATTTTCTGCCAAGCTTGGATTAAATGGTTTTTTGGGGGGCTCTGGGAGGGAGTTTGGGTGCAGGAGGATGTTCTGACCTGTGGCAGCAGGTTGGGGTGCGGGTCAGGGTGCAGGGTCTGGGAGGGAGTTTGGGTACAGGAGGAGGTTCGGACCTGAGGCAGTGGGTTGGGGTGCATGTGGGAGTGCGGGGTCTGGGATGGAGTTTGGGTACGGGAGGAGGTTCCGACTTGGGGCAGCAGGTTGGGGTGCAGGTGGGGGTGTGGGGTCTGAGGGAGTTAGGGTGTAGGAGGGGTTCCGACCTGGGGCAGGAGGTTCGGGGTGCGGGCTCTGGCTGGACGGCACTTACTTCAGGTGGCTCCCAGTCAGAGGTGCAACGTGGCTCCACGCCGCTCCTGGAAGAAGCTGGCAGGTCCAGCCCCTAGGCAGAGGTGTGGCCAGGTGGATCTGTGCAGTGCACGCTGCCCGCACCCTCAGGCGCCACCTCCGCAGCTCCCATTGGCCACAGTTCCTGGCCAATGGGAGCTGCAGAGCCAGCGGTCAGGGTGGGGGCAGCATGCGGAGCTTCCCGGGCCGCAGGGACATGCTAGCTGCTTCTGGGGAGACAACCGGACTTTTAATGGCCCGGTCAGCAGTGCTGAATAGAGCCGCCAGTGTCCCTGTTTACCAGGGAGATCCAGTTGAAAACTGGATGCCTGGCGACCCTACACCCAAAAGTTATCTTTTTCTGCAAAATTGATCAAGCTGTTTTTAAGTTAGTTTATATATGGAATTATTCAGCTGAAAGACAATAGTTAAGATTACAACCAGGGTTTCACAAGCAGTCCTGTATTTGTAACTTTGCGCAGGAAAAGGATTTTTCTTTGTTTTATTGGTTTTTTTATGACTTTCAGAGTATCTAGACTCTTTTTTTTGAAAGTGTGAAAGTAATTGGTGAAATCATTTTTGAAAGTGACTTTGCAGTGTTACTATAGGAGCTGTACTATGGCTTTTACCTACAGACCTGGGTGGCAGACAGCATGGAGGCCATCAGTCAAGTGAAAGCACCTGGAGGCATTGTGCAATCTCTACAGTGCAAAAGGAGCTAGCACGAGCACTGTGGATCTCCTAAGCTCCACATAGCTGGGAGAGACAATTTTATGAAGTATGAATGGTTTTGAATATTTATGTTCTTCCCCTCAATGCTTATTTCCAAACTTATAAATACCTAGGTGTTTTCTTTAATTGTAGTGTTCCTCAGTATGTTTACATACCAGCAATCTTAAGTTAAAGTTCATGGGCAAATTCTCAGCATTTTTAGCTCTGCAGAGACACTGATTTACACCAGCTGAGCATCTGGCCTAAAGAGATTCGTCAGTTAGATGCTATGTACAAAGTGTACCTTGAGGTGAATGCATTATACACAATTAATTGTAATCACATTTTATTAAACTGAGCAGGCCATCTACATTTGATTATGGAAAGTAAAAACAATTTGAATAGAATCATTACACGGAAGATCAAAATTAAAATTCTCAACTAAAAAAAAATGAGCTGCAGTTAAGGTTGAGAGTGCATGTCAGTATAAGGGTAAAGTAAACTTTCAAGGGTTTTATAGTTAATTTTTAAAAAGCAGTATTAGAAACCCAAGACAATCACATTTAAGATTAAGTTTAGCAGAAAGCCAAACATTTGAAAATCTGGGCCTGATTCTCTTCTCACACCTATGTTTATCATGCAAAAACATCATTGAAGCTAACAGAGTTAAACTGGTGCAAAAGTAATTTTATAGTACAATCAGGCCCACTGACTTCAATGGAGTACTTCTGATTTATACCAGTATTACTGAGATTTAGAGTTGGGTCCTTTGTTCAAAAAAAGTAAGAGAGATTCCTATGCTACCATAAAAAAAATCACATGCTATTACACAATTTCCACTGTATCTTCCCAAGTAACATCCTGTATTCAGCTATTTACAGAGAAGCAGCAAACACTTTATCTGTGAATCCTGCTTTCTTGGAACACCCTAAGGACTTTGCATCTTCCACTTCTGCTCTGAATAATACAACACTGTTTACCTTTTTATGAGGAAATGCCTTTCCAGCTACTCTGCACAACACCACCATTCAATAAAAAAGCAATATAACTCATACACATAAGTGACATTAACGTAATAAAGAGAAGAGGTCTTCAGAAACACATTTCTTCTCATCATTAGCTTGGTAGGTAATTTACTCATATTTGTTTTAATAAAACAAAACTAGTGGGGGGCGGGGGGGAGGAAGGGGAGATCTTCAAGAAGTGATACATCCTCCAAATTATAATATCATTTTAGGGGTTCTTTCAATATTATGCCTGCTTCCCACAGAAAAGTCCTTTCAGTATTATTACTCGTATTCCAGAGTAAGTTGACATTATTATTGCTACTATCTATTTATGTGGCAGTGCCCACGGTATGCTAGGCCCTTTTCACTCACAATGCAAAACATTGTCTCTGCCCCAAAGAGTGAAAATTATGGGCTGTATCCTGCACTCGTCTTTCATTACTTGTGCACATTTTTGCCTCCTGAATAATGATATTTCAGCTGCAAGTACTGCTACACATTAATGGGGGGGGGGGAACAGCTATCCTTATGCTTTCTCACATAAAAAGTAATATTCTATTATTTAAATACAGTTGATTACAGGTAAAAGAGATTATTTTATTTTTAAATAAAATAGCTGGGTGATTGAGATCAGCACATATTCCTCCTGAATGTTTCAATATGAGTACAATGATAAAGTCAAAAAGTTAAACTGAATAATAACTAACATTCCAAGTGCTCCATGAAGCATGCAATGTACCCATTATCTCATTTGCCATCCTTGTTATTTATAGGTACCTTAAGAGAATTCTGAGGGATTTAAGTGGATGACATTAGTGAGACACTCACACGCGTGTATAAAAGAAGGTAGAGCAAGACAGACATGCAGTATAAATGGATTTCTGACAATTCAAAAACTATTTACATTTTTATTGCAGAGCTTTGTGCAATTCACAAAGTACTTCTGGCCATTTTTTCTTAATGTGGTTTTTCTTTTTCAAGCCCTAAGTTCTATAAATAAAACAAGTGGCAGTATTTCTGATCTGCAAGACCCCATTTTCTTGCAGTATTTGGTTGATGGAAAAGATTAAAAGCCAACAGTCTAATGAGCTTAGTTCAATTACAATTCTTTTTTTTTTTTTGGCCTCTGATCAATGCACATACTTACTGACATTCGCTACATTTCTTATGAATCACTGACTTTATGAGATTCATTAGAAATATGGGGTCAAATTCATCTCTGGTGTAACTCTATTAACTTAATACTAGGGGTGGATTGTGACTGAGTAATGACTGATTGACTCTAGCCTAATGGTTCACCTACTACCTGAATGCAGATCTCCAGGGATTGTTTTTAAACTGTCAGTCACACCTGACATCTAAGCCATACTGAGAGGGAGTTCAGAAGCATGATGAGAAGAACTGGGGATGGAACATGAAGGCTTTTGTAATGAGACAATTCCTAAATCAGCATTGACTCATATGTTTAAATACTGCATGTGTCTTTAAAAACTGTTTATATCCCTCTGGGAGTGTAACATGGCACTCCGTATGCGTCATGGACTGAACTATCCCTGTTATCTGTAAAGGAAGTTCCAACCCTCTCCCCTCAACCAAGATTGAGGGCTTGTCTACACTTACAGTACCAGAGCAGCTGTGCCACTGCCAACAGGAGAGCTTCTCCCATCGGCATAGATACTCCATTCCCCTGAAGCCTACCTATCAGCAGAAGCCCACCTATCAACATAGCACTGTCTGCACTGGGGTATAACTACGTCTCTCGGGGTGGGCTTTACACACCCCAAGGGATGTAGTTATACCAACATAAGTTGGTAGGGTAGACCAAGCCTAAGATATAATGACAGGGCCCCGTGTTTTGGGAAGCTTGCCCTGCCACTGTCCTGTAGATAACCAGAAAATTTCAATCAGCAGGACTGTCAGGCCGATACATTTCACAAGTACTAAATCCTCACAGTTTTTTTTAAACTGAAGTATATGGTTATATGCAAATTATCTACATATATGTAAATCAGGTTATTAAATAATTAAATATCTTCCTTGACAGTAACAAAACATCCCTAATTTTTCTTTTTCAAAATTTTACCAGTGATTGAAGAGGGACCAGGGGAAAATGTGACTGACCTTAGAATAAGAGTGTTTGAGAGCTTATCGAATAGCAAAAAAGAAAAAAGCTCTTTAATGCAAATACCTAAAAACTCTTCCCATGTTTTGGGGGAGGGGAGGAGGCTTTTTGTTTTTTGTGTGTCTTTGTTTGTGAAAATAAATAGTATATTCTGTGCTTCTCTCCTGTGCCTGAGAAATGAGTTCATGCCATTGTGGTTGTCATTCCTGATAGGTGTTATTGCCATTCATACAGTACAGAAAGCACTAGAAAATAAACTGTAAAGTACAGTGCTACACTGGAAAGAGGTGTTATAGATGACCCCAATAGGTCACTTCTATCTCCAACTTCTATGGAGCCCGACTACACCTCTGTCCTACAATAGTAATTGCTTTCAGTATGAATTACTCTGAGCTTTAACACACTTTAGTTCCTCCAGATCTTGGGTATTGGTGGAATATATAATTCTGTTACAGGTTGTGTGCTTCTTGGCAGAGTGCACCCTTCAAGCATCCCATTTCAAATACTAGTTAAAAGTATTTAGTGACCTTTCACATCGCACCTATTGTGCTGTGAAATTGAGTGTGGAGGAACGCAGACTGCTGGCCTCATGATGCTGAGTAGAGGCAAGAACAGCAGCAACATGATACTATAGTAATTTTTTGGTCATCATTCTGAATTTGAACACCGGCTGTAAAACTGCTCTGACACATTGGCTAAATATTACCCATGTGTCACAACACATATTTGCATAAAACAGGATTTGTTTCAGGTTTGGGTCTGCTTTAAAAGTTAACCATAGGTACATAATTCATTTCTTTTATGAGAGGAGCCCTCAAAATTGATATCATGAATGCATGCTGTATGTGAGTACAACAGCATGGAAAGAGCAAATTTACACCTTTAATAGGAATCTTTGGTCAGGTATTTCTGTACAATTGCAGTACAACAGTGGCCCAATAGACAAATGTTAATAATAATTGTTTTGCACAGACATGTTCTGTGGGGGACGGGAGCGGGTGTACTAAAGATAGTTCCTCATTATGGAAGTTCTAGAACAATATATTCTGGCCGTATAGTGAGATGCTATGCCCATCACTGCAGAAGCTAGCAGCAGCAATAGGCATCATATGAAGTGTTCTCACAAGTTCTTCACACTGTTACAATCATATTTACCACACACACACAAAAAAGAGCAAAGGAATAAAAAGCACTTTCACTTTTTAGAGACCAAGGTGAGAAGCTTTCTGATATTCTTTTCTTCTGCCCCTCATTCTTGATTCTTTTTGAATCAGTATAAATACAAAGTACACCCAATGCACCATCAGATATTTATTTTACTAAATGTGGGTTATACTTTAATTCTGTAATATCTAATACTTACTGTGACCCAGGGACCCTTTGGTGCCAACTGGCAGAGAACACAGAGAGGGTGTGTGTGTCCTGTTTATGAATAAAGACAAAGTATTGAACTGGTATAACTTGGAGTGCAACCAGACACACTGAATTCTTCACCTAGGAGGCAAACTGACAGCATGCATGTCTCATGAAGGAAGAGTCACAGACTGCCTGGCTGTAAAGCTCTATAGGGATTTTGGGTGAGCAAATACTTGGTTCAACATGAGAGTATCTTGTTAACTCCAGGCTCTAGAATGCATGTTGTGATTTTATTTTATATGTAACCATTTATTTCCAATATTTCTATGTGGTACTACTTAAATCTCTATGATTTGTTAAATAAACCTACGTGCTCTGGGTTGAATGGAGTAGTGATTTGAAGTGCAACAGGTAACCTGGAGTGCACCGCTTCCTTGGAAGAAGTGGACTGGTGAATACTGAGAGTTGGACACTTCAAGAAGACACTTGGTGGACCCAACGGTTGGAGTTTGCCTATTGCCAACCTGTAGAGTGATAGTGGGGCCTGGAGCAGAGTGCTAGTGTTGCCTGTGGCTGGTGGAGTTGGGGAGTTGACCCAAGGCAGGCACAGACACTACTTCCTCACGCTAACAGAAGGTGTAGTGAGGGGCCTCAAAACCCTAGGGACCCTCTGGAAGCATCACACTTAGCACTTAAATAGCACTTTTCTTTGGTAGATTTCAAAGCATTTTACGATAATTTCAGAAATTTAGATTTTTTTATGCGTTCTGTAATTTATTTGAGAGAATTTACCAGTCTGTCTAGTGTAGTGGTCCCCAAACTTTTCACAGTCACACCCCTCCCACACTGGAGCCAGGACCAGGGCTGTGGCTCGCACTAAGACGACTTTAGTGAAGGGACACTGTCAAGGCTGTTGGCAGCTTTACTTTTAAAACGTCTCAGTAGTTTGGAAAGCACAGCCATCCTCTGAAGTGAGGGTTATAATTGTGACTAAAACAACTCTCACCTAGGAATTTGAATTTCTAATGCACAATACAACCCTTGATTTTAGATAACTGGAGACATTATCCCTTTAATCTTTTACTCTATTACATATTCACTCACCAACATTTCAAATAGTAACTTTAACATATGTTAATCCTCCCTTCTCTATTTACTTATTTATTGGTCAAGGACTGAGATTTTAAAGATGCACTCAACAATTTCAGAGATATGTACAATATAATTTACCAAGCTGCAGTGTTTACATTAACAACACCATGGGCAACTCCTGATGGTCCAAAGCACATGAATATCTGAATAGTGAAAGAATTATTAGGCCAAACACTGTGTTTTAAATGTCATCTTCTAATTCAGTGGTCCCCAACCTTTTTGTGGCCAGTAGTACATTCATGTTTTCAGAAGAGTGTGGTGGGCGCGAACAATTTTTCAAGGCTTATTTTGTATTTGAACATTAAATAATACAAAAAACATCATATTTAATATTACATAATATATGAATCCAGACAGAAGAGAGAAGCCGGAGAGAAGCCACGAGGACAGAGAACACCGGCGCCCGCAGCCCCGGAGTACTCTGTCCCCAGCAGGCGCGGGGCCCTGGCTTCTCTCACCTGCTGGGCACTAGGCGGGCCCCGCGCCTGCCGGGGCAGGGCCGGCTCTAGGTTTTTTGCCGCCCCAAGCAAAAAAATTTTTGGCTGCCCCCTACCCCAGCCCTGGGCTCTCCCTCCCCCACCTGCACCCAAATGCACATGGAAGACATAGGGACTAACCCTCAAACCTTGTACCCGGAAAGGGATGGGGAACTAGTAAAGAGGGTTCAGGCAGAGAAGTGGGTGTGGGGGAGCTTGGGGGCTCTACACTGGCAGAGAAGCGGGGTGTGATGTACTCGCAGAGGAGGGTGGAGGAGGAGAGGGGGTATCAGGAGGGTTGCGGGAGAAGAGGTGCAGGGGAAGCGGGAGGTGCGGGAAGAGAGGGCTGGGGGAGGGTACAAGGGGAAGGGGTTCGGCGAAGGAGCGATGGGGGGGAGGTACAAGTGAAGAGGCTGCGAGCGGGATGGGGGGTGCAAGGGCTGAGAGGGGCAGGCACTGACAGCTGCTTCCCCAGCCCCGTACAGGCAGAGCCGAGAGGACGGACACTGACCCCCCAGGTGCCCGAGCTGCGGGGGTCCCTGTTGTATCCACCAGGCAAAGTATTAACAACTTCAACAGAACTTTATTTACAGTGGAAGTCTCTTCTCCAAGCTGTAGCTGTACACTCTGTAACTCTCCCAGCCTCCTCAACTCCTCCCCCCTCCTTCCTGTTTCCTGTCCTTTCAGACTCCCAACAGCCAGTGCTCCCAGTTCTAATAATCACATGCAGCATCTAAACACAACATTCCCTCCTCTCTTAAGAAACTTTCCAAATTAAAATAAACATTGTTGTTCTAACCACAGGAACAAATATGAAACAAGACACTATACTGTTGGCAGGAATATTACACTGAAAACACTGTAGATACTACATAACATAGTCTTTAGTCCAGGCAGGTGGTCGTCTGAGTCTGACAGGCCCATCTCTCAAGCCCCGGTTCCAGTGCAATGTCTTGTTGTGTTGGTTCTACAATGAAGTCATCCAATGCAGACTGGGTGTTGGCATAATCTCCTCTTGGTGCATAGGCAGGTGCAAGATAAGAAGCATTCCATACCCGCCCATCAGAAAGTCGATAGGTGTAAGGTCCCTTCTTCTCTATGATTTTAAGAGGAGCTGTGAATTTATGGTTCCCTTTGCGTAAGATTCCAGGTTTTCGTATTCTAACAAAGGAACCACACTCAAACTTTGGTTCCTTAGCACCCCGCCGTTTGTCTGTGAAAGCCTTAGACTTTACTTGGTTCTGTTCAACTGTCTTTCTCTCAGCATTACTTAGTGTCCTTGAAGCAAATGCAACAGTCCTCTCTGTGTTGTCCTCATGAAGTTGTGTGAGGACAGCCCCAAGTCCATAATCAGAATCATCAGTAGTTACAATTGTGGGCAATGCGGGACTGAATAATGCAAGTACTGGACTATGTACAATCAAGTCTTTCACCCTTTTGAAACTAACTTGTGCATCCGTTGTCCACGCTAAGGTTGAACTTCTCCATAGTAATTCTCGTAACGGTTCAATGACAGAAGCATAATTGGGAATGAATTTTGCATACCAGGAGGTAAGACCCAAGAAGGAACGTAAGGAGCATTTGAAATTGCCAGATATGATCTGGATCAGGTTTTAGTCCAGCATATCACCGTCCTGGGGAGACTCAGAGCAGCAGCAGTGGCGGTAGCAGGACCCCTCCTCCCTCCCTGCATCCCGGGCCCCGCTTCCCTCCCTCCCCTGCTCCTCACACACTCCGGGAGCCCCTCTCACCGCCACAGCCCGGGCTCGGCTCCAGGGGACGATGCTCTGGCTCTGCAGCGGCCGGGCTCTGGCCAGGGCCGGCTCCCAGCTTTTTTGCCGCCCCAAGCAGCCCCGGAGTTCTCTGTCCCCGGCAGGCATGGGGCCGCAGCTTCTCTCCCCTGCTGGGCACTAGGCGGGCGCACATAAATGCCCCGGCGGGGGCCATGGCACCCGCGGGCACCGTGTTGGGGACCACTGCTCTAATTCGTACTCATTAGCAAGCAGGGACTTGACAAAGACAGGCAAAAGGTAGTGGTACCTTGTATCAAACCCAAAACCAACTTCACACTTTAGTTTCCAACCAGACTGAGCTAAGAAGTTTGGCCTCCAGAGGAGTCCAGACCAGGACCACCTTATCCCTGAGTTCACACCATATTAAATATGTACCTTTCAACAACTATCAAGGGAAAGAGGTGCCAGTACTTGGGGCTAAAATGGAGGGCAGGGGGTTGAACTGTTGGTTTGTTGCATGAGTTAGATTGCTCTAGCTAGGCATTGTGTTTAACACCATAATAATGCTCTGCTATTGGCCATCTTTCTACAAGCATATATGAGGACTCCCTCAGTGGTTAACTATAAGTATGTGGCATACGTAGCTATCATTCAGTATTCTCTTCACTGTGTCTTTATTAGGTGTAAGACATCTGCCTGCCTGACTACTGGGGGCTAGAGCTATGAGAAAAATTCAGGTTGGATACTCTTTCAGAGAGAGAAAGAGAGAGACAACCTGTTTTCTATCTCCTGATATTTGTTTTTTGTTTCCCTTAAACTAAAATAAATAAACTATGCTGAAATTATATGTTTTGCCCTTCTTGTACAGAAAACATACATAACCTCCCTACTTGTCATCATGTACCTGTCCTTTGCAGTACTGGTGTATTTCACCCCTCACTAGAACCAGCCAGTAGGAGGGTTGTTCTTGCCCCAAAGCGTTTAGAAAACAGATCAGACTTAATGGGCTATTTGGAACTCGTGTCCTGTAGCACATTTAAGAGGGACATTGTGCTATCCACACAGTGGAGGGAATCACTCATTACCTATAGCAACTAAGTGTAGCATGTCTCTGGTTCTCTTGGGAAACTAAATAGCTTTCCCAGTCCCTACATGGTTGACAACAGAAATGTGAAATTCCTGAGGGAAGTGATTCTGATCTAGTGTGTTTCATGCTGCTGCCAGCTACAGCAGAAATAGTGATCTGAGTCTTTCCCTTTGCATCTGTTGGTGTCAAAAAATAACTGGGAAAGCAGGGAAGACAATGGGAGAGAAGCAGGAGAAAAAGGATGGAGAGTAATGCTGGTCAAAACTTTTTAAAACTTTGACTAGCTTTGATAGTCTGTATGACTGTGTGTTCAGTTTTATTTTATTTATTTCCCAACTATGCTCACTGGCAGCTTGAAAGTGTGACAGGTGGTAGTTATATCCTTATATTCTGTTTCTTTGAAAGGAAGCATTTTTACAGCTCCCACTCCTGTGCTTGCCTCTGCCCACCGTACCTTAAAAAAAAAAAACTGTTCTGGCTTTGTGTCAACAACTTTAAAATATTTCAGAAGTGCTGAGCACCCACAACTCCCATTAGGAGTGTCCTGCCAAAAATTCTCCCTCACTCTAGCTCATGTTTCCTTTGAAAGTGAGAGCAAATAATTAAATTTTTTTAAGCCACTATCTAATTTAAGTTGTAGGCCTTTCAAATACTTCTCTTTCACTTTATTAAAATACCTGACAGACTAGGCCCAAGACTTTCTTAAATGACTGGTGATTTTGGGAAACCAACTTGAGACACCTTAAATGATCCAATTTTCAAAGAGTGGGTGCTGAGTATTTTCTGAAAAAATTAAGCTATTTCAAAGTGGGTATCCCAAAACTGAGGAACCCCAAATCACTTTTAAAAATCTTGGCCTGAAGCAACATAATGATAATGTGAAAGTAAAAAATGTAATGGAGCTACAACTGATCAACTGTACAACTTCTATTAGGATAAATTCTGCAGGATAACTAAAAACAACTGAGGAAAAGAGAATAGGAATAGACATTTTGTGCAGTTTATTTTCCCTGGTGATTTGTAGCCTGATGGCAAGGCTTGAAAGTAGTATCAATCAGTAAAGGTGGGTAGATGCTGGAGCAGGCACATGAAATTTTGATCATTAGCCTGAGTGTGCCCACCTAATTTATTTTCCTCTGCCTTCCATTGTTAGCTGCTTTGCCTCTTTCACCCCTGTTTAGTCCATGGATCTGCCCTGCCCCCTACCATTCTAGCACTTTCAAATCACAGACCTATTTCTTTCCTATTCAACTTTCCTTCGCTTCATACAATACAAGTATATATTTCCATTTCACTGCTGATTTCACACTCTCGCCTGAGTAATGGACTTCTTTACCTCCTGCCACCTTCCCACTTCACTACCCTGCTCTGCAAGAATTGCATCTAGGTCTCCTGGACTGGTCAATTGTTCCAGACACCAGCCCTGCAAACACTTGTGGAGAGACAAGACAATGCCTATTTTTCCACCTACCAATTAAATGGCTTTATTTAAAATTGCCAGAAAAACTTGTCAACCAATTACATGATCTTGTTAAATTTACCAATTACATTCATGCAAAAACACAAACTTCCTCCCAGTACCCCCAACACAAATGATGACATAACAGCATGAAAGAGAAAGTATTTGGAAAATAATGCTTTTATTTCTCTCAGTCACAAGTGCCAAAATGCCCTAGAAAGAAATACATCAGATGGAGAATATGCTGAAAATTAAAGTTAAATTAAATGGGCACTTGTATTAAAGCTGTCTATGTTACAAGTAAAAGCTTAGAATACTTTCAAAATCTAATTGACTTGTCACTGAGCTTAGACAATGAAAATGACATGATTTTTTAATAACCACTTTGTAGTCAGTTTCACATACAGGTCATCATGCCCTAGTGCAGTGGTACAATGGGTTGGAAACACTACTAGGGGGATGCTTAACAATAGGCTCCACTAAAACAAGACATTTAGTTCCCCACAGTAAATAATGGGGAAGGGTGAAAAGAACTCTCAGGATCCATGGTTCCTTCTATGGGGAGGTAACCCTGCCCCTGTGATGGAATAATATTGTGGAAATGCCTCGAAAAGGACCTCAGAGAGAATTCTTCCCACTTAGTTCCCTCCCATGAGAGAGGATGCTACTCTGACCCAGTTTTTAGTACTACTGATCGCATATTTAAAAATCTAAATATGCTGGATTTTTTTTACATTACTTATATCAGTCTTAGGTTTTGCAGAAATAAGCTTTTACAAAGACTAACTTCTCAGCCATCTCTGACTGGCAATGGCATTTCATGTTCTGAAAGGAGAGGAGCTAGGTGATTAGGAACCCAACTCAGAATCACTGTTCTTAGCTCTGCATTATCTTAAACCAATTTGATAGCGCACAGTCTGATTGCGGAATGCCACAGCATCAGCTTCAAATCTCAGTCAGGAAGACAAAAGCCCCTGTCTTCCTCATATCCAGAAGCCCCTCTGGAAGGTCATGCAAAAGAATTAGTACACTAGAGGTCAGCCTGTTACAACTGTGGATTCCCAAGAAGAGAATTTCTGCTGGATCAGATCCTAAATCAAGTACTAAAAATATCTCTGACAGGAATAAAATCGATGATTTTTAAAAAAGAGAAAAAAAAGTCAGCTTCCTAGAAAACCCTGTCTCCTTCTGCAACCACAGCAGCTTCCAACACTCTGTCAGCAGTGAAAACACAACAGCAAAAAGAGAAACAAAATCATATTTTCCTCCTATATTTCTGTGTCTTTTGTGGAGGTATGGATATGGTTAAGCAGCTTAAAACTATGTAGCCATAAAGAATTATAGGCATGGCCCAGAAATTGCCATCAATAAATTCAGTCACTTTCCTAGTCTATAGCATCACATTATACAGCTAAGGGGTGGGGTTGGGGGAAGAGGGGAGAGTATTATTTCCCTCAATACATTCTTCTAAAGTACAGGGATATTTATAGTAAAAACTGGATTACTGGAATTTTTTTTTAAATTGCTCCTTTAACCATTTATTTTTAGATTGTTCTATATTTTCTCTCTTCGTCACAGCATTTCCTTCCATTTCCTGAAAAGGTCAAGGGTCCAGTGAGAGTCAATCTGCTGGGAATTTGGGTACCAGAAGCAGAGAATATAGGTGGTGCCCCATTTGCTGTGCAGAGGCTCTGCAGCAAGGCAGGGGAAGGAGAAGGGAGGGACAAAAGCCATCTAATTTTGGGTAGCTGTTTAGGTACTGAGTGGGATTCTTGAATGTGCACTGGGAGAGCAGTGGGGCCACTTTTCAAAACTAGTAGGGAGCTAGGGAAAGCCTTTAAGTCTCTGACCTGGGACAGCTGCCAAAAGCTGGTGACTATCCACAGAGGCAGATGGAACATGCTCCCTGGCTTGCTCTTATTTTATAGCTGCCAAGAGATTTGTATTGAGGACAGGGAAGTCATCAGTGGAAAAGGAAGGTGAGAAAAAATAATATATGGAGATAGTTCCCAACTCACAATGGTGATGTTGTCTTTTACAGTCCAAACGGAAATAGGGCTGTAGTGTTTTGTGGGCACAAAAGTTTCCTGTGCATTTTTGTGGGAAAACCTATTGTGTCCTGCTTTGAAAATAGTATTTTATGTTAGCAGATTACTCTGCATCTGGACATGCTTCCATCTCTAGTGTTGGAAACTTCACACAATTTTTCAAATAGTCTGCTATTATTTTATTCGTCGGTTGCTTTTTTTTTTTTTTAAAGGTCTGATGTTTTCCATCACTTCCCCTTTCCTGTGGCAATATTACCCCCATCAACCCTCTCATCCACAAGTTATGGTGAAAAAAGTACAGATGATGATGTCTGAGTGGTGCAGAATACAATGATAACTCAGGTCAGCTCAACTTAGAAAGAGCTACTGGAAAAACATAAGTAAAATGTTCAGTGAAACAGATGAGCTGTGTTACCACCATTCAAAAGATGATTAGTAAGTTTTTAAAAAATGCAGATATAGTCAGCTTTCTTGAGCAGCCAGCACACATTAGTAAACTGTTTTCTCTAGCCATGTGATTTTCTCATTTACTTGACCTTGACAATACCATGAAACTGGTGTTTGGATTTTCCCTGTCCAATGTCATTTCATGCACAATTTATCAGGGACAGAAGGGGAAAGAGAGAGATCATGCTGAGATGTTTGGGGACCCAAACAACAAAAACAGAGATTAACAAAAAAAAAGATCATTTAAAATTTTAGATAAACCCACAAAATCAAGTATTTTCACAGTTAAGAATTAATCCTCTAATACTCACAATGAGGATTTGTACTGGGTTATGGTTTTTTTAATGTTCTTCCAGCTTTTTCCTTGCAACCTTAATATTCCTTGAATGTAGTTCTTGTGTGTGTGTTATACCTTGGTGATAGGAAGGGGATAATTGGTTATTTTATTGTTGTGGGGCTGCGTATTTACTTAATTATTATAAGTACTGGAGGTTTTGTAGTTCCTTAATTAAAGCATAAATATGCAGCATGTAATGAATGGGACAGTTAGAATAATATCCTATCTCCTAGAATGGACCTTGAAAGGTTATCGAGTCCAGCCCCCTGCCTTCACTAGCAGGACCAAGTACTGATTTTGCCCCAGATCCCTAAGTGGCCCCCTCAAGGATTGAACTCACAAGCCTGGGTTTAGTAGGCCAATGCTCAAACCACTGAGCTATCACTCCCCGCCATGTGCAATAGGATCACGAAACCCCATGCTTAACCTTGTGAAGTGAATTCACTATCTAAGCCACTGCAACACATTACAAGCAATTTTTGGTGGTGTTCCAAAGCACCAAAGGTCATTATTCCACATTATGGTCTAACAGTCTGAAATGTCTCGCTTTAAAAAACAGAAGTTTTTGAGTCATAAGAACACAAATATAGTAGAAGTGTGAAAAATAATAACAGTTTTTCTGTTGCAATTCTGTCCCTCAGAAAAAGCTTATCGATTTTTAATTTTCTGGAAACATTAGTTTACAAATATACTCCATATTCTACCCCGATTGCATGCATGGATCTGCCATTGATATCAAAGAGTTTTGCCAAACGATTGAAGGTGTAGTACGGCACAACTGAGACCTTATGGACTATATTAAAACAAAGAAACGGTCACACATAATGTACAAGCAACTGCATGCACAGATCAAGTAACTGTATGTGTATATGGCCAATTCTGGTCATTTTTCTGTACTCAGCTACTATATTTGCACATAAAGTTGTGCCAAATAAGCATGAAATTGTGCACACATTTTGCACGTGAAATTGTATAACCAAAGCTTTAATAAAATTGGTCCTACGATATTCATTATTTTCAAAGTTACATGCATGCCACCTTACTGACTTGCAAACTCATTGTTGAGTGTAAAGTGGTCAAGTTCTTCCCTGAGATACACAGACACTACTGTATGGCGACTAGCAACTGTGTATATGGAGGGAGAACAAGACTAAGTTAAATTTTAAAAGGTGATGCTTTTTGTGCACACACAACCATTTATGCATGCAAAAATCTCTGTTTCATTGTGTAGAGCAGGTACTTTTGCATGGAATAACTCAGTTTACAAATACAAATAATCATCTGCACGTGCAAATGACAGAACTTGCATACTTAAACAAGCATCAGTGCACAAATGAGTATCCCTTTAAAACTGTGACCTTCACTATATGCAAAATTTATCCCAGGGAAATGTTTACCGTAACATGCTCATATATACACATCCTTAACTATTAGGTCATTAATATTCACTATAATATGAGAAAAGTACTTAGGTTACTGTTGTGTTACAACCATGACACAGATATGATATAACAGGAACTGGTTCAGATGGTGAGCAACGTATTCAGAATAACACGTAGGGTTGCCAATTTTGGTTGGATGTATTCCTGGAGATTTCATCACATGACATAATCTTTAGTTAAAGATTAATCTTTAATTCCTGGAGACTACAGGCCAATCCTGGAGGGCTGGCAACCCTAAAATGGGGAGGGCTGATGTTGGCAACAGTAGAAGATGTGTGTGGGAGTGAGAAAATATGCTAACAAACTGACTCACTCAGGAGGGAAAACAAAGCTGACGTAAGTAACAGGAAATTAGGGAACATTCGGAAGCTGAAGGTGATTTAGTTGATACGTTGACATTTCAATGGAGAAAGCTTCTTGGACAGGAGATGGCAATTACACTCTTGTCCATTTTTGCTAGATTCATGTAACTACATTTTCAAAATACTGTATGTTACTTGTATGTGTACATATGATGTACATTCTTGTTTAACATTATATATATTCAGACAAGATATTTTGCACATTTGAAGGCACAGTTTACTCTACCATATACAGGTAGGCCTCCGTTTCTAGTGGGACCTCTGAACTTAATTGGGAATGTTCCAGTTGGGAAGATCCTGTGCGCTGCAATCTAGCCTTAGAGACTGCAACTCCCATGATGTCTTGGGGAAAGAGGAGAGACTACCTCTTCCAGGGAGAATAGGCAGTGGACTCCATTTTGGAAGAGGAACAAGATTGCTGGTGTGGAGCTCTGTCTAGAGTCCAGACCAGGAGCTGCTGCTAACTGCTGCTGAGAGCGGCCTGGGGCTTTGATCGAGCAGAGAGCTTCAGAGGTGGTTGGTGGCTTCACTGGAGCCAGAGGAAAGACTGTTGCTCTGTCTGGAGCTGCAGTGAAGGAACTGTGAGTAACCCCCACTCTCATTTGGGAAAATACTTGCAAGGGAAGAGGCACAGCAGAGAGTCTGAGTCTGAGGAGAGGCAGAGTGATCTTCCCATCGAACCAGGACCCAGAGCTGCTGACCTTTGGTGGGGCCAACTCCTATCTTCAGTTGGGTTGTGCAGCTTGTTGCCTTGGCTGGACTGATACACAGAACCAACAGAGTGTTGTCTCCAGCTGCACAACTTCCAGCACGCCCACGCAAGCGTCTAGGACTCTGAAATCCAGAGGGGTGTACACTCCAGGGTGGGGTAAATGGTGGCAGTGTAAATGCCAGTTAGATACGTTTCATTTATTACTGTATATTATATTTGTTAATTGATTTTTTTCAACAGCCCCCTGTGGATTTAAATTAGTAGTGACATTTAATCTTAGTCTGTTATACCCTGGTTAAGTAAAGGTGTGTTAACTCTAATTTAAGTAGATTGGATGTATAATTTATTTATAATTGGTATTTTTGAGATAGACCCATGGCCGCCACAGGTTATTATTAGAATAGGTTTATTCCTGGAGGTTCCCAAAGCACACCATTGAGTGTGTACAAGGGCCAGCCAGATGGAAGCACCACCAATTATAAATTATTTTAGGAGAAAAGGGACTACAGCAGAGGGGTGGATAAAGGATTCCCACCTATCCAATATCACCACTGGGATACTCAGGATCTTCTTTAATGTAAACAACACTAGACGCCCAGGCACACAGGTGAGTGTTGCCTGCCACCGAGTAACCCAGGGAGGACGGGGAGGTTACATACAGAACCAGAGACATACAACATTTTAAAAACATGCATTCATGCTTAATTAATGACCTGTTTTGTACCATCCAAATGAGTTTAAAAAGTGACACACATTGTCATACAAATATAACTTTCATAGAGAAATAGTATATACAAGTATACTAGCCCAGAGAAGGTCACATAAATGAAAACCTCAGCTAAAAACAGTTAGATTTCATTAAAGCATATTTATTACAGTAGGAATGACTCTAATCACTCATTCTTACTTCAATATTGCCTCTAGAAGAGGGATATCGAATGTCCTGCCCCTGAGCCAAACACAGCTCTTAGCACAATTTTACCCATCTCAAACACAGCAGCACTGATGCTTAGGAAAGTAGACAATTCAAAAGTGGCTGTGGGGACTCGGCTTTTTTAAAGTCTGGTGAGGTCACTAGTGACACTGGAACAATGGAGAGGGAGGGCCTGTGCTGCTGAGAAGAGGGTTGGGTCTGGGAATCCTGCATATTGCGAGTACCACCATTTTCCACTTCCCTTTACCAGAAACTACCCACTCTCCTTTAGGTAGGCTTATCAGTGATATCTGCTGTTCATTCAGCCCAGGAAGTAGCAGGGGTGTGAACCATGTGTCTAGCAGAGATTAGAGTGGTGATGGGAACATGCTTTTGCAGAGCCTAGGGTAGAAGCAACTGTTGACAACAGTTAAAAGACAACCTCTTGAAACTGCCATAGTGGGAGCTAAGAAAAGAGAGGACAATTCACGTCAAAAAGAGAAGGGAGAGGGAAATGTGGTAGGACATGGAGACAGACAACATGTTGGGAGAAACTGGGACCTAAGGGTAGCCATTTTAACTATACCTGACCTCAGTGCAATTTATTGAGGACAAATACAGCAATCCTAAGGACAAGCCACCTCATCTGAAGACACTGGTATACTCAGTGAATCTTGATGTGTAGTAGGGGAAATCTGGAGAGTCAGCAGGAGCCAGATAAAGTTTTAAGCAGTAGGCTTAATTGAACAAAATATCAGTTTAAAGGTGACATCCTAAAGAGAGCTTAGTTGATCTTGTATGATTATTTTCCTGTTGCTATCTATCTTCATGATAATAATATTAACGTAGTCTGCTCAAAAACATTTCACATGTAAATAAGGGTAAAAACAAATTTCACTTTTCATAAATAGTGAGTGACGCAAATTTTTTTCATTTTTTCAAACTGATTTACAGTTCTTTTCACTAAACAAGCAAACTTCCGTCATTGTCATAATAATCTGGACAATAGATGCTCCCTCCCTGAGAGGTACAAATCTGTTTTTTAATGAGCACGGATAACTTGGACTCCATTCTTTTAAAACATAAGGCAGGGGTGGCCAACCTGAGCCTGAGAAGGAGCCAGAATTTACCAATGTACATTGCCAAAAAGCCACAGTAATACATCAGCAGCCCCCATCAGCTCCATCCCCCCACTCCCAGCGCCTCCTGCCCACTGGCAACCCCGCCGATCAGCATCTCCCCCTCCCTCCCCGCACCTCCTGACCAACTGTTTCATGACGTGCAGGAGGCTCGGGGGGGGGGGGGAGGGAGCGAGGGCATGGCAGGCTCAGGGGAGGGGGTGGAAAGGGGTGTAGTTGGGCGCAGGGTCCGGGGCAGAGCCAGGGGTTGAGCAGTGAGCACCCCCAGGCACCTGTAGCTCCAGCCCCGGAGTCAGTGCCTATACAAGGAGCCACATATTAACGTCTGAAGAGCCACATGTGGCTCCGGAGCCACAGGTTGGCCACCCCTGACATAAAGTGAGATTTTATTGAAACTTATTCCCTCTGCCATACACATCTCCAAATCAGGAAAGCAGAAAATAACATATATGAATTGTATGATCATTTTGAGTGGAATAATAAGAAAGTTGTCTCTGTTATATTAAAAGTAATTAAACAATACAAAACTAAACAAACTCCAAATTATTTGGAAAATGTTCACATATTTTGAATGAACAGAGCTACTTACAGTATTATGGGAAGGAATGAGGAAATTGAATTTGGGAGGCCATAATGAGGAGTAATATTGGAAATGATGAGTTGTTATTAAATTTGTATCATTTGTGGCAAGTTCACATTCAGTTCTGCAGAACATTGTGATGGACTGGTACATAGTTATTTGTGAAAAGTATAATCTCTATTTATAAACATATATGAATGTTTCAAAAATAACAGCATAAACTATTAAAACAAACAAGACATGGGAAGTAGACATTATAGAATAACCATTGAGTACAACTGATATATTTGTGTTACTCAATAAAAATTGGTAAAAGAGGTGAGGGGGAAAGAAGAGTAATTGTTGACAGTAATTGATGTACAAGAAAAAATAAATATGCAAGTTGTACTGCCATGGAAAGTGTGAAGATCTGGCACAGCTTGTGAGTGAAGGAATTTTGAAAAATCTCCAATAGACAGAAGGAGATTTCAGACAGACTGGGGAAAAATAAAGATTATGGGGCAGACTTCAATGAAACTATGACAATACGCAACAGATGACAATCTGTCCCTTCACTTTTGGGAGAAGTCAGACAATAAACTAGCAAATCATTTCTGGATGTCTGGCGTCTGATAGCTCACCTATTTAGTGCATCATGCTACATTTTGACAGGGCAGAACACTACGAAGATGAATTAAATAAGAATAAAAACGGACCTGTATTTCTTTAGGTGATTTCTGTTATTTCAAGTTATATGTAATTATCCAGTACATTTACCATGAAGTTACAAGCACAGAACAGAAGTACTCCCATTAAGTGAAAAAATAACACCAAATTTAATAAAAGCTACTCTTCAGAAGCTAAAACTGAAGTAACATAGATATTTGGGCATTTCCTTGTAAAGGGCCCTTTTAGCTTCAGGAAAAAAATTATGGAAACCAAAGGAAGACAATGAAAAGCCTTGCAATATAAATTGCACACAGAGACAATGAATGTTTATACCAAAATCCAAAGTTAGACTGTACAGAGACCCCTCGAGATCATCCTTTGTGCTGGGGTAATCATTTTATTTGGGTTATATGTGGACAGCGCACATGCACTTTATTGTTCAATAATTATGTACCCTTCATTCATCCCTAACAGAAATACAAACAATAAATGATGCAAGTGCTAAAGGGCTATGAAACTAACTTACAGTGATGGTGGGCTTCCCTCCCTCCCCCATCACACGCCTTTGTTAAATTAATATAAGCATTTCTCAGAAGTGTTAGGGGGGAGAAAAGTTGCTGGTTGTTTAAACAATTTTAATGAAGGTCTAACCTTTTTACATTAAACATCTGTTCCCTTCATTTACTTTCTGGCAGCAGTTCATAAATTTTCTGCAGCGGACACAGCTTAATGAATATATACCAGATTATTTAAATGAATGGTGGTGTTACTGTGTTCTTTGAATAGATTTCTCTAAAAAGCAAGCATAAAATTACTTTCCCAATTGGGATGCTTTAACATATTTTAAGAAAAACATACATAATCACTGTCACACAAGCACAAGCCTTAGTTGCCTTAAAATTCCAACATTTTTAAACGCTTGTATAATTTATAGTAATTATAATTTAAATAGTTATCATTTTGTAGGAATGTAATGTCAGCACAGTGGATTGATTTCTCCTCCCCCCCCACGCATCCCCCCAACCGAATGTACTATCAGTTTATCACAAGTAGATCTTTTTCATACAGGAAAGGGTCAATTGTTCTGCTTCTCAGCCTTACTGTAGGGAGGAAGGAAGGGATATAAATAATAATACAAGATATTCAAATAGCCTTTTACAACACCTTTTTTCCCCCAAAGGATCCCAAAGGGCTTATCAAACATGTAATTAATCCATTTATTCCCCTTTGAGGTAGGAATTTAAATCCATTTTACAGCTGGGTAAAATGAGACAGGATAAGTGACTTGCCTAATATGATTCAGTATCAAAAGCTGGCTATAGGATTATGAATCTTTCATCATAGTCCCCTGTTCTAACCACTCAATTATACATATAATTTTATTTCTAACTGTGATAAGAGTGCTGATTCTATTCAAAGAGGTAAACTTACTACAGGAATGTTATGCTTTAGAAGTCAATCTATATTTTATTTAATGGCTCTTATTTCTCCTCATGTATTGGTTCCAATATAGATAATAGCACACTCTGGACTTGTCAATACAAATCCTATGTGAAGTATTATTATTTTAGAACTTATACTCAGTTTATTCTCCAGCACTGAATATCTTACTTATTAAAGTAAAAAAAAAAAAATCCTTCAATTGCTGTACGTTTTAAATCTAAACATAAGCCCCAATTCTGCAAACACTCATGCATGTGCTTAACTTTAAGCTCATGAGCAGATCTTTGCAGGATCAGGGCCTTAAAAACCAGCTATCTTATTTAATATTTTAAAAAATTGCCACTGGCAATTCTATGGTCTTTGTCATTTGTAACCATTTTAACTTTATGTTCTTTGCAAAATCTCTTCTGTTGCTTTGTCTGAAGGCACTACAGAGATGCAAGATAGTATTGAACTGCATTGTAGTATTAGCGGGCTGTAATATCAGTGATTATTGTTGTTTTAATATATAAATTACCAATCAAAATTCAGCTCTGATCCAAAAATGTTATTTCTGGTGTACAAACTAAGCATAAGATTCTAAATTATGTGTCTCTCTTCCTCAACCACATTCAGAGTGATTTGCCTGAGTAAATATATGGTTTAATTAAATGTGGTTTACCACAACTGGCAGTCTCATTTTGAGGAAAAAGGCTAAGGACATAATAATATGTGTATTCACTTATATGAGGAAATTCAGCAACACACTGGAGTGGGTTTTCCAAGGCTTACAGGAGTCTCTTGATAAAAATCTGGCTCTAAAGTGAAGGATGAGTTTAGATGATCTCCCTTGCTCTGTTGGTGCTTCCCCCTCATTCCTGAATACTGCTAAATCATCCCTAATGGAAATGACTTACTCCTGCAGCTCTTAAAATTACTTCTGCTGTTTCATGTACCACATGCTGGTTAATAAGATGACAGAACTCCATGCTTGGAAAACTAACCTGGCTCTTTATTAAAAGAATTATTAACAGAGAACTGCAGCCAGCATTCTAGCCATGTGCACACAGACTGAATTCCTGGTGCCTCCTCCAAATTTTCTCATCTTTATCCCCTATGGTCAGCTGTGTATACAGACTCCACTCTTGCTTCCATGGCTTCCATGTTTGTGCAACGTTTTTTTTCTGGAAATCCAGCATTCCTGGTGGTCTGAGTCCCTCAGTGTTGCCTGTTTACTTTATTTCTAAGTGCAGCTTTATTTGCCTGCTAATCTTGTACTCTACCTTGCTGTGGGTCTCACTAGACTGACCAGAGCCACTCTGTTTTATATATCGCATGGTGGGTAATAACACGAAAGGACTCCATGCTTGTACAACTGATTGTATTTTGAGTGGCTTCACCTCACTTCGTACTTCCCTCAAATTGAAAAGTCGTATCAGAATTAGTCTACTACTTTACATGCATAATTAGCCAATACCTACTGTATTGATTAGTTTTATGATTATGTTTGAACAGATACAAAAAAAAATCTGTAAAAGAGTGTCAAATATGATCAAGTGTATCCATTTTAGCCTATCTAATGAATGCTACTAATTCAGATTTTGCTATTTCCAAAAATCATTGTTTCCATTGTCACTACTAGATGCCTTATATCTCGGATTCTCTTTGTAAAGTATGTTACATACTATGCCTTTCCTTTCAACTACTTATTTTAGGAGAATTTTGCTTTGTCTATACTACCCAGCTTTTAGCGACACAGCCATGTCGCTAAAAGTCGGACACTGTAGCCACTGTTTGTCAGCTCTTTTGCCATCAAAATACTTCCATCCCCAACAAGCGGCATTTGCGTTGTTGTCAGGAGAGCGCATCTGCTAACAATGTGCTGTTCACACTGGCACTTGGCGTGGCAAAACTTTTTTGTCTTTCAAGGTTTTGTTTTTTTTAAAACACCTCTGAATGACAAAAGTTTTGTCATTCAATTGCCAGTGTAGACATAGCCTTAGATTGGCCTGTGAGTAAAGAAGAAAGAAAAAGACAATAGTCTTGAGGATAGTGTTCTTTAAACTGTTCATATGACCTAATACTACATGAAGCTAAAATCCTCATTAATGACAATGGAAGTAAACATTGAAACAGGATCATAATAATTAGCTATTAAATAGCCCACAGGCAGGAATTCAGACAGCTCTTAGAAAGCTCATAAGATTAACTCATTGCAACTTATTTTCCACTTAAGTTTTTAGGTGGGGAGCATGCCCTGTGACGTATTCGGTACTATATATTAGATTATATGGATAAGAGAACTGACAGCAAACTCTACATTCTGAAATCTATCGGAACTTAATCTCAAAGTTGCTAGTGCTCCAGAAGTGTTTGGGGGGCTTTGTTTGGCAAAATTTAAGTTTTTTCATGGAATAAACTAAGAAACTGTGTATCGTATATTGTTCTACTTTGCTTTTATGCTGGAGGTTACCTTATTTATAAAAAATAAGACCAAATACAACTCCTTCCTGATGAGAAATAAACATAAAAGTTATTTATTTATCTTTTATCCAATTATGTTTTTGACATTAGTAAACTCTCCCCACAATTTACTCCATTTTCCTAAGTGGAATCATGTTTTCTCAGCTTGATTAGCTCATTTTTGTTTTTAATGGACTCTCTTGGTATTACAAAGAAAATTACAGGAACACGTCCTTTCCAGTAAATGTTTAACCCCTTAGCCTGATGCTCTTTAATCCTCTAATGTATATTTCAGACTTTGAGAGGGTTTCAAAACCTCTGCTATCTATGCTCAGCAAGATAGAGGGGTAGGGTAGAGAAAATACTTCACGGATTTATTTTCATAGCAATAAAAGTTCTCTATCCAAAGCATATATTTTGTTTTTTTAAAGGGATTTGTTTCCAGACTCCCAAACAACTTTTAGACTACTTCTCATTTCCCATCTAAAACAAGGGAAACATTTCAAGGGTGCACCTCTGGCAGATCTCTCTCTCACACTTCTCTCTCCATGCCACAAACGCACACATGTTTGCTGCTGTTTGAAAAGGAACCTCGGTCAATGGGATTGCAAATCTTGTCAGACTACCACTCTTCGCTCAAAGACATTTTAAGGTATGGGACACTTCTGTAATGGAATAGCTCATAGCTATGAACACGTTATGCTACCTTGGCTCCTTTTTTCAAAATTTCCAAAGGAGGCAACCATGGTAGCTCAGAGAACACCCCAGAAATCATATACACCTCTACCTCGATATAACGCTGTCCTCGGGAGCCAAAAAATCTTACTGCGTTATAGGTGAAACCGCGTTACATTGAACTCGCTTTGATCCACTGGAGTGCGCAGCCCCACCCACCCGGAGCACTGCTTTACCGCGTTATATCCGAATTCGTGTTATATCAGGTAGCGTTATATCGAGATAGCGGTGTATTTTGTACAAAAGTTGTCAGGATAAATTGCCTAGAATTATCTCTATTGAGCTAAAGGGTGCAGAACTGCTGCAGATACACTCTGCAGATAAGGGCATGTTGCAGCGATTTCATCAGACCCTGTCGATGGTGGCATGGAGGTTGGCTGTGGAGGCATAGTCAATTGGTGTATACCTGTACTGATCTACTAGCCACATAAGACAGATGATTTAAGCCTAAAAACTTGAGAGTTGTTTAAGCAACAGATTTGACTTGCAGAACTTCAGTTAAGTGAGATGAAGATCCAGGGCTTTGTTCTGCTGTTACAATGGTGTCAATCTGCACTAACACCATTTGCACCAGAAGAAAAGACAGCTGATTTTATCTGTGATGCCAATAAAAATATTTATTTGAATTCTCAAGTTAAACAGGCAACGGTTAGGGCTGACAAGATCCCACATCAAAGTGCAGATTACCTAAATTATTGGGGGACCCAAATCATCCTAAATACATCTTTTAATCTGACCTTTAAACAGCTAATCCTTATGTCAGTGGTTCTCAACCAGGGGTACGCATATCCCTGGGGGTACACAGAGGTCTGATATTTGCCTACTTTTACAACAGGCAACATAAAAAGCACTAGCGAAGTCAGTACAAACCAAAATTTCATACAATGACTTGTTTATACTGCTCTATATACTATACATTGAAATTTAAGTACAATATTCATATTCAAATTATTTTATTTTATAATTATATGGTAAAAATTAGAATGTCAGCAATTTTTCAGTAACAGTGTGCTGTGACACTTTTGTCTTTTTATGTCTGATTTTGTAAGCAAGTAGTTTTTAAGTGAGGTGAAACTTGAGGTACATGAGAGAAATCAGACTCCTGAAAGGGTTACAGTAGTCTGGAAAGGTTGAGAGCCACTGTCTTATGTGACTGAATTCTTATTTTTCTAATCTGGTGATTTACATGTGAATTGTTTGCTATCAGATATCACTACTTCCGTTGATTCCTGAGAAAATTGGTAAGAATTTAATGTATACTTGCACTGATGAAAGAGGTTAATAGAAATTTTAATAAAAGTCCAGCCTTGTCAGTATTAGATTTTAGACGTCTGAAACAACATAGAGCTTCATCAATAAACTGCATAATTTTGGGATGCAATCCACTGGAATGTAGACAGTGGTGTTAAATCAGTTACAAGAGGACTCCGCTAATGTTCCATGACCGTGTCTCAGTCAAATTAACTGTTTAGAAATAGGAAGGTGCAGTACACCAAACAGAGTATGTTTGTGTGTTTATCTATATCTATTGAACATTAATTTTGTTTTACCTCGATTCTTGAGAGAGTCAGAAATAACCCAATCTCTTAGACTAAGTGGCACTGAAAGCAAGAAAAATGGTAACAACAAATAATGCATACAGGTTTTTAATTTGATATTAAATTTTAATTTAGGAATTTTTGAAGGACTAGCAGTAATATAGCGAAAATTGCTTATAGCATAAAACACTTATTTTCAAACTTACAAATCAGTTGAAAAAATGTTTTAATACAATTTAGCCTTTATTATTCATTAGTTCCCTGTAATTACACTTCCACTAATTAAGGCTTTCATAGTTTTGGTTTCCTATCAAGCTCAACCTATTCTCCATCAATATATTTAACCGTGAGCTGTCAGAACTAACAACTCTACCCTCATTTAGCCTTATATAAAAGGGCATTGACTACTCCCCAGATCTCACTACAATTAAATATAGTAATGGGAAAGCTAGATATTATAATGTGAAGCAAATTAGTTTTTGCTTCAGTGACAACATGTACTTGTGAATTCTGTACAGATTTTTCAAACTGCAAAACAGTCACTGAGAATTCCTTCACAAACATAGGACATACACAATTTCAAGTCTGAAGCATTTGGAGTTTACCAATGGTGTTTTATTTGTATCTCCAATAAGGTCAATCAATGAGAATAAAATATTATTATTTAAAGGAATTGTTAATAGTTTTATTAGTACACCAGTGTGCATATAATTAAGCATCACTTCACTCTGATGGAACTTCCTTTAATTCCTAGATATGGCAGCTGTTATTCCCTTTCTGCATTTAATAAGATAGCAAGATCTAAAGGGTAAAAAGGACAGTCTGGAGATGTAATCATTAGGGATTTTTGTATGTGCTTATTTTTGAAATCCAAATTTCAATCCAGAAAAAGCAATTTTATTACTATTAAGTTAACAAAGGAGCTATAGACAGAAATCTCAGTCATATCACAAGTTAGCTTTAAGAATAAATGTGGTACAAAGCAAAGTAAAGCAGCAGCATTTCTAGAGGAGTTGAAAGGAGTCATGTTGTCCTTATATGTACTGTACGCAGTATACATAATTCTTTAACTTGACATGCTGAAATGTAATTTATTTTTTGACTAAGGACTTATCTATTCTAGTGAAAAGAGCATTTCTAGTTATACAATATTTCATGCGCTGAATTATTCTTATTATGTATTCAGTATACCTAGAGTATATAACTAGTTTCAAAAACACTCTGGATTCTAAAGGCAGAATATTATTGACCCAGTTCTGCTCTCAGAAGACAATAGAGTTGTGCAGCTTAGTCTAAGAGCTTATTATTCTATTTTGATCTTTTTGGCATTATGAGTATATGAGAATCTTGAACAGGCCACATACCTATTCCCCTGCTCAAACAGGAAACTCCATAAAAGATGACTATTTCCCATCTTTCTCAGATAAACAAAGTGATACCATGCGTCACGCTAAGGCTCATCTACACTTGGAGTGGGGGAGTGATTTGCAGCTTGAGTAGACATAGTCACGCTAGCTTTCATCGAGCTGGCACACTAAAAAAGTACTGTAACGACAGTAGCACAGGCAGTGGCAAGTGGCACAGGCTAGCCACCCTGCATACGTATATAGGGGATCCAGGAGGGTTTGTACTCAGGGCGGCTAGCCCCTGTTACCCCTCAATGCTGCCTGTGCTACCATGGCTACACTACTATTTTTATCAAGCTCGCTCAGTGAGAGCTAGCGCGAGAATGTCTACTCCAGCTGGGAATCATACCCGCTATCGTAGATGTAGCTTAGGAGGCTATGACACGAATTTTTCCATGCTTCTCCCCAACCCTACAGCTACAGAAGGCCCTGGATACAGAGGAATTGGTGTGGTTTTGCTGCATAAGGGGGAAGGATTTAGGGAGTTTGGGAAGTCCGCACCCCCCCCAACAAACATCCCATTTACAATGGACCTGTGGTCTTCAAGGGTTCCTTCCCTCAACCCCAGTATACGGATTTGGGCAAGAGATAGTTTGTGGAAGGACAAGGAATGCAGCTCAAGATCTGTAACTCTTTAGATCTGTTGGCCATTCCCACACTCCAGGTGGGTAAAGCATCACAAACATAAGGGCAACAGGTGTAGTAATGCAATAGCCTTGCTTCAGTGCCTCTGGTTCTCCTCAGCACAGAGCCGGTTTACTCAGGCGGGACACTAGAAGAGTTTGGCCTCGGTGCTCTAGAAATTCATTACATAGCAATATATGAAAATAAGTAACAATTGCTACTAAAAGGGATGACTTAAACCTGGTCACAAGACAGCCTGGGGTTGCTTACATCAGCTCTGACCACTGGAGCCAAAAATCTGGAGAAATGTAGGAAAAACTCTTAAGTGAGGGGCATTGTGGGGAGAACAGGACGGACTCAGAGCTAACCAGATCCTCACAGAGAAATAAGATATACAGTTTTGTATATGCAGGAATGTGTATCTATTATCATGCAAATACCTGTTATCAAGGATTGTAGGATCTAATAAAAAACTTTAATGTTAACATTATTAAAACTAGCACTAACAACGTAAGAGCTACAGTTTATCTGGTGGGGACTTACAGGTATTACCTGCCCAGAGATCTCCAAAGCAGCATAACAGCAAGACAAAATGAAAGACTGCCAAACGTTTGTTTAAAGGACAATGCCTGATATTTTCTTAGCCCTGTTTTATAAAAAGGCATGAGAGAATTTCATAGCTTAAGCCAATGAAACAGATTCAACATGGGATAAGTCTGAGATAGCACAGCTGAGGCACAGGATTCCATAGAAATAGGCTGAAAGAAAAGTCATCCAAGAATGACAAGAGAAAGAGTGGAAGGACTCAGAATGCACGCAGGAGTGACTGGAAAAGATTGGGTAGCAGAAATGCAACAGGAAAATCCCTCCCTCTCTGCTTCAGCTCTCTAGGGGCTGAAGATATCCTGTTTCAATTAATAAGATCTAACCAGGAGGGTATTTCCAAAATGAGAGAGATTCTAAACCTCTAGGGAGAATATTTAGGAGGAAATGAGGTCATTAGAATAGGGGGTAAAATTACTATGTTAATTAAAAAAACAGAAATGTAACTAGAATGGAGTTAGTTAAACTTGGAACAGGCATCAGAAGGCAACATTCATGACCTCCAGGTTTGATGATTGCAACTCATTATATCTGGGAGTAAAGCCAAACAGACTCAGAGAGCTCCAACAGGAAGCAAAATGCACCAGTCCACTTGCTCAATAACACAGTCCCCTGCGAACTGATTCAAGTGGTGCTCCACTCTCTCCACTGCCTCCCTCCCCTTTTGAACACAGGTTCCAGTTCGTGGTCTGTCCAGAAATACAAAACTCTCAATGGGATTGGTCTGCCTGAGAGATTCTCTGTGTCTTAGTGACTTTAATCTCCCAAGAAAGCTACGTTCAATGAGGAGTTCAGGAGACAGAACCTCTAGAAGAGCTGCACATACACTAGGGAATGTACTCTTGCAGGAGTTAAGGATGACTAAGGCCCTCACAGCTTTTAGAATTTCATTCCAATACCTCTCTTTGATCTAGCTTTGCCATACTAGCTCTGTTCTTAGTTTGCAAACGCATAGGAGGGGTTTGGGGACAGAAAGGGCAAAAATCTGCCACCTTTCAGGTTATTCCTGTAGAAGGGAGAAGAGTTTTGTTTGTTGGTGTTGTTTTATTAATTTGGACGGTGCTCAGATGGTACAAATACAAGGGCTACATAAGTAGATAAACTCCTATCTAAAGATTCTTTTTAAATGTGATCTAATTGTGTTGTTAAATGGCCCAATCCTGCAGAACATACCAAGTCCCGGGCTGTCTTAGGCAATGCTTCTATTGGTGTCAATGGGAGTGCAATTGTTGCCTGACAAACAGTTAGGTACAGACTAGTGATATGACAGGTGGCAGAGGCCCAACTCTATCCTGGTGAGCAACTCAGGCTCACACAGGTGCTATAGGTACAGCCCATAAAAGCAGGTCTTCCAGGAAAAAAAGGGGGAGAGACTGCCTTGAGGAGGACTGTTCTCTGAGTTATGTTGTGAGTCTCAGTAGGAAACCCCAAACTGAGACTATTATTACGTTTACATTTTTGTATTTCTTTTTTGTTTCTCTGTGATCAGCAGAAACTCTTTTTCCTGGGAAAGTGGCTTGCTCTGTTGTGCTTTTTGGTATTTTATGTCCTAATTTATTACAAATGAATACTGGCTACTTTAAGCATTTAACAGGTTTGTCCTTCTCAGTTAATATTTTACATGTGCTTGTGGTGTTTTAGCCAAAGTTGGAGCTTTTTAGACAAGGTTAAAGAACTTTGACAAGTCTAAATGGTTTACATTGACATTAAAGTACTTTATGGATGAATAATCCTATTTGCTAAAAAGATTACAAAAGGTTACTATTACCAACTATTGCGTATGTGGTCTGCTTGTTTATTTGTGAGAGTTCACACTCTCAATGTACAGGTTAAAAGATTTTAATTATAGAGGCTGATGTGAACTGAAGCAGCTTCTTGCAGAAATATGCTAGAGTGGACGATATTAATGGCATTTAGCATAATACTGTGGTTTTTTTTGTCATTGTAATAATATGTCAATTGAATAAAAATACACAATAAATATCTGTTGTTTAAATATGTGAGTGGAGTTTTGGGGGTATAATTCCAATAGCTAACATGCATTCAACCTGCTTTTATTACAAGAACAATGCAAATGCTCCTGTGATGGGCCTGTTCCATAGGATTGCTGAATCAAGTCCAGTGTAATTTGTCTACCTTGGTTATAGTCACTGGTCCACCAATATACACCTCTACCCCGATATAACGTGGTCCTCGGGAGACAAAAAAATCTCACCGTGTTATAGGTGAGACCGCGTTATATTGAACTTGCTTTGCCCCCCCTGTTCCTTGTTCCCTGACCGCCCCTCCAGAGACCCCTGTCCCTAATCAGCCCCAGGACCCCACCCCCTACCCAACGCCCCTGCTCCCTGTCCCCTGACTGCTCCAACCTTTATCCACACACCCCGCCCCCTGACAGGCACTCACCGGCAGTGGCCGGAAGCGGAGCAACGTGGCCCCAGCCCGCTCCACCCCGCCACCTCCCAGCCGCGGCGCTCCGCTTCCCACCGCCGGTGAGTGAGGGGAGGTTGGGGAAAGGACGCCCTCCACACTCACCAGCAGCAGGAAGCAGAGTGATGCGGCCCCAGCCCGCTCCGCTTTCCTTGCCCCAGCCGTGTCGCTGGTGAGCTGGGGGGTGTTGGGGAAAGGTCCCACACTCACCTGCGGTGGGAAGCGGGGCGCTGCGGCTGGGAGCTGGCGGAGTGGAGCGGGCTGGGGCCGGGCTGCTCCGCTTCCGCCGCTGCCGGTGAGTGCGGGGGGCATCACTTCCCCCAAGCCCCCTCCCCCGAGCGACACGGCTGGGGCCAGGGTGAGGGAAGCAGAGCAGGCTGCTCCCGGCGCCCCACTAATCCCCCGGGCCACTCTGGGACTGCGGGGCCCCCAAAATTGCCCCCCACAGCTCCTGCCTCCTAGACCCTCTGGGGGGAGCCCCTGACCACCCCCGAGGCCCTCTGCCCCTTATCCAACCCCTCGGCCCCGGCCCGGCATCCTTAACACGCTGCTCAGAGCAGCGTCAGAGCTTTACCATGTTGTATAGGAACCTGTGTTATATCGGGTTGCGGTATATCGGGGTAGAGGTGTAGCTGCTCTGGCATTGTACTGATGCAAATCCCTACTGTAGACCCATTTCATCAAAGTACAAAGTGACTTGCATCACTGCCCCTTCCCAAATTTGAAAGCAGAGCAAGCAGCACCAGGAAAAGTTACTTTTTATAATGCCACTACAGTAAGAATACAAGTCATAAGCCCAAAGCCTGGTTAGCTAACTTTTTCAGTGACTAAACTATGTTTATTCTGTGTTGTTTCTCTTTAATTTATAAAGTAGCTAAATACACTTTAACTTTACATAACATTATGAAATTGTATGTGATAGCCACAGACTTCCCACTCTTGAATGCCTGGGAGAAAAGGAAAATGAACTCTGACCTCAGTTCAGCTTAAATCACAAGTACAGGTAGTAGCTAAGGACAAAAGAGGTTGGAATCCCCTCTCTAAATAGTGCTGTTAGGAAGCTGGGCCCATTTGAAATGAGTCCCTCTGGATGTAAGGAGTTTTCAATTTTATGCAGCATATGTTTTTTAATTACCAAAATACTAGCTCGATGATACTTTGCAGGCAATTTTCAAATTAAAATGTTGCCATCTATTACATTTGGTGCTGCTATCATTGCCAATTGATGGACAACTGGGTAGACTGCCCAGTTTTAAATAATGCAGTGTTGTTGTATCCATGTTGGTCCCAGAATATTAGAGAGACAAAGTGAGTGAGGTAATATTTTCTATTGGACCAGCTTCTGTTGGTCAGAGAGACACAATTCTGTGTAAACTCGAAAGCGTGTCTCTCTGACCAACAGAAGTTGGTCCAATAAAAGATATTACCTCACCCACCTTGTCTCAGTTTTGAATACTTTTAATAATATATTAGATTAATATTTTGCATAGAGTCCAGGTTACATGTAAAGCCTGAAAATGTCATGGATCAAACTCAGCTTATATACTTTTTTTTAGTTTTTCCATGTATTCTTGCTTTTCCCAAAGGTAGAATTTGTAACTTGCTCTGTGTTTTTTGGTTGGTGTGTTTTGTTTCAGTTTGGCTTGGTTTTGGGGGTTTGAACAAGGCCTAGCCTTTCACTGAAAAAGATCTTCCCCAGCAAAATGGAAATCCCCTGAGACACAAGGGATTTTTTGATGTCACACTGTCAATATCAGGTACATTATGAGTCCACTGTTGGTTAAGATCTTTGTTGAAAGAGCAGGGTACCAGCATCCCTCTAAGAGGTAGATTTTAGATCCTTGCTTTAGATGTTGACAGTAATGCTTGCAGCACAGGTATCACTCTGCCTCTCACAATCTTGTTTTGGGTGATATTACTTAGAAAGTTGTTTTGAGACAGCTGTCGTGTCATTTGGAGTCTATAGACTTTCTGGAGCCTTTGCGGTCTGGCTTTTGGTATACGTATGGCTCAGAGATTATGCTAGTTTTGCGGGTGGATGAGCTCATTCTGATAATGGACACAATTTAAGTGTCCATGCTGACTTTTTCTGCATTAGCAGAAGAAGCCTTTGATACTGTTGGCTGTAAGTTTTTGTTGACTCACTTGCTGACATGTCTTGTTCTTTTCTAACTGAAATCCAAGAAGGGGCGTTGGACAATTGCTCATATATCCCAATGATTCTCTTATGGAGGATTCCATTCTGCCACCCTTTCTGTTCCATGTACATGTGAGAGCTCTAGCTCTTTCAGAACCCTGGGGAAGTAAATTCCAGAGTGTCACTTCAAGGCTACAACATAAGCCTATTTTCTAAGACATTTGCCAGGGTGGGATAATTGTGGATAGAATATTTCAGCCAAATGCTGGAAGGGTCCTCTTTGAAATGGAAGTAAATGGCAGGTCCACATGGACAATTAGACTGTGGCAGGCTAGTGTGGGAGATTCACACCCCAGCTTGCCACAGACTAAACATTTGTATAGACAAACCTTAAGCAGTGTGGTGGGTGGTAAAGCAACTTAATACCACTTTTTTTTTTAAAAAGGTTTTTTTGTTTTCTGTAACAATTTCACTTTCACTTTTTGCATAAAATGACTGATTGCATTTTTTAGTGCTTCAGAGAGCTACCTGTACCAAGGCTACAATTTAAACAAAATCTACAGAAATAAAAGTGGTTTTAAAAAGGTGGGAGCATAAACTAATGGTCTTATTTGACATTTTTTATGAAAGAGCAATCTTTCATGGGAGCTCTGCCTATTTTCCATTATATTTGATATCCACTGATCCCATGGCACATGTTGAGAAACGTAAAAGAGACCAATCCTCCAAACAGGGCCGGCTCCAGCTTTTCTGCTGCCCCAAGCGGCAAAAAAAAAAAAAAAAAAAAAGATGACCGGCGGCACTTTGGCAGCAGCTCAATCGCGCAGTTCGGCGGCGGGTCCTCCCTCTCTTCCTCTTCGGCGGCAATTCTGCGGCAGCTCAAAGAGGAAGAGAGGGAATGAGGGACCCGCCACCGAATTGCCGCCAAAGATCCGGACGTGCCACCCCGATACCGAACGGAGTGCCGCCCCTTTGAATTGGTCACCCCAAGCACCTGCTTCCTACCCTGGTGCCTGGAGCCAGCCCTGCCTCCAAAGCAACAAAAGAGAGTTTGGGGGCTCAATCTTACTCTCATTGAGGTCACAGGTTTTTTGATGTCCACTTCAGTGACTCAATGCTGGGAAGTCCCAGCTTGCATGTAAAAAATAAACAAATATAATTACTGAAAAGAAGGGGGGCTTATTCTGTGGGATCTATGGCTCTGGAATGGCATGCTCCAAACTTTGTGTTACAGGTTAATGGAGAGAGTTGCAGAACAGGCAATGGACATGCCCTAGCTATCATACAGTCACTGAGGATCTGTGTGAAGAACAGGGGCATTTCCTGCGTATCTTATCATCTGCAAAACTGCTATTTCCCACACTGACTTTGCCATTTTCCAATTCTTGTGCACTCTTTGCCTTCTACTAGTCTGTGCAAGCTGCAGAAGGCAAGTGATTACTGCTGGGGCAGTCTCCTTGCAGTTATTAAATGAGTTTAATTGGTTTAGCAAAGGGCTGTGTAGAGAATATGCTCTCCACCTTACATTGTCCAGACAAAGAGATTATTTTAGCTATCAAGCAGGGCTTACATGGAGTTAGTGTGGAGGGACTGCTAGAAAGCAAACAGTAGGGGATGGGGAGGGGTTGTGCAGTGGAGCATCCTACATAGTTGTGTTTCCCCTCTACAATGCCTCCCCAGCTCTGTTTTCACAACTTTGCTATGCTTTTGCTCCCATCTGTACCATACTACAGAGGATGAGATACTCAATTCTGAGAACATCTAGCACAGAGGCATACACCCACAGTGTGAAATCATAACAATTAGGGCCAGATTCTACAGGCTCCAAGTGAAGTCAGTGCATTAGCAGGCAGCTGAGCGCAGAATTTGGAACTAGAACTAACAAAATTCACTATATATTTTTACTGATGCAGCAAAGGAGATCAACTCACCCCCACCACCACCACCACCAAAAAAAAAAAAAAAAAAAAAAGGGCATGAGACTAGGAGTCAGCAGACCTGAGTTCTATTCCCATCCCTGAAAATGATTTGCAGTGTGACCTTGGTAATCATGCTTTGAGTAAAGCGCTTTGAGATCTATGGAAGAGGAGTGCTATATAAAGTGCTGAGAATTATTATTTCCCACTTAAAAAGAAGCTCTCCATTCCAAATAGATTTTAGAAGAAAAAAGAAACTCTTTACTCCTGCAAGAACTGTAGAGCTTGCAATACTGAGTTTTACTGTCTGACAGCAAAACAAACCTTTTTCCTGTTCCTACTAAAAGTGACTGGCTGCTAGGGCTACTACTGATAACCAAAAAAACCTCCACCTTAAAATAACTTGAGAATATGAGTTAAACATAGTCTGTGGGATATTTTATGTGTTCTTTAAAGTGCTAAATAACACAATCAAGTTTTACATCTTATTTTACTGATACTTGCTACTTAATGTATCGAGTATCTAGTGTCAATGAAGGAGCTTTATTCAGATGGATTTTCACTTTAGTATGCAGATAAAAAGGCTTTCTAGCATTTTTGATTATAAGGAACTGGTATATGAATTATATGGGGATCAGCATACATTATTTTTAACTCTAGTTTCTGGGCCAGAAAATTGTCAGTTTAAGTCACACTGGGTGCTGCATATTAGACATGTTATCTCAAATAAGATATCAAATTGGCATCTCTTCTGTCCTCCTCAAAGGAATACTGAGGTATAAACTAAAGTTCCTGTGTCACTTTTTAAAAAATGTCCGGCTAGTCAACAGCTATAGCACACTTACCTTTAACTATCAGAAAGGGAGCCAAGTCAAAGCTGATCCCAAATCCAAATGCTACCGAAGTGTCAGGGCTCTCAAGTTTGAGGAAAAAGATTCTAACTGCTCCAGGTATTTTTGAATCCAACCCTGATTCAATCTTTTGGGGAAGGTGGGCATTTTCCCTTTCAGGTTGCTCTTCCCTCTAGGATGGACGGCAACAACAGCCAATGCCAGTAGGCCCCCTGACCCACTGCATAAACCTTTCCTCAGAACAGCTACCCCTTTCTGCCCCATCTCTTCCATTGGCTGTTCTTTAGCGCCTCCTTCATTCTTCCCCTAGGCTCTAGGAATAGAAGATTGGCTGATGGGGGGAAAGGGGGAAGAGCATGGATGCATTGGTGGGTGAAACAAAGTGACCACATGTCCTGGTTTTGCATATGATGGTACAGTGTACCAGGAACCTCTTTCAGAATGCCTGAAATGTCCTGGTTTTTCATTTCATCAGTCCAAATTTGAGGGGGGAGGGATTAAAATACAAATGTCGGTTCAAGACATGTGGCTACACCACGTAAATTTGCTCTGTGTTTATCAAAAACAAACAGTGCAGTGGAACGAGTGTTCAGTGTGATGAATGGTGTTTGGAGTAAAGAGAAAAGTTGGATGAGCTGTAAACGCTACCAAAGTTGTTCTTTTGCTCAAACTTGATGTTAGCCTTTCTTCAGCATTTCCTGATAAACTCATTCAGAACACTAAGTACTGGGGAAAAATCCTCCACCCTGAGAAATATGCACATGTCACTGTTGAATCAGTAACTGGCAGTAATGAGACAAGCATACGTTTGTCAGAAAAAATGGTATGGATATTGCACAACTCTAAAAAATGCTGCCATAAAATTGTCCATGTTCTTGGCTTTGAAAATACGATGAGTGAGTGAATGTGGGGGTGGGGGGTGGATGTGTAGACTGAGGGGTCTCTTGTGGTAGCCAATACATAACAGATGTGTGCAGGCAGTAGATACAGACTATACTGAAGAAAACAGAAGCAAAGAGGGGGGGGGGGAAGAGAGGGAGGAGTACTTTAGAAAAGAGAAAAAGTGAGAAATTGGGGATGAGGAAAGGGAGAGAAGAGGAAGAGGGGAGAAATTTATAGGGATGGGTAAGGTGAGAAAGAAGAAAGCAAAGACTGACAGAGGGATTCTTGTGAAAGAACTTGGGACAAGGGAGGGAGAACACAACACAAGCAAAAAAGGGGGAGATAGGAGGAGGAAAAATTGGACTGAATGTAAATGCACTGGAAAAGATGGAGGGGAGAAAGAGAAGACTAAGGACTGAAAGGAAAAAAAGGAAAGAGAATAAATGAAACCAAAGGTGTAAAAGTCGGGTATGTTTTTTATTTGTAATAATTATTAATATTTTAAAATTTATAATAAATGTGCATGCAGATTTGATTGTATATGCAATATCTCCATGAAATTTAACCATAAATCCCCTCAATTTAAAATATACTTGAGCACAGTATATAAATAAAGAATACTGGTAAACTGAGAGGACCTTAGGTCAAATGTTCTTGTCCCTGGCAATCTTACCACATGCTCCTACGTGCATGAAGTTATGGTAATGCTGGCAGCTGGCTAAATGCACGCTCCTATATAAATCCTAACTATGCTGAAAGCTAGAGTTATTGCACACTCCTAAATAGCTTATCAACTTGTTAAAGTTGGCATTTCTTCATCTCATATTCCTAAAGGCAGGGCAAAAAATATTCAAAGAGGAAAATGAGATGTATTTTTTTAACTTGATAATGTCCGAAATGAGCAGTAATGATGTGGAATGAGTAAAACACTCCATATTCCTATAAGTCTTGAATCTGCAACCAAAACCAAAAGGAAGTTTTTGTTATGTCACTGGAAAGGCAAAACATAATGAATTAGTCTCCCAAAACATGGCTGCCCAAACCCATCTCTAGAAATCATCGTCTCAGTATCCTCGACCTCTCTTTTTGGAAAGCATTTTTATATGAATAGTAAAATGAAAGTCCATCTGATTAAAGCTCTCTCATTGCTATTAAATAGTTTTCATTAAGTAGTAGATACTAACAAAAGAAGGCAGTTGGGAAACTAACTCATAGTCTCTTGCCAATAAAAATGGATAACAATCTCCATGTGAGAGTGATCATAAAATGCAGGTGCTGTTTGCCTACCATGTGTCTGGATTATCAAGATGTAATTTTGTTACTTTACTGTATCACATAGTAATTTACTCTGCTGGAGAACTGGGTTTGGGAATGATTTTGGCGCTTTCCTTTCCAGTTAGGTGCATTGCATTGGGAAGGCACAGAGGCCAGTGGCCTGATTTCCAGAAATGGTGCCAACACATGGGGTAGGAGGAAGAAATCAGAGTAAGATGCTCTCAGATGTGAACAGCTAAGCTCTATCCATGACTACTTCCCTGCTACCCACTGCCACACAAGTGTAGAGCACAACTATGAGGGCTTACCCCTCTGTCTCTCTCCCACCACTTGTACAGCTTAATCACCCTGGTTCTGCTGCCAGGGGGACCTCCTTGGACACAAAGGTGGGGTTTGGGTTTGTTCATAATGCAGACAGGTCATTATCTCTGTGAATCATGTAGTTTCATGTAGAACAACATTCTAAACCAAAAATGGATAAATCTATAAACTTAGGAATAAATAAAACACACTTACTGCAAAACAACCACCAGACAAAAACAGCTTAGGCCACCCAACACTGAGAGAAAAATGTTAATTTTCATTATCCACAACAATCCAGACAGAAATCTCCATTACAATATAAGAGAATCCTGCTCTCTCTCTTTATTGCCTTTATATACACCACAAATAAGAACCTTCAAATTGTTAAAGAAAAACCTTTGGTGGGTGTGGACCCTAAGAACATCCCAAGTGCCAGAGGGCAAGGGGCTCATCGAAGTTTCAGCTGCCCTGACCAGTTCAGTGTACCCCAATTCACTTATGTTATAATCTGTATCTAATAGGTGTTTTGTAAAGTATGGCGAGGTGTGGAACTGAAGGGGTTAAGGAGCAATTCTGGGCCCAAGCAACCCTGCTCAGCCACATCTGCAGAGCATGAGGTAGAGCAGGAGTGAATGTTCCAGGAGAGAGTTGGACATTTCAGGGCAGATGGTTTGGGGACATTCAGGACTGGAAGGGTGTTGGGTTCACTTGACTAGTGGTAACCATGGCTGGTGCAGACCACAGTGTGGATGTGATATAACAAGCAGGCTGCTGGAGTCAGAGTTGCTGAATCAGGGTGCTCAACACAGAGACACTCTGTGCATGCCAGTATGCTAGCTGGGAGCATGCAGAAAGTGAGCTAGAGCAGCAGAGCATTTTAAGGTAGTCAGGGTCACAGGACAAGCAGTGACACAACCTCTCACTTGTCTGGATTGCACCCCCAAAATGTGACAATAGGACTGTGACAGCTGCATTTTAGTTTATTAGTAGCATTTCTGTGACTGCTCCATTCTTGGTATTATGAGGCAGAACAACAAACAGTTGCTGTTACCCCAATATCTGGAGCTAGATTCATAGCTCCAGTTAATTCAATTTATACCAGCTGAGAGACTTTGGCCCTTGGTCCTTTCTGACTCCTTACATGAATGGAGCAGACATGTAGCAGGAGTACTGTGCTGCATTCAGTTACAAAAATGGATAACCTGAATTTGTATGTAGTGGTTGTACTTTAAATCTAATAATCTTCCATTGATCCACTAAATACTTAATTAAGAAACAGACATTATTTGATCTTCATTTGATTTGAACCATAGTGTAACCTAGCAACAATATAGGCCATAGTATTATAGAGAAGTTTCTAAATGTTCAGGCTTATTAACATGTAAAAAAAGATCTAAATTCTTTTTATCAAAATAAATCTTTCAATATGTAAACTGAGCTTTACTGTTTTTGTTTGGTTACCTTTAGCTTGAAAATAGATCTGCTTTTTAAAAACCAGTGCAATCTCAGGAATACTTTGTTAGTATTTTTAAACTGGAATTGTTCGTTTCTGATGTAAGTGTATCTATTGTTAAAGATTTCGTTTATTTCAAAACAGTTGCATGGGTTGGGACTCTAGAAGTGTTCCTCTGAAATCCATGCAGCATTGGTAATTAGTCTCTCAGGATGCTCAACTGAAAAATCCAGGTGGGATACAAGGTTATGGAAAATGGCTTGCAGTAAGTAGTCTTTAATCATATAGTTCTCATTTCCTTTAAACCTCTTGGGTGCCTCTTGGAAAACTTTGAAAAGCATTCTATCTGAAAGCTATTCTCCTTAGATACCATATTTTCTATACCAGTCTCCCCTCATTCTTTATTATTAATAGTATCTTTTTGGTGTCTTTTTTTCTTAAATGTTTATCTGATCTGCTTATTCCTCACTTGAAGACAACAGGCTTAAAAATATCAAAAAACTTAGGGCTTGTCTACACTTACATTTTATAGCGCTCTAACTTGCTGACTCAGGGGGGTGAAAAATCACACACACCCCCGAGTGCAGCAAGTCTGAGCATTTTAAAGCGCTTGTGTAGACAGGCTCCGAGTGCTGGGAGCCGTGCTCCCAGCACTCGGAGCTAATCCCCTCGTGGAGGTAGATTGCCAGGAGCGCTGGGAGAGCTCTCTCCCAGCACTCGTGCGCGACCACCCTCGCACTTCAAAGCGTTCACACGGCAGCACTTTGAAGTTTCCAGTGTAGACATACCCTTACTGTGATGTCACAAACAGAATTAAGACTACAGGTGGAAAATAACATGGGCTGATAAACAAAGAATGCAGTCTCGTACAAATTTTACTGCTGGGGGAATTCTGTGCCAAAAAAATTGAAAAATCTGTGCACGATATTCTAAAATTCTGCAAAATTCTACATATTTTATTTGTCAAAATAACAATATAATCACACTGGTTTCAATTATTTTGGTAATTTATTTAAACTAAAATATAGTGGATGAAGAATGGGAGTGGGAAGCATTGGAAGAAATCTCCAAACCCCCTTGCCTAAAAGTAATGTAGCTAGGTTTGACCCTTTATTTCTAGTTATTAGTCAACAAATATATGCAGCCATATGCTCAGTGTTACATCATAGCTAAGGCTACGTTTTAGCCATGGGTATTTTTAGTAAAAGTCATAGACAGGTCAAAGGCAGTAAACAAAAATTCACAGCCCATGACCTGTCCATGACTTTTATTATATACCCCTGATTAAAACCTGGGGGGGGGGGGCGGCTCGGGGGGGGGCCGTGGGGGGGGGGCACCACGGGTGCTGGAGGGGTAGCCAGGGGGGCACTGCCGGTGCTTGGGGGGAAGGGATTGGCGGGGCAGGGGCAGACTCCGGCTCCTGGGAAGCGGCGACCTACAGCTCCTAGCTCCAGGTGCTGCCTCCGCTCCACCCCAAGCCCTGGTTTGACCATCCACACGGGCTGCTGCAGAAGTCATGGAGGTGACGGAACGTCACAGAATCCGTGACTTCAGTGACCTCTGTGACAAACACGGAGCCTTAATCATAGGCAACTGAAAAGCAAGTGAAGGCTGGGGAATCAAATTCACAATTTATATTGGCTACTGACCATCTCCAGAAAGGTCAGACGCAAACAGTTCATGGAGCACATTTTGATAGGAAATTTTTTCAGTTCAAAAATTTAGATCAGTTCTAATCACTAAAGGACCATAAGCATTTATAAGGCCATACTGTCCTTTACACCAGTCTGGCAATGTAAAGGAGCCATAAAACTTTTACACCTGATTTATACTCCTGGGGGAATTCACAAAAACAATGGGAACAATTCACTAAGCAGACATTCTGCTCTGCCTGAGGGGACAGAGCCTGCCCCATGCTTATCTCCTCAGAAACACCCCGAAGCTCTGTCCCTCCACACCAAGTATGCTGCAATAGAGAGTGAGAGGGACAGAGTGTCTCTCTCTTTCTCTCACACATTCATGACTACCCATTCCGCCCCATCTCCCCCTGGTGGTGATTTACATCTCTACAGGCTGCTCTGGGCGCCCGAACCGATCTGCCTGCACTGCCACGGAGGGAGGGCGCATGACTGCTCATGCGGCTTCCCTTTGCTTCCCCGTCAGAAGTCATTTTTCTGCAGGGAAGCAAAGAAATTTGCGGGGGACATGAATTCTGCGTATGTGCAGTGACGCAGAATTCCCCCAGGAGTAAAATGTCCTTGGTAAGAAAGGATGAAGGAAGTTAGAGAATTAGATAAATTACATAATATGTCAGCATAAATGCTTCTGAAAATGTTGTCCATGGGGCATAGATAGTCTATTAATTTAAAGAGTCATTGTCAACCCCCTGAAGGTGTCTTTTGTTACCTGTGTCAAATACTAAAAGAAGTCTCCAAAAGTAATTTGAGAGTAGTTTATTGCTACCTGTTCAAATCCTGCCTGCCTGCTGATTGTTTTAAATATTCAGGAAAAAATAAGAACATCCACAATATAGTGATCACTTCTAAAGAGCAGTTTCTGATTTAAATATATAAGTTGGGGAAAAGTTGGGGGAATTACAGTGAATTATCTTTTTGGAATAACACATGAATAACATGAACTATAAAAACCTGAAAATATTTTAAATGGAATGTCAAACAGCCTTAATTATGCAGCTTGTTGTATGAGATGTTATGTTTTCTTCTTATTGCCTTTGCCAGTATGAAAGTGCTCATACATACCTAGGTTTAGTGCAGAGTAGGCATTTGATTAAATTACACTCAAACTTGCATTCTTAAACTGTTTTCTACCTCCTAAAAAATATGCATGATGTATTGCCACACTTCACAGCAATTTATCTCATGACATACCCTAAATGACTTACATTGACATAAAACAAGTTAGCACACTATTAAGTGTCATAAATCACTGATATTCAGTAACTTCCAGAGAGAAGAAACATTAATGGAGCTTGAATGAGTTTCAGGTGTCTGAAACCCAGTGAGTTCTATCCATTAAACATGAAGAAAGGACTACACAGGAGAATCCTTTTTGGTTTAAGTAGACAAATGTATTAGTCATTTACATATTTTAAAGGTATTGCATTAGGAGAAACAAATATCAATAGGGCCATAATAACAGAAAGTTAAGACTAGATGTTCATAAAGGTTCCTTCTGCCCTTAAAATCCATGAATCACTACTGCACAAATATTTAGGTATATATTTTCCCTTTGATGCAAGTACCTAACTATGATGGGTGTTCATTGAAAGGTGATAGATCCACTCTTTTTTGTTTTGTTTTTTTTTAATTTAGGATGTGACACTTCAGATCTGTGCACAAATGGAGTGACAGCATTTGATATTTTCTGAAGAAACTTGCATCTTCATAAAGCGTTTTAAATAAATCCTGACTTCTTTCTCAATATGGTCACACCTAGTCCATGAACAGAAATGGGGAAGAAATGTGCTTGCAAAGAAAGTTTGATTTGCCCCAGCCTGCCTTGTTATGTCAGTGAAAGCCAATGCCTGGACTGACAGTAGCTTTCTCAGCTGAAAGAGAGTCAGTATTGCTTTATATCTTTGTCTGGTGGCTGGCATTTCATTTCAAATTCTTGTACATCAATGTGACATGCCTAAATGAGATGGGATTGCAGTTGAGTTTTAAAGTTTTCAAAGTTTTAAAGAGTATGTAAATATTTTTGCTTGGGAATTCTGCCATCAGTCCATAATGTCTTGTCCAAAAAAATAAAGCACTAGACAGAAACTCTTGCAAACTATATAACAGAGTTGTCAGGCTGGCAAAAGGTGCCACTTATTCACCATTCAAATTTGAGGTCTGCTCGGGCCTAATTAAAGCCCGATCTGGACACAAACCTAACTTCGGCACAGGCGACCCATGAATGTCTAGACCAGGGGTCGGCAACGTTTGGCACGCGGCTCGCCAGGGTAAGCACCCTGGCGGGCCGGGCCAGTTTTATTTACCTGCTGACGCGGCAGGTTCGGCCAATCGCGGCCCCCACTGGCCGTGGTTCGCCGTCCCGGGCCAATGGGGGCGGCGAGAAGCGGCGCGGGCAAGCAATGTGCTGGCCGCGGCTTCTCGCCGCCCCCATTGGCCCAGGACGGCGAACCGCGGCCAGTGGGGGCCGCGATCGACCAAACCTGCCGCGTCAGCAGGTAAATAAAACTGGCCCGGCCCGCCAGGGTGCTTACCCTGGCGAGCCGCGTGCCAAACGTTGCCGACCCCGGTCTAGACCTTTTCAGACCTGATCCAGACATGATGCTTCCCCCTAAACCTCTGTGAGTGACACTGCCACCATCTCATCCTTGGGGCTCAACCTAGTAGAGGCTTTCCATGCTCGGTGCCTTCAGGATTGGTGCAGTGGTGGCTGTGTGCCCCGCTCCTGCCAGCCACAAACACCTCTCTTCACTGTGTGTGCTGCAGAACGAAAGGTGCTGTAACTCGTTGGCACACTCCCTATGCAACACACACACTGCACAGCAAGGTAGGTGCAACCAGCACAAGTGGGGCACACAGCCACACCCATTCGAACCACATGGGCAGGAGGAGGAGAAGCTACAATTACTTGACCTGAGCCCAAGAGGGTCTGATTGTTTTCTGACTCAACCAAAGCAGCCACTTGTAGTTTGGGTCCCACTGAGTTCAGGTCAGGTTGCAAGGCTCTAATTCAAAATTCCAAACTCAAATAACTCCAACAGAAAAAATTAAAGTATATGAAATATATCTTGAAGATATTGGTCAAAATTTTCAGGCATGGGGATCTATCTGCCTCAATGCACCATCTAAGCACTTCCCAAGTCAATTAGGTCTGCTTGGTGAGGTCCCTAGTGGACTTCATAAGTCTTCTGTTCTTCTCCCTTCCCTGGTAGATAATTATATTTTTAGGCCCTACACGTATGTGGGTCTTTTTTCTCTTTTGCCCTTTCCCCCATTATTTTGTCTATGGTAGGAAAGTTTTGTCAAAGAGGGAAAGTTTTGCAGTATTCCCAGAAAGTGGTCAGATTCCAGATTAGTCTGACGTCCTCTGGAAGTATGTTTCAAAGACTAACCCCACCCCTCACCCCCACCCAGCCAATAACAATTTGTCTCCAGCTTCTATGTGCTTCGCCGACTTTTGATGGCTGGCTGTATTGTCCTAGAGGAGCATCTTGCTGGCTCATGAATGGAGATGTGGTTGCTGATGTCACTGGGTGCTGACCCAGTGATGGCCTTGAAAAGTATGATGCCCAAAATTAGTCACCTAGATCCAGATTTAGGTACCTAATTTGATGTGGCCTGATTTTCAGATGTTCTAATTACTTGCCACTCCTATTGAAATCAGTAAGAGTTGTGGGTGGTCATTACTTTGAAAAACAGACTAATCTGGTCTACGTGCCAAAATATTGATCTAGGTACCTAACTTCAAGCAACCATGTTTGAAAATTTGTCCATTACTTATATTAATGTGCCTAAAATTCCCTCTTTTACCAGATCAGTTCCTTCGCTCTTCCTTAACGTTGTGACTGCTGCTTTTTGTAACTCTTTACCTGCAATAATGCCTCAACTTTCATTTTTTATTATTTTAGAAAATCGAGAGTATCAAATACTCACCCCCAGCTTTTTCAAGATACTCTGAATAAACCACTGTCACTATGCAAGTGGTTTGAGCCAACACTTTTCACTTTCCTGGATATTTTTGCTGGTTTTCTTTACATGTAGATTCCACAGTGCTTTTATATTTCCTTTAAGTGACTGATGTTTAGATGACCATTCAAACAGTATAAAATCTGTGCATGGATTTGTTCTTAGTGGCATTGGTGTCTCCTACCTCCTTTTTATGTAAGCCATTTACACCTGTTGCTTGTGTAAAAGGAAATAAATGAACTTTGTACAGTAAACTCATATCCGCTGGTTTAAGGCCCCTAACTAGAAACAGATTTGTGTAAGAGCCAAATCCTACAGCCATTAATCAGGGTCACATGCTTCCCATTCACACACAAAAGAGTACATAAGGGAAACACATGCCTTCTAAGGCCTTGTCTACACCCAGCCGCTAGTTCGGCGGCTGGGAATCGAAGTTCCGGGTTCGATTTATCGCGTCTGGTCTGGACGCGATATATCTAACCAGGAAGTGATCGCCGTCGACTGCGGTACTCCAGCTAGACGAGAGGAGTACCGCGGCGTCGACGGGGGAACCGCGGCGTCGACGGGGGAGCCTGCCTGCCGCGTGTGGACCGAGGTAAGTTCGAACTAAGGTACTTCGAACTTCAGCTACGTTATTCACGTAGCTGAAGTTGCGTACCTTAGTTCGAATTGGGGGGTAAGTGTAGACCAAGCCTAAGATGCACAACTCATCAAGAACTACTAATTTATGATATCTTCCCATCATGAATGGCTTGACATCAGATAGGCTCTCTGTTATCAGCCTGCGATCAGGGAAACAAACAGGAAAGACCAAGCAAATCTCAAACCAAACAAATACTCTCCCCAACTGTGCATACCTCTGCACCTTCCAGCCCATTCTCTTTCCTCACCAATAGGAGCACAATTTATAGTGTATATTCCCACTGGCATACCAGCCCTGTACCACCCATCTCTCCATGGTCTCTGAAAACCATAAAGTAGTTATTGCTGTTTGGGACAGCATTGTAAGAAGAAGAGCATGCTATCGGCAGAGACTGTTGCTGGTTCCTTCCCCTTTGGACATGCCTTCCTCTGCCAAGTGAAGCAGAGTATCACATTCTTGCAGCAGAGGGAACACGAAACATATATTAGCCATTTTTCTCCTCCTTGATTGTCCAACAGTGGGATAAGGGCCTTTCGGATCCTTTCTACTCGGTGATAATTGAAGGAAGCATATGCTTTCATAGACAAAAGTTCCACTGACTTCTGCAATAACAGAAGTATTCCCTATTCTGATAAATTATTAAATACAAGTAAACATAACTATTTGGAAAATCTAGTTTTTATCCCTAATTACAGAGGATGGCTTATAATATGTGCTCTACATTATGCTGACTGTACAGATTTATTCTTCCTTTGGGTGAAACTCACCACAGAAGAGCGACATAAGAGTTTCTGCACTAGTCTAAGCACAATCTGGTAAAAAAAGGTGTCACTGGAGTACAAGCAGGGATGGACCTCGGACCAGTCATCATGTGGCTTTAGTAGACCTAACACCCCAGGGGCTGCAGCATATACTCCACCTAAAATCCATATAGGCTGAGGTAGTAGTTATGGATTTTAGCCTCCAGCCCCAAACACCTGCACACTTAATCTCCACAAAGCCTGGTTGCTCAGACTTGATGTGTAAGTAGCATACACACATCAAGAAGGCAACTAGCCAGGATGGGCAGGGATGATGTCCCTAACCTCTGTTTGCCAGAAACTGGGAATGAGCGACAGGGAATGGATCACTTGATGATTACCTGTTCATTCCCTCTGGGGCACCTGCACTGGCCACTGTCGGAAGACAGGATACTGGGCTAGATGGACCCTTGGTCTGACCCAGTATGGCCATTCTTAACTAAACATATTATTTTTTTATTTTTTTTATTTTAAAACTGATATATGAAACCTCTATGGGAGGGAAACTGTGATTCATGTTTGCCATATGCTGGACAATTTCCATTAATAGTTCTGTTAAGTGACCTTTATTTCATGTCTGTAGTGATGGTAACCACAAATATATGGCACATACTTTCTCTAACTTTCCAAACACAGACCCAACCTTCTCTCCCCCTTACCCTTAAGTCTTTCTTTTAATTCAACTTTATTAAAACACATTCAATCTATCACAGAGTGACTTTATTTTCTGTTCTTGTTGGAAAAGCTGAAATTCTTTTTCTGATTCCAGAAATTTGACCATAACCTTGGGAAAGTCACTTCACTTCTCTTTTAAATGGGACTAATGGTACCAACCTTTGTAAAGCGCTTTGAGATCTACAGATGAGAGCTAGGTATTACTAAAAAGAATTCATTGGGTCCAGGTGGGAAGTAAAGATCTCATGGAACTACTTGAAAAAAAAAAAAAACCTCTCAAACAGCCCATATTCTTTCTTTCAGTAAAAGTCTTTAAAGCTAGGTAGTGTGTGAACTATTGTTGAATGCACAGTGCCTACCTCATTTGCTACACAGTCCCTGTACTGCCTATCTAACTTATTATTGTAAAGCACCAAGGGACACCTAGAGTAGCAAAGGAGCTAATTAAGACAAATTCTATTCTATAAATAAAATTGCCAAGTTAACAATGTAACTGAGCATCCTTAGTAACTTTTCCCCATAACTTTTCATATCTGTACTGTAGACGATAGATAGCATTAAAATTGCTTCACCCAATGAATTCACATAATACATTAGAAATCCTAACAATGTACCCTATCAATGCTTTAGTGTACTCATTGATCTTACCTTCATTCCATTAAAAATGCTTCATGTTATATCACCTCATTTTTTCCCCCTTTCCCTTGCTGAGTTTTTGGCCACTGCTCCATCTCCCTCTGACACACAGGCAATACTAATGTTCAGGTTTGGACTTAACATGGCAGAATCAATTAGAGTCAGAGTTAGAGCTCTTCCTCCATCCCTGTGCTATGCACAGAGGCAAGGCAAAGGTCTGAGACCTTAGGTATCTACAGCCACAAGGGGGAAAGGTCACATAAAAGATGGAAGAAGAACCACCTCTGTGAATTCCTTTACTCTAGTCCCTGGGGCCCAGGTCCACAAAGGTGTTTAGTCAGTGCCCTTGATGGCTGTCTCCGTCCATTACTTGGACCATGGGGCCGATCAAGCAGCTGGGAAGAAGCAGGCTTGGACTAGTGTGTGCAGCCCTCGCTTGAGTTCAGCGGCAGGCCCTGGTCCGGCCCAGGGGAAGTTTCCCGGGGGCTGCCACTCGCTGGGGGAGAGGGAATGCGCGTGTCTGACACCTGCCCGTGGCTCTTACCTGCCTGACTCCCGCTGCCGCGCCGCTGGGGACCTCAAACCTACTCCTCAGCTCCTCCCAGGGGATGGGGAAGCGCTCCAGCCTGCGGCGGCCGTCCCGGGGCTCCTCCTTGGCCACTTCGGCCCCCACGCTGGCCCGCGGCGCTTTCTCCATGGTGCTGCTGCCGCCGCCGCGGCTCTTATCCGGCGGCCGGCTCTGAACTCGCCCCTCTTGGCCGCCAGCTGCAGCTGCTCGGGTCTCCTCCTCCCGCAGGGCGGCGGCGGCCGCTGCTGCTGGCGCGGGACAAGCTCTCCTCCCCTCCGGGGTTTGCGAGCGCCTGCGGCGGCGGCCTCCCACGGAGCCCCCCCGGGGACCGGCTCTCAGCGCATCGCCCGACTCCCACTGCTGCTTGAGGCGCTCCAGGGAGCCCTTCTGGATCGGGAACTTCGCCAGCTCCAGGGCGCCCTGCAAAAGCACCACGCGGCGGGGTCAAAACACGTGGCACCAACGCGTGAAGGACACACCCGCCCGCCCCAAGTCCGCGCCTAGCCCGGGAGCCTAGCGTGTGATGGGACCCCACAGGCGCAGCCAGACATGGCCCAGGCCAGGGTGCTCTGCGCCCCGAAGGTCAGGTCTGCCGAGAACGCACTGGGAACTTTTCTTTGCAGGAGGGCAGGCGCTGGAAGTGCAGCGTCAGATTGTCAATGACATAAGCAACTTCCCAAGGGAAAGAAAGGTCCCCAGCCTGCAGGAAACAGGCGCAGGAAAAGCCCATTGCCCCTCATTTCCTTAGATGCGGCACAGAGCCACCGAAGAACTGTTATGTGGAAACTCCTTATTGTTAAGTGCTGGGAAAAGCATCACTAATAACCTCAACTCTAAAAACAAACATTGCTCAAGTTCATGGTCTGGAGCACTTCCAAGTTTTCCTGGTCTAGAACAAAGCCCTACCATAAACACATCACTTGAAATTAAGTAACATTTTTCACTTTCATATTTCTCACTGTGGTGCAACCATTCTGAATGGAGCCCATCCGCAAACAAGTCTTTCAGAGTCAGACCCACATCCACAAAGGTATTGAGGGTCCTGACTTCCATTGACCAAAGCCACCTGTGCTTTCATAAATACCCTAGATGCAGAGATATCAGCCATTAAATATTAGAAAGCAGTTATTTTTGCTTTGGATTTGGATAACTATCCAGGACTGTTTAAGATAGAGTAAATTAAAATCTCAAATGTATATAGCTGAACTAGCTAGAAGAATGGGGTGTACACAAGTGCCTGGAGATGACTAGACACCAGTAGTGGGGTTTTTGCAATCAAACAGATCTAGTGCCTTAAAAGTCTCCCTCTCCTGTGGAGGATTTCCTACCCAGCACTGTGAATTCCACTGAATAACAGGTAGTTCCTTTAAAAAAAGGCATTACTTTCCCACAGAACAGAAGGAATTGCCCAACTCCAATGGATTTGGGAAAAGAAGGACCATTTTTGTTCATGCGAGGCCTGACTGGTCAGTAGCTGGAATTTAGCTTGAACACAAGTACAAAGCCTTTGTACACAACTTCATTAAAAATGTAGCACTAGAGACCTGCTAAAAGAACTGCAGACCTCAATATTTTAATGAGTAAGAGAGCTACTCTGGGCTGGATTCCTACTTCTGCACAATCCAGGCTGAAAAACTGCAATAGCAAATTCATCTGGAGCTGTGTCTCTCCTTGGCAGACATCACTGGCAAGACTTGGATAGAGCCCTACTACACACTTTAAAAGAGGGCCTTCTCCTCTTTGGAACATCTGCTCCTATAGCCATAGTTGAGTGCAAGGTGCATTAATTTGGACCCATAAAGGTGAAGATGTGCCTTTTATATTTCAGTAGTTTTGTTATGGTGTAGGAGGGATGTAACTGTCACAACTGATGATGTGATCTCATCAGGATGGTTAATAAGAGATTTGATTCAAGGCCACTCACTGTCCATGTTAATATAGGATGCATATGCACTAATGACGCAGTTGTATTGTTATATCTTATCCTAGAGAACTTTTACTTTTCATTGTATGTACAGTTAGAATTGCCAGAGACACAGACCACTAAGAACTTTCAATTTGACGGTTACTGCATCTGTGGCTGGGAGGGTGTTACTTGAACAGAGAAAGGTAGTTGAAAAATATGTACAACTTCATGTCTGCTCTGCAGATTGAAAGGAGGAAAGGAGAAATTAAAAAGATTATACCTATCTGTTCCATCTGTCTAATAATTTCCCGTTGAACTCATTGCTGTTGGAATATCTGAAGTTCTATAAGTTTACTTTACATAGGGGGTGGGCAAGCAATGTGTAATTAAATATATCTCAGATAGTGATACTGTTACTAAACTTAGCTTAAAGACCCTATGAGAAATGGACATGAGTCACTAAACATTAACTTTCTAAATTAGTGCAACCAATGAATGATCAACAAAGATACATTTTACTAAATATATCAACGAATGCATGTTCAGCCAAAGTACTGAAGTCACTATGTACTATAAATAAATAAAAAGAAAGTTATATCTTTTCTTTTTAAAAAGTAAAGATCAAAAGATCAAAAAGGGACTGTCCTATATTTTAGGGGTTTGAATTAAGAGGAGCAAGTGACAACTGACAGTATAAAACGGCTGAGTCTAAGAGGGCAGCATCTCCTTCATGAGAGCAGTAAGGCAGTATTGTTAATTTAATCTTCTTTCCTGTGCATCTAAGCTGATAGGATAGCATACTAGATCTTTACAGGACACTGAGCATTGCTGTTACATTTTAACATCTTTTTGTATCAACTTGTCTATTGGGAAAAGATTAAAGTGGTGGAGGTAGTTATTTAATTTTGGAAAATACTGTCTGAGGCTTTCTAAAAGAGTATTAGCTAGTCCTGCTGGACATAGGTGGAAGTAGTTTGAGGATTAGCCTGATTCCTAGTCATGGCTAGGACAGGGGCTATGGTTTCGGTTCCAAATAGATATGTCTGAGAAACTTGTGGGTGAAGTGTGGGCAAGGACCGGGCAAAGGTTGGGCCTGCTCCTGCACCAATCAAAGTCAATGTCAACATACCTGTGACCTTTAATGGGCGCAGTATTTGGCCTCATGGCAAGTTCCATCACAGTAGTAATGTTTTGAGAGGTTATTTTTATGCATCGCTTACTGAGATGTAGTATGTATTAAATGCAGTGGAATTATTTGTGATTTTTTAAAAATAAAACTGCAGGCTTTTCAGACCCAGAAGAAAAATAGTTTTGTTTTATTTTGTTTTTTGTTTTGTTGTGGGAAACCAGGTAGGTGGTAAAGTCATGTTACAAAATGTATGTTCCTCCATATGCATGAGAAGAATTGGGAAAGCATCTCATAACTTTTCATGGATCAGGTTCTAAAGTATGATTCTAGCCAAAATTAGTTTATCTTTAGCGCAGTGATAGCAAGCAGGTGTATTATGGGCTACAAGGTGGGCGCTTAGGGCCTGATTCAAAGTCCATAGAAGTTAATGGAAAGACTGCCATTGATTTCATGGGTCTATATAGTTTTCTGTGGCCTGTGACAGGCTCTCGGATCTGCGGTAGCCCCACTTCCAAATCCTCTTCCATGCAGTGTCTTAAGTTTAGTTCAACTGTGATTTTTTTTTTTTTTTACAGCGTAAGTATTTTGAGGGGGGGAAACTGTTCTCACTCATGGTTCCAGCAGTATTTTGGTTTCCCATATCCATTAAGAAAATCAGGGATCAGATTTACCATTGTATAACTCCAATTTTATACCAGTGTAATTCCATTGAGATTAATGAAGTTACGAATGGCATAAAACTGGAATAATGCAATGGTGACTCAGATACCCGGGGTGCTTTCATTATCATAGCATCTTGGTAGGGAACTTATTGCCACACAGCAGAATATCACTTCACTATATGAAGAGAAAGGAAATGGGGGTGAGGAGGCTAGGAGGGCAGAAATAGTTAATTTCAACACAGATGAGCTTGTGTAAATCCACTTCCATGCATAAAAAGAAAATAAATTAAACAGGAGGTGGATTGGGGAACAGGTTTATTTAAAAACATATGTACCAAATTCTGCTTTTGATAATGCCTGTGTAAATTTGGACCACTGGTCTGACTGATAACAGATTTTGGCACATCTGTTTAAAGGTAAAGCAATGTTTAATTAGGTAACTTGTTCTTGGACCACTGCTGATACCAGACTACTGAACACTGGCAGTCCCATCTGTGAAAGTGATTTATAGATTCCTTCTCTGTGGCTCACAATGTTTGGCTCCTTGCAACAGCCTTGTAAAAATAGAAGGAGGACATTATTTTGCCATTTGTTTCCCACAGCTATAAACATCATTTAACAAAAACCACTGCATTTTTACACTACATTGTCTGTGATATATAGGATCATAGCAATTAGAGACAGAAAAGGCCCATTAGATCATAGAGTCCTTCTCCACCTCCAGCAAGAGCAACAAAAATCCCCTGGAGAGGAAGTGTCAGACATTAAGCTGATATTATAGTAGAGAGAAAAGACTTATTAAATCTTAGCTAAAAGGCCAAGAAGAAGTGATGCAGTTTTTCAAAGCTCTAAAAAGATAAAGCTTTAAATGCAACATCCACAGGCTCAACTTTTTAAACCAGATCCATTATAATATAGCTAATGGAGTCAGTGAAAGGCTCAATGTGTTGATACTGTATAAATATGTTAATTGGCTAGTGAGTTACGTGTGTTATTCAGATATTTTATTTTTGATATTGCCAGCAGCACTGCTGTCTATCGTGAATGCAAGTGCACAATTAGGGAGAATTTACAAATAGGGTGGGGGCTAATGAATGAATGCTGGATAATCAGTGTGTGCTGCAATGAATGTTATGACAGGTGAGTGCTGTGTTCTCTCAGATTTGATACAACTGCCAGTATTGTAGGGAGAGATACAGCATTTTAATGCAAATATGAGTTACAGGTCATGTATGGCTGTGACAAAAAACCTGCTTGCTTCTTCATATAGTCAGAGAGCACATGCCAGTGAACAGATTACCTATGTGCTAATTCTTCCACCATGAAAAATATTAAGGCTGGATCAACAAAGGAGCTTAGGCAATGCAATGCTCAGTATTATGGCACTTCACTTTTAGGTGCCTAGAAAATCACAGGAACAACACTGCAACCAACAAAGCCTCAGGGCATGTCTACACTTAATTTAAAACGACATCCAGGCTCTGCAGAAATTAAGTCAGTCGGGCATGTCCACACCACACTCGTGTTGGTGGAGTGCATCCTCATTAGCAGCGCTTGCATCGATGCACAGAGCAGTGCATCGTGGGTATGTATCCCACAGTGCAACTAGCTGCAGGCATTTTGGGGAAGGGCTTGCAATGCCTCACAAAACCAAAACATTGTTGCAGTGGGGAATGGGAATATGGCTTCGACCTTCCATGATGCAGTTTTCTCCCTCCCTCTCTCCCTCCTCTGATATCAATGGCAAACAACCCATGCTTTTTCATGCCTTTTTTCAAAAGCCTGGCTTAGCCGCACATATGCCATAGCCCAAGAAGCATGGACCCCATTTAGCTTTGCACTCTTGTTGTGAGCTTTACAAACACCTCGCGCCTTATCCTGCAGTATTTCCAGAGCCGAGACAGGAGCCGCCACGTGGAACATTGCTATGTCATTCGAGCAGCCAGGCTGCAAGTCATAGAACGAAACAATTCACAGTTGTTTCTGGCAGTCGCGCAGCAGCTGAACACGGTGGAGCACCGTTTCTGGGCCCTGGAAACAAGCACTGACTGATGGGATTGCATCATTAGGCAGCTATGGGATGACGAGCAGAGGCTGTAGAACTTTCGAATGCAGAAGGCCACTTTCCCCAGGTCTGAAGCACAGCAGCACTAAAATAAGACCTACTCTGTGGAGAAGCAAGTGGCGATCACTCTGTGGAATCCTGCCACCCCAGACTGCTACTGGTCAGTGGGGTATCAATTTGGGGTTGGTAAATCCACCGTGGGAGTTCTTGATCCAAGTTTGCAGGGCCATTAATCAACTTCTGCTAAGAAGAGTAGTGACTCTGGGCAATGTGCAGGACATAGTGGATGGTTTTGCTGCGATGGGGTTTCCTAACTGTGGTGGGGCGATAGACGGAACGCATATCGCTATCTTGGCACTAGACCAGCTTGCCAAAGAATACATAGACTGAAAGGGATACTTTTCAGTGGCGTTGCAAGCGCTGGTGGATCACGGGGAGCGTTTCACTGACATCAACATGGGATGGTCAGGAAAGGTGCATGACGTGTGCATCTTTAGGAACACAGGTCTCTTCAGAAAGCTACAATCAGGGAATTTCTTTCCAGATCGCAAAATAACCACTGATAATGTTGAAATGCCAATAGTGATCCTGGGAGACCCAGCCTATCTCTTGCTCCCATGGCTCATGAAGCCATAAACCGGCCATCTGGATAGCAGTAAGGAGCAGTTCAACAATAGGCTGAGCAAGTGCATAATGGTGGAGGAATGTGCCTTTGGATGTTTAAAGAGTCACTGGCACAGTTTGCTTACTAAATTAGACCTCGGTGAGAGCAATATTGCCATTGTTATTGCTGCCTGCGGCGTGCTCCATAATATCTGTGAGGAAAAGGGAGAGATGTTTCCGCAGGGGTGGGCTGTGGAGGCAGATAGGCTCACAGCTATCTGTGAGCAGCCAGATACCAGGGCTATAAGCAGAGCCCAGTGAGGAACTCTGCATCTCTCGGAGGCTTTGAAAAGCCATTACAGTAATGAGCAACAGTAATGTGTGCTGCTTATCTGCGTTGTGGCTTCCCATACCATCCCCTCTGTTGCATCAGTTTCCCTGTACCTCCCCTTCCCCTCCCCAAGACCCCATGCTTGGAATAAATAAAGAGTATTGCATTCTTGAAACATTGACTTTTATTGCACAAACATAAACTGAAAGAACAGGAAAATAATTTAACCTCGGGCAAACGGTGTGAAGAAATTGGAAGGGGAAAAACTAAGTCAGCTTGTTCGTGAAAGCACAGAAGTTTTGCCCATCAAAGGTCTTCAAATGGCTGCCTTTTGTTCTTAGTAACCTCCCCCGATGTTGAGTGGAAGGGATACTTCACCTCCAACCGCACACACACACACACACCTCCTGGAATGTTTTGGGGAGGGGGATTGGGAACAAGGCAATATTTGCAGGTCATTGTGCAGGGGCTGCAGAGGGAGTCTAACCTCAAGCTGTTTTTCTTGAAGCTCAACCAGACACCTCAACATGTCTGATTGGTCCTTCATAATCTGCAGCATCTCATCCTGCGTGGCAGATTCATATTCCTGGGATGCTCTCCTGCTCTCCATGTACATGTTCAGTTTTTAAGACAATTAAATCCTCCAGGCTCTGAGCTTTGTGTAAGCTGTCCCAGAGGTTTTCATTATCTCATTGAACATGTCATCACACATTCTCTTTTTCCAACTTCCATCTTCCAATCTGCGAAAGCCTCTCCGCTGGTGTGGAGGATGTGCTGAAGGCCAGGCTTTCCACTGTAAGGCATGCAGAGCACCAGGCAACTATTGTCATTGCATTACCTGGGTTCAGGGGTGAAAGTAACTTAAAGGACTTACCGGTATGCCAGAGTCCTGAACGTGGGGGGAGCCTCAACCAGAAGGGGCAGGGCCTCAACTGAAAGAGGCGGGGCCTTTAAATCCCCGGGCCCTTTAAATCCAGCTGCGGTAGTGGTGGCTGGGAGCCCCGGGCCCTTTAAATCACTGTCGGAGTCCCATGGTAGCGGTAGCTGCGGCTACTGCCGGGAGCCCCAGGGCCCTTAAATCGCCGCCCGAGCCCGGGGGCTCCCAGCCACCGCCGTGACCCCGGGGCTCTGGCGGCGATTTAAAGGGCCTGGGGCTCCGGCCGCCGCTATCGCAGTGGAGCCCCGGGCCCTTTAAATCGCTGCCGGAGCCCCAGGCCGCCACTGCTACCCCGGGGCTCCAGCAGTGAGGCTTTGGCGGTGATTTAAAGGGCCCTGGGCTCCGGCCGCTGCGGGGAGCCCCAGGCCCTTTAAATAGCTGCCAGAGCCCCAGGGCTCCCAGCTGCCGCTGCTACCCCGGGGCTCTGGCCCCGGGGTCTGGCGGCGATTTAAAGGGCCCAGGGTTCTGGCTGCTGCCAGGAGCCCCAGGCCCTTTAAATCGGTGGCCAGGGAAGCTGCCCCCGCCGGTATGATCGGCGATGTACTGGCTCTTGCCGGTACGCCGCACCGTACCGTACCAGCTTACTTTCACCTCTGCCTGGGTCTGGTACAAGGTTGCTATTTAAAAGTCACTCCCCTTATTACACTTTAATGCAAGCCAGAACATAATCAGAATCCCTAGCTATTCAATAAACCGGTTTGCTATTCCACCCATGGTGAGTATGGCCCAGCGGCATGGTGATGGGTGTTGTGCTGCCACTTATGGGAAACCCACGTCAGGAGCACAGGTGGGCAGGTAGACAATGCCCTCTCCCCTTAGCAACATGGATGTTGCTTTGAGAACTGGGACCAGCATTAAGCCCTCCCAAATCGCAGCTCCAGGGGGAGGGAGGGGTTTGTGCCCATGACTGGAAGCCCACCCCCCTTCCCTTAATGCTGCTGGTAGCAGTCGCCCTGGGCTTAAAGATTCTGAAGTCAACTCCAATCCCTGCCACTCACGCTATGATTGAGGGACCCAGAAATCACCATGGGTGGGGGAATCACATGCTCTATTGTTTGTGGTACGAGCACTTGTAATGAAAACTTCCACCGTCTCCCCTGGGTGACCCTATGTGATATCAGTCCTCCTGAGGGTAACAGAGGTGTCAAGGGAGCAGATGCTGCAAGCATCTGGGTACAGACCTGGTCCTTTTGCTGCTATACTGTGTACCACAATGATGCCAGCAGAGTGGCATGAGAAAGTGTCCTATCATGGTGGAAGAAATAAGGCAGCCCTCCCCAGAAACCTTCTGCAATGGATGAAAGTTTCCTGGAGAACTCCATGGAGATTTCCCAGGCCATCCCTGTGGACATAACCAATCTTTTCCAGGGGGCACCCTTTGTATAGTTGGGGCGGCCAGTGGGAAGCAGACACCCACTTCACCTCACTTTTTCTTCATATTAAATATAAAATATAAGAGCATGTAACCCTTACAGTTTGACAGAAATTGCATACTCACCAGAGGTGCCTTCCCCAGCATCATGCTCAGCCACGATGCTGTCCTGCTGGACTGCTTTAGGATTAAAATAGCTCCTGGCTCTCAGGGAGAATGGATCCCCCGCTCACCTGTCTCCCATTCTCCTCCTCTTCCTCATCCAGAATGTCCTCCTTGTTGTTGCCTGAGGTAGCCTGAAATTCAGACTCCTGGGAGGTATCGACATTGCGTTTGGGGGTAGTGATGGGGTAGCCACTGAGAATCACATCCAGCTCATTGTAGAAGTGGCATGTCTGTGGTGCAGAACCAGAATGACTGTTCGCCTTCCTTGTCTTCTGGTATGCCTGCCAAAGTTCTTTGATTTTCACGCAGCACTGCTGAGTGTCCCTGGTGTAGCCATTCTCCCCCATGCCTCACACGATCTTTTCGTGGGTGTCTATGTTTCTTTGGCTGGATCGGAGCTGTGCCTGCATTTCCTTTTCTCCCCACAGACCAATAAGTCCCACCATCTCCTGTGTACTCCAGGCTGGAGCGCGTTTGGGGCATTGAGTCACCATACTCAGCTGGGCAGGCGAGCTCTCCACATTGATCAAACAGGAAATGGGAATGCAAAAGATCCCAGGGCTTGTTCAAAACAATCTTCAGAGTGGTCACAGCGGAGCATTGTGGGACACCTCCTGGAGGCCAATTCAGTCAACTTACACAATGCCGCGTCTACACTGCCTCTCTGTGGACCCATCAACATCGAATTAAGCACTATGCCTCTTGTGGAGGTGGAGTAATTAAGTCAACGTTTCAGGCAAGTCAGGTCGGTGGAAGGGACCTGGGAGTGTAGACGCATACATTATTAGGTCGACGTACGGCGGCTTCCATCAACCTAAGTTTGTAGTGTAGACCAGGCCTGAGTTAGCTGCCTAGGCTCCCTATACAATGAATGGGGGAGAGATAAATGCCTTGGAATGCAATCCAAAGGCCAGCATGCTAGGCAGGAAACCACCTAAGCTATCCAATGGGAGATGGCAATGAGAGGCATGTGTGTTAAGTCCCACCCCTTCATGGAGATAGGTGCGTACGTTGAAGCTACAAGGAGGCAACTATCTCCGTTAGCAATCCTCGAATGGGACCTTGTGCCCTGGAATCAGGTTAGGTTAAGCATCTAAGCTGTTTCTTCCAGCACTGAGTTAGGGGCCTGCTTCTCTCCACACAAAAACAGCTGGAGGAGGCGCTGCTGCCCACCTTATAATTTTAACCCAGTGGTTAGAGCACTCACCTAGCATGTGGGAGACCCATGTTCAATACCCCCCTCCCTGCCAGCAGGGGAGAATGGATTTGAACAGGAGTCTCCCACCGCTCAGATGAGTTCTCTAATCACTGACTTCTGGGACATTCTGATGTGGGGTTTCCTCAGTCTCCCCTGTTGAAGCTGTTCCATTGTGGATAAATAATGAAGACGTGATTAGAACAGGGGGACTAGACCCAGAGTCTCCACCTATTTAGCTCTGTGCAGGCACTCAGGGAACCCCCTGGGGACCTGCTGTGGCCCGGCCCCAACTCAGCCTGTGGCCTGGACCTGCTGCAGCCAGGGCAGCACGACTGGATCGGACCCAGGCACGGCCGGGGTGGTGCGGCCCAACCCCGGAGTGACCCGGACCCAGGCGCGGCCGGGACAGCTCTCCCCCAGCACAAACCTGCTGGGGCCGGGGGAGGGGCACCTATCCTGCAGCCCCACCCTCACAGCTCCCGCGGCAGGGAGAGGCGCCTCTCCCCTCCAGCCCAGGTGCTGCTGCAGGGAGAGAGCACTGGGGGGAGTCCTTTCTCCTGCCATAGCCCCAGAGCACCCTCCTGCACCCCAAACCCCTCATCCCTGGCCCCATCTCAGAGTCCACACCCCTAGCTGGAGCCCTCACCCCCTGCACCCAATCCTCTGCTCCAGCCCTGAGCCCCTCATCCCCAACCCACTCATCCCCAACCCCACCCCAGAGCCTGCACCTCCAGCCGGAGCCCCCACACACCTGCACCCAATCCTCTGCCTCAGTCCCGAGCCCCTCATCCCCAACTCCACCCCAGAGCCTGCACCCTCAGCCGGAGCCCTCACACCCCTGCACCCCAACCTTCTTCCCCAGCCCTGAGCCCCCTCCCAAATTCCAAACCCCTCAGGCCCCTCCCTCACCACATGAATTTTGTTATGTGCACCAATATGAAGGTGATGTGTCACACATCAGTTCCATATTGGTGCACATAACAAAATTCATTCCGCACATGGGTGGGAAAATTTAGAGGGAATACTGGTCTCCATTGCCCAGGTGGGTAGGTGCCTTAACCACTCACTGGATTACAGACTCCTTCTCTCACTCTTTCTCTCTCTCTGGCCCAAAGACTGTTCCACTGTGGATAGATTCTTAAATAGCCTGCTCTGGGGCTTAGGTGGGAGATAGGGCACCTGACACCTACAAAGAGGCAGCAGTGCACATGCCCAGAGGCAGAAATGTAGGTGCTAATAGAACTTTTCTGAAAACTTAGACACACACAGGGTTTGATGGGAGTTTTCTGGATCACAGTGGAGCCTAAAACTAGGACTTAGATGCCTAGTACCTTTGTGGATCCTACCCTAAGAACCCAGACCCAAGCCAATAAACCCTGAGATCAAGTGACCTTCTCTGTAATTGCATTGTTTGGAGAAGAGAATCACAGCTCTCTCACTTTTGAGCAGGTGCTGAAATCTGTTACCATACTCCTGAATCAGTCTCCCCTGAGTTTTGAATACTCAACAATGAATATTTCAACTCAACATAATTCATATACAATTTAAATTACTCTAAATAAAAGGGAAATGTATTTGGCAGAGAATGAGGTAATGTGACCTGATAGATAGAGCACTGGCCTGGGACTCAGAAGGCCAGGGTTCTATGCCCTGTTTTGCCATTGGCCTAGTAGGTACCCTTGGACAAGTCCCTGTAAGCTGTCTGTGACTCAGTTTCCTCATCTGTAAAATACCTCCTTTGCAAAGTACTTTGAGATCTACTGTTGAAAAGCACCATGAAAGAGGTAGGTTTTAGTAGTAGAAAATCACAAACAAATGTTGATCAGAATTCAAACATAACTAGTGCCTAGCCATTGTGAAAATGATAGGCAGCTGAGCTTCTTGTTAGGCCCTGATTCAGCAGTCCATTCCTATTCAGCAAAGCACTTAAGCACATGCTCAACTTTAGGTACAAGCTTAAATGTGATTGACTTCACTGAATAGGGATGACTTAAGCATATGCTTAAATGCTTTGCTAAATCGGGATCTTTAGTACAGAAAACATTAGGCAAGCAAGGTAGAAAGTGTATTGCTACCCCTTTTTGACTCAAGAGCTTTGATAAAATTCAGGATCCTGTGGGTTGTTTCAGTTAGGAGGAGAATTTGATGATGGAGGCCTGGTATCTGATGCAATCCTATTTATTTATTTACCAATCCTATTTATGTACACAATCTTGTTTCCCTGAACACAGCAGGAATCAAACAGCAGGAGACAGATTCTTCTTACTCACAGCTACAACTACCTTTTTAGCCAGCACTCAGCCCAAAAGCTCTGTCTCAGGGCTTTTTCTCATGGCAATGCCACAGGTCACTTGGGATGATGTGATCATAGACAATATATTATAGATGCCCAGGAAATCCTCTTTTGTCATTACAAGGAGGTATTTTTTTCTGAGGTTGATAAACAGCTGGTATCTTCCCAATACATAATGAATCTCCATATCACTACTTTTTTTAATAGAAAAGCATTGAAAAGAGCTGGTAGAGAAAGAAGTTTCCAATCCAATCAGGAAGAAAAAGATTAGAACAAAATCAATGGTTTGCTGTGTTTTGACATTCATATAATGTCAATCTGCTGCAGGGCAGGGAAACTTATCTGAAAAAATAGATCTTTTAAACATGAAGAGCCACTCGTTGGCCCTTCTGAATTGGGCTTAAAGTTCCATGTGGAAAAGGGCGAAAAAGCTCAGAACCCACAGCACATTGTGACCTGAAGCTGTAACTATGACAGAAAACAAAATGTTTTCTTAGCTTAGCCAAACTTCTCTTGAGTCATTTGGCTAGGTGTGAAGCCAAGAAGATTCACAATCCCATGGGCAGGTGAAACAATCAAATGTTAGCAGAGTGAGCATATGAGGGAGTAACATTATGTAGCTTGTATGAGACATAAGCCCACATATTGGGCCACATTTCCACTTCTCATGGTAAAACCTGTGGAGAACATGAATTGAGGGCAGAAATCTCTGTTAGATTCCCCACACTGTTCTATCAAGGGAATGGAGTTTTCTTATGTGAAATGGCTATCAGGTCCCACCTCCTATACCCACACATCCTGGGACACCAGTATCAGGCCAGGGCCACCCACACAGAGGCCTTGTAGCAGCTCTTGCCCTCAGCAGCAATATCCCTCTCCCTCCCTGAAAGCATGTTTCCAATGGAACTGCACTGTCATAGACTCCTCTGGCCACAGCTGCCATTAAAGACCCCCTCCGCACCATTGAGCAGGTTTTGTGGAGAAGATAATACAGTCCCAATCCCCATGTGCACTGTCCACCCCACCCCACCCCCCGAACACCCCAAATCCTCCCCCAACCCATCCAGTTACTGCCTCTTTCCCAATGTGGATATTCAGGCCAGGGAACAACCATCCACAAGGTCCACAAGGAGCCATGAGGACACAGAGGCAGCTGATCCCTTTCTACATAGTGGGGATTTTCAGCTGCTGCTGTGTCATCATGGAGTCTTCTCCTGGACCCCACATAGGGTTCTTCACTGAGCAATGTATTTTCTTTTTTGTCTATACACACTCTTCTTAGGTTCCTCTGAGTTTACGTGGTTTGAAAAGCTGCAGTTCTTTAGCAGGTAAATAAAGCTTCAAGTATTTATAACCTTTCTCCATTTAAAATTCAGACATTTCTTACATGAAGGAGATTAAACAAGTGTCTGAAATGAGCAAAAAAAAAATAGATTATCTAATTTAAAAACAAAAGCTTAAATAATCGTAGCCATATTTTGAGACAATAGATTAATTTGAGCTCACATTTTATATGCTAAGCTTTAGGCTGATGCAAATATAGGTGGCTAAATTATAAACCTTGAAAAAACAGAATTTAAAATGAAAATGGCAAGTGACTTAACTGTAGCAGTGCTCACAGGTGCCACTATTCTGATGTAATTCACACAGGAGCACTAATTCTCAATTAACGGTCTGCACATTTCGTATCCAAAATTGGCATATTGTTTCATTTAATAGGAAAGGAGTAGAAACCATGCATTATTAATATTTATGAAGAGTAAACCAAAGGCGATGCATTTGTTTTATTTTTCTTCCTTTTATCTCCTCATTCTCATGTATTACATGAACATTATCAGGCACCACACGAGATAACCTATTTTAAAAAATCCATTAAGTTGCATATTTGTAATGAGCTTATCTTACCCCAGTATTTTTTTCAGTCAAGTTTCCTTCTTGTGAGTCTGCTACAGCAGTCATGAACCTGTTAAAGGAAAACACAAATGTAAAATTTCTTTAACTTGCTGATCTCATCTAACTAATGACCATCAGGCACGATAGACATACATCTGATAGCAGTTACAAGACACCATATCTCTTATATGTGCCTCTTGCCAATGTATTATTTAGTGAGCCAGGGAAGAAAGAAGCATACTTTCAGCCATACCTATGACTGTATTGTGTGCTCACCTTTCACTGCTTAGCAGTGGTAAAAGCTGGAAGTGACAGCTTTTGTTTCAAAACTCTATAGATGAGAACAAAGCATACACTGTAGTAATGAACATTTGTTCTTAAGGACATAGAAAAGGTTTGGAGGGGACATATACTTGGTATCATATAAGAGATATAAATAAGGAAGAATTAAGTACTTTAATAATTATTCAATCCAGGTTATGGTACTGTATTTAAGCAATGTTGGTGTTAAATAGACATTGCTACTTCTCAAAATAATAAAAGATAAGTCATTTCATTTTTATCAAAGGGTTTCTTCCTATGTCAGAATCTACATGTATAAGGAATGTGAGTGTTTTCAAAGAGATCCCCATCCCTTTCATTTTATTTTCTTCTTTGCTGTACTGGGGGAGTTGCTTCCTATTTATTGGCATTCCCTTTGTCATAAACTTTAGATTATCCATGTGAGGCTTATTTGATCTCTCTGACCCATTTTTTCCAGCCAAGTGAGTCTCCAAGCACTGATGTTCTAATGATGTACCACTCCAAATGATGTTACTTGTTGCCTGTGACAAATGAATTCAAAAGAGGCAATACATTTTAATTTACTGTTCTAAATCTTAAACTGTGAAATGGATGAAATGTATCCACTGAAGAAGATGTAATACTGCTAATAGAAAGCACTGGGAAAATCTGAAGGACTAGTCATCCTACTTACCAAATATGATTTCCATAAATTTAATGCTGTTTTGTAATGGGGAGGGGACAATTACTGACTATCCAAGAAGTGTTGAGAAGTATCACTTTCCTATCACTAATTTCCTCTGACAAATAAGCAGTAGACAGTAAATTTGCTTAAGCTTTTATGTATTTGCATAAATTCAAGCACAAACCATTGGAAATACGTGACTTCCCATTTTAAAGTTATATTGTTACAAATCCTCTATGCAGGGAAATAATTGCATATATTTTTGGGATGTCTAGTACGTTTATGATAGACACCAACATATAAGACAAATAAATAAATTAAAATATGTTTCCAATATAGGGCCAGATTCTCGGCCTCTCCTAAATCTCCTTTGCAACTTAAAGCAACATCCAAGGATTCCCCTAGCATAGGCAAATCTTCAGCTGGAGTAGGGCTGGCTATGCCAGCTACTCCTGGCCCTCTCCCCAATATGCATTGGGGATAGTCTATGGCAGGCTGAGGGCAGAGAGGGGGAGTATGAGAGGTGGGAGGGACCTATCCCTGACCAGCAGTATAGTTCCTAGAGGACTGCTTTTGCCAGCATAATTTAGAGCAGCTTTTAGATGCCTATAAAATATACCGGGACCATTTTGTACTGAGACTGAGTGCAGGATCAGGGAAGTGGGAAGTTGGTACAGTTTTTCTCTTCAGAGTTCATGTGTCAAGCCTAGATTGTCCAGACCCTACTAGCTGACCTACTGTACTCAGTTGTCCTTGCAGATCAGTTTCCCATTGGAGGCGAAATCAGGATATATACTTAGTGAATCTTGCTTATTTATACTATATACGCCAGTCATTGAATAGAGGTGGTCTCAAACAGCTCCCAGGCAATCCCTTTTCAGGAACCTCAGCCCAAAGACCCATACCCAGTTTCCAGGAAGCAAGTGTGCACCAATTATTGACTACAGATAGAGAAATTAAGGGAGAGAACAAACTCTCTTACTGTTTTCCACAGCTGCACCAAAATATCTGCATCACAGACTCAGCAGTGATACAATATTTCTTCAAAGACTGTACACTGCTCACATGCTGAGAAAAATAACTTCTCAGACTATGTGTAACAGTTCCATTTACTGATTCGTATAATAACACAATATATTGTTTCATACATCACAGCATTCCACAAGATCTGTTCCATTCATACTACTAATGAGGGAGGCTCAGTATAATAGCTTCTTAAAAATTAATGATTTAGGCCCGAATTCAGGAAAGCATCCCTATTCAGGACAGTATTTAAGCACATACATATAGTTAAGTAATTGCTAAGTAAGTAAATCCATTTATTAATTTTGAGTACTGGTAACATCACAGTGGAATTTTCAGAAGTCTTCGCGATCCATCTCTAACGTTGATCACTCAGCATCTGACCTTTCAGTGATCTGCCACACACCATCCATCCATCTCCTCGCTGGTCCTCTCCTACAGTGATGATCCTCCACCATTCCTTCCATAATAACTTTCTTAAGGTTATTTTCATCTCTACACCTAATGTGACCAAAGTACAAAAGTTTGTGTGGCAAATTGTCTTTAATGCAGTAGGTGTTTTGCTCATTTTGGGGGAAAAAATCAGTCACACTGTCTGCTTCTACTCTTCATTTCATCACCCACTCCTTTCTGTGCTCTTCCTCTCAACTGGAAACAATTAGATCCAGAACCATGTGACCAGCCAGCTCTCATTGAACCATCAGCGAGTGATTTCTGGACTACAGTCTGGGATCCTCTGCAGTATTAATGGAGTTGTGTATCCTAATCTAGTCCAGACTACAATGTAATTTGAAATTAACATAATAATCATGTCAAGACGGTTTGGATGTCTTTGATTGCAAAGTTAGGAGATCAGCATAAACATCTCTCTATAATTATCTTGATCTTTCTCCAGTATTATATATGCTTTGCATTTGGACCCTTAATTTTGCTATTTTTACTCTTGTCAAAATGTTAACATAATGAGAAGACATGAAAAACCATTATGACTTAGCCAAACACTGGGAAAAATAAGTGACTTATATGTGAAAGGAAGAATGGAAAAGAAAAATACATAGATTTAAAAGTCTAAATGTAATGTGAACATATATACCATAGGGAGTGAGTAAAGCAGTCAATATATTACTGGTATCAAAGTTGGAAGAATTCTCTTCTGATGTGTGATCGGAAAACATATAGGAGCAGTACATCAAACTTTGACTAAAATACATGTAAGCAGAGTCAGAACGGGCTCTATCCTGACATCTGGTGCTGAGCTGTGGAAAAGGACTTCAGGGGCTGATCTCATTTGCATGGGCACACCCACTCTGCCTAGCATAATGGGACTGCGGGCCCAAATGGTCACTTTGGCTGCTGTGGGATCCCCAGTCTCTTCGTTATTGGGGCAGGAGTAATAAAGAGTTATCCTGTTTATGTGAATCAAGGAAAGTAGAACTGTACTTGGCATTTTATGACGGAGGGACTCACCCTCAACTAAGTAGCACTCACTAGGCAAGGGACATGGGTTCCAAAACCCAGTGAATTGAGAGAGAGGGGGTGCTCCTTCTGAGGGCCCTAAATGCCATTTTGATGCCTCTTCTCTCCACTGTGTAATAACAGAGCTAAGTTTGACTCTATTAGGAGTCTTGTTACATGCTGCAAAGCTGAAATCACAATACCCAGGTCTAAGCATTAGATCTACTTTGGGCTAGTGATGCAGCAGCACTGAGACTCCCCTACTACCAGCTGCAATCACTAAAGAGCTAAAGTTACTAAGAGCTGAAATCACTGAGAGCTGTGTTAAGTAGCAGGGGAGCCTGAAGATATATTGGTGAGCGGCTAGCAGGATGGCTGGCGGAGAAAGGTGGCTAGCGGGACAGCTGGCGGAGAGGGGCGGCTGGCGGCACGGCTGGTGGAGGGGGCGGCTGGCGGAAGGGAGCGGCTAGTGGGACGGCTGTCAGAGAGGGGCAGCTGGCGGAGAGGAGTGGCTAGTGGGATGGCTGGCGGAGAGGAGCAGCTAGCGGGATGGCTGGCGGAGAGGGGTGGTTGGCGGAGAGGAGCGGCTAGTGGGACGGCTGGCAGAGAGGGGCAGCTGGCAGAGAGGAGCGGCTAGCGGGACGGCTGGCGGAGAGGAGTCAACTCGGACAGGCAGAAGGGTTACATATAGAACAGAGGTATATTCTCAATGACTGCAAACATCCTAATGGCTGTAATATTTTAATAAGGATTTTGTCTGACTATACTTAATGGGCCTGATCTTGAATCCATTGAATTTGATGGAAGTTTTACTATTAACATCAGTGGGAGCAGGTCTGACCTAATATAAGAACAGTCGCTTTAAAAATTCTTTCTCGAGCTCCAAACATACTACTTTCATTTTAATAATTTATTAGTATCACAGTTTTACATAAATACAGCTGGTTGTTCACCTGAGAGATTGACATCTGAAATCTGTTTGAAGCAGGCTTTATCAATCATTAGGATAACCTACTTATTCTTCCACTGCCAATTTATTTAAGAGTTTTAGTGTTTTGTATCTGAGGGCCTTAAAGTTTTTGAGCAACTACAAATACAACTTTTTAAAGTTCAGTTTCTTTCTTTACATGTATTCCTTTTCATTCTACAGTCCAGGCATTCATGCCTGGGTTCCTGTAGCTATTATGAGTCATTTGTTGTCAGAGACCCCGTTTCAATTATAGCTCCATTCTGGAGTCATCTTATGTTGTGTTCTGTGATGCTCTTGAGGTTTAACTTAAAAAAGACACAAGCAGGGAATGGGAAATAAACATGACATTATTATCAGTACAGACCTGCTCATGTACAAGGACCTGGCTTTCCATTGTGCACTTGTTTTCAAAGAGGATTAAAATGTACTCCATACATCCACATAGAGCAGTGGTTCTCAAAGCCAGTCCGCCATTTGTTCAGGGAAAGCCCCTGGCGGGCTGGCACAGTTTGTTTACCTGCCACATCCACAGGTTCGGCCGATCGTGGCTCGCACTGGCCGTGGTTTGCCGCCAGGGCCGGCTCTGGCCTTTTTGCCGCCCCAAGCAAAAAAAAAAAAAAAAAAAACCTGCAGGGCGGCCGAAGCCAGGGTGCAGGGGGACTCCCTGCACTGCAGACGTGCCCTGGCTAGCGGGGGGTGAGGGGGTGGGAGCGAGGGGAGAGAGAGAAGGGGGGTGGCCAGGGCTTCAGCGGGGCGCTCCCCATGTGGCCCCGACCGCCGTGCTGCCTGCTGGGAGGGCTCCACGCCCTCCACGGGGAGGGAAGGACGCGGGCTGCCCTGCTGGGCTTGCTACAGACCTGGCACCCTCTGGGGCAGATGGAGTGCGCAGCCCACTCCCAGCAGGGCATTCCCCTCCTCTGCGCTGCTGCCCCCTACAGGACGGCCGGATCAGTTTAAAAAAAAAAAACAACAACGGCCGTGCCGCCCTAGGATTGGGCGGAATGCCACCCCGTAGGATCTGCCGCCCCAAGCATGAGCTTGCTCGGCTGGTGCCTGGAGCCGGCCCTGTTCGCCGTTCCAAGCCAATGGGCGCTGCGGGAAGCGGCGCGGGCTGAGGGATGTGCTGGCCGCCCTTCCCTCAGCCCCCATTGGCCTGGAGCGGCCAACCACGGCCAGTGGGAGCCGCAATCGGCCGAACCTGCGGATGCGGCAGGTAAACAAACCGGCCCGGCCCGCCAGGGGTTTTCCCTGAACAAGCGGCAGACCGGCTTTGAGAACCACTGACATAGAGTACTATATCTGCCAAAATAGCACGTTGCTAAAACATGTCTCTTCAGTCCTACCTTGGAGGTGTCCGTTTTATAAGGGCGGGTCTAAGGAAGTACAGTAGCTATTACTTTTGAGTGTACAGTATTGGGACAATGGTTCACACCCGGTTCACTTCACTCACATTAGTACTGTTGTGGTCACTGGGAGTTTTGCCTGAAGTTTCTGTAGGTATGGACTGCACGAGCTTGGTTTTTAGTCATAAATGTGGACCAACTCACTATTTTAAATAGACAACATATTTAAATTTGCAAATTAGCAAGTGGGCCTGTACAGCAGATCATTTTCATATTTTTATTGTACACTGGAATTGAATTATATATTAAAACTATTTTCCATTTTTAATTATAGCTGTGCTCCTAAGTACCTCTATAGTTAAGTTTGTCTGTGTGTTTTCTTTATAATTTACCATCCTTGAGAGCTAATATCTTTGGGCCAAATTCTGTGGCCCTTAATTGAGTAAAACTCCTGTTGGAGTCAGAGAGTTTTGCTTTACTAACACTGAAGATTTTGGGCCTTTGCAGACTGGAACTTCTTCCTATTGAAGTAAATGGGAGTTTTTCCATTATTTGATTGGTGACATAGGCTAGAGCTAACGGTGTGAAATCTCTGCAAGATTCTATTCATGTAGATTTGTCCCTGGTTGTTCAATCTATATTTGTCTCTCCCTGCCCACCCAGGAAAAAAGGTTACGTGGTTGATCCCAGGCTATTGGTGGCAGGCCATGGGCCATCTATGCAACCCTTGTCCCCACCCATACCTCTGCACCTGCTCGGTGTGCCTGGCACCTCACCCACCTGCTTTCCAGCAGCATGACTCTGCAGAGTCCAGGGAGAGAAGGGGAAGCTGCAAAATAGGCAGCCATTTCCCCAGTGCCTTCTATCCAGTAGTGGTATGCTCAGCACAGAGAGGGTTGCTTCCATGCATATAGATCAGGGGTATGATTAAAATTTGGTATGTAGCTTACAAGCTGTCAGGAGGAAAATGGTTTATTTTTAAACATAATTTTTCAAGCCATAAGCCTCTTTTGAGGTACAGCTCAGCATAAAGTACTTGGAGTTAGTGATTTAAGGATGGAACAGGTGGCCCTGTTCCATCACACCTGTGAGATATCAGAATTTCAAGGAAGAGATTAAGAGGGAGAAACCCAGCTCATTTGATGGCTGAGCAGAGAGGAGAGTAGATTTTTAGTTCTCTGATCCTGAAGTGAGGACTGCCTGAAGGCAGGAGCTTCTGGGACAACTGATGGCCTCTCCCTGAAGTAAAAGAGGGCCTGATCCTGACTTGTGTTGAGAGGGGACTATTCCTATCTATTGTTGTGAAGTCAGTTAGGGGCTACAGCCCAATGAGTGCTCTCTGAAGGAAGTGAACATTAAGCCAGCATTGGGATGATTCCTTTGTGTAATCTCCCTCCTTTCTGTGCTTTGACTGCTTTGGAAGGGGTCTGGACTATCTGGGACCCAGCTGGAGGGCTGAGCCTCTTAGGCCTGGAACTGGAGTGGGAAGCTCTCCTGGCCCTTGGAGAGCTGTGGCCTAGGTGAGTGCCAGGGTTCTGCCTGAAGCCTCTGGGGAGTTTTGTTGACAATACTGTATACTATTATCATAACTTCAGTATCTCCTTTATTTGTCAAACTCTTAAAAAATGGGTTTGTTAAAAACATGACATTCTATATATTTATTTTTACTTTGAAAAAGTCTCAATTGTTTAAAAGTTGCTGACTGCATTTGTAATACATCTGATGCAAAGAGCAGCATAGCTGCTGAATCTGTGAAATAAGCACACAGCATGTCTCTGACCTTCAAAATTTCCAGTTAATTGAAGGGTATTTCTGTTCCTTTGACAGCAATGTGCATTATGCATTATTGTCCTGCTTGGATCCTCTGTATGCATAGGTTTTAGGTACATCTGAAGCCTTTAAAAACTGGTGTTAGGGTTGTGTTTGAACCAGTGTGTAGTAAGAATAAGGTACTTGCTGATCTTCCTTGAGATCAGACAGTGTTCTGTGCACAGACACTACAGGGATGGGGATCACAGAAGTAGCTAGTGAAACAGCTGTCTGTTTCACTAAGCATTAGCTTTATTACATATTTGTGTGTGCATACACCTCCCTTCCCCTGCCCCCCATCTATATCATGCCTAATGATTTAGGATCTATCAAAGTCCTACTGAAGTCAGTGAAATCTTTCCATTGAAGTCAATGGAATCAGGTTCTTAACTTTAACTGTTGGATTCCTTTATTCATTTTAAACTGACAGCAAAGTGAAATGAAGTCACGAGTAGGTAAAACAACTGGGCCAAAGGTGTGGGAATCCTTCTAATTCCTAGAAACTTATGTTGTGGCTTTCGTATTTGGTGTCCCTAGCCTCTGTTTGTCAGAGGGTGGAGAGGGATGGCAGGAGAGAGATCACTTGATCATTACCTGTTAGGTTCACACCCTCTGGGGCACTGGCATTGGCTACTGTTGGTAGACCGGATACTGGTCTGGATGGACCTTTGGTCTGATCCAGTGTGGCCATTCTTATGTGTGTGGTGGTTTTTGTTTTAAACACACCCTATTTAGTAACTGGTCAGATAGGTGTCTACCTTTTACTTGTTTAGTTTAATTATGAAATTACTTTTTAGGGTGTTATTGTGCATCTAAAACTTAAGGAAAATCCCAGAACTGCTTCCCCACACAACCAAATGATACAACAGGAACAAGTAGGCCAGGATTCAGAAACTCTATTACCTGTGTTTCATTGTCTACCTCTGGCAGAAAGCCAGGATTCCCAATATACTAGCTTTGCAGAGGCTCTCAGATTTGTTTGAATTAGCCTTGGTGTGTGGATTTCAGACTCTAACTCTGGACCTGGAACTGAATTTTGCTGTTAGCCCCACACTCTCTGTACTGGTCTAAATAAAAATCAAAACATTGCAACCCTTATTATAAAGCACGGTACTAAAAGACAAGTGCTAAAACAACAAATATGCTTTCTGGTCTTAATGTGATGTGTATCCTAGTTCACAGTCCATAAAGCTAGATGCCTAATTTCTAGGTAAGCTAGAAACTAGCTTGTGATAACATTTATAGTACAATAGATTGGAAGATAGTACAAGCTTGGTGCTGGTTTCTGTGCTGGGGTAGAACTAGACCTTTTGTTATCTTTGCAGGCTTGAAATAGTTGTTGTTGTTTGTAACCTCTAAATCTGTTAATACAATTGTGATTACAAATACGGATAAACATCCTTCTCCCTCAGGTTGAGGGAGAAGCAGTGCATGATCTCATTAAATGTGTGGGAAAACAAATCCCAGAGATACTGCAGCTGAAATTAAGTGATGTGCCTCATTGCACGAGCCAACTCTCGAAGGACAGACTTCACTTCTAGTACAAAAAGAAGGCAGTGTTTCCAATCCATTTAATATCTGAGATGCCAAATTAGCAGAGGGCCTACTGAGGGAGGGTGTAACGGTTTTTGCCATCCAAGAGGCTGGATGCTTGAAGGAAGATGTCAGTAGTTCTACTAATGACAACTAATAGGCGTACTTTAGTTCAAGTGCTACCATTCATAGGAAGCTAGACATGTTCTGTCCTCTCTGTGCTTATTGTAAATGTGGGTTTCTTCCCATAGCTGCACTGTTTTGCTAGGAATAATAAGTATATGGTAAATAGATATTCTGTAAGCAGAATGCAACACAACCCTGCAGACTCATGACTCCCCTCCCGCAGATGAGGTCTGAGGTTGGGGTTGAGTGGATCTCACAAGGTCTCTAAGTTCTTCAGTAGGTTGGGGAAGGTGGGAGAAGAGATTAGCCCTATTCTTCTCTCCAACCCCCTATTCCCCACCTCCGAGTAGTAAAAGGTTTGATTTCCCCCATCTGCAGTGTTGCCAATTTTCATGACTTTATCGTGAATGATGCAGACTGTGCCCCTGCTGCCGAAATAAAGGGATTACTTGAGAATCTCAGCTTTCCTTTAAAAAATGAAGTTTCTAGCCTCATGGCCATGGAGTAAAAGCTTGAAGATGTGACCCAAGTGCACCCTAGCAGCTTAAATCTGAAGGCAAATAAACTAATACTTTTAAAAATATAGGATTTAAAGCCAATATCTTGACTTTTGAGAGCCTGACTGACAAAATGCCGGGGGCTGGCAGTACTGCATCTGGGCAGATCTCCTTGAACAGGCCCTAGGACAGAACAAACCAGGGACTTGTGATGCTGCTCTTGACTCCCTTAGAAAGGACTGCTGTTCTGCAGGAAAACTTATACAGGCTCAAATTTTATTAACTTTCCTATGGATTCCCTATAGGGTTGTCGAGGACTGATGTCTACACTCCTCCTGCTTCCCTTTCCCCAGGTAATTCACAGAAGTTCTATAGCTTGTCATGCAGGAGGTCGGACTACATAATCATAGTGGTTCCTTCCAGCCTCATCTATTAATCAAGTAACAGGGATGCCTGGACCAATGAAAGGGTCTCCACAGGACCTTGGGAATGGTGAAGGTGCCACACAAGTATTTAAATTCCCCCAGCTCTAGTTCAGACAGAACCCACATGTAGGCCATCCTTCCACACATGAATCAACAGGGCACAAGCTGGTCCTAGCTATCCACTGTACTGCTAGCTTATAAATTCATGATAAACCAAGCAATCATTCAAATAATCTGAATATACACATTCTGTCCCCGCAAGCAGTAGGAGAACCAGAAACTTGTTAGCTGTGAGCATTGTACTTTAGCCTTTCCTTATGTATGGGAAAGTATAATTATTAATCTAGAACTATTAATGCAACAGAACACATTGTAGTGACTGGAGGTGTATGAATATTACTGGGTGTTTTGTTATTGCAGTTCTGTTTGTGTTTGTTAGCCTGCTTGTGCTAGATGGTGGCTTTTATGGCACATCCTGGTCGGGGGGTTGGTTCAGAACTGCGCTGCATCATGACAAGCACCAGTGAGTTTGTGACTCAGGCAAGTATGTTATCTCTCTAGTGGCTGCTCTGTGTGCATGAGGGTAAGTGGCAGCAAATGGTGCACCAGGGTGCTCATACACCAGCCCACAGAGCAGGGTTTAAGTGGGTGGGAAAAGGCCTTGAATTCTTCTGTCATTCCTGGCATCCTTCTCTATCTCCTGCTCTCCAGAGCTCAGGGACTGTCATTGTGGGAAGCCTTGCACAACTACACAGGGTAAGGAGGCTTCTTGCTTGTCCTTTGGCCCCTGTGCATCTGAGTAAGCCTTAACAAAATCTGTAAAAGCACTTTCTTTACAGAAGGCAGCATTAGTGCTTGTGGGTTGGAAGACACCGGCTTTGGGAACAAGGTGCCTTGTAAGGAAGTGAACTGAAGAAATATCATGTTTAAAAACAAAACAAAACAAAAAAAATCCTTCATTTGACACTTACTCCATTATCTTGCTGAACTGTAACCTCCTGTGCTACTCTGGCTTATTACATCCATTCTCTGTATGATTACAGCACAACTGCTACTTCCCGTTACCTTAGTGTATTTTTAATATAGCTTTCAAATTTGTGAGTGGCTGACAAGATGACCAGCCTGGGATGCTGATTTGGAACCAGGGTGTGTGAGGAGTACTGCTTTGCAGGGGTAAAAGGATACACATTTGTCTTCCCACAGTGCTATGTAGCATATTTTGCACTGGTTACACCCGATAGGCAGCCACCTCAAAGGTGAGGGTTGCCAATCAGTGGTGAGTGAATTTATCCTCTACCTAAAGAGGGACAAATCTTGGGCAAGGGTTACATGGTAATACGTGCAGAGTAAGCCCAGACAGGCTGTGTAACTTGCCTGGGTGCTGGGTCGACTGACTCTGACATTCTTTAGGCTTATTATGTAAGGCGGTGACAGAGGACGCTCCCGGAGTGGACAGCAAGTTCACATAGATGGACTTCCTGCCTTCCCTCTGCATGCATCACAGCAGCCCTGCGTTGATCTCTCTTCCCAACCTATGTGCTTGCTAAAGCTTTGGATGTTACTGCAGCCCTTGTGCATTTGTTTGTTCTTTAGATTTTTATAACCTCAGGTTGGTGGAATTCTGTTCAGACCATGGAGGTAACATGATCCATCCTGAAGGAGCTTGCACAAGACAAGGATTCAGATGTGTGCAAGACTAGGAGTTGGAAATATCCTCTCGCAGCACTGCTGGTAGGGAGTCGGTGATGGTTGCTTTTTTGGGCTGCATGGGTTTTTTTGGGGGGGGCAGTTAATGGAAAAATGGAACTTCTTCAGGTGGTGGAGAGGCTGCACAGAAGAAATGTGTCTAAAGTGGATTTGAAATAGCAGAGATTGTCTTATTGCAGCACCAGAACAGGGGGCAATTCCTGGCATAAAAGCCAGTAGAGGGGAAAGCAAAGTGATGGTCATGGGAGAAAGATATAAAGGGAATGGTTAGGAATGAGTGGCAGGTGGGGAGAAGTTAGCATGGGAAGAGCAGAGCGCACTGGTAAGTTGGAGCAGAGCTGTCCACAGCCATGAAGTAGGAAATTGAAGCCTTTTGTCCCCTATGGATGTGGGGAGAGAGCCAGTGAATGGATTTGGGGAGAGAAGTGACATTATCAGAGTGGTAGAAAAGAAAGATGAACTTAGTGGCTTTATGTTGGGTTAGGTTGACTGGACTGGTGAATCTAAAGAGGCGATCTTGCCATTTATTTATGTATTTGTCTATGGTGTTGATGAGCACCTCATCTTAATTTAAGGAAGCATTTGCATTTCATGTGGGGAAACTGAGGCATACAGAGGCAAAAGACAAATGTTTTAAAAATAACTAATTCTGGGTCCCCAACTTGAGATAGCTAGGGGCTGTATCTCTCAGGTACTGAGTACCCAAAAGTCCACTTGAAGCCAGAGGGCGCTGTGGATGTTCAGCACCTCCTGAAAATCAAATTCTATATGTCTCAAGTTGGGTATGTAAATAGCAAGGCACCCAAAAGGTTGGCCCAAGTGACTTGTCCATAGTCACAGGAAATCCATGGCACACCTAGGAATAGAACACAAGTCTCTTGCGTATCAGTTCTGTGCCTTACCCCTTTATCCACAAGATCATCCTTTTTCCTCTCTTGCTTCCTCAGATTGTACAAGTTACATGTTGGAATGACCAAGGCATAGAATCTTGGCGGTGGATCTGAATAGGAAAAGACAAACTTCTAGAGATGCTGGAGTGAAACTACTTGGAGCAGTTTAGTATTGTCAGTCTCCCTGACAACATTCCACTTGCCCCACATTCTGCCTTTGCTGTAGTATATTAGTAATGATGGAGGCAGGTTTTAAGTTCTTGTAGTTCAATAAGTTAGTTAAGAAGCAAGCACAGTGCTGCTGCTGATGTAATCTACCTGTGTTGCTCTTTGTTGGTCTGTGCAACTGGTTCCTGTCCCTGTATGTGAGTGTGTAAGAGCTCTGCAGGGTGTATTGTAATTTAAAACTTCCTGATGCTTATCCTCTTGCCATATGGCATTTAGGGGTGGAGTAACTTTTTCCATACCTCTCATTTATTCAGCTTTAGCATACCTGACTGAATGAAATCTGAGACACAAATAATTCAAAAATAGTCACTTTAGGCTTTAAAAAGTGGTGGTGGTCCTGTTTACATTTTCATGGCACTTCTTGGGGATGACTCTCAAAGGAAAAACTCTTATGACCACAGAGAACAATTTTTTGTAAAGAAAGACCCATTCTGATACCCAAAACATTTTTATTCTCTGTCTTTACCACTAGCTCACATCACTTTCTCTCTTATAGCTAACTTGGCAGATTCTGCTCCACCAACTGACTTACAATTTTTTGAGTCTAGAAGAAGCCATAGTGTCAAGTGATTTAGCCTCACTAGTATTTGCACTTTTTTTTTTTTTTTTTAAAGTACCATGGAGACTTTTCGAACCTTCAAGCTGAGCCTCTTGTCCAACCAATGGTTTAAAGGATCTTGTAGCTAGGTATGCACAGCTACATCTCAATTATTATGTTTCATACTACAACTCCCCGAGCATCTGCCTTGACTGCTTTTGTAGTTGTGTGTGTGTGTGTGTTTTTTTTTTTTTAAAGTATATAGTTAATTCTGTACTGATTGCTCAGTAACTCATAAATGCAGCAAAAGTCTTATCTTAGAAAATGCCCTTAAAAAAATGCACATCACACAAATCTACAAAATAACAAAACATTCCCTTTGAGCATTTCTAAAATGGTATCTCTTACTGTATACTTTTTTTTTTTGGTAGTACTTAATTTAAAATTGTAACAGGGCTTATTATGGTGCAAGATGATTATGATGGATACATTTGTGTTTGTGTGTTCTTGCCTAGACATAAGGAAGCAATGCAAGTCCACGTCTGTGGCTGAAATAACTGCACAAAATGCTACTTAAGGCCTGTTCTCCACTGACTTGCACTAATGTGGTCACTTACACTTGTACAACAGGAATGCCAAGGTATAAAATATTGCCATATCACAATGGTATAGTTTTACACCCTCTTTGTGATTGCTTTGCCTGTGTGTAACTGACTACACAAGAGGTAAGGCAATGGAGAATTAGGCCCTCTACCTCAGAGTATTTTTCTAAGTGTTCGGAGACCTCCTAAAGAATATTGCTGAGAATTAAATCCCTATCCTGGAGCTCATCCATCTCATTTCTATATTTCCATAATTCTTCTCACTAACTTCCATAGTCTCTGTCCCCATGCACTAGTATAATGCTTATAGAAGCTCATGAAGTATTTCTTTTATAACTAAACAGTCCGACTGATATAACTACATATAAATTTATTGGATTTAGTTTTTTGGTTTAGAAAATCCACTTTTGTCTCCTCTAAAAAAGTTTTCATTAAAGGATGTCTGTTTAAAAAGGAAATGCACTGGATCACTATTTGATAGGGTTATTGGCAATGACAGCAAACTTAAAGCACAGTCGTTAAGGCTATTTGGCATAAAGTGCAGTCCTTTGAAAGTAGCTTTTTCTTAATCTTTTCTCTTCTTAAATAGGAAATTCAGAGGAGATTACCAAAACCCTGTTCAGACTTCTTTGTACCTATAGAGAGAATCAGCAAGAAGAGTTAGAAATTGATAATTATGCTGACATTACTTGAATTAATAAAGCAATTCAACGTTCTGGGATATGTTAAAAGGTGATCGAGAGTCATGCACCACCTGTCCACATTAGGGTACCATCTGCTCTATATTTGTTTGCTACTAACACTTATATATTCACATAGACATTTATTTGCAGGAAAAAACAGGTCTCCTTGTAGAGTTTAAATGAAACTCCTGCTGATTGATTTTAAATAATTGACTGTTAATATAATGATGCATTTAAAATATAGGATGCAAACATTTTTCTACACAACTGGAGAAGCAAATGCAACTGAATTTTTTTTTTTTTTAGAAATGTGCCATTTTTCCCAATGTTCTGGAGATATGAATTGCAGCCACATACAGCCATTACTTCTCTGTTCTGGCAGGATTATATTAATTGGAAGAGGAAAGCAATATCATCATTTTGTGAATTTATGAATAGAGTAATCAGCAGCAACACCTATTAAATATCTGGGTGAAATTCTCAGGATTGTGCCATGATTCACACAGACTCGTTAATTGGCCAGTTATTTGCAAATGGAAAAATTGCAGCTGGCTGGCTTATGAGTAAGAATGTGTTACAAGTATGTTAATTGTGTTGTAATTTAAAATGTTCCTTTATCACCTAAAGTAACCCTGATTTGATTTCAGGGGACAGTGCTGTGCCCATTAAAAACACAGCTGTTGGTAAGGGTTAGTCACTTCTCTAACTCCAGAGAGCAAAGATAGCTGCGCTTAATCAGTCACACTGTTATCGAGACAAACATTTAGGATGCTGAAATCCTTGTTCTTTGTCTCTCAAAAATGACTGGTGAAATGCTCTGACATCCTTTCAGCATGATGGATTTTCCCAAAATACTGCTGTATCTGACCCATGAAGAGCTTTACCATGCAGGATAATGAAACACATATGTTTCAGTGGGGTCCATTTTCTTGACCCTAGCATGAAGAGTGCTTCTAGGTGAGTTTATCTCCTACAAGGCAGTGTTACTAAAGGAACAGGAGTACTTGTGGCACCTTAGAGACTAACAAATTTATTAGAGCATAAGTTTTCGTGGGCTACAGCATCCGAAGAAGTGGGCTGTAGCCCACGAAAGCTTATGCTCTAATAAATTTGTTAGTCTCTAAGGTGCCACAAGTACTCCTGTTCTTTTTGTGGATACAGACTAACACGGCTGCTACTCTGAAACCTGTTACTAAAGGAGATCTCTTAAATGATTCCTGCTATTTTTCTTATACCTAATAATTGTATTTGCAGTAGGAACTGTAGAAATAGCTTGGGCCTCACTGGGGAACACTTATGTATTCTTCACGTCTCTTAAATTCTCTGTGAGCTTACCTGCCTTTTTATTCAGGTCTCTGCCTGGTTCAGGGGAACACCCTATCTATTCTTCCCGCTCTCGAGCCAGGAACTTCCCTACCCTCCACAGGCAGGAGTGGGGCTAATGGTCATTCTGCTCTTCACCCTAGGGAAATATAACTCCCTTTCCCTGTGCCCTCTCTAAGTCTGTGTGAGAGCTTGTATACTGGGGCAGGCAACTGTAACACACAGGGAAAGAAGCACATTAAGGGAGTTGAATCCATAGAGCTCTGGAATGCTGCAATCAATTCCAAGGTAGCTGACACAACAAACATGGGTGTCCGTCTTTGATATTGTAGCAGGGTGTGAAGATGCTGAGCTGACTTTGTTCCTGCTTCATGCCATACTTGCAATGAAGGGGGGAAAGTACCAGCGTGTCAAGGGAAGCTCAAAGACTAATCAAGTGCTGAGACAGGCAGTGAGCTGACTTAAGCACCTGAGCCACAAGGTGCCTCAGCTCAGGCATTGGTACACAGAGAACATTATGGGAATCGGAAAAACTTGTCAAGGCTGCAACAACTGAGCGAGATGCTGGCTAGCCCCAGGTGTGTGGTGGAAGGGGTAGCCAGTGTCATAAAAGACAGAATAGAGGCACAAAAGACTAGTAGTGCTGGAATGCCAGGGCACACCTTAGAGCTCTGGGGGAAAACAACCCTTGAGCCAAGAGCTCAAGAAATGCCCTGTGCAAAGAGCTAAAAAGTAAACAAATGTTGTGGACCTTAGTGAAAGACAGCATGTATAGGAAAAGGTTGCCCAATAAGTAGGGCCCAGCTCTACCAAATTCATGGTCATGGAAAAACACGTCTCAGACTATAAAATCTGGTCTCCTCCTGTGAAATCTGGGGTCTTGTGTCCTTTTACCCTTTACTATACAGATTTTAGAGGGGAGACCAATATTTCTCAAATTGGGAGTCCTGACCCAAAAGGGAGTTGCAGGGGGGGGGTCACAAGGTTATTTTAGGGGGGTTGTAGAATTGCCATCCTTACTTCTGTGCTGTCTTCAGAGCTGGGGCGGGAAAGCAGCAGCTGTTAGCCAGGCACCCAGCTCTGCAGGCAGCAGCACAGAAAGGATGGATGGTATGGTATTGCCACCCTACTTCTCCGCTACTGCTGGCAGCGGATCTGCCTTCAGAGCTGGGCTCCCAGCCATCAGCCACTGCTCTCTAGCTGCCCAGCTCTGAAGGCAGTGCCACCGCCAGCAGCAGCACCGCAACTCCCCCTACAATAACCTCATGACCCCCCCCCAACTCCTTTTTGAGTTAGGACCCTTACAATTACAACACCATAACATTTCAGATTTAAATAGCTGAAATCATGATATATATATCTATATATATATATCTATATAGATATATATAGATATGTAGTTTTTAAAATCTTATAACCATGACATTGACTGAAATGGACTGTGAATTTGTTAGGGCCCTATCAATAAGCCATGAAGACCTGGAACAACAATTTCAAGGTAGTCTCCTAGTGGGGGGCTGCATTGTCAATCTAGCTATGATTACAATGTTGTAGCACATAATATCTATGTAGGAGTGGATGCTGCATGACAATTAGTAAGGCTCTGACTCATGATCTTCTCTGCTGCTGCCCACGAGGGTAAAAATCCTTAAGAATGGGGGGGGAGAGAAAGGGTATTGCCAGTCTTGTGCTGGGAAACTAAAACCCTAGAGTAAGAATCCTACAACATAGTCTTCAGAGAAGCAGAGTTACAAGGCAATTTTCTCTTCAGGTAGTGTCAGGTTTCAATAATCCATCCATCAGAATACCGATTAGGGGGGCAGATTATAGTTAACCCTCACATAAGTGCATTTAGCAGGGGTATTGGGATGCATAAGGAGCTTTCCTTTGCACCTGCACCCTTGTGCAAAAACTGGCCACGGTTGCAGTCCCTGCATTATTTTAAGTACAGGATTGTTCCCTGGGACATACCTCAACCCAAAAGAAGTGTGTGTGGGGGGGAGGGCCTCTTCCTGCAAGCCAGTGGAACTGGGTGGCCATGTAGGATGTTCCTTCTGCACTCCCTCGAGCTCCTAAGAGGGTTTTATGGCTCAGTTGTTTCAGTGCAGGCCCATCCCTCATAGGCACAAACTAGTTCTCTAACATTGTGACAAGGTGGACAGCCCTATGTAAAATTTAAGAAATATAGGGCCGGCACCTGCTGTGTTTGAAGTCAGCAGTAAAATTTCTATAGGTGTACAGTAGGCCTTTGTTGAAGGCACTGCTCTACTCATTTCCCAAGCAGTCTGAAAAGCATGAGGAGGAGGGAAGGGAGTTGGTAAAGATCAAAATAACAGAAGTTCCCTTTTTCCCGGAAGTATGTTTCTTGTACCCTTCAACCCTTTCCTGTTCATCCACCACAGAGAGAGCTAGAAAATAGTAACAATTTAAATATAGGCCCCCAAGATTTACTAACTTTATCAATCCATTAAATCTACACGGAAAATGCATCTCTGTGGGGTGAGATCTTCTTAGGCTGTGCCATAAACCTGCAGAAATGTACAGAGATGACTTGTCTCTGGACTGGTGCCCTCAGCCCACTCTGGCCAATAAATCTTCAGTCTTCATGTTGATTGAACCTATGACTTGGAGTATTGTGTGGGCTAGTAAACTCTTTCACCCATCTAATCCAAGCAGCATGAAAAGGATCCATATTTTCTTGTTCTATGGGTTCAAAATAAACAGTTTATTAGAGTTGAAAACATTGTTTGTTCCATATAAATTGAAGACAGTCTAGGCAATATCTAAGATACAGAGACAATTTCTTCTGGAACTGCTAGTTTAGGGGGAAAAGAACAGTTGTGAACTGTATAAAAATCTTGCACTCCTTACTCAGGTAAAACTCCCAATGAAGTTGGTGGGAGTTCGGCCTTTAGTAAAGGCCAAGAACTGCAGGATTTCTTTTCCCTTTGCAAGGAGTTATAGAACTGCTATCTTTTCCACCCTGCACTTTTTAAAATTGATGAAAAGAGAAAAGGAAGCAGGCTCTGAAATAAAAGGAGCCAGCTCTCATACAGGCTCCTGAACACAGCAACTTCTTTATTTCTTGCCCACTCGAATCTCCCATCAACGTCAGTGAGCATTTGGGGTGTGCAAGGAATTCAGGATCAGACCCAATGGGGTTTTTTTTGTTGCATCATCAAGGAAAATGAGATACACACCCAGCCGTGACTAGCTGCTATGATCAGAGAGAAATATGCCAGAGGGTATGGGGGGAAGGTAAGAACACCGAAAAACATGTTGATCTTTTAACTTTTGCACACAAGGCCCAAATGAGGTGGGATAAGTGCCATCTTATTCCCTTCCCTCTGCTAGTACAGATGGCCTATACATACATATGCACTGGACTTTTAGAATAGGCTATATTTAATGAGACAATGACCACATTTGATATTTTTTAGACCTGTTTATGAATTATTCTTCACAAAGAAGTGGCTGCACTGTTAGCTGTACACCAGCGTGCTGGTTTTTTAATTAGCAGTGGATTTTTATGTTGAATTGATATTAAAAGATATTAAGGAACATCTGGAAACAGTAAACAACACTGACCAAGTGCAGGTAACTCTTCCCCCTCATTTGACAGGTCTGTCAGTTCAGCAGACAGCATTCCAACTCTCTCCTACCTGGAGGAGGGAGCTGGAGCAATCTTCAGAACTAATATGCTTGTGAAAGGAGTGGTGTGGGGTGCAAGCTTATAAGAGATACTCAGATTGAAAACTGAGATACAGGACAAATAGCCTGACCCTGCGCCACTACCATTATTTAAAGAAACTTAGCACTGAAACCTGAAAATCTTTGATACTTTAAACTAGGTTGGGGAACAGTCAAGCCTAAATCAAGCTCTATCCCTCAATCCCTTCTCCTCCAAATGAATTAACTGCTCTGCACCAGACTGTACTGCGGTAACTGTTCTATCCACTCCCTGGGGGTTGCACCTACTTCATGCTGACGGCAGGCAGGTTCTGCAGAGAACAGCAACCTCTGCTCTGTGAATATGTTTGCTTGGAGAGGCAGGGTGCGAGTCCCAGCTCACGTAGACACACTCATACTAGCTCTTATTGCACAAGCAAGCTGAAAATAGTAGTGTGCGGTAGGAGGGGCTAGCCACACCCAGGACAAACACAGCTGGAGCCTGTGGGTACCTACTCAAGTGGCTAGTATGAGGCATTGCAAGTGCACCTGCAGCTATGCTACGCTACCATCTTTAGTGTTTTAGCTCAATGAGAGCTAGGGTATGTCTCCTTGAGCTGGGAATCACCCTCCCAGCTGCAAGTGTAGACATGTCCTTTGTTCCCAGCAGCTCTTCCACTGCTACAAGATATTAAACACCTTCAATTCCCAATGGAGTTATGAATATGCAAAGTCAATGTGAAGGCATTTAGTAGCTCATGAGCCTGGGCCACTTTCCTTTGTCTCATAGAACTGGTCGTCTTATCTCCAGCTTCCACCCCAGACTCATTTATTTTGTCAAACTTCTCACCTCCAACAGGGGGAGAGGTCGTGTGTGGTGTGGGTGTTTTTTTTTTTTTTTTTTTTTTTACTATTAGAAGAGAAGTTGTTTCTTTACTATCAGGGGCACTGAGAGCTAAAATATGGTCTTCTAAAGAAAAGCAATGGTGCCTTCTAGTACAACAAATAGTATGACAACACCTGTGGTCACACTTCTGTCTGCCTTCTTTGAAGACACCCACCTCACTTCTCTCTGCTCTCATGCAGAGCACTCAGTTCCGTGAATTAATTCTTTACAGACTGCATGGTGCATACCTGTTTGGTGAGGATAACTCCACTTTGCAGCTCAGGAGATGGTGTGATTCCTTAAGGTTTACCTCTAAAATTTTATATGATCTGGTGGAATTTGAACAAAGAGAGGAGTCAATGTTTGCTTTTTATATTTAGGAATGAAATCCCATCCCCTGATAAAACTCCAACTGATACAAAATGCAGCAACCCGTCAGCTTAGGAACACAGGTTGCTGTGAGTACATCATCCTATTTCTCTATTGTACGCTGGCTCCCCATTGAATACAGAGTCCAGCTTCTCTCTCACACACCAGAATACATTCCATGCCCCCACTCAGGGGAGCCCCCCCCAACTGAGAATCTTTGCTCTATGTTGAATGCCTGAATACCACAGAATATTTGTCACATGACTTAATATCCTAAAGAGAATAGTGATCCTGACTTGCAATAGACTTGTACTTGTGACAATGCATTTAACATACTTAGATATACTCTTTACACCCACATCACAGTAGATGACCCCCTGTATGCTGCAGATATATAAATTATGCTTAGATTATTCCTGTTTGAATTGTTAAACTTTAAAAAATAATTAAATGGTGAATAAGGAAACCCAGAGAAATGAGTGAACTTACCTACTCATTCTGTGGAAGAACTAGAAAGAAGGAACAAAACTTCCAAATTAGAACCTCAGAGAACATTGAGATAATGATACAAACAAGGGCTTTTAAAAATATTGCAAACTAAAGATGTTAAACTAAGAAAATGTCTCTAGTTTTGGAAGCTACACAAAAAGGGATCATCCTGACTGTCTGAGATCTTACTAGAAGAAAAGTCAACCTAGCCTCTTGTAGCAGATGGTGCAGAGGCTAGAATTCTCAAGGAAGAGAGAACAAAACATTTCTTGTTACTTCCTCAAAGAAATTGCTAAGTAAGTATATTTAAAAACAAAACAAAACATCAACTTCCCTGGCACAATATTTATGAAATGCCTAAAGTCAAAATTAGGCTAGAAATATATACAGTGACAACTTCATAGGATACTCAGATGCCTCCTGACTGGACTATTCAGTTTTCAGTCATGTGCACAGAGAGCCAGGTAGGCTGTGGGAAAATTAGTGCACCATGTGAAAGAAATCTGGCAGGAGGCTGTCAGGGAAAGATGATCAAAAGTTTCACAAGGTCCGAGTAACAAGGATATGGAGCTGTGCAAAAACAAATAAAAAAACCCTCACCACAACACTGAACTCAGGCTTTTGGAGAAGGAGCCCTCAGGAGAGGGGAGAAGGAAAGAGGACTTGGCATAATGTAAATAAGGGTCCATCACTAGCCAACTTCTGAACAATTTTTGGTAAGGCAGAACACCAGAGACCCCACAATGAACAGTTCAAACCTTTAATTTCAGAAGAGGTGAAAAGCACACACCAAATAATACTAAAGAAATCACATATGTACTGAAAAGTATCATTAATCATGTGACTTATTAGCTAGCTCTCCTCTTCCCTCACCACAGAAGCAATCCATTTAAGCTCGTTTTGTTGAAATACTAGTTTAAGCTGTGGAGAGTAGCTGCTGAAGATAAAGTATAGCTTACACTCTTATTTATATTGCTTGTTTCAGGTACACTGTGACCAGAAAGCATAAACTTACACTGCTTAAATACAGACAGGAAATAAAAAACCCTCAGCCCTTCTTGGATCTGTGTTTATAATGCTTTTGTAACTGTTCCCTTTGCTGCTCTTTTATTATTATTGGGGTCACATGAAGCCATTGTTATCTCCCCCCCCCCCCAAGGGATGGGCACTGAATTTGTTTCTGAGAATGTGGCGGGACTGATTTGAGGGGCTGTCTTTTGCATTGGCTTATGCTGGTTGTTAAATGCAACTATTGTAATGGCAGAACCAATAAACTGCGTTCATTTTATGTTTGTTCTGGAACAAACTATGCCTTGTTTTATTTAGATCTTGTACAGTTTGTCACCCTACTGTGGCTTGGGAAGCACTGGCTGTAGGCTCAGGCTGATTCAATGTGAAGAAACAACATGGTTACTAGCCAAGACACTATTTTATATGATTTAATGCCTTTTGTTTAAAGTTCCATAAAAAGCAGACTGAATCTTCATACACAGCTTCAGGTATTAATATGAGCAATAACCCTTTAACAAGAAAGCTGGTTTTGTTTGAAAACTCTGCCCCTGTTGATTCCGAAACTAGATCTTAAAGACCCAATTTATGGCCACTTCTGACTCCTCCCTTGGGCTTCAGCCCTTTTTCCTTCTATGCTATTTTTCCTATAGCTATCCCCTCTCTTTATCTCATTAAAACAATGTGACTTTTACATTTCTGAGGCCAGCAGGAACCAAAGAAATACCAACACCATCCAGCTCTAGTGAAAAGAAAAATAAATAGGAAAAAACCTTAATATGGTATTTCCAGTTTCCCATTCTCACTGGAAGAGTGCAATGCTACTTTCCTGCCACCATGTGGTGCTGTGTGAGACTATATGTTAGCCACACTATGAACCCTACCTGTGTGATTCAAGATGGCATCTCACAGCAATGAGTATATACGGCAGCTGGTTTTTCCTGTGCCACAGAACCAGAAGAGAACAAGAAGGTTAGTCATTCCCCTTTAGGGGAATATTTTGTAAGGCATGAGTATCTAGTCTAAATTTGCTAGTTTAGTGAGTTGTTTGAATGGAGGGGATGAGCTTTGCAGTGTGTACCCTGCAACTGGTACCTCCTTTAGCTCTGCCCTAGGTCTCCATGTTAGATTTCTTTAAGGCAGGAGACTGATATAATTAGGATGCCATTGTAGATTCACTCCCTCTGTGGCTTCCTTCCACCCTGTGGCTCTTCTCCCTCATTGGTGGACTGCTTCATCACAGTATATTTGTGCAGTAAGGGTGTTATTTATTAAGCCATGTCTACGCTAATAGTCAACAGCAGTTAATGTGGTTGGGCAATAATGGGGAACTGTGTCAATCAGGGCTAAATAGGCAGTGGACAGAGAGATGTGTTGCTGTGAGACACTTGTTTCTGAAAGGGTTTTAGTTAAGCCTACAACAGCTCCTCATACTCCACTCTCTCAATTAAGCTTGCCTTTTCAGTAAGTCTGTGACATGCTTTCCTTTATTATTAAGTGGGGAGACTAGAGGTAAACAAAACTTCTGAGATTTTCAGCACAGAAACATTGAGATTTCTATCCCAAGGTTTAAAATGAAAAATTCTATCATGATTAGTAATGTAGCCAATAGCAGATCTGTTTAGTATTAACACACTGAACAAACATACATAAATTCAAACACTTTCAATTTTCTATTTCTTTATCCTGCTAAGAGTTATGAAATATTACTAGATGTTAAGGAAGGTACTATGAAGGGGAAGAGAGGCTTTGAATATATGTGTCCTCAGAACCTGTCCCAACAAACTGGTCTCCCCAATCACTATAGCAGATAATAGCCTCTTGAGACAAAGAGGGATATAGATTCTGAGTTACATGATAAAACCCAAGGCACAAAGTAAGTTCCTGCCCTGCATTAGAAAATGCAGCATATTCTCTATGACCTGTTCTTGAGGGGTTTGTCCAGTCTAGTTGTCAGTCATGCTAGCAACAGATTACCACTTGAGACTGTCCCATTTAGGGCCGCCCAGAGGATTCAGGGGGCCTGGGGCAAAGCAATTTTGGGGGCCCCTTCCATAAAAAAAAAAGTTCTAATACTATAGAATACTATATTCTCGGTATACCCCGGGCGGCCCTGGTCCCATTGACTTTCGACTCACTGTTCTGAAAGATTTCCTGATACAACTTAAATTGGGTAATTTCTTCAATTGTATTTTATTACTACTTTTTATAGTCTATAAATAAACCCTCTCCTTCCTTGGTGTTTAAATCTTTCCAGTGCTTGTAGACCGTTATGTCCCGTCATACATCCTTTAGTCAAACTATATATAGTTAGAAAATTTACACTTTCCTCCTAAATCAATCCCTCTAAGCTTTTGATCATTTTTCTTGTTGTTTTGAATTCCCTCCAATTTGTTGTCTTTTGGCAACCACAATTGTGGATGACATGCTAGATGCTTTTCAGTACTGCATAGAAAAGTTATCTATCTGGTACATGACTTGTGCCACTGCCTATTTAGCCCTAAATCATATAGGGGTTACAATGGAAACCCTTACTCATATTGGTGAATGTAAGAATGGCCATACTGGGTCAGACCAATGGTCCATTGAGCCCGGTATCCTGCCTTCCAACAGCAGTCAATGCCAGGTGCTTCAGAGGGAATGAAGAGAACAGGCAATCATTGAGTTATCCATCCCCTTTTGTTTGTTTTAAACCTGCTGCTTATTAATTTCATTGGGTGACCTCTAGTTCTTGTGTCAGAGGCTTGTGTTATGTCAAGGGGTAAATAACACTTTTTTCCCCCATGCCATTCATGATTTTATAGACCTCTAGCATATCCCCCTTAGTCGATTCTTTTCCAAGCTGAACAGTCCCAGTCTTTATAATCTCTCCTTATTTGGAAGCTGTTTCATATCTTTAATAATTTTTGTTGCCCTTCTCTGGACATTTTCCAATTCTAATATATCTTTTTTGAGATGGGGCAACCAGAACTACATTCAATATTCACTATGCACTAGTGCACTATGGATTTATATGGTGGCATTCTGATATTTTCTGTCTTATTATCTATCCCTTTCCTAATGGTTCCTAACATTGTTAGTTTTTTTTGTTTTTTTTTGTTTTGACTGCTGCTGCACATTGGATGTTTTCAGAGAACTATTCACAATGAGTCCAGGATCTCTTTCCTGAGTGGTAACATTTAATTTAGATACCATTTTGTATGTATAGTTGGGATTACGTTTTCCAATGTGCATTACTTTGCATTTATCAACATTGAATTTCATCTGCCATTTTGTTGCCCAGTCACTCAGTTTTGTGAGCTCCCTTTGTAACTTTTTGTAGCATGCCTTGGACTTAACTATCTTGAGTCATTTTGTATCATTTGCAAATTTTGCCACCTAACTCTTTACCCCTTTTCCCAGATCATTTGAGTGTGTTGAACATCACTGATACCAATACAGATTCCCTAGGGGACACTGCTATTTACCTCTCTCCATTTTGAAAACTCACCTCTGATTTCTACCCTTTGTTTCCTGTCTTTTAACCACTTACTGATCTATGAGAGAACCTTCCCTCTTATCCCATGACTGCCTACTTTGCTTAAGAGCCATTGGCGAGGAACCTTGTCAAAGGCTTTCTGAAACTCCAAGTATACTATATCCTCTTGGATCACCCTGGTCCATGATTGTTGTCCTCCTCAAAGAATTCTAATAGATTGGCAAGGCACGATTTCCCTTTAAAAAAGCCATGTTGACTCTTCCCCAATAAATTATGTTCATCTATGTGTCTGATAATTTGGTTCTTTACTCTAGTTTCAACCAATTTGCCTGGTACTGAAGTTAGATTTACCGTCCTGTAATTGCCACAATCGCCTCTAGAGCCTTTTTTTTTTTTTTAAAATGGTATCACATAAGCTATTCTCCAGTCAACTGATAGAGAAGCTGATTTAAGTGATAGGTTACGTACTACAGTTAGTAGTTTTGCAATTTCATGTTTGAGTTCCTTCAGAACTCTTGGGTGAACACCATCTGGTCTTGGAGACTTATTACTATTATATTTATCAAACACAAGCAGGGTTTTGCAATCTGACCTATTGTCATTTTTTTCCTGGCATATTGCACTGCAAGTTCATTTCTAATTTTCTCTCCACTATCATTTCTAGGTATTTCTGCTTCTAAAGTCCTTCCCTGGATTTTCTATTTCAGAATATTGCATTTAAAGGGGCAAAAAGAAAATGACAAGTACCTTTTGAAATGTATGTACATTTTATCACGAAAGATTCGCAACCCAAAATAGACCCAGTAGTTCTGAGTCATAAATTCTCAATAAAATTCTAGGATTGTTAATCAGTGTGTTGATACATTTGCATATGTGATGCAAATATGAGTCACCAATGCTGCCTGTAATGAGGGGGAATCCCGCAGGGGCTGGATCAGGGTTTCCTATGAATCTCTGAGCTATTCATTACAAGGCCCTTTCCATATGTTCAACAGCCCTGCATTCAAAAACTGCTGGGTTTATATTGCAATGTGAACTTTTAAAAATCAAAATGATGTGGTGGTGATATTGCTCTGCAAAAGCCATGTGGCTAGCATATCTGATACACCTGTTGGCAACTTTTGTGGACAGTTACACCTCCCTGCTACTTTTCTGTTGAAAACTGTAAAAATGTTGTTGAGATTCACGAAGATATTGTAGGCTACATATGAGTGGCTTTTTTGGTTTCCATATGCTTATGTTCAAACTGTCATTATATTTCTGCAAAATGTAATGGAAGACTTTGTAATAATCCGGCCAGTCTCTCCTCCTAATTTAAAAGAATCCAAGATTGTGAAAGCACTGTTTTAGAAGTGGAGTTCAGTGACTTCTCAATAACTTTTACACATCACTCAAGGTTCTTCTTCCCAAGTCCTCGGATTTTGTCTCAGAACATTATTCTGATTGGTGCTTGTAATGGACTCTTTACTTGCAGATAAGACATTTCTTACTTTCTCTACTCCCCCCCCCCCCCCTCCAAATATATATTTACCTAATCACTGATATTTGGCTTGATTTTTCTTGAGACTTTCTTCAGCTATCTCTCTCTATGGTGGAGATTAAATCTTTTCCTGATTTACTAGCTGCTCTATGGCCATCTTGCCTTCGTTTTTTAGAGATTTTTCACTGTTTGGCAGTGTTCTCGCTACCCTTACCTTTTGCATATGAATTTGCACATGTAAAATTGTCAGGAAAAACACTTTCATATTTGCAATAAATTTCAACTTTTTAAAAAAAGGCATAATGTATAGCTTCTAACACTTCTGGATGCAGAATTAAATAACACATGATTTAAATTGTTCCCGAAACTACAGAGTGATATTTTGTATCAACTAAATTATGTATTTCAATTACTTTCTTGGCAATGATAATTGCTAACATAAACCCCAGTGCAAATCAGAAGGTACTGGGAGAAATCAACAGATCCCAGTGTCAAGGGTTACCTTTTGGAAATATACAAATTAAAAATAATTTTTGTGTGGAAATAACCGTGAATGAGAAATGTATCAGTAGTTTTGCCCTTAATTTACAATTTTTCATCCATAAAGTCTCTATTCTCAATTGCAGTCATATAATATTATTTCCACTGACTGCACTACTTAAGAGAAATTAATTTAAAATGCTAGTGGTGTTTTCATATCCTCTTATATATGTTTGTAATGTAGTCAGATATTTCCCTCTTATCTCAATCTAAGCTTCACGGGAAAGATCAAAATGAGTGTATTTTTTTCCCTTAGCTATTTCCTAAACTAGATGAGAGAACTGAGGTTGTAGGCAACGCAATAAAACTTTAAATATGTGATAGAAGCAATGGAAAATAGTTACTCTGGTATAAAGATCATACAATCAAGGTAAATTATTAGATGATATCTCTAATAAAGAAATCTTTGGGATATGACCTTGGCTTACACTGTGTGATTCTCAGAATCACACAAAGATATTTTTCTCTTATTTGTAATTTTAAAAAGTACTCACCTCAAGCCAAGCAGGCCCACTGATACACCGACAAAGTATTTATGGGATTTAACACATCTTTACTTGAGGCCTATTCCAGTGCCCACTGAAGTCAACAAAAGACTCCCATGGACTTTAATGTGTATTGCATTGGACCCCCAAACAACTGATCTTCAGCTTGTGCTGACAACGCTGCATTGTGTAAGGGTCTATCTGCATGCTTCTTTCAGAGTTGTGCAGTGTACATACTCACGTAGTGCTCCACCATGAGTATAAATAGCAGTGTATACTGTGAGACAGCTTGGGTGAAAAGACCTGCCTGAAGGGTATGTATGCGAGTACACACCCTACACAGCTCTCTACTCACCCAAGCCATGCCTCCCCATCTACTCTAATGTTTTTAGCACTGTAGTGTCCTGCTACTGGAGCCTTTCATCACTGCAGGAAAGGACTCCAGGACCTGGGAAAGGCTCTGGCAGGGGGGAATCTACAGAAGCCTTCCCCGTTGCCTCCCTTCTGCCAGAGCTTTTCACTGGCACATGTAGATGTGGGCTGCGTCCACATAGGGTGTTTTCACTATGGCATGTAGCTACATTCACTGCTTGCCAGTGGTGTGTGGTGTAGATGTAGCCTCCTACTGATGGCAAAATAAAATAAACTGCTTATCTAAACACAGGATTTTTTCCTTTCTTTCTTCCTTAATAGAAGTTCTCAAACTATGGTTCAAGCACCACCAGTGATCCATAGTGCCCAACCTGGTGGTTCACACAATGAAACATTTAGATGTCTGAGAATTATGGGATGGGAAGAGGAGCAAATGTATTACAGAATCTTTCTGCAAGGTCTACAGCAGGGGTCAGCAACCTTTCAGAAGTGGTGTGCCGAGTCTTCATTTATTCACTCTGATTTAAGGTTTTGCATGCCGGTAATACATTTTAATGTTTTTTAGAAGGTCTCTCTCTATAAGTCTATATATTATATAACTAAACTATTGTTGTATTGTAAAATAAACAAGGTTTTCAAAAAGTTTAAGAAGCTTCATTTAAAATTAAATCAAAATGTTAATCTTACGCCGCCGGCCCGCTTAGCCTGCTGCTGGTCTGGGGTTCTGTTCACCTAGGCCGGCAGCGGGCTGAGCAGGGCCTGCGGCTGGGACCCCGGCTGGCAAGGGTCCGGCAGCCAGAACCCCAGACTGGCAGCAGGCTGTGCAGGGCCAGTGGCCAGGACCCCATAGCCCACTGCTGCTCGGGGTTCCATCCGCTGACTCCTGCCAGCTGGGATGCTGACTGCTGGATTCGCTCAGCCCGCTGCCGGTCTGGGGTCCCGGCCCTACCCACATACAGTGGGTATCTACCTTCTCCCTGGTTCTGGGCCATTCTCTTCCTCTCTCTGCACTGAGCTGAGGGTGGGAGTGCACTGAGCACAGGGCTGGGGGTGAAGGGTCTGGCCAGGAGCTAGAATGAGGGAGGGGGCTCGGGGTTGGGGCAGGAGATTTGGGTGTGGGGCACTTACCTGGGCAGCTCCCATTTGGTGCGAGGGGTGCAGGTGGGAATGTCGGGGGGGGGGTGCAGGAGCTCCTGTTTGGTGCTCAGGGTGGGGGTGGGGATGTGGGGGGTGCAAGAGTCAGGATGTGGGGGGTGCATGAGGTGTGGGGGCACTGGGTATGTGGGGGTGGTGTAAAAGTCAGGGCAGAGGGCTGGGGGCATGTGAGGGGGTGCAGGTGTCAGGGCGGGGGGGGGGGTGCTGGGTATGTGTGGGGGTGCCAGAGTCAGGGCTGGGGTCGTGGGGGGGGTGTGAAGGAGTCAAGCAGAGGGCTGGGTGTGTGTGAGGGGGGTACAGGGCTCAGGGCAGGGGCCTGGGGTGTGTGCAGGGCTCAGGGCATGGGCCTGGGGGGCGTGCGGGGCTGCGAGGCTCAGGGCAGAGGGCTGGGTGTGTGTAAGGGGGGTGTCAGGGCAGAGGGTTCCCCCTATTCCTGCGGCCCCCAGCTGGCTCACCCACTCAGGGCCCCGCAGCGCACCGCACGAGCGCAACTAGCGCCCCCCGGCGAGAGAGTCCCCTCTGGCTGTGTCTGGAGGCGCCACTCTGGGCTGCGCATGACCCCGTGGTATGCGAGCTCCTTGCCCCAGGGCTCTCTGGCCACCACCAATTCCTGCTCGCTCACACCTGCTGTGCGCTCAGCGCTGCCGGGCCGCGCGGTTCTCCACTTCTCCCAGCAAGTACTGATCCATGGCCACTGCCGGGCGCCAGCTCCCGGGGACGCTCAGCAGCCGGCGCTGCTGCCGCCGCCGGCCTCTCCCGCCTCCACCGCCCCCGCTTACTGCCGCTGGGAGTCGGGACTGGGTCCGGCAGCGAACCCACTCCCCCGGCGCGCCGCCAATCCACCATGGCCAGCTATACCAAGTCGGCCCAGGTGAGCGGGCCCCTCTCCGCCCCCGGGCAGGGCTCCTCGCCGGGTGAGGGGATGCGGGAGCCCACAGGCAGGCCGCTGAGAAGGCTCCTCTCTGGGGCGGCGCGGGCTCTGTCCCCCACTGGCTGCATGTCCTCGGGCAGGCAGCAGCGTGCCATAGGTTGCTGACCCCTGGTCTACAGAATGGAGAAAAAGCTGACCTGTGGAGAGGTTGAAAAGGGCTGTAGGAAGACCAGAGCTTGATGTACAGAGGTTCTAGAGGAATTTATGTTTTGAAGTCTGAATGCTCTATCTGTGGGGCCCAACTTGCCTTTGGGGTCAAGATGGGGATAAGACTAATTGAAAATCAGTGGGACTTAGGCTCTTGAATGCCTACATCACTTTTGAAAATGGGACCTAGGCTCTTAAGTCACTTAAGTACTTCTGAAAATTTTCTTTTGTCTATTCCATTAGTTAGCACTTTGGTTTTGGAGTCACTTCCTCTAAAATTCTCAGGGGTGAGTTCAGAGCCTGCAGAGGAGTAGGTCTTAATACCACTGCCTCCAACAGCAGGGCTCCATGCTTGGCAATATTGAATTTTAAATAAGGAACAATTTTATTTTGATTACTTCCCCAGCCCCTCAGGCTTCACCTTTTTTTCTTCCTTCCTAGCATGTCCTCTCATCTTGGGCCCTGTGGAAGATCCTGCTGGTATGGCCACTGCCCAGCTGATACTGCCCCTCTTGAGAGGTTAAGTCAGGCCCCTGGTTCAGTAAACTTTAAGCAAAAAGAAATTTATAATAAGGACTTACTGCTGTCCAAATGTAAATGGTGGTAAGACCAAACGGCTCACTTCTTTCAACCAAGGTCACACTAGTTCCCTTTACTGTCAGGAAACTCATCTCCTTTGGCAGGCAGCAAGACTGGGAAACTGCTCCAAAGGCCTGCCTGGCTGCTCAGATCAGTGCCCTTTCTCTCAAGAAGAATATCGTTCCCTCAGCTGGGCATCTCCCAAATCAGCTCCACCTAGGGCAAGTCTTGCTTCCAAGTGCCTGCTTCAACACCTTTCTTTTTTGTCTTGGGTACATAAACTCAGTCACAGTCCCCAGTATTTCTTCCACTCATCCTTCCTTCTGGCTATCTTGTATAGTGCCTATCACAGTATATCTAAGACTTCTTCTCCACTCCTAGTGGGCCCCATTCCTGTTTCCCTCCTCTACGGGAACATATACATTACTATTTTCTTCTTATGCTTCTCCTCATCTGTCTTGCTTCCACTCTGTTTGAAAGTGGAACAAACTGGGAACAAAGTGTGATTGTCACTCCCCCCAGACATCGGGGCTGCTGGGCAATCTACATGTCTCCAAGCCTTAATGCAAGAAACAGTGCTCCATCTAATGAACATCTTATACTGTTTCCAGGGAGGAATGAGGAGGTATGATTTAGCGGTTAAACCACAGGACTGGACCTAAGGGTTCTCTTCCTGGATCTGTTAAAGACTCCCTATGTTACCTCAAACAAATCACTTAATTTCTTTGTCTGAGATTCCTTTTTCAGAAATACTAGCCTAGTTCATCAGAGTATTGTGCACTAATGCGTGAAATGTCACTAATATCTGAAAAGTGATCTCAGACCCTTGGATGGAAGGTGTCCAAAAATTCAAAGTAGCATATTATTCTTTCCCACTTCCCTTGCCTGCTGCACCCCTACACACAGTATGTGCTGTATGCATTAATATTTTGGGCAGTTCAGAAACATAGCTCTTAACCATCCCAATTTTTACCTTTATTCCACACAGACATGGTATTCTCTCATTTTTTTTTATTATAAATTATTTAAATGAGGGCAGATGAAGCATGGAAATAAGATTATAGGGAAACCTTATTTATGATAAACAAAACAATCTCACATCATGTTAAGCTTCTCTACTTGTGTGTGCGTGGGTGATTCTTGGGCCTTGGCAGGCTGAGAGGTATGTGTGACAATCTTTTTTTATTTATTCATTTTGTTTTCTGAAACTTTCAGTAATACAACAAACAGAGAAAAGAGGATGTTTTATACACTGCAATAATTAAATGAGAGAAGTAGTCTTACAATGGGGTAAAATGGTTAATGGGGAAATTACAAACAAATTCTATAATTGTACTGTATGAAGAATTGCAGCATTTTAATATTTTATATGGGTCAAGGTTATCCTTGTAATTTTGATAGGGGCAATAGAAACCAGAGTTAACCATCAAAGAGGGTACTGTACAAAGATGTATGTGAATTGTATTCCATAACTTCAACAATGTACTGTCAGACTCCTATAAACTGAACATTATTCGCTTTAGATATGTAATCGGCTTTTTTTAGAGGAATTATGTTTTTGACATACTTGATCCAATCAGACTTAGAGGGAGACTGATTTGACATTTGGCTAAGAGTTTTGGTATGAACGACATCTTATGTTATCTGTGAGGGTATGAATTATGCAGGCTTTGTGAGCAAATCAGATATTCAGTCTCATACTTCTGTATGCATGATTCACTATCCTGTGCCAAAAGTGTATTACTGAGCATTCCCAAAACACATGTATCTGTGAAGCTATTGTTACTTGGCACTAGTAACAATACAAGACCCCTTTGCTCTCTCATGCAAATAGTTTGGATGGTTTAATATAAGTTTGGTGACGTTATAAGCAAATATATTTTACATTTGTATGCTTTCCCTTTGCAGTTGAACAAGTCCTTTGTTTGCCAAACATGACATCAACAGGACTACTTACACTGTATAAAAATCATGTGCTTAAGTCTTTACAGGGGTAGAGTCTTTGATTATAAGCTCTTTAGCATCGGGACTATGTTTCGGTTCATGTTTGTAAGGAGTCTAATGCAATAGCACTTTGATCCTGGCTGGAGCCCTTGGGAACAACCGTGAGAAAAACATTAAATAATAATAATGAAAACATTGGAAATTACTTGGCGCACAGCCTTTGTGCAGAGTAAGTTACTCACCCTATTTCTCAATATAGAAACAGCCACTGTTATATGTGATCGATAATCAAAAAGAGTGTCCTAGTGTCACAAAGGAAAAGCCTTGATAAAATAGTAAATCTGTGCCTGCAGTATATCGTATATTTGCCACTTTAGGAGAAAACAGATCTTGCACACCTAATAGTAAATAGTGTTGTGCAGAATTGTACTCGTGCTACACAATTCCAATCTTCTGACAAAGCAGAATTCTGAATTCCATACTCCACAACAAGCCCCTACGTTCCCCCTACGTAGTATAGGGGGAACGGTATCAGTAGTGGAAAGTTATACTGTCATTGAATTTAACATAATACATATTTTTTAAGGGAAGCATACTGAGAAAAAGAGAAGCCTGATGTTAAATAAAATAACTAGAAGAATAAATTCCAGGTTAGTGATAGCACATTATTACAAAAAACGGCCAATGTTATTGAAATTAGCATTTGCCATGCAATGGACACAGTGGAAATTATACCCTAGTCGTGTAATCTGGTTGTGGAAATTATACCTTTTGCACTGTATGTGATCCCAGTTCCCTTTTCTATCTGCAGAATCTCACTGCCCTTGAGTGTATACAGGACTAGTCCCCAAGTAGCATCTGTAGACAGCTGATTTAAGTTACACAGAAGAGGTATATCAAGTGTTTTCTCCAGTAAAACTATTTGAAGCAGAGTTCTACACATTACAGTATTGTTTCCTGCCCTGCAGGGAGATATTTCACTTTTCAGAGATTTTGGGAGTTCTCTGAAATAACTCCCAGACTCTGAAAAGTGATATCTCCCTGCAGGCAGTAATATTGTAATGCAGATTCACTGCAGAGTCCCTCAGCTATGCAAGAGCAGCAGAACACTTAAGTTGTCAATGACGTCTATGTCTTTTGTGCACGAGGCCCCAAAATGTCAGCACTGTCGGGATCCCAAGTGCTCAGAACTTGACCTCATTAGTGAAGTGTTGACCCAACTAGAGACGCCAGCAGGGGAACCACAATCCTGAGACACTAACAGTCTAGAGCACACTTTGCTGGTGACGTACTCCATTTCAGCCTTAGCAGTGCGATACAGACTTCCTTGCTAAAGAACACCATTGTTTCAATTTGATTAAAATGTTTAAAATACTTTAACTTTTCATGGAAGAGCTCCAAAAATATTGCTGACATAGTTTTTAGAAGAACTAAGTGCACTGAGGCACAGACTTGAACTGCATGTGACTGCTGTGGTAGAAAAAAGCCACCTGGAGACTTTCTTTTTCTGGGCTCAAAGACCACTTTTATGTCCACCTGCACTTCAATCCTACAAGAGCATAAATATCAAACTATGTTAAGTTGCACCCAGCTGGAAAATATATACTTTACGAGGCGGATGACATTATTTAACAGTACTGTATTCACATGGTTATGAATCTCATGTGGATAATAAACTTGAACCCTACACCACATCCAGCATTACATTATTGTGAAACTTGTCTTCTAAAAAAGTTTTGAAACTGTGTCCTTGATTTATGAAGAACTCAATAAGAGATCACCATTAAAAATCAATTCAACTCAGAAATTACAGGTTTACAATTACTATTTAAAAATAGCTTGATTATGTAACTAAGGATATCAACACAGAGTGTGATTTAACTTCAGAGGGGCAGATCTTCAATTGGTGTAAATAATTCTACCTCCCTTGGAGCCCCTGAAGGAATAAGGAAAAAGTTTCTTTGTAAAACAGAAATGAGTACTAATGACCTTTATTGTGAACCATCCAGTTTAACAAATGTAATCTTGGTTGGGGGAAAAAAGAAAGTGATGGCAATTAATATATAACAGAGGTGGGCAAACTATGGCCCGCGGGCCACATCTGGCCCGTGGGACCGTCCTCCCCGGCCCATGAGCTCCCGGCCGGGGAGGCTAGCCCCCGGTTCTTCCCCCGCAGCCACACCGGGGGGGTTGTGCACTCTGGGCGGCGAGGTTGCGCGCTCCTGCTGAGCAGAGCGGCAACGTGGCTGGCTCCGGCTAGGCGGCGCGGCTGCTAGACATGCTGCTCTAAGCGGCATGGTAAGGGGGCCGGGCCCGGGGGGTTGGATAAGGGGCGAGGGGTCCTGGGGGCAGTCAAGGGACAGGGAGCAGGGGGTCGTTGGATGGGGCGGAGGTTCTGGGGGGCGGTCAGGGGATTGGGGGGGGGGTTGGATAGGTGTGGGGTCCTAGGGGGCCTGTCAAGGGGCGGGGGTGTGGATAGGGGTCAGAGCAGTCAAGGGACTGGGAGCAGGGGGGTTGGATAGGGGGTGGGGTCCTGGGGGCGCTTAGGGGCGGGGGGTCCCGGGAGGGGGCGCTTAGGGGACAAGGAGCAGGGGGGGTTGGATGGGTTGGGAGTTCTGAGGGGGGGCAGTCAGGGAGCGGGAAGTGGGAGGGGTCGGATGGGGGCGGGGGCCAGGCACAGCCTTCCCTACCTGGCCCTCCATACAGTTTTGCAACCCCAATGTGGCCCTCGGGCCAAAAAGTTTGCCCACTCCTGATATATAACTATGCTTACAAACAGGTAACCACATTTTTCCTAACTCCTTATTATGCTTTATTTTTCTGAAATCAGTAGAAGGCCAAGCTGTCAGCAATCTTTGAAGTGCAGTTCTGTTCTAAAAAGTGACTTTCTTACTCAACAGATTGCTCCCTGTGTGTATTCAGAGTCATAGCTGTTTACTATACTGGCTAAAAATAAGTTATTACTGCTGTTTACTCGCATTAGCACTGCAGAACCATTACAGCCAAGACAGAATAAGCTGTAGATTCCATTCCATTTTGTGTATCATCAAGATAATTTTGTTTACTAAATTCCTGTCAGTTATACCTGTGCAAGCCCAGTGAAGGGACAGGGAATTAAGGAGCTAGGCAGAGACGGTGCTGGAGCTACCCTAGGAACAGCCGAGCTCAGAGAGGAAGTTAGGCTGATGTCTGTGGTGGTGGTGTTCTTGAGTTACCAATAAAAAGCCCCAAGGGTGAATTTAGACACTAACTGAGGATCTGTGTATTCAGTTGAACACTCAGACAATTGTTGGTGTTCAGCAATGCAACTAAATGCAGAAAATGTCTGTCTTTCTCATAGCATATGCAATTCCTCTGAGGCTGAGTAGCATTTGGTGAAGTGAGCAGAGTGTCTTCATAATGACTTTTATTACGCTATTCTTTTAAATCTAAAAATGAAAGAATAAATAGATGATCACTGGGGGCCAAGAGGAGACACAGTTAATTAGCCACAGATTAACATACAGGCAGATTTTAGTGCTGCAGGAGGTCCCCTGGCTTTTAATGAGATCTGTTAGTTTGCCTTTTGGCAGCAAAGAACGGTAGGAAAATAAAGCATACAGAGTTGTTGCAAGCTGAATACATTTTAATACAGTTATAGAATCAAAAGTCATTTATTAGTTTGTCTCACCAAAGCAAAGCAGCCAATGAGTTTCACAGATGTCTCTGGCTCTTACTGTGAACGTTCTTGTCCTCCCTGGTCTGCTCTGTACAACTCCTACTCCTGCTCTAGCCAAAGGTCATACTTCCTACCTAACACAGACTGCAGGTTCCTTCTCGTGTAAGGGCTTGTCTACACTGGCAAGTTTTTTTTGATGAAACTAATGTTGCCAAGGAAAAATCGACAAAAACAAAGTTGCCAAAGCGTGTCTACATTTGCTCCCTCTGTCGACAGATCATGTCCGCATTCAGGGCACCTTTGTTGACAGCGAGAGCAATGGACTGTGGGGATGTATCCCACAGTGCCTGGTGACACCATCCGTCGCTAGGTGTTGTGGGAATGCGGAAACAGGGCGCGGCGCATCCTGGGATATGCAAAATGTACCGTCATGCACCACTTTGTGTCCAACCCCTCCAAAGGTCTCTGGCTTCCTTTCATGCCATTTTTCCCACTGTCATTCTTTTGCAGTGCGCACCAGCATCTGCAGTGATCGAGGATGGATCCCGCACTTCTCTCTTATGCGCTGTTAGCTGTCGTGAGGACATCGCGCATGGAAGCACAGTTACTCGCAAAGTTAGCAGAGAATGAATCGCAGGCACCCGAGTATGATATGGATGGCAGCAACTTATCAGTGCTTTGTGCATTCACAGAGCAGCTGCATACGGGAGACCGTTGCTTTTGGGCTAGGGAAACGAGCACTGATTGGTCACACTGTCATGCAGGTGTGGGATGACGACCAGTGGGTACCGAACTTTAGGATGCGTAAAGCAATCTTCCTGGAGCTATGTGCTGAGCTGTCCCCCAACCTGCGGTGCAAGGACATCAGAGAGGCTTTGAGGAACCACTTTGACAATGAGGGGCAGTAACACGTCTGCTTTGGAGTTGCTTCCCTGTTGCATTCATGTACAGTTTTGCGGCCCAAGATCCATGCAACACAATGTGTTAGAAGCCTGTTCCCGAGAGTGAATTGATTGCTATATGCTTTTGTAGAACACAGAATAAAAACGCTGTACCATTAAATACCTTAGCCTTTATTTATTGTTTAAAAAGGGTAAAATCTCACAACTGTGTGTTGCTCCAGCTATCGTTATGCAAGCTTTGAGAGGGGGTGGAGTGATGGGGAAACTCAGGAGTGCTGTGAAGTGAAAAGGAATGTGTAGGCATAGAGGGGGGTGGGGCTGGCAAAGAATTGTGCATCTGCATATGCTTCAGTGGTGCTCAACCATAGATCTGCTCCGTCTGCAGCTGTATCAAAGATTTGAGCATCTCTGTCTGATCCTCCATAACTTTTATCATCCGCTCTGTTGCTTGCCTAGCAAAAGCAGCAACTGTCCTGTCTTTCGGCTTCCCAGCACTCTCTGTTCCCTGGTCTGTCTCTCATTGCGCTGCAGCACCTCTTGGAACATGTCTTCTTTGCTGCGCCTAGGTTTTTTTCTTATCTGCCGAAGCCGGTCCGCGGGGTGCGTGATGTGTTCTTCAAGGTCTGTGCTGAACAGAAGAGGGATTGTTACATTCCAGCAAATGATTGAAACATTTTAGTTAAAAAGGGCATTTTGCTAGTAGAAATCACTTTCTCTCTGAGACTCTAGGCAGGCACACAGCTCCACGAGCACCCCAATCATGGTGAGTTTCGGGAGTGGGGGGGGGGAGAGGCAGTTCTGCATACGGCTAAAAGCCCTCATTTAGGGCTTATGGCAATATATGTGCCTAAGCATTTATGGAAGATACATACCTCTATATGTCCTTCTTAGGTATTCATCAATCACTGCAGTATCCAAGTTCCCATATAATTTAGGTAATGTTAATAATAGCCAAAAGGGAATTCACTTTTCTCCTGCTCTAGAATTTCAGACTTTTCTTCACAACAGCTCTTAATTTTTTAAACCTTTCTGTTACTCCTTTTTCCTTTTGAATTCTCCTTTTCTTATTTGCCCCTCATCTGCATCTAAAACGAGCCATATTAGAGGTGATGCTGTTGAAGAAAGGCTTTAGCCAAAAACGTCTTGCACTTTGATCTGTACACAGTAAGAATGGGGCTCAATCACCTCTCTGGTAAGGGGTTCACAGATGGGGGTCTCACCATCAAGATGTCTTTATCAGAGGCTTCTTCATCTACAGCATCCCTTTGGAGCATAATTGTCTACGTGTGTTTTGGAGCAGTCACTGAAAGAATCTGGTCCTAACCAATTAAGAGTCTCGTACAATAAAGTCTTGAGATTGGTGCAAAAGTGAAGACTGGACTTTGTGGAGAGTGGATATGGTGTGCACATGTCATTTGCTTGGTATGTGCTCTAAGCAGTGTTTGCTTTCATCCCCATGCAGTATGAGTTGCACTAGTCTGAGCTGAAAGTGGTGATAGCATGGATTACAGTGGCAAGGTCCTTGTCTGAAAGCAGTGGGTTGAATTTTCTGGTCAGCTGACAAAGGGAAAGGCTGTTCCCTGTCCTATTGCAATCTGAATATCCGGATGTAACAATGATTCTAGTGTGACTCCAAAGCTGTGCGCTACATTGACGACTGTAGCTTGGTGCATTTAGTCAACAATGAGGTTGATGTACTAACAAGTTCCTTTTCTGAGACAGTCACTGATTATTACAGTCTAATGATAAGCAGATGTTCTTCACTTGCCTTCACCATCCATGATGGACAGGGGTTTGTCTCACCAGTTGTGGGCCTGATATATTTCAAGGCCACTAAGTTGTTTTCTGTTTGTGTGATTGGTCCAAACTCCATAAAAGCAGATGGATCAAGCGATGGTCTTGATTCTGGTTTGGTTCATCAATCCCCATGAAACCCTATCTGATTTTGGTACTCTTTTCTCAGAAATAAGATGAGCTTTTTATGTCAGATGACCCTTGGGCCTGAGGGTTAGTGGATGCACTGAGTTGATTATTCTGTTTATCATACACTTTATTTACAATTTTTGCAGTTGTGATTTGGTGGATACAGTTTCAGCTAAGAAGGCTATAGTAGCTTCTTTCATTGGGGTGGTTTGTGTCCTTGAAAATCTCCCCCTTAATGTGTAAAAACTTAAGGCCAACAGCTGTCTACGTCCCTAGACTTTCTAAATTTAGAGTCAACTTGACAGTGTTTTTGTTTTATTTTCTTTCTCTCTCCAAGGAATTTTCCAGCCTGACAAAGCTGCCAACTACTCTCTGATGTATTTTTCCTGCACACATTAATGAACACAAACTCCTCTCTGTGTTTGTAGCCTCACTACCAGGCTGGCTTGAAAAGTGATATAGCCCTGATACGTGTGATTTTTGTTAGATGTATTTTTGATTTTCTCTTTCTTTTATGGAGACCCAGTTGTTTGGGTAATTTATTTTGATAAGACATATTGAGATATGTAGCAGCTCCTCCTGGGCTTGAGCCAATGACAGGGCTCATCTCCCTCTAATCCCCACTGGGACAAGGAAAAAGCCAGAGCAGAGGAGAGTTTAATTAGTTGGTGGATTACAAAATGTATGGTATTCAGCATTAAAAATGCTGCTCCATACTGGATCTAAAGCAGGGGTTCTCAAACTGGGGGTCGGGACCCCTCAGGGGGTCACAAGGTTATTACATGGTGGGTCGCGAGCTGTCAGCCTCCATCCCAAACCCCGCTTTGCCTCCAGCATTTATAATGGTGTTAAATATATTAAGTGTTTTTAATTTATTGGGGTGGGGGTCACACTCAGACGCTTGCTATGTGAAAGGGGTCACCAGTACAAAAGTTTGAGAACCACTGATCTAAAGGAACAAGGATATTGATTCATAGACAAAACCAGCACTTCAGTGTGGAGATAGGAGTTTGGTGTAGTAAATTATTTTCCCCATTGGAACTTGTACACATAAAAGTATTTTTCTTTTCTATCTTGTAATGCCCACACCCAACTAAAGAAGCAATACCATACTGAGGCATAGATATAGATGTTTTCAAGATGGATCTATATCTTAAAAGGTAATGATATCATCTTACAGTGAGCTTGGATAATGTAACTTCATTCTACTTCTCTATAAATGTAGCCCTACACTGCTGAAGTGCATTTCAATGTGTAAACTGCAATTTCAGTTATGGTATCTTATATTTTGGGGGGAAATGACTCTGCCATATGAGAATGGTAGCATTTTATATCCACTTTGCACACATGTAAATGACTACAATAGGTGAGAGGCTGTGGAGAATCAGGCCCTGTGCACACGTGGTCAGCATCTGTTAGGAGCGCTGATTGCAGGCACATGAGTGGTCTTGTTCTAGATAGGCTAAAGAGCAGATCTGTGTTCTCTATTAACTGGAGCTAAAGTATCTTAGAATGGGTCCGCTTCATCTGTGAGTCCAAGTGTGAGTCTTTTAAGCTTCAAATATTGTAGCCTATTTTCTAAGAGATCAGTAGAGAGACTCATGGTGTTAGCCGTGGATCATGCTTTCCAGCAAATGAAAGAGGAGATGCATACATATCTTTGCTCTGATTGCTGCCCTTACCCCACATACCAGAGGACTCTGAGCTCTCTCTTTGAGGGAATCTGTTGGAGGAGGAGGAGTACTTGGAGCAGCTCCACATGAGCTACTTCAGCAGGGGGTTAGCCACCCTATGATGAGGCAGCAGGCAGCCAGGTGTGTTGGCTATATCTTCCATCTTCAATCCATGCTTTAGCAGTGGCAATGGTGCAGAACTAATATATACCTCCCTAAACACTTCTCTAACCACTGTCATTCACTGCTGTGTCCCTCTCAGCCCATTCCCTTCAGCGTATGTCTGCTCTTCATAGCAAACCCAGGCTCAGACTCAAGTTTAAGCCCAAACTACCCGACTACGCGCACAGTCTTCTGACTTGCATCAGGAGCTTCTTGGGACTGAGGTTCATGGACGTGCCCAGGTATATAGGTCTGAGCCCGAGTCCTACTGGGGTGTGAATCCAAGCCTATTCATTCCGCAGTGTGGACATAGCTGAAACCTGGGTTGCCAGGCTTGTATCTAGAAATTCTGCCCACACTATCCCACAATCCCCTAGGTCTGTGTGTCCCGGCCTTCTGTCCCCATTTTTTCCACTTAGTTCTCAGAAACCCTTCTAGTTAAAGCGCAGCTAGCTGATGTTTAATCCATTTCCATGTGCACTGCTCAACTGGAAACAGTTAACCCTATTGCGTGTTAGCCATGGCCAGCACTAAGAAAAAGGCCTACCTCAAACATTCTGTTAGTTGGCCAGAGGAACACCGCTGGATTCTGGTAAAACTGTAGTGTGAGGCGAGCAAGAGATTGGACTTCAGCAAGAGTACAAGAAAAGAGTGTCACAATTCAACTGCACCTGTATTCCCACTCCCACCTTGTGGTCCACCAAGAGCACCCACTCTAGGTTCTCAGATCCTAAGCTGTCACCTGTTTTGGGCAGAGGTCTCTTCCCCCCCCCCCCCACCACCACACACACAGACAGTTAGAAAGATAGGTTAGAGATATTAGACTTGTGGACCTTACATTCCCTTTCCTGCAAGTACAGCACAATTTACAAATCAGCCACGCTGATGGACCATGGAAAACAGGCAGGTCCTTTTCACAGTATTTTGGTCAATGTAATTTCTGAGCATTTAAAAAGTCTGGAAGAAAAATTTAACTCCTATTTTCTTTCAACCTATATAGAAGATTTTGATTGGGTCTGGGATCCTTGGATCTGAAACTCCAATCCGTCTGATTCATGTCTGCATAGATCAGTGTGGCTGCATTGGCATGGGTATGAGGGTCATGTGTCAATGCAGTGGGATTCTCAAACCTGAGCTTGGAAAGAACAGGTCTGCAGGCGTGGATTCCACAGATATGGGTTAACTATACTGCATAGACATACCCCAGCTCCTGGGCCAAACAGAGAAACAAGGAATGTGGCAGGATGACAGCATCCAGAATCTAGTAAGTTTGTAAATGCACCTAACACTTGGAAAAACCAGAGCTTTTCCATGGTAACTCTTTGTGGCAGGTGCTATCTCTTCACATATATTTGTAAATTATTTTGTCATATTGGAGTTTCAATCCTGACTGGACCCTCTGGATGCTATTGTAATACAATATTAAATAACAGTAAGATGAATAAGTACATTCAAAGAGTATGTGGGACCGGGATATCCTTAACTCAACCCCCTGCTCTTTTCCCCCCCTCTGAAACTGACTTATCTTGTAGCCTTAGGTAAGTCACTTAGGGCCAATAATTCTCCATTTCTGAATAAAGTCCATGTGCAAAAAAGTCCAAGTGAAATGATTACATATGTAAACTGCCAGGCAAATAAATAGCTATGTACATCAAAACACCCCATTTGCATTATTATTTGCACATCGACATTGGGGAAGAAAATATTCTTTTAACATGTCCTCCAGACACAGGGATTTCTCAAAATCTCATCTCCTAATTTACATAGTTGGCTGACATTTCATTGACAGACTTTTTTGGAACACTGAGAATTTTGAGGAAAAATGAGCTTGGTGCAAGAGAGAATTCTATATGTGAATTATGTTGAATCGCTATCTACCAGTTTCAAAACTGCAGGTTAGAAAACAAACTGACTAATTTGAAGACTGAAATGCAGACCACAAACACAAGTTTTTAGCAGTATCCAAGTTAAGAATGTTCATTGGGGAGAGCAAGCATGCTTCAGCAGAGACAAGATGTGCTCAAAAAGGGAAGTTGAGACAGAAGTAAGAGCTGGTAAGAGTGCCAGGCAATGAGTAAGTTTGTGAAAGGAAATATTCTCCAAGCTTTCTAGACTTGCTTGCTGCTGAGCCTGAATGAAGTCTAAAGTGTTTTTCCTTCCATTGATTTTTAACATGCTCGTTTGTGGACTACTCCCAGCCCCTTCTCTTAACTAGTATGTGCACTGTGGTTAAAGATAATTTAAGAAATCCATAGTGGTAAATAAAATTCTTATTAATCCAGTATTAAATTACTGTACTCTTCCAAAGGTTTGGAGGAGTGTGGAAGTTGAAACCAAAAGAGATGTTCATGACTTAAAAAAACAAAAACAATAGAAGATGAGCAAAAGGTGGAATAGATTATAGCTCATACCAATGAGAAACATTTGTAATGATTAAATAAATTGGCCAAGGCTCGGCAAAAAATGAACATTTAAGCCTAGCAGTCTCTGCTAGATGCATCTGATTCTCAAGCCAGTTTTCTGCCAGCCTCCGATATAGTTTAGAGCAGTTTTAGGGTTCTAATGGCTGCTAAGCAGCTGTCTGCCAGCTGAGAAGAGATGTAGCATAGTAGTGCTCCCTTCTACCTCCAGTGCTGAGGCTTGAGGAAAAGGATTGAAGGAGCCAGCCCCCCAAGCTTTATGATTGCTAGACAGGTTCTCTAGTAAGGATTCCTGCATGCTGGGGAATTCTCAGCTAGTGAAATCCATCCGGTTTCTGTCCTCTGTCCAAGGTGGCAGAAAGGGTTTCAGAGTACACCAGAGAATCTGGGCCTTTGATTCTTGTAGATTTATTTGTGATACATGTTGTACTGTCTTGCTGAAAGTAAATCCAGGCATGTACAGTCCAGAGCAGGTCCAACACTATTTTATTGCCAGAATGCTGGAAGCTTGCTTAGTACTCTGTGTAACAGTTTATGGCTTACTGACTGATTCTACTAGTAATGATGGAGTTCTCCGGTTATAGCCATATGGTTTCCTTTAAAGTGATGTCTTGTTGCACTTGTTTTCATTGGTTAATATATTGCCGCTTTATTAGCCCAGAAGGTAGTGCTCATCAAAGTGTCCTTCATGTGTTGGGGTGACAAGGAAGAGATTCCCTTGATCAGAATCAAGTTTCAGTCCAGGGAATTAAAATTACAATTATTAGGTGAACCGCTTTCTTGGGTCACTGCTGGGATCTCGCTTGGCACTCAGATGAAGACATTAGCCAGGACTGTGTCGGGTTATAATACATAGGAGATACAGTGGCCTGGTTTCAGGTTCCATACGGTTCTCTTTATCATTACTTAGTAAGTGTAATGCATGTGATTTATGCAACAAGAGTCAACACATGCCAGGTTTAGTCTGACTGTTTTGAATGAGACTTCTCTAGTTCCCAGCCACTGGAATCCTGATTGCCTACTTCAGCCCTCATCCTAGGGAAGGAGGGGAGGAGATTGTCATAGTTAGAATTTCTTTTCTTCCTCTTCTGCACCTCAGGCTTGCTTCTTAGTTACTCCATTCTGACACTCAAGCCGTAGGCAGAAAGGGGAGCCAAGGTTACTGTAAGAAATGTTTGCACCTCTCATGCTCTGGGGCCATTTGGAGGCCTCTCCATCCCCTGGTGTATGCTAGAGCAGTCCTGAGACTTCTATAACTTGCACTTTATCATAGCTCTGCATGAGCCCTGGGAAGTAGAGAAGAGCCATGATGCAGTACACTCTGTACAGCGTATTCTCAGGGGGCCATATCTGCCCCCCTCATGGGTCACTGGGTTAGGGTGATTACTGTGTCAGAGCAGTGTAAAAGGGCCTTAGCATATCTGAGAATCAGGCCTCTTGTCTCTAGCTGGACACTTTTTTTTCTCCTGAGGGACAAGGATTTTCACTAACTTTTTCACGAGGACTAGTGGCTTTTCAATGAATGACACTACCGTGTAAGCTGATTGTCTTGATACCATCTCAGAAAATGTGAAGACAGTGTTGTAATTTAATTCCCTCACTTCATGGTTGCTCTTGGCTCCAAAGTTACTTGGTATTAAAGTAATGATTTACTTATTATAAGGGACCAAAATGAAAAGGGGAAGGCATAATGCAATAGGTTTACAAGATGTATCAGAAGTTATATTGTATGGCTGGAGTATACTAGCACAAAAGGGGTATGAGCAGGGCTTTTGATGAAATGCTATATTACATTAAAGAACCTAGGCATGAAAATATATTATTTATATAACTCATATACAGCCTAGGTTTGGCAATGCAAAATATCCGTGAACTGCATATTGTGAAGTTATGCTATGTAACTTTCAGGTGAAAATATTTAGAGATCTGCTGAGTTGTTAAAATATTGTCTGCAGCTGCTTACATGAACAACTGCCTACACTCCCTGAATCCCTAACAACCTTTTGGGAATTAATACTCTGTCTTTACTCATGCTAATCAAAGCCTAGTGTAGAAAATATTCTTCTGCTGCCAGGTTAGCTGTAGCAAGCAAGGAAGAGTGAACATGATGACCTATCTCTGAATCAGCTGCTCTACGCTATCCTAATATTTTTTTTCTCTCTCTCCTCTTCTTCCATCTCTTCTCTATATCCGTTATCTGCACTTCCTTAGCTAAGCTGTCATCTTCTGACTGAAGGAAGAAATAAGCACGCACCCCAAATCCTCTTACCAAAAAAGGGCAAGAAACACCCTCTCTCTATAACCATTGATCCTAAATTTTGATGCTTTTCCAATTCAGTTATGTTTTTAGAGCCAGACAACAGGCTGCAGTTAATTCTGTGTACATAGACTTCAATGTTAATCCCCAGCTCCACGGTGCTGATTATTTAAGCCTGAGTACTGCACTTCTAGCATATTTATATTAAGTATATGTACTGTTTATCCACCAATGAATGTCCAAACTCTGGAACTGCCTTGGACAATTTAAGTCCCTCATGGGTCGCTAGGTCAGGGTGATTAAAAACATACTACTTTTTTGAGATTTTTTTTAAGAATGAGTAGCTCTGTCTCATTGTGAGGAATGTGACCCATTAGTTTTCTCCAGTGGGTTGTCAACACCTCTCTTTACAAGTTGATGTCCGATGAGAAATAAAAAACCCTTCACACTGAAAAATGTGAATCTGCTCTTCAAATATAAGGGGGTTTTCCTCGGCCAATTAGTGATCTTTGAACCAGGCACCTACATAAACAGCAAAGATGAAGGCACTTCTAAGAATGCAAGTGATTTAATTCCCTGGATAAATAAAATAGGCCAATGAGAATTGCAAAAATGTTACAAATTAACTCCAATTTCTACTTCAGCAGTAGAAAAATGAAAAAAAAATATCTCTTTTCAATAGCGCCACCAACAACATGTAAACATGCTTCCCAAGAAAGCTAAAATTAAAGTTTAAAAACCTTCATGTCAGACCTGAAATCTATGGAGGAGAGATCCAGTAAAGAAACTCTCTGTTCTCCTTAGGTTTCTGGCCTGGAAAAATGCCCTTTCTGAAGTAATTCTCTTCCTGCAGGAAAGAAAAAGACAGATGGAAGCTTACCATCTCCTAGGAAAGAACAAAGTAGGGGTGTGTGTGTGTGTGTGTGTGTGTGTGTGTGTGTGTGTGTGTGTGTGTGTGTGTGTGTGTGTGTGAGAGAGAGAGAGAGGGGGGGAAAAAAAAAACAGAGTCTAGCCGGGAGCCAACTGGACAGTTAACAGCCCGGTCAGCGGTGCTGACCAGAGCTACCAGGATCCCTTTTCAACAGGGGGTTCTGTTCAAAAATCAGACACCTAGTCACCCTACGCATAATAGTTCACCAAAGGGTAGCATGTGAGCATGCCAGTAGCCCATTGATCATCATAATCATTGCAAAATATATGTTTGAATAATACTTCTGTACAGGGAAATTATGTTCTTAAGGTCTCAGAGTTAAGGCAGGTCAGCAAGAGGTGACATACCTCTGAGATGTTCCTTTCTAGCAGGAGGTAACTAACAGTTATCTGGCCATTTGTGTACAGTGCCTCACCCTGTATGCCTATTTGCAGACTGAGCTGGGGCAAATTGAGAGATTGCAAAATCTACAAGGGAGCAAATCGACAGGATGAAACAGACAGCAGGGGTTGTCCTGTTTATGAATAAAGACAAACAATTGGTCTGGTATATCTTGAAGTGAAAAGAGAGACACTGAATTCTTCACCTAGGAGGCAAACTGACAGCGTGCATGTCTCATGAAGGAAGAGTCCCAGTCTGCCTGGTTATAAAGTGCCACAGAGATTTTGGGTGAGCAATACTTGGTTCACCATGAGAGTATCATGTTAATTAAGTCTAGACTCTAGAATGTGTGTTGTGATTTTATTTTATATGTAGAAACCATTTGTTTCAAATACATCTAGTTCAGTGTTTCTCAAACTTTTGTACTGATGACCCCTTTAACATGGCAAGCCTCTGAGTGTGACCCCTCCTTATCAATTAAAAAACACCTTTTTACGTATTTAACACCATTATTAATGCTGGAGGCAAAGCAGGGTTTAGGATGGAGGCTGACAGCTCACGACCCCCCATGTAATAACCTCACAACCCCCTGAGGGGTTCCGACCCCCAGTTTGAGAACCCCTGATCTAGTTGCTACTACTTGAATATGCTTTGTTAAATAAACTTAGATTTGTTTATAGTGAAATGAAGTATAAGTGCATGTGTTAAACAGAGCAGTGATCTGAGGTGCAATTGGTAAGCTGGATTGTCCTGGTTCTTTGGGAGCAGAGGATTGGTGAATACTGTGAGAGTCCAGTGGACCAGGGGTTAGGCACTCCAGGGAGATGCTTGGAGGGCTCGCTAACATGTAGAGTGACAGCGGGGCCTGCAAGGCCTAGCGGGGGGAGTTTGTGTGGCTTGTGGCCAGTGGATTTGGGGAGTTGACCTCTGGCAGGCACAGACACTGCTTCCTGATGCTAAGGGCAGGTGGTAGCAAGGTGACTCACAACCCTGGGTACCCGTGGAAAGCGTCACATACAACATGGCCCACACCTTCTCCAAGCTATCTAAGTTTATTTGCTCTTACAAGAGAGATGGGGCCAAATCTTTAGCTGGTATAAATCCTAAGGTGGTGAACCTCAGTGCAGCTGTGCCAATTTACAACAGCAAAAGATCAGTCTCATAGTTTTTAACTGATATAAAGTACCAGTTCCTGAACTTAGATTTTAACATTTATTTCTAATTAAACATTCCTTCTGAAATATATTATAGTGTAGTTAAATGCTTCATACTGGCTCTATAATAATGTATATATTTTAGTATGTAATATGTTATTTATTTTTATTATTGGAGCACTCGGGCGCAATAGTGATGGATCAAAAACATGCCAATATATTACATTTGCTCTTCATAAGTGTGGAAGCATAAAGGAGCTTTGTTTCTTCTGAAAGTTTCTGTGAATTGTGTGGTCTGAATTTCTCATGTGAGCAACATTTTGGACAGCTAGGCCTCAGCTATTCCTGTCAAATTAGCTAAAAACTGCAGCATGAGTGTGCCATAGACGTGGCACTCAAGGGGCTAAAACTAGTTTAGATTGTCAGATTTTATCTAAATCAATTCAGAGACAAACCTCTAGGATTCCAGATGGATTTCTCTCTCTGACACCAGAAAATATGAGAGAAAATAGTCCAGTGTGTTTGCTTACTGCTTTTTCAACCGTTAACCTTAAAAGTAACCACAGCCTTCTGCCATTCAGGAAGCAAATGCCAAAAGTTATATAATAAATATTAAAGTCAAATTGTGGAAATTTACAAACCTATGTTCCTGCTCTTAAACAGAGGACAGTAAAATCACATTCATTTACATGCAGGGCCCTAAATAAACTATAAGTTCATAACCAGATGTTGTAGGTGTTGATGGCATACTCAAAAATACAAATAACCAGCTAATTAAGGATGGAGTCACCTAATAGTCACCTAATAGTTATACTGTAAACACAAAGATATATGTATCAAATCCAGGAAGAAGCTGCTTTTGAAAATACTCAAATTATTTTTTAAAAACATACAGGACATATCAGAATGCAAGTCCTTCAGCTCTCTCACTCTGTGCCAGGTTCATCCTAGCTGGTTCAGGATATGCAAAGGAGAAGAGAGGGTGCAAGAAGCTCCCATTCCCTGCATGCTCATTCAACTGCAAGGCATAACTACAGTCCCTGCACTCCCTGGAGCATAGGGATCTCTCCTGCCATGCTCCCTGGGATGCAAGACATCTAGGGCCTAGATGCTATATGTTCTGGGGGACCTGGAGGGAGTAGCAGCAGGCATTCTCCCAAGCACACTGGGGAGGTCTGGAAGGAATTCTACCACCCCAAGGAAGTTCCTCCTAGAGAGTTGCAGTCCTGCACTGCCTACCATACAGACCACTGTCTAAGTCGCTTGCCTGAGGTCTAGATAAGGCAGATGTAGCCATGAAGCTCAAGAAAGACGTACAGTCAGTTTGTCCAATTACAGTTTTCAAGTTTGCAGACTCTTGAGAAGCTATTGCTCTCTGAAATGTATTGGTTGTGGTCATCTTCACAGTACCCTGACACCTTTTCAAGAAAATGGGTCCTTAATCTGAAAAAAATATTGTCAGCTATATTTTTGTCCTAGGGGTGGATGTGGATTAATCAAGCCTCCTTTTCCATGGTTTTCATGATCTCTACTACCCTTGGGCCTGGTCTACACTATGACTTTAATTCGGATTTAGCAGCGTTAAATCGAATTAACCCTGCACCCGTCCACACAACGAAGCCATTTATTTCGAAATAAAGGGCTCTTAAAATCGATTTCTGTACTCCTCCCCGACAAGTGGAGTAGCGCCAAAATCAATATTGTCATTTCGAATTAGGGTTAGTGTGGCCGCAATTCGATGGTATTGGCCTCCAGGAGCTGTCCCAGAGTGCACCATTGTGACCGCTCTGGACAGCAATCTGAACTCGCATGCACTGGCCAGGTAGACAGGAAAAGCCCCACGAACATTTGAATTTCATTTCCTGTTTGCCCAGTGTGGAGAGCACAGGTGACCACAGATAGCTCAGCTCATCAGCACAGGTAACTATGCAGGCCGATAATCGAAAAAGAGCACCAGCATGGACCGTACGGGAGGTACTGGATCTGATCGCTATATGGGGAGAGGATTCAGTGCTAGCAGAACTTAGTTCGAAAAGACGAAATGCCAAAACTTTTGAAAAAATCTCCAAGGGCATGATGGAGAGAGGCTACAATAGGGACTCAGATCAGTGCTGCGTGAAAGTCAAGGAGCTCAGACAAGCCTATCAAAAAACAAAGGAGGCAAACGGTCGCTCCGGGTCAGAGCCGCGGACATGCCGCTTCTACGCTGAGCTGCATGCAATTCTAGGGGGGGCTGCCACCACTACCCCACCTGTGACCGTGGATTCCGGGGCGGGGATAATCTCATCAGCTACACCTGAGGATTCTGCGGATGGGGAAGAGGAGGAGGAGGACGAGCTTGCGTAGAGCACCCAGCACTCCGTTCTCCCCAACAGACAGGATCTTTTTCTCAGCCTGACTGAAGTACCCTCCCAACCCTCCCAAGCCAGTATCCAAGACCATGACCCCATGGAAGGGACCTCAGGTGAGTTTACATTTTAAAATATAAAACTTGTTTTAAAAGCAAGCGTTTTTTAATGATTACTTTGCCCTGAGGACTTGGGATGCATTCGCGGCCAGTACAGCTACTGGAAAAGCCTGTTAACGTGTCTGGGGATGGAGCGGAAATCCTCCAGGGACATCTCCATGAAGCTCTCCTGGAGGTACTCCAAAAGCCTTGCCACAAGGTTTCTGGGCAGTGCAGCCTTATTCCGCCCTCCATGGTAGGACACTTGACCACGCCATGATTGCAGCAAGTAATCTGGTATCCTTGCCTGACAAAGCCTGGCAGCGTATGGTCCCGGTGTTTGCTGGCATTCAAGCAACATCCGTTCTTTATCTCGCTGTGTAATCCTCAGGAGAGTGATATCGCTCATGGTAACCTGGTTGAAATACGGGAACTTAATTAAGGGGACAGAGGTGGCCGTTCCTACTGGGCTGTTTGCCTGTGGCTGAAAAGAAATCCTTCCCTGCAGTTAGCCAAGCGCAGGGTGGGGGGAATTGGCCCTGAGCTTTTCGCGTTTGGCTAGCAGGGATCTTCCCTGATACCTGCCACGCGGTGGGGGGAGGGATAAAGCGATCATCCCAGAGAATTGGATGGGGGGTGGGTTAGTTTGTTTTCTGCTGCTGAAGGTTAACAGGAAAACCGCAGCAGTCAACGGGCTTTGCTTGGTATGTGGGAAAGGAGGGCGCAGAAGCCGAAAAACAATGGCTTACCATGGCTGCATGCAAGCTGAATTCTGTTGCCTGGACCTGCGTCTGTGATCTCTAACACCAAAGCCACAGGCACTCAATATTAAGATGGAAAATGCGACCTCGTACTGAAATCACATGTGCTATGTAATGTGAATAGTGTTGTTCACCGTGAAAGAGTATAAGCATTGTTCTGTAAAATGTATCATTTTAAAAACTTCTCTCCTTTTTTTCAAGCCTCCCTCCAGCAGCTGCAAATTTTTCAAGCCTCCCTCCTCTGTCCCGAAGGCTATCTCAGATAAGGCGGCGTAGAAAGAGGACGCGAGACGACATGTTCACGGAAATAATGGAATGCACCCGCAATGAAAGAGCTCATTTGAATGAGTGGAAGGACATGGTATCTAAATTTAGGAAAGATGCCAGTGAACGTGAGGTCATGAGGGACGCTCGAGATGAGAGGTGGCAGGCTGCAACGCTGGGGCTTCTGCGTGATCAAACGGACATGCTTCGGCGTCTGGTGGAGCTTCAGGAACGGCAGCAGGATAACAGACTGCCGCTGCAGCCGCTGTATAACCTCCCTCCCCCCTCACCATGTTCCATATCCTCCTCACCCAGACGTGTAAGAACGCGGGGGGGGGGGGAGGCTCCGTGCACCCTCCCACTCCACCCCAGTGGACAGCCCAACCAAAAGGCTGTCATTATATTGAATTTTTTCAGTAGCCTTTTACTTCCCTCCTATCCTCCTCCCAAACCTCACCCAGATTACCTTGTTGGTTCTCTCCCTATGTTTATAATCACTTAATAAAGAATACATGATTTTTAAACGATAGTGACTTTATTTCCTTTGAAAGCAAGCTGGGGGAACGGGGAGGGTGGGTTCCTTACAGAGAATGAGTCAATAAAGGGGGCGGGTTTTCATGAAGGAGAAACAAACAGAAATTTCACACTGTAGCCTGGCCAGTCATGAAACTGGTTTTCAAAGCTTCTCTGATGCACAGCGCTTCCTGGTGTGCTCTTCTAATCGCCCTGGTGTCTGGCTGCGCGTAATCAGCAGCCAGGCGATTTGCCTCAGCCAGGCGATTTGCCTCAGCCTCCCACCCTGCCATAAAGGTCTCCCCCTTACTTTCACAGAGATTGTGGAGCACACAGCAAGCAGAAATAACAATGGGGAGATTGGTTTGGCTGAGATCTGAGCGAGTCAGTAGCGATCGCCAGCGACCTTTTAAATGGCCAAATGCACATTCTACCACCATTCTGCACTTGCTCAGCCTGTAGTTGAACAGCTCCTGACTCCTGTCCAGGCTGCCTGTGTATGGCTTCATGAGCCATGGCATTAAGGGGTAGGCTGGGTCCCCAAGAATAACTATTGGCATTTCAACATCCCCAACGGTTATTTTCTGGTCCGGGAAGTAAGACCCTTGATGCAGCCCTTTAAACAGAGTAGTGTTCCCGAAGACGCGAGCATCATGAACCCTTCCCGGCCAGCCCACGTTGATGTTGGTGAAACGTCCCTTGTGATCCACAAGTGCTTGCAGCACCATTGAAAAGTAACCCTTGCGGTTTATGTACTGGGTACCCTGGTGCTCCGGTGCCAAGATAGGGATGTGGGTTCCATCTATCGCCCCACCACAGTTAGGGAATCCCATTGCAGCAAAGCCATCCACTATGACCTGCACATCTCCCAGAGTCACTAGCTTTCGTAGCAGCACCTCAGTGATTGCTTTGGCTATTTGCATCACAGCAGCCCCCACAGTAGATTTGCCCACTCCAAATTGATTCCCGACTGACCGGTAGCTGTCTGGCATTGCAAGCTTCCACAGGGCTATCGCCACTCGCTTCTCAACTGTGAGGGCTGCTCTCATCTTGGTATTCTGGCGCTTCAGGGCAGGGGAAAGCAAGTCACAAAGTTCCAAGAAAGTGCCCTTATGCATGCGAAAGTTTCGCAGACACTGGGAATCGTCCCACACCTGCAACACTATGCGGTCCCACCAGTCTGTGCTTGTTTCCCGGGCCCAGAATCGGCGTTCCACGGCTATAACCTGCCCCATTAACAGCATGATCTCCAAAGCACCGGGTCCCGCGGTTCGATAGAATTCCATGTCCATATCCTCATCACTCTCGCCGCCGCGCTGCCGTAGCCTGCTCCTCGCCGCCTGGTTTTGCAGGTTCTGGTTCAGCATAAACTGCACAATAAGGCGCGAGGTATTTACAATGTTCATGACTGCTGTCTTGAGCTGAGCGGGCTCCATGCTTGCCGTGGTATGGCGTCTGCACTGTTCACCCAGGAAAAAGGCGCGAAACGGTTGTCTGCCGTTGCTTCCCTGGAGAGGGGGGAGGATATACCCAGAACCACCCGCAACAATGTTTTTGGCCCCATCAGGCATTGGGATCTCAACCCAGAATTCCAATGGGTGGAGGAGACTGCGGGAACTATGGGATAGCTATGGGATAGCTACCCACAGTGCAACGCTCCAGAAATCGACGCTAGCCCCGGTACATGGACGCACACCACCGAATTAATGTGCTTAGTGTGGCCGCATACATTCGACTTTATACAATCTGTTTCCCAAATTCGAATTATATAAATTCGGATTAATCCCGTAGTGTAGACATACCCTTGGTGACTTTGAATTTCCCTCATTCACCTGGGGTGAAATTCACCCCTCATGTGTTGCAAGTCTGCACACAATAACAAGCTTGGTGCATAAATTCAGTTATCTAACTTGCTCTTTGTTGTGTATTTTTGCATCTCCCTAAATATACAATTGCAGTTTGCCTTCATGCACTCTGGTACAGATACTCCGGTATCTGAAGAGATGGCACTGGTCCATGAAATTTAAAGGACATGACAACTGCTACTAACCGCAAGCAAAGGAAAATTTCAAAGCAAAGCAAATCACAGTATCACTGACATGATCTTTTTGCTAAAAACTTCAGAGTATGGAGCAACATAAGATGTTTATTGACTCCTTTAATGCTGTCAGCTGACTTGGTTTGTGGAAGTAGTTGTCTGGGTTTGGATGCCTAACAAATCTGTATGTCAGCTGAAGGAATACTCAATAGAGCAGAATGAATGATACACTGTCTGAGCCCTTTCCCATCATCAAGGAAGTCAAATGAACAGTTATTGACACCAAATTGCTCTGGGCTGTATTTTTAGAAACAATACATGAAGGGTTTCCATCATTTAAGCACAAATTGGAAATTCATTGTCTTGATTATGAACCCTCACAAACAACATGAAGAAATTGGGTTAGATTTTTGTACTCTAGAGGGGCATACTTATCCTCAGGGCTAGTCTACACTTACCGGGTAGTTCGACGGCTGCGGATCGAAGTTCCGAGTTCGATTTATCGCGTCTGGTGTGGACGCGATAAATCGAACCAGGAAGTGATCCCCGTCGACTGCGGTACTCCAGCTCAGCGAGAGGAGTACCGCGAAGTCGACGGGGGAGCCTGCCTGCCGCGTGTGGACCGCGTCTGAACCGCGGTAAGTTCGAAGTAAGGTATGTCGAATTCAGCTACGTTATTCACGTAGCTGAATTTGCGTACCTTACTTCGACTTGGGGGGTAAGTGTAGACCAGGCCAAAGACTCACAACTAGCTTCTTACTAGTTCACAACTTCAGCCAATAACTATTGCCTTACAGTCAGTCTGAAAAAGACAAGATCACCTCATGGCCACACCCAGAATTAACTACATCCTGTCAGTTATCACCATTGAGATAATTCTAAATTTATTCTCCTTTTATCTGTGTGAGCAGGTAATGCACAAGCTGTGAAATACCTCCTAATATAAGGAGTGACATCTCTACAGTAGATTGGTATAACTTTCTACAGTCTAAGGATTTTATAAAGTGCTAAATAAAATCTCTCAACAAAACAGTGGTTTTCTTCCCATCTTTCAGGACAGATGGGAAGGCACACACTTTCTTTTTTAATCTGTTTATTGGTGGCAAGGGCTTTATCATAAACCTTCATTTTACTCCTTAATCTGAACACTGTGCAACTTGGGCTCAGTATGACTTTTTTTTTTTTTGCCAAGTAATATACACCCAGAGTTCCTGGGTGTAGACAGTGCTCTGTCCCAGTGCCTGACAGTTGGAGCCTGGGTCTGTTCAGAAGTCTAGGAGGAATCATGGAAATGTAAAGTATTCTCTGAAGTAGCTAGACCTTAACCCATTAAGTACCTTATAGTTTAAGTTGGCCCATGTCTTTGAACTCTTCTTTGAAGCAAATGGGAGGCCAGTAACGTTTGTATAACATATGTGGTCTGTGTCTAGAAAGGTGTACTGCTGCATACTGTACTAGCTTCCACCACCTAATAATGATTGTATCCAATACCTAGCAAAATGAGTTACAGCAGTTCAAATGAAGATTACAAAACCATGATTTAACATAGTTATGTTCTCAACGGATCTTCCTGCCCAACAAAGATGAAAGAAGTTGGCTCTTCCAAATGTTGCAATATGCAGGTCTAGGAGTAGTGAGGCATCCAGCAAAACACCATGACTTTGATCCACATTGACAGTCTCTGGTTTGATGCCCTTGATTGTCAATGATGTTAGCATATTGGCAAGTTCTATAAAATGTTTTATCTTTTCTACCAACATCACATCTATTTTAAATGGGCTAACTTCTTCTGATGCATTTTGTTGATGGTGGGGGCTACTTCCATGGAGAAAGAAATAATGCAGGAGTTAAGAGCCTTGAACCATGTGGGACTCCATATGGTAGGGATCTGGGTGACAAGGAGTGGGTACTCATCATAGGAATGAGAAAATACAGCATTGTGCTGTCCTATTTAAAGATTTTGTACATTTGTCATCAGCACCAGTGGTGTTGAAGGCTGCAGAAAGATCTAGCAGTATCAGAGGTTGGTCAGCTTATCCCTACTAGGAGAAGGCTGTCCATAGTGTTGATAGAAGACATATGCTACTAGTGATAAGGTTGCTGACATTAAGCGCAGATTTCTTCAAGATGAACTAGACTATTGCATTTTTAAGGATATCTGGTAGCTCACTTTCTTTGAAAAGGGCATCAACGATCTCCCTTATCAAGGAGAGGGATAAGATCCTCATTATACTTAACAGAGCTATGGAGGACAGGGATCATGTTTGCAGGTGGTGAGTCAGACATCCCTTAGAGTCTCCTGGGCTCTTGATTGGGTGACTAGGCCAAACTCCATCAAACAAGGTGGGTTGGGAGTCGTTCCAAGTTTGAGTCTAGTTTCTTTTGTCTCTAAGTCTTGCTCTGATTTTGTGGGAGATTGTGGTGGGAATTTTTTACACAGAACATGACTTGGCTCTTGGGGCAGATGGTGGGATTCTAGGTCAATTACCCAGTCTACTGTATAAAATAATTCTTCTGGTCTGATTCAGTTGTGTTGGAATGGAAGTTTCTTCTGGATTCCTTTATAGCTGCTATGTATGCCTGTAGTTTTTCATGGGTTATGACTGGGAGGGTCTTGCACAGAAGCATGCTCCATTTGCCTGCCTTCCTGTTTTGTTTTTTGTAAATCAATGAGGGCCATGGTTATTAGGGTTGCCAATTTAGGCTGGATGTATTCCTAGAGGTTTCATCACATAACATAATCTTTAATGAAAGATTAATTTGTTAATTCCTGGAGACTCCAGGGCAATCCTGGAGGGTTTGCAACCCTCATTGCATGGGTCATGTTAGAGTAGAAATCATTGTGGGGCTCTCTCATCAGTATTTTCAGAATAAAGCTAAAACATGATCTTGTCATCATGAACTGTGTAGATAGATGAGTGATTCCTGAATATTTTATCACATCTATATTCAGCAGATTAGGAAGCTCTGTCTTCAGCAATTGAGATGGTTAATAATTTTATATTTATGCCACCCAAAGTGTGCTACTTGTCTTCCAGAACAAATAGTGCCACTGCCCCAAAATGTAATAATCTAATAATAGATGTACATGTAATGAAGCTCATTGCACTGGCCTCCAGCTGAAGAACCAATCCCTGAAAGAATGATAGAATATCACTTTGTGAAAGGGGCACTTCATATGTGAAATATTAGGGTCACGTCTAGCTGTAATAGTCACCAAAGTACTAATTAAGTGATAATCTAACATCCTTCTATCCTTGGGCACACAAGGCAGTGATAAAATGTATTTACATGAGCAATTCAGTCATCTTTAGTGTCATTAACTATCCCACACTCTTATGTCTTGTTGGTACTTCTCCTACAGATGAGCTGATGCATCATATACTAATATCAATTAAAATAAATTATTGTTTATTATTAAGCAATAAAAGATTACATTGAAATGCTTAGTATAAAGGCTGCAATTATATATTGAGTGTGTAACATTCAGTATAACATTAAAAATAAGTTTTGTACAATAAAATAGCCAAAAGAACCAAAGCGTTAAACATATGGCAATTTGGTAGGTAGTTTAGCCCATTTCTCTGTTGAATAGATTTAACTTAATATGGATCCCATCTTTGTAAAATAAAAAAGAATGATTGATACTTATTACTATAACCTCTCCTTGATGCCATTGGACAATACACTTTTTTCTAGCATAATTTGAGGGGATATATGGAAGGCTAAAAAGTTTGTAACTTGGTACAATTATGATTTATATAAAAATTACTCTACTCTTTTTAGTGGATTGGACACTTGTGTGTCTTATCAGACTACAAAGTAATGGAGACCCTTTGTTAAATGATTTGAAGAATTTTAATTAAACTAACTGGAAAAGAAAATGTATTTATAAACTGAATTGTCTGGAACCTAAAATTTCAGATCATTACTTAGAAGTAAATAAAAAAAAACAGTTTTAAGAACTTGGAAAACTATGCTAATAATTTTCCTTTCAGGTTTTGTTGTTTATAGATTGGTACCAGCCATCTTTTGAAACACCAGCTATCTAAGCTTTACCTGCATCACTTGACTAGAATTTCCCAATACAACTGGGTTTATTGGATCCAAGATGGAGGTTGTTCTTTGATTCCAATATTAAACTGTGAAATCCTTATTTTATTACCTCTGACTCAAGAGCTGTAGGTACAAAATGATTTCACTCCACAGTTTATCATTTGAATATGTTTTTACTTAAGTAGAGTATCATATATCCAGTTTGCAATAGTTTCTTTAGAGATTGACTTCTATATCTTTAAAGATTGTTTCCTCTTTTTCAGGGGACTACACTGGAGTTTCCTGTATTCGTTAATAGTGGGTGAGTAATTTTCTTTTGCACAAGAAGTCACACCACAGCCAAGTGTACTGGTGTCCCTGGAGAGGTGGTTAGATCTGAAAACCTAGTGTCAAATTTTCACCCCGCAATGCATCCTCAAATAAGTATAGCTTGGCTAGACCTGAGAACTGAGTCCAGAGAGAAGCTAGGAAGGAGCCAGTCAGTTAAGAAAGCATGTAATCATATAATAGCAGACAGAGAGAGAGAGAGAGAGAGAGAGAGAGAGCCCGCTAAGACAGAAATAACTGTACAACACTTGGATTCTTCACAACCGATAGTTAACATATCAAAGAAAAAATAAAGAACTAGAAGTAAAAGACCAAGTGTGATGCTGTATGATTGAAATATGACCATTTATATCATTGATATTAGATGTTAGACAATTGCAACAAATCTTGTACAAAGTATGTCCTGTCAGGTGTCAATGGTAAAGTTATGATTGGCTAAATAAGATTATCCTGTGTAAATCCATGTATCATCACTGTATCAGAAGTTATGAATATTGCCTTTGTATCTATATCTCAAATGTGTTTGTTCCTGGGGTAACACCTCCAAGGTAGTTTACATTCAGTCTAGCCAGCCTATTGGGAATGGACTATTTAAGCTTGATGGCCTATTAAGGACACTGCTCTAACAATGGGCCATAGAAAAAACTTGTTCTGCCCAGATAGCCTTCCTGTGGATGCTTCAGCACAGATATGGGCAATGGCTGCCTCTGAGAGTCATCAAAGCATGTAAGGACATGCAATATGCTCACGTGACCCTGTACCCCATCTTAGAGCAGTAGCTTTCCACAAACAGAGGTTGTGAGCTGTGTTTGAGCCAGTAAATTTCCAGGCACCTAGCAAAGTATAAAAGACCTCTGAGATATCTCCATTTGGCCTCTTTCCTGTTTTGATTCTCTGAACTGTGGATTGACAACTAAAAGGAGTGTATTGAGCTATGGATCTTCCAATCTTTTGGAAGTTACCAGAGAGACTTTACAAGCCAACAGTCTATAACATCACTGCTACAGACCTGATATAAGGAATTTGCAATTATTGTATGTATATGATCTATTAACCATTTTTAACTCTCTTCTTCCTTTCTTTTATTAATAAACCTTTAAATTTTAGTTACTAAAGGATTGGCAGCAACATGATTATTGGGTAAAATCTGAGTTATGTATTGACTGGCTAAGAGGCTGATCTCTTGATTAGAAGGACCATATATGTGATGAAATTGGTTTTCAATAACTACTCATCATAGAATCCAGTGTCTGGGTGGTGAGATAAGGGCTGGAATGCCTAAGGAGACTGCATCTCTGACTTCTTGTTAACTAGTGTGGTGAGACGGAAGTTTACTTTTGTTACTGACTTGGTATAATTTAATGATAGAATAACCACCGGTTTGTGGTGAGTCTGCCCTATTTCTCAGCAGCTTGTTCTGAATCTGGTACTCTCAGCTGTGACCTACTGAGGCATGGTGACACCAAGGAAAAAGTAACAAGGGATTGAGAAGTGGACAGGTTAGAAGTTTATAAGCAAGTGAACCACTGGAGAACAGATTCCGGACTGCGAGATAACCACATTACAGAAAATGCAGCCAATGTCGCAGCTGCACAGGCAGTATCAATGGTATAAAAGATAATGTCATTTTACCCCTGGAAATCCTGCCCTGAACAGTCCAAGAAAGCACACTTGCAATTGCTCCCAAAGCCTCCTGCTAAAGTTAGTTCTATAGGAAAAAATCACTTTGAAACACTCAGAGACGTAACTGTTTCAGTCTTTTCTAATGTTAACACAGTGTTTTGGAGACACTGTTCATGCAAATCATTTCTGGGATGCAGTTCCACACAGAAAACAGTGAAGCCTCAAGTAGCGAATAAAGTGGTGGAGTAGCATGGTGACTCCCTGCACAGTACTTGCTGGTGGGCTGCAGATAGTCGGCTGTTCTCATACTGCTGATTTTCCCTTTGTTTCCTTCTTCTGCATTACACCTGTGTAGAATTTCATGACATAGTGGTAAAAAAAGCCTGAGTTCGTCTAGAGCCGTAGTTCTCAACAAGGGGTACATGTATCCCAAGGGTAGGCAGAAGTCTTCCAGGAGGTACATCAACTCTTCTAGATATTTGCCTAGTCTTACAACAGGCTACATAAAAAGCACTTGTGAAGTCAGTAGAAAATAAAATTTCATACAGACAGTGCTTGTTTATACTGCTCTTTATACTCCACACTGAAATGTAAGTACAATATTTATATTCCAATTGATTTATTTTATAATTATATGGTAAAAATGAGAAAATAAGCAATTTTTCAGTAATAGTGTGCTGTGACACTTTGTATTTTTATGTCTGATTTTGTAAGCAAGTAGTTTTTAAGTGAGGTGAAACTTGGGGATATGCAAGACAAATTGGACTCCTGAAAGGGGTACAGTAGTCTAGAAAGGTTGAGAGCCACTGGCCTACACTAATGGCTCAGCATTGGTGTAAATGCACTGCTATGTAGGCACTAGTTTTTCTAGTGTAGACACATACTAAGTGAATTCATTGCTGTTAGCCCCAGAGGCAGAAGTCTTCAACTTATTCATATATAGCAGTAGTACAAGCTTCCTCATATTGCCGCATTACTCTACTCTACCACAATCTTCGCCCTGGGATGAATGCCTCAGTAGCTTTCTTACTTATTTAAGCCCCGGTTGAGCAAGGTACTTCAGCACTTGCCTAACTACAAGCATGTAAGTTGTTCCATTGACTTCAGTGATTATTTCTCCCCTGAGAACTCCAACAAAGGAATCAATATGTTCAGTGGTTTGTGATGTTAGACACATGTCCTATAGGAGCTGGTTTGAGACTAACAAGTTATTTCACATTGATCAAAAATAGCCGTTATATGATAACAGTTTTGTCACTAGGAATCTACACTGGATTTCAGCTAACACTGTAGAGGTGAAAAATTCTATAGCCTATTGCTTGTACATCATGGAGTTCACCATTATAAGATGTCTACAAGGTTGGTGTATGAAAGTATTTCAAAAGCAGTACCTATTGATAGGTAATCCAAATTCTGCCATGTTTGTACATCGCTCCTGCAGTTCTATCTAGAAAAGGAAGAAAGTACTTTACTAACAATAAAATGCGTACTCCATCACAATTAAAAATAGATCCCTATGACTGGGAAAGAATAAGAAATTAAGGAAAATTCCAACTTGCACTCACTGCTAGTTAACTAGTCCTGTCAAGGAAAATGGAGAGAAACAAAGGAAAAATAGCTGGTGATAACCACCAACAGCTGCAAACGACCAAATATTTTGTGTCTGATTCTCAATTTATTAAGGCCCCCTTTATATCATTCTGGCAGTATAAGAAGATCTTAAAATAGGGATAAATTACAGTCATGACACTGTCAGTTTGCTCTGCCAGAATGGTGTAAAGTGGCATTAGTGTAAATGAGAATCAAGCCCTTTTATTTACACTCTCTCTCTCTCTCTCTCTCTCTCTCTCTCTCTCTCTCTCTCTCCATCAAGTATAATCCCTGAAATATGTGATATTATCTGCAGAGTTCAATTAGCTGAACCTCTTATACTTCCCTTATTCCCTTTGCTATAACTGGTAAATGAGCACATCCACAGTACTTCATTTTCTCCCATATGGCATTACTAATTAAGAACTTCTGCGGAATTGCATATTTAAATCTCAGTCAATACATTGTTACATGGAAACTTTACCTCCCTTTTCTCTGTGGCTGTGCCTATACTAGTGATATTTGCCCTAAAACTTTCCACTGTTGCTAGAACTGGTTCAGCTACAGAAGGAAATGTCTATTGTAGATGTAACCTGTCATCAAAGTACCCAGGAGATGGGGATGGTATGGAACTTACTTCTCCCAACCTACGGCCAAAATATGGTGGCTGCAATGTAACCCCTCCATGCCTTCTACTCCATTTTGAAGGCTGGAGAAGTGATTGTAGTCCCATGCTACTTGCAAGGGGCTTCGAGGGCAGTTTCCTCTACCCTAACCATCTGCACCAGCCTATTCTGGGCTGACAGCATGTTCCTCAGTGCCATGCCAGGGGTGCAGAAACCCCACCTCATGGATTTTCCATTCACAGTCCTCAGGAAGTGTGGAGCTTAAGTGGCAGGAAAGGTCTGTTCAGCTCTCTGCTCAAGGGGGAATTTCATCCAATGTGATTCGGGAATCATTTTTACCCTTCTAGCAAGCAGGTATTAAATACAGGAATATAAACTGTTTCTGAATTAAAATCTATTTACAAGTTTCACTTCATTTAATTCAGCAGATTATTTGATGAAACTATTTATATTCTGATTTGTTCATGTAATGTAATTCTAATGTATTTAGTTATTGGGTGCATACTAATTGAATAAAGTTAGCTGATGAAGATGGATACTTAGGTTCAGTGAATTAAACAGTAGTTCCATGTCTTTGGTTTCAAGACTTTTACAACCATTTTTTTGTGTAATATGAACCAGGCTATCTGCTAAAAATCAATCACTTCAGTGAATAAGAATGGTAGTAATAAATGGTTAGTGTTTGCTTATAATGTAACTTCCTTATTAAAATGAATGCATCCTTTAATAAAACCTTTCCCAGTTTATTCTTATTTCTTCTAAATCTGTAAGTATGTACTGTAACAAAAGAAAAAAACCATGATTTATCAGAATGCCACAGGGATTGTCAGGAGTGGACCCATTTAAAATGTATACACCGAGAGTTGTACACTGATGATCAAAAATAGCAAACACAACCAACTGTTGTATACTATAATGATAAAGTGTTATGTGAAGTACAGAAAACATGCTATAAGGTTGCAGCTAAAGGCTGCTGTTAAATATAGAAGACTATCCTTCTGTTTGACTTTTCATAAAGCAATATTCATAAAGCTATGAAAACCAAAATAGCTTAATTGGGCACAATCATGCAAAATTAAATGTTTAAAGCCAGAAGAGGTTTGGAGAAGGCTAAATTTTTACGAGGGAAATACTGTAACTATCTGAGTTATAAAAAGATAGGTAAACAGTATTTGAAAGTCTAAGCATACAGATTTATTAGACACAAAAATGGAACATGTTTGATTTCCATGTTTATTTATAGACTCATTTGTACTGACCTGCAAACAGCATGCAAACCTGCAAATATTACAGTTTAAAAACTCAAAAAGTAGAGTTATAGTAATTATAAATATTTAAGCAATCTCATGTTCTAATAAAATTTTCTAAGTACACCTTAAATCTTGACATGACAGTAACATTAAATGAAATTCAGAACCAATTTGTGTTGCCATTGCAGAAAGATAAGCTGATTAGATTTTGAAGTGCAGGAGATATGGTTACCTATTACATGTGTTTCAATTAGGGCTGCCAAGCAATTAAAAAAATTAATCATGATTAATCGTACTGTTAAACAATAATAGAATACCATTTATTTAAATATTTTTGGATGTTTTCTACATTTTCAAATATATTGATTTCAATTACAGCACAGAATACAAAGTGTACAGTGCTCACTTTATATTTATTTTTGATTAAAAATATTTGCACTGTAAAAAACAAAATAAATAGTATTTTTCAATTCACCTAATACAAGTACTGTAGTGCAATCTCTTTATCATGAAAGTTGAACTTACAAATGTAGAATTATGTACAAAAAATAACTGCATTCAAAAATAAAACAATGTAAAACTTCAGAGCCTATAAGTCCACTCAGTCCTACATCAGCCAATCAATCAGACAAACAAGTTTGGTTACAATTTGCAGGAAATAATGCTCCCTGCTTCTTTACAATGCCACCTGAAAGTGAGAACAGGCATTCGCAAGGCACTGTTGTAGTTATTTACGTGCCAGATGCGCTAAAGATTCGTATGTCCCTTCATGCTTCAACCACCATTCCAGGGGACATACGTCCATGCTAATGATGGGTTCTGCTTGATAACGATCCAAAGCAGAGCGGACCGCTGCATGTTCATTTTCATCGTTTGAGTCAGATGCCACCAGCAGAAGGTTGATTTTCTTTTTTGGTGGTTCGGGTTCTGTAGTTTCCGCATCGGAGAGTTGCTCTTTTAAGACTTCTGAAAGCAAGCTTCACACCTCTTCCCTCTCCAATTTTGGACTTCAGATTCTTAAACCTTGGGTCGAGTGCTGTAGCTATTTTTAGAAATCTCACATTGGTACCTTCTTTGTGTTTTGTCAAATCTGCTGTGAAAGTGTTCTTAAAACAAATATGTGCTGGGTCGTCATCATCATCATCATTCGTGCTATAACATGAAATATATGGCAGAATGCGGGTAAAACAAAACAGGAGACATACAAATAAAAAATAACAACAAGCACTGTACACTTTGTATTCTGTGTTGTAATAGAAATCAATATATTTGAAAATGTAGAAAAACATCCAAAATATTTAATAAATTTCAATTGGTCTTCTATTGTTTAACAGTGCGATTAATTGCAATTACTTTTTTTTGAGTTAATAGTGTGAGTTAACTGCGATTGAAACTAGGGCTGTCGATTAGTGTTCTACTAATAAGGAATGAACAGATATTTATCACTATATTTGGGGTCACTTATGAGTAAGAGATCCAGTAGAGGAGCATATGCTCTTGATTCAGCTAAAATACTTGGAATGTAATGAAAGTATTTGAAAAGAAATAATTTCAAAATGTAGAATGTTTTGAATTAAGCAATTTATTTCCAATGTCGCTTTCAGTTTAAGAACCACCAATGTTCACTTAGCAGAACGGGTGGTCATTTTGGAATGTCATGAAAATTCAATGGATAATGTTTCTTCTTTCAGAAGATACATCCATGCTAGATGTTAGGTGTCTACTACAATTGGGTCAATTCTGTTTTATCCCACTTGACACTTTTCTTAAGGATCTCTGGTCAGCAGCATTGTATTTATCAAATGGGGGTGGTATTAATAGATTTTGGCAGTCTTTGAGAGAACAGGTTATCCTGTTTAAACTACAGTAATATAAGCCTGCTTTTTTCCCCAAAGAGCAATACCTAAAATGCTTATTTTCTTCAGACATAGCTTTCTAATAATGTTAATATAATAATACAAGAACTGTGCTGAATTCTCATTTGTCAGTCGTGCACTTTGAAGCTCTGAGGCTGTTTGTAACCAGTGAAAATTTAGCTTCCATTATCATTTGATTTACAACCTTCTTCAAAATGCATATTACATACAGAAAATGTAATGAAACTACAATTTTAGAGCTTTCAAGTCTATATATTTTAGTCATAGTGCCAAGATTTTTGGAACATACTGCTGATGTGGAATACTGTAAAATATTCACCAACGATTTATAGTGTGGCTTGAATATGTAAATATAAAGCTAACATTGTTTAATTGATTTAAATCAAGTTTTGCAAAATAATATAACCCCATCCTATAACTCATTGTATTGCTCAACATATTCATGTAAATTAGGAAAAGTGAGGGGATGAGCAAAGAATTTAGAATACACAAAATTTTACATTTTCTTTATTGATATCCTGCAAAATCTATTTATCCCCAAATCTGGATGACATTCGATTGCTAGTTTGTAATTATAAATACACGTGAAGCATGGACAGAAGATCATCCAATGTAAATATGAATCACATGTGACTGGTCTTTGCAGGCAAGACTATTTGTGTGTTTGCCTTCACATTGATATACCTGGTTCAAATAATGGCATACTTAAAGTCAACTTCATATCAGATAATAAACCTAAATTCTTTACGTGTGTCTTGTGTAAAGCAAAACATTTTGCTTCCCTTCATCTCTTCTATCTACTTGTGGCCTGGGCCAACACCTCCTGAAGTAGTGGAAGAGCTACTAGTAGCTTCAGTGGGCAAGGGATGCAGTCATTATACCTCTTCAAAAGAGTGTAAACATTAACTAATTCTCATAATTAATCATAAGGGTGATGACTCCTTTGGTACTGATCCAGCAAAGCACTAAAGCATGTACTTCTCTTTCAGCATATGAGTAGTCCCTTTGTGGCACTACTCATGCTAAAAGTTAAGCATATGCTAAAAGTTAAGCATATGCTGAAATGGTTTGTTGGTGGGGCCGGCTCTAACTTTTTTGCCGCCCCCACCCCCGTGAACGCCGTGCCGCCATACCCCCCCCGCGAGTGCCGCCGAACCCCCCCCAGCGCCACTGAAATCCCCACCCCCCCAGAGCGCCATGCTGCCCAAAGCCCCGCCCCCAGAGCACCGTGCCGCCCGAAGCCCCCGCCTCCCCTCTGAGCGCCGTGCCACGCCCCGCCTCCCCTCCGAGCGCCGCGCCAAGCCCCTGCCCCCCCTCCAAGCGCCGCGCCGCCCGAAGCCCCCGCCCCCCTCTGAGCGCCGTGCCACGTCAACCCCCGATCCCCCTCCGAGCGCCGTGCCGCGTCAACCCCCACCCCCCTCCGAGTGCCGCGCCAGCACCGCGCCAAGCCCCGCCCCCCGAGCGCCGTGCCGCCCGAAGCCCTGCCCCCCGAGCGCCGGAAACAAACAAAAAAAAAACCCTCCAGCGCTGCCCCGACGAACCAATAAATAAATAAAAACGCGAAAGCCGCCCCGCCCCAAGGTGCCGCCCCAAGCACATGCTTGGTCGGCTGGTGCCTGGAGCCGGCCTTGTTTGTTGGATTGGAGCTAAACTGCTTGAGCACCTTGCAGGATCAAGTCCCTGATGAGGCAAGACACAACATGCAGATTCCATAGGGAGTTTGGAACCTTTTGGCCAACATGTGGATATTAATGACTAAAATGATTGTGTACGGTTATACTGACTACCTGACAACAACTTGCAATCTTCAGGCATACAACCTAAGTCCTTGAAGAATGTGCACTGAAGAGAAAGGAAAATATAACCTGAGAAAGCAAAAGCTAATGACTCCACATCTAAACAAAAATAACCTTCCTTTAGCAAGAAGAATCAGAAGGCAGAAGATATCCCCATTAGCACAAGATGAACACTAACATCATTTAAATGGCTGCATCACAAATAATGAAATATTGTTTACATTTATGGCACAATTAGGGGCAGGATTCATCTTAGAATACATCCATCATGTACTGTACTGAAATCATGTACATTATAATAAAACCTGCATTAAGAAATTAAATGTTTTAAAGTATAATCAAATATAGTTTACAGGGTGCAATGTACAAAACTTGATCATAATTTGCTCTGAAGCATATACAATATGTTTTCTAGTACAGAAATCATTAAGAATTTTGTCCACATTGAGAGACCTGTAGCTTTCCTTATAATTAAACTAGAAAACAGGAAGGGGGAGCTTTCAAGCTAATTTTTTAAATCAGTATGTGTTGCTTGTACAAAGAAATATTGCCTGTGCAGAGTCAGTGGGGGGGGGGGGGGGTACAGTATGCATAGCAAGTTGTGGGCATTCCATAAGAATCTTTGAAAGTCAAAGAGATTGTGTGCTCCTAAATCTCTTAAGCACTTTGTACATACTTGACTGTAGTATTTTCAATCATAAATAATATATTCAGTGCACGACAGCTGTATAGAACTGCTCTATTTAACTTCTATACCTAATCAAGGTATTTGCATTTGGAGATCACTTAGTTCAGCTGGAAAGTGCTAACTCCAAGCGTTAGAACAATTAGGGCTTTAAGCATGCAGAAGCACATCAGCAAAAACTTAAATCATTATTGGCATTTGCATTAGGTGCTTCAGTTGAACCTATGGGAATAATTTTAAGCTTTGCATGCATACTTTTGTATGCCTAGTTCCCTGATTTTGTGCTTTATATTGTATTCTGAAAACCTGCTCTTTTGTCCAAATATATTCCAATAAGTAGCCATTCCTGCTTTGTGCATTATTACCAGATTATTTGTTGGGCATTTCAGTTTGTAATTACATTGAATGACCCCAAATAAAACATATATAAAAATAAAAGCCCCTAATTTGAAACCCCAAATCTGTCCTCATCTGACTATCCAAATGTTGTGAAAGTGATGGTAATGAAATATCACATATTAGAAACATATTACATTTACAAACTTTTTTTTTTTTTTACACATAATGGGCCTAATTCTTTTCTGCCTTACACTTTATGTAGTCACATACACCTGTGCAAAGTGGGTTAAAATGTGATTAAATGAAAATGGTAGTGTTCTATACCCACTTTGTACTGATATACTATAGACTTAGATAAGGTAGGGGACAATTGAGAATTAGGTTTCAGAGTGGTAGCTGTGTTAGTCTGTATCAGCAAAAACAACAGAGTCCTTGTGGCACCTTAGAGACTAACAAATTTATTTGGGCATAAGTTTTCATGAGCTAAAACCCACTTCATCAGATGCATGGAGTGAAAAATACAGTAAGCAGTATATATATTACAGCACATGAAAAGATGGGAGTTGCCTTACCAAGTGGGGGGCCAGTGCTAACAAGGCCAATGCAATCAAGGTGGACGTCACCCATTCCCAACAGTTGGCAAGAAGATGTGAGTATCAACAGAGGGAAAATTACTTTTTGTAGTGACCCATCCACTCCCAGTCTTTATTGAAGCCTAATTTGATGGTGTCCAGTTTGCAAATTAATTCCAATTCTGCAGTTTCTCACTGAAGTTTGTTTTTGAAGTTTTTGTTGTTGTTGAAGAATTGCTACCTTAAGTCTGTTATTGAGTGTCCAAGGAGACTGAAGTGCTCTCCTACTGGTTTTTGAATGTTATAATTCTTGATGTCTGATTTGTGTCCATTTATTCTTTTGCATAGAGACTGTCCAGTTTGGCCAATGTACATGGCAGAGGGGCATTGCAGGCACATGATGGCATATATCACATTCGTAGATGTGCAGGTCAACGAGCCCCTGATGGTATGGCTGATGTGGTTAGATCCTATGATGGTGTCCCTTTAATAGATATGCGGAGTGGGTTTTAGCCCACGAAAGCTTATGCCCAAATAAATTTGTTAGTCTCTAAGGTGCCACAAGGACCCTTTGTTGTTGTTTTTTTTAATTGAGAATTAGTGGCCTCATCCAAAAACACAGAAATTAATGGAAAGATTCCTATTGACTTCAGTGGGCTTTGGATCATGTCCTAGGTTGATGATATATGCTAAACCATCTGTGATATACTGAAAATGAAAGCAGATTAAAATATAGGTTTCATGGAGGTAACTAAGTGAAGAATTTGCAAACCAAAATGTGCATATTATATCCTAAAAGATACATACTATATTGGAAACAGGACTCCACTCTGTAATCCCTCTTCCTCTGAGTAACACCCCATTCTTTACCATCTGGGTAATATTCTGTAGGAAACAGACTTTCATATCACTGTAATTTATATTCATAACAAGGTATTCAAGTTTCATTTTCTGTCAGTAAGAGCATCATCATTTTTATTTAAAGTTCTTCATTTTTCATAGAGTTTTGAGACATTATAAAATAGAAATATCTTCTAATGGTGCTGTAATGCCTTGAGGCTTCCAGACTGTGCAAGTCAATGTTTTATTCATAGAGATTTTAATAATTATACTTATTTATTGATCTTCACACAATTCTTTTCAATATTGCTTTGAATTTAAAGATTATGGTATGAAAATGTTTTCTGGAGAGTCAAGATCAGTTTTCAGTCATAAAATGAGATATCCATATGCAGTTCACAGTAAGTATGTTTTTGCAAAGTATTCAGTTTTATGAATAATTTAACACTTTACTTCTTTTGTTTTGGTTTGCAAGGATTTTCTTTCCTATAGACACAATAATGACCTTGTTTTGCTTTTCATACATCCTTGGTTGAACTTGGAGACTGTTTTTATGGACTGCCTTAAGTTGAATAATGAAATAATTGTGGAATTGCCCTTTGTGGTTTGTCCTGGTCTGCTGTCTTTCATTTCCATTGCTCTTTCCTTTGGCCAAGTCAATTAGATTGTTGTTGTTTTTTTTAAATTCTGGCATGTATAATAAGCCAGTACCATCTCATATCCTAATAAACTCTATTTCTGTTTGTGCAACTGCTTAGTCCTCATATGGTGCACTTTTCTGTTTTATTCTTTCCAGAAGGGCTCACAAGGAGTCTTAGTCAAGTGAATTATCAAAGTCTCTTGAGTCTAGGGAAATGTCTCTGTTTCTGGTACTGGATCACAACACACAAATCTGGTCACTGTATTTGACTGCTTAATATACACCAGGACTATGTTGATCTCTGAACACTTTCCCTGATAACTGTCTCCTCTCCGATTGCTGGTGTCATTCTGTTTCATCTGGATGTTGTTTATATTTCTCCATGGCTGTAAAATACCCTTTTTGTACTTTATTTTTTACAACTGCTTTTCTTTTCTGCTATGTGTCTTATTTTTTGTCCCTGATGTAATTAAGTTCACAGCATGTCCGGGTGTTCCTAAATTATTTGTTGAAAGTTTCAGTTTGTAACTACAATCTGGTAATGCATGAAGCGGGTATGGCTACTTAATGGACAAAAGAGCAGGGTTATAGTGAAACACTGAAGTGAGAAGCCTGGTTAAGCTAATGGGGATAAAGCTGGTTGAGAAACTACATTGCAAGCTTAGAGAATGAGTAAAATAAGCTGTCATAGAAAGGAAAATATCAGGTTAATGAGTAGAAGATGCAGCATAGTGGAAAAGAAAATGCCATCATTACCAGGGAGCAGCTCCATGGGCCTGATCCTTCACCCATAGAAATCAATAGCAGTGCTCTCACTGACTTCAATGGCTGCAGGTCGAAGCCCCACATAAGTGGGTATCTGGCTAAATTAACAGAGCAACTAAAGATTGTACATTTTAATATGAGAAATTGACATAAAGGGCAAAAATGAAGTTTTATGCTGGTCACATTAATGTTAATGATGAGGTAAATGATGAGGGTGATGCATTGGTGGAAGATGTGAAAATATTAAGAAACAATGGGCCAGAAATATCTGGTCTCACAGTAATTTTATATTTCAGCTTTTGGTCCCACTGACTACGAAGCATCAGGCCTACGTGATTTAAAAAATGTAATTAAACCTTAAAAAAGGTTCAGATAAAGTTTGGATTGAGTTTGGGCTCAACTAGCCAAACTGATTTGCTCATTGCGGATTGTACGTGTCTTACTGAAGAGCCGTCAAAGATTTATATAAAAACATCTGTTGACTTTCAAAATTAAAAAAGAACACAAAAATAAATTATTACTACCAGTTTAAAGAATTAACAGTTATTCTTCAAGACAAACAGTCCTTTATTCTCCTGGTTTTGAGCCTACTGCTAGAACTAGGCTTTTCTCTGCTCTGTTTTCACCCTCAGGCACTACCTGAGCTCTACCGCAAGAGGCAGTTTTGGCTGTTCATCTCTGCTCTTCTCATGAAACTACTCCAACTACCACCTCAAGCAAGTTAAAATCTTTCTTTCCATTTAAATATAACCCCCATTTAACTCACATAAGCTGCAAACAGACCAGGTAACGAATCCATTCTATTTAGTATAACATTCCCTTGTGGTCAGATCATGCTAGCCTTATGTTGGTGGGAGTAACTGAGTGAGTAACTTCTCATCAATGTGCCTAAGGCCCTTACTGTGACTGACACACACACACACACACACACACACACACACACACACACACACACACCCTGCAACAAGGACTCAATGTCACATTTCCTAATCCCATCCCAAGTAATATAAAGCCTCCGCTTCTGCCCAGGCTTCTATAACATGGAGCTCCAAACTGCAGGGAAGGCATCCAGTGTAAGAAGTAGTTTACCAATTCTTATTGTTTCCTAAGAAAATCTACCCACCAACTTATTATAAATGTAACATGAGGTACTTTCAAACTAGATAAATCAATATATCCTACACTAACCACTGCTGGGTTGAATAATATAATAATTATTTATAACTAGACTCTCTCAATTATTTAATCTTGCTCAAAGAACCCAAACTACTCTTTCTTAAACTCAAAAGTATCCAGCAAGATACAAAACCTTTTGAATAGCCCCATACCATATTTATGGCTCAGTTTAGATGCATGCATGTCTTGTCAGTTGTACATTGAGGGCCTGATCCAAAGCCCATTGAAGTCAATGGGAGACATTCAGTTGACTTCAATAGCCTTGATTCAGGCCCCGAGTGAGCAGTTACTCAGTCCTTTAATAATTAGGTAACGCATCCAGTCCCATTTCTTTAAAATGTAGAAAACTGTGTCTTTACTTACTTACTGAAAAGGAAAAAGAAAAGATGTTAAAAAAAAAAAAACCCAAACTGTGAAATTCCAAAACAAAAAACAGCTCTGGTTGCTAAGGGACAACAATGTAGTCACCTAGCGCATCATTTAATCCAAGTACTTAAAAGCAAGAAAATGAATAGTTAGAGACATCATAAAATATACACCGCCCACATAAACAATTATTCTTATCTAGTATGAATTCATATTTTATCACAACACAACCTACTTAGCTCTTACCCTAAATAAATATATTTTCTTCATATATAATTGAAAAATACAAACAAATTGCCTTTGAATAAGGAAAATAAAGATGATCTCCATATACAGAGGACATACTGGTCAGTTTTAAGGGCAAGTCCACTAAGCTTCTGACCACCCCTGGTCTGACCACTACTAATGTAGAGAGACAAGGTGAGTGAAGTAATACCTTTTATTGGACCAACGTCTGTTGGTGAGAGAGCTCTACCTGAGGAAAAGCTCTGTGTGGCTCGAAAGCTTTTGTCTCTCACCGACAGACATTGGTCCAATAAAAGATATTACCTCACCCACCTTGTCTCTCTAATATCCTGGGACTGACATGGCTACAACTGTACTGCCTACTGCTAATGTATGTGAATAGACCCATCTTTACAGGTATCTGTCCTCCAGCCCATCCCCATTTGTCTGTTTATCCATCTGCTGCACCTTGCCTAGCTTAGGGAGACAAGGTGGGTGAGGTAATATCTTTCATTCGACCAACTTCTGTTGGTGAGAGAGACAAGTTTTCGAGCTTACAAAGAGAAGAGTTCATGTTTTACCTCAAAGAAGAAAAGAGCTCTGTGTAAGTGCCAAAGCTTGTCTCTTTCACCAACAGAACTTGGTCCAATAAAAGATATTATCTCACCCAGTTTGTCTCGCTCTAACATCCTGGGACCAACACCGCTACAACAACACTACAAACAATAAACATAGATTGTGAGCTCTGTGGGGCACTGTCTATCTGTGTTCAACTCAGTTGTACAGGGCCTAGCACATTGGAACCCAGAAACCTGACTGGGGTTGGTAGGTGCTCCTGTAAAATAAATAGTAACAGTAACAGTGTACAAATTAACAACGTTGTACACTTTCCTATTAAACAATATAAAAGTTATTCTTGAGAAACCGAAATAAACTTCTTTACCAAAAATGCCAATATATGTCAATAAATACATTGTGATATTTCCCATTTAACTGTGTCTCTTAAAGAGAAAATACTCAGAAACTGAAATAAAGATTTAAAAAAATGATTTTTTTTAACTCTCTGACTCCAGGTCTTTGTGTTAAGGTGGTTGTGTTGGAGTGAAGCATGCCTTTTCTTTTGCTAGATAAGAATGTGTTTCTTCGTTGTAAGCAAGACTCACTGTGTCCTATAAAGGAGTGTAATAAATTACTCTCCTCCCTGACACAGGAAACGATCTCACAGTTCCTTCCCCAGGCTACCCCTGTGGTGGCAGAGCAGTACACTTCCCCTTACAAAAGCTGAGATGTAAAGACTTAAGTCTAGTCATTTGTGGGCAATGTAAGATTTGTGATGTGCTTATTGTTCATTCTCTTACTTTTAAGTGCTTGGTTAAGCACTCCACTGTGAGCACCTTGCCTTAACTCGTGTTTTTGCAAACAAGTTTTTGTGTTTGGACTGTACCTCCTTTTAGGGTTAGAGTTATGGTCATCGTCTATGGCCTATGTTATAGATGAGAACTTCACACAGTAATTTCTGCATCAAACCCAATAATTTGTGGTTGAATAAAAATATATATTTTAGAAAAACATCTAGTCCTGACTTAAAAACTTCAAGCAATTGAGAATTTATGAAATCCCTTGGTAAACTGCTCCGATAGCTAATTATCCTTGCTAATTTAAAAATTGGCCTCTTACATCCAGTTTAAATTTTTGCAGCTTCAACTGCCAGCCACTGGATTCCTGTTATGCGTTTGTCTACCAAGTTAAAAAGCCCTATGGTGTCAGAAATCTTCTCTCTGTTGTAGGTACTTACAGATTGTGATCAAATCACTTCTTAACCATTTCTTTGATAATCTTAACAGAATGAGCTCCTTAAGTATCTCATTGTAAGCATGTCTTCCAAACCTCAAATGAATCTCATAGCTCTTTTCTGAACCATCTCAAATTTTTCAATGTCATTTTAAAACATGGATACCAAATCCGGATACAGATATTCTTTGTTCCTAGAAGTATGACTTTCCCTTTGGCCGAATTAAAATGCATGAATCGTATTGTGCTTATTTAGTTCAGACTGAGGTGTGCAAGACATGTCTTCCTCATTACTTACCTCTCCACCAGTTTTTGTCATGTGCAAGTTTTATTGGGAATAATTTTGACATTTGCTTCCAGACCATTGTGAAAAATATGGAGTAGTGTTGGGCATAGAACCACTCTATGATGTTGGTTTCCCATTGAGATCTATCCATTTTAATCAATTTAATATTGATTTTTTAATTAGAATATCAGGGGGTACTAAGTTGAGGGCCAAAATCTTGGCTCCATTTGAGAGTTTTGCCATTGACTTCCATGAGAGCAGGATTTCACCGTAGGTATGTTACACGGCAAAGTCCCTCCATGATATAATGAAATTGCTCGCTGCTGTGGTGTTGGGGCTGCCAAGGCTGAGAGGGTTCAGGGAATTTAACATGCATATAGATGATAATTCCTCTGAGTTGACTCAGAATTTTATGACTATCATGACCATGGGATTATTCCAAGTGATTGTAGTTCTAACTCATGAAGCTAGCCACACTGTAGATCTGTTTATTTGGGTTTGGATTGGTGAGCTGGATATTATATCTTTTTATCATGGACCAATAATAAATGCTGGCCCTTGTAACATGAGGTCATAACTGTAGGGGCAAGGAACTATTTCCGTGGTCTGCCTTAAGAGGGAGAAGGCCTGGACAATCTAATGAGCCTTTCCCATGTCCCAATTCTACTACTGTACAATAGTAGTCATAAAATCTAATAGGGTCATAGTCTTACTGTGTAACAAATACACAAGGTGCAAAAATAAACTAAAAACAATCTGTGATCTATTATTTCCACAAGAAAGTAATAATTAATATGTAACAATTACTTCTTGGATTAGACAGTTAGTCCTCTGTAATAGACCACTTTTCAAAGTAACTTTAACCACCATGTAATACCAAGCATTGGGTAAAAAGATAGATTAACCATAACAAAAATAATTACTGAGAATATAGACTAACAGATATTTTAAAAATGTAAATAATATGGCAGTCTTAACCAAAACAACAAAATGTATCTTAAAGCATCAACAAAAGGAATTCAGTGAATGCAAAATATATTTGTTCCACTTTCCCTAGAGTGTCATAAAATGCAAAATGACTTCATTCAAATCCAGCAGATCCAATACAAACTAAATGTAGGAGTTAGGAGGAGAATCACTGAGAGTTTATATGTGAAATTTTATCTTAAATCATATTTTAACAGAGTTGTAAACAATTCCTAACAGTGACGGGCTCTTCACTTGACTAGCACAACTTCTAAAATGGGCCAAACATGGAAACTGCCTTTTACACTGTATTCTATGCGTCTTTCTACTCCCTTAACCACAAATATATTCAGAAAATGTCACCAAGATTTTTTTCTTGTATGTCTGCCAACTGACTTTACAGGTTGAAAACACCCCTCTCTCTCTCTCTCTCCCTCTCACATGTGGATTTGTTTTGTAATTAATGATTTTATATTTCTCAAACTATGATTTTCCAAGTCCTTAAACAAATCTCTTTTCCTTTTCAGAATTGCAATTTTTACCTGTAAATTTTTAAAACAAAGCAGTGGTAGTTAGCCTCAACAGAAAAGTCAGAGGTGGTCTGGGGATGTGTATACTGTATGCAATCTAACCCTCTCCTCAGCCTGTGTTCTGCGGGTCTCTCCATTGCTAGCACTAAATTTTTGAAGGATATTTTTGTCACTCTTCTGTTCTTATATTCGTAGCTTACATGCATTCAGTTTCTATGGGATGTCACGATACAGCATGATTTTATGGGGGATGGGGAGTTATAACGTACTGTACCTATAATGCATGGTACGTAATCTTTTTATCTTCTCATGCCAGAGATGAACTTTCACTGCCCATTTGAAGCTATTGTTGCCTAGACAGCTTTCTTCAGCAGTCTTGGCAAAAATCAGTAAGATCTCAGAGCTTCAGTAGAAGTGGAGATTGGTAAACACCGGGTGTTCTAACATTCTGGTTGGTTCAAACTCCCAAAACATAACGTTTTTCTCAGAATGGATCCCATTCCACATCTTCCAAACTAAACATTTTGCATGTTCTGGGGTGGGTTTAGGGGTTGTACTACAGCTGAGAAAACCAGCACTTTTTGCTGGCCTGTTTCTTGACTTTGTTATGTTTGCCTATGTTGGAATAAGTTTGTCTAATTGCTATGCCTCAGGACCATTATGAAAATGAGATGTGTATCATGAAGCTACTAGTGGGCCCTATTTTAAAATGCACAAAAATAAATAGTTGATTGCTTGCAGGATTTTTATAGAGCAAGTTCTATTTAACAGTCTGGATCATAGTTAAAATTTTAATTGAAGGCTTTTTTCAGTTGTATTGCCCCTTTTTAGACAGTAATTTGCAATGTACTTCTAACATGCAAATTCTTTGTCTCAAAACACAAATAGGTTGCAAAGATATACTATTTTATGTAGACCAGTGTTTCTCAGCCTTTTCATGCTGGTCACTTTCTTTGGACTAAAAAAAAAAATCATGACCCCCTTCCCCCACCCCAAATAGAAAAATTGGTAATCCCCTACCTTCAACCCCACTCAGGTTGTGGGGCTTGGTGTTGGGGCTGAAACATGTAAATTAGCTTCACTGGGCCCCCTGTGGTGTGGGGCCCTAGGCAATTGCCCTGCTACCTACCCCCTAACACCAGCCCTTTATTACTGGGAGGCTTTGAAGCCGAATGATCATGGACAATAACCTGCCGTATTCATAAGGAACATGAATAGAATAATAGACTCTGACTGCCTGAGCAGCAGAATTTGAATTAGCCACTTTGGGAAAAAGATCAGATAATCCTGTAACCCTCTTTGTTGATACTTTCCCAAATCTGATTCAATTCTTAATCTTCCCTTTACTTCTGCTACATCTCTCCTAAATCCCTAACTCTGTTGCTTTCCTGTGGCAGCAGGAAGGGGAAATAAGGAATCCCATGTATTCTTACAGCATCTGTACAGGTTATACAAATGACTTGTTTTGTATAATCATAGACATGTAGGACTTCAAGGGACCTCGATAGATCATCTAGTCTAGTCCCCTGCACTGAGGCAGAGCTAAGTATTATCTAGACCATTCCTGAAGGTATTTATCTAACCTGTTCTTATAAAACCTCCAATGATGGAGATTCCACAACCTCCCTAGGTAATTTGTTCCAACATTCAACTACCCTTATTGTTAGGAAGTTTTTCCTAATGTCCACCCTAAATCGCTCTTGCTGCAATTTAAGCCTAGTACTTCTTGTCCTATCCTTAGTGGATAGGGAGAGCAATTGATCACCCTCCTCTTTATAACAACCTGTTATGTTCTTGCAGACTGTTACCATGTCCCTCCTCAGTCTTCTGTTCTCCAGTTTAAACAAACCCACTTTTTTCAATCTTTCCTTGTAGGTCATGTTTTCTAGAGCTTTGATCATTTTTGTTGCTCTCCTCTGGACTGTCTTCAATTTGTCCACATCTTTCCCAAAGTGTGGTGCCCAGAACTGGACTAAGTGCTACAGCAGAGATCTTATGAGTGCTGAGTAGAGTAGAAAAAGTACTTCTTGTGTCCTATTTACATCACTCCTGTTAGTACATCCCAGGATGTTTGCTTGTTTTGCAACAGTATTACATTGTTGATTAATATTTAGTTTGTGATCCCCAGGGCCGGCTCCAGGCACCAACCTGGCAAGCAGGTGCCTGGGGTGGCTGCTCCGGAGAGGGGCGGCACGTCCTGGTATTTGGCGGCAATTCGGCGGACGGTCCCTCACTCCCGCTCGGAGCGAAGGACCTCCCGCCGAATTGCCGCCGCAGATCGCGATCGCGGCTTTTTTTTTTTTTTGGCTGCTTGGGGCGGCCAAAACGCTGGAGCCGGCTCTGGTGATCCCCTATAACCTCACAGTTCCTTTTCTGCAGTACTCCTTCCTAGGCAGTCACTTCCCATTTTGTATTTGTGCAATTGATTACTCCTTCCTAAGTGTAGTACTTTGCATTTGGCCTTACTGAATTTCACTTTATTTATTTTGGACCATTTTTCCAGTTTCTCAAGATCATTTTGAATTATAATCCTATCCTCCAAAGGACTTGCAACTCCTGCCACCTTAGTATTGTCCGTAAACTTTATAAGTGTACTCTCTATACCATTATCTAAATCATTTATGAAGATATTGAATAGAACCAGATGCAGGACTGAGCCCTGTGGAACTCCAAACAATATGCTCTTCCAGCTTGACTGAGAACATTGATAACTACTTTCTGAGTATGGTTTTTCAACCAGTTGTGCACCCACCTTATAGCAGGTACATCTGGGCTATATTTCCCTAGTTTGTCACATTAGACGGTATCAGAAATCTTACTAAAGTCAAGAAGAATCACTTCTATTGTTACCCTTTCAAAGAAGGATATTAGGTTGATTTTGACATGACTTGTTCTTGACAAATCCACATTGACAGTTACTTATCATGCTGTTATCTTCTAGGTGCTTACAAACTGATTGTTTGATTATTTGCTCCATTATCTTTCCAGGTACCCAAGTTAAGCTGGCTGGTCTATAATTCTGTGGGTTGTCCTTATTCCCCTTTTTATAGATCAGAACTATATTTGCCCCTTTCCAGTGATCTGGGATCCCTCCTGTCCTCCACGAGTTCTCAAAGATAATTGCTAATGGCTCAGATGTGATAATCCCGTAACTAAAGGGTTATTTAATAGGGTATACACACAAACTTGAAGTCCATGTATGTTGTTTTGATCCTATGGGCTGGCAGTGCTTATGGTCAAAAGGTAAAAGTTATTTATCTAGCTTGCACTTGTGTCTAATTAAGTCTGTTGTAGAGAACTGTTTGTGAGCTAGACAGCTATAGTTGTGTTGCTAAAATAGAGCTAGAAGGAGCTGCTAGTGTCTAAACTGGTGAGTTGTCTAAACCCCTTGTAAATTATCCTCTGCGTTTAATAAGGGTTAAGGATTTTGTTAAGGAAATCTAAGAGGATGCTTGTGATTCATTACTACACAACAGATCTTCTCCCTTTTTGTCTCTTTTCATACAGACAAAGATCCTAGGATAAATTCTGCTTGTTTTTATAACCACAGCTTAAACCAGATGCTTTTTTTTTTTTTTTAAAGAAAAAAGAAAAATAAGAGCTCTAAGAGGGACTGGTGGCTGGTGAGGGGGGCAGGGTAGGTCTGAAGCTATGCCTTCCAACTGATAGAGGAAGCCAAGGCCAGTCACTAGTAATGACCCAATGAAATCGCCTTGTCAGGTAATGACAGATACAGCGCTTCCATGAGACCAAAGCCATACAATGCCAGTGATGTCAGTGCAGTGGGTTAGCACAGCTGTAACAGAAAGCAGAATGTGGCCCACTACTTGTTAAGAATAAAAGCAACTATGCAGCACCCATCTCATTTCTTCAAGGCAGGACTTGGCAATTTCATTCAATGTAAATCATTGTCCCTGAACCTAAATAAAGACTTGAAATTAGAATATAACTACATTTAAATGTCAAATGGGAAAACATACCTCCTAAAGCCCCGTCAAGATTATATGAAAGGACATACCCGGCAGTAGCAATCTGCCAGTTTTCTGTTAAAGGAAATGTTTCCAAGAAACCAAACATTAGAGAGAAAGATCTCACCCCAGATGAGGAGCACCCAGCACAGGTTGGGGAGGCAAGAGTTCAAAAGTGGCCTAAAGTTCATCTTTGCACTACCCCAGTTCTGGGCTGACTGCCTCATTCCACTCCACAGCATAAAATTAGAGCAACTGTGAAGGTTGCTTTAAATTACACGGGATGCCAACTGAACAAAGGGCCCTAAGTCACAGCTGGAGATTGGCAAGTCTTAATGAAGCCCTAACAACACCCACTTTGCACCAGCAGTGAGGTAGGAAGTCAGTACTACATAGGCTCTACACCACCAAAGGATTCCCATTTCACTGGGGTGATCCCCCTAGAATAGAAAACACCTACTCTATGGCCAGATTCCACCTGCAATAAAAACCAAACGGCTGCAATGCACCTGCAGATCTGGCTCAGAGTTTCTCTTGAACAATTTCAGCTATTTAATGAATCGGGCTCATTGATAGGAATCTATATAGGCTTATTAAAGGGTTTAGTAACAATTTTTAAATATCTTACAAATCTAGGAAACAATAAAAAATTACTAAACTGAGCTGTAAGATTTCACCCAAGAGATAAGTGTTAGAAAACATTTTCTATTACATTTTGCTTGCAAAGAAAGTGCTTTTGAAATCTGACAGACTTGTACTGGATGCTGAGCTGCAGTGATGACTCGAGTATGTATTTTTTTGGCCATGGTTTATCAAATCCATAACATAACTTTAAATGGAAATAAGGATCTCTCATATTTCTTTCACTAGCAGGTAATACATAATTATCTCTGACAACCCATGCCAGAATAATTATTAAAAATTCAATGTGTTCCGCTTGACACACAACCAAAGATGCACAGTTTGAAAGCTGCGGGGTTGTTCCGTTTAAAATTACGGTATGATGATTGAGGCTGTCACAAATGCACGTTTTTCCATATTTGTGCAAAATACAAACCGTATTTTGTATTTAGGCTTTACAGTCTCAAACTTAATAATACAATTAATGTCTCTTTCTTCACCATATAACCGGATAGTTGCAATGTAGAAGGCCAAAGCTGTTGCTTTTGAAGTTGTTAAAGCCTCATCCTGGAGTATTTCAACAAACCTGCATTTGACATTCAGCAGCACGATTCTTAATTTTAAAAAAAAATAAACTTTATATACCTAAAATACACACTTTTTCAGGTATATATAAATAGAAGTATCATTAGAATAACATGTGTTGATACAACTGCAGCTGTGAGCATTAATCAGCGCTTGCAAAAGGCTGATGCTCTGGGGAACCCAGGCGCACAGCTTAGTAAATAGTCTCCATTTCCAAAGGCAAGATATTTTTTTAATTTAAGAATGAAGGTAAGACTTCCCCTCTTATTACATAGCACACAGATTAATTATTATGACAGCTGCAGCTTGCATGACAAATAAGTGTGACTGTTCTTTCTTGTTATTTGTTCAAAAGAACTGAACAAGGTAATTAAAAAGCTGCATTACCTGGTAATTCTTTTGCTAAGAACTTAGTTGTTTGAAAATATGATGAAAGTGGGGGGTTGCCCCGCCCCCCAGCTTGTGATGGAGGGAGGCAGCCTTCAGACCACATGTGACTTGTTCTCCTTGCTCTGGTAAGCATGAGAAGGAACTGATCTGCATTGTAACTAATCAAGATGCTTTGTTTTGCCTCTTTTGCCAGCATACAAAAGCTTATTTCAGCAAAGCTTTCAGAGGTAATCCATCCAGAACAAAAGATCAGCAGTAGGCAAACAATAAGAATAAACATTAAGCTTGTTGTTTTTAAATATTATCAAAACAAAGTATCCTGTTCTTTTTCCTAATTTATTTTAATTATTCGTTTACTTTTTTATATACAGAATATGTATGTATTTTAGACTGAGGTATCTGATATATCAACGGTGGCTCAAGGAGTACTACAATGCATACCAGGCCTGCCATTGTCTTCAATATGCAAGTTAAATCTGTAGGGACTACAGTTCCCAGAATACAATGCAGCCAGTTCACTTGGATCAAGAGCATTGTATGCTTTTACTTGTTCTCCCTTTAGACCATATCTCTGTGTTAAGGTGGCTGCAGGAAACTGTTACACATTATTCAAATGTGGCCCCAGGCTGGGAAAAGATTGGACTCTCCTGGAACGAGCTGAGGTACTACTGTAGAGAACATAGCAGAGACATTTGAAACAGTGGGGGGAGGGGGTTCCCATTATTTGTTCTTATATAGATGATGCTCTTAAATCAGGAACAAGTTTCTGGTAGCTTAACAAACGGTGATTTCAATCAGGGACAGCAAGATGGTGAAAAAATGTCGGCTTTTTTAAAAGTCCAAAATAGATATTTCCTGTGTCCAGTGATGGATTATCATGAGAGATTAGAGCTAAATGAATCATAAATTTCCCAGGAAATTAAAAGCAAAATGTCATGCAAGATAAAAGGCTACCAAGATGACCTCAAAGCAGCATAATCTCACATGTCAGTAGCAATTCTAGAGTGTTAGGCATTAATGCCTCTGGGACTGTGTCTTGTGTTGGCCAGCTGGCTATGCAATGATAGGGATATCCAATTTCCTGGCTTTATGAAGACAGAAGTTCTGAACTGAGTTATTTGCTCTCTTGGGTCCAGTGGGGAATATCAGGCACTTACACATGTCCCATGTTTTGAGCATTAAACCAAAATTTCTCCAGTTTTTACTATGCTTGTGTTAGTAATCCTTTGGGCATAAGCAGAACAGCCCTAGTAATTTCTGGATTTTGCACCATGGATTAGAGATAGGAAGAATCAAGAGAAGCTTGGCCAACAGCCCCATCCCTTTCACTACGGTGTCAGAATCCCTCAGAGGGTTTCACTGGGGTTAAAGGAAAAGTAAAGTATGACATGATGCACAGGGAGGAAGGAGCATCATAAGGGATGTATCCTGGCCGGAGAGCTTGGCCCATAAAGGTAAATGAAAGCACAAACACTTGAACTACAACTTCTATGAGGCACCAAGAATCATTCTGAACTGAGATATTTCAGTTTTCATCCAAAGTATTTTGGTTTTTGATGTTTTGCCAAAAAGTTGACATTTCCCATAGAAAATTTTGATTTGAAAAACAAATTAGGTTTTTTTTTCTGTAGGAAAAATTTGAAAATTTTCTTACCAGCTGTACTTACTGTATTTCCCTGGTTGTCGTGGGGGTTTACTGAGCAGTTCTTTGCAGGTATTTACATTGAGGGATCTGCTTCCACCAGATTCCTGTTTTCACCATTTTTCAGTCTCTTGTAGACTCTGGAGGATTATTGAATGACGGGAAGATGATGCTTTTCCTCTCAATTTTCTTCTTTGGGAAAGAAAAAGATTTAATCATTCCAGCTTTCTGTCTCCCTGCTCTTTTCTGATTTCTTTTGATCAAACTTAAACCCTAGGTATAATACTCAGTAACTCTAGACAGGCCAAACATATGTGCAAATTCCTTTGAACTTCAAAAGTGACTCCAACTTTACATGTTTAAGAGATGCATAAATTACAGACAGACAGCTTTTCAGGAGATACATTTCCAGGAATTTTACCTTATTAAGTACCTGCCTGTGGAATTTCTGTTCCCTGGTCAAGTGAGAACAGCTATTATACAGAAGTTCCTTTGGAGACCATTAAAAGTCATTAAAGTAATGAAGAAGAACTCTGTATAAGCTTGTATCTCTCACCAACAGACGTTTCTTCAATAAAAGATACTCCTCTCCCACCTTATCTCTCTAATGACTTTGAGAGTTTGTTTAACTTCAGCTCTGGTAAAGATACTTCTGATTGAAAGGGGGGGAATGAATAAAAATTTTCTACTCTAATTTCACACTCTTCTGTTAATTAGATAGAAGAAATGCTAAACATGACCAAATGGCCTCTTAAGCAGTTCATGCTTCAAATGACAAATCTCATGTATTGGATACAGTTAGGTAAGATATTGGACACTAATGTCTTTGGTAGAAATTTCAAAGCCAACTATTCGAAGCTGTTGAAATTAGTGGACATTTTGTGGTTGAATTCCCTCATTGGCTTTGAAAATCTCTACCTTCCTCCTCTCTCTGCCCCACCCATTAAGGTTGTTAGTGTGGATTTTATTGATAAATCCATGCATTGCATCAAGACCCGTGATAAGATTTCCCACAGTTCATTAACTAGGATACCAGGCAGTTGAAATATTTTCTTTTTCTTTGTTTATTACCTGATTATCAGATACAACATTTTTGTTATAATGTCACCAAAAGAAATACAAACTACCCTATCCTACAGTGTATTTCAATTGGATGTTGTTTATTCACTATCATACTCCATAAACAAAAAATCCTTATTTCAGCAACCAGTTAAGGTTTCAAAGAGACAACAGTGTCCTTAACTATGACACCAATTGAAAAATCCAGCTGCTTAATGAAAAGTAATAATAATTTCTGCTACAGAGGTCATACATCTTATTCTACCAAGATAAAAAATAAACAGACATTCTTAACAAATATAAGGAAAGAAATGCATATTTCATCACAACACAACAGCTGTAACTCTGATCCAAATATGTACTTTATTTTGGTTACCTTGATTTTTACTATTTCGATACTATGGGTGAAATCCTGACCCTATTGAATTTAATGAGAGTTTTGCCACTGGCATCAAGGAGGCCAGGATTTCAACCTGAAATAATATAAAATTATTCCTATTTTTATATGTTATATTTATTCATTTTGAAATTACTGATGAAAGAATAGTACATACTTTGGGTGACCAAGGAATTATGTTGTGTGCACAGCACTGATATGTGTGCTTATTGTTGAAAACCTTTACCTTTTCTAAATTCTACCTTTTATGTCATGTATTAGATTTTCTTGCTGCTTATATGTTAATGAACGGAATGGCCCATACCACCTCATTGTGACCTACTTGTATGTCTTTTAATCCATTTGGGGAATGCTTTCTCCTTCTTGTTGAATGTGCAGAAGCAGTATTTTTATTGTCATTCGTAGAGCTCTTCATTTGTTTTAAGCTCCATTTGACTCAGTCTTCCAGGAGATTATTAAACCTACATCCAGTTCTACAATGTTATATTTTCTGGGCTGATCCCCTTTCAGTTTACTAATTCTGGTTGTATTGTTGTTAGTATTGGATTCTAATACTTTGTTTACTATGAACTGGATGACTTCTTTCATAAAGAAATTAAGGAGCTAGGTACAATTTGAGTCCTTGACAAGGGCATGATTATAGCAACAGTCAACAGATTCTGCTTGGGCAGAAAGCATCAGAGGACACAGCAGATGAAATGAAAGTAAGAACTGCTTCCATTGAGATGTAGCAATCTAATTACAATATTCATGACTGCCACTTCTCTTCCTAACTCTGTAGTGGTTTACAACAGGTGATAGATTTTAACAATAGGGTAAATTGAAGAACCAAACTGAAGGACTATTTTGCATTCTGCTTTTAGCATGAAACTTTTTAAAATTATACTGTTTTATGCTGAAGGTTCCAAAAGGATCGAAAAATTAGTACTTTTTCTCCCAGGGCTTTTACATGTGACGGTTCCATCATCTTACCCCTCTTCACAATCTGAGACCTTTTGACATACAATGTCACTAATTTGAGGTGGGCAGTTAAATCTACGTAGGGTTCCATCAAACCTGGAAAGGTGAGCTGTGCTTTTCTGATATCTAAGGCAGGTATGGACTTGAATGTGAACAGAATGGCATGAGATTAACCTGGGTATGACAGAAGTGGTATACTGAGAGCTGGAGAGGAATTTAGGAGACTACGTAGAGACTGTGAGTGGACCTTCTCCTGTCGGCCCTAATTCTTCACATTGTCATAGTCCTTCTCATAGTTTCTATGAGACACTGTGCCTCGATTCTCAGCTGATTCGGTTGCTCGTTGTGTCTGATAGCTGTGACCGTTGCTTTCTGATGTGAATCTTGGCAGTGACCCAGGTCTTTTTAATTTCAAAGCTGGATTGTTCCAGTGAACTCTACTAGATTCAGCTGTTGCAGAATATAGTGGCTTATTTCTTGAGTGGGGTGATCCATTTGGAGTATATATCATGAGTATTCCATAGTTTGTGTTGCCTCCCTGTACTTGCAAGTGTAGCTCAATGTGTTCATTATATGGGCGCTCTTCCTGTGTCCTATTGCAGCAGCTAAGATTTGTGGTGCCATGCTTGCCTACCTGTTCTTGTGGTTAAACTTGAAATATGATATTTCCAATGGAAAGATCATGACGCTGGAAGCTGCTCCATCTGGAACGCCTCAAGATCTAGAGTATGGCAAGATTCAGGATACAGTGTAAGTCCTATCTATATAGTGCTCTGGATTTACTTTAAATCATCTAACCAACAGGAGGCTTGGGACTCTAAGGCATGGTCTACACTACATAGTTAGGTCGACATAAGACAGCTTATCTCGACCTAATTTATGTCAGTGTACACACTAAAGCCTTGTTCTACCAATGTAAGGCTATGTCTACACTACTGCGGTAAGTCGACCTATGCTACGCAACCCCAGCTACATGAATAATGTAGCTGGAGTCGATGTACCCTAGGTCAAGTTACCACGGGGTCTACACCGCAGGGGGTTGATGGGAGAAAATCTCCCGTTGACTTACCTTACTCTTCTCGGCGGGGGTAGAGTACAGAGGTCGACTGGAGAGCAATCTGCAGTCGATTTGGCGGGTCTTTACTAGACCTGCTCAATCGACCGTTGGTGGATCAATCTCAGAGCACTGATCCCGGCTGTAGTGTAGACCTGCCGTAGGTACCCTACTACACCGACATAATAACTCCACCTCCACGAGAGGCATAAGGCTTATGTCGGTGTAGTTAGGATGACAGAGTGTTTGTGTAGACACTGCATTGCTTACATGGGCTGTTGGCTGCTTTGTCAATTTCCTGGCTGCCCCCGGCTCCCCGCTCCCAGCTGTGAGCAGGGAGCTGAGAGCCGGGGGGAGGAGGACAGCTGTGCTCCCAGCAGGGAGTTGTGCAGAGCTGAGAGTCTGGATCTCAGCCCCCCACACTGTCCTCCTGGTGAGGACATGCACCACCGACAGAGGAGGGTAGTGTGGACATCAGCCACTGCAGAAATTACTTAGGTTGACTTAGGGCTGTAGTGTACACATGCCCTAGTCTCTTCTGGTGAAGGATTTTTTTTTTTTTTAATGACTGTTTCAGCCAAAGTAAGACAACTATGGGCCTAAGTGATGTGCGCTGATAGTAATTTTTAAATGAGTAAATCATAAAATTAAGTAACGACTACAGTCTTAGGGCATGTCTACCCTACAGCCCTAAGTCAACTGGGCTTCTCGGCTCTCTAAGTGGGGAGCCTCTGGGTAGCAGCCAGAGCCGTGAAATAGACAAGACAGCCACCAGCGGATGTAAGTAATGCAGTGTCTACGCAGACACTGCCTCACCCTAACTACACCAACATAAGCCCTATGTCTACATTGGCGGGACAAAGCTGTAGTGTGTACACTAACATAATGAGGTCAAGGTAAGATGCCTTACGTCGACCTAAATTAGTAGTGTAGACCAGGCCACAGTTATTCACTCATACAGATATGGGTTCTGGAACTAGGGGTGCTGCCGTATCCCTTGGCTTGAAGTGATTTCAATTATATACAGGGTTTACAGCTTGGTTCAACGGCTCTCAGCACCTCCACTATAAAATTGTTCCAGCACCTCTGCATACAGAAACAAGAATCACAATCTCCTTTTTTGTCTATATATTTTTTATCTTAAAATGACAAATGAACCTTATAGCTTTTTCTCTCTGCACTATCTGATCCAGTCAGATTCTCTTGAGAGAACATGAATACATTTTTCCTCCAGCAATCAATGTAGAAACCTGAACCGTGAACTGATAATCATGGTTAAGTGATGATATTTATTCTAGTAGCCTTAGGGTATATGTCCATATAGAATTCCTCCATTTCCATAACCAGTGGAGGATACCCTGTCAGTAAGCCTATGGGTGTATAGCTATGCCTTAAGTCATAATGACTCAGCTTCTGTCAGTAACAGAAACCAATTTGTCCCCATTAGAAAGATGTTGATTTGGCTACTTGATTCAGATGTTAAGGCATGATGTCTGGTTTAGGAGTTAGAGCAGGGAGCTATTTGAGTCTGGACTCATTATTTATCTTTGGTGTTACAATGGTGCCCAGAGGCCATGACCAAAACTGGAGCCTGCTTCAAAGTCAACTGGAGTTAGGTACCTAACTCACTTAGGTGCTAGTGGGATTTTCAAAAGGGCCTATCTGTTTCTTTAAGTGCCTAAATAAAGACACCTTTGTAAATCTGGCCCAAAGAGATTAGGTGATTTGCCACATATAAAGTCAATGGCAGAGCTGGGAACTGAACCAATATCTTGTAAGTCCCTGTCCAGTGCTTTCCCACAAATCATCTTTCCTCCTGAATCCTATCCCAGCTCTGATGTTTCCATGTGCTCAGTTTACTCCTTTCTAAGGTGGAAAAATACTGCCTGCCTCACAGGAATTTTTGAAGCTTAATTTCTTAATATTTATCAATCACTTTGAGATTTTCGTACAAAAGACACTCCACGGCCCTGATGCTGCTCTCACACTGATTTTAAAACTAGTATAATTCTATGCATCTCAAATGAGATGCTTCTGATTTACCCTAGTGAGAGAGCAAAAGCATTCCCTACAGGTGTAAAGCATTGGACAAACAGCTCTGCACTCCATTGACAGTGTTTGTGCACAAGGAAGACAAGATAATACAACCCTTCAAACAAAATAGATTAACGGTACCTATGCTAATTGTCAACAACGGCAATCTGCGAAGCAATGAACTAGCTTTCGCGAAGGACATCCAAAGTTTTAAAAAATCTGATTGCACCTCTTTTATTAAAGGTAGTTCAAACATGTTTCATCACTACAGTGACTTTTTCAGAGTTAATTAGAATGCCCGCCAGTAGTCCTTTAAATAGTTCAACTGCATACAAAAAATATAATAGGGTAAAGGAATACACTCCAAATTACTGCTGTGCTCTCAGGAAAGGGTTTCTGTTGAAAGAAAATTAAGCACAATAAGGTGCTTATTGTAAGCAATCTATAATAAATGTTGTTAAAATAGCAATGTGCATTGCAAATTCAGTCACTGTGCTCACTTCAAATTGAAAACAACATACAAAATGGAAACAGTTGTATTGTCAGGGTCAGGAGACAGCAGGAGCGCCGCCAGCTTTTCTGCTGCCCTAGGCGGCGGAAGGTCCCGCCCCGAAATGCTGCCTCCCACAGAGGCGGCGGAAGGTCCTACCGCCAAAATACCGCCGCGGTCGCCACCCCCAAATTGTAGCGGCCCAGGCGACCACCTAGGTCGCCTAATGGGATGCGCCGGCCCTGGAAGACAGTCCCTCACTTTTTTCATTAATTATTTTCCTCGATTATTTTCAGCAGGACGTTGTAAAAATCGGACTCTCTTCTTGTTTTATTGATATTCACCAGATAGAAAAGTTTTATTCATGAAGTGGGTTCCCTTCCAAATAAACAATTAACAGAAATCAGCATAGTTTTGTCAGTTCAACCCTCCTACTACACGAGGAGGTGAAGCTTTCAGGACCAGAAGCCGGGATTGTTTAAAGTGCTATGTCCTCAGCAAGAAGTGTCAATACTTTTAGACAGGGCCGTAGCAACAAAGAACGTGGCCCCCTCCGAACGGTGGCCCCCTCCGAACATATGTCCGGGTGGGGCCCCTTACAATGCAGAAACTGGAATGCGGTATTTATTTTGCCACTTTTAGGGCCCCCCTTCCTTGAGGGGCCCCCTCCGGTCGGAGGGTACGGAGGGCGCTCGCTACGCCTCTGCTTTTAGATAAACCAAATTGTATGATAGCCGTAATTCAAAATGGGATCAACTGAGTAAACATGTTTGAAACCATAATATGCATCCTAAAGTTCAGTATGCATGATACAAATCAAATACTTAAAAAACACCTTAAAAGCTACATTTAATGATGGTTAAAAACAGTTTTAAAGATTTATGAGATCATTTTATTTCATTAAATTATTTAATTGGCAGGAGGATGTCAGAAACTGACTTCTCTGTTTTATTAATTTCCATTACATTTAAGAGTAGTGAAAAATAAAGTCTTCACGAAGACAGAGGAAAAGTGGTAAAGGAATAATGCAGAACTGAAAGGAAAACATTGTCTAGAATGTTGTTTTGGAAAAAAATGCACCTTGCACTGTACAGAATCAGAAGGCAATATTTAATCCCATTACAATTCTATGAATTTGGGGGCTTACTGTGCCCTCTGATGGTTGTCTGTATTCCATACCAAGGCCCTTAATTCAGCAAGGTATTTAAATATGTCCCTAAGAACATGAGTAATCCCATTGACTCATGCAGGGGGGAGGGATAGCTCAGTGGTTTGAGCATTGGCCTGCTAAACCCAGGGTTGTGAGTTCAATCCTTAAGGGGGCCACTTAAAAATCTGGGGCAAAATCAGTACTTGGTCCTGCTAGTGAAGGCAGGGGGCTGGACTTGATGATCTTTCAAGGTCCCTTCCAGTTCTAGGAGATAGGATATCTCCATTAATTTAGTTTTAGTTTTTAAAATTGGTCATCTGCTTAAACATCTTGCTGAATTGGGGCCAGAGTTCAGATATTCCTACCTATTATGAACGTCTCTTATGAGGACCTCCCTATTATCTCTGTTGAGGCCACCAATCTCAGGCCAAGGATGACTAGAAGGATCCTCAGAATCTGGAAGAGGTGCTATGTAAATTGTCCAGTAGAGGTTGCCTTTGAGTTATGTGAAGCTCACCCTCAGACCTCTTCCCTTTCCAGCCCAGGTACTGGAAAGCTGAGTCCTACATTCAGTTTCCTAGTTTTTGCCACATTCAAAAAGAAGTTCAAACTACGGCAAATTTAAGGCAAACTTTTATTACAATTCACTGATGTACTATTGGTGTACCATTATACTATTCTGTCCAGAAATCTGCCACACTGATTGAATATTGGATTGCAACCACTAGCAACTGATCTGTCTAATATTTTAAAGAGGGACTTCAGAATTATTGTCCCTTTGGCCCAGGCGGTTAGCCAATATTCAGGGTCTTGCAGGTTTGTTTCCACTGGAAGGAGAAATTGATGATACAAGTCAAGTATATTCTTTGGTCAAATTCTGTGTATTTACAACAAATGTACACAAAGTCCTGTTTCCCTGAATACAGAAGAAACAACTGGCAGTTTCCTTGCTCAGAAATCCCCAAGCCTGCCTTTTGCATACCCAAGGAGCAATCTCTCTCTTCTCCCTCTGAGGGCCTCACTCACAACTGCGTCTCTTGTTGGCTTTCTTCCCTCTCCCACACCCACTGCTTGTCAAACATTCCCTTAGCCCCTGTATTTGCATTCAGGAAACCCCTCAGTCCACACAGGTTCTGATCAGGCTTTGCCATTGTCTTAGACAGTGGCTTCTATTATTTCTAGCCGTTATTACATAAAAGGGGCTTAATTGCTCTTTGCATTTAGCCTGAAAGAAGGGTGCTTAGCACACCCATTGGCTTTATCCAGGACTGTGATATTCTATTTATCAAAGGACCTCTTGATTAACCCCTTCTAGCATAATAATATGAATATGCCTTTTAACACAAAACACTTCAGCTATTTTAAAATACTCTAATCAAAATGTTTACTTGTTTTTGCTAACTTTAAAATTAGATTGGAAGCATTGAAAAGAAAAGAAAATGGTTTTGTTAATATCACCTAAATATCTCATTCAGTAGATTATGGCTCCCTCATTTCCCACCATTCTGAGGGAATTCCTCTGAGTGATATTGAATTCCTAAAGGGGGGGGGGAGACACCTTATTTTCCTACAGGGCCACTAAGATTCCATACTGTATTCTATGGGGCAGGTTCATAGTTGTTCTACAGACTTATTGCTCCAGGTAGGGGGAAAATCCTGAGGCAAAGGGCCTCTATGCTTGACAGACAGCTGTCTCTGCACAAGGCCCTGATGGAAAGACTGTACCAGGGTGGGGAGGCAGGCCAGAGAGGGGCAGATCAGGAGAAGGCCATGACTGGGGCATTCTTTGGCCTTGATGATTCTGTGTCCCTGCAATGATCTTTAGGGGTGATTGAACTCTTCTGCAGCTCTCTGCTTCTAGGAAGTTTTCCATTAAATCAGCAGTCACTGGTTGGCACTCAGCCACATCAGACTAGTTCCTGTGAAGCCATGTATTCAGTGAGTTAGAGGCTGAGCTGGGATGACCGGAGGTCACCAGAACTAATGATCCCAGAAAAAGTCCACAAGGAGTTGCTTAAAGTATTCTGTTCCCTCCCATACCCAGAGCCCTGCCTGTGAGTATTTTCATGATGATCCAGATGAAGTTATATTCCACGTGTTAAGGGAAGCGGATATGGAATTTCAGCATGAACTCAATATTGGCAGAGGCAGAGATTAGCTAATGTTCAATGAAAGTTACAAGTGCATTGCATCATGATCAAAACAGATCAATTAATGCCATTAAAAATGCATGCAGAAGTATTGTTGAAGATAATATTCATCTAGACAGCAAATGCCTTACAGCGTAAGCACAGTGTCCTGATAGCTGAATAGAAAGCTTATGGGTAGAAAGGCAGGTCTAGGCAGGGCCGGCTCCAGGCACCAGCACAGGAAGCAGGTCCTTGGGGCAGCCAGTGGAAAGGGGTGGCACGTATGAGTCTTCGGAGGCAATTCGGCGGCGGGTCCCTCAGTCCCTCTCGGAGGGAAGGACTGGACGCCGAAATGCCACCGAAGAATGAAGCGGCGTGGTAGACCTGCTGCTGAATTGCCGCCGATCGCGGCTTTATCTTTTTTTTCCCCCTTCGCCGCTTGGGGCGGCAAAAAAGCTGGAAACGGCCCTGGGTCTAGGTATAGTTGATCCTGCCTCACTGCAGGGAGATGCACTAGATGACTTACTGAGGTCCCTTCCAGCCTACACTTCTGATTCTATATAGTTCTAAGCAGCCATGGTGTGCATCACAGTGATATCTGTGGAGCCCCTAGATGGTTACATATCTTTTACTGTGCTGCCTTGTTTTACTTCTGTAGATCCCCAAGTATATTACAAAAGTGGGTATTATCTCTGTTTTACTGGCTGGAAAATGTAAGGCATGGGGATCATAAGAGAATTCCACAAGGTCATACCACTCTCAGTAGAATAACTGGAATGTATTTCCCTACAAAACAGTCTTTTTTAATGTTGACACCAAGCAGTTCACAGGTGAGAAACAAGTTCAGTATAAAACCATTTAACATGCAAAAAATAAATAACCAGGGTGTCTAATTGCCTGTAACTCTGCAGCTAGTGCCATGTATTTAAGGGCCAACTGGAAAAGCTAGCTAAACTGATGGTAATTCTGAGCTCTCACTGCTTCTCCTCCTACTTCCCACCTTATACATCCGTTAAGTTCATGGGGTGGTTTAGTTCAGGTCATATCTTGCTATAATATTTTTTCAAGATACTTAGGGAGCAAGTATTAATGCACATGTACTTCTAGCACTTATTCTGACCCCTCAGGCAGAAGAGATTGGTGCGAACAGGGCAAGAGGAGCGCCGATGGCCAGGTTTCCCTCACTAGTCTGGACTGCATGTGTTTTGCAGTGTGGATAAGAGGGATCATTTTACACTGAACGGAAGGGCCAATATGAAAGATGAAGTTACACCTGCTATTAATAGGTTTAATTTGCATGGATAATTTTTCTCCTTAATTTGTATATTTGGAGACATATGGTACCCACAACCCTAGAGATCAATGGAAGTTGGAGGGCAGATTATGGGTACAATAAGAAGAACTTGCCCAAATTCCTACCTGCTTTCCTAAAATCTGTCTTTTTCTCACTCTAGCTCAGGGGTGGCCAACCTTGGCTCTGGAGCCACATGTGGCTCTTCAGAAGTTAATATGTGGCTCCTTTTATAGGCACCAACTCCGGGGCTGGAGCTACAGGCGCCAACTTTCCAATGTGCCGGGGGTTGCTCACTGCTCAACCCCTGGCTCTGCCACAGGCCCTGCCCCCACTCCACCCCTTCTCGCCCCCTCCCCTGAGCCTGCCATGCCCTTGCTCCTCCCCCTCCCTCCCCCCAGATCCTCCTGCACGTCACAAAACAGCTCATCGGGAGGTGCAGGGGAGGGATGGGGAGGCGCTGATCGGTGGGACTGCCGGTGAGTGGGAGGTGCTGGGAGCGGGGGGGGGGGGGGAGCTGACGGTGGGCTGCTGACATATTTCTGTGGCTCTTTGGCAATGTACATTGGTAAATTCTGGCTCCTTCTCAGGCTCAGGTTGGCCACCCCTGCTCTAGCTTGTCCTTTTTGTTCTCTCCATCTCCCCCTTGTGTTGGATCTGTAGATTTCTTCCCCATCCATCTCTGTATTCTGACTAGCAGCGTTTATTTAGCTAGGCTTTAATTTTAAGTAAAAGATATTGCTGAACAATTCTCCCTCTGTGAAACTTCTGGCTATCTAGAAATACACACACCACATATTGGGGGGGAGGGGGAAAACTGGGCATGAAGTGTTTAAAGCAAGAGTGCCAAACATATGGCTCACAAACCAGATCTGGCTCACTAGTTGTATTTATGTGGGCCCCATGGTATATTCGGATTGTGCACAATCTGAGCTTTGATTTTTTTTAAAAATGAGGAAGTTTCTGGTTTTCATGGTCAAGGAGAAAGCGATCCAAATGGGAGCCACGTGTAGTGGATGCAGTGCGGCTTCCTGAGTATGCAGCCTTCTGGAAACAATGACTTTGAAAGGTGTGAACCCTCAGCCCCTATTCTGTATTAATTTCAATGGAGTGTCAACATCAGTGTCAACACTTACTGTGGCATCACTGATCATTTTCGTAGAAGGAAGCCGGGGAGTTAGGAATAGCTGCAGGGAAGGAAATGTAAATGGAAAAGTAGAAGAGACAAACAAATATAGGGAAGAGGGAGAGAAACAGAAAGGAGGATGGGGAAGGAAGAGGAACAAAGGGCAAAAATAGCAGTGATCCTAAGGGTGGGAATATTTTCTGTCAAAGTGATATTGAATGCAACAATAAGATACTCAGTAAGTAATAATAATAATAACTAAAAAGTTACCGCATAAAAGCCATATTTATCCCTGATCTTTGTGCAACGTCCCCTTCCCCCTGACACTGATGGTGAGGCTCTATGTGGATTAAGGGGTGTATTTAGTCCTCTATTTATACACAGCCCACTGATTTATAATGGAATTTGGCCATCTCCACCCAATGTGTTTGACACCTGATTTAAAGCAAAATCGAATCACAAGAAATTCCACAGAACCCAGGGAGTCATCACCAGGTTTATTTAAACTTAATTAAATTAATTAAAAATGACTGTACATATAATGATGTGACAATCCAAAAGCTTTATTTTCAGATAGGCATCTGAGTGTTTTTCCAGATAGCACAATAGACTTATCTTTTTTCAAACACCTGTTTGGTTTAAGTAAAATGAATATAATAGAGATCAAAGAACCACTTAGATTCAGAGATTGAAATAGCAATTTAACAGAGGAAAAAACCCTCATAAAAAGGGAGATGTTCTCAAGTGGTATTCTGCAATGCTACAGAATTACTGAGAGAGGACACCTAGTGGTGATTAGTGGTTCGGTATATGCACATGCCTATAAAAAAGAGTTTAGTAGCTGCTGAAAATATGTAATAAAGTTAATAATTGCCGTAAGGGGCTAACCATTACAGCAGGCAGCTCTTTAGCAAAATATTCTGCTTAGAATTTACTAAAATCCAATTGACTGTATCATGACCACCACTTAATGATTTAAGTAGAAGGTCTAGAAATTAAGGCAAAACTTGTCTTTATTTTCCCCTTAAGACTTGTTTTGTTAAAGGAACTAGCTTGTGAATAGATGGTCCTTTAAAATAAGACCCTTGTATGAAAATGCTTTTAATTACCTGTTTGCAAGATCAGGAATTATTTCTTTTAGAGAGATCATAGGAAAGATTTTGATGATTTTTGTTTGTATTGGTAACTTTGTAATCAGTCATTAAATAAATTAAAATGCAAAATAAAAACAAACCCTGCATTGTTTATCCTTCCTAGACTCATTTTGTTCAGTTCAGCCAGAGAAATCCTTACTGTTAGGATAGTCACAATTTAAATAGCAAAACTTCTTCCAAGAGATCAACTGATTGGGGCTGCTTAACGCTCATATTTATTTTAGATTGGGGAGAGGTCAGTTCTCTAAAAAGATGTCAGATCTCACCATCAGGAATTCTGGGGATTTTAAGATTAAGGAGAGAGTTGTTCCTCTAGACCCAGATAGGATCCAGTAACTCTAAACCTCCCACAGAACTTTTTGAAGGACCTGAGGCTTGTGTAACCTGAGATTTGAGCTCCATGTATGTTTTTTGGTGGACAGGTGTAAGAATGCTTGTTTTATTTGGCTTTATTTTCAGATTCAGCTTGTATTCCAAATGCCCTTCAAATCAAACCCAATAATTCATGGAGAGAATTTATTTCATGTTCAGTTGTATTCATACTCCTTGCCCAAATACACGGCACAGCTGTAGTCTTGACATAATTTATGATTCAGATATAAGCAAGAAAATCCAGGCAGCAAAGTCATGTTGTCTTGTGTTCCAAAAGAAATGCAGGAGAGAGAATCTGTTTAAAAAACAAAAAACAAAAAAAACCCCACTCCCTTAGACTTCTATAAATGTTCCTTTTCTGTCGTTTCACTAACTAACAGCAGAAAATACAAATTTAAGACTGCGTATTATAATAGTGTTCTTTTAAGAATTGGCTCATGGTAGGAATGTTTGCTGTGAGGCTGTAAATCATACTCTTACTCATCAGCTTATGAAAAATGATGGTATTAAAAAGCCCAACTGGTTTTTATAGATATGTAAGGCCAGAAAATCAATTTGTGAATCATGATAAGTAATGGTAAGTACCAGCAGCCTGGCACTTTGTTGGAACTTCAGTCTCTTTTTACCTATGTTAATAGCAGTGAGAGTAATCTCAAATTCACTCTTATAATTCAGAAATTGATTTCCTGAACTTACATATCTATAAAAGCCAGAAAGTGCACTTAACTTCTGCCCAGCTAGTTCAACTGTGGGGAAAATAATCCAAACAAACAGATTAGTCCCGCACTCTCAGTGCAGTGACTGCAGTTCATAAATGACAGTAAACTGAATCACTTCTAATCAATTTTTTAAATAAAATTATTATTACTAACTAGTGTGCATCACCAATTCTCGTATGGAGCAGACGTCAAATATTATTGAACATAAAATGCAAACAATCTTTCCTTAGAGCTAGGATAAGTGTGAAGGTTTTCTGTTTCATTATTCACTCCTGCAAGAAGAGTGTCAACACTAGACCACCCCATTGTTTCATTGCTAGCCAGCAGCCCATTAGCCCTGGGGAAGTTAGAGTGGAGATGAAACATGTTAGCTTTTTATCTTTCTGTTCATACTCTTTGCATATAATAGGATTCTGCAAACCTCCTTAGATGTCTCTTGTAAAAAGTATGTCAGGGCTTTAGTGTGTCCCTTTTTTGTGTGATATTTCATGTGTTAAACTATATTCATGTGATATTTACATATTGTTATGTCTTCCTATTCCTGATCATTCTTGCTATTTTTAACCCAATCTTGTCAGGTGACTAGTACCTTTATGTCCTAAAAACATCAACTCCTTAATGGAAATATAGGGCACCCAACACCTGACAGGATCAAGCTCATTGGTGAGATCCTAACCCCGCTCAGGCCTTTTTATAATGAATAAAAGAGCTGGAATGGTGTACAGGGCCCTAAATGCCCCGGTTCCTTCTGGGGGAGGGTCCTCCAGCGTAGAAACACTTGAAGAAACCCATGACTTCCAAGAACTTCATTACAAGCTCTGACGTCGGGGTGCATTGTGAGTAGGCAGTGTATGTCAGGCACAGGGCCACAGCATACAGCGCTGCAGAGATTCTGAGTAATGCTGCGGCCTACAGGACAGCCCAAGGAGACTGCCATAGCTTAGACAAGCCCCCAAGATTTGTAATATCCTTGATGCCATGTAAAGTCAAGATTTTTATAGCATGCTATAATTTTGTTATGGATCAGTCAATCCTTTTTCTGTGGGGTGAGGGTCTTACGTGATTGCTTGTATACATCTCCCCCCCCCCCCCCCCAGTGATGTAAACACACCGTAGCATAACATTATGCTTACAAATGTACTACACAATGCCTTGCACCTTTAGAATGATACGAACCAGTGCAGGGGTGCTGGAACATTTTTTTATAGTGGGGATGCTGAGAGCCACTGAACCAAACTATAAATCCTGTCTATGATGGAAACCACTTCAAGCCAGGGGGTGAGGCAGCACCCCCAGCACTCCTAGTTCCAGCACCTATGCACCAGTTTCCATCCAAGGATTCTAAATGCTTTACAAACAATGAAGTAAACCTCACAATACCTTTGTAAAGTAGGTATGTATGTACTATCCCCTTTTTACCTACCCGGTCACTGAGGTACAGAGATGTCAAGTGAATTTTTCAAGGGCATATAGGATGTCAGGGTCAGAGCCAGGAATGGAACCAGTTTCTCTAGATCCCTAGTGTTTTTTGGTATTGCTGAATATCGTGTTAACTTTCATTCTTTTAGCATGTAAGCAAAATGTGGCTGAATTATGATTATACTATGATTACTAACCATTTCCTGATTTCATCCACAATCCAGCAATGAGTTACACAAATCCCACTGAAGTTAATGGGAGCTTGCATGAGCATGCATATAGAACCCATTACAGGATAGGGGCTTTAGAGCAGTGGTTCTCAAACGTTAGCAACCCGAGCACCCCCATTTTGATTTACAATTTTTCATGGACCCCCAAGCCTCCCACTCAGCCCCAAGCCCCACCCTGACTCCACCCCTGCCCCCAAGACCCCAACCTGCCCCACCTCTTCCCGCCCTGCTTCACCCCTACCCCTCCTCTTCCCTCCCTCTTTCCACCCCCTCCCCTGAGTGCACCCCGTCCCCGTTCCTCCCTCTCCCTCCCAGTGCCTCCTGCATGCCGCTGAACAGCTGTTCCATGGCATGCAGGAGGCACTGGGAGGGAGGGGGAGTGGGGCTGGCGACCCTGGACATGATTCCACGCCCATCCCCAAGCGTGCCCCATTCCCTCTCCTTCCCCTCCTGCACGCCACTGAACAGGAGGGAGGGGGATGAGTTGATCAGTGGGGCCTGCAGACCCCCTGGAGTACCCTACCAGACCTCCAGGGGTCTGCGGACCCCAGTTTGAGAAACGCTGCTTTAGAGCATTTAAAATGTCAATAGTAATGTTACATTGACTTAGGTTTTGCATTACATTTGCATTACATTACAAACTCTTAGAGTGAACAAACCAACCTCTTTGGTAGTAGAGGAGTAGAACAGAACTTCCAAGTGCAGCTACTCCATTGATCTCCAAGGGCTCCTGACTCTATAGCCCTGCCCCTCTGATGTACCTGCAGAGGGTCTTCCACTGGATCAAAGGAAGGAATATGCTTCAAATCTCTTGCTTACACCCTTTACACCTCTCACCCCTTTTGGACCTAATGTGAGTCTCATTTGCAAGCAGAAGTGGAGAGAATGATTGGGCCCCTAAGAACTTGGATTGTCGTTCTAGCTATTTATAAAATGCCACTCACTCTAGTCTCTAACAGAGCATTTAATAGAATGTACAGTCACAGAATAAATTAAATGTGCTGAAATCTTTAGGTCATAGCATAATTCAATAGAATTCCTTCTCCTATGTCTATGTATTTGAATATGCAATCACTGAAATATACAGCTGTATTTATTTCCTTGTGCCTGCGTCACTGCAGGAAAATTAAATAGCTCTATATGCTGATTTCAAATGGTTGTGACTTTATTTGAAAACCATATTTTCTTCATGCATGATAAAGGCACTGGTGTTTAATAAATAAATATAAAGAGAACAGAAACTGGGATTTAGCTGCAATAAGTAAAAAATGAAATGTTCATTGTTACATGCTCTTCTCCTCCCTGTTCAAGTATGTGAATATCTAAGACCAATTTGAACTCAAAGGACAGTGGCTGAAATCTTGGCCCCATTAAAGTCAATGGCAGTTGCCACAGACTTTAAAGGGGCCAGGATTTCACAGCATATGTTCAGGAAGTTATAAGCCCTGTAGTGGAGGGTATGTCCTCAATCATAACTACATAGAGTTACACGATCACAAAGCTGTATTTTACATTCTGGTATGCAGAGGTATTGTCTACCCTGCACCAGGACATTCAGTGACAGTACTTGGAATGGTAGCATCTCACTCAAGATGGGGAATGTATGCTGCCTGCAGCAGGCAGAAGTGGTTGTCTTAGCCTTTTCCAAAGAAAATATGGTTATATGGCTACAGCCTGAGCTTGAGAGTAAAAACATCCTGCTGAAGACAATAAGTTTGCTTCAGAAAACCTAGAGCACTTTTATTAGAAACCATTATTCTAAAGGTTAAGACACCCCTGTACATGAGTTGAAATTTAGCATGAATGTCTTACTCTGGAAATTTTTTAAATTGTTCAAAAATATATTGGAACCTTTAAAGTATCAAGAGTACACTTTTAAAAGAGACCTAGAGGATGTGCTCAGTAATTTGAAGGCTTTTGCTACTTATTAACAACATTTTACAAGTAAATAATAAATGCCTTTGCAAATAATACAAAATTACTCAAGATAGTTAAGTCCAAAGCTGACAGTGAAGAGTTACAATGGGGTCTCACAAAACTGGGTGACTGGGCAACAAAATGGCAGATGAAATTCGGAGTTGATAAATGCAAAGTAATGCACGTTGGAAAACATAATCCTAACCAGGGCCGCCCAGAGGATTCAGGGGGCCTGGGGTAAAGCAGGGGAGCGGACATAAAAAAAAAGGCCCCCCCTCTGCAGTGCTTGTACTCACCGGGCAGCGCTCCGAGTCTGCGGTGGCGGGTCCTTCACTCGCTTCACGTCTTCGGCAGCACTGAAGGACCCGCCGCCGAAGTGCCGCCGAAGACCCGGACCACTGCCGGGTGAGTAGCCAGGGAAGGGATTCTTGGCCAGGGCTTGCCCCACTTGCCTCCCCCCCCCCCCCCCCGGGCGGCCCTGATCCTAACTACAGATACAAAAAGATGGGGTGTAAATTAGCTGTTACCACTCAAAAAAAAAAAAAAGAGAGATTTTGGAGTCATCAAGTGATTAGTCTATACCTTGATTTTTACTATTAAATGGACGCTTAGATGCTACGGTGATGAGGCCTATGTAAGTACTGTACCTAGCTTGATAGGTTGCACTTTGAAATATGAGGGTGGTTCATGTAGGGTTATTTATTGGCAAACTATCTTCTGACTTTGGTGGGGGGTGTTAAATATTTTATTTAAATATTCTAAGATTCAGCTATGGAAATGGGATGGAAAAACTATAAATCAAATAGTGGGAAGTGAAAAGAAAATTCCCCTCTACTCTAGTGTAACCATTTAAAATATTTTATGTACATAGATTTAGTATTTCAATCTTTAATAATGTTATTGACTGAAAGGCATGGAGGAAATTCACAGAAAAAAATTAAACGTGAATTGCAATTTGTCTTGCAAAAGTTCTCAGATCACTTTGGATCATTTCCAGAAATACAAGGAAACTGCATTTAACTACTCCAAGAACACAGCCAAATGGGAAAGTACAATCCAAGCTGGCTATAAGATCACTTTTCAAGTGGATATAAAGTAAAATACCATTGGATATTACAGGTGACTGGTCAGTCAGGGAGAACGGATTCTGCAGTTAGGTTGTCTTCAGATTGATCTACAATCTTCATCACTCAACATCTCCTCACTTAAACATGTTGCAAAAATAGCTTTCAAGTCATCACAGTTGAAAAAGCCAAACTTCTTACTGTATTCAAACACTTGGAGCTTAGCAGAAAAAGCCAGAGATGCAGTTATACCAATAAATGTGAATGAACTCTAATGTAGGCATCAGAATTTTTTTCTTGTGGATTTTGTTCTAGCAGCACTGGGACTATTTTAAGGGTTTGAGGTTTTTGTTAAAGAGGGGTGTTCACTTAGTTATAAGAGTTAGCTTTACTTCTCCATACGTAACACTCTTTACTCATAATTGAAGTGAAAATCCCGATCAGAGTATATCATAGAGCAGTAGCAATCAGCAAAGAGGGGTTGGGATGTATCATGGAAGAGCCAGAACTACACACCATAAGCCTCAGGGTAAGAGTCCCAACTATAAAGAGCCCTAGCCCCTGGCCATGATTCAACCACAGGAAGATCTTACAGCAAGAAGAATATCAAGGGTAAGTAGGAGTGTTTCCGCTCTCACTGACCATCCTGTTAGATGACAACACACAATTATCTTAGAACAGCAACAAACAAGGCATTTTTAAAGGTTTGATCATTCCTGCCGGGGTGCCCAATGGGAGAAAAAGAAAAAAAATCACAGATAAAATAGAGAGGATTGAAGGAGGCTGGTAGTAAGATTCACCCTGAGAGATCATGGCCACAGATGACAGAGGAAATTTAAGGAAAAAGTAAAATGCAGACTGTCATAGTGATGACTGTAGGGACAAAACCAGCCAGAAAGGACTGTTTGAATTTTCATGCATATGGTCCAGCTCCTCTGGGATACAACTCTGTTCTACTCCAGTATGACTAGCTCTTTGTTATGCTCACCAGTCAGCTTGTGCATCCCAGAAGCCTTTGCAGTCATGCCCATCAATCAACACCCACAGCAAAGGTTGTGGAGATGTAAAAGCCTGGTGGATACCATGCAAGGTCAAATTTTGGGACCTGTGAAACCTGCAGCAATAGGACTCTGTATTATTTTGGCTTGTTATGACACACGTACAAAAGTAGTTACTGAAAGGTTTGTTTATTTTTTAGCCTGTTTCCATGGATAAATATAAGACATTAAGCAAAGCAAATTTATCATCATTGTTCTGAGACATGGTGTTACCCTTCTAGGAGAATTAGGAGAGCTCTCATGACAAAGCATATAGAGGCTGCTTCAGTTTTCAGTTCATGTCGGAATTACAGTATGATATCTACAGAATGAGAGAATTTTCTTTTGTATTTTTCAATAATATGTTTCAAAATAGTCTCCTGTGAAATGTTCTTTTCTGAGCTCTTGCATCATAGATGGTTCTGGTTTTGGATTGCTCTCTTAAACACAAAATAGGCATCTGTGCAATTAAAATGAGGACTTAAATGGGGATTAATTTAAATGAGGATTATGAATAGGGATTCTAAATCTAACTACATAAATAAGGATTACAAATGTAACCCACTGCATTCATTATTGTGATTGGCAGAAATAATTTAGCAGCCAGTACAGAAATGCCACTGGAATTGTTATATTATGTGCCTTATAAGATGTCTGCTAAAGAATTCAGCTCTATCTAAAATGTCACCTTGACAAATTCAATCTCCCAATCCCAGAAAAACTACAGTCTTATTCCTCAGTCCTGCAATTACATCTGCTATGCAGGTGGGACCCCCATAATAGGACTCTGTGAAAGTCCTCCCACGTAGATAAAGTTGGAGAATCAGGACTCTAAACTTGTTTTAGAAAAGAACTTTTCATGACTATCTTCTTCCTGTCCCATTTTCATGTTGATATGCTGATAGAAATGGACATTAGCACTGCATATGATTAATTTTCATGGCTAAGGCATTTATTTAAGGGGTTCCAGTTAAACTAAAGATCTTATAACACTGGATTTCTTTCTGTCCTGTAACACAATCTCATGACTGCTTGTGCTTGAGCCTTCCATCTGCAACACTAGAGATCTAGGCTAGCTTCCTGGTACCTCTCCACCTCATCTATTTCCCCTCTTTTTCCAAATACAATTCTATAACCCCATTTTGGCTACTTTTCCTGTACCTCTTAATTTCTCCCTCAGTCATTGTCTTTGTAAGGGAAAGCAGCTGTTTTAATACCTAACCTACTGTGTCTGTGCAGCACTCACTGTTCTGCAACATACGCTACATGGTCAGATTATTTAACCCAGTAAAAAACATTTTAAGGTCGGACTGCAAAGATTAGATTTAGGTGCCTAGCTGCCAATTTAGGTGCCTAAATCCAAATTTTAGATCCTTGACCTGCATAACACGTAGATGCCTAAATGACCTAAGTGCCTAAAATTATTGCTGCTCAAGTCCTCATGGTGCCTACACTTCTGCCAGTGGGCATGTCCACAGCCATCTAAATCTTGCTGCTACCAACCACCTCGGCACCTAAGCCCCAGCAGCATCTTCAAACTAGGAATTCACCCACCTATCTTGCCTGGTCTGGAATGCAAACTACCTACCAGATTGGGCCACACACAAAACAGGCATAGTAATGCCCATTCCCCCCTATAGCCCAGTGGTTAGAGCACTCAGCTGGAATGTGGAAGTCATGGGTTTAAATTCCCACCCTGCTGGATTTGTATGAAATATTTATTGGAGAAGGGACTGGAACCTGGGTCTCCCAGGTGAATGCTCTAACCACTAGGCTATAGAGTCATTCTCACTCTCAGGTCCAATGAACATTTAATTATTTCATACAAAGTGGAACAGCTTCTACAGGAGAGACTGAGAGAGCCCTTGAACCAGGGCCTCCTATATTCCAGGTGATTGCACTAAGCTCTGTGCTGTTGAGTATAAGGGGACACTACCGCCTCCTCCTCAGTTTTTGGCAAAAAAGGGATGGCCTGTTTTAGCCCTATCCTTCTCTGCATTTCCTACTGGCTAGCTTAGGTGGCTCCCTGCTCAGCTTTCTGGCTTTTGTGAATCCGTTTCTTAGGCATCTAACTCTCCCCATGCATTGTACAGGTGTTCATAGAATCATATGACTGGAAGGGATCTCGAGAAGTCATCTAGTCCAGTCCCTTGCACTCATGGCAAAACTAAATATTATCTAGATCATCCCTGACAGGTGTTTGTCAAATCTGCTCTTAAAAATCTCCAGTGATGGAGATTCCATGACTTCCCTAGGCAATTTATTCCAGTGCTTAACCACTCTGACAGTTAGGACATTTTTCCAAATGTCCAACCTAAACTGCCCTTGCTGCAATTTAAGCCCATTGCTTCTTGTCCTATCCTCAGAGGTTAAGAACAACAATTTTTCTCCTCCTTGTAACAACCTTTTATGTACTTGAAAATTATTATCATGTCTCCTCTCAGTCTTCTCTTCTCCAGACTAAACAAACCCATTTTTCCCCATCTTCCCTCACAGGTCATGTTTTCTAGATTTTTAATCATTTTTGTTGTTCTTCTCTAGACTTTCTCCAATTTGTCCACATCTTTCCTGAAATGTGGAGCGCAGAACTGGACACAATACTTCAGTTGAGGCCTAATTAGCACGGAATAGAATGGAAGAATTACTTCTCATGCCTTGCTTACAACACTCCAGCTAATACATCCCAGAATGATGATTGCCTTTCTTTTTTTTTCTCAACAGTGTTACACTGTTGACTCATATTTAGCTTTTGATCTACTATGACCCCCAGATCCCTTTCCGCAGTACTCCTTCCTAGGCAGTCATTTCCCATTTTGTATGTGTGCAACTGATTGTTCCTTCCTAAGTGGAGTACTTTGCATTTGTCCTTATTGAATTTCACCCTATTTACTTCAGACCATTTCTCCAGTTTGTCCAGATCATTTTGAATTTTAATCCTATGCTCCAAAGCACTTGCAACCCTTCCCAGTTTTCGTGGGTAAGAACCTCACTTCTTCAGATGCAAGTGAGGTTCTTACCCATGAAAGCTTATGCTCCCAATACTTCTGTTAGTCTCAAAGGTGCCACAGGACCCTCTGTTGCTTTTTACAGATTCAGACTAACACGGCTACCCTTCTGATACTTCCCAGTTTGGTATCCTTACATCCCCAGCTCAAAGTGTAGAAGCACCTTATGTTCCCTTTATGTATCTAGCCCCAAAAGTCAACACAAAATGAATTCATTGCAGATTTTGCCAGACTGTGAAAGCAGGTTTCATCCCACAGTTGTAGAATATATATTTAGTGTTCATTTAACAACTGTCTCTAGTTTTGTTAGATACCCCCATTTTCTTCAGCATTGATTAAAGCTCACCAAAGTCAGCAATCCTGATATGTAGGGAATAAGATCAATACTGTAATTTTAGAAGGATTTGCGTTGAGGCAGAATTCATATTGCTCTGGTTAATGTGGTGTTGTTGTTTGTTTTTGTTACTATAGTACCTGGGAGTCCTAGACCAGGACCAGGACCCCATTGTGCTAGACATTGTACAAACACAGAGCAACAGGCAAAGATCTCTTGTACATAAATCAACTGAAGCAGATTTCCTACTTCACACAGGGCCAGCAGTAACTAATTTTTAATACAAAAAACATTTTTCCCCTACAACCCCCCCCCCCACCTATTTAAAGAACAATAATAAATGAATTACCTGAGGTGTGGTGACCATGAGAGAATCATAGCACTCAGAGATTAGTGATTTGATATTTAATCTCTTGCCTCATAACTCCCCATGGGTGTGATTATCTGATAGCTCTCACTAAATCTCCAGTTATTTTTTCAGTACAGATGGACACAGATAACACCAGTCTAAGCATTTTGAACATATTGCTGCTAAGGATCAAAAAGCCTACAAATTTAACTTAACATTTGAGCCAACCGGAATGAATTAACAGAATTTCCCACCCAACTCATTCTACCATCCATTTCTTCACAATTTGCAAGTAGTGTAGCCCAAAGTGCATTTCTTTTTAATGGGTATAGGAGAGGGTCAAAAGTGCATTGATTTCAGTGGCTTAACTGAATTGTCCGGTTCCAAGCCTGAAATAGGTACAGAGACTGAACTACCTACTCCTTCTAGAAGTGGTCCCTGCAATATAAAGTATGCATAGTAAAGACACGCTAGCTGGGCAGTCTGGAAAATATCACATTGCTGCCACTTGCGCTCTGTGTACCTTGAAAGAGGATTTCATTTTCCAGCATGGAAAATCCAGCACATTTCATTAGTGCTAAATTCACTTGTTTGCTTAAGTTGCACTGTGATGGTTGATTAACCTGCACTCACCTTATCCTCTCACCCACTCCCACCTGCAGCTCCAGAGGAGGCAAACACCAAAAGTGGCAGAGGTGAATCAGATTGCTGATTGCCATTCCAACATCTACAAACACTAAAAAGGCTAATCTGGTGTCAGACTGTCTTCTAAAATGCTAAGCTAGGGCAATGCCAAACACCCTTACCTGTTGATTAAGGGCTAAATCCTGTCCTCTTCTTACCTGGTGCACAGGGGTGGCATCAGTTCATAGGGACTCCCCTTCCTCATCCTGCTTCTGCAGTACGGAATATCTTCTTCATGCTGAGCTAAAGTAGTGCTAGGACAGACAGGCAGCCTGCTAACAAGCCATCAGACCATGTGGTCTCCAGGTTCAGAGGAGACATATTTAACTCTCAAGCATACTAGTGCAAAATGCCGTCCCCCTGCCCTGTCATGAGGAACCATACGCTGTACATCAGAGGTCTTTTTGCTGCAAGCATGGTATCTTTACACCATCAAAGGCAGGATTCAATCCTAATTTATATATAGCTGTTGCTATAATTACATTTCTATTAACAGTAACTATGGCTACGTCTTCACTACGGGGGGGGTCGAATTAAGATACGCAAATTCAGCTACGCGAATAGCGTAGCTGAATTCGACGTATCGCAGCCGACTTACCCCGCTGTAGGGACGGTGGCAAAATCAACCTCTGCGGCTTCCTGTCGACGGCACTTACTCCCACTTTCGCTGGTGGAGTAAGAGCGTCGATTTGGGGATCGGGACGCGATAAATCGATCCCCGAGAGGTCGATTTCTACCCGCCGATTCAGGCGGGTAGTGTAGACCTAGCCTATGACAGTCACAAGAAGGGAATCAGAACTGGGGGAAGTCAAGAGTAAAGAATATTTTTTGGTGTCTTTTTTTTCTCAGGCTTCCTCTCAATCTCCCATATTGTCCCTTTGTTCCATTTTGCACCATATGTTTGTGTCTGATGTATCACTGATTTACTGAAGTATTATCCAGGAGTTGATCAGATGTCAGTTTTATCTGAGCATGACATGTTGTTCTGTCTGTTGTTCATACCTGAAATGTGGAAATGGTCTTTGACATAAAAAGGCTAGTGCTAAAAACCAAAAATGATGACAACCTTTCTTCATCTATCTGTCCAGATTCTACCTCTTTAATGTGGTAATAGATGCATGCACTCACCTCTTAAACATCCTAATGGAAATTTTGCTCTTGGTGCCTTTCAAATCTTTTCAGATTTTAGACATGTCTGCAGGTCACTCTTCAGATCACCTCCCTTTCAGCTTCTTGCCACTTAGAATTCACTGCACATTCTTCACAATCTAAGGACACATACACTGTTCCCCAATGACTTGGATGTAATGAAGGCACATATGTTCTACCTCCCCTCTGTCTTTTCTTTTCAAAAGAGGAAGCCATACTGAGAGAGTGCTGCTTTTTGGGTTGTGATAAAAGTTACCTCTTTTCCTCGTCCATCTTTCAGGGGCTGGAGTGGAGAAGGGAAATTAGTCACTGTTTTTCTAATAATATCATGCACCTTAACTGCTCCATCTTCTGCTATCTTGGTGATAATGAGGCCCTTTTGCTGTAGGACTTTCTCGCAGTCATGTACACATTTTAAAATCTGACTTTGTCAAATTATCCAGTCTAATTTGTAAATCTATAAACTGTGGAGGTAGAGAAATAATGTCAAATGTTTGCTGGATTTCAGAGTTGTAGAAAAGAAGCACAGAACGGCCCCTGTAACCTGTCCTCATTGGAGACAAAGAAACAGCAGATGAAGGTTAAATATTTTCCACTTTATTCTCTGTCCTACCACTCTACACACACAAACACCTGCAACTACAGAGTTATATAGATCAGGGATCCTCAAACTGGGGTCACAACTTCTAGGAGAGATTGCAAACGAGTGTCGGGGGAGGGCTCACAACCATCCTGCCCTAATCATATTGTTGAATGGGAGGAGGACCTGGAGTGGGAGGAGGCAGTGCAAGTCCTAGTACAGAAAAGATTGTTGCAGCATGGAAAAAGTTGAGAATTATTGATATAGGGGAAACAACTCATTCATGGACTTGTGTTATCGCAGAAGTTGCATCTGTCTCTGTAACTTGTGGAATGTTTTCATACAGTAGGTAGAAATTATATCCCTGGGGATGGAATTCATCCCCTCTGAACGTGAAAGCCAAATAATCTGGCTGTGTTCAGGGAACTGTGTGGGGCTGAGGAAGGGATGGAATTCATGCCTGTAGTGAGGCAGCGTGGCCTCCCTCTGAGACTGATGTGGAGAAACCACTCTCCACCCCTTGGTGGGTGGAGCCAAGTAAGCCATGTCCCCATGCTGGAAGCAGTGGGGCGGGACAAGAAGTTTAAAAGGTGGGCCCTGCAGTTCAGTTGTGTGAGAGCCAGGAAGTAAACGTTTCTTGCCCGCTACCAAGCCCTGCACGCAAGATTGACCTCTACAGCACCAAGGACCCAGAGGAAGTACTGGGACTGCCAACTAACCAATACCCAGAGGAGCTACTGGAACTGCCACTGGCTGTGTACCCTGGGGAGACAGAGGAACCCCAGGAGACAGCGATACACTCAAGGGGTAGTGGGAAATAGCCCAGGGTCACCGGACATTAGTCTGGTTGTGTTGCCATAGTCTAGGTCAGCGTGTTTCAGTGGGATCTCTGCTGACCCAGTGGTGGAGCCCTCCTCCACTGTCAGGAACCTGGGCTGGGACCCAGTGGAGTAGGATGGGCCTGGGTCCTCCTACCCCCCGCTGCCAGCCCCACCCCTACCCAACTTAAGCTGGACAATCTGCATTGGCTTCGGCCCCTGTCCTGAGGGCCAGGGCCCTGAGACTGCTAATTCCCCTGTGGAGCATTGTTTTCATCTCCAATACTCCCCCTCCTCCAGTGGTCTTTTCAGAACAAGTGCAAAGTACTTCTTCCTTGACCTGAAGGAAATGTGGGCCTCTACCCTCCCCTTCCATCCACCCCATTCTCCACACATATACACATTGCTGTTTCATCTGAGGAAACCCCACTACAGAGAGCCTTGACTGCCTGATAGCACCAGTATGAATTTTGCCTGGAGGCAGGTGCTGTCATGATTTCTTCATGCTAGAGGCATAGCATTCCTTAGGAATACTTAGCACTGGATTCTGAATTTTGTTATTTCTGTTTGTGCTATAACATCTAAAATTCAACAGATTCATATCCTGGCCCTCATGTGTATTGAAGTAATTTCTAAACAATGTGTGTTCTTTTGGCATAGTGAAATGCAGTTTTTTTGCCATAAACTATTGTTTCTGCCCATTTGGGAGTTATCATTGGCTTCTATTGCAAACTCTTTGCAAAAATAGTACTGAGAACTGACATTCAGTCTCTTGAAATGTTCCTAAACACAATTGCATGTGCCGTATTTATTTGGAACTGCACCAGATTAATGTAATTCTTCCCTCAGATGTGTTGCTGCAGCTCCCATTGAAGTCACTGGGAATTGTGTGTTCATCAGCCCTAAAAGATTACAAATAAAAGAAGCCATACATATGTTAAATCAAACTGAAATAGCAATATGCTAGTGCACATTTGTACCTATTCTGCATAAAGACTTAAAAAACAATATTGTATGCAGTATTATTGTAGCTGTTTTAGTCCCAGGATATTAGAGACATCTTTTATTGGACCAACTTCTGTTGGTGAGAGAGACAAACCTTCAAGCTAGACAGAGGTCTGGACCTGAAGAAGAGCTCTTTATAAGCTCGAAAGCTTCTCTCTCACCAACAGAAGTTGGTCCAATAAAAGATATTACCTCACCCAACTTGTCTCAAAACAATAAGCAGACTGGTGTTCTAATTTTTTTATAGAAGATCTTTCTGTGTCTTATCCTTGGAGTATCCTATGTCTGTTTCCCTCTGGCAAGTTTCTGTGTCATATCTGTGCTCTGTCCTCCACTTTCCTACTCTTTGTACTCCAGGAGGGTTGAAGTAGAGAGATTTTTATTTTTATCCAGCACATAGGCCATGGAGCCTTGGTGAGGTACTCTGTCAAACTTGTACCTAATTCCTGTGTGCCACTGGGATTCTAGTTCAGAGGTCAGAGTTTTTAAATCCTACTTCATTTCACAAATGTATGGCCATCTGCTGCCATCTGTTCACTTTGTAGCAGCGAGTCAATAGTGCACCATTAGTTTTGTTTTGTGCACCCAACTGCAGTTGCTTGGTTTCTTCCTGGAAAGCTGCTAACTTCTGCTTGCACTTTTTACTTCATTTCAAATGTTCAGGTATGATTTTCATAGCCTCCTGACATTACCCTTTGGCTTGTTACTAGGAAATTAGACTGCAAGGGAGAAATGTTTGGCTCTACACTCATATAAATTCCAGCAACTGTAAACAAAGGATTCCAAAATGACAAATCACTCTGAACAAAAATACAGTTAGAATGGTTATAGCTTCTAGGATCACAGTTTAATTCTACCTACTGCAAATTACACAGCCCTAATTTATCACTATTCCTCCCTCACCCCCCATTAGCACTATTCCTCCCCCATGCCCCAAACAATAAGGTAACTGTTATCCTCTTCATGGCTGTATGTCTGTGTTTTTTCTCATTCTCACAACAATTTTTGTGAAAATGGAGCCGTATTGTACCAGATACTAAATGAGATCTTCGAACACTAATGTATGCCAGTCTTTGAACTGCTCCTTATTCCATTCTTTCCCTCAAAAGCCTTTGAGATTCTAAATAAGGGAACTGGAAATGACTGCCGATCCATGTGTAGAGACTTGTAAAGGTCAGAGTAGTACAGTATACTACTAATACGGCATATTAAAAATTCTGATATCTCATTATTGTGACACAGATTATAAGAGGAGGAGGAAATGGCACCATGTTCATTTATTCCTCTCTCTACTTATGAGAGGACCGGTACGGTAAGTGGTATAAATGCATTCCGTTTTCATTACAAATCTTAATAGTTCAGCCCTCTACAGGGGTCATAATGTACTTTTCAAGTTATGCACATGACCAACACAAGATGAATACCAAGTACTTTATATACCTCCCAGCATTTCCATATGACTGCCATAGAAACAACTTTAAATTATAAAATAAAAATACTCACTTTAACACTGATGACTTACTACTGTAGCATGTATATGTGTGTAGAAATGCAGCCTCCAAGAAAATTCAATGAAATGAGGAAATATATTATGTAAACAAGGACATTCTTTTGTGCCAGTGCCAGATTAAGAAGCATTTGTTCATCTCAAACAAGTCTTGCTAAAATATTGAATCCATCCCAATCCCCTCCAAAAAGTTGTCCCCACCCACCCATTGCATACCCAACTACATACATGCTATCATATAATACCTGCCACTTAAAAGTTAAGTAGAAAATATTAGTTATTGCAACAATTGGACTAAAAATCAGAAACTCTTTGAACTTGGAAAGGTTATGGTCAGGTGGATATTCTTTTTGTAGTCTACAATTCCAGGATACTTAACAAATCAAGAGAATATCTCTTTTTTTAAATAACATTTCATTATTATTTAAAATGTATTGTTATCATCAGAAGCAGTATTATATGCAACCTGTTATCCTGCAAGCACATTTACAAAGCTGTATTAGTGACAGAACGTTGTTTATATCGGTGGGAATGTGTTCTGCATAGGCTATGGGAGAGTAGAATAATAAAGAGTGCTAATTTTGAGTCCTCCTTTGGGAAATTGTGCCAATAGCATTAATATACTTAACACACACACTGTGTAGGTAAGCAGCTGAGTAAAATAAACAGCATGAGCTAGAACCTGGAATTTCAGGGTGGGTAAAAGTATTGAGAAATTTGTATTGAAAGATCTCTTATTGTTTTAGAGGCAAGGTATCGATCTTTATGCCCTAAACATCTTTTGATTCACATTTCATATAGAACTGCAACATACACAGGAAATCCCATTACTCATACTCTGAATTAAAATCTAAACTCAGATAATAAAACACTACAACAAAGAAAATGCATAGTTACAATGTAACCCCTTAATTCTTCACAACCATCATCTGATCCAATGTGACCTGCCTATGACAACAGGTGAGTTACTGTGGCTATGATCTCTACCACAGTTAGTCACACACAAAAAAGCTAAGTACTTTTGCAGAAAAATTTCAAAAGAAATTAAATGTTTTTATTTTAGTTTTGTATTCAAAAATTAAAGTATATGATTTGTTTTAATTTTCTTTCATTTTATGGGTAAGAAATGCACCTTCTTTTTACTTTTTTCCTCCTTTCTTTAACTTTTTTCCAATGGAAAAAAGTAAAACATGAGACTGTTATTTTCCCCAGCTGAAATTAAGCAAAATTTTACATTTTGAAATTTTAAATAAAAAAATGAAAAATTTCAACCAAAATGAATATTTTTTCATAAAAATTATTGCCTTACTTGAAAAGGCAAAAATGTTGATCAGCTCTAGTGTCTACAAATGGCATAATCAAATTGTCAAAGCAAGCTCCACACAACTATTTTACAGCATGGACTCCATAGCATAAGCATGGAAAAAACTACCTGACAATATTTTGTCTAAAATGCTGTATTTTTCCAGTAGAAATTCAATTAGGTCTCTCTTTTCCCCCCTCATATTTTCTATGCAGCAAAAATTTGCAAAATACAATTAAGGAACAGAGAGGAAGTGCTGTGCCAACATGACTTAAATATTTGCTGTAAGTCTTACTGCAAACTATAATTACAGATGCATTTGTACCCATGCTGTAACTCTGTTGTCACAATATGGATGCCTACACTGCAGGATTCTTTTGGCGGTAGTGTACGTACACACATAGCCCCCACAGCATGGGAATAAATAGTAGTGTAGATGTTGAGCCACAGATTAAGCCATAGAGTAATGACATGCCTGAAGGGTGTGGATATATACCTGGAATACATGTCTGACGTTCTCTATTGGCCCAAGCTGTGCCTCTTGTCTACACTGCTATTTTTAGCAGTGTAGTTCCCGCTGCTTCCTGCTGCTGGATACTTTCTGCTCTGCAGGAAAAGACCCTGGCAGCAGTGAAAGGCTCTAGCAGCACCCCGTTGGTGGAGGCCTTCTCCTCTGCAGAAAAAGACTCTGGCCTGCGTGGAGACAGCAGGGAAAAGGCTCGGCTTTTCCCTACTGCCTCCCCTCTGCCAGAGCCTTTCCCTGCACGCACTGCAGAGTGGACACAGCTTTTCACTATATGTACACTACATGCTGCTGAAAGTAATGTGTAGTTTAGACATAGCCTATATGTGTAAGGTATGTGTTTCATGCAAAGTATATGAAAGGAAAATTTCCTTCCATATTTACACTTTCTCCCTGGTTTATATGCAGTACTGTAGATCTAATGGAAGTGGCCCAAGCTGTCACTTGAAGCTGTTCAATGTTTAAACAGCTGCACAGTCAACTTAACTCAGTATAAAAGTGTCTATCATCAGATGTATTGTTTTGGTTAAACAGATAATTGATGTCATGCAACCTGAATTGCCCTCACCTCCCCACCCCTAAAAAAAAGCTACCCCCTCATCAAGATGTGATGCAGAGAATAACTATTACAACTCTCATGCCGCTCTGTTTTGTTACACCGCCGCAGGGGCCTCAAGTCTTTAGAATATAGATGATTATCCTCTCCATTTTACCTAGGTATAAATCAAAGTTATGTACAGTCACAAGGTAGTGACTTAGCTATGGTATTATGAAAAGAGATTGTGAGACTTACCCTCATTCTTATTTGTCCATTCATACTTTGTTGTATTTCCTGCCTCCTTCCCCCAACTCAGCTTTTCAAATGTCTAGGAGTGCAGACACCCTGCCCATTCAGATATTTTTGTAAATGCTGCCACTTAAACTGAAAGTCCTCAAGAAAAAGAAAACCTCATCTTGGTGTTGAACTGAGCCTGCTATCTCCATGATGTAACCAGCATGGAAACTATATTTTGGAATATTCTGTCTCCTTTTTAAATTCCTTTTGGATCTTCTGGAGCCAGACTTCTGAAAGCTCCACTCTTGCAAAGATGCTCTGATAATGACTTGTATCTGGACAAGCACAAGGCCCTTTTTCTTGGACCTCATCATTCTCTATTAGACTGTTTGAAAGGAAGGAGACTATCACTTTGTTGTTCTTGATACTCTCACTTCCTCAAACTTTTGTGATTCTGTGCACAATTGGTTGTCTGTCATACTCCTCTGATCACTTCAGTGTTTCACTTTGTGGTGGTTCTTCTGCCTCTCCCTTACTCTGTCTGTCCTGCAGGGGTCAGTCCTGGATCTCTTCCTGACCTCCAACTTGGCAAATGGAAACGGAACTCCCCCAGCCTTCTCCACCACTTTCAACAATTCCATGTCCCGGTGCTGCTGGTCCCTTAAGCTTGTGACGTGACTGAAATACTCAGTTTTTTCTCCTAACCCAGCTAGCTCTACTGTGAGAATTCTGATCCATGGCCTGGTCGTCTCTTGTCTTGACTACTGTAAGCTGCTCTTCTTTTGCCTCCCTCCCTAACACACTACATCCCTCAAGTCTACACTTACCAGAGGATCGACACTGCGGCAATCAATGCATCGGCGGTCGATTTAGTGGGTCTGGAGGAGACCTGCTAAATTGACTTCCGATCGCTCTCCTGTCAACTCCTGTACTCCACCTGATGGAGAAGAGTAAGGGCTTGTCTACACTTACCAGGGGATTGACAAGCGGCGATCGATGCATCGGTGGTCGATGTGGCAGGTCTAGTGAAGTCCCGCTACATCGACTGCAGATCGCTCTCCCGTCGACTCCTGTATCCACTGGATCGAGAAGAGTAGAGGGAGTTGATGGGACAGTGTCTCTCATTGACATCGCGTAGTGTGGACCCCACGGTAAGTAGATCTAAGCTATGTCTATTTGAGTTACACTATTCATGTAACTCAAATTGTGTAGTTTAGATCAAATTTCCCCTGTAGTGTAGATAAAGCCTATATAAAACACTATCACTAAAATCACTATCCGCTAGTGCTCTGATCATGTCACTCCTCTACTTGAGTCCCTGCTTTAGCTTCCTGTTTCTTTCAACATTTTATTTAAACTCCACCTCTTCATTTTCAAGTACTTTCACAGCTATGTCCCCTACTAATATCCGTTATCTGTTGCCCATCCCCACTCTACTTCTAGTTTATTCCCTAATCTCTGTTAATTCTGTTTGTCTTGTACTCCCAGTCGGGCCCAACAAGCAATTTGAAGCTTTTTCTCATGCTACCCCTATGCCAGCAACATCTTCCCCATCTTTGTGTGCCATGCAGGGCCGGCTTTAGGAAGTGCGGGGCCCGATTCGAATAGTTTCGACGGGGCCCCGGCAGGGATGACTCACCCGGCGGCGCTCCGGGTCTTCGGTGGCACTTCAGCAGCGGGTCCTTCACTTGCTCCGAGTCTTTGGCGGCACTGAAGGACATGGCCCCGATCCCCTGACCGGAGTGGCGGGCGGAGCGCGGCGAAACCCCTGGCCCCGATCCCCCAAACGGAGCAGCGGGCAGAGTGCGGCGAAACCCCCGGCCCCGATCCCCTGGCCCCGATCCCCCAACCGGAGCCCCAGGAGGAGCACAGGGCCCGATTCGGGGGAATTGGCCTAAAGCCGGCCCTGGTGCCATGCAGTCTCTCTGTCTTCAAATCCCTCCTCATATTCACTTCCTATAGTTAACCTGCAAATGAATTCCACCCTGGTCTTCATTCCAGAGAATGCCCTCAAATTCTCATACTGAATGCTTAAAAAATAGAAAGGAAGATATGTGATGCTTTATTTGTACACGGCAATAAAAGTTCAGGGTGCTTGGCACACAAATAAGACAGTTTCACTGCCCCAAGGAGTTTTATGGTTTAGGTAACAATAAGTATATGCCATGATTTGCCTGTGACACAGATAAATTAGGCTGATCAAAGACAGACTGTTCTGTGCAGGGTGTTCACTTGTGCACAAAAAAGTCTCATTCACTATGAAACAAAATGAGGATCTGGCTTCAACAAACATATTGCACCATCAATAAATTCCTTTGTTTCATCTGGATGCTCAGCTAAAAGATGGACTCGTCAGCCACTCAGAAACCCCTGTCAAAGGTTTCTGACTTAACTCAATCCCAAACCATAGCTCAAATGCCTCAATCCTTTGCTAGCTAGTCCCAAGGGAAAACATCTTCTAGTTTCAACCTCTGAAACACAACCTTTGATAGAAAAAGCCTCTGCTGGGAAGAAAAACCCTTACTGGGGAAAGGCCTCCAGGAAATGACGTCTCATTGAATTCACAAAATGAGGGTTTTATACTATTAAGTAAATAAAGAACTTGAACAGGTGGGCTAAACCCTCCTACTACCCTATCTTAGTTATGTCCAGCTAGATCCCTTATATAATGGATTCTTCTGTTCTCAGTTTCTTTAACTTAGTGACACTGGCCTGCATTCAAAAGGGACTTAGGAGTTGTGGTGCCTAACTTTTAAACATTTAGAAAATCACATGCCTAGGCTCACCTAAGCCCCACCTGTAGTATTTGGGAGCAGCTGCTTATTAGGCATGGAAACCAGGAAGTGGAGCCCAAAAGGGGAAGACCCCTAGAATAAAAGTTTGCTCTTGTTTGCATTTAAACATGAGTGGTCTTCGTTATTGGAATACCACCAGGGGTGAAAGTAACAGTGAAGACTTACCGGTACGGGGGCCGGCTCTGGCCCCCTGAGAGCGCGGGGCCTCATGCAGAAGGGGCGGGGCTGGGGAGGGGGGGGTCAGAGTTTCCCAGCCAGCCCATATGCACGCTGCCTGGCCTGCGCCGGCCGGGGCTCCAGCGGTGATTTAAAGGGCTCAGGGCTCCGGCTGTTGCTGCAGTAGCGGCGGCTGAAGCCCTGGGTCCTTTTAAATCGCTGGCCCGGGGCAGCTGCTCCTTTTGCCCCCCCACCCCCATTGGCAGCCGGGGCGGGGAGGCAAAAGATGTTAAAGTGGCAACACTTTAACGTCACTGCCCCTTTTGTGCCCCTCACTCCCCATCGGCGGCCCTACTGGTAGGGACTCGGCAGGGCCGCTGACGGAGGCCGCAAAAGGGGCAGCAACATTAAAGCACCTAAGCCATTTAGGCACCTAAGCCATTTCTTGTGAGAATGAGGTAGGCACCTGTCTCAATCCACACAGAAAGGCCAGAGAAGGAGGTGCTGTTGGTACCACTGCCCAGCCATGGTAACTTTTAGGTCAGTGGTTAGAACTCTCTCCTGAGAGTGGGAGACCTCTGTTCAAATCTTTTTTTTTCTCTTTTCTCTCTCAGAGAGGGAAATTGACTCTGGGTCTCCCATATCCCAGGAGAGTGCCCTAACCACAGAGCTAAAAGTTATAAGATGGGAACTGGCACCACCATCACTGCCCAAATTTTGAATGGGTCCCAATCCACTAGGCTGTCTCCTAGCCTGCCTACTGGATTGGGTTCCACATATGAATTAGGCAGACAACACCTATCTTCTCCCAGTTTGTGGATCACTTTGGGGCTTAGGTGGGAGATAGGCACCAGTGCGCATGCTCGGGCAGAAACTTAGGCACCAGGGGAACTTTTACCCTGAAAATGTAGGCACAGAGCGAGTTTAGGTGCCTACAGGGTTCAGTGGGAGTTTTGTGGATTGCAGTGGAGCCTAAAACTGGGATTTAGGTGCCCAAAGCCCAGACTTAGGGGCCTAAGTATCTTTGTGGATCTGGGCCACTGTCGCTACTGTAACCCTTACTGTCCTGTAGCCTCTGACCCTACTCTTCATGTGTATTTCTAAGCTCCTCTAAGCTGGACTCTGCCATTTATTTCTAAAGCACATGACTAGAGCTGGTCGGAAATTAAAAATGCAATTTTTGTCAAAATATAAATGTTTAGAAAAATGTTGGTTTCATTTAGGAAAAAACAAAATGAAGCATTTCAATAATATCAAAAAGTCCCATTTCTACATATTCAGAATGGAACATTTCAGTTTTTGATTTTAAAACAATTTTTGAAACAAAAATTCATGGTTTCTATATAACATTTTAGAGAAAATTTTTAAAAAGTCAAAACTGGAACAAAATGTTTTGCTCGGTCTGAAATTGGATTTTTTCCCCCTGGCATTTTATTTCCTGGGAAATTTCTGATTTTGTTTCACTTTGGAATGGAAACATTTTCAAAATTAGAGAATTTCTCCAAATAAGGAAAATCCAGGTCTCAACTAGCTCTAACTGACACCCTGTGATGTTGTATAAATAATAATTTAACTTCATTTAGTTTTTTACATTCTTCTGTTCAATGCTTGTTACAGGTTAAGTAAATTTAAATAAGACAACCCTTCCCCCAAAAAATAACAGAAAAACATTCTGTTCTGGAGAAGTCTGTACTCCTAAATAGCCTTTACATCCTCATACTACAATATATGTGAAAAAAGGATTTGCTCTCAGTTCCAATGGAAGAGTAAATTAATATACCTTTAAATCTTACCTTAGTCCGACAGTAGTCTTATCAATAACAAGGGGAGGGAGGAGAGGAGAAAGGAAGATAAACAGAAATGAAGTGATCATGAAAAATCTAAGGAACAAAAAACAAAGCAGATCCTTTCCACAATCAGTGTTTTAAGATGTTACTTACTGATTGAACAAATTAAAAACACTCGTAGGTACAAAAACCAGAAAAATCCCCAAAGCATATGATCCAATTTGCTAGCTTTAATGAGGTTAAATTAATCAAAGGAATCTTTAGAATATCAAGAAATATTTCAGTAACAGTGAGAGCAATTAGATTCTCAAAGGATGAGGTGAGAGCCCTGTTACCTGATTAATTTAAAACTGGCTTGGACAAAATTTGGAAAATGTACTGTAGGGTATGATTCTGGACTGGCAAGGTGATGGATGACATGACAGATCTGTTCTATCACAGCTTTCTATGCGCCTGTGACTTCTGATCAATAATAATATTGTCAGAAGAGGCAACAAGGAATAGAAAATTCCTTTTTATGGGTTTCTTATTAGGCAAATGAACAGAATTTTCCTGTACAGTCTAATAAGCAAACCTCTGTCTTCAAAATAATAAAGCCTCATCCACAGACTCTAGTTCTCTTCTAAATAAATGACAAACTTGAATAGTAATAAAAGCCATATCCTACAGGTGCTTAGCAACCACAACTCCCTCTGAAATCCATAGGAATTGTGGGTGCTCAGGAACTGGCCCATTGTCAGTTACAAAAGCAAAATTCTGGCAACAGTGTTCTTTCTCTCTGGCAGCTGTTGTAAACAGCACCGTTTTATTTTCATTTTGTTAGGGGTAGTCAACATAAATGAAAAGAAGATTTTTCTAAGTTTTAAAATGGAACTCTTTGATAGAGAATAAATATGAAAGATTACACCAAGATGTCGTCGTAAAGCCACTCTTCTGAAATATAATCCCATTTTAATGTGTTTATTGTCTGTTATGCTTTCCTCTTGTCACTATCCAATATGTAATATTTATGTGTACAATACTTCTTAAATTGTTATTATAAATATGGAGATGGTGTATTAAATAGGGATAGATATCACTGTCACAGCGTGCTGCTTTTTGTGCAGTCCATAGCAAGGACAAAAAGGGAATATCAAGTCCTTAGCAAAAACTGAAATATACTTGGAGATTTTGTGCGTTTCCAAGAACAAGGAAGGTCAGGGTCAGAATGGGTGCGTAGGCCCCAATTCAGCAAAGCAGTGAAGCATTTGCTTAATTTCAAGTATCTGAATACTCCTGTTGATTTAAAGAGATCTTCCTTCTGCTCTTGACTTCAGTGGGACTACTGAAGGTGCTTAAGTACTTTGCCAGATCTGGGTCACAGTGTTCAGCACCCTACAGGATTGAGCCCTTAATGATCAGTAGTTTGTGTGAATGTGACTTTAGAAGCATGAAAACAGAGTGCTCTCTAGGTGACTGACTGGGCAAAAACACTTTTAAGTATTATTTGATATATATATATACAGGATCTGTGGATATAGCAGAAATTTCTCTAGGCTGTATCCCATAATAATTCTCTTTCCCAGATGTATGGGCCCAGAACCTCAGCTACTTTAAATCAGCAAAAATGAGCTCCACTGATTTCAAGGGAACATTGTCTACTTTCACCAGCAGATGTTGGAGGATCTGGTCCATTGTATCTTAGCTGTGACTAGAATTGAGTATATGTAAGTTTCCCATATTTATTAAGAGCATTTTAATGTTTACTAATCACTTTGCATCATAAGTTGAAATTAAAATGCATCCTTTCAGTCATCTCAAAATGCTAGTGGTATTGCTGACTTTCCTTAACCTGATTACATAGGATTAACTGAAATACCAATACTTCTAATTTTACAGCAAACCTTTCACTTCTTTTCAGCTATCAGGCTGATGTGTTTATTATTTCAATTCCCTGCAGGTTAGGAGAGCCTCATCCATTTTTGGGACTTGATAATGGGATACTAAACTCATCATCACTAGTCAGTACTTCAAATTTGGCGCAGGTCAATTTTAACTAAAAGTTGTTGGTTGGTTTAGTTTGTGTTTTATTATTCACATTTATTTTACACCCTTTGCTGTAGTATCTCTGTGCCTTATAAGGCATAAGTTGAAACATTCAAGATATCATTAAGAGAGACTAATCACTGTGCTAATCTACCCACCCATAGGATGACCTATGTGAAATGGACTGTGGCTACATCCAGAGTGCAGGCTAGGTCCCAGTGGACAACATCCACATCACAAAAACATCAGCACTATTAGCATTCCTGATACCAGTCTAGCAGCTAAAGAATGACTAAATGTGGATTCAAGTATCAGAGGGGTAGGCGTGTTAGTCTGGATCTGTAAAAAGCAACAGAGAGTCCTGTGGCACCTTTAAGACTAACAGATGTATTGGAGCATAAGCTTTCGTGGGTGAATGCCCACTTCGTCGGATGCACATGCATCCGACGAAGTGGGCATTCACCCACGAAAGCTTGTGCATCCGACAAAGTGGGCATTCACCCACGAAAGCTTATGCTCCAATACATCTGTTAGTCTTAAAGGTGCCACAGGACTCTCTGTTGCTTTTTAAGTGTGGATTGAGGCCCATTAAGGGGGAAGCTTGAGGTGCTGGAAATAGAGGATTCCAGGCTGTAGGCCTACCAGTTCAGCACTTGCCACAAGTACTAACTGCACATCAGAAATAAAGCAAATAAATGGAGAAGACTATCAGTTACAAATTATTCAGAAAAGCAATAGGTGGTAACTGTTTCTCTGGCTCTCAATTTTTCTCAGACAAAAACAAAATAAAGATGTCATAACTATTCAAATATAAATTAATAAGTAGTATGGCTTTGTGCTTAAAATGCTAACACCCATTAAGAAAATGGAAAGCTGGGGAGAAAAAGCCCAAATCTATACTACAGCATACATCTGCAGAGCAGAAGAATCCTGATTTTCCTCCTTAAGGCTTCCCAGCTACATCCTGCCACCAGCAATGGGAATTCATTTTTTGAAATGAGCTGTAAAACTGCTGTAATTCCCAAGACTTACATGGTGTATGCTTCAGTAAATAGGCTTATTACTTTTAATATGCTGCTACTGCTATTTTTAAATATAATCTATTGGAGCATTCAGTCAGGTATCAATATTGTAATACTTTTTACTGGCTTATTTTGTTACCTTTACCTTAAAAGAAAATACAAATCATGAAATGCTGGAGTCTGTAAGTAAATACTTTGAGGAGGTCCACGTATCTCAGATATGTCAATCTTCCTCCCACAACCCTAAATGTCCTTAAATTAAGGACAAATTAAGGATAAATTTTTTGCATCATAACTGAATATCCTCTTTATAACCCAAATACTAGCTAGTCTTTCCCATCTTCCTTAAAGTTCTTCCATTCTGGATGCTGAAAGGTCTGTCTTAAATCCTAAAAAGCTGCCCTCCACCTCCAAAAATAAAACAATTAATGTGCTTCTTGGTCCAATGAAAACTGTACTAGAATATGGAGGAGAAATCAGGGCACCCCGTGTTTGAGGCAGAAAAAGGAAAGGAAGCTGACAGTACTCAACACCAAAAACAAGCAAGCAAACAAAAACCCCAACCAAAATGGTGAGATGGGCATCTAGAGAAACTATTACTCAGCTCAATACAATTGGGACTTGAAGTCCTGCTTCAGTTGACAGATTTCCTGGCAATAAGTTGCAGCTATTGGAGTTTAGTCCTTGAATAGGATATTAGCCAGAATGAAAAATATTTTCCTTAGACTATAACTGCTTTATTTATTAAGTTCAGCAGATACAGCCTGCATCTTCTGAAAACAAATAGCAAATAGTTGTGGATGCTTTAAAAATTATTATAAAAATACTTTACAATTCAAGGTCAAGTCATCCAGGTTTTTACTTCAATCTGATTAAAAAATAACTTCTGAATCCACTTGCCATTCTATTTACATAAGTCATTTAAAGTTTTATCTCTGGTGAATTATGTCTGTGACCTCAGGCATGAGAAAAACTGTCATTTTCTCATTACATTTTTTCTTTAAACCAGTGTTGTTTTTTTCTTTGAAGCGCCCGCTGTTCAGCTAAGAGTCTCCCAATGATTCAGAATAGCTCCTGTTCGCATTTCAATAGTAGGGCTAAAGTGAATCACTTTTTACAAATTAGTTACACCACATAACTTTGGAGTCATGCTGTTGGCTTCAATGGGGTTACCAGTGTAATTGAGATCAGAATATGGCCCTAAATGGAAGAAGCACAAAACACTAGGGAAGGGAGATGACCGTTAGGAAGAAGAGAGATAACAAGAGGAAAAGAGGATTCAGTGGACAAGGCCTGAAGCTACAGTTTTCCAGAGAAACCTGATTATGAAAAACATTTAAAATACATTGATTAATGTATCACAAATATAAACATCACTAGGAAGCATATTGTTTGAAACTGCCCAATCGGCAATCTGTGAGAAGGCAATATTTGTACTGGTTTGGTAACAAAGGAGAAGTGAAACTTTCCCCTGTCTTCAGCAGCATTTTCAGAAGTGCTGGTAAGCCCTTGCAGTGCATCAATACCTTTCCCCTGTCAGCATAATAATTGGAGACTTACATCCTGGTAATGTACAGAACCTACTACTTAACCTTCTTCCCACTCCTCTTTAAGGTTTGCCAACCTCTCTCTCCTTTCCCTGGTGGTTTTTGGCTGAGGTTCTCAAGGTCTTACACTCAGCTCAACAGCATTTCTTTGTGTGCATGTCTGTCTATATATAACATGATACATTTTGAATGCCATAACTGATCAATTCCGAAATTTCAGGGAATGTTCTAGGTGTCAGTGGCCAGAAATCTAATTGATTTGGTGGAAAATCAGAAAACCAAATGGAGTGGAAATGGAGGATATATGAAGCCAGCTCCTGCAATCTGTTTAGCAGAGTCAGGGAGCGTCTGCAAGTGTCTGAAGATCAGATAATAGTTTGATGTGACCCATTAACATCTTCCAGCATAATACCCCTAATTCACCTCTGTCCATCCTCCCAACAGTGAACATGTTGACACCCTGAATGACTTGTCACCCAACTAGAAAGATGAGAAATAATAATGGGATGGGGGGATGTGCATTAAGGGAAGTATGGGAGGCGCCTAAGGGGAATGGGTATGTGCACATAGCCCCTGGCATAGTGGAAAATGGGGGATCCTTCTATGGGGGAGAGGGGTAATGAGGGCACACAGAGGTCTTGGTGTGAGGGGGACGGTGGGGACTACACAGAGCTCCTGGTATAGGGGGAAGGAGGGATTCAGAGAAAGGGAGTGCACAAAGAGCCCATGGCAGGGAGGAGAGAATGGGGGTCCCTGGTATGGGAGGCACACAGAATTAATGAGGAAGAGAGATGGGGAATCCCTGATATGAGGGAAGGGGGTAAGAGGTTCACCAAGCCTGTGGCATGGGGAGAAGGAGGGACTGGTGGGCGGTGATGGGGTAGACTCCCCACACTAACTCTGCAAGAGCTAAATTAGGCCAGTTGGGTCCAATCAGCTAATTAGGCTGCAAGCAGGGGAGATTTAGGCTGGAGGCAGCTAATTAAGGACTGGCTCACCTGTGCAGGAAGAGGCAGGGCCTGTTTAAAGCCAAGTAGCTAGCTATGGAGAAGGGTGTTGTGGTGAAAGGCTATAGGCTGTATTCATTTCCTGAGAGGATGGAGTTGGAGGCTGGCAAACCCAGAGAGGGGGAAAGCCAGACATGTAGGAAGAAGCCCAGGGAAACAGTAGCAAGAGGTAGGACTGCACAGGGACTGTGGTTGCTTGTTATAGGGTCCCTGGGCTGGAACCCAGTGTAGAGGGTGGGCCTAGATTCCTATACCAGCCACTGTGAAGTGATAAAGATGTTGGAGGTGCTAGCTAGACAGCATGTCTGGAAGGATTGAATTCCCTGGAAGGGGAGGACTTTAGTAACCTGGCCAGAAGACCAAGCCATACAGAAAAAGCTGCAGACCCAGGAGTAACCAAGGCAGAAGTGTGCAGTAAGACAGGAGAAGGCTGCACTGGAGAGAGAGTGCAAGCTGGTAGAGCTAGTCCCCAGGATAGCCAGAAGGAGGTTCCTGTGACAGGGGGACACAGAATTCTGCCAAGGGGGAATTGTGGAATCATGGTATTGGGGAGGCAGGGGGGGAGCACTAGGGGCACAGACTTCCTGGCAGAGGAGACTGAAGGTCTCTGGTCTAGGGTAAGGGAGTAAGGGGCACACAACACCTATCATTGGGGAAGGGGGCAATGGAGGGGAGTGAGCAAACACAGAACCATTGGCATGAGGCAAGAATGACAGACTCTAGTATGGAAAGTGTGTGTGTGTGTGGCATGGAGATATACAGAACCCTGGCATGAAATCCATGTCCATGAAACAGAGGTGGATTGGAGGGTGGTACACAGGGAGCTTGGGGGGATGGGAAAGAGTAATGCAAGTAGCCCCTGGTGTGTGTGCAGTGAACTCAGCCTACACAAGCTATGTAGTGTGTGACACCCTAAAGGACTCTAGGAGGGGCTGGATTATATCTAACCCCTGGTCTACACTGGGGGAGGGGTATCGATCTAAGTTAAGCAACTTAAGCTACATGAATAACGTAGCTGAAGTCGATGTACTTAGATCTACTTATCGCGGTGTCTTCACTGCAGTAGGTCAACTGCTGACACTCCCCTGTCAACTCCGTCTACGCGTCTCGCTCCGGTGGAGTACCAGAGTCAATGGGAGAGTGCTCGGCGGTCGATTTATCGCATCTTCACTAGACATGATAAATTGACCCCTGCTGGATCGATCGCTCCGGAGGTAAGTGTAGACACGCCCAGAGTAATGCCAAGTTTGTGGGACTGCCCTGCTTTGACGACCTCCCCCAGCCATCTGGTCTGACTGAAGTGACTACTTCCTTCACTCAGGGCTGCCTGGGGAGAAGTGGGGCAAAAGGGGAAGCTTATCCTGGGGCCTGCAGATGAAGTGGCCTTGCAACCTGGCATACACAAGGTCATAGTGCCACTCAGGTTGGCCTGCCCACCTATCGCAGTCTCCATCTCCATGGGGTGGCCAGGCCAAATTTGAGTGGCATTACAACTCCATGCAGTAGGTCACGACACCGACCGAATTTGGCCTGTCCGTCCCTCCATCCCCATTTATGAAGGAGCAGATAGGCCAAACCTGAGAGGCGCTGTGTCCTGATTTACCACTGGAAATGTTGGAGGTGTGCATCTTGACAAGGTAAAGGTACATGGGGAATATGCCCTTACATTACAGAAACCATTTTGTTGCTTGAAATAGTCTCACCAAATGTGAGGGGGTGGAAAATATTTTTCCTTTAAGGGAACAAAGAACAGCAATCTTAAGACAGGACAAAATGGGAAACTTCTCCAGCCAAACTTGTCTCTTTTGCACGCTCAGTACAACAGCAACATACTATTTCCTTTTTTCTGATGCGTGCATTGAAATCCACTCTCCTACATTTTGTGTAACAATGAGCTTCAGCACTATCACTTAATCGTACCTTCATGCACCGCACTATTTGAACAGGGTGTTCAAGTACACTTCGTTTTATTGTAATAGCTGTTCTAGGGACAGGTCTCTGCCTTGAGGATCACTGTCTATGCTGCTGTGTTTAGTGCCCCTTCCCAAATATAACTGTCTATGACAGACTTATTATCAATTCAAATTTTGCTTGCCTACCTAGACTGTGTGATGACTGGAAAACTGGTGAAACAATTAATTGAAGAGTGTGAAAGCTCTGCAGTTCAGAAGGAGAGGGGTTTTTAATCCAACTGTTTAAAACTTTTTTTAATAACACCTGATTAACTTCAATGGCTAGTTGGCACTTCAGATAAAGGGCATCTTTGTTAAAGATTCAGTTCAGCTAACCTTTCAACTGTGAGGTATGAGAACTCATACTAAACATACTCTAAGACAGTGTTTCTCAACATTTGTTGACCACTTATTTCAGGTCAAACTTTCATGACCTCCTTATATTTACTATAAAAGTAAAGAGTAAAAAATGTGTAAATGAAAACAATCATGTGCCTATATAATGTTTTGTGTCTCTTATGTCTCAAGAGGTTGATGGAGAATACTTGACCTTAAGGATAAGGGTATGTAAAGGTGTGTGGAGGGTGAGTTGGTTTGTTTGTTTTGTTCTTTTAGACTAACAAAATTTTCAATGCCTTTTGTGATACCTCCCTTACCCCAGGTGATCAGGTCCCACCAGTTGAAAAACACTGCCTAAGGTCTCCAGGAGGTTCTCCAGCAAAACCAGAGAAGAGCAGACTTAGTATTTCTGATATTTCTAAGGCAAAAAGTAAGCAGGAATAAGTACTTATTTTTTTTCAATAAAACCTTTCAGACTTTCACTATGCATCATTAGGAAGCAAAAGATGAATAATCCCAATTAAACAAAAAATTCTTTGTGGTACATCTTCAATGCTGTTCTGCTTAACCAAACCATGCTAAGCAAATCCAAGCTCAACAACTATTTCAAAAGTAGCTGTAGTTATTAGAGTTTGGATGGGCATTAATGCCAGTCATGATGGTCAGAAACTCAGTTTAACTGAAATTCCTAATGAATTATCTCTGTTTTGCTACTTCTCTATAGCTAACTCAGACAAGAACTTGTAAATAACATGTTAACAGCAAAGCAAGTGCATTTTCAATTGATTTTAATAAAACTAATGTTAAAATTACATAATACCCAGGTTAAGGAAGGAGTGTCTGTACATCTGAGTATAATGCTTAAATTATCCAAAAGAATAAAGGTTGGTTTGAAAGTCATGAAATAAAAATAGTACATAATCTGCAGTATCCCAAATTAAGGTTAATAAATTCAGTGATACAGTTGAAGTATTAGCATCCAATTATTTGGGTACATCACTCATGAAAAGTGTCTCTCAGTAATTGAGAATTTAGGATAGGCTGTCCCTTAGAAAATACAATCCATCAGGGAAGTATTCCAGTTATTTTCCTGACCTTGCTTCTCATCAGCATTCCAGCTCATCTCTCCAGGTATTGCTGATGTCTGGTGATGTCCCTCAACCACCTGATGGTGTCCAACACCATGATTTGCCGCATCAGCCGAGCGTAGCACTGACCAATTCCGCATTCTCGCAACACTCGCTCGAGGGCTCCGATGATCAGCGCGTGAGTTTGAACTTCGTAACCCCTTGCTCTCAAGGTATCAGCCAGAGGGGCGTATTTCTCCAGCTTTCAAGATCAGGCATCGCAGAAGGCCAGGGTTCTGTTTTCAAAGGGAACTGTGACGTCCACCATGACTATTAGATGAAATTACTTTAACTTTTAAATCAGGAGAATTTTTATGAACTACAGTGTTTTAAGGCAAATGATACCCCAGTTTGTGCTGACATTCTCCAACAGATTGACAAGCAGACTTGCTTTATCAGTACTAATATGACTACACCATTTTAACCTCATTTTTTTTCTAAACCTTTCAGAAAAGTGTTTTAAATTCAGCTGTTGTGTAAGAGTGCCCTCTTGTGGCGGTTCCTTTGTCATAATCTAGGTAATTTGGTTTGTGTAAGGTTCTATCAGAGACAAAGTTTTGCTCAGATTTAACTAAGGTTGCCAATTTTGGTTGGATGTATTCCTGGAACTTTCATCACATGACCTAATCCTTAAAGAACAATCTTTAAATCCTGGAGGGTTGGAAACTATAGGGTTAACACAATGGGCTTTTAATATATTTTAGTGTATTTTACAGTAAACACTTAAAAGTTGTTGCTGCTTTAAATTATTTAAATATTCAGTCAATCCCTTAGAGTATTCAGCTGAAATTCTGGCCCCTTTTGAAGTCCATAGCAGTTTTGTCATTGACATAAATGGGGCCAGGATTTCTCTCTTCAGCTCCATCCAGTGCAAACAGGGCAAAGAATGTGGCAGCACAACTGAAAATTGGTTGGAGGCTAAATTTAAAAGTTCATAAAAATAGTATGTTACTGAAAAATAGGACCTGCTGATGGAAAGATAAGGCCCACACGCCCAAATGTTTGAGGCAAGTCTAACTTGGGCTACATTTATTTCTGCAGTATTATTTAGTATGACTACTTAAGTACTGATTTTTTTCAGTCAAACGTCATACTTACACAAGTGCGTACAACTGTGGGCTCATAAATCTGAGAGTTAACCTTACACACACACACACACACACACACACACACCCTGCTAGATAGGTGCCTGTCTATAAATGGTTGAGAGTGTAAAGTAGGTACAAATTTCAATGTATGTAAATCTTTTTTCTTACTGAAAAGGATCACTTTTTTTTTTTTCTGTTCCCTCTTTAAAATTCAGTGAATTTAATGCTTTTGAAAAGTTCAGGTTTGGCAGTCCTCACTGAAATCTCCTAATTATCTGTAAAACAGATTAGTCATGCCCTCTGGCAATGAGGGCTTCCTTATACTGATCCCACAACATGCCATAATGTTGCGGGAGAAAGCTCCAAGGTTTTTTGTTTTTTGCTCTGGGATGATGCCATGCCCAAATGTTAATTTGAAACCAGGGCGGATTGAATTAAATCAGTGATTTAAATCCTGATTTAGCAAGAAACTTTGATTTAAATCTTTTTTTTTTTGTCATTTGTACTTCAATTATTGTCCTAAAGAAAAGTTGATTTTCATTGTTTAGTAACCATTAAAACATGTTGATTTGCAACTAAATATAACTGTTACACACATTTGTTACTTACTTTTGCTACCAGGAGGGTACACTGTCTATGCACATTTAATAAATTATATAGCTTAACATACATATATTCAGATTAATTTTTACATTTTTATCATAGAAAATGATGCATTGCATTCTCACTTAATAGATTTTTTTTTTTAACATTAATTGGGTCAAGCTCTATTTAGATTTGGTATTGGAGTTCAATTAAAAATCTGCAAAAACAGTACTTTAATGTTTTTATTAGTTAAATAAACTACATTAAATATACTGGATATGCAAGAAAAGTTTATCAAAATATGTTATGGTTTTAAAACCATAACCAGTTTATTAAACAAAGATAGTGAATTGGGCTGGTAGCTTCTCGTCAGCAAGTCCTTCCAGATTTTAGCACTTATAGTTCTCATTCTCACATCTAGTCTTTATTCTAGACTGGAGAAGGAAAAGAAGCTTTCCTCCTGTTTCAACTGCCAATTGGTTTCTTAACTTTGAATGAACAGCTGAATAAACTGAAATGAAGAAAGGATTCTCTCTGAATCTGCGGAACAGGCTACTGCTGTCAAAAGCTTGTTTAGCACTTCAACAAAGTCTGGTTTTAGGTACTTAGCCAGCAATTTTCACCAGTTCAGTGGTTTGACTTTCTTTAAAACTTTAGCAGCAAACATGTACTGCTAATATTTTTTTTATTGAATTTGAATGATTGTAATAGATTACAACTTATGTTCAGGACTACATTTCAAATTTAATTTTAAATAGGTTTTAGTTTAAAACAGAAATGTATTAAACATTTTTTTTATTTAGATTAATTAAATCATTGATTTTTATCCACCCTGTTTGAAACTGGATTTAAAATTAATCCATAGGATGGGTGGTGCCTAATAGTTACAGCAAAAGATTGTTGTGTATCTGTATTCAGATACACTGGGCGTGTGACCTAACACAAGAGAGGAAATTGAGACATTGTTTGAGGTCTGAGGGATAGAAATGACTTTGGAGCTAGCCTGAAGGAATGCTCCATAGACAATATAAATGGCTGTCTTCTGTCTCAGCACAAACTTGCCTCAGACTAATAGTGTTAACTATCTTTTTATTTTTATGATTTCCCTATTTTCTTTCAATAGTCTTGCTTCCCCTTCTCTTCCCCCCCCCCCACCCCCCATTCAGGAAAGATAGTGGGCAGTAGTGGAGTCAGCATGGCACCCTCCATTAAAGAGATCATTACCTGCTTTAGTATTACTGACAAGTCAGGAGGACAGGCACTGGATCAATGTACTAACTGATAAATCACAAGATGGGGTGGAGGTGTCTCCTATAGGCCACTAAATCAGATAAGGGAACAGGATGAGCAGCTCTTCAAACATCGACCTACAATGTGTCTCATGTGGCATTTAAATCTGGAGAATGTATTCCAGAGGTCTCATGCTGCTGATGGTAAAATGTCCTTGGAGTTGCTAAAACTTACAAAGAGCTTTCTAACATAAAAAGTATTGAAAGCACCTCAGGGTAACTCTATATTCAACCTCATTCTGACAGATAAAGATGAATGGAACACAGAGATTAAAATTTGCTTGTTAAGTGCAATTGATCACAACTTAATTTCATTTGCTTTATACAGATATTTTCTGCTTTATAAAGATCAACTTGCCCAAACTAAGAACAATTAGGAGCAAAACTGACTGGAAAGAAAATATTGTGGAAAGAAATATTTAAACATAAAAATGTGAATAACAGAGAATCTTTTATGAATGCTTTGTTAGATACCCAAGAGAACAAAATTCTGCAGGCATGAAAGATGGCTTCTTAAGGTTAAAAAAAATCCTGGGACTTACAGGTACCTACATGTGAGAGAGTTCTAATAAAAGGCCACAATAACAATTTAAAAACAAATGGAAAAATGAAGACGCTTATAGCATTGAGTAAAAATCAGCAGTTAGGAAATGCAGACAACTGATTGTCCCTGCCAGCAGGTATATGGGATCTTGGGGAGCAATTACCACACAGGTGGGGTGCCAATTAATTTCTTTATTAAGAAAATGCAAAAACAGGGAAAATTCAATAGTGAGGGGTATGGGGTTTGTTAAAGTAGACAATTGGGTAGGGGTTTCTTTTAGTAAATGGGATAGGGGGTTTCAATAGTGGGGTACAATACAGTTGGTAACCAATTAACACTGAAGTATAAATGTAACAGGTAGCTAACAATTTCTATGTAAAGAGTGTGTCACAGAAGCATATAACCAACTAACAGTATGGGTAAAATGTGTTAAATAACCAACAACTTTAGGTAAAAAATGTGTCACAGTGGTGTAAATGTAAAATGTGAGGTGTATTAGAGAGAAAAGGGGTGACCAATGGGGTTTTATGCTAGAAAGAGAGAGAGCAGACAGGCTGCAAGTTTAAACAGCAGAGAGAAAGAAAGTGGTAGAGAAGTGAGGTTGGGGGATGGGGGAAGAGGAGCACGTGGTGGAGCAGAGGCCAAAGGCAGAGGGAGATTTAAACTCAGGGAGACACAGAGAGCAGACAGGCTGCAAGTTTAAACAGCAGAGAGACAATTATACAAAACACAGCAAAATCTTATCTATGATTTAACTTAACCAAAACTACACAAATTAGCAAGTAACAAAACACAATGCAACAGTTCTTTAAGCCTAACTTACAGGGTACAATGCAAGCAATTTTCTAAACCTAACTTAACTACAGCTATGCAAAATGAAATTACAACTTATCTAGACTAAAGGACAAAATTTAACCTAATGGGTGCACCTTATACTAGGGGTAGTTCCAGAGGGCAGAGTGGTGTGTGCCCAGGATACAGCTCCAAGGGGGGAGGGGGATTTAACTAGTGGTGGCTGCAAGCTGGCAGCCCAGGATACAGTCCAGGAAGGCACAGGCTTATTTCTAGCAGCAAAGGCGCTGCAAAGCAAGAAACAGATTACAGATACAGACCAAGGAGTTTAAGAGAGGTTTTAAGACACAGACCAAGGTTTAGCTTTAGTCTGTGTGCTGGGGAAACAGAGCCAGCAGCTAAAGTAATAAAAGTATAGAAAGTTTCACAGAGGGATTCTTACCAGTCCCCAAGGCAGCAGCAAAGGCAGAAGCAGCAACAACATCAGAAGAAGCAAGGAGGGCTCGGTACGGTCTTGATAATCGGGAGGTCTCTCAGGCAGCAATTCGTTCTTTGTGGGGGTGGGTGTTAAAAACGGGGGTACGCTCAAAAATAAAACGAGAGCGGAGAAAGGACCCCCCAGAACTCCTGGCTGATCAGACCAGGTAGCAATGCAGGAACCTTTCTGATGTTTGTTTCAAAAATGCCTGTTCTTAAAGGCAATCTCAGGCAGTTTCCCCACCAGTAATCCTGATAGGCTCCTTCTGTCACAGGGGAGGAGATACAGGGGAAAACTGCAGGTGAGCATAGAGACATGCCTGGGCAGAGTCCTGGACCATAGGCGTGAGTTCCCACCTCAGGACTCAAAAGCACATGAGGCCTATGACTCATGCCCAGGATCTCAAAAACACATTAGGTCTTGCAGCTCTGGACATTGCCTACCCTACACCAAGCCCAGGTTTAACAAGGTGATAACAGGACCAACCCTTTGAACAGGGCAGTGGTCCCACTTAGCACGCAGCACAAGTGGCCATCCCTTTGAGAAGGGCAATGGCTCTTGGTAAACAACTTAAGGGGCCCTGCCTTTGAGAAGGGCAGTGGCCCTGGTAAACAACTTAACAGCCAGGGAGGGGCGGCCACAGGAGAACAAAAACAAAATGGAGTAAGGGGACAGCTGTAAGAAACAAAATGGAATAGGGGGAAAGCTGTAACAGACACTGATAAGGGAAGCTAAAGGTATCAATAAAAACTCTATGGCTGGTAGTGTTAAGGACAATAAGAAATTCTTTATATCATGAAAAAACAAAATCCTACTAATGATTGAGGTAAATGGTAAAATTATCAATTGTGATGCAGAAAAGGCAGAAGTATTCAACAAATATTTCTGACCCATACTTAGAAAGAAGCAAGATGATGTATTCCTATCTTAAAGTGATAATGAAATACCTTCTATCCCATCAGTAACTAGAGAAGATGTTAAACAGCAATTAATTGCTGTAAATTAAATGTTTTTAAATTTGAAGGACCGGGTAACTTGCATCCAAGAATATTTAAAAGAATTGGTTGAGTTTTTTGGATCATTAATTATTTTTTTAGCAAATCATGGAATATGGGGAAAGTTCAAGAAGGCTAGAAAAAGCTAATGTTGTACCAGGATTTAAAAAAGGGAAACAGGATGACTTGAGAAACTATAAGCCAGTTAACATCGCTCCAGAGCAAAATTATGGAAAGGTTGGAGTGGGACACAATCATTAATGAATCAGAAGATGACAGCAGAACTAATACCAGTGAACATGGTTTAATGGCAAATAGGTCTTGACATACAAATTAAATAGTGGGGTGGTTGTTGTGGTGTGTTTTGTTTTGTTTTTAGTTCACAGGGTTGATAAAGGTAACTGTGATACAATGTAGTGAGACTTTTATAAGGCATCTGACTTGTTCCACATGATATTTTGATTTAAAAATTAGCATTTTACAAAAACAGTGTAGCCCATATTAAATGAGTTTAAAAACCGCTTAACCGGTAAAGCGAAAAATATAATTGTGAATGGAGAATTATCTTCGTTTCTAGGATATGTTCTTATTCCAATGCTAGTCAATATACTTGACAATGAAGAAAATATAGGATTATTGGTAATAAAATTTGCAGATGACTCAAATTGGTGGAGTGATAAATAATGAGCGGGACAGGTCAGTCACACAGACCAATATGCATTGCTTGGTGAGGTAGGCTCATTTGAACAACATGCATTTTAACACAGCCAAATGCATGGTGATACATCTAGGAATAAAGAATGTAGGTCAAATTTATAAGTGATTGTATTCAGGAAAGCAGTGACTCCAAAAAGGATTTAAGGTCATAGTAAATAATTGAACATGAACTCTCAGCGTAATGCTGTAGATAAGGGTGGCAAATGCTGCTTTTGGATATCTAAGCAAAGGAACATTGTGGGAATACAGGTGGAATTACCTATGTATATGTGAGACCATTAATGGAATACTGCATCCAGTTCTGGTCTGTACACTTAAAAAGATTTTTGACAAATTGGAAAACATTCAGACAAGCTACAAGAATAAGGAAAATATGCCTTATAGTATAGGATATGTCTATACTTTGAGTTGGGAGTCCTGAGTACATGCCTAGGGTTTTGCACAGATGTGCTAGCCCCTTGCGTTTGTAGTTACATTTGATTTTTTTTATTTTTATTTCTATTATTTTTTTTAGAGCGAATGTCTCCTCGGTGGGAATCACACTCGCAGCTTCAAGTGCAGACATACACCTCTACCCCGATTTAACACTGTCCTTAGGAGCAAAAAAAATCTTACTGCGTTATAGGTGAAACTGTGTTATATCGAACTTGCTTTGATCCACTGGAGAGCTGCTTTACCGCGTTATATCCAAATTCGTGTTCTATCGGGGTAGAGGTGTATTCATAGTGAGAGACTAAAGAAGCACAATCTGTTTAGTTTATCCAAGACAAGATTAGAAGTGACTTGACCTTAATTTACAGGTTACCTGGGGGAGAGATTTCTGATAGTAGATGGCTCCTTAATCTAGCAGTAAAAGGCATATAGTAGAGCCTTAGTTACAAACCCCTCGGGAATGAAGATTCTTCATAACATTGAAATGTTCATAACTCTGAACAAAATGTTATGGTTCTTTCAAAAGTTTACAATTGAACATTGACTTAATACGGATTTGAAACTTTACTATGCAAAAGAAAAATGCTGCTTTCCCTTTTGTTAGTAGTTTACATTTGACACAGTACTGTACTATATTTGCTTTATTTGTTTATTTGGTCTCTGCTGCTGCCTGACGGCATACTTCCAGTTCCAAATGAGGTGTGTGGTTGACTACTCAGTTTGTAACTCTGGTGCTCGTAACTCTGAGGTTCTACTGTAGTTAAATCCAATGGTTACCTTTTAAGAATATATTTTCCTTCCACTTTATCTGTTGAATTCTTCATAATTAAGGGGCAAAAGGAATCATTTGATATAGAAAAGTGATCTTCAACTAAAGCAAATGTTAAAGGATCCTTTGTTCTAGATTTTTTTTTAGCTTGATTTTTTTTTTTTTTTTTGGTCCGGGACTATCAATTTTTTAAACTGCCTCACATAGAGACAAGCTGTAGAAATCATGCTCTAAAGTTGTAGAATCACTGCATTGTCTCTAAAATGATGTTTCTGTAACATAGGCTGTTTGAGTCAGACAACATGCTTGCTGCACGGAAGTCCCACTGGAATGAAAGACACACCTGTCTGAGCAAAGAACAAGAGATCAGTGTTCCCAGGCTGCAGAGCTGCTCAATGTCCTATCCTGATCCTGTCCCTCTGTACAGCCCACTGACACCTTGCAGATCACTGAGACCACTTGGATGCTGCAGTCCTTGAAACAGAGTAACCCAGTTTGTAGACACAACATGTCTTCCAGGCTCCCAGGTATTCTAATTAAGTATTTTCTGCTTTTAACTTGTAGTGGGTTTTGCTGGAAGGAGGAAAAGCTTGAATTGGCTCATTTTTCATACTGCTTCTTCCTTTTTTTCTTGGATTTGTTTGTTGGATATTTCATTGGGGTTTTTTTTTCTTGTTCATTGTTTGGCAGATAATGGCACCAAATTTTGAAAGGTCTGAATGCTTCAGGGAACTAAACTCAGGTCTGCCATGTCCTAAGCCAATGCCTTCCTCTTCAGCTGTAATTCATGATGCTGATGAAAAGGAGAATGAGGTGTGCACTTTTTGTGGTTACTTAACAATGTTGTTCACTTTCGTATCCGCACAAGTAAAAACATCCCACAGGTCTGTGAAGCGAGCCCTTTATCATCTGGCTCTTTTAAATGTATAGAAAAGTTAGCGTTTGGCTTTCACTTTTGGTTCAGGTGCGGGATAGTTAGCCCATCCAACCCTAGGCCTAGGTCCCTCAGGAAGACATGAATCCTGGGGTGTGCTTCACCTGCTCCGATAAGGTTGGAGATGGCACAAGCAGTTAGATTGCCTAGCCGTGAGACATGGCAGTACGATTGAGGCAACCAGCAGAATGATAAAAACCAAACTCTCCCACCAACGTACAGAAAGATTGGACTTTTATTGATATTTCAGGAACAAAGGAATTTGTCGAAAAATATGATTCATGGCATATTACATTTGGAAATATGTAGCTAGAATTTCAGAGTATTAATTTAGTACTAATCACTTGCTGAATTTTTTTTGCAGAGTTTTTGCTTTGTTAGTACTGTATATATTTATTGAAAACCTGGCATGGCTAGATACACTGAACCTGATGTAACGTGCCTTTTATTTAAAAATAAATAAATAAATAAAAAAATCAACTTTGCACTGTCCTTGTGAGTCTTTATAGTGCAATGTTAGTAATTGCCACTCCAAAAACTCTCACTTTCAGAGACACTCCTTGTGGGTGCACCTGTACAATGGGGGGATGCATTATCACTATAGTAAATAGTCAAATCTACATACACCCTTCAGGTACACCTGCATGGTATATGGTAGGTCTCCTATACCCTTCATATCACAACTCCACAAACCTTTTTTTATAGCCCATACAATGCTTCATTGTATGTATTTGGGGTTTTATAATTTAGTGCTTCCGCTATTTAGTGAAACTGAGATCATGGGGTATGTCTTCACTGCAGATTCTTGCATTAACTCATTTTGAGTTAACCTTGCTCAAGTGAGAACAGTCATGCTGCGAAATAACATTAGAGCTGCAAAGTGTGGTTGTGTTAGCAACTGAGGATTTGAGGTAACTTGACCTTTAGCCTAGCTCCACTGTCAGGCCAGCCAGCTCAAACTAGAAGCATCACTACACTCAGGTTAATGGTTTGTGTATGTGGATGGGACTTGAGTTATGGGCAAAGCATGAATTAACTTCTGCAATGAAGACAAGCCTTCTCTCTCTCCTAAGCTCCACGTATCCTAATCTGATATAAGGCATGATTAAAAAATTTGATAGTGTTTTAGAATATGGAACTTCATATTTTTATGCAGCATTTTAAAACTATTTTTAAAATTGGTGGCCATTTTGCTGTGCCCCGCCTCCCCAGGTTTTAATCTGTGGTTTTGTCTATACTCATATGGGTAAGGACTCGTATGGGCATAGGCAATAAGGGTAAAGTCTGCAGTAGAGAAACAGTGTGTTTTACCTTTTTTTCTCTTCTAAAGTGAGTTCCACTTTGGGTTTTTTTAGTCAATTTGGTCAGACATCCATGCATTACTGTTAGTTTATAACATTGCAGACAAAGGATTTAAATCCCTGCAAATCCTTGTTTAATTTAGTTTTCATGACATTGTATTATATTTGTAAGGGTTTTTTAAAACAGTGCATTTTGGGACTAACGTACTACACTTGATGGTGCCCCTTTTTAAAAGGCCACTATCAACTCAAATTTACTAGTTTTAGAATCCTTGTCTTAGCAGTCTGTCTTTTAAAAAAAAAATTTTTGCTTCAAAGTGTGCCTTTTCAGCAGGCAAACATGCCAAAACAATGTTCTGAAGGTTGTTGTGAACTCCAATGTGAGTGTGCATGTAGGTTATGGCCCCTGTGAGGGCTCCAGGCCTGGTCTGTTGTCACCTGGATGGCTTCCCCTACAGGACAAGAGGAACCACTCCCAGCTAAACCAAGGAAGAGAAGGAGAACTTCATGGTGGAAGAAACCCCTAAATCCTGGTTTTTCTTCACCTCCCCAAATCCTCAGTGTGAGGAAATATGGGCAGACTGGTGAAGAGAGAAAACAGTATACCTTTTAAAGGAAAGCGACAACTGCTGATGGTGGGGAGGTGTGTGTGTGTGTGGTACAAATAATTAAAAAAGCTGAAGAAAAACAGTAGTGCAAGAACTAAACTCCATGAAACACTGCATATCAGAGGTGTTGGGGAAGATGCCTACCTTGGCTTTTTCGGACCTGTTGGACAGAAATTAGCATAGCCATCTTAATGTGTCTATCATTTCCTGCGAAAACACATAAGCAGTTCAACAATATCTCCTGATCGACACGATCAAAGGTGGCTGAAGGATCAAGTAGTATCATTATGTCACCTCTGAGGAGGCCATCCATTAGTAAAAGTGCTTTCGCCCAGAGGCACCATCCCCTGAGTTCCTATTAGCCGCGGTTCCCAGCCAATGGGAATGCGGAGCCAGTGCTCGGTGTGGGGGTAGTGCACGGAGCTCCATAGCACCCCCCCCCCACCTAAGAGCCGGACCTGCTGGTCGCTTCCGGGGCACAGCACAGTGGCAGGACAGGTAGGGAGGGGCTAGCCTGCCTTAGCCCTGCTGCACCCCGACTGGACTCTTTAATGTCCTGGTTGGTGGTGCTGACCCGAATTGCCAGGGTCCCTTTTCGACCAAGCATTCTGTTCGAAAATTGGACACCTGGCAACCCTACTTCTCAAACATGTGCATGTACAGCCCAAGACATCTGTGCTCCAGCCATAAGATTTCATGTTTCACATATCAGACAGACATTAACTTTGAAAGTAATGAATTTTACTTTATGGTATAATCTTTTGGCAATGTACTAATGAGGGTGTAAATCAGGGCTGGGCAAACTACGGCCTGCGGGCCAGATCCGGCCCCTCAGGGCTTTGGATCCAGCCTGCGGGATTGCCCCCCCCCTTGGCGCCGTGGGCCCTGCGCCACTCTCAAAAGCGGCCCTCGGGCGGGGGGGCAGAAGGCTCCACGTGCATTGCCCTTGCCTCCAGGCACTGCCCCCTGCAGCTCCCATTGGCCGGGAATGGGGAACCGTGGCCAATGGGAGCTTTGGGGGAAGTTCCTGGAGGCACAGCAAGGGCAGCACATGCAGAGCTCTCTGCCTCCCCCCTTCCCCCAGGGGCCGCAGCCAGGGCAGGCATGCATGCAGGGAGCCTGCCCTGGCCCCAGGATGTGCTGCTGCCACCCCGGAGCTGCTTTAGGTAAGCGGGGCCGGAGTCTGAACCCCTCCTGCATCCTGGCCCCCAACTCCCTGCCCTAAGACCCCTACCTGCACCTCACACCCCTCCTGCACCCCAACCCCCTACCCTGAGCCCCCTCCTGCACCCCAACCCTCTTCCCTGAGCCCCCTCATACACTCCACACTCCTCCTCTGCCCCAATCCCTTGCCCCAACTCCCTGCCCCGGCCCTGCATGCAATTTCCCCACCCAGATGTGGCTCTCGGCCCAAAAAGTTTGCCCACCCCTGGTGTAAATAGTGCAATCATTTGGTGTGACTTCAGATGCCAACGTAATTACAAGAATTAAAACTGTATCAAGCTATACCAGGTTTGAACACTGAGTGGCACTAGGATGTACCTTTTGAAATTTACACTGTTCATCTTTTGCATTTTTTTTTTTTTTTTTTTTTTTTACATTGAACCAAGAGATTAATTTTTAGGCTGTCAGACTCAAAACTCTTCTTTCTTAGCTTGTTCATTAACTATTAAATTATCCGACTTCTTGTATTCATTATTAACGGTTATCAAACTGGCATGATCTCCAAAGGTAACTTATGGAATATAACTAAGGCCTTGTCTTCAAACAAGCTGGAACTGAAATAACTAAATAGCTTGTAATTCACCCCTTTAGTTATTTCAGTGCAAGTCTCCGGGTGGATGCTTACTCCAGATTGAGTGTCCCATTTAAATGTAATTTGTTGGGGGGGGACACACAATTTAAATGGAACTGAAATAAGACACTTTTTAAATCTGAAATAACTAAAGGTGTGAATTTTGTTTTGGTTCCATCTTGTGTGCAGACAGCCCTTAAACTTTATAGAGCAAATGAAATTTCTCTCTCTATATATATAGTGACAAAGTTCCTCCTCTATCTTGGTGGGTCCTGCGCTTATTGGCAGATTTTCTTGCCTCAGAGATTCACCATGTGGTTTGGGGAACAGCCCAGAGACCTTCCCCTCTGGAAGAACCCACAGTCCAGGTCAAGTGGGAGGTTTGGGGGGAACCCGGGCCCGCCCTCTACTCCGGGTTCCAGCCCAGGGCCCTGTGGACTGCAGCTGTCTATAGTGCCTCCTGTAACAGCTGCATGACAGCTACAACTCCCTGGGCTACTTCCCCATGAACTCCTCCAAACACCTTTCTTCTTCTCACCACAGGACCTTCCTCCTGGTGTCTGATAACGCTTGTGCTCCTCAGTCCTCCAGCAGCACACCCTCTCACTCTCAGCTCCTTGCGCCTCTTGCTTCCAGCTCCTCACACTCGCACCACAAACTGAAGTGAGCTCCTTTTAAAACCCAGGTGCCCTGATTAGCCTGCCTTAATTGATTCTAGCAGCTTCTTAATTGGCTCCAGGTGTTCTAATTAGCCTGCCCGCCTGCCTTAACTGGTTCTAGCAGGTTCCTGATTACTCTAGTGCAGCCCCTGCTCTGGTCACTCAGGGAACAGAAAACTACTCATCCAGTGACCAGTATATTTGCCCTCTTCCAGACTCCTGTACCCCACTGGTCTGGGTCTCTCACATATCCCTCCCCCCCGCTCAACGCCAAGGGGTTGGGCAGCTTGGGATGCTAGACAGTGCACACGTGACAAGCCATCGGCGTTGCCATGATGGCTCCCTGCTCTGTGTTGCACACGGAACTGGAAAGGTTGGAGGGATAAGAACCATCTGGTCACCCTTGTGTTCTTCTCCTTGTTCCGCTGCATCCATTGAAGAGGGGCATGGTCGGTCACGAGGACAAATCTGCGCCCGAGCAGGTAGTAGCGCAATGTTTCCATGGCCCATTTTACAGCGAGGCATTCTCTCTCCACCACTGCATATTTTTGTTCCCTTGGAAGGAGTTTCCGACTGAGGTATAGAATTGGGTGTTCCTCCTCCCCGACCATCTGTGATAGAACGGCCCCCAACCCTACTTCTGATGCATCCGTCTGCAGGATAAACTCCTTGGTGAAATCAGGGGCTATCAGTACGGGGTTACTGCAGAGGGCAGTCCGTAGGTCTGTGAATGCTTCCTCTGCTGTGTCAGACCATCTCACCAGATCAGGTCCACGGGCTTTCACTAGGTCTGTCAGGGGCCTTGCCCTTGTGGCAAAGTGGGGGATAAATCGTCGGTAATACCCCACCACGCTTAGGAACGCCCGGACTTGTTTCTTGCGACTTGGTCGGGGCCAATTTTGGATGGCCTCTAACTTGTTCACTTGGGGTTTTACCAGACCTTTTCCCACAATGTAGCCAAGATATTTGGCCTCCGTAAACCCTACAGCGCACTTGGCAGGGTTTGCTGTAAGACCAGCTCGCCTGAAGGTATCGAGGACTGCCTCCACCTTCTCCAGGTGGGTTTCCCAGTCTGGGATATGAATGACCACATCATCCAAGTAGGCAGCAGCATAACTGTTATGCGGGCGTAATAGCTTGTCCATGAGGTGCTGGAAGGTAGCTGGGGCCCCATGTAGTCCAAAAGGGAGGACAGTATATTGAAAAAGACCCTCTGGTGTAGAGAACGCAGTCTTTTCCTTTGCGTCTTCTGCAAGGGGAATCTGCCAGTACCACTTTGTCAAGTCTAGGGTAGTCAAGTACCGGGCATTACCCAGACAGTCCACTAGCTCATCTATGCGAGGTATGGGGTATGCGTCGAACTGAATACTTCGTTTAGTCGCCGGAAGTCATTGCAAAAATCTTGTGGTGCCATCAGGTTTGGGCACCAACACGATTGGGCTGGACCACTGACTGTGGGATTCTTCGATGATCCCCAACTCCAGCATTTTTTTTACTTCTGCTTTTATTTCCTCCCTTTTTGCCACTGGCACCCAATAGGGCCTCATTGTTACTCTGGCCCCAGAGTTCGTGACGATGTGGTGATATGTCTCAGTTGTTCGACCCGGTTTTGTCGAGAACACATCTTGGTTCCAGAAGATCATCTCAGACACCTCATTCTTCTGGTCTGGTGTTAAATCAGGAGACACTCTCACCTGTTTGGAAGGCTTGTTTTCCTGGGTTAGGTCTTTTTGGACCGTTGTGCATGCCTCTTGTGCATGCCAGGGTTTCAGAAGGTTAACGTGATAAATCTGTTCTTGTTTTCTGCGTCCTGGCTGCCGCACCTTGTAGGTTACTTCCCCCACAGGTTCAACCACTTCATAGGGCCCCTGCCATTGGGCCAGAAGCTTGCTTTCTGCCGTGGGTACCAACACCATAACCCAATCCCCTGGTTGGAACGGTCACACTTTTGCCTGGCGATTGTAATGGGTTCACTGGGCCTCCTGTGCCTTCTCCAAATGTTCCCGTACAATAGGGGTAACCCGGGCTATCCGGTCTCGCATCTGCATTACATGCTCTATTATATTTCTCCCCTCATTGGGTTCCTCTTCCCAGATCTCTTTGGCGATATCTAGTATGCCACAGGGGTGACGCCCATATAATAACTCGAAGGGGGAAAACCCAGTTGAGGCCTGAGGTACCTCCCGGATAGTGAACATAAGGTAGGGTAGTAGGGTGTCCCAATCCTTCCCGTCCCGACTTACCACCTTCCTTATCATAGCCTTGAGGGTTCGTTTAAACCTTTGTACCAGCCCATCAGTCTGCGGATGGTAGACCGAAGTTCTCAGGGTATGTATATGGAGCAGCGTACAGAGGTCCTTTATTAGCTTCGACATAAATGGGGTTCCTTGGTCGGTTAATATCTCCTTCGGTAGCCCCGTTCGGGCAAAGATCCCCACCAGCTCTTTGGATATAGTTTTAGAGGCCGTGTTCCGCAGGGGGATGGCTTCTGGGTAGCGAGTAGCATAGTCCAAAACAACAAGTATATAGTGGTGGCCCCGAGCCGTCTTTTCCAGGGGTCCCACTAGGTCCATGGCTATTCGCTCGAAGGGGACCTCTATGATGGGAAGGGGTACTAAAGGTGCCCTCAAGTGGGGACGGGGACTGTGCAGCTGACACTGCGGGCAGGAGGCACAGTACCTCCGCACTTCTTCATGTACTCCGGGCCAGAAAAACCATCGTAGGACTCGTGCCAGGGTCTTCTCTACCCCCAAATGCCCCCCCAAAAGAGGGCTTTGAGCAAGACTTAATACAGCGTTCTGGTGTTTTTGAGGTACTAGGATCTGCTGTACCTTCTGCCCCTGTACTGGTGCAACCCGGTATAAGAGATCCTTCTTCATTATGAAGTAGGGTCCTGGTGCCTGGGTTTTTCCTTCCACGGGGACCCCCATCTATTTCAGTCACCTCCTTCCTAATGTCATACCTTGGGTCTTCTGCCTGGTCCCGTCCAAAATTTCCCCTCCTGGGGCTAATCTGCCCAAGATCTAGGGGCCCAGTCTCTGTTGCCTCTACTGGTTCCGAATCATTAGGGTGGGGGTCAGACTCAGGTGCTTCTCCCTCCTGCGTGGCCTCCTTTTCAGCTGCGCGGGTCCGCCTACCTACAAGAGCGACCCTCTGGCTTTGGGTCAGTATTCGGGTTCCCAAGGCCTTAGCTGCCCTTCTTTCCCTTTTTGTCTTTCTACCCTGTCTGGGAGTGGAGAACAAATCTGGGGATATTTCAGAGAAGATTGACAGTCTGCTGTGGATGCCTCACCAATTTTTGGGTCCCCATCTTTCTCTAATCCCCCTACTGGGAGTAAGTTTCCAAACCCTGGGAAGTCCCTCCCTATGAGCACCGGGTATGGGAGTTTAGGGACTACACCTGCTGCTACCTTAGTAATGTTCCCTTGGATCTCGATTTTTACTGGGATGGTGGGGTAGTAACTAACTGTCCCATGGACGCACGTTATCCCCGTACGTTTAGCCTGCAGCAGCTGACTACGCTTCACGAACTTCCCTGAGATAAGCGTGATAGCACTCCCCGAATCAACCAGTGCTGTGGTCCCTACCCCATTTAGTTTCACTGGTCTGGTATACATATGTGGGGTTAGTGAGACCCCCACAAGGTGGATTAGGGAGCATGGATCTGCCCAGTTCCCCAGGTTACACTGCATAGGCTCCTCAGCATTGGGACACTGTGCAGCTATGTGTCCCCACTCCCCACAAGCATAACATCTGTATGGAGCCCTAGGCGTTCCCCGGTCTCTTGGTTTGGGCAGTCTAACATCACGATCCTCTTCTCCCTCAGTGCTCCGACTCTTTGTGGCCTCTAATGGGCCTTCAGCCTCTCTCTTTTTCCACCTGGGCCCTCCTGGTGGCCCAGTCACCCGAACTTTAGGGCTTGGTGCTGCTAGTTTAACCCGGGGTGCCTCTTCCTTAACTGGTTGGGTCAGCTCCCTCGCTGTCCTTCGCCTTTCTATCAGGGTGACAACCTCGTCATAGATGGAGGGTTCGTTCTGGCTTACCCAAGCACGAAGGTCTGGTGGTAGTCCCCCCATGTATCGGTCAATGACCAGGACTCCGGGACTCTGTTTGCAACCACTTTCGTGCGAGATGGATGAGGTCATACAATTGGGACCGCGGGGTTTTGTCTTCCTGGTACCTCCAACCGTGATACTGCTGGGCCCGCACTGCTGTCGTTACCCCAGATCTGGCCAGGATCTCTGCTTTCAGCTGGGGGTAGTCTGCCGCAGCCTCTTCAGGCAGATCATGGTAGGCCTTCTGGGCCTCCCCACACAGGAATGGGGCAAGGATGCCAGACCACTGATCTTGAGGCCAGGCCTCCCGTAGGGCTGTCCTTTCAAAGGCCAGAAGGTATGCCTCTACATCATCCTCCCATGTCATTTTCTGCAGCCAATGGCTGGCCCGTATGAGCCGCGTCCCATCATGGCCACGATTCAGCTCTGTAAGGGACTTTACCTGGTTTACCAGTTCCCGCAACATAGCTTGGTCTTGAGCAGCCTGGTCCATCAGCAGGCGATTAGTCTCTTGCTGCAGCCGCACTGCCTCCTGTTGGGCGGCTGCCTGGACACAGGTAGCCTCCTGCTGGGCCGCCGTAGCTTGTATTAGTGCCCGCACTATGTCATCCATTGTGGTGGGGAAAAAAATAAACCCTCTCCCTTTTTTTTTGTTTTTTTGTTTTTGTTTTTAAATCACCCTCCTTCTTCCGCCGCGCTGTGCACCCCAAGATCCCACTCTTGACACCAGTGTGACAAAGTTCCTCCTCTATCTTGGTGGGTCCTGTGCTTATTGGCGGATTTTCTTGCCTCAGAGATTCACCATGTGGGTTGGGGAACAGCCCAGAGACCTTCCCCTCTGGAAGAACCCACAGTCCAGGTCAATTGGGAGGTTTGAGGGGAACCTGGGCCCGCCCGCCCTCTACTCCGGGTTCCAGCCCTGTGGACTGCAGCTGTCTATAGTGCCTCCTGTAACAGCTGCATGACAGCTACAACTCCCTAGCCTACTTCCCCATGACCTCCTCCAAACACCTTCCTTATTCTCACCACAGGACCTTCCTCCTGGTGTCTGATAACACTTGTGCTCCTCAGTCCTCCAGCAGCACACCCTCTCAGCTCCTTGCGCCTCTTGCTTCCAGCTCCTCACACTCGCACCACAAACTGAAGTGAGCTCCTTTTTAAAACCCAGGTGCCCTGATTAGCCTGCCTTAATTGATTCTAGAAGCTTCTTCTTAATTGGCTCCAGGTGTTCTAATTAGCCTGCCTGCCTTAACTGGTTCTAGCAGGTTCCTGATTACTCTAGTGCAGCCCCTGCTCTGGTCACTCAGGGAACAGAAAACTACTCATCCAGTGACCAGTATATTTGCCCTCTACCAGACTCCTGTACCCCACTGGTCTGGGTCTGTCACAATATATATATATAGAGAGAGAGAGAGAGAGAGAGAGAATAGCAGCAGTAAGTGTGCAATTTGTTACATTAATCCTATTGAATACTTCCTATACAAAGATAAAGCTGTTTAAAAATGTTTATATTTGTGTGTGGTTTGAGATAAAAGAAAGAAGTATATAAAAAAAGCAAGCCATTGCACAGAATTATTTTCTACTATGTAGAAATAGTTTGTAGGGCTGACTAATACTAACTACTCAACTATGAAAACAAACTCTCATCCGGTCTACTATGATGGCAAACAAAGTTAAAATTTAATAACTTTTTCTATAGTAGAGAAGTCAGTGCATCATATGATTAATACTTTTTAAAGAACTATCATCATTACTCAAATATCTAATCGCCATTATCTTAAAAATTATAAATATGATCTGTCTCATTTAACCAGAAAACTTATTCCTGTTTTGCCTAGTGTGAATTTGTTGATCTCATTCTTTGTCATTGCTTGGTTGACCCATTACCACAATTCTTTTCCCAAAACAATTTATAAACCATGTTTACCCAATTAGAAAGAGTGAACTGCTTTGAAAATCTCAGAGGATCCTCCAGTAAAATTAACCATCAACTGTACTACCACCTGTTCCAAACGCTATAGCTAGGTAGAGGTTGTTTAACAAAGATGTAGATAGTTTCCTGATCTTCTGAATGCTACTAAGTCTAGAGAATTATTTAGAAGTAAAAGTGTACTTCAGTTGCTAGAAAGTAGGTTGTTGTCTTATGCCCCAAAACAACCATAATTCACATTCATAGCAGTGGGTTCTGAGATACTACAGAGCTGAACACCGCATAAATGCTTGCTTAGCAAGTGTTTCTATGAATACTGTCAACCTTAAGAGTTCAAAGATTTCTGAACTGAAAAAAATCATGACTGGTTTAGAAGTCCTGATATTTTAAAAATGTATGCTTTTGGTCTCTTCTCCTAAAAAATAAATCTATATATTTATCAGTACTCCCAATTTGTGAGGGTTTTTTTCTTTTTTTTTTCTTTTCAGGTTGAAAATGCAACCTTAAATGCATACAGAAAACTGTAGTCCTCCATTGCTTGCTACTCAGGGGGAGATTAAATTTACCATCTCCTAATACCTCAGAGGAGAAGCTGTCATTCTATCCTGTTCAGACCAGGAGACCGGTCTGGAGCAGAGAGGTAGATCTGTGAATCATCCACACAGAGACAGCAGTTAAATTTGTGTTTTGTAGATGAGATTATCCAGAGGTAAGGTGTAGAAGGAGAAGAGATGGGGCAGTCTCATCTCCACTTGCAAAAAAGGCTGCTATAGTGTCATGATTACAAATAATGAGAGGTAATGGCCAACTTTTTATAAAGGCAGGAATTGTAAGGCTGGCTCCTGCCATGAAATATTGTAACCTGGCCTTTTAGGGCTAAGAGAAGTTTCTCAATAGCACTCTTGTTCATGTATTCCAGGGTAGCCAAATTATGGCAACAGAATTCTACACAAATTCTACAGTTAAAGAAATTCAGAATTCTATACCTAAAGAGAATTCTACACCTACAGAAGTGTGCTCTGTAGGGACTACTGATCACAGCATACAATGCAGGATTTTTAAATCCATGGGAAGGTGGTTGTGATCTAGAAGCCGGTTTCTGCAGAGTGCAATGCCTTATGTTAAATGAAGAAAGCTGAAATGTGCTATATTCTGTACAATTTGCATGTGGTCCTAGAGCTCTGGTCAAGCAACTGGTACAACGTAGAGTGTCAAGACATATTAATGATGAAAACTATAATAAAATATATATACTACTAAGCAGAAAAAGAGAGACTACATCTGAAGAAAGTGAAGGTACACTTTAAGCTGTTAGGTCCTATTATTTAAATTATTCTTTAGGTGTGGAAGGCTGTACACACCACTCTGAAATCTGCTTTAGATACTTCCTTATAACTGGGAGGTACTATTTTAAATATTCTCTCCCCGTCCCCCCCACAAAGAATGACCAGTGCTGCCTCTATTTTTACTACTTTATTTTCCAATCCCTTCCCACCCACCACAATTTTAAAAATAGCCCCTTGCTTTTTGTGTGTTTGCATTCTGGGATGCTAATATTTTTATTTACATTTTTATTCTGTTGTACATCACCCCAGATGCTTTGGCAGGAAGCCTGTATAAAATATATATGTAAAAAACATCTAGTGAATACATATCAATATTTTGATCTGTTCTTGTTCAATTTACACATTACTGACATACATCATCTAGTAACTGCCAAAATTTTACTGGAAGATAAGGCAGCATGGGTGGTTTTCCTGGACTCAGTCACTGCTCATATTGGATTTTTTTACAATAATACTTCTAAGAGTTGGTGGAGCTACTATCAAAGTGAAATATTCATGGTAAGACATGCTAATATATTGTACAGTAATCTCCTTTATAATGCCAGGACAAGCCCTCAAGTGACTTCAAGGTACATATAGGAGTGGAAGAAGGTTTATCAGAATAATAGGAGCAGTACATCCCAAACATGGGTAATTTCCAAATAAGCAACTGCAAACTGAGTGGGGGTTCAGCCCATGGAACTCAGGGTGAGTCACTTTCCTTTAGGTTTCCTTGCTGACATTTACCTCAAACTTTCTCATCAGGATATTTCAAAGAACAGAGGGGTAGAACATGTAAGTAAATGTAGTAAGGGTCTCTATCAATGTATACAATGAAGAGCATATAGCCTCAGGGCTGGATTAAGACAGAGGTACTATAGGCCTATGCCCAGGTGCCTAACTGCTGAATATCCACTTCTATTTTTTTTAAAGTAAATTTCTAGTCATTACCATTGCAAAGAAAAGCCTAAAAACCTGAGTATCCAAAGCAGTGATGTCTGCCTGAGTTTGCAGAAAGCCTGAAACAAAAGTTCTGAGATGTTTACTCCAAGACCCAGTGCTCAGGGATGCAGGGGGTGACATAAACCCTTCCCTGGCAGAGGACTTGGTATGTGAGGTAGGAGGAAAAGAGTGCAATGGGCCTAGTCCATGAACCCAAGCTGCTTCAAGCCAGCGGCTGGGGTAGCACTACAGAGTCCCTCTACAGCCACCCTGGAAGGAGAATTGGTCCCCATTCCACTGCTTCTCTGTTGAGGGGTGTAGCCCACATAGGCCCAATTTTATGATGTACCTCAGGCCCCCAGATTGTCTTAATCTGGCTCTATATATCCAGGGCCGGCTCTAACTTTTTTGCTGCCCCAAGCAGCAAAAAAAAGCCCCCCCGAGCGCCGCGCCCCCCCCCCCGAGCGCCGCGCCGCCCCCCCGCCGAGCGCCGCACCGCCGGAGCCCACACCCCCCCGACCGCCGCTGGAACCCCCCCCCCGAGCGCCACGCCCCGCGCTGCCCCCCCGCCGAGCGCCGCGCCGCCAGAGCCCATCCCCCCCGCCGAGCGCCGCCGGATCCCCCCCCGAGCGCCAAGTGCCGCGCCGCCCCCCCGCCGAGTGCTGCCGGAACCCCCCCCCAGCGCCGCCCCCCCGCCAAGCGCCGCGCCGCCGGAGCGCCCCCCCCATGGAATGCCGCGCCGCGCTCCCCCCGCCACCCCTTACCAGGTGCCGCCCCAAGCATGTGCTTGGTTGCCTGGTGCCTGGAGCCGGCCCTGTATATAGCCAATAGAAAGTAGAGATGGAAAAGACCTATTAGGTAACTTAGTCCATCCCTCCACCAATGCAGGATTGTTTCCTACAGTATATTCTTGATAAGCTCTAAATTATGCTCATGATGTGGCTTTAGCCAATACTCTAAATAGACTGTTCCAACGTCTAAGAAGCCTCCCTATTGGGAACATTTTCCTGATATTCAACCTATATTTATCCTTACCCACTTTCATCTTGTTTATATTCTCTTCCACTAAACAAACAGGAGTTTTGTTTGTTTTTTAAGTGCTTGGGGCCACACTGCATTTTTTTTAAAGGAAATATCCATTACAGGAAAATTGTGAGGTACTCCTTGCAGAATATCCCGTAGGCTCATTGTGGGCAGGGGAGGCTATTTGCTGTAGTGGAATTAGCAGTTGGTTCTGCAGATCCTGGAGCATCCACCAGAGGCACAAAGCCAACGCCACCAGTTCTGCAGCTTCCTCACAGAACCTCTATAGGTAGGATTCTGCAGTGGAGAAACTAAAGGCTCCATGCTAGTGCAGCTACAGTATTACCAGTGGGGTGAGGTGACCATTGTTCTGCCTAGCGTCCACTGGCATGTCCATTCATGTATGTTATCCAAATATTTTTATATTGAATTGGAAATCTCTCTATATATCATGTTTGTGACGGGTTGGATCACAGAAACCTCCTTGGGAGCTGCCACCTGATGTGCAAAGACTACCTCTGCTCCTGTTTTCCCTGCTAGCTCAGGACTCCAGCACCCTGTCTTGCTGAGCCAGACACTCCTGTCTGCTCCAACACAGACCCAGGGTCTGAATCACTTGTCCCAAAGCTGCAAGTTTACCTGAAAACAGCTCACAGAAGTGTGCTTGTCTTTAGCACTCAGATGCCCAACTCCCAATGGGGTCTAAACCCAGATAAATCCGTTTTACCCTGCATAAAGCTTATGCAGGGCAAACTCATAAATTGTTCGCCCTCTATAACACTGATAGAGAGATATGCACAGTTGTTTGCTCCCCCAGGTATTAATACATACTTTGAGTAAATTACTAAATAAAAAGTGATTTTATTAAATACAGACAGTAGGATTTAAGTGGTTCCAAGTAGTAACAGACAGAACAAAGTAAGTCACCAAGTAAAATAAAATAAAATGCGCAAATCTATGTCTAATCAAACTAAATACAGATAAGTTCCTCACCAGTTCCAGAATGCTCCCTTTTACAGGCTAATCTCCTTTTAGCCTGGGTCCAGCAATCACTCACACTCCCTGTAGTTACTGTCCTTTGTTCCAGTTCCCTTCAAGTATCCTGGGGGGCGTGTGTGTGTGTGTGGAGAGGCTCCTTCCTTAGCCAGCTGAAGACAAAATGGAGGGGTCTCCCACAGGTTTAAATAGACTTTCTCTTGTGGGTGGCGACCCCCCCTCCTCCCTCCTATGCAAAGTCCAGCTTCAAGATGGAGTTCTGGAGTCACCTGGGCAAGTCACATGTCCCTGCATGACTCAGTCTTTGCAGGCCGAAGCCATTGTCCACATGGTATCTTGTATGTCTCCAGGAAGACTTCTTATGTGGATTGGAGCATTCCAAGATGCATTGTTCCCCAAGTGCTTCCTGATCAGGTACTTAACCTTGCAAATTCCTTCCTAAAGAAACTGATCAAATGCCTCACAAAGCTTACTTAGAAACCAAGCAAGTATACAGCCCATATTCTTAACCTCAAGTAGAAAATGATATATGTGTACAGATAGGATGAATAGATATAGTAGACCATAACCTCTACGGAGATATATTACATGGCACAGGCAGCACAAAACATATTCCAGTTATGTCATACATACATTTATAAGCACACACCCCCATAAAGCCTTATGGGGTACACTGTCACACCCTCCCCCTGAACTTACTGCCAGAGACTTGGACACTGTCCATGGCGGAGGCAGTACCTGTAAAATTTCTGTTTGTCTTTGGTCACACTCCTTTTCAGTACCTTGAAACCATATGAGGTCATTCCTATGGCTTCTAGCCCCTTTTGGTGTTCCTGGTCCCCAGATGCTTGCAAACAGGTTGGCTTGTAGTATTGCTAACAGAATGCAGACAGCAATATCTGTTAAAGTGGAGGTGTCTTGGCATTTAGCCACCAATGCCATGAGGCAGTGTGCCTCAGTTTCCCTTTCTACACAGCAGCATAGGCCTGTTATGCTTTTACTGCTTTTTACAGGTATGGGCTGAAAAGTAACATGCTGGTTGGGCTGTCTTGTGTACAACAGCTTCTTCCAAAAATTAGGTATGTCCCACATTTTTAAAGGGTTTACCACTAGTGTGAATTCTTTTGTTTTATCCCATAGGTGAATTAGCAAAAGACACAAGGTTAACAGCAAATCTACGGTGGACAGGCTTCGTTCCCTCAATTTGACTTGTTTAGCGTCTATTGCATTTTCCCAGTTCTCTGTGCCCTCAGCGTGTCTACCAGATGCAGATTCTTCTGCCTCTTTGGGGAAGACTTCTAGTTCGGGCATGTGTTTGGGTCTTTGGCAAGGAAAGGGTGTACTACAACCATGCTTTCCCTCACCCCCCCCCCTCTGGAATTTCTCTGGGCTGGCCCCCACTCCCTTGTGAAGTTCCACTCATGCAGAGATTTCCCCCCCCCCCGTCTTGGAGAGAGAGTTTTATCTCTTGCAAGTGTAGCAAGAACAGCATCTTTCCCTTTGGGCACCCCACTTTCTCTTGTTCCATCCTGTCTCGTTGATCTTTACCTCATTGGCCTATCAGGGAGACTAACTGCATAACAGTGAAGCATGAAAATGATTATACATGAAGTACAAATGTACAAAGCAAAACTAAAAGAAGAAATGATCTTTTCCTATTACCTTGCTAGTGTAGTAACTTTAGGTGTTATTTGTAACAATAGTATGTAAAATCTTTTCAGATTAAAGTGGCTTTTTAACAAATTGTTTTCTTTTATCTGCTTCTTCAGAAAAAAAAATTACAACTTTGTTCCTGATTTATAATACTTGGAACTTTCCCAGTTGCACAGCAAAAAAATAAATGGACACAAATCTGACATCAGGAATCATAACATTCAAAAACCAGTAGGAGAACACTTTAACCTGTCTGGTCACTCAGTAACAGACCTGAGGGTGGCAATTTTGCAACAGAAAAGCTTCAAAAACAGACTCCAAGGAGAAACTGCTGAACTTCAATTGATATGCAAACTAGATACAATCAATTTAGGCTTGAATAGAGACTGGGAATGGCTGAGCCATTACAAACATTGAATCTATCTCCCCATGTAAGTATTCTCACACTTCTTGTCAAACTGTCTGTACTGGGCTATCTTGATTATCACTTCAAAAGTTTTTTCTCTTACTTAATTGGCCTCTCAGAGTTGGTAAGACAACTCCCACCTTTTCATGCTCTCTGTATGTGTATATATATCTCCTCAATATATGTTCCATTCTATGCACCCGAAGAAGTGGGCTGTAGCCCACGAAAGCTTATGCTCAAATAAATTTGTTAGGCTCTAAGGTGCCACAAGTACTCCTGTTCTTTTTGCGGATACAGACTAACACGGCTATATTAGTGTGAAACCGCAGCAGATAACAATGTCTATGGGACTTAATGTGTTTTTGCTACACTGTAGTCCTGTAAACTTAGTTGAAATTTTGTTCTGCACATGCACAAAACTGAATTTTACAATTATTAAATTTTAAAATAATGCTTTTAAATTGAGCTGGAGACTAGTTCACAATGATGCTTTTATTCTGTAAAGCACTTAGGCTGATGAGTAATTTTAACTCAGGGGACTGCTCACAGTTAGGCACATTCCTAAATACTCAGCTAGTAATTCAGGCCCTAATCCAGCAATTTGAGGTTTCAGGTTGGAAAGTTAAACCATTTTGGAGTTCGATGTGTATGAAAAGTGTCAAGAGGAAGTTGTTCCCAAGAATAGCACTTTTTACCCCTTACTGGGGTAAGGACTGTATAAAAAATATTTCACCTTCTAAATCAAAAATAGCTAAATTGAAGCGACCAATCTAGAAAAATGAAGCAAAAATACATATTTTATACTTTTAAAAACTGGATGTGAAAATAAGAATATGGGTATTAAGAACCAAAAATGTTAACAAATGTGAGGTTAACAACAGATGGGGGAAGTGGGAGAAGAGGTACAGAGCTGGGAGAGGAGAGAAGAATCGGTTGGTTTTATTAAGTCCCATTTTGTAATTCACTTGCAGTAGACAGGTGCATTATTTTCTTTAGCACTTATTTAACACAGATTCTACAGTTGTATAAACCACGAAACCAGCTCAATACTTGTAACATTGAGTATATCTGCTATCTTTTTAAATCCCGTTTTGTCCTCTAATTAGATCTTTCTCTGGGTTTTAGATGGCTCCGGTTTCTCTCTAGCTGCACTCCATACCCTTTAACTCTGTCTCCGCCTCCTGCTTGACCCGCTAGTGTGTTTAACCCCTCATTCCCTGGCACTAGGTTTCCCTTACATCATCCCCTCCCTCCCCGGCAGGGAAACAAAGCCAGAACTCTACTGTCTTTGCTTGTCCATTTCTAGTCCTCCCTCCTCCCCACAGCGATCAGCTGCAAACAGAGCAGCAGCAGCAGCCACCATAATCTCAAAGGCGGATCGTCTGCCCAAGAGTGGAACCCCCTCCCTCCCGGCTTTGCTGCATGAGTAGCCAACGCCCAGCAAAGGGCGGCTCCCGAATCGCAGCTCCTCGCGCGGCAAGTGCACCCTCTCCAGAGCCAGACATCCCCACTCCACTTCGGTGTGAGGCACTAGCGGCCTTTTTGCCATCATCCCCTTTGGCCCCATAAACTGCCTGGCGTGACACCCACATTTCTCCCCCCGACTGGTGCAGACTGAGCTCCCTGCTCTCTCCTGTGCAGCCTGCACCGTCCTCACCCTCAGCTCCAAGCAGCTGCGCCTTTCGCCAGCTCTCCAGACACCTTCTGGCCTTTCCACGCCATCTGCATCTCCCCTTTCCAACATGCCCCACCCGCGCCCTCCGGAGTACCAGCCTTTAGCGGGCAGGCTCAGCATAAGCACTGGGGCAATTACACAGCCAGGAGGGGGCATTCCCAGCCAGTCACCCCAGAGTCTCTCCCGCAGCACACGCTCGAAGTACAGCCTGTGGATTCCCCCGGGTACCGCCCGAGCACTGCTCACAGGTGTCACGCAGCCCGCTGAGCGCTCCGTGTAGGCATCCACCTCCGCCCTCGGGGGCAGCCCGCCTGGGGACTCTCCTCCTCACGCAACGGGTACCGCTGGACTCCTGCCTCCCCGCCCTTCCCCCTCGCAGGAAAACTGCTCTCGCCAACCTGCTGCCGCTCTCCTCCCCCGACACCCCTTCTTTGCAAACTTTCGCCCCCCTCGGCGTGCCTCGCCGAGCCCCTGCCACGCCGACTCCCCCTCGACCTCCGCAGCCTCTTGTTCCCGGAGAGCCCCTCCTGTGCCTCCCCTCATTGACACCCACACACGCTCTTGCACTCAGACCCACGTGTAGTGGCACAAACTGCTCCCGGCTCTTGCTGCCGCACCCTTAGCGGCGCTGGGGCTGGGGTTCGGTTCCTGCGCCCGCCGCCCCCCCAGCGCAGTCTGTGACACCGCTTTGCCTCGCCCTGGGCACTAGCCCAGCCTAGCGCTCGGCTTTCCCCGATGGCTCGGGCGGGGCCGCGGCTCACGTGGGGGCGCAGCTGGTGCTGCTGAGACGGGCGCGGTTGTTTTCATTCTCTGGAGCCCGCTCTGTCGCTTGTGGCGGGGGCTGGCAGCCCCTGCTCGCAGCAGCGCAGGAGGGAGGAAGCGGGACTCAGACAAGGGGACGAGAAACCAGCAGCCGGGAGAAGGAGGCGGCACCTGCGCTTCAGTCTGAAACCAGTTCCTGGGCATGGCCGCAAGTAAGTGCTTTTTCCTCTTGGTAGTTTGGGGGGTGGTCGGGGCTTAGCTCTCAGCCGCCCCTCGCGTTTGCCGAGAGAGCGCTCCAGCATCTTCCTCACTTGGCTTCACACGCGAGGGGCGGCTGAGGCTAGCAACAAACACGCGCACTGTATTCTTTTTAGTATTCCTTCATTTGCGTGTGTGTAGTAGCGCCCATCACCGTAGTGTCTGGCTGCTCTCTACACGCATAAAGGTTCACATTTTCCCCCCTGCTTTATATCAAATCAGTTTCTCCCCACCCCTGCGCCTCAAAGCCCCCGTGCAGTTACTTCCCTCACCTGAAACGCCCCTAGGCTACTCCTCAAAAGTGTTGCCTAGTTGTTGTGAAATGATAGTTTGCAACCCTGGAGAGGGAATTGGGATGAGATGTAGGAGGAGAATTCTCCCCTCTCCCTATCAGGTTCCTCTTGATTGCTGCCATGTTTATTGGAAGATCCAAGGCACGTGGAGAGAAATGACAGAGAAATATCTGAGCAAATGATGGGAAGAAGAAGGAGAGGATATGGTCTCCAGTGGCCTTCTCTGCTAAGGAGTTGCAGGAGTAGCTCTCCTGTAAATTACCTTTATTTTGCCAGGTTCACTTCCTACCTCAGTCTCAGAAGTTTATTTTCTGCCCTATCCTGTGGAATTCAACAGGTTTGATTTATGTACCTAGGTTTGTTTGTAATGATTTCTGCACAAATAAGAAACAAACATGTTTAGTTTGTGCAAACAATCCCTGTGAGATAGACAAGAGGCATCGTGAACAGCTGTAGCATGAAAGCACCACTGATTTAGGAGAAGCCATCCACTGGAAAGCCTTTAATCAACAGAACATGTTTCATTGCATATTCTTTCATACATACAGGTCCAAAACTAGTTTTTTCGTTTTAGTTTAAGAACTTTCTGCATTACATTTCTTCCCATTAAAATATCTCACTTGAGATGGAATGATTATAAGCTATGATTTTTAATTGGAGTGGGATAGAGAAAACAAAGTAGGGCTATAAGGATTATTTTACCCAAAGCTTTCTTGTGTTAGAGTAAAAATATAATAGATAATATGCCCATGAGGTAATGATAAAGGGCTTAGTACTTTATAAAATGAATTACTGTAATAATATGCATTTACCATATAAGGTGCCCATCACTGTACTATCTGGGTGTTTTTCTCTTTCCTGCTTCCTCAGTCACTCTTCACAGGTAAGAAAGGTGAAGCTGATTTTTCCAATCCCAGCTCAGTAGAGTAAATATTGGATTATCTTCTGTCAGCTAAAGAAGTTGGTGGGAGACAAACCTGAAACACATTATTTTCTGGTCATTAAAGTCCAATAAAATATTTTTCTTGCCCTTTTCTGTCAAAAACAAGAGTTGGATAATTTCCCCAAAGTATTTATCTTTGGCTTTTATTTAAATTTTGGCAAATGGATTTTCCACCCTGCTTCAAATCCTAGATGTCACTGTACCAGTGCAGTTGGGCTCTAGAAGTGCTTCAAGAGGCCCCTTCAAAATCCCTGGCTGAAAAGGTGTGTCAGGGGTGAGAAAGAGAACTCTGCAGCATATATCAGTATAGAGATCCTGGGAAGCCACAGAAGAAGCAATCGTTGACATAATCACATTTCTCTTTGCCTGGCGTTTGTCAGTGTGTGTGTGTGGGTTGAATGCCCGACATTCAGCTACCAGGAGGTTACTGTCCCCCTACAGTACAAGGCAGCTACAACGCATAAGGAGCTGGTATATTTCCATGGTCACCCACTCTGATGGTGCAAAGATGGTTTAAAGCCTCTGAAATGCACCTGTACATAAGTCTCCAGGAGGACAAACTCACACCTACATTCTTCTTCTTTTGCCTTTGTTCCTGTATCTTTTTTTCCCTAAAATTTCCCATTAATTTTCCCCTTTAGATTTTGTAAAAACAAGCTTTTTCTAAAGCTAAGACAAATAGAAATGTGTCCAGGAATGTCTTAAAAATACAACAAAAAAGGCTTTAAAAAGATCAAATACTTCTCTTCAGTGTTTGCAGCTGAAATCTTCCAGGGCGGAGTACCAGACAGTGAAATGGTCTGCATCAATTTTCATTTGTACAAGCTGAGAGAAATGCAAAAAGTAAATAAACAAGATAAGTAGTAAAGAGGACACTGGATTTTAAAAAAAATCAGTTTTGATAATCTAAAGTGTTGTTAGCAACAGTGGCAAGGACATTTGGTTTGTTTTAAAATATATTTGTCAGTGCCCTTTGTAAAGGGAGGAGGTGTTGACCGATCTGTTGAGTGGTTATCGATTATTGGTTATTGATTATATTGAATTGTAAGGTTTTCCAGTTAGTCACAGATTAAAATTTCTGAGGGTTTAAAAGGTTCCAGTCCCAGAATCATGTGTAACAGAGTTAAGTTCAGTATCTGGTTTGGAACCTCAATGTGCACAGCAATGACAACACTCACACTGAGGGCAAAGCAAAGCTTTAGTAAAACTTTTATTAGCTTAATTGATAAAAACACACGCTTTTCAACCCAAATGAAGGCATAGGTATAGTGCAGTATTAAGGTAGTAATGGTGACCTGCACCATTCCTTACGTATACTCACAGCTTTCTCATGGAGACCTAGTAGTGGGAGACAGGCAGTGTTCCATGAGGGTCCTACCCTGCCTCTGGTATGTCAAATAAGTCTGATGGTTAAGATCTCAAAGCTTATGTGGTGGTTTGGCCTGTTACAGGGCCTTGCGACTACCATGAATATTCATATAAACACTCGGACTCCTTTGTCCATAACTAACTTCCTGTTGTATCAAGCAGGCAAGGTACTAAGAAGCTTCAACAGGACTTTATTTTTACAGTGGAAATCTCTTTACCAAGCTGCTGCTGCACACTCTGTAACTCTCACTCAGAGTCCTCAACTCCTCCCCCCTCCTTCCTGTTTCCTGCCCTTTCAGACTCCCAACAGCCAGTGCTCCCAGTTCTAATAATACAAGCAGCATCTAAACACCACACTTCCTCACCCTAATAATGTTGGGGTGTCCTTATCCTGTAGGGTTGTTGTATATTAATGATCTCAACTCATTATCATATACATCACATTGTTGCCAAAGCAATTTTGTGGTTATGCATCTGTAGCTGTTCCTATGCTAAAATATCCACAAGCTGGTATCAGTTCATATTCTTGCAGTTACCCGGTATTGTTTTTTTACAAAAATCCCCTAGACTGATAGTAAGCTTGATACTGTAAGACACAGAAGATTGCCCCTAACTCCACTTCCAAGGAAGCTTACCACCCATGGCCCCAATCTTGCAAACACTTATACAGGTATTTAACTTTACACATGTGAGTAGCCTTCCGAGGGAAACGGTGGGGGCGAAAGACCTCTCTGGCTTTAAGATTAAGCTTGATAAGTTTATGGAGGGGATGGTTTGATGGGATAATGTGATTTTAGTCAATAAGTCAATAACGTGCCATCGCTGATAATTAGTATCAATGGTCAATGTGGGTCTGGCTGGAGAATCTTGCCCGCATGCTCGGGGTTCTGCTGATCGCCATATTTGGGGTCGGGAAGGAATTTTCCTCCAGGGTAGATTGGCAGAGGCCCTGGAGGTTTTTCGCCTTCCTCCGCAGCATGGGGAAGGGGTCGCTTGCTGGAGGATTCTGCGACTTAAAGTCTTTAAATCATGATTTGGGGACTTCAACAGCTGAGTCATGGGAGAGAATTATTCGAGGAGTGGGTGGGTCAGATTTTGTGGCCTGCATTATGCGGGAGCTCAGACTAGATGATCATAATGGTCCCTTCTGACCTTAAAGTCTATGAGTCTATGAGTCTAGTCCCTTGGGACTTTATGTGAATATCTTATATGGTAATGCCATTGAGCCTACTTATGTGTGTAAAATTCAGCATATGCATAAGTGTTTGCAGGGTCAGGGACTACAAAATTTCAATTAATTTTTTTAAGAGCTGTGTTAAGTGAGAGTAAACACAATTTAGGTGAAAGAGGACTCTTTGTTACCTTCTGAAACAAGTTGGTAGACATGGTCCAATTGTGCAAGACAAGGATTCACATATCACAAATAACCACAATAGTAATCACTGTCAATAGAGGATTAAAATCTTTTTTTCTTTCCTGTGGCTCAGAATTGAGGCTGTTTGGCATAGCAGTTTGTAGAAACTTTCTCTTCTGTTGATAGTGTTGTATCTTCCTGGAATTCCTCCACCACCATTAACTTACTGATAATACATAAAAAAATCAAACATGTTTTCCCAAATTTCGGAACTTCGTGTTTTGTGCATTTTCACAGGCCACTTGATGACTCGGTGTTAGGGTTACCATATTAAAGGTTTTTAAAAAGAGGACACTCCATGGGGCCCTGGCCCCGCCCCAACTCCACCCCTTCCCCAAAGTCCCCGCCCCAACTCCGCCCCCTCCCCTGAGTGCCCCGCATTCCCCCTCCTCCTCCCTCCCAGCCACGCGAAAAGGGCTGCCCGAGCGCTACCGGCTTCACGGTTTGCCGGGCAGCCCCCAGATCTCCAGACCCTGCGCCCCGGGCCGGGCGCTTCCCCAGTGCAGCCAGAGCCCGGGAGGGGAAGCGCCCGGCCGGGGGCGCAGGGTCTGGAGGTCTGGGGGCTGCCCGGCAAACTGTGAAGCCGGTAGCGCTCGGGCAGCTCCGCTCTTCAGCTACACAGAGCTGAGGTGTCTGGGGGGAGCAGCAGCAGCTGCCGCCGCAGCGGGGAATCCGCCTGCAACTCGCAGCCTGCCGGAGCCGCGCAGGTAAGCAGGGGACTGGGGCAGGGATGCCGGCATTTTCCCGGACATGTTCGGCTTTTTGGCAATTCCCCCCGGACGGGGATTTGAGCACCAAAAAGCCAGACATGTCCGGGAAAATCCGGACGTATGGTAACCCTACTCAGTGTGAGCAATTTCCTTAATCTTGGAAGAAACCCTCTACAGAAGTGCAATAGAAAAAAAGGAAATGAAAGTAATAGAGATAAAGATAAAACATTAAAAGAAAAAGTATATTCATTTGTATGTAGCTGTGATCACTGCTGTGTATTGGGGGAGAAACAGAAGTTGGAATGGAACTCCAAGTCATCTCACCTAATTTTGATGCAGTTACTTTGGTAACACTTCTGGCTAGATCTCTAGCAGAGTTTAATGTTAAAACCTCCCCATCACATTTTCTACTCTTGCTCTGGAGGGAGGACGCCAGCCTAAATAAAACAACACAAAAGAAAGTCTTCTACAGTCCCCCTTTTGGTAAAAATAGGAAGTCTCACTTTGACATATACTGGATGTTATTACTCTTCATGTAAGTCTTTATTAACTGATTAGTTTGTGATTTTCCTACGAACAAGAGTGTCCAAGTGTAAAACCCAGCAGAGACAGAGGGAACTCAGTTCACAGCTGGATTAATTTTTTTAAAAGATTGTTCTGTGTATGTCAGTGGTATCATGAACCTTGAACAGGTACTGAAGGTTGTGCTGGCATACAGTTTCTAAACTCTGGGACAAATATTAGCCTGGCAAGCACAGAAACAGCATAGGGTATGGGAGGGAGGGGATGTAGGCTCTACAGAGCTATTCTGTCCTCATCCTTGCACAGAGGGGAAGGAGAAGGTAGAATGGGTTGGTGATTGACTTCAATGTTCAACATGCTGGCCAGCATACACTGTGTGGGCTGTAGACCTGGTGCTGTTTACTTCCTCCCCAGAGCAGCCAAAGAGCCCGGAGGGAGATGTAACTGAGTCATAGTCTTCCTGCCCGGGTTATTCCTGGGACAGTGCAAAAACAGATTGCCCATTACTCTGGATTCATAGCAAAGGCTTGATTGAGCCCTCCATGTTTTTAGCCACTAGTTGGCTCTGTCCTGGAAAACATCCAATTTACTGTACCTAATGTAACCTGTACCCATGTCTCTTCACAGTAGTGACACCCGGAAAATATTTTAAAAAACCTGTAATTTAAAAATCAGTTTAAACTAATTTGGAAAAACAAACACTAAACTGTATAAATCATGGTTGTATAGTAAATGCATTACATTGGTACAGGACAAAGTTAATGTTGTTTGGGATACCTTAACTGTGCATTTCCTTATCTTATCAGCTTTGGATGACTTGTAAGTTTAAACTTAACTCCGAAATTCCTGTGTTTTATAATGCTTCTTCGGGGATATTTACAACATCCTCTGAGTTTTACCCCATGCTATTGATCTATACTCAACTCCAGTTTAACATAGATTTTATCTGGAATTTCCTTGGATTTTATTAATTATTAAATAATTCATACAAGCACTAAACTAGAAACCCAGAAAGAAGGCTACCATACAATCAAAGAAATGTAGGGCAAGAAGGGAGCTGAAGAGGTCATCTACTCCATCCCCTGAGCTGAGTCAAGATTAAGTATATGTAGATGATCCCTGAAAGGTGTTAATGTAACCTGTTCTTACAAACCTCCAAAGATGGAGATTCCATAACCTCTCTAGACAACCCATTCCAGTGCTTAACTATGCTTATAGTTAGAAAGTTTTCTGATATCTAACGTAAATCTCCCTTGCTGCAAACTAAGCTGATTGCTTCTTGTCCTACTCTTGGTGGACATGGAGAGCGATAGATCACCATCCTTTTTATAACAATATATTTGAAGATTTTTGTGTCCCTCCTTCTTTAGATTAAACATGCCCAATTTTTTTCAAGCTTTTCTGATAAGTCATCTTTTCTAAACCTCTTATCCTTTTTGATGCTCTCTTCTGAACTGTTTAAGTAGTCCACATCTTTCTCAAAGTGTGGTGCCCAAAGCGGGAACAATATTCCAGCTGAGACCCCACCAGTGGCAGGTAGAGCAGAACAGTTAATTCCTATGTCTTAAATATGATTGTCTTGTTAATATGTCCCAGAATATTTGCCTTTTTTGCCTCGGTATTGTATTGTTGACTCTCCTTCAGTTTGTGATCCACTATGCCTTCCAGATCCTTTTCTGCAGTACAGCTGCCTAGCTAGTTATTACCCATTTTGTATTTGTGCATTTGATTTTTTTTCTTCCTAAGTGTAATACTTTGCACTTGGCATTACTGAATTTCAGATTATTGGCATCAGACAAATTTTCCAATTTATCAAGATCAGATCCGGTGATATGTCTAATGATTTGAAGTTATGTAGTATCAACCTGTGTGACGTTATTGACATAAACTGGGACCATATAGATCATTGTTGCAGCCAAGGTCCTGTAGTGGCACCCAAATCTTGTATAAAGGGGGTCAAATGGGGTGTCTAAGACAAGGTTATGGTTTACTGGTTATGATTATGCTGTCTATATGTGTGTATCAGTTTTGTAGTTGAAGTTATGAATATTGGCTCTATACTGTCTGTATGGCAAACTTATGCTATGCTTCTGGGTGACATCCCAGACAAGCTGGGATTAGCTCTGCCTAACCTGCTTGATGGCCCATTAAGGACCATCAGCTATACAATGGACCCATTGAGAGAAGGCAAATATGCCTTCAGACTCAGCAAAGTATGCAGGGACTGGCCCATGTGACTCCAGGCTCCATTTTGCTGTAATTTTCCACAGTAAGAACAAAGAGGTGTTCTTACACCTGGAAAAGACTATATAAGGCTGATGCCTCATCTCCATTTGGTCTTCAATCCTGCTTCATACCTCTGGAGGAACTTTGCTACAAGCTGAAGCTTTGAACAAAGGACTGAGGACCCATCCCAGTGGGGGATGTATTCCAGAGACTTGATTTGAACCTGCAGTTTATTCTATCACTGCTGCAAGCCTGAACCAAGAACTTTGCCATTACTGTATGTAATTGATTCCATTTAACCAATTCTAACTCTCATGTCTATCTTTTTCCTTTTATGAATAAACCTTTAGATTTTAGATTCTAAAGGATTGGCAACAGCGTGATTTGTGGGTAAGATCTGATTTGTATATTGACCTGAGTCTGGGGCTTGGTCCTTTGGGATCAGGAGAACCTTTTTTCTTTTATTTGGGTATTGGTTTTCATAACCATTTGTCCCCATAACGAGTGGTACTGGTGGTGATACTGGGAAACTGGAGTGTCTAAGGAAATTGCTTGTGAGACTTGCGGTTAGCCAGTGGGGTGAGACCGAAGTCCTCTTAGTCTGGCTGGTTTGGTTTGCCTTAGAGGTGGAAAAACCCCAGCCTTGGGCTGTAACTGCCCTGTTTGAGCAATTTGTCCTGAGTTGGCACTCTCAGTTGGGTTCCACCAGAACTGCATTGTCACACAACCTTAAAGGTTTTTTGCGGGGAGAAGGGGCAGGGGTTAATTAACTTTCAGGGCCAGATTCATGAGTACATTCAGCAGCAGGGAAAAGTAGCTGGAACATCCTGAGCAGTTAAGTGGTTAACAGTTGCTTTGCATCTCTAGAGAAGCATAGAAGGTACTGGTGAATCTGCCTCTGAATTTGCAATTGATTTATTGGTTTAGTGATCTGGGATATAGGATAACTTATTTATTTATGTTGTAATTAAAAAAAAAAGGCAAATATATACCAAGTAAACTTCCAGGATATGAAACTGTGCAAGATGATGGCCATAGTTGAAAGAAAACTAATAATTAGATAACCAATATTTTAAAAAGTTAATATTATCTATGAAACCCTGGAGGCCAACTGTATAGCAGGGGGTGAGAGGTAGTGAGTGGGGCTGTGCAGGGTCTATAGACGGGGGTAACTGGGAAGATGGAGGTGGAGAGGAAAGAGGGTTCTGTGATGTAGGGAGGCAGTGGTAATGTTGAGTGGAGTGGGGGGGGAGGAGGAGGGTTATATGCAGATGGGTCGTGTGTTGAGGAGACTTGTGCTGTGCCCACTCTCTCTGTGACAAGGCTTCAGTGTTTGAAAGGCTCCTGATGGCACTGTTGCCTCAGCTTCATTCTGTACAAAGGCAGCACTGCCAGGAGGAGCTGGGGAAGGACCACAACCTTTAAAGGTTTTGGCATTCAGGGACTGGTCTCCTTCGCTCCCCTTCTTCTCCTATCCTAACTCCAACCACCACCCTGTTTTCAAATAAATGGTCTCCTAACACATCCCTGCTTTCCTTCAGGCCCATATACATGCCTGCTTCTCACTACCCCGCCCTACATCCTCCCACTCTCCCCCTGCACCCACGCAGCCCCTTCACTGTCTACCTGACACCAGAAACCCTCACTGTGAGGAGGCAAAGGAAGGGAAAACTGACCACATGCGAGGAGGGTAAGGGAATGACCGGTAAATCATGGGGATGTGTCATGGGATGGGTGGACAGTATGAAGCAGGGATGTGCATGGGTCTGGGGAGGGAAAAGGGCTGTGTTTGGAATAGGGGGCTGTGTGAGGGAGCCTTAGTCTTCCTCATACCAATGACTCATTTCAGCCAAAGAATTGACATGGAAATTAGCTATAGAATAAGGGTCATGATTGGTGGAGTTACTGCTTATGGCATAATGACTCCACTTAGCTGATCTGAGCTGCTGTTCTGGCCCTGTCTATATAACCATAATAATTGGATACAACAGTTGTAAATAATTTAGCTTAATTACAACATAATTTCTTCCAGTGCAGTTTATGCATGAGATTTCAAAGATTTAACTAGTTCAGGGGTCCCCAAACTTGGTTCACGGCTTGTTCAGGGTACGCCCCTGGCAGGCCGTGAGACGCTTTGTTTACCTGAGCGTCCGCAGGTACGGCCGCTCGCAGCTCCGAGTGCCGCGGTTCGCCGTTCCTGGCCAATGGGAGCTGCAGGAAGTGGTGGCCCGGCCCGCACCATTGGGAGCTGCGAGCGGCCATACCTGCGGACGCTCAGGTAAACAAAGCGTCTCACAGCCCGCCAGGGGCTTACCCTGAACAAGCCGCGAACCAAGTTTGGGAACCACTGAACTAGATGGAAAACTTGAGGAGTCTGTGCTGCATCATTTCTAAGTTGACTTGGGACATAAGTTCTATGCTGAATAGTAAATTTCGTAAAAGACCCATTTTAATTAATGTTAACTGAAAAGGTAATGGATTTAGTTGAAAATTCTCAGAAGAGTCATTCAATACTCAAAGAGTAAGTGATGTTATTTTTGGAAGGATCTGCTGTATTTTTTTATACATAACAAAAAGGTCTAAACTCTTCTCTAAGTGTAAAAACTCAACTCAGTCTTAACTGTGGAGCAGCAACAGCGCATCCATAATGTCATTTGAAGATAATCCCCTCAATCTCACTCTAAATCTATAGCACCTTTGCTAACATTTTGGACTCTTTTTTGTTTGTTTGTTTGCTTGTTTGTTTAATGAGAAAATGCTGGTCATCTTTGTAGGATGAGAATCCATCATGTTTAACGAAGCTTTAGAAAGGCCAAGAGTTATTGTGTGGTTTCTGTGATGTAGAGAAGATGATTTTGTTGATTAACCAAACATAATGATTTAACATAACAAATTAATTTCAGAATGATGAAACATGATTTGTCTGGAGTACGAAGTATCCATTATTACTTATTTATCTTTCCTTACGTCGTTCAGTCTCTTGAGGTATATTTTCTTCCCTTCTTACTGCTTCCTTTTTTTGTCACCGTAGTCAAGCAGTGCTCTTTCCTTCTCTCTCTAGTGTTGTTGTTACTGTTAGACATTGAAAAGGAATGCTCTGAAGAGGTTTGTTGCTGCACTGAGTAGACAGACATCATATTTGTGAAGCTCATACATTGTTATATTTAACAGAAAAATTGTTGTTGTTTTTCAGTTAGGAGACTGCATGCAACTAGTTACCTATTTTTATGAAATATAGCAAAGGCCCACCTAGATATGGTGTTAAAGAACTGAAGTGTTGGAGCTTGGGGGTTGATTGAATACTTCAAGCTTCAAGTTGCAGAAATGAAAACATTTCTAGTAGGGCTGTCAATTAATTGCAGTTAATTCAAGCAATTAATGCAAAACAAATTAACTGGATAAAAAAATTGTGATTAATCACACAGTTAAACAATAATAGAATACCAAATAGAATACCCTTCCAATTCTAACCACTTCCAGGACATACTTTCCAAGGACTTCAATCTTGTTTCAAAGCAGAATACAGTAACTGTTCCATTTAATTACCGAGAAGGCAAGAGGTAAAATAGGTCTTTGTCTCTTAATGCATTTAAAAGGAATTGCTTTGACAGCTTCCTAAAGTAGGTAGATTATAAAAGTCACATCAAACTGGACTAGTACTATAAGAAGAAACTGAAATTATTACATACATTACTATTTATTCTGAGTCACAGATCTAGAAAATTTGAAAATCCAGATATGTACAAAAGAGATACTGCTATAGAGGAAATCCCAGTTTTCCAACTCTTATGATTTTATTGCAAATCTTGAGATTCTTAGTGTTTTTCTTAAAGCCCCAGCTGCTGGAACTTTATATTGAATGAGAATTACAGCTTTCATTTGAAATAAAAAATAAGATTATAGTCCTCATGGTTGCAGAGAAAAGCCTGAAAATGACAGGCAAGTGCATCCCGAAGGCAAATAATAATCCAACATTTATTATTTATAAAAAATCTCATGATTTTTAAGTCAGTCTCATGATTTTTAAACATGGGGTTGGCAATACTAAAATCCACTATTTGATCAGAATTGTATTAATTATTGTTGTTTTAAAAATTAAATAAATAAACCCAAATCTGAACTACTAGATATTTGATGATCCAATCTATTGTTTTAGTTGATTACTTGGTTTCTAGTTTTAGAGTAGCAGCCGTGTTAGTCTGTATCCTCAAAAATAACAGGAGTACTTGTGGCACCTTAGAGACTAACAAATTTGTTAGTCTCTAAGGTGCCACAAGTACTCCTGTTATTTTTGGTTTCTAGTATAACTGTAATGGCAATGAAAGTGATGAGTAAGGAGGACTTGAAAGGCTTTGCCTTAAGTACCTACCATCAGTCAGTCAGGCTAGCAATTGTGCTGAATACCCAGCCTTGGAGGAGTAAATTATTTGAAATTAGCCTTGCATGTCATAAATAATTTAAAAAAGGTAGAAGCTGTGCTTACAGGCAGATGAAATTAGCCACAATGATCATTCCTTAGTTAATGGCAATACCGCCTTTTTGTGATTTTTATCACTGGAGTGTGTGCATACGTGTGTTTTAGAGAGGGGTGGGTGTTTACACTGTGCCCTCAAAAATATCTTGGTGGTTGATTCTCTAAGATTCATACATTTGAGTGCCATGCTTTTAGTTTCTTATGCTGAGTAATGTTCCTCATCCTGTTTCCATTTAAAAAAAAAAAAAAGCATCCTGTTTCTGCTCTTTATTTAATTTTAATTTGATCTTTTAAGGAGCTGAGTATCCAGGAGAGATTTATTTATTTATTGGTTCCAAGTATGGGCGTGTATAAAGAGCTGATGCTTGCTTTTTCTGTTTTTTTTCCTTAAAGTGTTATGATGCTCTATCAGATTGTATGGGAGTTGATATAATTTTCACATCCAGGACAAATTTGTAGGTTAGTGTTAATAAAGCCACAAACAATGTGAATTACACTGATGAATTAAGGTGAATTACACTGATGAATTAAGGTGGACATGGCAGCATTGAGCTGCAGAAGGCTTGTCATACTGTGGAAGTATATAACTGCATAAAATAAAGGAGGGGCAATGTATGTGGGCATGCTGGCAGGTATTTTTCTTATGCTGGTTTGAAGTCTTTCTGGTGTGGCCTTTTTCTGTAGGACACAACTAACTACCAGTTAGCCTAATCAGTGCCTTAGGTTCATTTTAAAATTTAATCTATGGTTTGTCTACACGAGAGAAATTTGACATGCTAATCACCAGTTGGTTCCCATAGCACAATTACACACCTCTTATCTACACACACAATTGCTTCCAGTGGTGCACAGGCATTCACACCAGCGTTTGGATTAGGTTGTCTTTCAAGGCTAATGACTGTGTGGTCTTCTAACATGCTAGTTTCCAACGGTATAGCACCAGTGAGGATAGATCACTGGCATAATAGCTTTGACAGTGTAAATAGTCCTTCTGCAGCACATTTAACAGTGCTTAGAATGCCTATCTGGTCTCCTCTTTGAACTTCACTGCACATTGATCAAGTTTGTATAACGCCAACAGACCCCCAGTTTGAAAATACTTGGAAGTGTCTGTGCTGTATAATCCCATGGATCTTCATTTCTCATCATGCCATGAAATATATATATTAAAAAAATACAGCCTGAAAGAAATATTTTAACTTCATGTTGCATTGAGACCCAAAGGACTGAAGCAGGTGAAAGGAGAAGGCAGTGCTTAGGCTAATAGGCTATCTTTCCGTCCCGTAATTAGTGTTTCAGTAAATTATTTATTCCTTCTGCATGGATGATAAGTACATGGTTTTTTTTGCAGAGAGTTATTCCATAGTGACCGTAGAGTACAGGGAATCTTGGTAGCCCAGTCTGAAACAGCCCTTTATTTTTTAACTAGGGAAAAAAGGCCTTCTGCCATAAGGGAATTTCCCCTTATTAAATTGAGGGCTCGATTTTGTTTACTCCCTTGGGGTATTTAATTTTCTCTTATAGTTGTCTTCAGTTAATGGCTACCCAACATTCTGCCCTTGAATTGTATTACAGCTGTACAGCTTATAATGCAGCTTTTGTCTAAAACTGTAGCACTTATGGGGCAGGGAATCTCTTGTTTGCCTAGCACAGTGAGTTCTCTTACTGTACAGCACTATTACATAAATAAAAAATAATAATGGGAGGTCAGCAGACAAGTACCTTACTGTGTGTAAAAGATCCAACTTTGTGTTCTGTTTTCATACACTGCATTAATCTTTTAGCAGTATAGCCTTTCTGGAAAAGAGATGATTTCACTTGTAAAGTCCAGGCACATGTGTCTCATAGAAGGAGTTATGTACATGTATCAAGAGAAAGATAAACTCATTGATATTTGAGGTAATATGGTTCAGTCTCTCACTAGAACAGTTAGCGGATAATTATAATACAAGATAATAAAAAGAAAATTGGTAACTCTCTTGTATGCATTCATATTTTAAGGACATTTGGACATGTTTCTTATGGAACTATTTTAGTGTATTTATAAAATATTTGTTGCAAACCAAATTTGTTTCACTACATATATGATGGTTTTGGGTTTTTTTGTTTTTGTAGGGGGAAAATATTACCATAAGAAATGGTCTGAGGTTCTTTCCTCCTCCTCTTCCCCCCCCCCCCCCCAACACCTTGCTTGAGTTGGAAAAATTACATCTGAGAATATTAAATCCATGTAGCAGTGATTTTATTTTTCTCCCCTTCAGGGCAATTGGACATTAATCTCAGTAATTACCCAACTTATTTAATATGACCTTTTTGTGATATGTATTTTCTTTCCAGTTAGCCACAAACGTTAATAAATATTTATGTAAACTCATCAATAAGATTCAATAGAGCAATGTTCCTTAATACGCCCTTAGAAGTAGAGAAGCATGATGGTAAATGCTAAGTGACTGGAACCATCTGAGATGTGTGTTACTAATCTTGTAAAGCATTTCAGGCAGGTTTTTTATTGCTGCTCATAACGCAGACTTATTTTTAAAAAATTTCTTAAATGTTCAAAACATTTTCCTGCAATTTCTAATGGTATTTTTCATTTCTGGTTCTAGTCACAAGTTTCTGTGTATACCCAATTCCTCCTATCACCTCTCCAAACTACACTTCATAAAACCTGGGAGACAGTTATTAGGCTGAGGAGGACTGCAGGGATTCCCTCAGAAACTGTCATTGCAACTGCTTAAATTGGCTGTTGACTGGCATAGCTGTTAAGAAAATAAGGTTCAGCTTCCCACCTGGAGATGTGAACATTGCAGTTCAGAAACTGAGGGGCTGATTTAAGGAATCAAAATCAGTTTCTTCACACTGCAGAGCTTGGCTTATAGGTAGGCCCTTTGATTTCATTATTTTCACGCCTAAGGATACAGTGGTCCAAATTCTTCCAAGTGGAACTCCACTGAAAATGATGGAATTATATGAAGTATGAATTTGGCCCAAAGTGCTTTTTTAATGAATTATTTCTATCATGGTGGGATGGCTAATTGAAGTGCTTTCTGTGTCCTTGCCAGTTATTCTTTATGTGGAAGATAATTTTATGTCCCACTATGTAACGTAACATTTAAAGGGATGCTGTCTTATAGTTTGTCCTTTAATTCATATGAACCAAGGGGCAAGTTTTCCGATTCTAAACATTTGGCGGTTTGTTTGTTCACCATTGCTGAAGAAATAGACACTATTTTCTTAGGGTCTACACTCAATTCACTGTTTTGCTTTCTGCTGTTCTCTGCTACAGCTATTAACTAGCCCATGCTATTTCCGGAGCTGTATACATTCCTAATGACATTACTGCTGATGGTGAGCGAGCAAACAGAAATAAATGAATCCAGACATTGCTAGCAAAAAAACAGTTCAGATGTTTATTATACTGTCTGAACTACAGAAAATACTAACCTCAGTGGAACTCCATGAGAATGAGGGGGTTCATGCTAATGGATTGGATGTAAATACTTTAATTCTCATTTAAAAGCAATATAATTTTGTGATTCTCTTTGGGGATTTTAGGTGAAGTAAAAACCATTAAATAGTAGCACTGGCTTGATGTGGTAAACACTCTACCACATGGATATCTACTGTATGAAACTTTTTGATAGAAGCACCCTATTCTTATTTTCTAGGCACTATGTCATATGCCATGTTTGGCATGGTATATGTTAAAACTACAAAATATACAGTTGTCTGGAGACATGAAAGTAATACTGACTTTACATTGTCACCTGTAATATGTAGGACACTCTGTATTTTAAGTATTTAATGCACTACAAAAGTCTTCTTTTAGACTAGGTAGGTGTTCCATTAATTAATACGCAAAACTAAGGCCTGGTCTACACTAACCCCCAAATTCGAACTAAGGTACGCAACTTCAGCTACGTGAATAACGTAGCTGAAGTCGACATACCTTAGTTCGAACTTACCGCGGTTCAGACGCGGTCCACACGCGGCAGGCAGGCTCCCCGTCGACTCCGCGGTACTCCTCTCGCCGAGCTGGAGTACCGCAGTCGACGGCGAGCGCTTCCGGGATCGATTTATCGCGTCCAGACCAGACGCGATAAATCGAACCCGGAAGTTCGATTGCCAGCTGTCGAACTACCGCGGTAGTGTAGACCTGGCCTAAGTGTGTCATAATAAACATACAAGCTCCATAAATATTGCTGTGACACACAGTAGTCCACTACAGAGATTAAAAACAAAACAAAGCAAAGTAATTGAGTAGTCCGTTGTGGACATGTATTTTTGGCCCAGAGTGGCTTTGTATGTAAGATGTTCTTAGTGTATTTACCTCCTTAGTATATATTATTTTTCTTTTTTTTAAAATTGGTTCACTGCCACACAGAATTTTGATCGTACTATGTGTCCTTTGCTTTCTGCAGACGTTAATTGTACAAAAGGTTTTAACTCTTAGAATTGTCACTAAGGAATGCCTAGTCCAAAGTCTTCATATGATTTAATGTAGGTTGTAGACATAAAAAAACCCTCAACGTTTCTTTTCTAAAATAATATATTTTGACATTTCATTAAAATGCATAATTTCTTGATTGCCCCAGACATCTAAAATTCAACTCGCTTCCTCTGCTTGTGTATTGGGCAGCAACTGAACAACAACCTAAATTTCAGCAAACAACAAACTAAATTACCAACATCTTTGTTCCACATCTAGTTGTTCTCCAAATGTTGTACGTCTCCCATCTTCCTTGCTAGTCTTGTTTATGCTACAGACAGACATCTCTTCATATGGATACTAATTACTACATGTTTTCCCAGCTTCAGTCATGAACTGATTTTGTTAATCTTCAAATTTAAACAAGGTAGATGAACAATTAAGATATTTCAGAAAGATATTTGTATTTATGGACTGACATATCATTCTCATTTGATCATGAATCAGCCACAGCCCCTGGGAAAAGCAGTGAAAACTATGGCAGATCCATCAATGTGATAAAGAATCAATCTTGTTGTCTAAACTGGAAGAATTGCCATAATTTTCACTGCTTTTTCCCAGGGCAGACTTCCTACTGGCTTCATTTTTGTCACCTCCTGCTACCAGACAGAAATAGCTCATTTTCTAGATATCCATCTGCTTATTCTTATGCTACTATTTCAAGGAACCGTGGGGGAACATGCAAGGCAAAGGAAGAGATGTAACAGCTAATGCCCAGAGTCAATAGAAATATGTGTTACACCTCTCAAAAGGCTTTGGTTCGTATCAAAGGAAGATGTAATTTACCTGCCAGTGCTCTTTTGAGAAATTCTGATGGGTTGGTACCCTCGTATGCAGAAACAGAGTACACTGTTTGCTTTTTACTGAAAGATACGCCAGCTGACTTACGGTGGACTGCTGGCACGACTCTTCAAGATGGTGAACTGTACGAGGTGATACGTGCTGTACAAGCAGTTTGGATGGACTCAGTCCTTAAGAATAGTTTGTCTACATTCTACAAAATTCGTTCTGAGCTTACAGTGAAGATATGTGTTACTCGGCATATCTTATAGAGAGGAGCCTGGGTGATCGTCCAAGCAGTGTTGCAACAAGCAGTCCTGAATATGGCTCATAAAGGATATTTGGGAGTTACAAAGATGAAACGTAGTTATGCTTGGTGGGACTAGGATGGCCAACTTTCTAATTTGTGAAAACTGGACACTGAGTGCCAGAAGGTCCCCCAACCCCTGCTCTGCCTCTTCCCCCTAGGGCCTCCCCCCTTGCTCCACCTCAATCCCTTGAGGCCCTACCCCCTGCTTCTCTTCTCCACCCCCCCCACTGTTGCTCGCTGCTTTCTCCACTCTGCATGCCCTGCCAGCTGAGCAGGGCTCTAGGGTTGGAGGCGGTGGAAGAGCGAGGGCACAGCGTGCTCAGGGGCAGGAAGAGGCAGGGCGGGGGTAGGGTTACCATATTTCAGCAATCAAAAAAAGAGGACGGGGGAGCCCCGCCCTAGCCCCACCCCCATCCACTTCCCGCCCCCCTCAGAACCCCCAACCCCCCCCCCGCTCCTTGTCCCCTGACTGCCCCCTCCAGGGACCCCTGCCCCTAACTGCCTCCCAGGACCCCACCCCCTATCTAAGCCTCCCTGCTCCTTGTCCCCTGACTGCCCCCTCCTGAGACCCCCCACCCTAACTGCCCCCACCATGTTCTCTGTCCAGACAGCGGAGGGGCAGAGGTTTGGTCCCACACCACACAAGATGTGGCAGGATCCAGTTTTAAATTTACCCCCTGCCCTTGCTTCACTGAAGGGGGGAGGGGAGAGTTACTCTTGACTTGTGTGGGGTACCAGGGAGTGGAAGCCCCGACCCCGCCTGAAGTCACTGGTGCAACCCCTCCCGCTCCAGCTGGGGAGCTGCACCTGGCCCTAGGAGCTGCAGGGTCCGCCACTCCCGGAATCTCCCTCCCTCCTGCCGTGGCTGCGGGAGGCGCCCTTGTCCCACTCGCAGCCTTGGCGGGCGCGATGCGGCAGCCAGAGGGGAGGGGAGGAAACCCCCCGCTCCCCCCCATCGCCAGGCAGCCTCCTTTGTGAGGGCTCGCCCCTGACGCGCTGCGCTGCCCGAGCTGCAGCCGCGCCGGAGAGCGTCCGAGGGCTGCAGGCAGCGCAGGAGCTGCCGGAGCATGAGTCGGAGCCGGCCCCGGGAGAAGTTTTCCTGCAGGCTCCGCTCTGGCCAGCAGAAAGCTGGGAGCCCGAGGGTGCCCGTGCTGGCGGCGCCGCAGGGAGGGAGGTTACGGGCTTGGGCACCGCACGGAGGGAGGTTACAGACTTGGGTGCCCAGGGAAACTTCTCCCGGGACAACTCCCCGCTCAGCCCGCTGGTGCGGGGCCGGCTCTGACTGCAGCCCTCGGACGCTCCCCGGCGTGGCTGCAGCTCGGGCAGGGCAGCGCCTCAGGGCCTTGGCACTCGCCACCCGGGGCTGGGGCCGGGGGGCCCTGGATGGGTCCAGGCTCAAGGAGCGCCCAGCTGTGAACGTGGCGCCGAGCTCAATAGAACCCCTAGCGGCTCCTCGGCGAAGAACTTCTCCAAGCCCTGCAGTCCCTGGGACGGGCGCTCAGAGGCTTGGTCCGGCAGGGTTACCATACGTCCATATGCCGGCCGGCTGGGAGGGATTTTTAAATATCGAAAAACCCAGACTTTTTTTAGATATTTAAAAATTCCTCCCGGACGGCCATTTAACAACCAAAAAGCCGGACATGTCCGGGGAAATCCGGACGTATGGTAACCCTAGGCTGAGGTGGGAAGAAGCAGGGTGGGGGTGGGGTCATAGGGGAAAGGGTGGAGTGGGGGCGGGGCCTGGGCAGAGCAGGTGGGGAGCACCCCCAGCAAATTAGAAACTCGGAGCCTGTGGGTGGAGGGGTGATTTGGGGCAGGACGGGGCAGAGAGAGCCGCGCTCGGGGGAGAACGGGGGAGCTGCCAGTACCTCTCTCCACCAGAGCCACTGCTGAGTGCTCCACTGCTCCTCCAGGCTGCAGCAGCTGCTCTTCCCGCCTCCTGGTGGCGGAGGCCAGTTACTGCAGATAACTGGACTTTTAGTGTCTGGTCAGCACTGCTGATTGGACACTGCCAGGTTCCCTTTTCAAATGGACTTTCCGGTCAAAAACTGGACAGCTGGCAACCCTAGGTGGGAGACCTTTTGTATGAAGAGTGAAGATTTTCTGATAAATATTTGTACAGTGCATTTTAAATCTGCTGGATACCATCCCCAAGGAAATGGGATAGTGGAGAGACTACATAGGATCCTGAAGACGTGTGTAGCTTGCATAGAAATGTAGGACTGGAAGGGACCTCATTAGGTCAGCTAAATCAGTCTGCTGCACTGAGGCAGGACCAAGTATTATCTAGACCAGTGTTTCCCAAACTTGGGACGCCGCTTGTTTAGGGAATGCCCCTGGCAGGCCGGGCCGGTTTGTTTACCTGCCCCGTCGGCAGGTCCGGCCAATCGTGGTTCCCGCTGGCCGCGGTTCACTACTCCAGGCCAATGGGAGCTGCTGGAAGCGGCGCGGGCCGAGGGATGTGCTGGCCGCTCTTCCCGCAGCTCCCATTGGCCTGGAGCAGTGAACCGCGGCCAGTGGGAGCTGCGATCGGCCGAACCTGCGGATGTGGCAGGTAAACAAAGCGGCCCGGCCCACCAGGGACTTTCCTTAAACAAGTGGCGTCCCAAGTTTGGGAAACACTGGTCTAGACCGTCCCTGACAGGTGTTTATCTAACCTGCTCTTAAAAATCTCCAGTGATGGAGATTTCACAACTCCCTAGGTAATTTATCCCTGACAGTTAGGAAGTTTATCCTAGTGTCCAATCTAAATCTTCCTTGCTGCAATTTAAGCCCATTACTTCTTGTGCTGTCCTCAGTGGATAAGGAGAACAATTTTATCACCATTCTCTTTATAACAACCTGTTGTGTTCTTGCAGACTGTTATCATGTCTTCTCCAGATTAAATAAATCCACCTTTTTCCCCATCTTTCCTTGTAGGTCATGTTTTCTAGACATTTAATCGTTTTTTGTTGCTCTCCTCTTGACTTTTTTCCAATTTGTCCACATCTTTCCCAAACTGTGAGGCCCAGAACTGGACACAGTACTCCAGCTGAGGTCTTATCAGTGCTAAGTAGAGCAGAAGAATTACTTCTTGTGTCTTGCTTACAATGCTATTCTTAATACATCCCAGAATGATGTTTGCTTTTTTTTGCAACACTATTACATTGTTGACTCATGTTTAGTTTGTGATTCACTATAATGCTCAGATTCTTTTCTGAAGTATTCCTCCCAAGGCAGTCATTTTCCATTTTGTATTTGTGCAATTGATTATTCCTTCCGAAGTGCAGTACTTTGCATTTGTCCTTACTGAATATTATCCTATTTATTTTAGATGATGTCACCAGTTTGTAAAGATCATTTTGAATTCTAATCCTATCTTCGAAAGCACTGGCAAACCCTCCCAGATTGGTGTCATATGCACACTTTGTAAGTGCACTCTCTATGCCATTATCCAAACCATTTATGAAGATATTGAATAGAACTGGACCCGGAACAGATTCTTGTAGGACCACGCTCGATATGCCCTTCTGGCTTGACTGTGAACCATTGATAAATGCTCTGGGAGTATGTTTTTTTGAAACCTGTGCATCTGCTTACAGCAGGTTCATCTAGGGTATATTTCCTTAGGTTGTTTGTGAGATGGTCACGTAAGACAGTATCAAAAGCCTTAGTAAAGTCAAGAAATTTCCCATCTACTGCTTTCCTCCCATCCACAAGGCTTGTTACCCTGGGAAAGAAGGTTTTGAAATCAATGTTGTCTGTTACTTACCACCTTATCTTCTAGGAGGTTACAAATTGGTTGATTATTTGCACCACTATTTTTCCAGGTACCAAGTTAAGCGGATTAGTCTGTAATTCCCAGGGTTGTCCTTATTCCCCTTTTTATAGATAGGTGGTATATTTGCACTTTTTCCAGTTCTGTGGGATCTGTCCATCCTCCTTGAGTCCCCAAAGATCTCTTCGGCCAGTTCCTTAAGTATTCTAGGATGTATTTTTGTCAGGCCCTGAAGACGTTTAACTTGTCTAAGTATTTCTTAATTTGTTCTTTCCCTGTCTATGAAATTGAAACAGTGATTTGGTGAAATTACTTCATGTATGATGGTAAGGGCTTAAGTGTATTTAATAGATCCATATATTGGCTAGTAATATGTAAGTTAAGGCATAAGTAATATGTAAGCAATATAAATACTCGCCTATTTTACTGTGATCAAGATGACTTCTGAGAAACCCTTTTGCAAAAGAGTACAAACAAAGCCTTCATGACTTACTAAATATCCTGTTGTTCAATTTTTGGAATGTCCCTGACTTGGGTACAGGACAAAGAGTAAATCATTGTGACCTCCCAAACATAATCAGAGAAAACAAGTGGAAAGTTCATGTCTTAAATAAGATTCATAACGTTGTTATTGTTAGATAAACATGTTATATAATATGGTGTTTGATGCAGCATTTTATATATGGTCATAAATATTAATTTTTAAAAAATAATGAATCAGAGAAGGGGCTATTGCTAAAAGTAGGGTGTCATTTTGGGCATAAAAATTGCGTACTGATATTTAAGACTTTGCCTTTGTGTACCTGCAGCCAATTCATTCACCTGTTACTTCACAGCTGATCACTGGGGTGTGGCATTCTGTACCTATGCTGAAATAAATCTTCTCGTTGATTTGAACTTGGAAGTTAGCAGTGGTTTTTATCTGCTAGCAGCAGTGGCTGTATACTTCACTAAGTTTGTAAGGTAACCTGTGGGCCTAGCTGGTGGCCCTGAAATATGCTTGCATCCTATTTTAGCCTCAGATCCTACCCCTTTAACACTGATATTCACTATGTTAGTCATCCGATCACTGCTAAAGTTTTTGGTGAAAAGTGAAACAACATTTTGGCCATTGTTGCATTTTTTGTTGTTGGCTTTCCCTCCTCATTCAGTAATGAGCCTACTTTGTCCCCGGTCCTTCTTTTGCTTCTAAAGTATTTGTAAAATGCTTTATTGTTACCCTTTGTGTCCCTACCTAGTTTAATCTCATTTTGTGCCTTGACCCTTCTAATTTTGTTCCCACATAATTGTGTTGGTTTTTTTATATCTGTCCTTTGTAATTCAACCTAGTTTCCACTTTTTGTATAACTCTTTTTTTTGAATTTCAGATCTCCTGGTTAAGCCAGGATGGTTTCTTATACTTCTGATCTTTCCTATGCCTTGAGATAGTTTGCGCTTGTGCCCTCAATGTCTCTCTAAAAAAACTGCCAATTCTCCTGAACTCTTTTTTCCGTTAGATTTGTTTCCTAACCTGTTCCTCCCTATTTGTCAGAATCAAATCTAGAACAGCCTCTTCCCTAGTCGCTTTCTCCACCTTCACTATCAAAAAGTTGTCTGTAGTGCATTCCAAGAATTTACTGGATAATCTGTGTCCTGCTGTATTATTTTCCCAACAGATGTCTGGGGTAGTTGAAACCCCCCATCACCATCAAGTCCTGTGCTTTGGATGATTTTGTTGGTGTCTTTTTTAAAAAAAAATAAAAAAATAAAAAAAAGCCTCATTCACCTCCTCTTCCTGGTTTGGTGGTCTATGGTGGACCTCTACCAAGAAATCACTTTTTTTTACCCCTTTTATCCATACTGGAAGAAGGTCAGGATACCCCTTCCTATTGCATTAAGTTGTGCTTTATATGATATTTTGAATAGACCTCATGGATGTGTTGGAGAAACCCCATTTTATCAGCTCTTCAGTCGACTTACAAGGACCAACTTCTCTATGCTGATGGAAAAGCTGTCCTGAAAGCTGACTGATGTGACCAGGATATATGCAAATTTCAACAAGCGTATCCATGCAAGACTCCATGCCTTCTATCCTGGACAAGCAGTATATGTTAGTCAAAGGTCTGTAAGTGTTTTCGATACTCATGGTATGATCTTTCAGACTGTAAGGTATGGAGCGTAGCAAGTGCATTTACCACAGGGAGATCATGTTGTTAACCAGCAAGATATACTGCCTACTGAAAGGGGAACAGATACAGAAGAGATGCTCTTGATGCATATGATGATATCATGTGGCCAACTGGGGAAATTGCACCACATCAACGTTGCTGAATCAGAGGTATAATCTTGTGGCAGGGTGGACTAGGCCCCCTGCTGGAGGTCTCACGGCCCTGCATCACCCCTGCCCCAGAATAGAGCAGTGAGAAGTCCTTCAGGCAGCCTAGAGTGGCTGCAGAGGAGCAGCCAATCAGAGGGGCTGGTGGAGTGACTAATAAAGGGCCAGAAGTGCCAGATAAAAGGCAAGCAGCAGAGCAGAGCCTTTAGTTGCTGTGTGGAGCTTGATGAGGGAGGAACGGGTGCCTGGCTGGCTAGACAAACAGCAGGACCACAGACAGCTCACTGCAGAGAGCTCACCAAACAGACCTGAGCCCAGAGAAGGCTGCCAAAGACCAGGTACTTGGCTGGCTGGATAGAAGAGCGGCAGGACCATCAAAAGATCAGTGCGGGCAGGCTGAGCCCAGGGGACTGAGCACAGAACCTGGCCAAACCAGATGAGGATACCGAGATGAGCCCTGCTGGTCTGGTTGCAGACGGAGCCCAGGGAGGGCTGCTGAAAAGGACACCAGCTGAGGGTACCGAGATGGGCCCCAGCTGGATGGTTGAAGAAGGCAGTGTCTCTGGGAAGAAGCCTAAGAACTACGGCCCCATACCAGCGCCGTGCTAAGAACTCAGGACTGGGGGACAGCATATGCGGCTTAGCCAGAGGGCTGAGTCACTGGAGACCCGCCAAGAGAACCATTGGCTGGGAGGCGGTCATGAGAGGCGGGTGCCACCCTGAGATAAGAACTAAAACCAAAAGCAGGCTCAGACCCAACCAACCAAAGGGGGTGCCTGCGAGAGTTGGGTGCTGCCCTGTGAAAAGAACTGTGATCGCAGGCACATCAGCCAGAGAAAGGGGGAGCTCGCCAGAGGTGGGTGCCAGTCCCGTTACAAACCTCTGGTCCCAGGATCACTGGGTGCCTCTGGCCTGGTATTAATGAACTTTTTGGGAGAAGGGAAGATTTTTTTCCTAGATACCTCCTGGGAGTTCCAGCTCAAGATGGAGGTAGCAGTGCCAAAGTGAAGACACAACACAGTTTTACAGTCAAAACGGTGTACTCAAAACACAATGGGACTTGCAGACCAATTATAGACACATATACTATCTTTCACACTATCATACTAAATTTGTCAGGCAGGAAGACATAGACCTAACATGAACATAAAAATGGCAAGATTGACATGTTTATGTTGATATTTTTGTTTATAGTTCATGGTACATTTTGACAGTGGAATTAAACTGGATTTTACTGTTTCTGATCTTTATATGGGTGTCCTATAATACTGTAATTGGCTTGCAGATCTGTCCTGGTGCAAATCCCTGGTTGTCAGATATCAGTTCCAATTTCTGTACAATTTGTGAACATCTTTTTCTCTGACTCAGAGAAAAATGGAACATCACCTCCATTTTTCTTGTGCAGCAAGAATTAATTGCTCAGTTACTACCTAGATGCAGTCACTTTTGTGAAGAGAGTCACATTTATCTTGGGTTTAATCATCTAAATACATTGCCCAGGCAAGCAATATTAGTCAAAAATATTCCTTTCAGATACTGCTTATCATTTTCATAATGATGTTGAAGCTTTACAGCTGTGTAAGTCTTAAAGGTGAACTAAAAATCTTTGTACTAAAACCAAATAAATATCCATTTTATTAACACACTAGTGTGTCCATATAGATGTTACTGCATTTAGCACCTTTCATCTGAGACTCTCAAAGTGTTTTATAAGACTAGAAAAGTGGTAGAATTTCTGTTTTTACAGATGGAAGAACAGAGGCTGGGATTTAAGCAATTTGTCCAAGGCCACAAATAAGTAAGCACACTTGGATCTAGAACCCAGTCAAGGTTGTAGATATACAGACTTCAAAATACCTTTTAAAATAAAAGTATTTGAAAGATAACAGAATAGAAAATCTGATCCTCCTTTTATTGGGGCCTAATCCTATCTTCCAAAATGTAATCAATAGGAGTCTTTCCATTGAGTTCAAAGAGCTTTGGATCAGGCCCCTCAACTGCCAACTCCTGAGTTCAGTATTTTTATCTATTTTTCAAATAGGAGTAACTATAACTTTATATTTACCAATAAATATGAAATTGCACAAGCCCTTTGGGACCTGACAGGTGAATCTTCTTGTAACAGAGAGACACCCCCCCCCATACCCCTCTACATGCTGGTGGAACTCACTCGAGTCAATGCACAAGATCACAGGATGTCTATGTGCTGCCTTTGATTGGTAAAAGGCATTTAGTCCCATAATCGTAGCCAGGCTTTCCAGATCCTCTCCAGCCTATAAAGATGTGCAGAGAGGCAGCTGAGCCGTGCTAGAAAAATTAGCCAGGCAGAACAAGTAGACTTAGATTACATTAATGAGCCCATTAAGACGAAGTATAGGGAGCCTGTCTGGTCAGTGTGAGGGACAGAAAGCAGTAGTCTTGGCTGCACTAAAAGAGACAGGGTAGTCTGGATTAGTTGTCAAGATGTTTTTTCTTTTATATTTCATAGTTTTCAATCTCAGTTAATCTCTGCCAGGCAAAACCTTATACAGCTGTCCAGCCCTGTGGGTCTCAAACCCTGGTATGTGGGGGTCCTGGGAGTCATCGTATGCCAATCCTCCACCCACCGACAACAGCTGGGACTGGGGTCCATGAAGCCCAACTGGTCCACAAGTCCCTTCCCCTATGCTCTGATTGGGAGAGCTCTAAGGCTCCTCATTGGGCTGCAGCCCCTATTTAAGACAGAAGAGGAAACAGGAAGTAGTCTGTACAGCTGGGTTTCACTTGCTGTGGAGTGTTGGTCTGGTGTTGACTTGTTCCTGCCTTCTTATCCTGACTCTTGGTAAGTGACTCTTGATCTCTGCCTTCCCGTTTGTCTCTTGATTCTGATTTCCTGGCATTCCAACCAGGGCTGGCTCCAGGGTTTGCGCTGCTTGGGGCAGCAAAAAAAAAAAAAAAAAGGCCATGATTGCGATCTGCTCTACTGCCGCTGCTTCAGTCTTCGGCAGCAATTCGGCAGGGGGTCCTTCCCTCTGAGAGGGAGTGAGGGACCCGCTGCCGAAGAGCCAGACTTGCCGCCCCTCTCCGTTGGCCGCCCCAAGCACCTGCTTGCTGGGCTTGTGCCTGGAGCCGGCCCTGATTCCAACCCAGCCTGATTCCTGGTAACTAGCTCCTGGACCCTTTGCCTATGCTGGATGTGAACCTGTAGACCAGACCGCCCACACACCGGCCTTGACAATGGATAATGTTTGCAAGCTGTAACACTAACCTTGATTCCACAAAAATCTGTAAATGAACACCAAACCTGAGGAAAGTATATGTGTTTATCAAAAACCTTCATGCAGTATGTCTATTCAGATATGCCAACTCTAGCTCTTCCTCAGATCTTTTATGTGTTAAATGTTAATGCACTGATAACTGAAATATAATGAGATACTAGTTTTAAAACATTTATTAAAAATTCCTAAAAAAACAACAACCCTTAGTTCTATTGTAATGTATGTAACAGCAGATAATCTGTGACATTACTTCAGTAACTGGGAAAATCTATTTAAATGTAATATTTATAGCAGGGGGAGGTGTTAAGTACTTTTGGCTTCTGTCGAAACCAGGAAAGGATATTCCTAAATCCATTAAACCATGGGTTTGGAGTTGTCATGAGGGGGTGTACACACAAGTAACTAATTATATTTTGTCAAGTATTTTGTATATTTTTAAGTATTGAACATTTTTTGAGGGTCTATTAAAAATCTTTTTCCTGCAGTCCAAGATTTTAAAAGGGTATTTTGTAGTGGTACAAGGTATTTCATTGTCATGTGCAGGGATGGAGAGCATATGCTAGTTTTGGAGAACCACTGGTTTTGCTTCTCAGATATTCTTTGAGATGCTATTGCATTTTAATGATGAGTAATATAGATGATAGCCATTAGTGTAAAGCATGACATCTGAAAATAGACAATGGGACCTGGAAGACAGACCAGTAACAGTTGGAGGAGGCTGAGAGAGAGAGTTGTAAAATTCTACAGAATAAAGTCAGCAACTTGGAGTAGAAGAGGGCATCGAGCAGCAATGGAAGATAGCCAACAGAGTCTTCATTTGCGCAAGGAGTAAGTCAGGATTGGGAGGACTGAAATTTTACTGGGGAGCAGTGTTCCCTCTAATTTTTCCCACCCATGTGTGGAATGAATTTTATGTGCACCAATATGGAGGTGATGTGTCACACATCACCTCCATTTTGGTGCACATAACAAAATTCATGTGGCGAGGGTGGGGCTGAGAGGTTTGGAGTGTGGGAGGGGGCTCAGGGCTGGGGTTGGGTGTGTGGGGGTGAGGGCTCCTGCTGGGGGGTGCGGGATCTGGGGTTTGGCTGAGGATGAGGGGCTCAGGCCTTGGGCAGAGGGTTGGGGTGTGGTGAGTGTGTGTGCGGGCTCCGGCTGGAGGTGCGGGCTCGGGGGTGGGGCTGGGGCTGGGGATGAGGGGTTTGGGGTGCAGGCTGCCCCTGGGCTATAGAGGACTCCCCCGAGCTCTCTTTCCCTGCAGCAGCACCTGGGCTGGAGGGGGAGAGGCGCCTCTCCCATGGCCCAGGCAGATCCAGGCTGGGTTGGGGCCGGGGAGGGGTGCCTCTCCCACAGCCCCAACCCGTCCTGGCCCGGAGCTGCCGCGGCCGTGGGAGGGGCGCCCAGCCCAAATCCGCTGACCTGCTGCAGCCCAGAGCGCGCACAGCGCTCGCTCCACATTAGGTGACTCCCTGGCTATTACCTGGGTGAGCCAGGGGAGCACGCTGAGCTGCCGCATGGGGCATAATGGCAAAGAGCTGCTCCTCCTGTTCCATGCATGGCACGTTTGAGTTGCGTTGCTGCCGCTGTGCCAGAGCCTTGGCATGAGCGGGGCTTGGAAACGCGCGTTTTGGCTGAACAAGGTGCTCCGCGGCAGCTCCAGGCCAGGCTGGGTTGGGGCTGCGGGAGAGACGTCTCTCTCCCCCGGCCGCGGCAGGTCCCCGTGGACCAGGCTGGGTTGGGTCCAGGGCACGGGGAGAAGAATCTCTCCCCGTCACAGCCCTGAGTGCCTGCGTGGTACTTAATAGTCTGCTGTGTGGCTGTGCAGCTTAGAGGGAACTTAGCTGGGGAGCCTATGAAGAAATGGTGAAAATGGGTGTTCCTGGGGAGACTTGAGCAGATCAATTATACCTAGCCAACTCTTAGTCTTTAACAAATAGGTGATTCACAGTGATATACATCTTTATTTTTCATAAGGAAAGGGGTTTTTTTTGTAGGCAACTTATATAACTGAAAAGAACATTAATTTTGTTGTCTTGCCATGGCTCATTTAATATGAGTCTATGATACAAGGCATACCAGAATTGTCTCCTAAAACCCCTTCATTGAATGACACTTAAATACCACATTTTTACTATAACTTGTATTTCAGGAAATGGGAGGCAGACAATGTTAATTTTATAAAGGATCTTTTAAAATTTAATTATTTTAGATCCTCTCTGAAATTCACAACCATTTCTCTTCCTAATACAAGTTTTCATCAATGCAAATACAGTGTTGAATCACTTCCATTCACAGGAATCTGAATACATCAGCCTTAATTAATGGAACGGAATACTTTTATGTTAAATGCATTCAGGATAACTAAGTTCGTTCATTCTTATAATTTAATTATTGATGTTATGACTAAAATAAGAGAACCACATAAAAGTCTGGGGTACTTGGACAGATTTGTACCCCATTGAGATAGGAGACAACCATGCAGAGACTCCTCGTCAGCACCGGGATGCTGCATGCTGACTCTGAATAGGCCAGTGTATAAGAGTCTGTTGGTGATGGACCAATGTAGGGATTGCTGGCTGCATGTCTATGAAGATCCATAAGAAAGTAATTTATCTGCAGGCCCATTGATTGGAATATCAGTCCTGCCATGCACAAAGCCAATTTACTTGAAGTGAATTTTGTGGTGTTTTGCATGGGGTGTTTTTGTTTTGTTTTGTGTTTAGTGTAGCTCTCTCCCATTAAGTGCTGAATGGGGGCTGGACCAGGCAGGAGTCCATGTAACAACTCTGGTTTTCAGCAGAGGCAGCCCCTCTTGAAAAGTGAATGGAGTTTGGGTGACTCTGTTTATTGGGTTCATCCTCTGAGATTGGATTCACAGTCAAGGGGCTAGGCTTCAGGTGCTGTGATAGCTCCAGCTCCTGCCTGGCACGTAATACGTATTCCCTTCCTGTACAGTGATGAATCATCGTTTTAAAGGGGTTTCCTCTTTTCCCGTCTCTGAGTTTCCAGGTGGGTTGGGGCCAGCACTGCAATTGAATGGCAGCTCCTTAGGATCAGGCAAATTTTTCCCCCCAAATCAGTTATGCCCCATTTTTGTATTATATCATGCAAAGGTTTGTTGTGGCTTATATGTTGCATTTCTAGGTCAGATTCTGAAGAAAGCTGTTTTCCTTACTTGCCAGTGATAGATGGTTTAATGCAAAGATATCTATGTTCTAAAACAGATGCTTCATCGTTATACTGGTAGGCCCCAGTAACATACAGTTGTTAATGATGGGAATTGAAATACCATGCCTGATCCAGAATCTAATGCAAGGGGTGAGCCAAAGGCCTCCAAGAATCTCATTTGCAAATAACTGTAATAGAAGAATTGGTACTAGTGTGGCCTTTTCATCTAGTTCAACATAAGAATAACTATACTGGGTCAGACCAATGGTCCATCTAGCCCAGTACCCTGTCGTCTGGCAGTGGCCAGTGCCTGATGCTTCAGAGGGAGTGAATGGAACAGGACAATTTCGAGAAATCCATCTCTTGTTGTTCAGTCCCACCTTCTGGAAGTTGAGGAGGTTAGGAACACCCAGAGCATGGAGTTGCATCTCTGACCGTCTTGGCTAATAGCCACTGATGGACATATCTTCCATGAACCCTGTTATAGTTTCGACCTTCACAACATCCCCTGGCAATGAGTTCCACAGGTTGACTGTGTTGCATGTAGAAGTACTTCCTTATGTTTGTTTTAAACCTGCTGTCTATTAATTTCATTGAGTGACCCCTTGTTCTTGTGTTATGTTAAGAGGTAAGTAAGACTTCCGTGTTCACTTTCTTCATACTACTTGCGATTTTACAGACCTCTATCATATCCCCCCTTAGGCATTTCTTTTCTAATCTGAACAGTCCCAGTCTTCTTAATCTCTCCTCATTTGAAAGCTGTTCCATACCCCTAATCATTTTTACCTAATGCCTTTTTGTCTAATAACTGGGAACAATTTGAGATTGCATTCCACGGTCACAATTGGGTCTCCATAGAATTCACTGTGCTAAAACATTTTAGCAATACAAACAGGCATAAATCTTTATTTTTTTATGCATCTTCCTCATACTGACCTTTTTGTACATGTTGGAAAAGACTCATGTTTAGATTTCCATAGCTACCCTCCCCATTTAGAATTTTGAATTGGAGGCTAGTATAGTAGATCTTATCTCACTTTACACATACCAGTTTATAAAGCGATTTTTAAAGTTTTGTCAAGTGAAAGAAGTATTTGAGTTTCTGGCACCTTTTCTCTATGGAGAATCAGTGAATTGATTCAAAGTTTGCATGTTCAAGAAATACAAAGATCTGTAATACAAAAAAGATTTTTCCAAATTTCTGGGTACCCCATTCTTGTCAGCATGTTAAATTAAGAGAATTTCAGACTGGGTAAATATGTGAAGATGGGGTCAGAGAAGCAAATATTTAGCACTGGACTAAACTCTCTCATTGAGATAGTGCGAGTATAAACAGTGGTGTATCCGAGGTAGCATGGGCAGCAGCAGCGGAGGCATGGCTTAGCCTGAAACCAGTGGGTATGTACTCAGCACAGCGAAGTTGTGTCTCCACTGCCACTGTCCGTGCTTTCACAGCTACAATGCTATTTATATTCATGCTAGCTTGAAGAGAGTTAGAGTGAGTATGTGTTATGTGAGCAGGGGAATTCCAGCCCTAGATCATAGTGTAGATATGACCTTAGATACCATGCCTTGGCCAGTGTTTACTTCATCTCAGTACATCATGTATGTGTCAAATGAAACATCTGATTTAGGACTGAATATGGACATTTGATATATATATATAGTAACATGTTCCCTTTAAAATTTCAGCCTATGTCACATATCAGGGGGTAGCCGTGTTAGTCTGTATCTACAAAAACAACGAAGTGAGTTTTTTACCCACGAAAGCTTATGCCCAAATAAATCTGTTAGTCTTTAAGGTGCCACCAGACTCCTTGTTGTTTTTGTAGCCTATGTCACGTTATCTTGCAGACATGATGTCATGGTGGTATGACATAACTCCTCTTCCTAACAGGAGTTTACTTAAGGTTCCTTCCCAACCAGGATTATAAATCATTTAGGATTTTATATATATAATTTAATTTTCAGAGAGCTAACGCATTCATTACCTGCATATCTTTACATTAAATATTAAGTGTAGAGTGTTTGGGTTTTTTCAGGATTTTTTCTCATTGCAGAAAGGCTATTTTAAATTAAAACAGCAAAAGTAATCTATTTTGGATGAAATTATAACCTCCTGTGGGGAAAAAAATGTTTCTTTTATGAAGCAGTCTTGTAGGTGCAGAGATAATTAGCTTTGCTTTTTAAAACACTATAGTTTTTTATATGAGAACACACAATTCTCATGTATAGAAACGTATTCAAAGCTGTCCCAGGCTTTGTATGTGAGTAACCTTGACTAAATCATTTAACCATTCTGTGCCATGGTTTGCCCATCTGCAAAAATGAGGATAATGATACTTGGTAATTAAACTTGCTTTCCTCAGGGGGTGATAAGGCTTAAATTTGTAACTGTTTGTAAAGTGTTTTGAGGTTCTCTGACAGAACAAATTCAAAGTACAGTAACTCCTCACTTAAAGTGGTCCTGGTTAACGTTGTTTCGTTGTTACGTTGCTGATCAACTAGGGAACATGCTTGTTTAAAGTTGTGCAATGCTCCCTTCTAGTAGTTTGGCAGCTGCCTGCTTTGTCCACTGCTTGCAGGAAGAGCAGCCCGTTGCAGCTAACTGGTGGGTCTTGTAACAGGGTGGACCGGCAGCCCCCCCATCAGCTCCCCGCTCCCTAAGTTCCCTGTGCTGCAGCCGCCCAGCAGGCTATCAACTGCTGGGCAGGTCAGCTGTCCCTCCCCCCACTGCCATGTGCTGCTCTCAGAGACTCCTGCTTGCTGTGCAGGGGGGAAGGAGGGGGCTAATGTCAGGGTGTTCCCCTCCCCCCTGCTCTTGCACCCCGCTTACCCTTCTCCATATAGAGCAGGGAGGGGACACCCAGGGAGAGAGACAGAGAGAGCCTGGGGCAGCAGCTGCTGTCTCAACTTCCTGATCCACTTAAAAAAACAATGCATTTAAGAGTGGGTCAGCTTACTTAAAGGGGCAGCGTGCATCTCTCTCTCTCCCACACACAAAGTGTGTGTCTGTCTCTGTCTGCTATGCTTCTCCCTTCCCTCGTGTTCGTGCTGCCTTGTGTGAGAGGCTACATTAACTACAATGTGTTAACCCTTGAGGGCTCAGCTGAGTGCTAGTTCATCATTTAGCAGCAAGGCATTCCCTGGGAAATATCCCTCCCTCTTCCACCCTCTAACTTCACCACCTCAACCAAGCTTCACAATCATCATAGCTGTGAACAGTAGTAAATTGTTTGTTTAAAATGTATACTGTGTGTATATGTATATCTATATAATATATAGTTTTTTGTCTGGTGAAAAAAATTTCCCTGGAACCTAACCCCCCCCCATTTACATTTACATTAATTCTTATGGGGAAATTGGATTTGCTTAACATCGTTTCGCTTAAAGTTGCATTTTTCAGGAACATAACTACAACATTAAGCGAGGAGTTACTGTATTAATAATAGATTCCATATCCCAAAGTCACATTAGTATATATGTTATCCCATTGATACTAAAGGCTGAGTGTTGTAACACATCAGCACTAATGGGACTCTTTATTTCACTTGCTGATAGGAACTTACAGAAACCATGTACTTAAATAAAAGTAATCTGTGCAAGTCAAATTGCTGGATGGCTGCCAATTGTTCATTGATGCAAGTTACAAAAAATTAAAGCTCCCAACAGAAGCCAGCTTTTTCAGTACATTAAATCATTTGTCTTATGACTAAGCTGTTTCTGGCTGGCATACATCATTGCTCTTATGTGTGTGCCACTTAGAATTCTGTAGATCAGTAATCATTAAAGATGGGTGTCTGTTGTGGGGTTCTTGGATGTCATGTGATTTGTGACATTCAGATTTCCCCCAAACAAGTTAGAAATAGCTTCCCCTCTCCATCAGTGTTAGACTCTCAAAATGTGCATTGTGCATCAAGTCCCCTGTTGCCAGAAGACTAAATTTGGGAAATCTAACTGGAATGATCTCCCATAATAGAGCCTCAGGCATAATACTGCTAATGTAGCTAACCAATTTTACCTCCATATTCATTAGACAAAATGATAAAACTACATTTTACATTGGGAATTAAATTAATAAATGCATATCTAATAGCGTATTGTCATACAATCAGTCTGTCCTGCTTTGCAAAAACTTTTTTTTCACATTACCATTTTAAAATGTGGCATTCAGTAATCTGCTCTCTTCATGAATGATGCCTATATTGCCATGTATTTGCTTTTTAAATAGCTGAACGTGTGGGTGGGTGGGTGGGTGGATGTGTAAAGTGGGCACATGGTGTATATAAAGCTTTTTAAATTTAAACAGTGTACATTAATTAGATGTATCCCAGGAGGCCAGAGTCTCTGAAACTGATGCTTGTTGAGTGGTTCTTTAGCATCAAAAGATCCAATACTTCTCACCAATGTACGTTCTGGTAACTGATGGCTTTCAGTATATATCAAATGTGTTTCTGCGCTGTATTTTTTTTTCCAAACAAACCATTCAGATTAAATGAAGATGAAAATCCTGATTATAATTGGCAGGATTTAAATCCTGCCTAAACAAGTCCAAGGTCAAGATAATTATTATTGTCATAAAAGTGAGTATGATCTCTAGTTACTGACAGCAACAAAGCGTTCTTGAACACACTGTACACTTACAGATCGTTAAAAACACACATCAGGCACCGACCACAAATAGATGTTTTGGGATTACCTACAAAAATACAAAATATAAATGGTTTTTAAAATAAGAGATATGGCAGGGCTTTGTCTTTGCAATGAGATTACCTGTAGCAGAACAAAGGTGTCATACCAATTTAGTCAACATGAAAATGCATCTCCCACATCATTTTACAGTCAGAGGTACTTTAAAATTATATTTGCTAAACTTCACCTTCTAAAACCTCCTCCAAACAAAATGTTAAAACCCATCACTCCTGGTTGACTGATTAAATATAGCTGTGACATGTACCATAATTGCAGACTTTCACAGTTCAGTTTTTGTACAGATTATCATACTTCCATTAATTTAAAAGGAAAATAAAATTCATCACTTTGAGTGACACTTCCTTCTCTAAGGGTAGAGGTGATCTTTATGCACCTTATATTAATATTTAATTACTTGCTACTTGTAATATATACTGTATTGAATAGCCTAACCATTTTTTAAAATGTTAGCTTTTCTTTCCACTATCTAGGCTTGTCTCAGCCAATTAAGTCTTCCACCAGTAGTTTGTAAATGCTCTGAAGCTGCTTAGCATTGATTTTATTCTATATACATTCTTCTACTGCACTCATCATAGTACCTCAGAATCTTCCAGTAGTGTATTATTAAGTGATGATAAACTGCATAGATATTGTCGCTTTGTACACAGGTCATAACTAGGGGTCCGTGTTTGTCATGGAGGTCGTGGAAGTCATGGACTCCGTGACTTTCTGCGACCTCCGTGACTTCAGCGGTCAGTGTTGCTGACCCCAGGGCCACCGAAGCAGCTGGCCCCAGAGCCAGCTGCTCAGGCAGGCCTGGGAACAGCCACACCGGCCACTGCTAGAGCAGCCCTGCAGCCAGCCACTCGGGCAGCCCTGCAGCCAGGAGCGGCGCCAGGGTTTTTGGCGCCCTAGGCGGGGGTCCTTCCGCGCTCCCGGTCGTCGTCGGCAATTCTGCGGCGGGGGGGTCCTTCCGCGCTCCTGGTCTTCGGGGCACTTCGGCGGCGGGTCCCGGAGCGAGTGAAGGACCTGCCGCAGAATTGCTGCCGAAGACCTGGAGCGCGGAAGGACCCCCTGCCGCCGAATTGCTGCCGAGGGCGGCAAAATGCCGCCCCCCCAAATCCTGGTGCCCTAGGCAACTGCCTAGGTCGCCTAAATGGAAGCGCCAGCCCTGCCTGCAGCCAGCCACTGCTCTGGCAGCCCCAGGCAACTGGCCCCGGGGACCGCCTGAGCAGTGGCTGATGCAGCTGGCCCTGGGGACTGCCTAAGCAGCGGTCCCAGGGGTGGCCGGAGCAGCCGCAGCTCGGCGGCTCCTGGCAGCAGTCCCAAGGCAGCCGGAGCAGGGTCTGGCCTCAGGATTTCCCTCCCCTCCGGCGGTGGTTGGAGCAGTGTCTGGACCCAGGGCTCCCTTCCCCCCACCCCGGCAGCAGCCGGAGCAGCCGCTGGCCCCTCGGGGCTCCCTCTTCCCCATGGCCTGGCCTTAAGGAAGCCTGCCTTAGCTCCGCTGCCCTGCTGATTGGGAGCCACCTGAGGTAAGCATTGCCTGGCCAGAGCCTGCACCCCGAACCCCCTGCCCCAGGTCGGAAACCCCTCCCACATCCCAGCTCCCTTCCAGACCCCACACCCGCACCCCAACTCCCTCCCAGATCCTGCACCCCTGCCCCAGCCCTGAGCCCCCTTCCGGAGCCCACATCCCACACCCCCTTTCGCACCCTTGCCCCAGCCTGGAGCCCCTCCCATACCCTGAACCTCTCATTTCTGGCCCCACCCCAGAGCCTGCACCCCCAGCTGGAGCCCTCACCCCTTCCCAACTCCCAGCCAAGTGAAAGTGAGGGTGGGGGAGAGCAAGTGATGGAGGGAGCGGGGATGGAGTGAGTGCGGGGTGGGGCAGGGGTGGAGCCTCATGGAAAGGGCGGGGCAAGGGTGTTCGGTTTTGTGCCATTAGAAAATTGGCAACCCTAATTCAGCAGTCTGCTGTTAGTCACCTGACTCTGATGAGTCAGTAGATGTAGCTTCTGGTGGTGGAGTATTAGCAGCAGTTCCCTCATCAGCCCTTGCAGCTCAGTGACAGCTGTTTAGCGGTGCTTAGGATTTTCTGGGAGGGAGGGGGAGGAGTGGAGACGCGGGGCTTCTCCGCTCCTCCCACTCCCTCCCAGAAAGTTCTAAGTGCCGCCAAACAGCTGTTTGGTGGCGCTTAGGACTTTGGGGAGGGGGAGGGATGAGGCGTGCTCCGGAGAGGAGGTGGAGTGGGGGTGGGAAGAGGTGGGCCTGGAGTGGAGCGGGGACAGGAAGAGGCGGGCCTGGAGCATTCCCGTCAAAATCCAAGCCTGTTCTCCGGGGAAGCTGCTGCTGCAAAGGTGCTTCCTAGCGTCCTTACCTGCAGTGGGCTGTGCCTGTGTGGGGTAAGCCAGGGGCACTTCCCAACCACAGTACAGTACAGTACTGTACAGTATACAGTATAATGCCTTTTGTCTGCCCCCCCCCAAAATTCCTTGGAACCTAACCCCCCGCATTTACATTAAATCTTATGAGACAATTGGATTCGTTTAACATTGTTTCACTTAAAGTTGCATTTTTCAGGAACATAACCACAACGTTAAGTGAGGAGTTACTGTATAGATGCTGACACCAGCTGTCATTGAGTACTTCACAATGAGATGGTTCGTCTCATGTACCCATTATGGTAGAATTGGATCATCTATTGGGACTTGAGTACAGCCCAAGTAGTGGCCTTCATCCAACGTTACTCATGAGTCCAGCACTTATATATCTTAGTCACTGTTCAGGCCTTTCACTCCCCAAGTTTTGTAGCACCAGCCTGCAGAAATCTTTAGGCAATGAACTGCTTCTACTGCTAACGTGTAGAGATGACATCACACAGTATCATGCATAGTGCTAGGACCCTGTATTTAAAGTTGGATCAATTAAACTGGCTCACAAAGTTGCCTGATGTGAATATACGAAGGAAGGACTTTCTGCAAGATAATGGATTTGGGCTCTCTTGTCCTTAACCCTAGAAGCCTGAGCAGGGTCTGCATTTTCAAATCAAAAGTAAAGGGGGAACCAGAATAAAGGGCATGATGCTGTCAGGCAGGATATCAGGCTTTGGTACATTTTAAAGGATTTAGTTAACTAAGTGCTGGCATCCATCCAGCTGAATTTTCTTCTACAATAAGGGAGAGAGAGCTTTACTTTCCAATCACAGGCCCTTTTGTTATGTATTTTTATATGTGAGGCTGGTGAGTGAATGGATTACGTGACTGCAGTGTTGAATAAACAAGGCTGATGGTGGCATCATCCACCAGTATGAGACAGACTTGGAGCCAAACTGTGGCTACACAATTTTGTCATACTGATTTTGTATTTGTGATATGAGCTATATGAATACACATGACAAGTACATGACATGGTCTAAAGCTTAAGGAGTAAGTGCTGAAACTATGGATTTTGTGAGGGTAGAACATTTTTTTAAAAGTCAACAAACATTCTATTCCTCATAATTTCATTTTAAGGATATGTGCCTTGGTTTTCAGCTTGCATTCATTCAATGAAAATGAAATCTGAGCCCAAAAGCTTTTAAAATTTAATACAAAAGTAGAGTAGTTATTCATTGTTCTTTTATGTAAGCAATATATATTGACTTCTCGGAATCACTGCAACAAATCATTGATGTAGGAAAAATCCCAGCTGGAACAGAGCTTGCCATAGTATTACTGCTAATCTTGCTGTGTGTTAACCACACAACACTCAGTTCAGGTTCTGTAAGAGAAGCCTACATCAGAATAGTTATTTTATTTTTTGTTTTAGTATTCTTTTCTTTTCCCTTGCTTAAGTCCCTTTTTATTCCCTCCCCTAAATCTTCAGCTCCAAAAAAACTTGGAGAACTTTTCTCTATCCCTCAATCCCCACAATCTCACCCTCTTCTTTGCCTTCCAGAACTTGATTTTCTTTATGTAATATTTACAACACTAATTGCTTCCACCCTACTTTATCACCAGCTGATAATACTGTGATAACTGTTTTTATTAAAATCTACAGGAGGATTAATTTCATGTTCTTTCTGGACCTCTTCACAAAATGAATGAAGGAAATTTGTATTAGGCACCTTTAACCCCTGTGGAGTTCACATAACTAAAGCAAGTATAGTCAGTTCATTATGTTCTGAAATTAAGTAGTCGCTACATAATTATTCTACTCTAAGAAAAAAGAAGTTAATGCCATCATATGGTATATACTTGCCTGGCCTTCAAACTGTCATACAGCAGCTCCCAAATACAAGAAAATAAAGCAGTTTTGTTATAGGAAGCAGACAATATACTAGCCCAGGGGTAGGCAACTATGGCACGTGCGGCAAAGGCGGCACGTGAGCTGATTTTCAGTGGCACTCACACTGCCCGGGTCCTGGCCACCGGTCCGGGGGGCTCTGCATTTTAATTTAATTTTAAATGAAGCTTCTTAAACATTTAAAAAACCTTATTTACTTTACATACAACAATCGTTTAGTTATATATTATAGACTTAGAGAAAGAGACCTTCTAAAAGTGTTAAAATGTATTACTGGCACGCGAAACCATAAATCAGAGTGAATAAATGAAGATTTGGCACACCACTTCTGAAAGGTTGCCGACCCCTCCACTAATTACAAAAACTAAAAATATTCTAAAACACACACGGACAAAGCAGATTTATCCATAGATTAATCTTCAAATTGCTACAATGTACAATTATCCCATACATATGGATATACTTAAGCTAACCTTGCTTTGCAAGTTTAACAAAGATATCACTATATTCTTATTCAAGTGTACTGGCAGAAATGGTACTACTTACTTTACTTTTCTCAAAATGGCAGCTGGCTATCTGCATTTTAAAAATTGCATCTTTATCATGAAGTCACTCAAAAACTTACCGAAAAGTAATGAGGAGGCAGAAGATCAGAAACATAATTATCTTGATGCCGTCCTCTTTGGTTTCATAAAAGACAATGTTTTGTTGGGCAACTTTTAGCCTAGACCATTATCACTGTTTTATGTTGAAAATTGTCTCAAATCCTTGTATCCATAAATCATTTTAATGGCCCTTTGTAATTATACAAGCAGACTAAAGAGAATGTGGATAGTTTAGAAAAAACATTAAAATGAATCTTTGAATAGCAGCTATATAAGAACCAATGCATACAAAAATGCATCTGACTCATTGTTAATTAATACACATGAACTGCATATATAGGTTTAACTAACTGATGCTACATAAAGCATGTCCAGAAAGTCAATACACCTGGACTATTCTCTAACAAGGAGAAAGCCTGTTTCAAAGCTGAGGGTAAATATAAGATAGGATTCTTGATACAAATGAACAAATTCTGGTAAAAGAGACAGGTGCCCACCTGGACTTCAAATCTCCAGATGGCGCTTGGAACTGGTGTAAACTGGCCTTTTGCTCTCTGGTGTGAGAGGAGATGAAGTTCTCATCGGGAACAAGAAATAGAGCACAGAATAGTACGGAAAAGAGCAACATAAGAGGCACTAAAGGCTTTCAAATAGAGATTGAAATGACTAGGACCAGTTTAGAGAAGGGGCAAGTAAAGTAATATGATTGATAGAGGTCAGGGATTGAAAAACATACTTGAAGGCTTCTAGCCTGAAGACAGCCACTAGCCCAGGAGGAAAAATATCTCTGCAGCCATACCGCTGAATGGATTAAAATATTAATTGCATACTGCACTTAATTGTAACGTTGTCATTCTACTTGTCTTTTATGAAAAAAATTTAAAATTTGCTTTTTCTCCTGCACTTTTGTTGTGTCTTTCACCTTACTTCACTACAATTTTTCTTATTTTCCTTTCAATTACAGATAATGTTTCTTTTTCTGTTATGGTGTTCCCTCTCTTTTGTTCTCTCCCTCCACCCATTATATTCTTTCCTCTTTTTCCTATACTTTGTGTTTCCTACTTTCTCTCCTGTACTTTTCTCCCTCCTTTTTGGGTTTCTCTCTTTCCTATATTTATTAGAATATTTATTTCTTAGTCTTTTTCTTTCTCCTACCTGCACACCTCCATTTCCCCACTCATACACACACATTTTCTCTCTCTGACACACTGACACATGCAGTCTTGATTCCTATCTTCCATCCACTTAAAACAGCAGCAGTGCCAGGGCCACTCTACTTCCTGACTCATTCTCCTATCTTGAGAAAGTAGTGGCACCTAGACATCAACTCCTTTTCCTCCCCTCCTCCTCTTTCTCTTTGAATAAACAATAGCAACACCTGTGCTGTTCTGCTACCTGATCCTCTGCTTTTAACAGAACAGCAATCCCTGGACTGCTCTGCCCTGAGTACTGCCCCTTCCCTCAGAGGCAGGAGCCAGTTATTCTGGGTGCTCTGCTCCTTAATTCCAATCCATTTACCCAATCCAAATTCCCATTTGCCCTGGTGAGCAGGTCACTCATTTTTGCAAGTCCTGATACAGGCATATAAAACAAAACATTTTATATAGAGAGGGTGTTTTTATTTTCCTTTTCTCAGTGGGGTGGGATGGGATGTATAAATCCCACAGTAGAACTGAAGGGGTAAAAGAGGAGTTCTGGGGCCAAGTGACTCCGCTGCCTTCCCTCTCCCCATCCCCGAAACCTGCTGAGAATGCTCCAGCTGGAGGAAAGAGCTTACAAGGGAACCAGACAACTCAGATAGGGGCAGATGGGGGAACAGGTCAGATCTACCCTGAGAGCTCCTAACCAAAGCTGTCGCAGAAGACTCTGCTGGGGAGGAAGAGACTGCCAGCTGGGCTCACAGTTCAGTTACCCTTTTGTTTCCCCAACCCTGACTTGCTATCTTAAATTGGACTTTGAGACTGTGGAAGGGGATGGATGGTGGGAAGTGGCCCAGGGAGGGAAATCTTGAGACACGCCCTAGTGCCTGACACTGTTTGCCTCTCCTAGGGCCCTGGGTTGGAGCCCAGTGGAGTGGGAGGGCCCAGGCTCCCCTGTCAAACACACTTTCCATATAGGGACATAAACCTCATTTCCACCCCTCCCAGGAGTAAAGAGAAATGCCGAAAGCCTTGGGGCAAGGACGAACTACCTACAGGGGCCAGGAGAGAGACCAAGGGTCCTTCCCTGTCATAAGGGCGCAGAGCACGCTACAATTCTTTGGACATAGCTGAACATCCCTTTTGGGTAGCAAAATTGGTGACCCAGCCACCCACCAAAAAGTGGCCGTCCCAGTACTGAAGTAGTTGCTGATGGGAGGCACCAGAGACCAAAAAGGGGGGGGGGAATTGAAGGCCCAATGACCTAATCAGTGGGTAATGCCACCAGTAAGCCTCGCCTCCTGCCTCAGACACCTAATAAAATTAAACCCATTTAAAACTGATGCAAGAGTTTTGTATGGTGTCTAGTTTTTCCATAGACCTCACTGTCACTAGCTTTTATTAAAGCAAAGAGTTTATCCAAAAACTATTAGAAATTCATAGATTCCAAGGCCAGAAGGGACCATTGTGATCATCTGTTCTGACTTCCTGGATAACGCAGGCTAGAGAACGTCCCCAAAATAATTCCTAGAGGATAACTTTGTCTTCATTTAAACATTGATAATGAGGGAGAATACACTATGACCGCTGGTAAATTGTTCCAATGGTTAATTACCCTCACCATTAAAAATTTACACCTTATTTTCCATTGTGAATTTATCTAGCTTCAGCTTCCAGACTTTGGCACATGTTATACCTTTCTTTGCTAGATTCACATGAATTATAAGAATATTCTCCACAGTTATGTTTGTAGGATAAAAATCTATAAATGATATAATTCTTCATGCTTTGCCACAAATTATTCACTGCCTGGGGTTAGGAACAAACTCTGTCCCTCTCCACCCAGCTAGAATCCTGAGTAGTTGTTCATTACAGTGGTTTTACAGCATCTGAGAGAGAATAACAGACAGGTTGACCATTGGTCTGATTCAGCATGGCGTTTTGTATGTTCCTAGAATACAACACAAGCATTGGGAATGCAGAAAACATTTACTTTTTTTTTTTTTTAATTACTGTAAGTGAATGATTACTTCAGTCTGTGGAAAGAGGTAGGAAATTAAAATTATTTGCATTAGCTTGATTTGATTAATAAAGGCAATGGAATGTCTTCCTGTTTTCTCTGGATTTTCAGTTTCATGTGTTGCATCAGTTTCTAACCCAGATCTGTGCCATGCTAGAATCAGGACCAACAAATAACATTTTCAGACACAATTTAGATATATTTAAGAAAGACTGGGTGAGCCACATCTACATGAAAGTCAAATCCTAATAGGTGTTTTCCTTTGCAGGGAATGAATGACAAAAAAAAGGGTTACAACTATTCTTATACTAGGTACTAAACTGAGTCTTTCTGCAAGGATTACTTGCATGCGTATGTTATAGTAAACAGGTGACTCAGTGCCCACAGCATAGATTGGTAGTAAGAACTGTTCCCAGCCCTGTCTCTGACACACTGTGGCCTTGGGTTATTTAAACTGTCAGTTTCTCAGTTTACACATCTGCAAAATAGGTATACTATTGCAGGATTGTAAAGCTTAATTGTGTTTTCAAAACTCTTTGCAATTCTAGAATGTAATATAACAAAGGCACAACATTATTTTTTTTTATTACTACTACTAATAAAAACTCTCAGGTATGCATACTAGAATATGTATTATCTCTGTTCAGGTTTTCCTCAATTTGACATCTCAGTGATTGGTTTGCGGGTTTGGTCAGGACTGGGCTTCCTGGATTGGTACTCACTGATTAGATTTGCTAACGTTAAGGGAACAGACAGAGCCGTCAGCCTTGGTTAGTCACAGTTTCTTTCCCCAAAAATGGAGTATGTAAAAGGAGTCTATTAATTTTAAGATAGACATAATTAGAAAGTGATTTAAGTACTATCATATTCCTAAGCTTTTTAACATCTTTCTCTCCTGCAACACAGGGGGCAATCTTCATAAATAATTTAAACAATCTTACCACAAGTTGAAATTTGTTGACTCTGAAACACCAAATATTTTGTCACAATGTTGAATTACCCAGTCAATTCAGGAAAGTCCATGTAGGGGGAGTTACATGGCTGGAATAGATTTGCAATGTGGGGAAGCTTTTCTTCTCTATGTCAGGGAGTACTAAACAGGTCTAGCAAGTCTTCATAAGAATTTACAAAAATGACTCAAACTATAAAGAAAAGAACCACTAGTAATCAAATAGGCAGACAAAATCCTTCACTTTAAAACAATTGGTCTAGTTAAACCCTGTGCATCACTACTCGCTTCTGTGGAGATGCACCAAGGGTGAAGTGTGCTCATAATGTCTAATTTATGTTCTGGTTAATAATTCAGAAATGTTTTAGTTCTTATTGATGTGTAGGATTATATCTGGGAAAATACTGTACATAATATAAGCATCTATAAAGGAAATACATAAAAAAATTAGAGTACCGTATATACTCATTCATAAGCCGAATTTTTTTTAGTAAAAAAGGGAAGCACCAGAGAAGGGGGTTGGCTTATGAACGGGTATAGAGAGGGAGAGGTGGGACACAGCCCATCCCTCCAACAGAGGGAGCAAGGAGAGGCAGCAGAGCCAGAAGGGAAGAGGCAGGGCCAGAGTCTTTCCGCTTCTGGCCACACTGCTCTCCCCCCAGCCTCCAAAGCAGCTGCAGGGGCTGGCAGGCTGCAGCCGTACCGCTCGGCCCAGCCCCCCAGAACAGGCTGTGGCCACGCCGCCCGGCCCGCTGGAGCAGGCTGCGGCCGTACCGCCCGGCCCAGCCCGCTGGAACATGCTGTGGCCGCGCTGCCCAGTCTGGCCCGCCGGAGCAGGCTGCGGCTGCACTGCCCAGCCTGCCGGAGCAGCTCCAACCAGGCCAGAGACATCCTCCCCTGGCCCTCCCCAGATCAGGTGGGAAGGGATGGGATGGGGGTCCCGGGCTAGGGGTGGGGTCATGTGGGGGGTGGTCACAGAGGTTATTCCCCTGACCCCCAGCTTCTCCCCCCCCCAAAAAAAAATTTCCCCACCAGTTGCTGTCCCTGTTTGGGAAACACTGTCTTAAGGTGTTGCCCCATACCAAGCATGCCACAGTAGTGCAACATCAAAACTGAATGTAATGCATCTTGTTTTTTAAAGTCCTAGATCTAATACATAATGTCATAGTATTTCTAATCCAGACCTTTTTTAAGACAGGACCACTTTATCTTTGAGTTTCTTATGTTAAAACCTAGGACTGAACCAAGTAACCTCACATTCGTATAATATGCACAGAAGAATCAGCTGGTGCGCCGGGACACTTTGTTTACTTAGCTTTACCTCCGTGCCTGCGGACGCTTGAGGGAACCAAAGCATCTCGGCTCGCCAGCGGCTTATCCTGATGGCCCGGGAGCCAAAGTTTGCTGACCCCTGAATTATAGGTTCGGCTTATGAATGGGTCATAAAAATTTTCCATTTTTACTTATCCGTCTTAGGGGGGGTCGGCTTATAAACGAACCGGCTTATGATTGAGTATATACGGCACTATATTTTTTGTTATTGATCATCAACAAATGTTTTCCGTGTTAGCCTAATTTGTTAAACTGTTCCTTGATTTATGTTGACGCATCTCTTGTGCTGTGAGTATTCATAGCTTAATGATGATAAAGGAGTAGAACTTAATATACTTTCTTTTCAGTCAGAAGCTTTGATTGTGTAAATATTGCAAGACTGGGTCCCAATGAACAGTAAACAACATATGTTTTCAAGTATAAATATTGCTAGACAAAACTTCTTAATTTTTTTTTCACAAAGGGCTATATTCTGACACTGACTCATGCTTAGTGCCTTACTCAAACTTTTACTAATTTTAGTGGACCTACTTGTGTTACAAGGTGCTGCTCAGTGTGAATAAAAATGGCAGAAACTGACACGACATTTGTGGATGAAAGGAACACAGTAGATAAAAATATATTTGAGTTTTAGTAAAGCATTTGATACTGTTTCATGAGTTTGCTGCTAATTCACCAAACTTGACCATCTGTTTGTAAATAAGTTAAAATTTCATTATGCAGCTTGGAATAAATGAGAGAGCATAGACACAGAGCTGGGGTCAGAGAATTTCTAATTGTTTAAAATGGTTATTTGTAAATATAACTTACCACAGATTTGAATTTCTGAACCTTCTTCAAACCTATATCATCTGTCTGACAAGATAACGGCTTTGTTTTATTTTAATTAATTTTTCATATTTGACGAGCCTTACTTTTTCATCTTGCTATTTGAATGTACTAATTTAGCTTTTATTTGTCTGTTTTTCATTAATTCAGAACTACTAGATGTAGCTCTAACAGCAAAATGCATTATAATAGAGCAAATTCATCTTTCTATTAAAGAACCTTGAGTACTAGTGTTGGCCAAATAGGGCCCGTTTCCCCCCGGAGCTTACCTAATTACACCAAGGAGGCACGGAGAGACAAGAAGACGGGTACCAGGTCCTTTATTGATCGGTTAGCTAAGCGGGTGAGCTCTCATCGGCTAATGCCAGAGGAGAGACACACCTTACAAGCACAACTGAGCTTCTTTTATACAGAGAGACAAACAACTTAGCATTCATTCTTTTGCGTCATTATGCTGATCGATAGATAATAGGTTACACAGGATACAGATATTATTCTGGGGAGGGGGATACAAGAGACATCTGTTGCGGATACATTTGTCATTTTGAAGGGAGAGCAGGGTACATCCCTTGACCCTTTGCACTAAATACCTTGGGGATATATGGGAAAACAGCTGCAAACTAACTATCTCTCTGTTCCCTCCTTATCTCTATTATTTCTGCTAGTGTGAGTGAAACTGCAGCCATCCGCTAGAAACGCTGACCAATACATTTCTGCTTTAACATGTAAGCAGTTAGCACAGAAGTAGATGAGAGTTCACAAGATGGAGTCTGGGGGTTTCAGATAGGCCCAGAGCAAAAGAGCTTCATCGACACTTTGGCCTTCCACTCTCCCGAGTTACCTGGTAGCTATGCCTAGTGGATCCCAACACTAGGAGCATATAATCTGTTCCTAATCTTTGAAAAGTTATAATGTAAATAAAATGACAAAAAACATAAAATAGACATTAATGTGTCACTTGCTCACAAGAAATGCATTTGCTGATTACTAAAATATAATTATAGGTTTGTTGCTATGTAGCTTGGATTGCTAGATGTTTGTTTTTGTTATTCTTTTTATGCAAGCTGCAAATGCTATGGTAGTAAGTGTCTACAGAAAGATAGGTGCAAGATGTTTCCTTTTCTCTTGTTGTCAGCACAAAAGTGCTAATATATTGAAAATAGAGATTCTTAAAAGTCTGTCTTCAGAAAATTGAGAGAGATCAATCCATGCTACCAACAATATTAAAACAATCAGAACTAGGTATAGATTTCACAGAATTTGGTTAAGAGCAGTATTGTAACAACGATCCATTCAGATATCTAATCCATGTAATGCAAGTAGTTTCCCTTTTTATAAAACCACATAAATCTGACCACAGACTTTTCCTTAATTAAAACAATTTTTCCTGCATTTGTACAAATTTCAAAGATAAATAAGTTATTGTTTAAATCAACTCACAATAATGAGTTATACTTGAGCAATAGTAGGCAGTAGTCCTCTGTAATGCTTCATTTCTGTGCCTTGCTCTTTCTCTCTTGTTAGATGAGGACATGTTGTGTGCAGTCCTTCATGCACAAGATGGCCATATTAGGTTAGAACTTGTTTGTTTATAGTAAAGGAGAAAAGAAGCTTTATGTATTTGCTGTGTCTCACTTCTATAGCATCTATTTTTCTCCATTTTTTTTTAAACAGGGAAGGACTAACACAAGCTTCTCTGACCTTTTCATGGCTTTACTCCCAGATCACTTTGTAATTTCTCTATACACACTGTCTCACTGCTGTGGGTGCTGCCCACTGTAGTAAGCTATGTTACTGAACTCTTTGTACTATTCACAGGATAAAAGACGGGTTCCTGTACTGAGAAAGGCAGAGAAGGTTACCCAGAGACCAGACTCTGCTGGCCTAATCAAAATATTGGCACTACTCTTCAAGCTTAATGCTACATGGACTTTGGAAACTGGAGTTTACCTTTGTTATGGTTCAGGGGTGAGCTGTACCTTTGACCTCTCTCATCTGTGAGCACCTTTTTCAAATGACAGGGCTGCACCTGCATTTCTCTGAGTGGAATCCCAAGATTCACACTACTTTTAGACTGGATCAGCAGACTAGAGCACCCCCGGTTTACCAACTGTATTACCTCAGCACTCCTGCTATATAGAGTTTATGTTCACTGCAAATTAACACGAGTCATCACACTACAGTTACTTCACTTGGGCTTAGGGTGAACAGATGTCCCGATTTTATAGGGACCTTCCTGATATTTGGGGCTTTGTCTTATATAGGCGTCTATTACCCTCCACCCCCGTACTGATTTTTCACACTTGCTGTCTGGTCACCCTACTTGGGCTATGTAGAGTGATTGGATTAGTGGATAATGAGTTGTTTTAATTTAAGATGCTGCATCACCACTGCATTATAAACTTGAGCATCAACGCTCAAAATTCAACCCACCTCCATGTGACAAGCCAGCTAGCTTGAGTTTAATGTACCATTTAATTCAAGGTAGAAATTATGTGGACAGGGTTGGGTTAGGGGCAAAAGTCAAATTATAGTTTCAACTAAGAAAGCAGCAAAGACAAGTCTATAGACTTCTCTCTCAGAGCTGTGCCTAGTTTTTGCAGTGAGAGAACAACTTGTTCAAAATAAAGTATTATTTATTTTTCTATAGGAACATAAAAAGGAGAGAGAAAAGGGTTAAAACAACAAAAAAACCTAAACGTATATTATCTTACCTAAATTTAGCATTCACCTCATGCAAGTGTAGGTAGTTCTGTCTCAGTCTTGGTATCCCCCACCCCTGGTTCTCCAGGGGACCAAGTTGCAGCCTGCTTTTCTGCAGACCCTCTGTCTCACATGTCTCATCATAGGCTCAGTTTTTTATCCACTTTCAAACTCTTTGTTTTGGCTTTCCTGCCTGACTTCCTCTGATGTTTCAAGCTGGAATCTTACACCACCCCTTTTCAGCCAGACCCCTGGATTTCACATATATGGAGGTGGATTTCAAAGGAATTAACACGTTCGTTGTCTGAGTATGGTCAGTTTTTTTGGTTACTCATCTTGTTTTGGATTCCTGCAGACCAATCTAACTAAAACTGATTTAACCCTTAGGGCTTGTCTGTGGGGAGAGGGCCTGGAATAACTAGGGCAGAATAGAAAAGCTACTACTCTAAAAGAAGTGATTTAACCTAATCCACAAAAAGGCACTTGGTGTGGAATAAGAGTGTCCATTCAGAGAACTAGTGTGGCATATCTATTGTACTTTAAATTCACACAGTAGACATTTTACACTATCTTCCCTGTGACTTCCCCATGTAGACTAGCCCTTAGTTACCTTTTAGCCAGCAACATAATAAACACCAAACCATATGTAATTAATAAAATTAATACAGATATCTCCCATGTTCTTCACACTTCGTTTTCTCTCTCTTTTGGGGTAAATTGTCTTAGGATCTATAGCACTATATCAAGCAATCAGCCATGATTTAAAATGTTTAGAGAAATTGCTTCATAGAAACAAACTTTTCTCGTGCTTAAATAAACAGATTATTTTTAAAGTATTAGAAATCCATAATCAAACTATTATTTATGACTTGTTTAACCAATATGTTCCTTCTTCAAGTAGTGATTATTGTTGGGCTGCTGGAATAAATCATTAACTGAACTCATTTCCTACTATGTGTTCCAAAAATATATTAGCCTATTTGATTATTAGCTCAGAAGGATCTTCTGTAATTGTTGGCCATTGTCTCTAGAGCCAAAAGCTGGAGTTCATTTCAGCCCTGCGAGTACCTTTTAAGCACTGTTAATAAAGCAGTGGAGTAGCAACATTCAGCAAGAAGCCTGAATTTCTCTGATTGCATCTATAAAAATTCAGAAGAACTGCTGTAAGGCCATGTCGATATTTAGTAAAATGAGTAGCCAAGTAATGTTAAAAGTTTGTAAAATTAAAGAGTACACTTAGCCTGAATATGTAGACAGGCATAACAAATTAGTGACATTTATTGAGCATATGCCTGATAGAAATGTGTACTGTTTTATCAATCAGTGAACGTGCTGTCTGTAGAAACCATTTTTAAGAGCTCAAGATAAATTTATTTCAGTACTTTAACTCAGTGTTTCCCAAAGTGTGGAGTGCATCCCTGTGGGTGTCAGAAGGTGTGAAAGACTAGCTGGGGACAGGGCTGGCTCCAGCATTTTTGCCGCCCCAAGCGGCGGGGGGGGGGGGAAAAAAAGCTGCAATCGCATTCTTCAGCAGCAATTCAGCGGCAGGTCCTTCCCTCCGAGAGGAACTGAGGGACCCGCCACCGAATTGCTGACGAAGAGCTGGACGTGCCGGCCCTTTCCGTTGGCCGCCCCAAGCACCTGCTTGCTACGCTGGTGCCTGGAGCCGGCCCTGGCTGGGGATTATGGATAGACCTCTCAATTGTCTTCCTCAGTTTCTGCTTTCATTTTTTAAGAAGTTTCCAGCTAATCTGGTTCTGAAGAAATCCCTGCTTCACATTTGAAGGTTAACTAATACAGAGAGATCTGGTTTGCAGAGAGCCTGAAACAATATTTCAGAGGTATGAACTGCCCCATTCATTTTTGATGGGTGTTAACTCAGATGCCAGGAATGATACTTTAAATGTCAACATTATTAACTACTTGAACAGTGAAAAAACATATAAGAAAGGGGAGGATGTATCATATTGTGATAATCTACATATGTGATTCCCGAAATGTGGGGCATGCCTCTGCTTGGGGGAGGTATGTAGGACTGGCTGGGGTGTATGGAAGATTTATAATTTAAGACAGAGAGGCTGCCTTGCAATGTATGGTGGTGTGCAGCTTTTAACTGTTCATTATTCTATTACATAGTAGTTCTCTGATAAGCAGACTGATACAAATAGCAACTATGTTTACTCATAAGCAAAATGTTTATGGACCAATTAGTTGCTAATGTAATACACTTTAAATAAAAGTTGTCCAAATAGATTTTTAGTTTTGTTCACAGATGTTTCAATACTGTATCAGTTCACTACTGGCCCATATACAGTAGCATGAAGCTCATAGCAACAGCAAGTCTGTAGTCCATGTGAGTGATCCGCGGTTGATTCAGCTTTAAGGCAAAGATTTTGCTTGATGAACTACTGCAAACTTTGCTCCAAATGCTCTCTTGTCTGATCTGCTAAAATCGTTCAATAGATGCACAAATTCCTTCTTGACTAATGTCTGTAAGTATGTAAACTGATAGATACAATACAATTAGTGTTTTGATGATGTTGCATTTTTCATGAATACAGCTGTGTAAAAGGTTAAATCATACAGCAGAAAAAAGCCATGTTATATAGAAAACAATAGCATGATATCTCCTCTAGGCTCCATAACATAATTAGTTGGATCTAATTCCATATAGGAAGCTTATGAATAACAAGTAAAATTTATTATTAAAACAGCGCCACCACAGCTTCCTTTTAGATGGAACTTGCAGGTAGGCAGAGTTGGGATGTGCGAGACTTCTCATTATTTTGTTCTCACTCGCCCTTTCACTTTTCCAGCCTGTATTCAACAGCTTGGAAGCTTGGACATAGGTAGGTAATTACCCCAGGTGTAAGCCCACTTCATTTGTTAATTTCACAATTACTCAAAAATGCATACAGTCTTAGATAAACTAGCATACTGTCTGCTTTGTGTGGTCTGGGATTTGCATGATTGTGTTTGCCTTCTTCTGGTGCCTGTTCTGTATGCTGACAAACCAGACAATTAGAAAGTACCCTTTGGCTGAATTAGCTCTTTGTCATTGGGTAGATCTTAATGCTTTCTCCTCCAGTAGAAAAGAAGTTGTTAAATATGTATTCCATACATTTTATAATTATTTGCATTTAAGTAGCAGTTTAATTAGAGGATCTCCTAGAACTTCACACATACATATTAATGGATTAAGCCTCACAAAACTCTGAACTAGGTAAGCATTATGTGTACTTTGCAGATGGGAAACCTACAGTACAGATAAGTTATTGTAGTTCACTTGCTCATGGTTCTACAATAAGGTCACAACAGAACTCAGAATTCTATCCTTATTTCTACTCGAGCTGTAACCACTGACAACATAAATTTGTCTTTGGGAGAAGTTAATCAAGTTTAACTTCCCTGTGATGAGGTGTACTAACCCCACACCAGGCAAGAAGAGGTTAAAGGTCAGCTTTAGGCTCAGGCAGCCCAACCCTACCTCACCTTCAAGGCATGCCAGTCTTAGGGGAGCAGCCTTAAGAGGGAGAAACCCAGTTCAGGAGGCCACAGTCCTGGGAGGTGGACAGACTTCTCCCCACTATCTCCCAGGAAGGAGCTCAGTGGAGGCCAAAGCTGGCAGAGAGTTCCTGTGAACATGGCACAATAGCCTAGAGACAACTGAGCGAGGCTACAGCTCGCCAGCTACCTCTTAAAAGAGGGAGATGTTTGGATTATTTTAATGTTCTGCCTTCCTTTGTTACCTTTCCTCTGAGGTCTGAAGAGCACTAGAGTAGGAAGGCCTAGAGGCAGGCCACAGTAGGAAGAAGCCCAGGTAAGAAGCAGGGTGGTCTGAAGAAGCAGACCTTAATCATCTGCTACAGGGACCCTGGGCTGGAACCCAGGATTAGAAGAAGGGACTGGGTTGCCACTCAGGTCACCAGTGAAAGGCCTGGTGAAGTCCCCAGACAATGGTCATAAGGCTTAGTCAGGCTGGAGCCCTGGCACAAGGATGCTGGACTGTCATTGGGCTGGATTCTGACTTTCCTCAAAAGGGGTGATATTAAAAGTGACCTGGCTGGAGGGCCGAGTCTGCTGGCCACCAGACCTGAACAGCTGGCCAGCAAGGCTATGGAGAGGGAAAACCTGGTAATGCCACACCCAGCCACAAGGTGGTGCACTAGCTGGTGAGTTGCTGTGTTACAGCCTCATGGTACACAGGTTCAAAGGGAATAATATTTCAAGATAAATTGAATAAAATGGTGTTCAGTAGATTGCAAAATGATAACTGTCTTGGGTAGGAAAAAATGCAACCTGAATTGGAAGAAACAACCTTAAAAATTGAGTCCTGAAAAAACTTGAGTGGTTTATTGTTTCAGATGGCTAGATTCAGAAGGCATAAAGTTGAATATCTCTCAATCAAGCTCCACAAGGTGAATAACTCAGGCTTTCCTACATATGTATTAAAGCCTTTTAATGACATTGCAAGAATCAGATGAAGCAGTCGTATATGTAGGACAAGACTTTTCTTGTTGAATTTGTGTGTAAATAAAAACACAGGCCCAAAGGTGTCTACTGAGGGAGAGAGTCTGAGACGAACATCTTTTCAATTAGGTAGAGCAGAGCAGGAACAATCCAAGGTTTCATGGGAGAGGTAGAATAAGCATTGTGCAAATGGTGGGTGGCCTGCCTCATCATCGAGATGGACTGTCATGAGCACATCACACTTATTCAATCCCTCTGCTGTCTCTCAGTTTTACTTCCATTGTCATTTCAGTTCAAGGCCCAGATCAAAGCCATCAGCAGGGCAGAATTTAAGTACAATAGTGACCCTGATTCTATTAGTGATCTGCCAAGACAGCTGTACTTCTGGTGTTCAATGTATTTTATAAATCCCAGGATGAAGCATGTGGGAGCCAGAGATGAAGCCCCTACAGCAAGAATGGTTTAACTGTGGAACTGTCAGAGAACTTTGGACTAATCCAATTTTACTACCTTCAGAGCATGCTGTAACACCTCTCTCTTTGAAGTATTTTCATCAGACCTGGCATGATGATGGTGGGTGGGGAATATTTCCCAAGCAAAGCCTTTAGTGAGTTGAGCACATGCAGGTGGAATTTACCTGGGAAGCAATTAGATACTGTGGTGATTGGTGCAGTAGAAAACTATAAGATAGTACAGGAGCAAGGGGGTATAGACCTGGTGGTATCTGGGGTGATCCTGGGATGCAAATCCACTAGGAGACATTGAGGGAGCTATCATGCACCCTTGCAGAGGTGCTCCAGGAAATAATCCATGCATGTGTTTGGGGCCAGGGTGGGGGTTGACCAAAGTTCCCTTTTCCTATGTACAGAGGCTATGTCAGACTGATTAAGCATGAGTTTAATACTCTTATCTATTCTTTCTATCTGTTTCTTTCCTTATTTGTTCTCATTCTCTCTCTCACACACCTAAATTCAATCCATCTCATCCTAATTCACATACTCTCTTCTCCCAGTCTCTCCAACTTGACCTCTCCTCATTCATTCCCTCCCACTCATTCACTTAGACTCCCCTCACTCTCTCACTCCAATTCCTCTCCCCATTCTCCCTCTCTCTTCTTCCTCCCATTGACATTCTTTTTCACTTCATCCCATCTCATTCTACACACCCTTCCTTCCTGGCCTGAGGATAGAAGAGCATTCTGGGATCTTCACTTCCTTCTTGAAGGCCTTATGGGGAGCAGTATGTATCAGGATCTTTTGTTGTTCTGTAGCTGTGGTAGGGAAAACCTCTGATATCTTCACGCTTCCCTTACAAGGCAGAGGAGTCTACCAGATTCTTTGCTTCTTCACTCCCTTCCCCCCAGGAGGCATCATTGGCAGCCATAAGAGGATGGGCTGTAGCAGTATAGCCTATGGGGATCCTTGATGCTTTACCTAAGAAGCCAGCAGCTCAACAAATTTTGAAATGGTATTGAAAGAAAAACATTTAATTTTTTTCATTCCCATGAGTCCAATTTTTTCCTTTGCGCTTGCCAACCTTTCTACTCAACACTTTAGCAGCAGTGGTTTATAGGGCTCTACTGCCCTCCAAAGGTGTTTACAGCATATATCTGAAGGTTTAATCCTTAGTACATATGCATATATTAAGCTTTCAGCAGTATTAGAGTAGAAACAGTGAAAGAAGAAGCTCTGTTGGTCCACTTCTAGATTCCCTTTGCTTGATCATATTATAATGTGGATGCAAAAAAAAAAAAAAAAAATCACTTGGCCTTTTTCACCTTCACTTTGGCATTACAGGTACAGGCGGGATGGGAAATCTTATCCCTTTTGGCATCACTCCAACTCTGATTGATTGTATGCTTTTTCTTATGGATATGTGCCAAACAGCTTTTCTTGTTGTGAAGTTGATGTTCTTAAGAACCCAAGTGATTTGTCATAAAATTGAGATCTGTCTGAAAGCTAGCAGGTTTCAAGGCTAGCTGCTGGAGCCAGTGTTGTTTGAAGACATTTTAGTCTATGTGGTTCAGATTAGATTAAACTAACTTTGAAAGAGACATTATTTTTAATGTATATATTTTCTCCTTCTCTATTCCCCACTCCCCATGGTGCCGAAAACATTTTGAATTTTAACTCCATTTTAACATAGTGGTTTGGTCTTGGACTTTCTTTGATCTTTGTAAAAAAAACAAACAACCAAAACCATACCTACCCTAGGTCCTACCCCCTTCGGACTTGACAATTTATAAGTACAGGACCAGTGGATAAGGACAACAAAGTTTTATTCCCAGAAAGAATAAGGGTAAATTAAGAGAAGGAATGGTACAGAAATCAGGGATATCAAATAAACAAGTAACCAATCAACACTAAATGCCCTCAGACTAAGTAAAAATAACAAAAATGCCCACAGTTTCCCCACAGGCCTTAGCTGGTTAATGTAATTGACACTTGATGAGCAAGGGTGGCATCCTTCTCTGAGAAGCTGAGAGCTCTCCCTTTGGGCTGGAGTAGGTCTTAGGTTGTTTCAAGCCCTCACTCCCAATGCAGGGACATGGTACTGTGTACAGCTTGCAGTCAGTCTTCACAACACGAAGCAGTTTCTGTATCTCCTGTGTGGAGCTGAGGGCTTTAGGTCAGTCACCAGCCCTCTGGCCAAGAGAGACAAAATGTCACCTTCCCTTCTGTTGCAGGGAGCAATTCCTGGGCTGTTGCCCCTCTGGCTGCAGTAACCTTGTGACTCCCTGTAAGCAGCTGTCTCCCAAAACACTGTCCCTGACTGGGGTCAGCACACACACACACACAAGCTTTTTAGTGCCTGCAGTTGGTTGCCCAGGCATATTAATCTGGCCCTTTAACTCTTTCTCCTCTCAAACATGGTGCCTGTCCAGGCTCAGTTCATGTGTCTGAGCAATCTCAACCCTGGGCAGGCTCTTTGGAGTGTGCAGTTGGTTGTCCAGCTTGTCAGTCAGCCTCCTGGTCCATGCTGCACAAGTTGTTTGTGTGTCTCAAGCACAGGCAAGGCAGAGAGCCTCCATTTCAATTCCAGACTCTCCCTCTATATTGCTATCTATGGGAATTTCTGGGAGCTCTTCTTGCAAGCCCCCAAAGTGGCATGGGTTTTTTTCTTTTTCTGTGTTTTTACTTCATCTAGCACCATGATCCATGACTAGGGCTCTTAAGTGTACATAGTAGAAATATATAATAAAGTTGTAGAGACTTGTAGCAATAGCTTTAGTTCAAGTTCCATAGGGAAAAGTATGTGATGTATTTAATAATTGTCTCTTGCTTGCAGCACATAGGCTTTTTAGAGACTGGCATTCATTTGTTGAATTTGAACTTCTGTACACGTTAGATGCTCAAGATCAGCTTTGTCTACAGACAAGGGCGCATGCACTAGATTTGCGTATGTGATGATCGCTGTATAGTGGCTGACTCACAAAGAGGATATGGGACTTAATACTACACACCCTTATAGAATCATAGAAATGTAGGGCTGGAAGGGGCCTCGAGAGGTCATGAAGTCTAAATGCCTGTGCAGGATCAAATAAATTTAGATCATCTCTGACAGGTGTTTGGCTAACACACTCTTAAAAACCTCCAATGATGGGGATTCCACAACTTCCCTTGGTAATCTCTTCTAGGACTTAATTGTCCTTTATCGTTGGAAAGCCCTGATATTTCCTAATATCTAACCTAAATCTCTCTTGTTGCAGATTAAGCCCATTACTTCTTGTCCTATCTTCAGTGGACATAGAGAACAATTGATCACCATCCTCTGAATGACAGCCTTTAACATATTTGAAGACAGTTGTCAGGTCCCCCACGCAGACTTATTTTATCAAGACTAAACATGACCAGGTTTTTTTTAATCTTTCCTCATAAGTCAGGTTTTCTAACCCTTTTATTGTTTTTGTTATTCTCCTCAGGTCTCTCTCCAGTTAGTCCACATCTTTTCTAAAGTGTGGCACTCAGTTGTCCCACGTTACTTGGCCCTATCTCCCATGTCTTACATTCGAGACTCCTGTAATGCACCCTGGAATATTAGCCTTTTTTGCAACTGCATTATGTTGTTGACTCACATTCAATTTGTGATCCACTATAACCCCCAGATACCTTTGGAGGGCTTTACTTTTAGTTCAAGTGATAGAGGCCTTTATTTATAAAACTGAAGGATCTAGGTTCTAATCACTATGAATTATCTCGTAACTGTGTCTGTAGCACAAGGGTTTGTTACATCTGTCCTTTTCACTTCACTGCAACTGAGCTTTTCACTTGTAATTCTCTAGCATGCTGCAATACCAAACTTTGCCTTGACACCACAGATGCTTCAACTACTAGGGCTCTAACACCCAATACTATTTCCCAACAACCTTCAAATGCTGTACTCCACCCAGGGTTCCAAACATCCCATCTCTTTAATGCACTCCCCCTAAGTGCCGTGCAAGCTGACCCTGCCAAAGGAAAACAGCAGCAGCAGCAGAATGACCATAAGCAGATGGATCACACTGCCCTCTGTTGATCCATCATAGTTCAGCTGATTCATCACGTTGTTAATACCTCCCCAAAAGAGAGAACATGCTGTAGTTTCCTCACAGTAAATGACATTAAGATTTGGAGTAACTATTGTCTATATGTAGGATTTTTAACAGAAGGAGCTCCCTGGCCCCTATATGGATTATAAAGCATTTCTAATCATAGGTAGTTGGTCTCCGAGGATACTATGTTGATGCCTCAGTCAGATGGGAAAATGTAAAATTCTCATCTTTAAAAGGGTTGTTGCACCTTTAAGAAATGATAGCTGCATCCTAGTTCTGCTTGCTTGTTGCTCAGCAACAGATTTTCAGAGGCTTGAACAGAGCTTGTGGTGTTTGGGAGAAAAGATTACAAGAGAAAGCAGAGAGAGTGAAGAGAAGATGCTCAGAGGGAGACGTGAGCCAGAGTTAAAATGATTAGGACATTACCACTGGGAACTGAAGTAAAATTCAGGGTGGGTCTTGATGAAAAGAGTTTTGAGTGGAATTCTGGCAAATAAGAAGTCTAAAATAACAGGCAAACAGTGAGTAGGAGAATACATTTTATTGTATAGACTTGTAATTGGGAACAGGAATGAGGGAGGAAAATTTATTGAATTATATTAATTTCTGATGCATTAAGACACTTGGAAAATAATTTATAAAATTGGAATATTTGTAAAATTATTTTTAGAAAAGTAGAATAAGACTTTAGGCTCAGATTCAGGCTTGATGTAAGCAGGTGTAAATCCACTTCACACCACTTTTTGCATCTATTTCACACCAACTCTGAATTTGGTACACTGACTTTTAAATAATTATGCTATAGGGAACTTGTTTTTAATTTCACAAGTATTACAGATGGAAGCCCTGAGCTGCAATTGTCCTGGAGCTGTGGTTTGTTGATTCAAATATATAAAAGCTGTCCTCTGCTTCAGACATACTGCACTGCCTCGGATCAGTGCCCACCAATTGTAGCTCTTATTTTGCACTTAAGTTTTGATGCAAAATAATTCTTTAGCTCACCTGGTCTTTTTTCTTGCACCTATCCTTTATGATTTGTAGCAAGGGGAACAAATCACTTCCTCTTGTTGTGTAAACATAATGATTGCCACATGTTATTATTTCTACTGCATTGGATCCATGTTGAGTACAGGAAAGCCAAGAAAAATATGCAAAGAGCAACTGGTAGTTGAGACAGCTTTAGTGCAGCTCCTACTAGATTTGCTAGTGGAATGTCCCTTTAGGATTATCTAGAAGACCTGTGCCTTTCTGCAGCGGTAATGTGCAGGGCACACCCACAATCGATTCAGACACCGGATGGAGTATCCCATTATTTGAGTCTGCTCTAGTGTTTACCACCAGTTGGCAGACATGACATAAGCTGCATTTGCAGACTTGCCGCACTTTTTCCTCTCATTAAAGGACTGATTCTGTAAGGTACTGAACACTTTCAACTCCCATTGAAGTGACCGTGAGAGCTTTCAGCAGGCATTCAGCTCCTGACAGTGTTGGACTACTGTTAGAGAACTGCATGTGGCTCGGTGCTACGTTTTTTGTCACTGAAACAGAAAAGAATCAGATTTCTTCATGTTGGCTTGTAGGGTCTGTTTAGAAAAAAAAAGTGAAAAGTTTGAATGTAATAGTGTTTACTGTGTAACTTATTGAAGTTAAATGGAGTGGTGATTCTTCTGTGCATATTATACGAATGTGAGGTTACTTGGTTCAGTCCTAGGTTTTAACATAAGAAACTCAAAGATAAAGTGGTCCTGTCTTAAAAAAGGTCTGGATTAGAAATACTATGACATTATGTATTAGATCTAGGACTTTAAAAAACAAGATGCATTACATTCAGTTTTGATGTTGCACTACTGTGGCATGCTTGGTATGGGGCAACACCTTAAGACAGTGTTTCCCAAACTTGGGACGCCGCTTGTGTAGGGAAAGCCCCTGGTGGACCGGGCCGGTTTGTTTACCTGTCCCGTCCGCAGGTCCGGCTGATCACGGCTCCCACTGGCCGCGGTTCACCGCTTCGGGCCAATGGGGGCTGCTGGAAGTGGTAGCCAGTACGTCCCTCAGCCCGCGCCACTTCCAGCAGCTCCCATTGGCCTGGAGCAGCGAACTGCAGCCAGTGGGAGCCGCAATTGGCCGGACCTGCGGACGGGGCAGGTAAACAAATCGGCCCGGCCTGCCAGGGGCTTTCCCTACACAAGCAGCATCCCAAGTTTGGGAAACACTGCCTTAAGACAACTCAGAAATGTAAGGCAGTGCAGAATGAGGCTTCCGGTTGGCAGGGCCGGCTCCAGGCACCAGCGAAGGAAGCAGGTGCTTGGGGCGGCCAATGGAAAGGGGCGGCACGTCTGGGTCTTCGGCGGCAATTCAGCGGAGGGTCCCTCTCTTCATCTTTGAGCTGCCGCCGAAGTGCCGCCAAAGAGGAAGAGAGGGAGCGAAGGACCCGCCGCCAAAGTGCCGCTGATTGGCTTGATCTTTTTTTTTTTTTTTTTTCCCCCCCCCCCTCCCCGCTGGAGCCGGCCCTGCTGGTTGGTTAAGCAATGTTTTGCACTTGAAGGTACATGCTATTCTATAATTTTGCATTGCCTGCCTGTCAGTTTCTAAGTGGAATTTTAAGCTGTAGTTTTTCACATATAAAGCCCTGTAATACTGCTACACCTGTGATCAGCAGAGGCACTTGGAGTATCATTCCCCTGAGTTAAAAAGGGATGATGGTGGCAGGACCCTTCTTTTGAACAGTTATTGACTTTGGAATTTAGTCATTCCCCCACCCATTAGGTCAGAAATAGCTCAAGTTTCTTCACCTACAAGGACATGCGGCAAGATCCTTTTATTGGATTATAGTGAGAGTTGAAAGCAGGAACTTTTATGAGAGGGTAAGATGAATATAGGCATAGTTTTTGTCTGGTTGATTTGTTAATGTGGATGGGGTTCAATCTAGTTCAGCCTACCATAGAGTGAGTCTTATTTTTTAATTTTTAATATTTTTGTATCCTTTTAAATTATGTAAAACTACCAAGGATTAGGGGTGTTTTGCTATAAATTAAAATCAGTAATAATACTGATGTCACTTATAAAAATTCATGACTAGAGTGAAATCATGCAGTTAGCAGATAAGTGAGCTAACCACTAATTTAATCAATACAGATGATTACAGTGATATTTTGGCACTTACATACATTGCCTAAATGTTGCTTAATAAATCCAGTTCAGATGGATGAATCTGCAGTACTTAAGAGTAATATTTATTCACTGCCAAAGGGAAAATGTTACTTCACTCACCAATGTAAATAATAGCCGTTTAAGTGAGATTTATTAAATGTAATACTCAGATTTTGAAATATATGAATGTATATTATGTAATTGTAAAATTATTTTGAGAATTGGCACTGTTTTGTGATTTAAGGGGCAATTTTGGGGGAGGGGCTAGATTGTGGGAGGGAGTGAGGGCTCCAGCTGGGGGCATGGAGCCAGGGATGAAGGGTTTTGGGGTACAGGAGGGGGCTCCAATCAGAGGCGGTGGGGTTTGGAATCTAGGAGGGGGCTCTGGGCTGGAGTGGGGGTTGAAGAGAGGAATGGGGTGAGGGCTCTGGCTGGGCATACAGGCTCCGGGGTGAGGACAGAAATGAGAGGTTCAGGATGCGGGAGGGGGCTCCTGGCTGGGGCAGGGGCTAGATTATGGGAGGGGGTGAGGGCTCCAGCTGGGGGTATGGGGCCAGGGATGAAGGGTTTGGGGTGCTGGAGGGGGCTCAGGGCTGGGGCAGGGGAGTGGGATGTGGGGAGCAAGCTCTGGGAGGTAACTTGGGTGCAGGAGGGGATTCGGGGTGTGGGCTCTGGGCGTTGCTTACCTCAGGCAGCTCCCGGGATGTGGCGACATGTCCCTCTGGCTACTAGGCGGAGGTGTGGCCAGGTGACTCCGCACACTGCTCTCGCCCGCAGGTGCACTGCCCCCATAGCTCTCATTGGTTGCAGTTCCTGGCCAATGGGAGCTGCAGAGCTGGCGCTTGGGGCGGGGGCAGCGCGCGGAGCCTCCCTGGCCACCCCTGCATCTAGGGACCGGAGGGACATGCTGGCAGCTTCTGGGAGCTGCGTGGAGCCAGGCAGGGAGCCTGCCTTAACCCCGCTATGCCGCCAACCAGACTTCTAATGGCTTGGTCAGCTTTAGAGGTTTATATTGAATAATGTTGTATTTTGGAGATCTGGAGATTAACAGCTATTATCATCACACCTGTACAAACCTCAACATTACACATCACTCGGAGGGAGGGTAAGATTGCCACCAGGAAGGTGAAAGTGTTGCCATGGCAAACCAAGGCAAATCCAAACTCTGCCCTAGGCTCCTCTCTTTAAACTCCTTTGTTTGTCAAACAATTACATAAAATTGAAAAGAATGAAAATTTAATAATTATGTAACAATCATTCAGCGTAACAAGACCATAGGGAATTATGAGAGTCCAAAAAGGTGTTAGATTTATTGTTACTACACAAATTACCCTTAAAACCAAAGCAAATTATTAGGTTATTAGTATAATACATGACATATGAAGTATAAGTACTGCAGATTAATACCATATTATGAAAACCTGCATATTGGTAGGTTTTTTGAGACTGTTTAATATTACACATTGTATAGAACAGTGTGGAAATACAATACCTCTATTATAGTGGAATACTTTTAATTTGTACACCCTGCTGGAGTTAGAAAACATGCTTATTAAGCTATTGCCTTGATTAGCAGAGACTCAAAGAAATACATTGTACTGGGAGAGAATCACATTCATTTATTTAATTCTTTATAATATGCTTATTTTAAAAACAATCCAAGTATTTAAAGTACTATAATAATGTCAGGCTGACTTCCTGGGCAAAGAAGCAGAGAAGTAGTGTGCGGTGAACAGGGGTTTACACCATACCTTCCATCCTTTTTCTAGCCTCAGAGATGAGGAAGCTTTGGCCCCTTTAAGATGTGCACCCCCGCCCCCCCCAATGGGCCTGAGGGCAGGAGCTTTGTGACTGATTGATTGGGTGTACAGGAGGGTGTACATACGTTTGTTGGTTCCTATGCATCCAAGGGGAAAGCTTTCTTTGCTAGGAAGAAAAGCCTCCTCCTCCCTATGACATTAGGGTAGGACTGGTTTGGCGGGCCTTGCAGTGGGCTTCTGCTAGCCATTTGTTTGGGGCTGGGAAGGAAATTTTCCCTCACAGGGTGGGGTTATTTCACTTCCCCACAGCAGCCCAAGAACTCAGTGCATAGGGTAGGTTGTTAAATTCATTTTGTTGAAATTTGCCAAGTGTCCAGTGCAGTTGCTCGTTCCATAGTGGGCCAATTCCCCAATGAAGTAGATTAGGAGAAAGCATCTCTGAAAGAACTTGGGGAATGGGGATGGGGCTCCTATGTCTGCCTTAGGCTAGGTCTACACTACAGCGGGGGGTTGACCTAAGATACGCAACTTCAGCTACGTGAATAGCGTAGCTGAAGTGGCGTATTTTAGGTCGACTTACCTGGCTGTGAGGACGGCGGCAAGTCGACTGCTGCCGCGCCGCCGTCGACTCCGCTGCCGCCTCTTGCCACGGTGGATTTCCGGAGTCGACGGCAGAGCGATCAGGGATCGATTTTATCGCGTCTTCACTAGACGTGATAAGTCGATCCCCGATAGACCGATTGCTATCTAGAGGATTAGAACAAATCTATCTAAGACGTGCCCTTAGGGAGGAGAAAACTCTCTCTTCCCCATGGCCTTAACGCTGGTAAAAGAGGAGAGCAATGGGGTCCCAGCAGCAGTGCTGGAACAGGTTGACCAGGTGGATGGGTGGCTGGCTGGCAGTGGCCCTCCACCAGGTGGAACAGATTACAAAGGCAGGATGAATTATTGCTGGATAGTTGCAAGGTGTGTTAAACAAACCACATTCCTGGTGTCTTGTATTTCTTTCTGTGGTGTCTGAGACAATAGGAAATTTACATTAGCAAGCACAGTCCACATCTGTGTATTACTGTTAATAGGCTTGCAGAAAACATCAAGTGTGCCACTTGAGTGGACTAGGGCCATGTCTACATTTACCGGGGATCGACGCTGCTATGATCGATGCAGCAGGGGTTGTTTTAGCGGGTCTAGTGAAGATGCTCTAAATCGACTGCAGAGCACTCTCTGGTCGACTCCGGTACTCCACCGGAACGAGAGGAGTAAGATAAGTCGATGGGAGAGCATCACCTGTCAATGCGGCGCAGTGTAGACACCGCAGTAAGTCAACCTAATCTACCTCAGTAGAAGTAGTAGTAGTAGTAGTAGTGTAACTTAGGTCGACTTACCCCAGTAGTGTAGATAACGTGCACATTTTATCTGTTCTTAGTTACTGAAATATATGACACTGTTCCTGTTTTCTGACATTTGTACTGTTGCATTTGAGGTTTGCAGCATTCATCATGGTGATGATTAACAAAAAAGAGTACAGTAACTCCCCACTTAATATCCTCTCGCTTAACGTTGTTTCGATCTTACGTCCCTGCTCCATTACAGAACATGCTCGTTTGAAGTTTTGCAATGCTCCGCTATAATGTCGTTTGGCTGCCTGCTTTGTCCACAGCTGGCAGCCCCCATCAGCTCCCCTATGCCCCCTGCGGCGCCTCCCACCTGCCGGCGGACCCCGTGGATCAGTGCCTTCCCTCTGCTCCCTTTGCCTCCTGCCCGCGGCAAACAGCTGGTTTGAGGCATTCAGGAGGCTGGGAGGAGGGGGGAGGAGCAAGGATGCGGCGCGCAGGCTCCCCCTCCCTCCCTCCCCTGCCTCCTGAACACTGCAAACCAGCTGATTGCCGCAGGCAGGAGGCGGGGGGGGGGATGGGTAGGGAGAGGGGAGGCTGTGCGCCACGTCCTTGCTCTTCCCCCCTCCCTCCCCTGCCTCCTGAACACTGCAAACCAGCTGATTGCTGTGGGCAGGAAGCGAGGGGAGCAGGGGGAAGGCGCTGATCCACGGGGTCCGCTGGGGGGGTGGGTCAGGGGAGCTGATGGGGGGGGGGAGGGGGTTGCCAGCCTGTTTAATACCTGTATTATATTGATTGTTTAAAATGTATATAATGCCTTTTGTCTGGCAAAAATTTTTTTCCCTGGAACCTAATCCCCCCTATTTACATTAATTCTTAAGGGGAAATTGGATTCGCTTCAAGTCTCATTTTTCAGGAACATAACTACAACATTAAGTGAGGAGTTACTGTACTGTTTTCATTTTATCAAGAAGTATGAAAGATTAAGAAGTACATCTCATGATGAATAGTTAAATATATTTGAATATTAGGGCTTAACTACACAAACAAATAGTTTGCAGCTGGGGGGTGAATCTAATAGACACTAGTCTGCCACAGTTTAAATGTTTGTGTGGACCCTGCTTATGTGCATTAACAATTTGTTAATGGTCTTTGTTCTAATCCTCTAGATTGGACTAGGTCAACTGAACTGTTAATGTGCATCAGCAAGGTCTATATCAGGGGTGGGCAAACTTTTTGGCCCAAGGGCCACATGGGGGTTGCGAAACTGTATGGAGGGCCGGGTAGGGAAGACTGTGCCTCCCCAAACAGCCTGGCCCCCGCCCCCTCCCACTTCTTGCCCCCTCAACCCCCCACCCATCCAACCCCCCTGCTCCTTGTCCCCTAACCGCCCCCTCCTGGGACTCCCCACCCATCCAACCCCCCTGCTCTTTGTCCCCTAACCAGCCCCTCCTGGGACTCCACATCCCTAATCACTCCCCCGGGACCCCATCCCCTATCCAACCCCCCCTGCTCCCTGTTCCCGGACTGCCCTCCTCAGAACTCCCAACCCATTCAACCCCCCCTACTCCTTGTCCCCTGACTGCCCTATCCAACCCCCCCCCCGTCCCCTGACTTCCCCGACCTCTATCCACACCCTGCCCCTTGACAGGCCCCCCAGGACTCCCACGGCTATCCAACCCCCCCGTCTCCTGACACCCCCCCCAGAACCTCTGTCCCATCCAACCACCACTGCTCCCTGTCCCCTGACTGGCCCCCGGGACCCTCTGCCCCTTATCCAACCTGCCCGCTACCAGCCCCCTTACCATGCCACTCAGAGCAGCAGGAGCTCGCAGCCCCGCCACCCAGAGTACTGGCGGCGTGGTGCGCTGAGACTGTGGGGGAGAGGGGACAGCAGGGGAGGGGCTGGGGGTAGCCTCCCTGGCCGGGAGCTCAAGGGCCGGGCAGGACGGTCCCGCGGGCCGGATGTGGCCCACAGGCCATAGTTTGCCCACCTCTGGTCTATATGGACAGTTAGAGCGCTGCAGGGTAGATTCACCCCCAGCTTCCTGTGGACTTAATGTTCATGTAGACAAGTCTTTAGTATTGGTTCAACATATATTTGATATTTTTAAAGCAGAGTGGAAAGTAATCTGCTATCAGTTATAGTGGATGTCCAGTGTCTCAAATATTTGCATTTTCAGTTGTTGGTAAGTAAAACCAGATAAGTCATTAAATAAACCCCAGGGAGTGTTTTGATTTTTGTTTCTGTTGAATTCTTGTTTTCCTAACTTTTTTTTTCTTCTGTTTCTCTAGAACTTTCTTATACAAGAGGCTAAACGTTAATTAAAATTTGCAGAATGAAAAGATGGCGCAGGCACTGCTGGTACCACCGGGACCTGACAGCTTCTTCTACTTCACTAGAGAGTCTGTTGCAGCTATTGAACAACGTATCGCTGAAGAAAAGGCTAATCGTCTCAAAGAAGACCATAAAGATGATGATGTCAATGAAGAAAATGGCCCAAAGCCAAATAGTGACTTGGAAGCAGGAAAGACACTCCCATTTATTTATAGCGACATACCTCCGGGAATGGTGTCCGAACCCTTGGAGGACCTGGACCCATATTACATCAATAAAAAGGTAGCTATTTACTAAGCCTATTTTTATGCTGTACCTGTTGAATTTAATGCACTGTTAGACTTTAAAACCTGTAGCATGGGAGTGGCCAGCTTGGCAGCCTCAATGAAAATTATGTACGTCCTGTGATGTCACAGACACAAATTGATTTTTGTGGCCACAGTATGAATTTATTTGTAAATGTTCCGTTTTTGGTAGGATACACTGCTTTTCAGTGATGGCCATATATTCCTCAGAGTTCTTGCCATCTGAGTTGGGGAGGGGGAGTGGTTTGCCTTCCTGCTTATTGCTTCCTGCTCCCTGTTCCTGTTTGTTTCCTGGCTCCTGATCCCTGGACTCAGTGTTCCAGTTCATGTGTGTACACATAGTGTTGGATATATGCAGTTACTCAGGGCCTGCTGCTACATACCTGGCATTTGGACAGTTATACTGTTTGTTGTTCAGGCTGTTGCTGACTTATCTGGTTCATGGTAATTACCATAGGCGCTGACTCCGTGGATGCTCCGGGGCTGGAGCACCCACGGGGAAAAATTGGTGGGTGCATCCACCGGCAGTCAAGCTCCCTGCCCCGCCCCAGCTCACCTCTGCCTCCGCCTCCTACCCTGAGCGCACTGCATCCCCGCTTCTCCTCCCAGCGCTTGCCACCGCGAAATAGCTGTTTTGTGGCATAACAAGCTGTGGGAGGGAGGGGGGAGAAGCGGGAACGTGGCATGCTCAGGGGAGAAGGCAGGCTGTGCAGAATCTCAACAAGTATTTTGGGACTGGAGATTCTGTTCTGCTAAAGAGGAAAATGTTTTTTGATGGTCGACAGCAGCCCAACAAAACTGTATATGAGTTTGCATGTTTGCAGTGGTTGGCTTAGGTCTGTGAATTTGCGGATTGTATGATGATCATGCTCAGGGATATTTTTGTGATTGATGTAGCAAATGACCAGTTGGGCAAATGGTTACTGGCTGAAGATGCTAGAATTCTAACTTTTGATCCCACGGTTGTTAAGAGTGAGGCATTTGAGAGGGCTCAAGATGAAAGGGGTTCTGTGTCTCAGACTGCTGCTACCTTTTTGTCTACGCTTAAACCATCAGCCACTCCTCCTACTTCCATCTTCCAGAATCACATGACACACGTACTTCTGCCCTACAGCTTCGGCAACGAAAGTTGACAGCTCCTCAGTGTTTCCACTATAGTAGTATGGATCACTTGGCCAATTTCCTGGCCTGTCTAGGTAGAACTGCTATGTGCTGGTCTTGTGGGAAGGAAGGACACTTGACACTAGTGTGCTGTTGTACACTGTTTCACAATGATCTGAGACCTCAAGTGCATACCGTGAATGTGAAGTTGCATTAGATCACCTTTACCCAGGACTCTGATATTTTCTTTATGATCTTCTCATATGGCAAGGTGCTAGAGCTGGTATCCTGTATTGTAGAAATTAATGGTACACTGCTGAAGTTCATGGTGGACAAAGGTGTTGAGATTATGAACTAACCCAGAGGGGAGAACACTAATCTGGACATTAGCCTGACTACAATTATTCTAAAAGCTTGGAAATTTGTATGTTTTACAGACAGTGGGTGAAGCTGTAACCTCTGGGCTCTACAAAGGCATAGCCTTGACTTCAAAGTTTACATTGTTAAAGGCGGGGCTACAGATGCTGTTCCATTACTGTCCTATGATCTCTGCTTGCAGCTTGGTGTTATGCATAAATTAACACAGGACACCTAACCTGTGGTTATGTCAGCCAGAATAGAAAGGGATACCCAGTGTATTGTTCAGAGACCCAATGATTTATTTAATGGTAATAGTGTTTTGTCCATGGGATATGTGTATTCTCTGCAGTTGGATTCAAACACCAAGCCCTTTGCACTGCCTGCATGTTGTGTATCTCCTGCACTTGTGGACGAGATCTGAGCAGAATTGCAGCTCATGAAAGTTAATGGTATCATTTGGGAGATGGAAGGGCTCACAGACTGTAGTTTACCCATGTGATTGTATACAAGAAAAATGGTGACACTTGAAGTGCACAGATTTTAGGGTACTTAATAAGTACGTGAAATGTGAATAGTTTCAATTGCTAACCTTCAAAGAGATGACATGCTGGGTTTTTGTTGTGCTGGATTACCAATCCGATTATTGGCAGATACCTGTGGCTGAAAGTTCGCAGTGGTTATTGACTTTCAGCATGCCATTTGGGAGGTACTGGTATCAACGACTCCTTTTTGGCTTAGTCTCTGCTCCTAAGGTATTTCAGAGAGTGGTCTCTCAGCTCCTTGATAATATCTAGGGTGCATATTGATATTTGGATGACACTGTCGTCTTTCCAAAGACCCTTCCTGAGCATAACACTATTCTGGATCAGGTGCTAACTTGACTCCAGTAAGCTGGCAAAAAGCTGAATGTGGTCGAGTGCAGTTTTGCAAAAGATCCTGTAGCGTTTCTAAGCATTCTCTGTCAGCCAATGGTATGAAACTGACACCTGAAAGGCTACAAGTTGTTGTTTCGCTACCATTACCCACTGATCATAGCAGTTTATGTTCATTCCTTGCCCTGGCTTAATACATAGGAGACCATCCTCTCCTCCATTTTAGTGTCTTTGCCAAGTTGCTGTGGAATTTAACAGGGCCGGGGACAATTCTTTTGGACTAAAGAAGCAAAGCAGTGTTTTGAAACCCTGCATCAAGCCTTCTGTGGGATCCAATCCCATGCTTATTTTGATCCATGGAAACCCGTAATGATTCAGACTGATGCATGTAATTCGTGACCGGTGCAGTTGTGCTCTAGGAGGCATGGCTGGTTATATTTGCATCCTATACTCTTATCTCGATGGAAGCAAAGTATTCCCAGATTGATCTAAAATTCTTGGCTATGGCTTTTGCTATTGTATGCTTCAAAGTCAACTTAGTGGAAAGACATTTCACCTTAGAAACTGATCATGTGCCTATTTTGGGCCTCTGGTATGAAGCCATTGACCTGCTGAGTGTAAGACTGCTGCCGTGGTTTATTCAGTTGCAGCAGTATGACTTTGATTTGGTACACATCAAATAAAAGGTGTAACTTACATGTCTACACTCTTGGAAGAAATTCTGCTTGTTTGGCACCCTCATATGCAGAAACAGCAGAGTACACTATATGCTTTTTACTGAAAGATATGCCAATTGACTTAAGGCAGACTGCTTGACCCCACTCTTCAAGATGGTGAACTGTGCAAGGTACAAGTGGACTGGATGGATCCAGTCCTTAAGAAAATTTTGTCTGTATTCTATAAAATTTGTTCTGAGCCCATGTTAAAGACGTGCTACTTGACATGGAGAGGAGGCTGGGAGATCATCCCAGCAGCGTTGCAACAAACAGGCCTGGATGTGGCTCGTGAAGGACACTTGGGAGTTACAAAGATGAAGGAACTTCTGCATAGTTATGCTTGGTGGGCAAGGCTGCATTCAGATATAGATTGTTGTGTGAAGGCATGCTTAGCTTGCACAATGCATAGAACTACTGGCTCCTTTGTAACTGATAGTCATAGACAGACCATGGGAGAGAATTGAAGTGTATGTTATAGGCTGCTCAATTGGACTGTGTGGCACTGTTGACCATTATAGACTATTACTCACGTTACCCCTTTGCAGTCATAATTTCACAAGACACCTCAAAGGAGCTCATTTCTTTCCTAACCACTTTATTTACGATGTTTCAGATAAGGGGGACACCTTTTGTATCAAGAGAATTTGAAGGTTTTTCTGACAGGTATTGGTACAGTGCATTATAAATTGCTGTGTACTATTCTCAAAGAAGTGGGATAGTGGAGAGACTGCATGGGACTCTGAAGTAGCATGTAGATGGCATGCTGGAGGAATGTCAAGATACATCCTTCCCTGTTGCACTGTGTCATGGTTTAGAGGATGTTCAGAGTATGCCTCATGAAAGTATTGGAGAAACCCCATTCTATTGGCTCTTCAGCTGACCTGTGAAAACCAAGTTGTCTATGCTGATGAAAGAGGTTCATCCCATCCCTTCGCCATTCTCAAAGCTGATTCATGTCATTAGGAAATATGCAAGTCTCAGAGAGCATATCCATGCAAGACTCCATGCATTCTATCCTGGAGAAGAAGTATCTCTTAGGCGAGGATCTGGAAGTGTTTTAGATACTTATGCTGTGATCTTGTGGGCTGCAGGGTATGGAGCATGGTGAGTATATTTACCACAGGGAGAACATCATCTTAACCAGCGAGATGTACTGCTACTGAAAGGAGAACAGATAGGGAAGAGGACACTCTTTCAGTATATGATGTCATGTGGCCAGTTGGGAAGTTGTGCCACAGCAACAGGATCCATCTCCTAAGCTGAATCAGAGGTATCACTTGGTGCCTCCTGCAAAGCACCACTGAGATTTTGGGAAGAAGGGAAGGAAATTAAGGGGAGGGGGGCAGCAGCATTATATTCCTGCTTATTGCTTCCTGCTCCCTGTTCTTGTTTGTTTCCTAGTTCCTGCTCCCTGAACTTAGTGGTCCTGTTCCTGTGCATGTGTGTTCATGCATAGAATTGGGTGTATGCAGTTACTTAGGGCCTGCCGTTACATACCTGTCATTTGGACTGTTATATTAGTTTATATATAGTATAAAGGCTAGTACAGTATACTAAGGCTACAGGCTGGGCTTCACTACAGGGAGATTGACACTGCTGCAATCGATGCAGCAGGGGTCGATTTAGAAGGTCTAGACCCACTAAATGGATGGCAGAGTGCTCTCTGGTCGACGCAATGCAGTGAAGACACCGGGGTAAGTCGAGCTAAGCTATGTCGATGCCAGCTACATTATTCACATAGCTGGGGTAGAGTAACTTAGGTCGACTTACTCCGGTAATGAAGACAAGCCCTACTATTCACCCAAGTGCAGAGGTCTTGCACAAGGTCCTCTGTGCCCCTTGCAATTTGTTACAGCTGTGCAGGTAGCTGCTGGCAGAACGACCATGCAGAGGAAGTCTCCACACCAATTTCAAATAGGCCAGCATTGGTAGCTAAGGTTTTCGCTCATTATATGAGTACCAAGGTGTAGATGCTGGGAAGCACCCTGGGGTTTGGTATATGGAGGAACAGTAGCCAGTATTCTGTTCCTTAGGCTGGAATAGCACCTGTAGATGGTCTGCACTGCAATCCAGTGCCATGCATGTGTGGGAATTCTAGTCCCTTATGTACACATGGAGTTCCTCACACAAATCCCAATTAAATTCTGTCAAGCCAGATTTTACAAAACTTAGAACAAGTATATCAAAACTGACATTTTAATTAGAAACCATATTCTGGTTAGTGAGAAATAATTAGTTCTAAATTAAGGGAAAGTATCAGGAAAATAGCTTATCATTACCTGTACTAGAAATTCAAAAGATCAGTGAAGTGTTATAGCATAATTTTAAAATTGGAAAATGAATTGGATATATCAGTTATTGAAAATTGCTCTTGAAATGAAATTGACAGGTTAAACAAATAAAGCCTATTGTATATGTAAGGTAGCATGAACTTCAGAGGTATTAATACTTATTAACTAGCTGTTATTGGTTCTACATAGAAAGAGACAAGTAAATAAGAGCTAGCATCCCTCTGCCTTATTCCCTCATGAATAATATACATTTATATGAAAGTAAATGGTTAATGACTATAACTAATTGGTTTGGGATCAATATAAAAGCCTGACACCAGTGAAGAAAATTCCTTGTTTTCTACTAAGCCCTACTAAAACTTTCATATATTCTGTTGTAAATATGTAAAGACCAGTCAACATGACCTATTACTAAACATTGCTGTTGATCTTTGGTTTTATAAATGCTTGTTTTACTAAATATTAAGCTAAATTTGAACTTGACAGGATCCTGTTAAGGCTGCATAAGTTTATAAACAAACAGCTTAGGTCCACTGCTATAAAAGTTGTCCCTCCAGTACTTGCAAGCCTTCCCCTGTTGGTTAACAGTTTCATTTTTCAGGTGAAATGTAGCTGTCATGGGAGATCATGGATGCAGAGGAAGAATTGATCTCTTGGGTACCTAGGGCTAGTCTTATGAAAAGCACCTTGAATTGGACCCTGTGTTCAGTAAAGAACAAGTATAGCGCGTGGAGTACTGGGGTAATCTGCTCATACAACCTGCATTACTAAGCAATTGGGATGCTGCTTTTTATACCAGATAGTGCTATTTCAGGGCAGGTGGTTTCAGTTTTAGATAAGAATTACAATAATCACACATGGAGGTTACAAATGCATGCACCATTGTAGCTAGGTCTGAGTCTGATAGGCCAGTTCTTATGGAAGTGGATGGTTTTTAAAACCATGTCTATTTAGGCATCTAGTAAATTTGACCCCCAAAGGACCCCAAAGCTGCAAGCTGATGAAACAATCTGAAGTCAAATGTCCTCAGTAATAGGAATGTTAGAGGAGGGAAGTTCTTTAAAGTTCTGCACTCTTCCCACTAGAATCACCTTAGTCTTGCTTGGGTTCGTATGTAGGCAGCTTCTCTATATCCAAGTGCAGATTTCAACTAGGCATTGAAAAAGCTGGGAGAGAGTACTATTTACACTTGATTTAGAGGAGCTACAGAACACATGTAATCTATATTTTGCTGATTCTTCAAACTTCTCTGTGTTTCTGTATATATGTTGAATAATTTCAGTGAAAGGATTGTTTCAGCTAATTAGCTGTCCTTTTCCTTTCTGAATACTTGAGGTTAAGTGGTGAAATAAGAGATGTAGTTAGTTGTGCAGCTCAATTCTGCAAATACTTACACAAGTAAATAATTCTACTGCTGTAAGTATGCCATTGATATCAATGGGACTACTCACATGAGTAAAGACACTGACCTTGTATGTGTTTACAGAATCAGGCCTGTGAAGAGGAAACTTAAAGATTTTTTTTTAAAACATACATTTCCAACTGGAAAATTGACTTTCCCATATTAGAAATAGTACCAATAGAAGAAGACTACCAAGGTGACTTTGGAAGCCATAGACTGATGATGAGATGGGGGAGGAGGGGAAGAAATCTTGAGAGAATGCAAAATGGGAAGTTGATGCAGAAGATTGTGAAACAAAGCTGAAATTAGTTTGAAAAAAGAAAACAAAATTAGAAACAAATTGTGGCTGTGCAGAAATGAACACAAAATAATAAAATAATGCTTTAAATACATAATCAGGAAGAAATTGATGGAATAAAGCATTATCCCATTAAGGAGAAGGAGGGAATTTATAATTTAGGAACAGGTTATAGCCTATAATTAAATCCATACACCATCTGTGTAGGATGGAATCTACAAGTAAGAAGATATAAACAACATGAAATAGTGAAAGAAGAAGAATGACTTCCTCCCAATTAAGTACTGGAATTTAATAGTCTTATTGGATCAAAAGTAAACTTAAAGGATCAAAGGAAAAAATATAACTTCAATTTTAAAGAAAATAACACGAGCCAGAAAAAATCAGTTTCTCAATCTGACAATAGTAGCAGGCAGAATTCTAGAAATATGAACAAGGAAAATAGTCACAAAATATCCTACAGTTTCTCTGTGACTCTGTTTGACTCTGTCTCCCAAGTATCTACCAGTTCAAAAATGTTTATAGAACAGTCCTAATGGTAGTTACATTGTGCCACTGAGAAGACAATAAATCCATAAAACACCAGGGTGTCTCTGCTACAAAATTCTGAAGTGCTGCAATGATTAAGTAAGATGAACCTAATATCAGAAAGTGCTTGACTTGTGCAAATGGCCATTCAGGTGTTCAAAACAGGTATTATTTGAGAGCTAAAGTTCCTCTTTGGACATTCCCAATTGGACCCTGCGTATCACTAATATCATTGGGTTCAAATTTCACCTTTAAAGAGAGAGGTTAAAGTACTGTTTGATTACACTGTAATCGTCTGAATTATATTTCTCAGAGAGAGAGAGAGTCTGTCTGTCTAATACTTTGCCCCCAGTTTGGATTACTCTATCATATATCAGGTAAATGTAGAAATAAAGATTTATTTTAAAAGAAAGAGTGAGACCATGAATATCTTTTTTATTATTACTATTCCTGCTGAAATTTATGACCTGATGCTTGTTTGTGTGAGTAGTTCCATTAAACCATGAAAAGTAAATGGGACGATTAACGTGAATAACAGCAGCAGACTCAAACTGTGTGTTTACAGCAATGCTATGTATCAGGCAACATAAACATAACTAACAGTGAAAATTGCTTAATTGAGATTGAAAATGTTTGTTCATACTTTCTAAGTGTATATTTTCCTTTTTCCAGACTTTTATAGTATTGAATAGAGGGAAGGCAATCTTCCGATTCAATGCCACACCTGCCTTGTACATTTTATCTCCTTTCCATCCTCTTAGAAAAGCAGCTATCAAGATTTTGGTTCATTCATATCCTTTTCATGTGGTTTGTTTAGAATGGGTCTGTTTTTAATATTTAGTAACATTGGGTTGTTTTAATATTTAAATATGTTTCTGTTCTTAATTCCTCCTCTTACGGTGAATCTGAATTAAATTAATCACATTGATTGAACCACCAATTAAATTCAGTGGAAGAAAAAGATACTGTATACTCCTAGAATACAGAATTAGCATTAGCAGCCATTGTTTTAACGTTTTTCTTATAACTTTAATTGACAGTTACTTTTATGAAATTCCTTAATTTGTATCATATACATTTATTAACAGCCCATATCCTGGGAAACTGCTTACATTTCATGGGATATAGTTTCTTGCATTTAACTTGTCATCATATGTTCCTTGACTAAAATCTACATTATTCAGCATACTTATTATGTGCACTATTCTGACTAACTGTGTATTTATGACATTGAATAATCCTCCAGATTGGGCAAAGAATGTAGAGTAAGTAAAAATGATGTTATAAAGTATATATTTGCTTCACAGAGATGTTGACAATTAGCTAATTAATGTTTGTACAGTGCTTTGAAAATGTAACATGATGTATCAATAGCTGAACCTTTAATTAATTTATATATTTATTTCTAAAATTAGGTCTTTGCTTTGTCACCCAGCTCTCTTTAGCTCGAATCACCACATATTATGCATGGCAGACTCTGGTGGAAGCAAGGCTGTGACATTGCTATAATTTTAGCAATACAAAGTTCTCTTCACTGTTTGCATAAACCATTTATCTACTGAGATATGTTCCTCTTTTACTTAGAAGGAAGATAGCTATTCAGAAGAAAAATAATACTATTTGTCTCCCTAAAATGCTTTTCTCGGCTCTCTTGAACCACCTACTTTTCTTTAAATATAAAAATTAAAAATGGGTCACTGACTTGAATTCAAGCAAATGGCACGTACATGCCTTACCATTTTTCCCTGATGGGTCTTGCCAATGTATCTAATTCCTGATCTCTTAAAAGTCTTCCACAAAGGGAAAATAAAATATTCCTCCAAGACACTTCCATGAAAGGGCAACTCCTCCCAGGACCATTTTCTAAAAACCTCTGCTAGTCCCACTGTAGTCCACAGTATAGGAACAAGACCGAGTGTGGTGCACTTCATCAATTCTCACCTAGAACACAGTCTCTAGTGTCAATACAGATCAGCCCAAAGCATAAAGGAGCTATAATTTGCTCCCTCACTCTTCCACTCCAATCCTGAATGGATCCTAGACAAGAATCTGATCCCAAGTGTTCATATGACTTTGTTAGATCTGTCAACTGCCTTTGATGTCCTTGATTATGAGGTGTTATTGACTTGCTTTCAGACTGTAATGGGAGTGGATGGGTCTGTTTTTTTGGGTGGCTCCATTCCTTCCTTGCCTGATCATTTCTAGAGGTTGGAGTTGGGCATTTACTCATGATCTTATTGACTTCAGCAGGCTTTGGATCAATCCCTAGATCTCTATCTGATTCAACCAGCTAGTGTTGTCAAATGTCTTATCCAGTGTATGTGTGACACTTGGATGAGAGCTAGCTAACTGAAGCTTACTCCATGTAAGACAGAGATGAAGCTGTTAGGTTGAGGGAAGCTTCCAGAAATTATGGTGAGGACCATATTTTCCAGGCTTTTCTTGAGTGTGTGTTCATCATTAACAATCCGAGGATGATATTAATGGCCAGCTGCCATTAGACAATCATATATCAAAAGTCTCTCAGGAGGCCTTTCTTCAACTTCATCCAGACAGGAGATTGTGATAGCTTTTATTAGATGTGACCCTTACTACTATAATCCAGGCCTTGTTCCTCAATGCTGAATTACTTCAGTGCACTCTAATGTGCTCTACACCTCAAGTCAATTTGGAAAGTGAAACAAGTGCAGAATGCAGCAGTCTTCTTATTAAGTCGTGTTTCTCAAAGGAGCACATGACGTTGGAGCTTCCTGATCTGCATGGGCTGCCTGTTTGTTTCAGGATGGAATTTAAGGTGTTGTTTTTTATAAATAAAGTCTTAAGCATCTTTGGATCTGCCTGTTTTCAAAAACTGTCTCTCTCTGTGGACAAGAAGGGAAGTGGAGCCTCTCAGTATAAAAGAGGGAGCTCAATTTCAGGGCATGCTCGAAGGCCCATCTCTGAGACCTAACACCCATTCTTAATCCTGGATGCAAGAAAATTGGCTTGACGTTGTTTCTGTTGCTTTTTAAAAAAACAATAAAAGCAATTTTAGGTCATTTTTAGACATTTTTTAAAATGTACAAGAAAAGCTGTGTTATCTGGCACTTTACAAACTGGAAAACTCTATAAACCGGCCTTTCGGGAGAGGGTGAGGGCGTGGGTTCTGGGAGGGAATTTGGGGGTTGGGGCATGGGAAGGGTTTTGGGGGATGTCACATCTGGGCAGTGCTCACCTCAAGCGGCTCCCTGTAAGCGTTGACATGTTCGGAGAGGCGCAGCCAGGTAGCAATGCGCGCTGCCTCCGCCCGCAGATGCCGCCCCCCCCCTGCTCCCATTGGCTGAGGTCAATGCTCCTAGGTGGAGGGACAGCCACGGGGGCTCTGTTTGCTGCCTCTGCCATGAGCGCTGGCTCCGCAGCTCCCATTGGCCAGAGACCGAGGCCAAAGAGAGCTGTGGGGACGGCACCTGCGGGCAGAGGCAGTGCACAGAGGCCGCCTGGCCATGCCTCTCCGGACCTGTTGCTGCTTGAAGGGAGCAGCTGCCCAAGGTGAGCACCACCCAGATCCAGCACCCCAAAAACCCTCCTACACCCCAATCCCCTGCCCCAAGTCCCCTCCCGCACCCAAACTCCCTCCCAGAGTCCGCACCCCAGCCCTGAGCCCCCTCCCTCTTATTTAACCAGAATTTTTGACTTACCAGCACCCCCCATTCCCCAACATGGGGTATAACAAAGCTTTTACTTTATATTGTTTTTTCTCACCTTCTGAGCCCTGTCCATTTGGACTTATGCTAACTAAGGATGTTGAATTTACAGACAGATATAGATGAAAAATAGCAATATCAAAAATAATTTAAACTTTCTTTACCATTTCTAAAATATTTTTTCTGTAATATATTTAGTCATACATAAGATACGTTTCTGTAGGGAGGTATAAAGATTTTATCTTCACTAGTTTGAGACAACCTGCATAACTCTAACTTGAGGATTTGCCTTTTGTGAGTAATGTCCCCAACTCTTGTTGAGAAAACTTGCTATCATGCAAGTTTATATATAATATAGATATAATAATTTTTTTTGTCCTCCTGCATTGTGTGAACAACTTTCTTTGGCTGGAACTGTCTTTGCAATCCAACAGTAAGTGCTGTTCCTTGCTTGGCTACAGAGGTAACTGAAGAGCCCTCTTCATAAAGTGCTGAATGTGCTGCCTATATATTGCTTCAAGTCCATGCCAACTCATGCAGTGCAGATGCAGGAGTTTAGTCCTGTAGCAAGGGTTGTATCTCATCGACAGAGTGATGCATGCAGACTTATACTGCAGATGTCCATGGTGTAACTTTTCTTTAGTTAAACAGATTTTCTGTACCCCGACATTCTTTGGGCTCTAAATTCACTTTTTAAAAAAAAATAAAAATAAAGGTGATGGACAAAAAAGTGATGTTAGTTAGAATGCACTGGAATCTTGTAGTGTAGGTTTAATGAACTGTCTGCTAAACTTGATCCAGTGGCAGCAAAGGCAGTGCATTTAAAAATTAATATTTTTGCATGACTCTCCTTGTGATTATACTGACATGTTATTGATTGATTCGGGCCATTAACTCTTGTTTGGACGTTTTTTCTCAGGTACACTTTTACTGGAATTTATACATTTGAATCCCTTATAAAAATTCTTGCAAGAGGCTTCTGTATAGGTCATTTTACTTTTCTTCGAGACCCCTGGAACTGGCTTGATTTTACTGTTATTACATTTGCGTAAGTAAAGTAACAATTTTAAAAAAACTGACTGTGGAATGTCAGTTAGCTTTTTTGAAGTATGTTTTTGCTGTGTTTAGAGTGATTTGTAGCCAAATCTTGTTACATCTTTTACACACTTATATAATGTACAGTAGAAATGACATTCACCCACTAGTATAAAACAGAAGTCATCCTTCTATCTTCACTGCATAATGTAGCCAACCTAGTCTACATTAATTAAGTTTTCAAAAATAAAGTCAGGGTTGTCCACTTCATTTGAAATTTACATTTAACTGGTAGTTCCTAGAGCTTATTAATGTAGGGCAAACTCCAGTGAAAGGAGAATATATTAATGTAATTCTTTGGTTTTAAGATCACCAAAAAGGTCTAGATAAAAGATCCATGTAAGTAGCATAAGCTCTTGTAACACCGACGGACCCCGGTCGTCAGCAGATGGGATCAAACCTCGGACCTCTGGAGCTTAGTGCATGAGCCTCTACTGCATGAGCTAAAAGCCAACTGACTGTTAGCTAAGGCTGTAGAACAGACTCATTTTATCTCTCTAAGTGGTCTCGATGCCACTAGATGGGACAGAACACCACACCCAGGAGGGGTGTGGGTTACACACTGTCTAAATTCTGAATAACTTTGATTTAATCCTACAGGCATGTAACAGAATTTGTAAACCTAGACAATGTTTCAGCTTTTTGAACTTTGAGTATTGAGAGCTTTGAAAACTATTTCTGTAATCCCCGGTAAGAAGTACCTGGGGAGTTAATAAATTGCCTAGGGAGGTTGTTGAATCTCTGTCATTGGAGATTTTTAAGAGGAGGTTAGATAAACATGTGTCAGGGATGGTCTAGATAATACTTAGTTCTGCCATGAGTGCAGGGGACTGGACTAAATGACCTCTCAAGGCCCCTCCCAGTGCTACAATGTTATTATTCTAACTATTAGGTATTAGGTCAGGTGTTAGGTCCCGGATATCTCCAACTGTTTAATTTTGTGTGTGCTGTCGTGTTTGTGTGAACTCCCCTATTACAGATATCTGACAGAATTTGTGGACCTGGGCAACGTCTCAGCATTGAGAACATTCAGAGTTCTCCGAGCATTGAAAACAATATCAGTCATTCCAGGTGAGAGCTAGGTTAAACACTGAGGCTGACTTTAAGGGTTTTATGGGCTTTTCAATTACACTTGATCCACTAGCAGTAAAAACAGTTGTTTTAAAAATTACTGTTATTGAGTGACTCTTCTTGTGAATTCTCATGTTTTTTAACATAAGTATTCTTGCTTCCCAGTCTTTAGACTTTTATACACACACAAAAGAAGAATCCAGATTTTAAATTTCACTTAAAGATTCCTTGCCTTTCTAACATTTTCTTTTAACAATCAGCCTTTAAGTTTAACAAATTCTTGCATGAGAAAATTGCAGTATGCAGCCTGTGTAATTTGCATCTTATGATGTCAAATTTCTCTCCTCCATTAGAATCCAAATTAATAATTTTTTACTTACTACTGTGAAATTTACCATTTATTGTAGGGATACTTGGGATTGAAAATTTCAATCAGTTTTTTTTTTTAAGTTGAATCACTAATAAAGAGAAAGGAATAAAATAATAAAGAATAGCATGGGCATTGCATGAGGTATTTATTATCTTAAGATGCCTTTCTTTACCAAACCAACTCGTTTCATAGGGTACACTATAATACAGTAGCTAAAATTTACAACATAACAAGATCTTTACTTTTGCTATATCCATGTATTGTATCATTGAAAAAACACTAACAAAGGTTTGGAGCAAGAGGCATCAGCAAAAAAATTTAAATTAGAAATATTTTTTTTTACGTGGAATTCATGTAAAGCACAAATAAGTCACTTGTTTTTCTGTGAAAACAAGTGCTTTGGAATACATGCCACTAATTTCCGTTCATACTTTCAAATTAACCAGTGTTCAGCTAATCATTTTTTTCACCAATTATGAGACTTGTGTAAAATTTTAATTTTAAAAACATTGCAACCATTTATGTAGAGCGATGCATGAAATCTTTAATAGTGTTGGAACAACTCATATTAATTTATGTCTAAAATAAATGTTTAAGGTCACAGTAAAAATCCCTTTCTGTTTGCAGGCTTGAAGACTATTGTAGGAGCCCTAATTCAGTCTGTGAAGAAGCTCTCAGATGTAATGATCCTGACTGTGTTTTGTCTGAGTGTATTTGCACTAATAGGGCTGCAGTTGTTCATGGGCAACTTGAGGCATAAATGTTTGCTGTGGCCCTTAAATGTATCTTCTTCTGAAAATAGATTTGCTTCATTCTTCATTAATGACACAGTGTTTGACTGGAAGGCGTACATTGAAGACGAACGTAAGAATTACTGCTATAAGTTGTTTAAATGTTTATGGTTGAAGTCTCCCATCGACTTACCTTACTCTTCTCAGGGAGCTGGAGTACTGGAGTTGACCAGAAAACGCTCTGCCATTGATTTAGCGGGTCTTCACTAGACCCGCTAAATTGACACCCGCTGCATTGATTGCAGCAGCATTGATCTCCCCAGTAGTGAAGACAAGCCCACAAAGGATTGTGATTTCAAGTATGTTCATTTCTAGGCATACTGGTACATCTATTCCTATTGCTTAAAGTTCAGATTCCCTGAAAATCTGGCATTAAACTGAGAATTCTTTCTAAATAAAACTTTTATATTTTTCACAATGTGTGGTAACTTGAATTATAACTGTACTATCTCTTTGATATAAGCCTCCTTTGGACTTGTCTATCCAATAAGCCCCTTTAAAGTAGCTCTCTTGCACTGCTAGTGACTATAGTATTCATTTGCAGAGACCTTTCCTTTAAGGAAAAGGCCTTTGCGTTGTCTAACTTCTGAGCAAAGACTGACTATACATGTTGTATGAAGATTTTATGAAACATAGTGTACTAGAATCAGTCAACACACAAGTATGTTGTATATGTGAGTATATTTGTGTACCCTTCTATCATACATGCCTTTTGGTAGTTGGAAATGAATGAGAAATTAATATTAACTAGAATATTAACAATAAACTATATTTACAGTTGTAGAAACGTTTGTCTTATTTTCTTGCTGATTAATTAAAGTGCACTAGTTTAAATTCTTATCTTGCCTATTCTCTTATGTTTAAATAACTAAATTTCGTGAGTCCATTTTCTTCTTAGCAAAATGGGTTTTGCAGCTACTGATGTTTATCGTACAGCACTGTAACTAAATGCAGCATTCCTTTAGTTCAATATTATAACATTTTAAAATTCTTTTTTTTTTTATAGGTCATTTTTATAGTTTAGCAGGACAAAAAGATGCCCTGCTTTGTGGTAATAGCTCCGATGCAGGGTAAGAAATGTTGTATGTTATACTGTGGCTTTGTATAAAAAAGATGTAACATTTTGGCAACACAGCCTAAATAATTCATTTAGCTAGCTAACTGCACTGTCAATCAACCTATATTTTTTCATATTAGAAAACATCTGAACTAAGTAGGTAAAAAATTTAAAAATAAAAATATTTTGTAATATCAGTTTGCTTTCTAGAGACCTGTATTGGACTTGAAAATCCAGTTTCAGCTGACAGCAGTTGTACTATGAATGACTTAAAATATTTGTCCCCATCTCTTCCTTGTTAGACAGTCTTCGTAGTTGGCATTCCCCATCTCCACAGCAGCTAGAGGGAGATCAGATCTTTGTTCTGAGCCTGGGCTTAAGAAGAGCTCTGTAGAATTCTCAGCTTCCAAACTGCACACCTGCAGCCTCTGGGCCTCCTTTTGTAGCAGAGCTTTCACAGGATTTCTTAAAGATTTGTAATGAAACGTCTCCCAGTCTATTCACTGGCTTCAAGGTTTTTCTCTTCAAAACTGTCAAAGCAAAAAAATGTCCTTTTGGCATTCTGAGGAGGGTTTGAAGGACAGCACCTTTGCTCCCCCTCAGAAATGGCAGACAGACAACACAGGGAACCAAAAGGGTAAGAAATGTTTCCGCATTACGCATCCTCACATACACTAGGCAGCTGCCAGAACAAAGATGAAGATCCCTGCTGGCAAGTCCTATGCTGAAGCATTTGAGCAGTCTCCAAGGAAACTCAGCTAGCACATTGGCAAGACCTGCACTGAAATGGCGAGCAGTCTTCAAGTACGTAAAAGGCTATAAAGAGGAGAGCGATCAGTTATTCTGCTTATCCACTGAGGACAGGACAAGAAGTAATGGACGTAAATTGCAGCAAGGGAGATTTAGGTTAGACAGGAGAAATTTCCTAACTGTAAGGGTGATTAAGCATTGGAACAACTTACCTAGGTTATGGAATATCCATCACTGGAGGTTTTTAAGAACAAGTTGGACAAACAACTGTCAGGGATGGTCTAGGTAATACTTGGTCCAGCCTCAGTGCAGGGGACTGGACTAAGTGACCTCTCAAGGTCCCTTCCTGTCCTACATTGCTATGAATTTATGGTTCAGCAGGCTATAAGGAAGTTTCCACTGACTAGACCAGGCCAGAATTAGCAGCGTGGAAGTGGGGGGTAAATTCCAGTTTTGTTTCTCAAAGTAATTTATAAAGCCCTCAATGGGAGTCAACCAATTCAAAGAAATGGGTACTTGAGATTATCAGAGGAGGACACTCTGTAGAATTGATTCACTGTCCCAGGGACAAGTTTATCCTTTCCCCAAAGTTAAAATAAACCAACACTATCAACAACAACAAAAATTTTTTTTTTCAGAAGATGAAAGATGCAATAGTTTATCCCTAACATATTAGAGCAATACCCTAGAGAGACAGATACTTTGGAAAGTGCACAAGATTTTTTGTAATACAAAGAGAAATGATTGTTTTTCTAGATGTCTGGTCTCTCAATAAATCCACAAAGGAATTATTCCAGATGGAAATACTGAAATCCATACTACAGCATTATTCCTGTAAGACTTCAGAAAGTGAAGGTACACCTCCTGGAGGTCTGCTGAAGATAATATGATTAAGAAGTCATCAGGAATAATTTAGCTTCTGTTACAACAGGAAGCATTTTTCAGTGCACAGCACTACTTTATCAGACTTTTATAAGTATTCATAGAGATCATGTCATCCCTCCATTCAAATAAAAGTGTACATTTCTTATCAGGTCCCCTTCGCGGCTCAGTGCAACATACAGCCTAGCAGCCATCACTACATGCCTTTGGGAACAGGTATTTGAGTGAATAGGAAAGAACCAGTCAGAGCCCTTACAAAACTTCACCATCTTTGGATTGTTCTGGTCACTTCCAGCCTCCCACTTCAGTAAATCAGTACATAAAAGATCTTGATCCAGAGCTGTACTAACCTCTCTTTGCAAATTCATCTGTATTATTCAGCAACAGCTATCTGATTTTGGGTCCCGAGAAGCTGGTTGTTTGCAAGGATTCCAGAGTCCATGTAAGGGAGATACTTCAGGGCTCCTATGTGACTCAAGGGATGTGATTGAAGAAGGAGACATGAGTTGAAATCCTGGCTCCATTGAAGTCAGTGGCAAAACTCCATATTGACTTCAGTAGAGCCAGGATTTCCCCATGGAGTATAACCTGTCTAATGCTGTGATCCATCACTGTCACTCTTCCTCCTCCAATGGAGGATTCTTTATAAACATGGTGTGTGTAAACTGCTAGGAAGGCAGAAAAACTCAGGAAAGGTAGATCTGGTTATGGTCTGGGCAGAAGCTCTCATTCTATTCCTCAAGCTTCTGTGTGTAAAAGAAAAAGTAAAGTCAGTCTACTGTCTCAGGATAATGCATTAGGCCTAAGGGAATGTCATCTGGACCAGCCTCCCTTTCAGAACATCACAAGTCAGGTTGTGATTAACCTATTTTCATCCAGGTCCAGTTGGAAAATCAAAAATGGAAGAGTTATGTCATTGGGCTATACAGCAGATGCTTCAATCCGATTAATACGGGACAGCGGAGTTAACCCCCCCAGTCTCATTGTTTCTGGCTGTTTCTCTCTGCAGATTCAGGCATACTTCATTACATCAGTTTACACTCTGTTTCTGTTGGAAGATTATTTCTGTAGCCATGACAAGTAGAAACATATTTATAGTTTTAAATTAAACCTGAGTTTCTGCACATTCTGATTGTCATGCTGGCCATGTTATAACTACACCATTTGGTCTGGATTTGGACCACAGGCCATATGTTTAATACCCCAATACTGTAGATTCACTGCAGATGCAGTGTTTGGTAGAAAGATGTTACAGAACATGCTACCCCTGTAATCTTTGTCAGTTTTCAATTTTCTATATGGTTAAATTAAATCCTACTTCCTCCTTAGGAATAATTTACTGTTTTCCATATTCCAAGGGGAAGACTGATATGGAGGTGACAGAGAAGTAAAATTCTGTGCTATCTATGAATTTTCTTTCTAGAACCTTCCACGTCTTCTGGTCTGACCCTCACTTGTCCAGATTTTTTTCTGGTTATTGCTCCCTTGTTAAACAATTTGAAAGGAAGACTGTATTCCTTGAAAAAATCTTTAAATTTTGTGCCAAGGCTCTGCAGCAAAAGATTTGAATTGAATGGCACATTTAAAATTTTACATAGTATCTTTCAGGTTTGTAAGCTAACAATCTAGAGAGTTCTTCCTACAGGGTAATAGCATACATTTGGGCTGTGAGATGGGGAACCACCCACTGTGAAAACTGACATGCAAGGTTCTAGAAAGAAAATCCACAGGTAAGACCTTTCCCCCCCCCCCCCAATTCTGAAATTCACTAATTCCAGCTTGACTGATCAACAGATTACCAAGAAATCTGATGGTCCAGCTCCTCTTCCAGACAAATTTCAGCAGTAAATATGTATAGTAGGACCAAATAGTACTGTAATTTCATTACATTTATGAGATATACTCTCATACACTGGGCCCCTTGTAGTCCTCTTTGGGGAAGCAGTAGCATCTTTTATGGAACTCCTGGGTTAAAGGGGAAAGTTACTTCCAATAAAGCTGTATATTTAGTGTCCTGGTAGAGATAACACAGAGCTTCTGGGAGAAGTATACATCAACTGGGTGAAGCTCCTGTGATTGCAGTTGGGGGCAGGTGACTCTGAGCAGTGCTGCAGAGGAAAAGTTTGTGGCAGCCAGAGTCTGAGCAGATAAGCAGCAGACCCTGAACAGATCAAGGAGAGGGAGGGAGTGTGTATGTGTGTGAGGGGGGTATATGGTACAGTTTGTCATGCAATATCTTTAATCTCTTTCCCATTTAGTTCTTGATAACTTGTAAAATTTAGTAATCCACAATGAGTCTCCTATTCATTAGTGAAAGTTATTCAATTGAAGGACAATTTTTACTTTTTACCATTGTTAAAAAAACCAAATTAATTTAAATTAATTCTTTTTTTAAGTCAATGTCCAGAAGGATATACATGTATAAAAGCTGGTAGAAACCCCAACTATGGCTACACGAGTTTTGACACGTTCAGCTGGGCATTCTTGTCACTGTTTCGACTGATGACTCAGGATTACTGGGAAAACCTTTATCAACTGGTGAGAATGTAGTGAAAACTATGTTTTGATATGTTAATGGTCTAAAATCAATTATGACAGAAAGAATGGTCTTTACATTTCTTATTACATAATGGTGTATTAAAAATTAAGACGCCCAATCATAAAATGTTATTGGGGAACATTGTAGACTAATAGGATTTTCAAAGGTGGGACCTTTATCCCAAACTTGCAGGATCATACAGAATTGTGAAACACATGCTACAGGATTTGTCATGCTTTGTATAAATCTACACAGAAGTTTTCAGAACCATTTTCATGACTGTATCATGTTTCATTTGACACAACATTGTTATTTGTTACCTTCAGAACTGCAATACTGTGCTTAAGCAGTGAATACTTGTTATAATTTCAAAAGGTGGTAGTCCTGTCTTAAATACCTTGAGTCCTATTTTGATAGCCACGAATTCATGGCTTTATTCTTACAATAAGCTAGGATCTATTGTTTAGTTGATATTACTGATGGTGCTACTTTTAGGTATTCTGGCCAGTCAAAGGGGAAGATACAACTAGTACTTTTTCAGTGCCTAAAAATCCCACACACAAATTTCTTTTTAATTATTTACTTTGAATCGTCTCCTCTTTGAGATGATTCTTAAAATCTCATATCCCCCCCATAAGTAAAACAGGATTCCTAAATCACACCACCTTTATCTCTTTCTCTCATACACACACTCACATTTTGCATTTGTTTTCATTTTGGTTTATAAAATAAATATTGTCATATTCAATATGAACTGTCTTTGATATAGACACATAACCATTTTCCTAATTCTTAAATTCTGTATAATTCTCAAATTAATCAGTTGTATCATTTTCCTCCCAGACTCTACGTGCTGCTGGCAAAACATACATGATATTTTTTGTTCTGGTGATTTTCCTGGGCTCTTTCTATCTAATTAACTTGATCCTGGCTGTTGTTGCCATGGCCTATGAAGAACAGAATCAAGCAACCCTAGAAGAAGCAAAGCAGAAGGAGGCAGAATTTCAGCAGATGCTTGAACAGCTGAAAAAGCAACAAGAAGAAGCTCAGGTATCTGTATCTGTACATTTTTATTCTTTTACCTAAAAATATAACATTGCACACACAAATTAGTGAAAGATAGTATATAATTTAGTGGAAACTAGGAAAACAACAAAGCTTCCACTTTTTTTTACCTATGTCAGATTTGTTGTGATAGTACTGGTGAGGTACACCTAAAAATGGGTCTGTCATTCAAGAAATTTCTAAACTCAAGTGTTAATGGAGATTCAAAAATGAGCAAAAAACGAGTTGGGGTTGTTTGGGTGCCTTAAGTGTACATTTCTTATCTTACTGTGTTTGGATTTCTTTTTACAGTAACCTTAATTCTGGATTTCCTGAGTTTATAATACTTCATTTGGGGATAATTACAACATCACTGTAATGTTTTTTGCCTTTAAATTGCTGATATTTACTCTCAGCCTTAATTCCACTTTAAAGTGTTTTTTTTTGTCCGGGATTTTAATATTTAAAAGTAATCTAAAATGTCATAGATGAACATATTAAACAAGAAACTTAAAAGTATTATACCATCCTATATGTCCAGTGAACTAAATATATGTAATATCAAACCTAAATCATTTTTTAAAACGTTTCAAGGACATCCACCAGAGCAGTGAAAAGAAGCCAGAATGCGCCAACCAGTTAAATTGGTTTTACAGTTGCTTTGCATTTGAAGTGTACTGGTGATTGTCTGGCTATGCCAAAAGAATGACAGGAGACATTAGATATGAGTTTAATAGGGTGACCACATGTCTTGATTTTATAGGGACAGTCCCAATTTTTGGGTCTTTTTCTTATATAGGCTCCGATTACCCCCCCATCCCCATCCCAATTTTTCACATTTGCTGTCTGTTCACCCTAGGATTTAATCAGGCCACAACTTTATTATTAGATGTCTGGGACTAACCTGGCAGATAAAATGTGCAGTGCAGGGGAAAACCTCCACAATTCACCAGGGGGCGGGGGCGGTGAGTGCTTTTTCCAGCCTCTTCCCCCCACCGTTCCATTTATGTCCCTCCAGCAGATCCACTGCCGGGACCCTCCAATTCCAGCCAATTCCGAGGAGGGGGGGCTTCCACCAGCTTCCCCCCCTTTTCATCCAGGTCCCTCCAGCAATTCCCTTGCTGGGACCTTACCGACCACCTCCGCTCATAGGAAGGGTTAAGGTGGACTATAATGATGGGGGGTTGGCTCCCTGCTGTACCAATCAGAGGAGTCCCCAACTGCCCCAGCTTGCTCAATTACCAAGCACCTCTCCTTAATTCCTTTTCCAAGCCATTTATCCGTTCTTTTGTGCCTTAATTTATGGAGTACCTGCACTGAACATCCACCACAAGGAGGCGCCAGCCATTAGCTTGGCTGCCTCCTCCCCACACCCAGCCGGGTTCCTGAAATAACTCCGGTGCCCCATAGAATATGCCAGAATGTGAAATTACAGTGTCCCCCTCCCCCACCCCACCAAAGGCAACAAGAATTTGGCCACTTTCCTATTCACATACTTCCTGGTTTTGTCCACCCTGGCGGGGTTCATGGCTCCCCGTCAGACCCTGTGCTGAAGCATATCCGACCAGACAATGTTAATGCCTGGAAAAATTGCCAGGATCTGCATCAGGTCCACCCCTTTAAGTGTTGCCAGATCATTTTCTCCCAGGTGTATCACCAATATATCCGGTGGCCGCTGACACGCCCGCACAGCATACAACAGCGGTATCAGCTGATCCCATAACATGCCCCTCCCTGTGCCAACTGAGTAGGGGCGGCTCTATGTTTTTTGCCGCCCCAAGCACGGCAGTCAGGCGGCCTGCAGCGGCATGCCTGCGGGCGGTCTGCGGTCACACGGATTCGGCGCCGTTTCTGTGGGTGATCTGCCGGTCCCGCGGTGGCGTACCCGCCGCCGAAACCGCAGGACCGGCGGACTTCCCGCAGGCATGCTGCCGAAGGCTGCCTGACTGCCACCCTCACTGCGACCAGCATGCCGCCCCCCGCGGCTTGCCGCCCCAGGCATGCGCTTGCTGCACTGGTGCCTGGAGCTGTCCCTGCAACTGAGTAATGCTTCGCCACCGAACTCCAACTGGGAGCCCTCGGGGAACCTGGATGCGTGCCTATGCACCCAAAACACAATACTGTGCCCACAGATCCACACCCTCATGTGTATAGCCGGTTGTCCCGTATCTGAAGTGAGAACACAACTGATTAATGTTGATTTTCCACCTGCGATCTTACATACGATCAGTATGCATTAGACTGTCAGTGCCCGATTGCCTGAATAGCCTCTGCTTCCATACCTATCTGTGCTGCTGCCGTAGCCGCCCCTATTCTGAATGAGTGGGAACCAAATTCATGGGCTGGCAGCCCCAACCTCATTAGCCCCCGTCTCAACATGGTAATCAATAGATATGCCATGAGGGGACTCCCTTCTCCGTGTACAAAAAGGGGAGCCTTCTCCCTTCCACCATATTGCCATGTAGGCCCTCAACGCCCGAACGGGGCAGACCCCAGGCTCGCCACCCTCCCATAAGGTAACATGCACCCTGGCCAACTTGATCAGTCTTTGACCTTCGCAAGTGTAATATCACTGCATGCTTGTGCCAGCTTATGTCATGAAATTCCAAAGCCTTTCCCGTAGAATCCCTGATGGACCCAGGCACCTGATCACTGATTCTGAAAGCACCAAAATATGCTGTCAAGAATGCTGCCCTGAATAGGGACACCTCCTGTGCACTCTGACATATGACACCGAGGATGTGAAGGAGGTCCCTGAGCATGGAAACCCTGATGGGATGATGGGAATCCTCCCTGGGTCCACCACTACGTAACCATCCCGCCAAAAACCTTTGAACTAAGAAACCCCCGCAAGGATCTGGGTAGCCATTTAGCCTGCTGACAAATGTAATGGCCGAAAGGCGATTCGAAATTTTGGAGGATGCCAGTTGATGGGCTGCCAATGACAGCATGTACCGCAGCTCCTGTTCCTCTTTAATGGGCCACATTGCCAACTGGCCTTCCTGCTCCGTGAACAGCATTTGTCTGGGTTAGTGGATGGCGATCCACTGCCCTGTGCGTCTACCATTGCCCCTGAAATCACCTGAGCAAGATGTCCTGGATCTGCGTGACTTGTTCCCCTCCCCCTTTTCCTTGTTGTACCTATACCCCCTCTAATGAACTCTACTTCCCTTTGTGAATCTGTTCTCCTATTGCTACCCCGCTCCACTGGTGCCAGAGGAAAAGGAGAATTAAGCCTTCCCTTTTGTGCACCCCTTTCTTTCCCCTTTGTGTCCCCCTGGAGCCATGCAGAGACTGCTTACCAGCTCCTGCCCCTTCTGCCTCCCTTGACTGAAACAGGGAATGGCTTGTAGCCTCCTATCCACTTTCTATCCCCCAGTCCAGCCCAACCACTGCTTTCCCAGAGAGTGGGAGGTTTCTTCCCCCTTCTCCCCACCACTGTATGGGCTATATGCAAAATTGCGTTGGTTTCAGTGCCCTCTTTCTCCCTCCTGTAGCAATTTTGTGGGGGGGGGGAGGGGAGGGTTCTTGCCTTTCCCTACCTGACACTGTCTGGCTCTATGTGGGAGTGGATCGAGCACTATTTTTGCCCCCTCCTTGCTGCCTCACATGGGGTTTCTGCTGTCCCTTGCCACTGTGTCCCAACTCCACCCTGTTTCTATGGCCTGAATTGGGGAAGGGGCTGCTCCCCCCCATTGCTGTTCCTGTTCACCGTCTGGACTGATTCCACGTGGGGAGTTCTATGGAGCCTGCTCCCCCCTGCTGCCATCTCCCAAACTGCTGCCTGCTTTTATGCCCTGCAATGGGGGAAGGTGTTGTTCCCTCCCCCAACCCCCGCTGATTGTCCGGACTGCTTCCACATGGGGGCAGGGCCAGCGCTTCCATTTAGGCGACCTAGCCGGTCGCCTAGGGCGCCAGGATTTGGGGGGGCGGCAATTTGGCGGTGGCGGCGGGTCCTTCACTCACTCCGGGACCCGCCGCTGAAGTGCCCTGAAGACCGAGAGTGCGGAAGGACCCCCCTCCCCCCCCCCCCCGCCGCAGAATTGCGGACGACGACCGGGAGCACGGAAGGACCCCTGCCTAGGGCGCCAAAAACCCTGGCGCCGCTCCTGCATGGGGGTTGTATGGAGCAGGGAACCTGTGCCCACTCCCCCCTGCCACCGTGTGCAATTCCTGCCTGTTTTTTATGTCCTGAAATGGGGAAGGGGTCCCCCCCTCCCCCGCTATTCCCCGCTCACCGTTTGACTGCATGTGGTCCTGCAGCAAGCCATGCACCGGAGCCTCTGTGCTGCCCAGCCTGTTCAGAGTGAATGACAGGAGGGGCCAGGCCCAAACTGACCTTTTTAAACCCCTCATTCCTAGGTGGTGAGTCATCCACCATGCTGACTGCTTTTCCAGCAGTTTTACGTCTCCCCTCCTCCCCCACCCTCAGTTCCTCCAGCAGTGTTGCCTGAATGGATAGTGGAGATAAGAAAGCAGTGTCCTGGGGACTCAAGCTAGTATGCAGCTACAGAAACTTTAAAGAACAGAGACAGTGGGACTATTTAATCAACCAGTGAGAATTCTTGACATGTATGCAGTCTTCCTTTTACTTCCTGATTCATTGTAACAGATAGAATTGATTTAATCAAAATTAGCTGTAGAGGAATGATGGTGATTTGTTGACAGGTTTCAGAGTAGTAGCCGGGTTAGTCTGTATCCGCAAAGTTTCCTATGATATCTCAAAGTGCCCACCTAAGAGTTACATGAACGTGTCTATGTTATTTATAATCATAAAAATTACATACAATGCTATATACAACTAGATACAAATCTGCAAATGTAGCTTAATTACAAGCTGATTTCTTCAAATATAGTCTATGCATAAGGTTTTGATTAATTTTAACTGTATGGAGAGCTTGAATTTCTGTATTTTTCCCATTGGTAACATCATTCAGGACAAAGAAAATACCAAGACAGATACTAAATTTCTTAAAGGACACAAGTTTGAATTAATATTAACCAATTTTCAGAAAATACTCTTTAAATCCAGTATGCAAATGCTGGTGTGAGGCAGAGATGCTGTATTTATCATACAGAACAAAGAGATTGAGTCCGTGCTTTAAGTGCAAAACAGAACTCTACCTTAGCTATAAAGTTGTGATCAGCGCTTCCATAATACATTATGGGCTTTATCCTGTTCTCCTCACTTACTTTGCATTTACTAATTATTTCAAGTGACATTTTTGCAGAAATTAGTAGGATTTGGCCATATACATAAAAGTCACTTGGAGTAAATTTGGGAAAACAAGGATGGACTGTACTTTTTATAGTAAGTAGTAAAGGATTTGGTAGTTAAATGCATATTTGATATTTTAGTGTTTTAATAAGTAGTCAACCTTTTGGTATACCAGGCAATAGCAGAAGCGGCTGCTGAGTTAAGAGATTTTGGTGGTGAAGATAGGATTTGTGGGCTCTCGGAGAGTTCCTCAGAAGCATCGAAGTTGAGCTCAAAGAGTGCTAAAGAAAGGAGAAACAGAAGGAAGAAAAGAAGACAGAGAGAGCTTTCTGGAGGAGAGGACAAGTTGGATGATGAAAAGCTTCCCAAATCCGATTCAGAAGGCAATATCAGAAGAAAAGGTTTCCGTTTCTCTTTGGAAGGGAATAGACTGACATATGAAAAGCATTTCACTTCCCCCCACCAGGTACTGTTATAACTAATGCAATTTTAATTTTTTAGCACAGTGATCTGTTTGACATGGAGGTTGTAGTAATATATAAGGCACAGCATTGTGACTAAACTGCATGATTGTAAAAGAGGGGGATAATTAAGGGAAAGCTTTTGTGTTACTTAAGTAAACCCTGAAAACATTCCCCAAAATAATATTAATAAAACAGCTGTTCAGTAGCTTGATGTCATGATAATATAAACACATGCACTACTTTCCACTGAAATCTACATTTACTCACAGCTAAAATCTCCTAACCTGTGCTTTCATATACCTTAAAAGGTAGTCCAGGAATTGTTCATTCTTGCTGTTCTAGTGTCCTTGTGGTCTAGGATGATGTAGTAGTATTTAATGCTAGTAGTCAATAACCATTGTCAATTCTTCTTTTGTTTTTATTTTAATGAGTCCATATTCATTACACACACATTTATAATACTCTAAAGGTTCACAAAATGATGGAAATGTATGCATTTTTCATATTGAAGTAATTCTCTGCATTATACCTAGAAAGGTGATTTGTTTTCTCTTTTTTCAACATTCAATTACCACTTTACTGTAATGCTGAATGCATCATTTCATTTCCACAGAATCAACAGCTATTTCAGCTAACAATATTTTATGTACTTGAAAACAATTATCATGTCCCCCACTCAGTTTTCTTTTCTCCAGACTAAATGAACCTATTTTTTTAATCTTTCCTCATAAGTCATGTTTTCTATCATTTTTCTTGCTCTTCTCTGGACTTTCTCCAATTTGTCTACATCTTTCCTGAAATGTGGCACCCAGAATTGGACACACTATTCCAGCTGAGGCCTTATCAACATGGAGTAAAGTGGAAGAATCACTTTGTGTATCTTATTTACAACACTCCTTGTAATATATCCCAGAACGATGTTCAGTTTTTTGCAAGTGTTACACTGTTGAGTCGTATTTAGCTTGTGATCCACTGTAACCCCCAGATCCCTTTCCGCAGTACTCCTTCCTAGGCAGTCATTTCCCATTTTGTATGTGTGCAATTGATTGTTTCTTCCTAAGTGGAGTACTTTGCATTTATCCTTTTTGAATTTCATCCTGTTTACTTCAGACCATTTATCCAGTTTGTCCAGATCATTTTGAACTTTAATCCTATCCTCCAAAGCACTTGCAATCCCTCCGAGCTTGATATCATCCGCAAACTTTATAAGTGTACTCTCTATGCCATTATCTAAATCATTCATGAAAATATTGAACAGAACCAGACTCAGGACCAATCCCTGCGAGACCATATTTGATATGCCCTTCCAGCTTGACTATGAACCACTGACGATTACTCTCTGGGAATGATTTTCCAAGCAGTTATGCATCCACCTTATAGTAGCTCCATTTAGGCTGTATTTCCCCAGTTTGTTTATGAGAAGGTCTTGCAAGACAGTATCAAAAACCTTACTAAAGTCAACATATACCACATCTACCACTCCCCCCCCCCCCCCCCCCATCCACAAGGCTTGTTACTCTGTCAGAGAAAGCTATTAGGTTGGTTTGACACGATTTGTTCTTGGCAAATCCATGTTGACTGTTACTTATCACCTTATTATCTTTTCAGTGTTGGCAAATTGATTGCTTATTTGTTTCATTATCAAAAAAGTCATTTAGCATTTCTGCCATTTCCACGTTTTCTGTTACTGTCTTTCCCCTCTCATTAAGTAATGGGCCTACCCTATCTTTGGTCTTCCTTTTGCTTCTAATGTATTTGTAGAATGTTTTCCTATTACCCTTCATGTCTCTAGCCAGCTTAATCTCATTTTGTGTTTTGGTCTTTCTAATTTTGTCCCTACATGATTGTGTTGTTTATAGTCGTCATTTGTAATTTGACCTAGTTTCCACTTTTTGTAGGACTCCTTTTTTGAGTTTCAGATCCTTGAAGATCTCCTGGTTAAGCCAGGATGGTGTCTTGCCATACTTCCTATATTTCCTACACAATCGGATAGTTTGCTCTTGTGTCTTTAATAATGTCACTTTGAAAAACTGCCAATTCTCTCAAACTGTTTTTCCTCTTAGGCCTGGTCTACACTAGGAGTTTATGTCGAATTTAGCGCCGTTACATCGAATTAACTCTGCACCCGTCCACACCACGAAGCTATTTAGTTCGACATAGAGGTCTCTTAAATTCGACTTCTGTACTCCTCCCCAACGAGGGGAGTAGCGCTAAATTCGACATGGCCATGTCGAATTAGGCTAGGTGTGGATGGAAATCGACGCTAATAGCTCCGGGAGCTATCCCACAGTGCACCACTCTGTTGACGCTCTGGACAGCAGTCCGAGCTCGGATGCTCTGACCAGCCACACAGGAAAAGCCCCGGGAAAATTTGAATTCCTTTTCCTGTCTGGGCAGTTTGAACCTCATTTCCTGTTTGGACATCGTGGCGAGCTCAGCAGCACTGGCAACGATGCAGAGCTCTCCAGCAGAGATGGCCATGCAATCTCAGAATAGAAAGGGCCCCAGCATGGACTGATCGGGAAGTCTTGGATCTGATCGCTGTGTGGGGCGATGAGTCCGTGCTTTCCGAGCTGCGATCGAAAAGACGGAATGCAAAGATCTACGAGAAGATCTCTAAAGCCATGGCAGAGAGAGGATACAGCCGGGATGCAACGCAGTGCCACGTGAAAATCAAGGAGCTGAGACAAGGCTACCAGAAGACCAAAGAGGCAAACGGACGCTCTGGATCCCAGCCCCAGACATCACGTTTCTACGAGGCACTGCATTCCATCCTAGGTGCGGCCGCCACCACTTCCCCACCACTGACCGTGGACTCTGAGGATGGGATATTGTCGACGGCCGGTTCCTCGGACATGTTAGCGGACGGGGAAGATGAGGAAGGAGATGAGGAGGACGAGGCAGTCGACAGCGCTTACAACGCTGATTTCCCCGACAGCCAGGATCTCTTCATCACCCTTACAGAGATCCCCTACCAACCGTCCCCAGCCGTTAACCCGGACACAGAATCAGGGGAAGGATCAAGCAGTAAGTGTTTAAAACATCTAAACATTTATTTTTAACAGAACAGGAATATTAACAAGATTAACAATGGGTTTTGCATGATTACTTTGCCCTTTGCGCTTAACTTTTCAGTCCCTGGCAGTGCAACTACTGAAAAAAATCTAACAATGTCCGGTTTAGCATGATTGTTTTGCCCTAGGCGCTCTACTGTTTAGTCCCTGCCAGTGCAGCTACAGTAAAATCCGGTCTATATGTCCGGGAATAGAGCTGAAATCCTCCATGGACATCTCCACGAAGCTCTTCTGGAGGTAATTGGAAAGCCTTTGCATCAGGTTCCTGGGGAGAGCGGCCTTATTGGGTCCTCCGTAGTAGCAAACATTTCCGCGCCAGGAGACAAGCAAGTACTCCGGGATCATTGCCCTGCAGAGCATGGCGGCATACGGCCCTGGTCTTTGCAGGCTTTCCCGAAGCATCCTTTCTTTTTCCGTATCTGAAATCCTCATCAGAGTGATGTCGCTCATGGTGACCTGCTTTGAATTAGGTAGGGGAATGTTAGTATTGGGACTGCTTGCCCGTTCCTTTACAGAACTGTAACCGGCGGTTTACAGCCACGCGGTGGAGGCAGGAGAGGGGCAGCATACAGGGATCTTTCCCTGGGACAGCCGCGAGGGGGTGGGACAGGGGCAGAGTTCATGCTTGCCGGATTGCTGGCAGCAGGGACTGGCATTGCTTTCAATGTGAAAGGAGGCCAGTGCTACTATTAAAGTTTTAAGCAGCCACAAGTCTACGGCTTACCATGTCGGCCTGCTACACAAATTCCGGTGTCCTGACCCGCTTCTCTGATCTGCACTGCAAGACCCCAGGCACTGAATGCGAAGGCCGAAAATTCGACCTTGTCCTGAGTGCGCATGTGATAGGTGCTGTGCATGGTCTTGTTCACAGAGAACGACTATGTTCTTTGTTCACAACTAAATTTATCTTTCTGAGGAATTCACTCCCTTTTTCCCATTCCCACAGCTGCGACTGTCTCCCAACCTAGCCTGGCATCACACTCCCAGAGGCTAGCGCAGATTAGGCGTAGGAAGAAGAGGACACGGGAGGACATGTTCTCGGAACTTATGGGCTGCTCCCGAGCCCAGGCAGCCCAGCAGACCCAGTGGAGGGAGAACTTGTCCCAAATGCACCGATCACACATGGAACGGGAGGAGAGGTGGCGGCAGGAAGACCAGCAGGCGACTCAAACGCTGCTTGTACTAATGAGGGAGCAAACGGACACGCTCCGGCGCCTTGTGGATGTTCTGCAGGACCGGAGGCAGGAGGACAGAGCCCCGCTGCAGTCTATCTTTAACCGCCCTCCCCCGCCACCAAGTCCCATACCCCCCTCACCCAAAGTCCAAAGAAGGAGGGGCGGCAGAGTCCGTGAAAACTCTCATTCCACCCCTGCAGACTGCTCTAGTACTAGAAGGCTCTCATTCCCCAAAATTTGACAAGTCCTTTCCTTCCCGCCTCACACAAGCCCCCGTCCAAGTTTCACCCCCCAGTTTCATGTGTAGTTGCTAATAAAAAATACGTTTCTGTTAATTACTGTTTCCATCATGTTCTTTTGGAGGAGAGTCTGTCTGAAGGGGGGGAAGGGGGTTGGTAATTGGACAGGACAGTCACCTTTAGCAGGGTACAGAGGCGGGGGCAGGTTCAGCAGCAGGGCACACACACAGTGCAGTCACTAATTACCCTGGTCAGTCTGGGAGGTGGTTTTCATGTTCTGTGGGGGGGGGGTTGCTCTGTGACTTTGTGGCGGGGGAGGGCAGTTAGAGATCTTATGCAGCGGTCCTTATCCTGGATCACAGAGCCACGCAGCAGGGGATCTGTAACCGTCCTCCCCCTGCCACAAAGTCACATAGCCCACACACACACACACACAGAGTCCCGATCAGGAGGGGTGGCAGGCTCCATTGAAACAACCAGTCCACCACTGCGGAGCCTGTCATTCCTGGAGTTTAGAAGCGTCATTTGCATCACTACACTACACCCGCTCCCCACCACAGTCTGCATCCCAGGTTTAAAACATTCCCGCGAAAACAGTAATAAAGAAAACGGTGTTCGTTAACAAATTTCAAGTGATTTTATTTTTAAACGTGTGTTGGAAGGGGGGGAACGGGGTATGTAACTGGAGAGGATAGAGAACATTTAGTGGGTAAAGAAACGGGGGCAGGTTCAGCTTCTCTGTACACAAACTTAAAAGTCACAGGTTACCCTGCTCACTCAGGAACCTAGCTTTCAAAGCCTCCCGGATGCACAGCGCGTCCCGCTGGGCTCTTCTAATCGCCCGGCTGTCTGGCTGGGCGTAATCAGCAGCCAGGCTATTTGCCTCAACCTCCCACCCCGCCATAAAGGTCTCCCCCTTGCTCTCACACAGATTGTGGAGCACACAGCAAGCTGCAATAACAATGGGGATATTGGTTTCGCTGAGATCACAGCGAGTCAGTAAGCTTCTCCATCTCCCCTTGAGACGGCCAAAAGCACACTGCACCACCATTCTGCACTTGCTCAGCCGGTAGTTGAAGAGTTCTTTTTCAGTGTCCAGGGCGCCAGTATAGGGCTTCATGAGCCAGGGCATTAGCGGGTAGGCTGGGTCCCCGAGGATGACTATAGGCATCTCCACATCCCCAAGAGTTACTTTCTGGTCAGGGAAGTAAATACCTTCCTGCAGCCGCCTAAACAGACCTGAGTTCCTGAAAACACGAGCGTCATGAACCTTGCCCGGCCATCCGACGTTGATGTTTGTAAAACGTCCCCTATGGTCCACCAGTGCTTGCAGCACCATTGAAAAGTAGCCCTTTCTGTTAATGTACTGGCTGGCCTGGTGGTCCGGTCCCAGGATAGGGATGTGAGTTCCATCTATAGCCCCACCGCAGTTTGGGAATCCCATCGCGGCGAAGCCATCTATGATGACCTGCGCGTTTCCCAGGGTCACTACCTTTGAGAGCAGTACCTCAACGATTGCGTTGGCTACTTGCATCACAACAACCCCCACGGTAGATTTGCCCACGCCAAAGTGGTTCGCGACTGACCGGTAGCTGTCTGGCGTTGCAAGCTTCCAGAGGGCTATAGCCACTCGCTTCTGGACTGTCAGGGCTGCTCGCATCCGGGTGTCATTGCACTTCAGGGCAGGGGACAGCAACTCACAAAGTTCCATGAAAGTCCCCTTCTGCATGTGAAAGTTTCGCAGCCACTGTGATTCATCCCAGACCTGCAGCACTATGCGGTCCCACCAGTCCGTGCTTGTTTCCCGGGCCCAGAATCACCGTTCCACAACATCAACATGACCCATTGCCACCGTGATGTCCTCGGCGCTGGGTCCCGTGCTTTCTGACAGGTCTGTGCCACTCTCAGACTTCAGGCCCTCACCGCGCTGCCGTAGCCTCCTTGCCTGATTTCTCTGCATCTGCCTCTGGGAAAGGTGGATGATAAGCTGCGAGGTGTTGACAACGGCCATAACTGCAGCGATGGTTGCAGCGGGCTCCATGCTCGCAGTGCTGTGGCGTCCGCGCTGTCACTGACCAGAAAAGTGCGCGAACTGATTTCCCGCCGGCGCTTTCAGGGAGGGAGGGCGGTAGTGACAGACGGATGACGAGTTACCCAAAAGCACCCTCGACACATTTTTTTACCCAGAAGGCATTGGCGGCTCGACCCAGAATTCCAATGGGCAGCGGGGACTGCGGGAACTGTGGGATAGCTGCCCACAGTGCACCGCTTCCAATGTCGACGCTTTCCCCGTTAGTGTGGACTCACAAAGTCGAATTACTGTCCTTAGTGTGGACACACACGTTCGATTTTGTAATATCGATTCCACATATTCGATTTAAGTAAAATCGAACTACTCTCGTAGTGTAGACATACCCTTAGACTTGCTTCCTATGGGAACTTACTTACCAACTCCCTGAGTTTGCTAAAGTCTGCTTTCTTGAAATCCATTATCTTTATTTTGCAGTTTTCCCTCCTACCATTCCTTAGAATCATGAACTCTACCATTTCATGTTGACTTTCACCCAAGCTGCCTTCCACTTTCAAATTCTCAACTAGTTCCTCTCTATTTGTCAAAATCAAATCTAGAACAGCCTGTCCCCTAGTAGCTTTCTCCACCTTCTGAAATAAAAAATTGTCGCCAACTTGCTGGATAATCTGTGTCTTGCTGTATTATTTTCTAACAGATGTTTGGGTAGTTGAAGTTCCCCATCACCACCTAGTTCTGTGCTTTGGATGATTTTGTTAGTTGTTTAAAAAAGCCTCATTCACCTCTTTTCCTGGTTAGGTGATCTACAGTGGACCCCTACCATGACATCACCCTTGTTTTTTACCCCTTTTATCCTTACCCAGAGACTTTCAACATTTCTGTCTCAACCTCAGTTCAAGTGTATACATCTTGAAATACAAAGCAACACTTCTTCTTTTTTCCCTGCCTGCCCTTCCTGATCAAGTTGTGCCTTTCAATACCAATGATCCAGTCATGTGTATTATCCCACCAAGTCTCTGTGATGTCATAGTTGTGTTTATTCATCAGTATTTCTAGTTCTTCCTGTTTATTCCTCATACTTCTTGCATTAATATACAGATATCTAAGATACTGATTTGATTTCCCCTCTATGTTCCCTCTTGTCTCTCCCTTGTCTCTGCTATGACGGTCCATGCTCCCCCCAGATTCTGACCCTCCTAGGGCTCCATGTCTTGGACTTACCTGTTGGCTTTTGTCTCCATCCCCTGATTAACCTAGTTTAAAACCTTCTCTCACTAGGTTAGCCAGTCTGTATCTAGAGATACTCTTCCCCTTCCTCAATAGGTGGACCCCATCTCTACTCAGCAGTTCTTCCCAGAACAACATCACCCCGTGGTCAAGGAAGCGGAAGCCCTCTTGGTGACACCATCTGCCCAGCCATGCATTCACCTCCTGGATGCATAATACAAATAGGTCTCTAGAATTTCCATAAAGTTTACCAGATACTCAGAATAGTGTGAAAGGTAACATAGCCTAATGCAGATTTTTTCAAATAATTACTTTTTGGTTTAAATTTAGCAACTCAGATGAACAGTGATCTCTGGTGGTTATGTCTGTACTCTTTCTCTGTTTTATTTCAACCCCAGAAATGTGTTTGTTTTTTTAAATCTGGTTTGAAAAGACTTTTTAGGGCATGTTAACTGGTTTTACCTTGAAATGTGTTTTTATATATTTAAAATTTTCAAATAATAAGTTTAATTATGTTTTCCTACAGTCTTTGCTGAGCATTCGTGACTCCCTGTTTTCCCCAAGGCGCAACAGCAGAACGAGTCTTTTCAGCTTTAGAGGTCGAGTAAAGGATGTAGGATCAGAAAATGACTTTGCTGATGATGAACACAGCACTTTTGAAGATAATGATAGCAGAAGAGGTTCTCTTTTTGTGCCACTCAGACATGAACGGCACAATAGTAACATTAGTCAGGGCAGTGGGTCATCAAGGAGGCTTCCAGTGAACGGGAAGATGCATAGTACTGTGGACTGCAATGGAGTGGTTTCCTTGGTTGGTGGACAAACATCACTCTTGTCGCCTACTGGACAGCTTCTGCCAGAGGTGATAATAGATAAACCAACTACTGATGACAATGTAAGGAAGTTTTAAATAGTTCAGGCATGATGGCCTTTTGTTACTGCATCAGCCTGTGTTTCTACAGAATGAAATCCTTTGGGAATGATCCCTGGTTGGCCAAATTGTGAATGTTACTGCATCCCGCAATAACTTTTAGTATAATAAAATAGGTCTAAAATGATTTTATATATTAATCCGGAACTTACTATATGTACTTGCAAACACACTCTGAACTAATAGGCTGAAATACCAAATTTATTGAACATTTAGTGTCTACGTCTGCAGTAAGGATGTGTACAGAACTGAATACTGAATAGCATGCATAATGGGCTATTTTTAGTTCTGTTTCAGGACCCAAAATTCAGACATTTGGCTTCCTAAACATTTGTATATCCCCTCCTTCCCTTTTTCTCATTACATCCAATTATTTCCTTCACTCTCAAACTCCCTCTGTCTCTGTTTCCTGACAAGCTTCTTACTAGTCCCTAACTTTCCTCTCTCTTCCCATGTCTGTGTACAAATGTGTGTGCACATGGTCTCAGAAATGCTCTGATTAAATTTTTCGCACTAAGGTTACGCTACCTAGAAGCATGCCAGATTTTAATGGGGAGGGAAGGATGAACAAAGGGATCTAGTGTGCAATGTGTTCTGGAGAACCTCATCCTGGGATTTCTCTAGTCAAAGGAAATCTTTACAGGTAGCAACAGCACCAAAGTTCAGCAGAATCCCATAGCGCCAGGACCCTCTGACAGGATCCTGAAACCAGGGAGGAGAGCTTTTAGGCCATCAGAGCCCATAGGAGGGAGGGGTGTGGACTGTGCATGTGTGAGGTGGAGGGACAGGATCATAATTAGTTAGAAGACCATAACCATGAAATCCAACCTGCAACGGCCCATCCCAAATGCCAGAATCTGTGCATATCTTTTGAAAGCACATATGCGGCATGCTATAGCAGGTAAAATTGAGAAAATCTGTCCACCCTGTCAGCTATCATTTCAAACAATACAGAACAATAAACTGCTCCTTGTATCCACAGACATAGGCACCGACTTCCCCGCTTTTCCCTGGGTACTCAACCCCTCCTCTGCCCCCGGCCCCGCCCCCACTCCACCCCTTCCATGAGACCCCGCCCCGCCTCTTCTCACCCCTGCCCTGTCCCCATTCCAACCCCTTCCCCAAAGTCCCCGTCCCAACTCCGCCCCCTCCCTGCCCCTATTCCAACTCCTTCCCCAAATCTCTGCCCCGCCTCTTCCCCGCATCCTCCCCTGAGCGCGCCACATTCCTGCTCCTCCCCCTCCCTCCTGGAGCTTGTTAATGCTGACAAACAGCTGTTTGGCAGCGGCTGGGAGGTAGGCGGAGGAATGGGGACGTGGCACGCTCGGGGGGGAGGAGGTGGGGCTGGGGGGGAGGGGAGCATGGCTGCCAGTGGGTGCTGAGAACCCACTAATTTTTCCCCGTGGTTGCTCCAGCCCCAGAGCACCCACGGAATCGGTGCCTATGTCCAGACTTTTTGTGAATGTGACATGACCTTGGAATGAAATATTTTTTTCCGGAACTCTTACTCATTCAGAAAATCAGACCATTAGACAATTATATCAATTTTAATGTGAGCCTTATCATGCACTCCATGTGTTATCATTTTATTTTCTTAAAAATATTTATTTATTTTAGTGTAGAAATTTTCAAACACGCTTGCACACACACACAATGTCTCTTTATATGTATATGCAGGGCGTGACTGCAAGTACAGGTATATCTTCAGTGTGTTAATTTCAAGATTCATCCTCCTTACCCTTCCTTACTTAAAAATAAATTGGCATGCTTGGGCTCAGTTCAGTCAGACTTTTATTGGTAATTGAATTTGAGTTGATAAAAAGTAGATACCCTTTACAGTGAATATCTCATAAGAAGAGTCAGTCATGAGTAAGGCTACAATTTAGTCATGGGTATTATGACAAAGTTCCTCCTCTGCCTTGGTGGGTCCTGTGCTTTTTGGTGGAATTGCTCACCTCAGAGGTTCACGGCAGCCCTCAATTTGGCTGCTTCTGATAGAGGCTCAAACCTGCCGTTCACTCAGCTAACCTCAGCACTGGCCAGCATGGGGGAAATGGAGAACAATCCCCACAGTCTCTGTGTCCCACCTAGTGGGTCAGGGAGAGGCCAGATTCATTTCCAAATTAGACCTTCCCTTCTGGTGTTTCTCACAGACCAGGTCAACTCCTCCTGTGTCCGATCAGGAGTTGGGGGGGACCCAGGCCCACCCTCTACACTGGGTTCCAGCCCATGGCCCTGTGGATAGCAGCTGTCTACAATGTCCCCTGTATCAGCTGCGTGACAGCTACAACTCCCTGGGCTACTTCCCCATGGCCTTCCCCCAGCACCTTCTTTATCCTTAATGCAGGATCTTCCTCCTGAAGCCTGATCACACTTGTACTCTTCAGTCCTCCAGCAGCACACCTTCTCACTCCCTCCTCCTTGTGTGCCCACCCCCCACTAACTGATGGGAGGTCCTTTTTAAACCAGGTATCCTGATTAGCCTGCCTGACATAATTGATTCTAGTAAGTTCTTAATTGGCCACCAGGTGTCTTAATTAGCTTGCCTGGCTTAATTGGTTCTAGCAGGTTCCTGATTGCTCTAGGGCAGCCCCTGCTCTGGTCACTCAGGGAACAGAAAACTATTCATCCAGTGGCCAGTATATTTGCCTTCTACCAGACTCCTGTACCCCACTGGTCTGGGTCTGTCACAGTATTTTTAATAAAAATCATGGACAGATCATGGGCAATAAACAAAAATCCACGGCCCGTGACCTGTCAATGACTTGCACTATATACCCCTGACTAAATCTTAGCTGGAGGGGAGGGGCGCTACTTGGGGTAGGGGGACCAGCAGCACCAGCTGCCAGGGGCCACCAAGCAGCAGCTGCTCTGGCTGCCCCGGGCACTGGCCGGTGCGACTGGCCCCAGGGCCACACCAGCAGTACCAGTGCGGTTAGCTGTGGAGTCACTCCAGCAGCAGCCGGTATGGCTGTTCCCCGGGGCCAGCTGCTTGGGCAGCCCTGGGGTCAGCTGCACCGGTCACTGCAGAAGTTGCGGGAAAGTCACGGAACCCATGGCTTCCGCGACCTCTGTAACAGACACGAAGCCCTAGTCACGAGAGCAATAATAAATTGACAGAAAAACATTACAAATTTCAGTTGAGAGGAAAATAATTATTACATAAAGTTAGCTTACATGAGATTTTAGTTTCCATGTGTATCTTGCATTTTGATCCAGTCTGGAAATAGAGGGTAAAATGAGACAGTTTAATCTAGTGCACTAAGCCTGGAACTGGGAGCCAGAAACCTCCAGACTTCTGATTCCAGCTCTGCCATTGACTTGCTGTGTTACCTTGGCCACGTTGCTTAACTTCTTCCTTTTACAATTTTCCCATCTGCAAGATGGGATTAATAATACTGATTTCAGAATTAATAAGTTAATGTTTGTGTAGCACTTCAAAAATGTGAAGTGCTGTATAAGTTATCAGTAATAGGAGTGTCCAGAAATACACTTTGGAAATAACTAAACAATACTTTTTGAATATGGTAGGTTAATATTACAAATAAAAGTCTGACATAATACATTGCATAAATATGAAGGTGCATGTAGCATGAGTTCCTTGGAGCTCAGATTCATTATAGAAATGTTTGGTGTCTGCTTACAATATTTCTGAATTTAATTTAATTAATCTATCTCTAATTTGCAGAGCACCACTTCAGAAATAGAAACAAAGAAGAGGAGGTCAAGTTCTTATAAAATATCAATGGATTTGCTGGAAGATCCAACTATAAGGCACAGAGCAATGAGTATAGCCAGCATACTCACAAACACAATGGAAGGTGTGTTTAAAAAAACAGGAACAAAACCACAGATGGATGAATTTACTTTCAATTGAGTCTGAAATTAAGCAAAGGTGTTAAGTTTATGGTTGCATTGAGGAGACTAAAAAGAGGGGCAGAGAAGAAATATCCTATTAAAAACAAATGAACATAGGGAAAATTGGATACAGTGAAAATGATAGGAATAGAGGGGAAGAAAAAATTATTCGACATAGATTAAAGCGTATCTTCTTTATATTGGTCATCCACTTTTGTTAGCCTAGTTATTGGCATGGGATGGTGTTTGCTCCTAATAATTAGCATAAGATTCCTGTTAACTGGAAAATGCTTGTTTCTATGAATTAAATATATTCTTGAAAGTAAAAAACATGGATTAAACTAATAGGAAGAAAATGTTAATAAAATAAAACTAGCTTTGCAAATCCCCAAAATAGTTTGAAAGGTTTACAAAACCTCAGTGAAGTTAATCCAGCCCTATTTTCTTGTTTGTTTGTTTGTTTCATGCAAGTAGGTAATTTAGATTTCTGAATGGATTGAAGTATTGGAGGCTGGTCTTGAAACATTTTGATCTTAGAATGGAAGAACCTTTTAAATTAAATAAGTAAAATAATAAAAAGAGAAAAGAGAAACGCAAAAGAAAACAGAAGTTTCTTCAATTAAGATAAATTTAAGCCTATTTCCTCCAGGCCCCTTTTCTGGTGGTGTTTTGTTTTTTTTTCTATTCCTACGCTGCCTACACCTGCAACATTAATACCATACTCAAATCCTAATAAGGCTTCTTCAACCTACCTCTTGAACCCATCACTATATTCTTGTTTCGAGCATTGCAGCATCCCCCACATGTAGTATTGCTACTTGTACCATTGTTTTCCTGATTCAAATATTTTCATTGACTGATTAGAATGACTCAATTCCTCATTCACACATCTCATGCCAAGCCCTAAAAGATAAGCCTCAAAGTGTACAAGGCTTAAAAATTTGAATTTAGTTTGCAAATTTCAACCCATAGTTTTCATTGGCCTTTTCCCCACTTTTAAACCTTAAATTGAGATATAAAAATATAAAGTAGAATCAGTAGATATTTGTCTTCACTTTGTTTTTACACATTTCTCTTCCTCTAGAACTTGAAGAATCCAGGCAGAAATGCCCACCATGCTGGTATAAATTTGCCAACACTTTCTTGATCTGGGACTGTTGGGCTCCTTGGTTAAAAGTAAAACATATTGTTAGTTTGATTGTGATGGATCCATTTGTTGATCTTGCTATTACCATCTGCATTGTTTTAAACACACTGTTTATGGCCATGGAATATTATCCAATGACTAAACACTTCCACAATGTGCTTTCAGTAGGAAACCTGGTAAGTCTGTCAAAATGTGTTGTGATATGTGAATACAACTTCTAATTAAAGTAGAATTCATTTCTGATTTATTTTATCTTACAAAACAGATTTAAAATTATGATTATACTGTGAAAAGTGGCTCTAAAAATCATTTTGAGGTGTACTATATGATTTCTATGTGTTTGCATAGGTTACAAGTATTAGCTGTTTGGTAGGATTTATAAAAACTTTTCACTTTCAGTGGACCTTGTACTCCTAAGTCAATTAGGCATTTTTGAAAATCCCACGTGCCAGGGTGCATGTGTGTGTTTGTCCATCCATCCATCCATCTGCCAATCTGTAACAGTGAGACAGTTTGTCTGTACCCCTTTGAGGGCTAGCAGCTTGGGGCCAGCCAACTCTAGTTACTAAGCAGGCACACCTCAGAGGGATCAGGTGATTCCATTATAAAAGAGCAACAGAGAGCTCCAGAGAGAGAGAGAGAAAGACAGGACTACAGATCTGTTGTAGGCAGGGGGAGCACTGAAAGAGACTGAAAAGGCAGGCAAAATGCTTCAAAACTCTCCAGGCAGGGAGGTTTGCGAGAGACCCTGAGCAAGCCTGAGGCCTTACAGAAGGGACTGTTGCTGAAACCAGAGACTTTTTGTTTTAGGACTTTTAAGTTTTGTCTGGGTTCTGAGGTAAGAACCTGTAAACTGTTGTTAAAGTACTTTTCCAGAAGGCTCCATTAAAGAGCAAAGCGCTGATGTAAAGCAGAGTGTTTGGCTTCTCTTTGTGGGCTACCAAAGGGAACTCAATGTTACCTCATTGACAAGGAAACAGAGGTGGGTGCTGCAGGCCACAAGGGGGCGCTCGGGAGGCAACCCCCTGGCTACACCAGACAAACTCAACCAGACATCTGAAAGTCAGTTTGTGTTGTTTCTAGCTCTGACATGAATAAAGGTTCTGCAACTGGAAATTAGTTAGCAATTCCATGAATGATGCACGTGGCAGAAGAGAACCTTAATTCATTCTCTTGTAGTGCTAACAGGAGTGAAAAGAAGTAAAATTTCCTTTGCCTGTTAAAATCTTACTGATTACCCACAAGAGGCAGATCTGTTAAACAAAAAGGTGTCAATTTTACATAGTCCCTTTAAGAATATTTCCTGATCTACCTTGAAGCATTTATTTGACTTTGACTTCTAGAAGAGGAAGAACCCATGGGTAATTCTGGTCTTATGTGTTATTCTGGTTGTTTTTGTTGGTTTTCTAGAACTACCCACCTATATTTGATTTTTAGAGGAAATACTCTGTTTTGTGTTCTAACTCTTCTCACTGTGAAGCAAATTGGGGCAGCAAACCACCATTTAGAGCACACACAATGGATTATTTGGATTATTTGAATCTCAAATAGTTTTTTGTAAATTGTCACCATGTCTAGAGCTGCTGAGCATGAACTGAATGTCAAGCCCTTGAACCAAACCAGACAAAGTACAGCTGTCTCGTCTGCATTTGAGGTAACAAATAAGTTTGTCAGAGGTAGTCAGATTGATCCTAAAATACAAGATAAGGATTACATTTGAGGAGAAGAAAAATATTGAGGGCTAACAGCTGTCACAGGTTTTCTGTGATTGTGTCTGTCCCAAATCCAGGAAAAATGAATCCCAGATATCAGTAATTCATTGAACAGACCCACTAAAAGTAACAGCTAAGTATGAATGATCTAATTGTGAGATGTGCAAAAATAGGTATTTCTTCATACTATCAGGGTTCCATGTTTACCCACGCACTTAGCTAAAACTCAGCCATTGCAGGTTTGCTTTGTGAGTTGTATGCTTCTTATTGCAAAAAAGAAAAAGAAAAAAAATCCTATAGCCCATAAATACTCTAGCTTTCTTCTGCCCATTACCTTTTTAAAAGGTTTTTTTTTCATCCCTTGGTGCTAAAACAATGAATAATTAATATCTTGCTTTGCACTTGTACATGCCATATATTCTGTGACTTCCTTTTGGCTGAGCCTGTTGCAATTACTTCCACTATATTTAAAAAGATAGGGCTTGATGTTCTGAAATGCTGATCACCCACAACTTAGTTGAAGTGGAGATGCAGATTCAGCACTTCTTAAAATTAGAACCCATAACTGTGAGCAGTTTGTTGCTTATTTCTATACTCCTCTGGAGATGTTAAGCTGACAGGATAGACTTCCTTCAGAATTTTAGTACTTTCACCTGTAGTTGGTCACCCATAGTTGGTTTCTTATGTTCCAGTAATGGATTTCATTGACTTTTTATTTTTAAGAATATCTTCTTCTCCGAGTGATTGTCCACACAGAATCCATTCTTTGTGGACATGCACCTCAGGTGCATGACATCAGCTTATTTTTGACTAACAGGTGCAACCCCAATGGACACTATGTCTGAGTTGCCCTTACATCCCCCCATCTGCGGATATAAAGGGTGGAGTGGGCTCAGTACCTTCTGACTACCCATGGCTTTAAGACAATCCTGGGTAGTGTCTGTTTCACTCATGCACTGAGCAATTCATCTTTTATTATTCGGATTTAGTATAGTTAGCAATTGTTTCATTTAATGGCATATAAACATATATATATATAGCTTACATTTTATTTAGCTTAGGACCCCCTTATCCCATCCCCATCCCCACCAGACAAGGGTACTAAATCATAGCAGAAGCAAGGTCATCAGGATCAGGATGACCTGTCCCTGTGTGATGCTGCAGTGGCTATCAAGAATGGACACTCTCGATGCCTGATGTGTTGTTCTTTCCATGTGTCATTCTTTCTGCAAGCACACCCAGAGAGCCAGGGAGGCAAGAAGTCTTGCTGTGGGAGAAATTGATGCAGTCCTCCTCAGACTCAGGCAGGAGGACATGTCCATATGGTGTCTGCTGGGTACATACACTGATTTAAACCACAGAGATCATCCAAGTGGGTCTCCAGTAGCATAGTAACTTGCTAGTCATACAGGATTCATTCAGTCATATTAGAGCTCATTCCACTATGGTAGAGGCAGCATGCCTTGTTGGGGAATGTTTCCATACCTGAAATCGTATACCCATTTACCACTCACTATTACCTTGTACATGTTTTCAGATTGGGTGTCATATTGGATGAAATAGGATTTCTTATACCCACTTCCCAGAAAATAGACAACTGTTTGTTAGTTACTGAGAGTGGAATCCACATGGACAATCCCTCAAAGATGATTGAATGGTTACTTACTGATAGAAACTGGTTCTTCGAAATGTATTGTCCACAAAGATTCTAACCTGCCCTCCTTCTCTGCTACTACAGAGTCCTACTCCTCCTGAATTCTGGATGATGAAGGAACTGGGGCGGGGTTGGGGGGAGGTGTAGGGTAGGAAGGCATAGGTGTGGCCCCAGCAAACACTGCTGCTCAGAAAGAATCCAGTCTTGTGCTCATAGGATACATGCAGGCCATGAGTGGAATCTGTGTAGACAACACATCTAAAGAACCACAGTTCTTTCTAAGGGCTCTACAGATTATGGGTACTGCATCACCTTGTGGTGCCTTGCAGTATAACCCTCTTCTAGCAGTATCAGCTAGAGTGCTCTCGCACCCCCACCCGTCCCCTGAACATTCTGACATACGGAGGACAAGGCCATATATATATAGTGGGTGGAGCGCCCTCCCCACCTCAGTTTTTTCCAACCATCTGGCAGGACAGATGCGAACCCCTCTTGTCTCTTTGAAGCCAGAGTCTTGTTTCTTCCAAGATAGTTGGAGATAGCTTATAGCAGCGGTTCTCAACCCATTGAGCCGCATGCGGCCCAGCTGTGTGCTAAAGATCACCCAGAGTGGGGTCTGGGTTCCTGGCTGCCCAGCGCAGGGGTCTGGTCTCCTGGCCTGGCATGTCGGGGTCGCCAGCCGACCCTACAGCTGCCAGCCAGCCCTGCAGGGTCCAGGGTCAGGGCTGCCGGCCAGCTCTGCGGGGTCAGGGTCTAGTCTGCCACTCGGCCCCGCGCAGCCAGGGTCAGGGCTATCGCCCTGCCCCACTCAGTAGGGTCCAGAGTCCCTGCCGCCCGACACCACCACCCAGGGCTCCACTCCTGGCCCCACTTTGTGGAGGGATCTTTGGGCAGGAGGCACTGGGCATAGGGGTCTGTGGGAAAGGGATTCGTGGAGGGGCTTGCTGTGGTTCTCAGTCTGTGGCCCAGGTAACACATTGTGGGCCGTATGTGCGGCCCACAGTGATAAATAGGTTGAGAATGACTGGCTTATAGAAAGTCAATAAATAGTTAGGGTGGCTTTACGATTTCAGGGTATGGTGAAAATGAAAAAGTTAAAAAGCCAAGGTTTAAGATGTGCGCTTCCTGCCTGGCTGTGTTCTTGATATCAAATGACTACATGCAGTGCCTGAAGTATCTGGGAGAAGGCTGCTCGCCTTCTGGATGTTCAGTCTGCCAGACTTTCATCTCCCAGAGACCATAAGGACAGGGAGACTCGTCTGCAACTCTTTCTGGTTAAGGAAGCCCTCAAGGTTGGGCCCTCTGGACCTATTCAGACTTCGGCTCCAAGGTCTAAAGAGTCAGCCTTGGCTCTGGTGCCCTCCATTGGTTCTGGTCAATGTAGGGTTCCAAGAAGCCACAGCACCTGTTGGGCCCAGGCTCAGTTCCTGTGCTCCTTCAGTCAATCCTTCTGAGCCAATACAAGTCCAAACCGAGGGTAGCATGGTTGGATCCAACCATCCTGGTTCCAGAAGAAAAGTCAAGAACCAGTTCAGCCACCCTCTCCAGTGCTCTGAGAGCAATCCTATCCTGACATAATCCCTGTGGCTGTAGGACCAGGGTCATTTCCAGATCCTGGAGGATGGATGTAAGTAGTGCCTCTGAACTAGGGCCATCAGCACCTACAGTCTTAGATCCTGCGGCACCAAGGAAAAAGGATAGAAGCAAAACCGCCAATGTTAGCAATGTCATTTCCTGCTCATAAGAGCTATCGGATCCATTTGATTTTGATAGGGCAACCATGATTCTGAAGCAGAGATCTATTCCACCTTCAGCTTCAGTAACTAAGGAGATGAGCCCACCGGATCAGATGATGTCCAAATCTTTAGCTCCACTGTTGTTTCTTGACCTGGTCTCTGTTTTGTTTCCAGCTACTTCTTCGGTTCCAGAAAGTTCTGTCACTGTGGCAGTCCAAGTTCACCTTTCAGCTCCAGTGCATGCCTCAGATTCAGACGTAAAGCACACAGTACCTAAGAGGAGATGTTTCCTTGGTTCCAGGGTCATCATCTTTGTTTCCTGTTAGGAAGAAGAGACCAGTTGCTGATTCTTCCCCAGAACACTTCCTGATCCCTTCTCTTAGGACGCCTACAGGGTCTCCCCAAAAAGCTGGATCCCTCCCTCCTGGTCTGTTACTATCCCCAGTATGTATTTTCTCACATCCTGACATGGAACCTTCCAGGAGGAGGAGAGAGGAAGAATGCAGAGACCTGTAGCGAAGTTTGGACCACCCTTTTGTGCACGCCCTGTTGGCATGTTCCCAACCTCCAGTTGTTGGACATACTGGAAATTCAGGGCCTGTGGCCTTATTGGGAGCCTCCTCAGGACCTCTTCATTTATCTTCCACTTGGATGGAAAGGTGACATTTTATCTACAAAGAATCTGAAAACTTAAAGATCCTCGGATCCAACTCATCTGGATCAGTTGACACTACAGATAGTGATTCCTGATACTCTGTCTCAGGAGACTGACAAAGAGAGAGTTTAGAAACAGACTTTGAGCCTGACCTATCACTGGATGAACTTGTGGAGGGTGGCTCCTACCTCCTTTCCTTCCAAGAATGCTGTGCACTTTCACGATTTGGTGGATCATATGGTTTCCACTTTCTCTCCCAGTGGTACTGATGGAAAAGACTTCCCACCCGATATCTGATATCCTCAGTGCTATTGCCAAGAATAGGCTATCACTCACCATCCTGAATGGGTTGTTACAGCTGGCCAAATCTGCATGGTCCAATCCTGTCTCTTGTCAATTCATCTCTAAGAAGGAGGACAAACTATACCAGATACCTTGTGAAGAATTCTCTTATTTCTATACCTACCCAATCCGCTGGTAGTGGCTGCTGCCAACAATAGGGCAGGATCAGGAAAATCACACTCCACTCCAAATGACAGAGGGGAAAACGACTGATTCACTGAAGAGAGGGGTGTTCTCCTCATCCCTTTGTATCAATGTGGTCAATTATCAGGCAGTTATGGCACATTATCAATTCCAGCTATGGGAAAAATGTTGGCCAACATCATCTTATTGGAGGATCAGAATGTAGCCAAACTTTCCCTCAGGGCCTCCTTTGATGCTTTGGACTCTGCTGCCAGAGCATTGGCATCAACCAATACTATCAGGAGGCTTCAGTCCTCCTCTCTAGCTATGGACACTAGAAGTAAGCTGGAAGATCACCCTTTTGAAGGGGAGAGTCTCTTTAGTGAAAAAAATGATAATTTATTAGAAAAACTAAAAGACATGAGATCAACAGCTCAGTCTCTGGGGTTGATCCCAGCTACTCAAATGAGGCCCTCCACTTCCTCTTTCCAATAACAGAGGCAGCACTACTCCTGGCTTTTAGTGTCCTACTCTTTGTCTAGTCACCAGACAACAATATCAACAAACTGCAGACTCTCAGAGCCATTATAGAAAGAGGCCTTTCAAACAAGGATCCAAATCCAAACAGTCCGCTGCTTTGTCAGCGCCCTCGTCCCAAAATGCCAAGTCTCCGTTTTGACAAGAGGATCGAGAGTCTAGAAGCAGCCCTTTTCTACCCCTTCCTTTGGAGACAGGCTAGCCCACTTCATTCATAGACGGAGACAAATTACCTCAGACCAATGGATCTTAAAGATTGTAGAATTCCAAAGACTGCCTCCCGCTTCAGGGACCCCTCTCATAAAGCGAATTTTCTTGCAGAAGTGGGAAAGTTGCTTTGGATAGGAGCAGTTGAGGGGTCCCCACTTATAGAAGGGGTCAGGCTCCCAATATTTTCTGGTTCAAAAGAAGGATGGAGGGTTTTGACCAATATTAGACTGAAGGGAATTGAACAAGTACATCTGGAAGTTTCAGTTCCATATGTTGACCCTGGCCTCCATAATCCTTTTGCTGTCAATTCTGGATTGGCTCACAACTCTTAATCTAAAGGACACTTGATTCTGTATTGCAGTTTGCCAAAACCATCAAAAGTATCTTTGAATTGTGGTGGCTGGCTGCCATTTCCAGAAGGTGTTCCCATTTGGCCTTTCCACCGCACTCAGGGTACTTACTGAGTGCCTCTCCATTGTGGAAGCATATCTGAAGAATCAGGGTATTTTTGTTTACCCTTACTTGGACGATTGGCTACTATAGGATGCTGTGCATGAGGGCCTTTTGAGCCACATAGTCACCATGACCAATCTTTTCTCAGACCTAGGTTCTTTCTTAACATCCCAAAGTTGATCCTCTGTCCTAAACAAGGGATTAGTTATTGGACTTAGTAGATGGGAGATCTTTTCTGCCAGAGGACAGATTTTTCAAAATGAGGCAATGTCTATTAAAGTTGCCCCACACAGAGGATAAGGTTCTACCACATGATTCTGTTTGCCCATCTGAAAATGAGACCTATGCAGCACTGGATGTCCCAGGTCTACAGTCCAGGTTGGGGCAGTCTTCAGTTATTGATCACCAGGCCTCAGAATATCAGTCTCTCCAGATTGGTGATAAAGCAAGATGAACATGCTGAAGCATGTGCAGTTCAATCCTCTGGGTCCATCCTGGACAGTGACTTCAGATGCATCAAGCAATGGTTGGGGGCATACTCCAATCACATAACAGTTTGAGGGCACTGGTCTTCTAAGGAAGGGGAACGTTGCAAATCAACGCACCGGAACTAAGAGCTGTTCATCTGACTCCGATCATTCCTTCTGCATCTGCAAGGAAATATTGTACAGGTAGTAACATACAGTCTATTGGTGGTGTATTACATCAACAGGCAGGGGGCTGTTTGCTCCACTCCCTTGTGTGCAGAGGCAGTAAATCTGTGGTATTAGTGCATCCACCAAGACGTTTATCCTGTAGCAATGAATTTGTCAGAGGAGACAGATCAGATGCACAAGTGGACCTTGAAGGATTAGTTGGTACAGACCATATTTTCCAGGTAGGGTTGACAATTGTAGATCTGTTCACAAGGAGGTTCAACAGAAAATGTCTTTGTTTCTGTTTCAGAGAAGGTACGGACAGTCTCTCTCTGTTAGATGCTTTCCTGCTGCACTGGGGGAGGGGTCTTATATGCCTAAATGTCTATGCCTCCCTTTTTCTTGGTACAGTAGGTGATAAGAAAGATGTATCAGGAAACTCATTGCCCCAGCCTGGGCATGTCAGCAGTGGTTTATAGTTCTCCTTCAGCTATCTGACAGAGTCTTTATGCATCTCCCTCTGTCTCCAGATGTCCCAGGAGAGGGACAGGATTTTTTATCCAGACCCACAGTTTCTTCACCTGTCATGAGTGATCGGACTTTGATTCTTTCTGTGCTTGAGCAGTCATGTTCTTCATCTGTGCAGGACTTAATAGTTAACTCTACAAAACGGTACACTAGAAATTGCTATCATCTGAAGGTGGTCCAGATTTCAGGTATGGATGCAGAGGAAGTCTCATTTTTTTTTATCGGCTTCTATTCCGTGTATTCTGGATTACTTAATGTATTTAAATCAAGGGTTGTCTAACTCTTCTTTAAAGGTTCTTTTGGCAGTCATCTCTGTGTATCATACTTTAGTTGATGGTAGATCACTGTTTATGCTTTGGTTAAAACATTTATGAAAGGTTTCTCAAATATGTATCCTCCAGCTAGAGACTCTGTCCCTTCCTGTGACCTCAATTTGGTTTTGACCACGGTGGTAAAATCTCCATTCAAGCCATTAGCTGAGTATTTTGTTTCATCATTTATCTATGAAAAAGACCTTAATTATTGCAATGACATCAGCCAGCAGAGTGTATCTGTGGCAGATCCACCTTTTACTACTTTTCTTAAGGACAAGATAGTCCTTAGACCTGATCCTCAGTTCTTACTGAAGGTGGTGTCTCATTTTCACATTATTCTGTCTATTAATTTACCATTTTTCCCCTGAGCCACATTCTAAGAGAATCAGTTCTTCATACATTGGATGCTTGAAGGGCTCTCACCCTTCAAAAGTTTTTATAAAACATCCAGACTGTTTCATATGCTGAGAACAACATGGGGCATACGGTTTCTTCCCGCAGTTTCTCTCTGGATTAAGCAAATGTATTGCTGAGTTTTACACTCTAGCAAAAGTTCCGGTACCTGCTTCGATTCAATCACATTCTACTAGAGCTGTGGCTACTTCTTTCACTTGTCTGAGGTAGATGCCAGTAGCTGAGATCTGCAGATCTGCCACCTGGACTTGAGTATACACCTTCACCAAGTGCTGTGCTCTGGATTTGTCTTCTAGAGCAGATGCTAGATTTGGCAAGGCAGAGCTTCTGTCTTTATTCTGTTCCCACTTCCAGATTAGTCTTAGCATGACTTACCAATATTTCCCATAAGTGGGAATATGCAGAGCCAGTTGAAGATGAAATGGATGTCGTTTACCTGTAACCGGAGTTCTTCAAGAGGGCTCTGCATATTCACACTTCTTCTTTGAGTGATGTCCCCATGGGTGCTCCACTGTAGGTGCAGCAGCGCCTCTGTGTCTGGAGTTGGAGATCTTCAATAGCAGTGCCTGTTGGACCGCACATGCACACCTTCCCTCCCCAGCGCTGTGCGCGGGTAGTATAAATAGCGCTGTGCAGTCCGACCACCCTCAGTTCCTTCTCTACCACATGCGGTCTGGAATGGAACAGTTAGTAGAGCTCACTTCGTTATTTAGATAGTCTCTTATCTGTTTTCCGTCTCCTCCTTCATTTTCTTTTCTTCTCTTTCATCCTTAAAAAAAAATTAATTAATTTTTTTTTGTTTTCCCCAATTCCCGTCAGGGTAGGGTGACCAGACAGCAAGTGTGAAAAATCGGGACAGGGTGGGGGGTAATAGTTGCCTATGTCAGAGAAAGCCTCAAATATCGGGACTGTCCCTATAAAATTGGGACATCTGGTCACCCACCCTACATCAGGGAAGCTGCTCCCTCACCCTTATGCCTGGCTCCTCTGGGTTTAAGTGTGTGTGTCATGCGGGGCTGCCTTCTCTATAACGGATGGCCATGCACCGTGTATCCGTTGCCTGGGAGAGACACATCTCCCAGAAATGCTCCCACTGTCTAGGCTTAAAGCCAAGAGCAAGGAAAGACAAGGACCTTAAACTCAAACTGTTTCTCATGGAAAAGTCCCTGCGACCAGCATCAGACCCCGGTTCTTGCTCCTCACTGGAGAGACCCTCATGCTCAGCAAGGTCGCTCTGCAACGCTCACTCCCCTCGCCTGAGTAAGGGAAGATCATCCTCTGGCTGGGCTGACACTAAAGAGCGCTCCCTCCCTCCGCTCCTGAGGCGCAAAGCACAGGAATGCCGCCCCTGGCTAGACCCGTGGGACTAACGGCTTCTGACAAGAGGCACAAGGCTGCTCCTAGACTGACTACCTCAGCCCCTGAGAGATAGTCTAAGGACTGTGCCAGGGCAAAACAGCAGCTAGCGGCACCACCTCCTTTTGTGGGTGACCAAAGCGAGTTCTTTTCCTCCTCAGCGGCTCCAGGTTCATTTCTGGCGCCGAGGTCGCCATCGGCACCGGCAAAACTGCCGGCTCCAGTGAAGCCTCAGCCCCGACGTTGCCCACGGCACCGAAGCTCTCGGCTCTGAGAAAGAAAGAATCCGGCAGGGTTGCAAACTCCTACCAAAGCTATGACTCCGAAAAGATCTCCGGTGCCATCTGCTGACTCTTTTCCATATCACACCTCTGCTGCAATTACCGAATTCCACTGCCCGGTTGAAGGATATTCAATAAATTTGTTAGTCTCTAAGGTGCCACAAGTACTCCTGTATGCTCAGTATTTGCACACACCCTTGTCAAACATTTTCTTAAGGGTATTCGAAACCTGTACCCTGACATATGTCCCCCTACCCCCACTCAGCCTAATCCTATGCTCTCTGACAAGACCTCCATTTGACCCAATGGCAACCTGCTTACTCCTTCATCTAGCAATGAAAATGGCCTTCCTTGTCACCGTTACATCAGCATGACACATGGGAGAAATATCAGCCCTAATGGCATACCCACCGTATATAATGTTTTATAGGGACAAAGTGACCCTCTGTCCCCACCCAAAATTCCTGCCAAAGGTTATAACGTCTTTCCATCTAAACAAGCTTATATACCTTCCCTCCTTTTTTCCCAAACCACACAACAATTACCAAAAAGCAGCTCTCCACACTTTAGATGTGAGATGTACATTGTTGTTCTACTTGGATAGAACCAAACCGTTCAGGAACTCGCCACACTTGTTCATATCCATTGCCAAACGCTCTAAAGACTCCGCTATATCTAAACAATGCCTCTCTAAATGGATTTCACAGTGCATACCTCTGTCTTACGAACTTCACAGTAAGCAATCACCTCTATCCGGGGACACTCCACATGAGTGCTCTCAACCTCCATTGCATTCCTCAATAATGTTCCTATAATAGATATATGCAGGGCTGCCACATGGGCATCCTCTGATACATTTGCCCAACATTATGCCATCTTGCAGGATTCCTTGACGGACACCATTCTCGGACGTATGAGCAGCGAGCAGCGGCCCCCAGGAGCCGGCCAACAGGGCTGCTAACAGGGGAGTTTAAGTGGGAGTGAGTCTCATTGGAGGAGAAGGTATCTGTACTTGCGTCTGTCTTTGTAGTGCTTGTATGTGTAGAGGCCTGTAGGGGCAGTGTGCTGAGCCCCGAGCCCTGAGTAGGGGCTCCGCCCTGATTAGGGGGCGGAGCTTGGCTGATTAGGGGGCCTATAAAAGAGGCCTCCCAGCCGAGCAGCGGCCCTAGCAGCGAGCAGCGGCCCCCAGGAGCCGGCCAACAGGGCTGCTAACAGGGGAGTTTAAGTGGGAGTGAGTCTCATTGGAGGAGAAGGTATCTGTACTTGCGTCTGTCTTTGTAGTGCTTGTATGTGTAGAGGCCTGTAGGGGCAGTGTGCTGAGCCCCGAGCCCTGAGTAGGGGCTCCGCCCTGATTAGGGGGCGGAGCTTGGCTGATTAGGGGGCCTATAAAAGAGGCCTCCCAGCCGAGCAGCGGCCCTAGCAGCGAGCAGCGGCCCCCAGGAGCCGGCCAACAGGGCTGCTAACAGGGGAGTTTAAGTGGGAGTGAGTCTCATTGGAGGAGAAGGTATCTGTACTTGCGTCTGTCTTTGTAGTGCTTGTATGTGTAGAGGCCTGTAGGGGCAGTGTGCTGAGCCCCGAGCCCTGAGTAGGGGCTCCGCCCTGATTAGGGGGCGGAGCTTGGCTGATTAGGGGGCCTATAAAAGAGGCCTCCCAGCCGAGCAGCGGCCCTAGCAGCGAGCAGCGGCCCCCAGGAGCCGGCCAACAGGGCTGCTAACAGGGGAGTTTAAGTGGGAGTGAGTCTCATTGGAGGAGAAGGTATCTGTACTTGCGTCTGTCTTTGTAGTGCTTGTATGTGTAGAGGCCTGTAGGGGCAGTGTGCTGAGCCCCGAGCCCTGAGTAGGGGCTCCGCCCTGATTAGGGGGCGGAGCTTGGCTGATTAGGGGGCCTATAAAAGAGGCCTCCCAGCCGAGCAGCGGCCCTAGCAGCGAGCAGCGGCCCCCAGGAGCCGGCCAACAGGGCTGCTAACAGGGGAGTTTAAGTGGGAGTGAGTCTCATTGGAGGAGAAGGTATCTGTACTTGCGTCTGTCTTTGTAGTGCTTGTATGTGTAGAGGCCTGTAGGGGCAGTGTGCTGAGCCCCGAGCCCTGAGTAGGGGCTCCGCCCTGATTAGGGGGCGGAGCTTGGCTGATTAGGGGGCCTATAAAAGAGGCCTCCCAGCCGAGCAGCGGCCCTAGCAGCGAGCAGCGGCCCCCAGGAGCCGGCCAACAGGGCTGCTAACAGGGGAGTTTAAGTGGGAGTGAGTCTCATTGGAGGAGAAGGTATCTGTACTTGCGTCTGTCTTTGTAGTGCTTGTATGTGTAGAGGCCTGTAGGGGCAGTGTGCTGAGCCCCGAGCCCTGAGTAGGGGCTCCGCCCTGATTAGGGGGCGGAGCTTGGCTGATTAGGGGGCCTATAAAAGAGGCCTCCCAGCCGAGCAGCGGCCCTAGCAGCGAGCAGCGGCCCCCAGGAGCCGGCCAACAGGGCTGCTAACAGGGGAGTTTAAGTGGGAGTGAGTCTCATTGGAGGAGAAGGTATCTGTACTTGCGTCTGTCTTTGTAGTGCTTGTATGTGTAGAGGCCTGTAGGGGCAGTGTGCTGAGCCCCGAGCCCTGAGTAGGGGCTCCGCCCTGATTAGGGGGCGGAGCTTGGCTGATTAGGGGGCCTATAAAAGAGGCCTCCCAGCCGAGCAGCGGCCCTAGCAGCGAGCAGCGGCCCCCAGGAGCCGGCCAACAGGGCTGCTAACAGGGGAGTTTAAGTGGGAGTGAGTCTCATTGGAGGAGAAGGTATCTGTACTTGCGTCTGTCTTTGTAGTGCTTGTATGTGTAGAGGCCTGTAGGGGCAGTGTGCTGAGCCCCGAGCCCTGAGTAGGGGCTCCGCCCTGATTAGGGGGCGGAGCTTGGCTGATTAGGGGGCCTATAAAAGAGGCCTCCCAGCCGAGCAGCGGCCCTAGCAGCGAGCAGCGGCCCCCAGGAGCCGGCCAACAGGGCTGCTAACAGGGGAGTTTAAGTGGGAGTGAGTCTCATTGGAGGAGAAGGTATCTGTACTTGCGTCTGTCTTTGTAGTGCTTGTATGTGTAGAGGCCTGTAGGGGCAGTGTGCTGAGCCCCGAGCCCTGAGTAGGGGCTCCGCCCTGATTAGGGGGCGGAGCTTGGCTGATTAGGGGGCCTATAAAAGAGGCCTCCCAGCCGAGCAGCGGCCCTAGCAGCGAGCAGCGGCCCCCAGGAGCCGGCCAACAGGGCTGCTAACAGGGGAGTTTAAGTGGGAGTGAGTCTCATTGGAGGAGAAGGTATCTGTACTTGCGTCTGTCTTTGTAGTGCTTGTATGTGTAGAGGCCTGTAGGGGCAGTGTGCTGAGCCCCGAGCCCTGAGTAGGGGCTCCGCCCTGATTAGGGGGCGGAGCTTGGCTGATTAGGGGGCCTATAAAAGAGGCCTCCCAGCCGAGCAGCGGCCCTAGCAGCGAGCAGCGGCCCCCAGGAGCCGGCCAACAGGGCTGCTAACAGGGGAGTTTAAGTGGGAGTGAGTCTCATTGGAGGAGAAGGTATCTGTACTTGCGTCTGTCTTTGTAGTGCTTGTATGTGTAGAGGCCTGTAGGGGCAGTGTGCTGAGCCCCGAGCCCTGAGTAGGGGCTCCGCCCTGATTAGGGGGCGGAGCTTGGCTGATTAGGGGGCCTATAAAAGAGGCCTCCCAGCCGAGCAGCGGCCCTAGCAGCGAGCAGCGGCCCCCAGGAGCCGGCCAACAGGGCTGCTAACAGGGGAGTTTAAGTGGGAGTGAGTCTCATTGGAGGAGAAGGTATCTGTACTTGCGTCTGTCTTTGTAGTGCTTGTATGTGTAGAGGCCTGTAGGGGCAGTGTGCTGAGCCCCGAGCCCTGAGTAGGGGCTCCGCCCTGATTAGGGGGCGGAGCTTGGCTGATTAGGGGGCCTATAAAAGAGGCCTCCCAGCCGAGCAGCGGCCCTAGCAGCGAGCAGCGGCCCCCAGGAGCCGGCCAACAGGGCTGCTAACAGGGGAGTTTAAGTGGGAGTGAGTCTCATTGGAGGAGAAGGTATCTGTACTTGCGTCTGTCTTTGTAGTGCTTGTATGTGTAGAGGCCTGTAGGGGCAGTGTGCTGAGCCCCGAGCCCTGAGTAGGGGCTCCGCCCTGATTAGGGGGCGGAGCTTGGCTGATTAGGGGGCCTATAAAAGAGGCCTCCCAGCCGAGCAGCGGCCCTAGCAGCGAGCAGCGGCCCCCAGGAGCCGGCCAACAGGGCTGCTAACAGGGGAGTTTAAGTGGGAGTGAGTCTCATTGGAGGAGAAGGTATCTGTACTTGCGTCTGTCTTTGTAGTGCTTGTATGTGTAGAGGCCTGTAGGGGCAGTGTGCTGAGCCCCGAGCCCTGAGTAGGGGCTCCGCCCTGATTAGGGGGCGGAGCTTGGCTGATTAGGGGGCCTATAAAAGAGGCCTCCCAGCCGAGCAGCGGCCCTAGCAGCGAGCAGCGGCCCCCAGGAGCCGGCCAACAGGGCTGCTAACAGGGGAGTTTAAGTGGGAGTGAGTCTCATTGGAGGAGAAGGTATCTGTACTTGCGTCTGTCTTTGTAGTGCTTGTATGTGTAGAGGCCTGTAGGGGCAGTGTGCTGAGCCCCGAGCCCTGAGTAGGGGCTCCGCCCTGATTAGGGGGCGGAGCTTGGCTGATTAGGGGGCCTATAAAAGAGGCCTCCCAGCCGAGCAGCGGCCCTAGCAGCGAGCAGCGGCCCCCAGGAGCCGGCCAACAGGGCTGCTAACAGGGGAGTTTAAGTGGGAGTGAGTCTCATTGGAGGAGAAGGTATCTGTACTTGCGTCTGTCTTTGTAGTGCTTGTATGTGTAGAGGCCTGTAGGGGCAGTGTGCTGAGCCCCGAGCCCTGAGTAGGGGCTCCGCCCTGATTAGGGGGCGGAGCTTGGCTGATTAGGGGGCCTATAAAAGAGGCCTCCCAGCCGAGCAGCGGCCCTAGCAGCGAGCAGCGGCCCCCAGGAGCCGGCCAACAGGGCTGCTAACAGGGGAGTTTAAGTGGGAGTGAGTCTCATTGGAGGAGAAGGTATCTGTACTTGCGTCTGTCTTTGTAGTGCTTGTATGTGTAGAGGCCTGTAGGGGCAGTGTGCTGAGCCCCGAGCCCTGAGTAGGGGCTCCGCCCTGATTAGGGGGCGGAGCTTGGCTGATTAGGGGGCCTATAAAAGAGGCCTCCCAGCCGAGCAGCGGCCCTAGCAGCGAGCAGCGGCCCCCAGGAGCCGGCCAACAGGGCTGCTAACAGGGGAGTTTAAGTGGGAGTGAGTCTCATTGGAGGAGAAGGTATCTGTACTTGCGTCTGTCTTTGTAGTGCTTGTATGTGTAGAGGCCTGTAGGGGCAGTGTGCTGAGCCCCGAGCCCTGAGTAGGGGCTCCGCCCTGATTAGGGGGCGGAGCTTGGCTGATTAGGGGGCCTATAAAAGAGGCCTCCCAGCCGAGCAGCGGCCCTAGCAGCGAGCAGCGGCCCCCAGGAGCCGGCCAACAGGGCTGCTAACAGGGGAGTTTAAGTGGGAGTGAGTCTCATTGGAGGAGAAGGTATCTGTACTTGCGTCTGTCTTTGTAGTGCTTGTATGTGTAGAGGCCTGTAGGGGCAGTGTGCTGAGCCCCGAGCCCTGAGTAGGGGCTCCGCCCTGATTAGGGGGCGGAGCTTGGCTGATTAGGGGGCCTATAAAAGAGGCCTCCCAGCCGAGCAGCGGCCCTAGCAGCGAGCAGCGGCCCCCAGGAGCCGGCCAACAGGGCTGCTAACAGGGGAGTTTAAGTGGGAGTGAGTCTCATTGGAGGAGAAGGTATCTGTACTTGCGTCTGTCTTTGTAGTGCTTGTATGTGTAGAGGCCTGTAGGGGCAGTGTGCTGAGCCCCGAGCCCTGAGTAGGGGCTCCGCCCTGATTAGGGGGCGGAGCTTGGCTGATTAGGGGGCCTATAAAAGAGGCCTCCCAGCCGAGCAGCGGCCCTAGCAGCGAGCAGCGGCCCCCAGGAGCCGGCCAACAGGGCTGCTAACAGGGGAGTTTAAGTGGGAGTGAGTCTCATTGGAGGAGAAGGTATCTGTACTTGCGTCTGTCTTTGTAGTGCTTGTATGTGTAGAGGCCTGTAGGGGCAGTGTGCTGAGCCCCGAGCCCTGAGTAGGGGCTCCGCCCTGATTAGGGGGCGGAGCTTGGCTGATTAGGGGGCCTATAAAAGAGGCCTCCCAGCCGAGCAGCGGCCCTAGCAGCGAGCAGCGGCCCCCAGGAGCCGGCCAACAGGGCTGCTAACAGGGGAGTTTAAGTGGGAGTGAGTCTCATTGGAGGAGAAGGTATCTGTACTTGCGTCTGTCTTTGTAGTGCTTGTATGTGTAGAGGCCTGTAGGGGCAGTGTGCTGAGCCCCGAGCCCTGAGTAGGGGCTCCGCCCTGATTAGGGGGCGGAGCTTGGCTGATTAGGGGGCCTATAAAAGAGGCCTCCCAGCCGAGCAGCGGCCCTAGCAGCGAGCAGCGGCCCCCAGGAGCCGGCCAACAGGGCTGCTAACAGGGGAGTTTAAGTGGGAGTGAGTCTCATTGGAGGAGAAGGTATCTGTACTTGCGTCTGTCTTTGTAGTGCTTGTATGTGTAGAGGCCTGTAGGGGCAGTGTGCTGAGCCCCGAGCCCTGAGTAGGGGCTCCGCCCTGATTAGGGGGCGGAGCTTGGCTGATTAGGGGGCCTATAAAAGAGGCCTCCCAGCCGAGCAGCGGCCCTAGCAGCGAGCAGCGGCCCCCAGGAGCCGGCCAACAGGGCTGCTAACAGGGGAGTTTAAGTGGGAGTGAGTCTCATTGGAGGAGAAGGTATCTGTACTTGCGTCTGTCTTTGTAGTGCTTGTATGTGTAGAGGCCTGTAGGGGCAGTGTGCTGAGCCCCGAGCCCTGAGTAGGGGCTCCGCCCTGATTAGGGGGCGGAGCTTGGCTGATTAGGGGGCCTATAAAAGAGGCCTCCCAGCCGAGCAGCGGCCCTAGCAGCGAGCAGCGGCCCCCAGGAGCCGGCCAACAGGGCTGCTAACAGGGGAGTTTAAGTGGGAGTGAGTCTCATTGGAGGAGAAGGTATCTGTACTTGCGTCTGTCTTTGTAGTGCTTGTATGTGTAGAGGCCTGTAGGGGCAGTGTGCTGAGCCCCGAGCCCTGAGTAGGGGCTCCGCCCTGATTAGGGGGCGGAGCTTGGCTGATTAGGGGGCCTATAAAAGAGGCCTCCCAGCCGAGCAGCGGCCCTAGCAGCGAGCAGCGGCCCCCAGGAGCCGGCCAACAGGGCTGCTAACAGGGGAGTTTAAGTGGGAGTGAGTCTCATTGGAGGAGAAGGTATCTGTACTTGCGTCTGTCTTTGTAGTGCTTGTATGTGTAGAGGCCTGTAGGGGCAGTGTGCTGAGCCCCGAGCCCTGAGTAGGGGCTCCGCCCTGATTAGGGGGCGGAGCTTGGCTGATTAGGGGGCCTATAAAAGAGGCCTCCCAGCCGAGCAGCGGCCCTAGCAGCGAGCAGCGGCCCCCAGGAGCCGGCCAACAGGGCTGCTAACAGGGGAGTTTAAGTGGGAGTGAGTCTCATTGGAGGAGAAGGTATCTGTACTTGCGTCTGTCTTTGTAGTGCTTGTATGTGTAGAGGCCTGTAGGGGCAGTGTGCTGAGCCCCGAGCCCTGAGTAGGGGCTCCGCCCTGATTAGGGGGCGGAGCTTGGCTGATTAGGGGGCCTATAAAAGAGGCCTCCCAGCCGAGCAGCGGCCCTAGCAGCGAGCAGCGGCCCCCAGGAGCCGGCCAACAGGGCTGCTAACAGGGGAGTTTAAGTGGGAGTGAGTCTCATTGGAGGAGAAGGTATCTGTACTTGCGTCTGTCTTTGTAGTGCTTGTATGTGTAGAGGCCTGTAGGGGCAGTGTGCTGAGCCCCGAGCCCTGAGTAGGGGCTCCGCCCTGATTAGGGGGCGGAGCTTGGCTGATTAGGGGGCCTATAAAAGAGGCCTCCCAGCCGAGCAGCGGCCCTAGCAGCGAGCAGCGGCCCCCAGGAGCCGGCCAACAGGGCTGCTAACAGGGGAGTTTAAGTGGGAGTGAGTCTCATTGGAGGAGAAGGTATCTGTACTTGCGTCTGTCTTTGTAGTGCTTGTATGTGTAGAGGCCTGTAGGGGCAGTGTGCTGAGCCCCGAGCCCTGAGTAGGGGCTCCGCCCTGATTAGGGGGCGGAGCTTGGCTGATTAGGGGGCCTATAAAAGAGGCCTCCCAGCCGAGCAGCGGCCCTAGCAGCGAGCAGCGGCCCCCAGGAGCCGGCCAACAGGGCTGCTAACAGGGGAGTTTAAGTGGGAGTGAGTCTCATTGGAGGAGAAGGTATCTGTACTTGCGTCTGTCTTTGTAGTGCTTGTATGTGTAGAGGCCTGTAGGGGCAGTGTGCTGAGCCCCGAGCCCTGAGTAGGGGCTCCGCCCTGATTAGGGGGCGGAGCTTGGCTGATTAGGGGGCCTATAAAAGAGGCCTCCCAGCCGAGCAGCGGCCCTAGCAGCGAGCAGCGGCCCCCAGGAGCCGGCCAACAGGGCTGCTAACAGGGGAGTTTAAGTGGGAGTGAGTCTCATTGGAGGAGAAGGTATCTGTACTTGCGTCTGTCTTTGTAGTGCTTGTATGTGTAGAGGCCTGTAGGGGCAGTGTGCTGAGCCCCGAGCCCTGAGTAGGGGCTCCGCCCTGATTAGGGGGCGGAGCTTGGCTGATTAGGGGGCCTATAAAAGAGGCCTCCCAGCCGAGCAGCGGCCCTAGCAGCGAGCAGCGGCCCCCAGGAGCCGGCCAACAGGGCTGCTAACAGGGGAGTTTAAGTGGGAGTGAGTCTCATTGGAGGAGAAGGTATCTGTACTTGCGTCTGTCTTTGTAGTGCTTGTATGTGTAGAGGCCTGTAGGGGCAGTGTGCTGAGCCCCGAGCCCTGAGTAGGGGCTCCGCCCTGATTAGGGGGCGGAGCTTGGCTGATTAGGGGGCCTATAAAAGAGGCCTCCCAGCCGAGCAGCGGCCCTAGCAGCGAGCAGCGGCCCCCAGGAGCCGGCCAACAGGGCTGCTAACAGGGGAGTTTAAGTGGGAGTGAGTCTCATTGGAGGAGAAGGTATCTGTACTTGCGTCTGTCTTTGTAGTGCTTGTATGTGTAGAGGCCTGTAGGGGCAGTGTGCTGAGCCCCGAGCCCTGAGTAGGGGCTCCGCCCTGATTAGGGGGCGGAGCTTGGCTGATTAGGGGGCCTATAAAAGAGGCCTCCCAGCCGAGCAGCGGCCCTAGCAGCGAGCAGCGGCCCCCAGGAGCCGGCCAACAGGGCTGCTAACAGGGGAGTTTAAGTGGGAGTGAGTCTCATTGGAGGAGAAGGTATCTGTACTTGCGTCTGTCTTTGTAGTGCTTGTATGTGTAGAGGCCTGTAGGGGCAGTGTGCTGAGCCCCGAGCCCTGAGTAGGGGCTCCGCCCTGATTAGGGGGCGGAGCTTGGCTGATTAGGGGGCCTATAAAAGAGGCCTCCCAGCCGAGCAGCGGCCCTAGCAGCGAGCAGCGGCCCCCAGGAGCCGGCCAACAGGGCTGCTAACAGGGGAGTTTAAGTGGGAGTGAGTCTCATTGGAGGAGAAGGTATCTGTACTTGCGTCTGTCTTTGTAGTGCTTGTATGTGTAGAGGCCTGTAGGGGCAGTGTGCTGAGCCCCGAGCCCTGAGTAGGGGCTCCGCCCTGATTAGGGGGCGGAGCTTGGCTGATTAGGGGGCCTATAAAAGAGGCCTCCCAGCCGAGCAGCGGCCCTAGCAGCGAGCAGCGGCCCCCAGGAGCCGGCCAACAGGGCTGCTAACAGGGGAGTTTAAGTGGGAGTGAGTCTCATTGGAGGAGAAGGTATCTGTACTTGCGTCTGTCTTTGTAGTGCTTGTATGTGTAGAGGCCTGTAGGGGCAGTGTGCTGAGCCCCGAGCCCTGAGTAGGGGCTCCGCCCTGATTAGGGGGCGGAGCTTGGCTGATTAGGGGGCCTATAAAAGAGGCCTCCCAGCCGAGCAGCGGCCCTAGCAGCGAGCAGCGGCCCCCAGGAGCCGGCCAACAGGGCTGCTAACAGGGGAGTTTAAGTGGGAGTGAGTCTCATTGGAGGAGAAGGTATCTGTACTTGCGTCTGTCTTTGTAGTGCTTGTATGTGTAGAGGCCTGTAGGGGCAGTGTGCTGAGCCCCGAGCCCTGAGTAGGGGCTCCGCCCTGATTAGGGGGCGGAGCTTGGCTGATTAGGGGGCCTATAAAAGAGGCCTCCCAGCCGAGCAGCGGCCCTAGCAGCGAGCAGCGGCCCCCAGGAGCCGGCCAACAGGGCTGCTAACAGGGGAGTTTAAGTGGGAGTGAGTCTCATTGGAGGAGAAGGTATCTGTACTTGCGTCTGTCTTTGTAGTGCTTGTATGTGTAGAGGCCTGTAGGGGCAGTGTGCTGAGCCCCGAGCCCTGAGTAGGGGCTCCGCCCTGATTAGGGGGCGGAGCTTGGCTGATTAGGGGGCCTATAAAAGAGGCCTCCCAGCCGAGCAGCGGCCCTAGCAGCGAGCAGCGGCCCCCAGGAGCCGGCCAACAGGGCTGCTAACAGGGGAGTTTAAGTGGGAGTGAGTCTCATTGGAGGAGAAGGTATCTGTACTTGCGTCTGTCTTTGTAGTGCTTGTATGTGTAGAGGCCTGTAGGGGCAGTGTGCTGAGCCCCGAGCCCTGAGTAGGGGCTCCGCCCTGATTAGGGGGCGGAGCTTGGCTGATTAGGGGGCCTATAAAAGAGGCCTCCCAGCCGAGCAGCGGCCCTAGCAGCGAGCAGCGGCCCCCAGGAGCCGGCCAACAGGGCTGCTAACAGGGGAGTTTAAGTGGGAGTGAGTCTCATTGGAGGAGAAGGTATCTGTACTTGCGTCTGTCTTTGTAGTGCTTGTATGTGTAGAGGCCTGTAGGGGCAGTGTGCTGAGCCCCGAGCCCTGAGTAGGGGCTCCGCCCTGATTAGGGGGCGGAGCTTGGCTGATTAGGGGGCCTATAAAAGAGGCCTCCCAGCCGAGCAGCGGCCCTAGCAGCGAGCAGCGGCCCCCAGGAGCCGGCCAACAGGGCTGCTAACAGGGGAGTTTAAGTGGGAGTGAGTCTCATTGGAGGAGAAGGTATCTGTACTTGCGTCTGTCTTTGTAGTGCTTGTATGTGTAGAGGCCTGTAGGGGCAGTGTGCTGAGCCCCGAGCCCTGAGTAGGGGCTCCGCCCTGATTAGGGGGCGGAGCTTGGCTGATTAGGGGGCCTATAAAAGAGGCCTCCCAGCCGAGCAGCGGCCCTAGCAGCGAGCAGCGGCCCCCAGGAGCCGGCCAACAGGGCTGCTAACAGGGGAGTTTAAGTGGGAGTGAGTCTCATTGGAGGAGAAGGTATCTGTACTTGCGTCTGTCTTTGTAGTGCTTGTATGTGTAGAGGCCTGTAGGGGCAGTGTGCTGAGCCCCGAGCCCTGAGTAGGGGCTCCGCCCTGATTAGGGGGCGGAGCTTGGCTGATTAGGGGGCCTATAAAAGAGGCCTCCCAGCCGAGCAGCGGCCCTAGCAGCGAGCAGCGGCCCCCAGGAGCCGGCCAACAGGGCTGCTAACAGGGGAGTTTAAGTGGGAGTGAGTCTCATTGGAGGAGAAGGTATCTGTACTTGCGTCTGTCTTTGTAGTGCTTGTATGTGTAGAGGCCTGTAGGGGCAGTGTGCTGAGCCCCGAGCCCTGAGTAGGGGCTCCGCCCTGATTAGGGGGCGGAGCTTGGCTGATTAGGGGGCCTATAAAAGAGGCCTCCCAGCCGAGCAGCGGCCCTAGCAGCGAGCAGCGGCCCCCAGGAGCCGGCCAACAGGGCTGCTAACAGGGGAGTTTAAGTGGGAGTGAGTCTCATTGGAGGAGAAGGTATCTGTACTTGCGTCTGTCTTTGTAGTGCTTGTATGTGTAGAGGCCTGTAGGGGCAGTGTGCTGAGCCCCGAGCCCTGAGTAGGGGCTCCGCCCTGATTAGGGGGCGGAGCTTGGCTGATTAGGGGGCCTATAAAAGAGGCCTCCCAGCCGAGCAGCGGCCCTAGCAGCGAGCAGCGGCCCCCAGGAGCCGGCCAACAGGGCTGCTAACAGGGGAGTTTAAGTGGGAGTGAGTCTCATTGGAGGAGAAGGTATCTGTACTTGCGTCTGTCTTTGTAGTGCTTGTATGTGTAGAGGCCTGTAGGGGCAGTGTGCTGAGCCCCGAGCCCTGAGTAGGGGCTCCGCCCTGATTAGGGGGCGGAGCTTGGCTGATTAGGGGGCCTATAAAAGAGGCCTCCCAGCCGAGCAGCGGCCCTAGCAGCGAGCAGCGGCCCCCAGGAGCCGGCCAACAGGGCTGCTAACAGGGGAGTTTAAGTGGGAGTGAGTCTCATTGGAGGAGAAGGTATCTGTACTTGCGTCTGTCTTTGTAGTGCTTGTATGTGTAGAGGCCTGTAGGGGCAGTGTGCTGAGCCCCGAGCCCTGAGTAGGGGCTCCGCCCTGATTAGGGGGCGGAGCTTGGCTGATTAGGGGGCCTATAAAAGAGGCCTCCCAGCCGAGCAGCGGCCCTAGCAGCGAGCAGCGGCCCCCAGGAGCCGGCCAACAGGGCTGCTAACAGGGGAGTTTAAGTGGGAGTGAGTCTCATTGGAGGAGAAGGTATCTGTACTTGCGTCTGTCTTTGTAGTGCTTGTATGTGTAGAGGCCTGTAGGGGCAGTGTGCTGAGCCCCGAGCCCTGAGTAGGGGCTCCGCCCTGATTAGGGGGCGGAGCTTGGCTGATTAGGGGGCCTATAAAAGAGGCCTCCCAGCCGAGCAGCGGCCCTAGCAGCGAGCAGCGGCCCCCAGGAGCCGGCCAACAGGGCTGCTAACAGGGGAGTTTAAGTGGGAGTGAGTCTCATTGGAGGAGAAGGTATCTGTACTTGCGTCTGTCTTTGTAGTGCTTGTATGTGTAGAGGCCTGTAGGGGCAGTGTGCTGAGCCCCGAGCCCTGAGTAGGGGCTCCGCCCTGATTAGGGGGCGGAGCTTGGCTGATTAGGGGGCCTATAAAAGAGGCCTCCCAGCCGAGCAGCGGCCCTAGCAGCGAGCAGCGGCCCCCAGGAGCCGGCCAACAGGGCTGCTAACAGGGGAGTTTAAGTGGGAGTGAGTCTCATTGGAGGAGAAGGTATCTGTACTTGCGTCTGTCTTTGTAGTGCTTGTATGTGTAGAGGCCTGTAGGGGCAGTGTGCTGAGCCCCGAGCCCTGAGTAGGGGCTCCGCCCTGATTAGGGGGCGGAGCTTGGCTGATTAGGGGGCCTATAAAAGAGGCCTCCCAGCCGAGCAGCGGCCCTAGCAGCGAGCAGCGGCCCCAGGAGCCGGCCAACAGGGCTGCTAACAGGGGAGTTTAAGTGGGAGTGAGTCTCATTGGAGGAGAAGGTATCTGTACTTGCGTCTGTCTTTGTAGTGCTTGTATGTGTAGAGGCCTGTAGG